>NC_134710.1:205580691-207015691 GCF_043290135.1 Rhipicephalus microplus | reverse complement strand
AATCAGTGGAACGAGGAAGGCAAGCTGCGTAACGTCTACATTGCGTTGGAAGACTCTGCACGAGTGTGGTACGAAAACCACGAGGCATCTCTGACGTCGTGGCAAGAGTTTCGGCGGCAGCTACTGAGTACGTTCGCCAACAGTGATCGCCGGGAAAAGGCGGAAGCAGCTCTCCGCACACGGATTCAACGAACGAACGAAACTGTCGCGATGTACATCGAAGACATGTCCCGCCTTTTCAAGCGAGCTGATCCTGGCATGACGGAAGACAAGAAAGTGCGCCACCTCATGCACGGGGTAAAGCAAGAATTGTTCGCGGGACTCATCCGCAATCCGCCCCGTACTGTTGCTGAGTTTCGGTCGGAAGCAACAACCATCGAAACGACGCTTCAGCAGAGAGCCCGACAGTACAACCGCGACGTAGCCGGTGCATCCGCAGGAGTCTACTCAGCAGGCGTCGTGGATAATCTTGACACATTGCGCGAGCTCGTCCGGTCTGTTGTCAGGGAAGAATTAAGGAAACTGCAGTCACCTGATGTCACCCCCGAGCTGTCTCTTGCTGAAGTTGTCCGAGACGAAATTCGACAGGCCATGCGGGAGCCGCGGAGTGATGTGCCGGCGACACGACGGGCGGTAACGTACTCCGAGGTGCTCAGGCGACCTACTCTGCACTGTTCGCCGATCGAGACACCAAGTACTTATGTGCAGACAATGCGCAGCCCGCCTGAAATCGTAGAGGCAACACGCACTCCACCTCGTGCGAGAGAGATGATGCCACGGAAGAGCGATGTGTGGCGAGATGCCACACGTAGGCCCTTGTGTTTCCACTGTGGAGAGGCTGGCCACCTGTACCGATTCTGCCGATATCGTCAAGCTGGTCTTAGGGGATTCGCCATCAATGCACCGTGTCCGCGAAACGGCGAAAGACCTTCCGAGATTGAAGAATACCTATGCTCACGTCGGGAATTTGACCCGCCTCGTCGTCATCAACCACGCTCACCATCCCCTATGCGCTACCGCTCGTCTAGCCCACGTCCCTTCCCAAGCACGTCTAGGCAGCGTTCGCCTAGCCCAAATCCGGGAAACTGAAGAGGGCGACCTGTGGAGGCGAGGCCGCTGGCGACTTGGGATGTGAAGATCCTCCACTGCGGTACGAGCCTGATAACGACGACTGTTTCCAGGTAAAGGAGTGCAGTACAGAGAAAATTACTTCAGACTTGCCGTTGGTGATTGACGGACTAGAGCTCAATGCTTTGATCGATACTGGTGCGGATTATTCTGTGATAAGTTACGAATTAGCGAAGCGACTCAAGAAAGTTCTGACCGAATGGGGTGGACCTCAAGTACGTACTGCAGGTGGTCACCTCATAACCCCTTCCGGCCGATGTACCGCAAGGGTCATGATACGGGGCTTCACTTACGTCGGTGACTTTGTCGTCCTGCCTGTGTGCTCGAGGGAAGTGATACTGGGAATGGATTTCCTACAAGCTAATGGTGCGATTATCAATTTACAGAGGTCGAGCGTGTCCTTTTCGACGGAGCAAGCTTTAAAGGTAGCACGATCAGATGAACGATGTACCACTCCACTGCGCGTCGTCGACGATGATGTGACTGTACCGCCACGGAGCAGTATAATGGTTCTCGTGCATAATGATGCATTCAGCGACTACGAGGGTGTGGCGGAGAGCAACGTGGATGTTTTCTTGAAAAGAGGCGTTTCTGTGGCACGAGGGATTATCCAGCTGCGAAACGGGTGCACAGACATCCTCTTGACGAATTTCGGTAACGAATTCCAGCACATCGCAAAAGGGACGGCAATAGCGTTTCTTCATGAGTTCTGTGAAGTGACAGAAATATGCAGTCTTGAAACGACGTCACCGAATGTGAAACTTCCATCTGATGCCTGCGACACAATATACGTAAATCCTAATCTTTCAGAGATTCAACGTCAACAGCTATACGACCTCGTGCGGGAATTTGGCAGCTGTTTCTCCAACAGTTCAAAGGTACGGCGCACGAGCATTACAAAACACAGGATCATAACGGACGAGACAACCAGGCCGGTATGCCAGCACCCGTATCGTGTTTCCCCTAAGGAAAGGGAAGTCATCAAGAAGCAGGTACGAGAAATGCTTGAAGATGATGTTATCCAGCCTTCTAACAGCCCGTGGTCATCTCCCGTGGTGCTTGTCAAGAAGAAGGATAACACGCTACGGTTTTGTGTCGACTACAGGAAACTGAATGCTGTGACTAAACGGGATGTATATCCCCTTCCACGCATCGACGACACGTTAGATCGACTTCGGTGTGCCAAGTTCTTCTCATCACTAGATCTGAAAAGTGGATACTGGCAGATCGAGGTTGATGAACGTGATCGCGAAAAGACTGCTTTTGTTACCCCGGACGGACTTTACGAATTTAAGGCTCTCCCGTTTGGTCTCTGTTGTGCGCCGGCAACGTTCCAACGCATGATGGACACTGTGCTTTCCGGATTGAAGTGGCAGTGTTGCCTAGTGTACCTAGACGACGTGGTCATCTTCGCGGCTACATTTGAGGAGCACATCAAGCGCCTTCGGTCAGTGTTAGAGGCAATCCGTTCGGCAGATTTGACAATCAAGCCAGAGAAGTGCCGATTAGCTTTCGAAGAGCTTCGTTTTCTTGGGCATGTCGTCAGCGCCCAAGGTGTTCGCCCTGATCCTGATAAGACGGCCGCCGTCGCAAGGTTTCCGGTGCCAACAGACAAAAAGTCAGTACGGAGATTTCTAGGTCTATGTGCGTACTATAGACGATTTGTGAGAAATTTTTCAAAGATCGCAGAACCCTTAACGAGACTTACGAGAGAAGATGTGCCTTTCCAGTGGCAAAACAAGCAACAAAGCGCCTTCAACGAATTGAGAAAGAGGTTAGAAAACCCCCCGATTCTTTCTCACTTTGATGAGACAGCCGACACGGAAATACACACAGATGCCAGTAACATCGGCCTTGGATGCGTTCTAATACAGTGGCAGAAAGGTGAAGAAAAAGTGATAGCTTATGCCAGTCGGACTCTAACAAAAGCAGAGACAAACTATTCGGCCACGGAAAAAGAATGCCTTGCCGTCGTCTGGGCCATCAGTAAATTTCGGCCGTACCTATATGGTAGACCATTCAAGGCAGTCAGCGATCACCATGCGCTTTGCTGGCTGGCGAACATAAAGGAACCATCTGGACGACTAGCAAGGTGGAGCCTCAGACTGCAAGAATACGATATAACCGTCGTATACCGATCTGGCAAAAAACATACCGATGCCGACTGTTTGTCACGGGCTCCTACAGACACACCACTATCAGAAGAAGACGACTTTCCGTTCGTAGGAATTGTCGAGACCACTCAAATAGCCGAACTCCAACGTACAGACAAAGAATTACTCCCGCTTATCGAACACCTGCAAGGAATTGACGTACAAGTACCCCGTATATTTTCTCGAAGCCTCGCATTGTTCTGCCTCCGAGGAAACGTTCTCTACAAGAGAAACTTCAAGCCCAACCGCGAAAAGTTCCTGCTTGTCGTTCCAGCAACTATGCGACAAGAAATACTTCGAGCGTGTCACGATGAGCCCACATCTGGACATTTGGGTGTGACGCGAACGCTTGCAAGGATCAGTCTCCATTATTATTGGCCCAAGCTACTAGCTTCAGTGCAACACTACGTCAAAACATGCCGCGAGTGCCAAAGACGAAAAACACCACGTTCTAAACCAGCGGGCCTTCTACAACCTATAGATCCACCGAAAGCGCCTTTCCGCCAAGTTGGAATGGACCTCCTTGGACCCTTCCCGACATCTTTACTCGGCAAGAAATGGATCGTTGTGGCCACTGATTATTTAACTAGATACGCCGAAACAGACTCTTTGGAACGAGGAACGGCAGCAGAAGTGGCCCAATTCTTCGTACACAAAATAGTCCTGCGACATGGCGCTCCAACGGTTGTAATCACCGATCGCGGAACGGCTTTCACGGCGCAACTTTTGAAGTGCCTGCTCAACATGACTCACACTGTTCATAGGAAAACCACTGCATATCATCCTCAATGCAATGGCCTGACCGAACGCCTTAACAGAACTTTAGCGGACATGATATCCATGTATGTGGATGTCGAGCACAAAAAGTGGGACGAAATTTTACCATACGTCACTTTCGCCTACAATACGGCTGTGCAAGAGACCACCAAAATCACCCCATTTGAACTAGTTTACGGTCGTGCTGTTACCACAACACTGGATGCTATGTTACCAATAGACCAAGATGACTACCCCCCCGATCTTGACGACTTTCTACAAAGAGCGGAAGAAGCCCGCCAGTTAGCAAGATACCGAATACGCCACCAACACCGCATCGATGCCGACCGCTACAACCGAGGAAGACTTGACACGCGATATGACGTTGGCGACAAAGTGTGGATATGGACTCCAGTACGACGACGAGGCCTCTCCGAAAAACTCATTTCACGGTATTTTGGCCCCTACGAGATCGTACAGCGACACAATGACCTCGTCTACGAAGTCAAGCCTGCAGGCCACCTGCATTCGAGGCGACGCAATCCCACGGAGCGTGTACACATTGTACGGATGAAACCGTACTACGACCGATTCCAAACCTAGCCACCCCAATACCTTGACGTACTGCAACCTCATTTTTACAAACTTGCACACACAAAAAAAAAAAAACAGCCTCATCGCAAGCATCGGGGCGATGCCGCTTGAGAGGGGGGATAATGCCACGAGGAATTGTTAAGGCGCAGTACAACGCAGACGTTGTTAAAAGAGGAACGCTGACGGCATCGCTACGACTCATGAAGCCCGCCGGAAGGCACGAGCCGGCCCAGCCTGTGCACGAGCTGCTACCGAGCAGCGGAAAAGAAGAGAAGAAGAGGACGACGAGCGTTCGCTGCTTTCTCCCAGCTACTGTGTAGTTCTTTTGGCTTTGGGCACAAGTTCGCCCTTATTAAACCTTGTAAATAGGACGTCCCGGTTGTGAGGTTGTTATATCCGTTACAATATGTTGCTCGGTGAAAGACTATTTATCAAGCAGGTCTGGCTACCGGCGAGTGCGTGTGTGAGCGACAGAGTCACCCATCATCGTAGTATTCTTCTGTAACAGCAGAAAGCCTGTCATTCACATTAAGTACAATAAATTTCCCGCGAAATAAGGAGCCATCCTGGTGACATACAGACTAGTAAACACGGGAGGGTCGTAGGACTGCTAAAGTCTCGACACGTGGACAATTTGGTAGCCGCGACGACGATGCTTAGAAGACGGTTCGAATGGCTCAATCAGGTAGCTCGCCGGTGATGTTGTTTGGAGTATACGATATGGGCCATGGTACTTTGGGACCACCTTGGTAGAAAGACCAGGAATACCAGAAAGGACACGAAGCCAGGTGAGCGAGCCCAGATCGTAGGAAGTAGTGTTAGCAGACGCGTCGTGGTGGTGCTTCTGGTGCCCTTTGTCTTGCATTGTGAATGACCGTGCCAGTTGGCGGCATTCTTCTGCGTATGTAGCGTCGTGGACTTTGGGGCATCAGGTCTAGACAAAAGAATGGTGTTCATAGTGCAAGAAAGTTTGTGCCCATAAAGGAGAAAAGAGAGACAGAGAAAACTCAGCAATGCTTTAAATGACAGAATTATTGGTGAACGCAATGAACGAGAAAACTCGGTTTCAATTGGAGTGATCTGACGAGATGTACATAGAGAACATGTCCCCGACGATGCGGTTGAAGCATTCTGTCATTCCATTACTTTGGGCATGATAGACGCTTGTGGTGCTGTGAACGTCACGGCACTCACGCAGCAATGCTGTGATGACGTCTGAGAGAAACGCACGACCACGATCACTTAGCAACTCTCAAGGTTCTCCATTATTTATACGACCAGATTGTGTAGAATGAAAGTGGTAACGTCTTCTGATATAGGTGAAGGAAGGCATGAAGTTTCGGCGTACCGCATGAGGTGGTCCACGGCAACTATGATCTAACGGTTACCGTCTAAAGGGGACTGTAGATGTCGATGCCTACATGGTCGAACTGTCGGGAAGGGCACGGCAAAAATAATAAGGTGCCGCCAACGTGATGAGGGAGAGTCTTGCGCCTCTGGCATGTAGAGCAAGCCTGAACGTACTGTCGAATAAAATGATACCTACCAAGCCATGAGCCAGATGCGAGAGTAAGTCTTTCAGAAACCTGCGTGGCCACATTGGGGGTCGTCATGAAACATGTGTGAAGAAGAAGACGCATCGTAGGCAAGCAACATCACCAACGCTTGGGTACAGGGTTCTTGGCTCGGTTCGCTCTCCAGTCTTACTTCCGTTCCCGAGCACTCACCTATCCGGCAAGAAATCAACAGCCGTATTCAAAAATTCTGATTGACTTGAACTAGACTTGTCACAGACTTCAATGCAGCACAAACGCGTTTTGAACGCGCTGTTATTACGTGGTTCCAAGGTAGCAAAAAGGCGCAGGTGCGATTCAAACGCACAGCATTAAGGGCGGTTTCAAGTCCAGTTCAAGTCAAGGAGCGCTTCTGAATACGGTGGTAAGGACTTTGTACGCGAAGAAGTTGCTTGGCAACTTGATTCCCTTCACGCCGCAGCCCTCATCGCTCCCCCCCCCTCCTGTCACCCCAGCAGCCTGTGGCCACACCTGTTTCTTATGCGCCGGCTACGCAGCCAGTCGCCACGCCTTTTTCGTATGTCCAGGTGATCGCCGCAGGCCCCGGCAGTTGCATTTCTACCCATGAATTCACATGCTCCCCACGCCGCCCATCTTTCGACACCATGGGCCACACCGCCAGTCAGCGATTCTTGGCGCATGGCGCACTCCTGACAATCGCCTGATTTGCTACACCTGTGGTACTACAGGACACGTTGCCTGATATTGTCGCCGTCGCTTCAAACCCACGAGGCTACCCTCTCAGAAGATGCGCGCTCATTGGTTCGTGCGTGATGTCCCATGTTAGCTGACGACATCACGCACGAACCAATGAGCGCGCAGCTTCCGAGAGCCTTGTAAGAGCGCCTGGCGCAGTGCATTGTGGGGGAGGGGTGGTCTATCCACTCGCCTTTGTAAACTCGCTACCCGGGCGTTCCCATATGACCCAAAGCCTTGCACCTGCCTTCTCCCTATCCCTCCACGCAGTATGGCTACGCCAACCTTCCCGAGTCTCAGTCGCCCGGTGTCCCGACTTCCGATCTCCACGCAGGCGATCGCCTTCTCCAATTCGTCGCCGGCCCGAACGCTCCCACCGGGAAAACTAAACGCCGCAGTTTTAGAGGCAAGAACTGCGCCGTTATCGAAATGCCTAAGTCCTCGCACCCCACTTGCTAACCTCGTTGCCATATCTGCTGATTGTGTTTCTACATTTGCCCTCGTCGAGACCGGGGCCACCATTTCTGTTATAACCACGAAGTTCTGTCACTGCCTACGCAAAGTGACCATGGCGTTCTCTAGGCTATCGCTTCAAACGGCTAGCGCACAGCCAGTTAGACCTCTCGGCACCTGTAACTGCCCTCATATTTATCCAAGGCACTATATACGTCGTAGAGTTTATGGTCCTTCCATTGTACTCGCATGAAGTGATCCTCGGGTTGTTACCCAGCACCTCCAGCAATCGTAAAGAGGTTTATTGACGTGTGTTGCGACGGCGGCTCTACGGATAGAAGACAATCGGAACATTGCAGCGTTCAGGCAGACGCCGCCGATGATCAGCGGGAGGCGAGTGATCGAGCCTATCCAAGAACCCAGTACCGAATCGTTGGCGATGCTGCTTGCTAATGATGCGTCTTCTTCTTCACCCACATGTATAAAGCAAATTTCGGATCACAGATGACGCGAAATAACGAGAAGTCACTACGTACACAGGGTGTGTAGTTGCGTCGGTACATGTCTTCGTGAAAGAGGAAGTGCTCGGCTTGCCGACGCAACGTTCGAGTAGAGGGAGAAGTGGTCTGACCAGCCATGATGTTCAGAGTGGAAGCAAGTCACGAGTACTTGCACTGCTCGGATTGCATGACGGTGATGGTAAGGGCAGTCGTATCATTCACAGGTAAGACTCCTTCAGCAGGCACGGTCAGGAGGCAGGGGAGAACAAGAGAGGGCGTCTGCGTCCGAATTCTTGCAGCTAGAGCGATACACCACGTGGATATCGTACTCTTGTAGGCGTAACGCCCATCGGGTGAGGTGACCTCTTAGATCCTTCAGTGACGACAATCAGCAGAAGGCGTAGTGGTCAGTGACGACGTTAAAAGGGCGCCCGTAAAGCCGAAATTTCTCTATCGACCAAATAATGGCGAGGCATTTCTTTCCAGTGACAGAATAGTTGATTTCGGCTTTGCTAAGAGTTCGGCTTGCGAAGGCAACGACGTACTCTTAGAATCCGTCTTTCCGCTGCACAAGAAGAGCGCCTAGCCCGACACCGCTAGAATCTGTTTGGATCTCTTTGGGTGCAAATGAGTTATAGTGTCGCATAATAGGCTGCGACGTGAGGAGGTGGAGCAATTCGTTTAAAGCATAATACAAAGCAGAAGACTATGCTGAAAGATCACCAGAGCCAGCAAGGAGCTTGGTCATAGGAGCGATGATCATCGGGAAATTGTGGACGAAGCACCGGAAATAGGAACAAAGGCCAATGAAGCTTCGGAGCTGTTTCGTAGTAGTCGGTTTGGGAAACGCCGAAGCAGCTGTAAGATTGGCAAGGTCAGGAAAATGCCGTCCTTCGAAACCACGTGGCCCTGGATCGTAAGTTTTCGAGCGGCCAAGTGACACTTCTTCAGGTGCAGTTGCAGCCCCACGGAGGAAAGAAAAGCGAGGTCTGCTCAAGGTGGGTTAAATAGATTGAAAAATCAGTTGAAAAGCCCACTATTTCATGAAAATAACAAATATTCCACTTGAGGCCTCGAAGGATCGTGTTCATCATTCGCTAGAAAGTAGCTGGCGCGTTGCAGAGGCCAAAGGGCATGACTATGAATTCGTACAGCCTGTCAGGCGGGACGAAAGCTGTTTTTTTTTCTATTGGCCTCCACCATGGGTAATTGCCAGTATTCCATACGGAGATCAATGCAAGAAAAGCATTTTGCTCCTTCTACACAGTCCAAGGCATCGTTGATGCACAGCAGAGGATAGACATCTTTGGGCGTGATTCGGTTGAGACGCCGGTAGTCCACGCAGAACCTGATGGATCCGTCCTTCTTCTTCATCATCACAACTGTAGAATCCCAGGAAATGCTGGACGGTTCGATTTTGCCACGTTTGAGCAGGGCGCCCACCTGTTCATCGATTACACGTTGTTCGGCAGTTGACACGGTGTGGACGCTGTCGTAATGGTGTCTGTTGATCGATATCATTACGGTGAACAACAGGTGCCGCTCCACCTATAAGGAAGTCTGGTTGTGGTCGTAGGAGGCTAGAAAATGCTGGAGGAACTTCATCGTCTGTTCCTGTTGCCAAGGCGTGAGGTGGGAATCGATGAATTTGCGGAGTGCGTCTATATAAACATCGGTGTCCGTTGCAGGTGTAACGGCACAAGTCGGTAGTGATGGCTTGTCTGGAAGCATTGAGTCTTCGAAAATGCGATTTAAGCTCTCAAGGCTCCCCAGACACTCACTGCATAGTAGGATACACGGACAAGCAGAGAGGTTGCACGGGTAAAGTACGACAAAACCATTGAAAAAGTCGATGACGGTAAGCGGGAAGATGACGGTTTGGTGGCGCGCACTAGCGATAGATAGTTGAAAGAGTAGTAATGTCGAGTTAGTGGCAGCAGGCGAAAACACAGGCACTAGGATGGTGGACGAAGACGCCATACGGTCCGGATATCAGCGGTGGCAAACACTTTAGGGGGGACTGCGGTGGTTGAGATCAGGGCACGGAGTCGTCAATGGTAGTTCAGCACCAGCGCAGTCGATGAGGGCCTGATGGGTAGAAAGGAAATCCCATCCTAGTATGACGGCAAAAATGACAAGCTATATATATATATATATATATATATATATATATATATATATATATATATATATATATATATATATATATATATATATATATATATATATATATATATATATATATATATATATATATATATATATATATATATATCACACCCAGCCGATGGAGTGAAAAAACCAAGCCACCGCACTTCCGAAGCCGTTGGTACGCCACTGCTGCATGGTTAATATTTTACTTACTGATCGGCGTTAGTCAGATTTGTTGCTTGAAAATAACAATTAAAGTGTCGTCTACCTATCGGAAGGCCTTTTGAACCCCCTGAATAGCAAGGTCACGACTCAGAGAGAGGTCAGTGGTGGCTACAAAAAACATATTATATAAGACTGGTAAACACATGATGCTGAATGCCACTGAATGTAAATGTTATCGTTAAAGGAGATATGAATGGGGCTTGTAAATAAAATTATAACAAGGACATGAAACGGCATGTCGAACGTCACTCCAGCAGAGTTTAGAAAGCTTATCTATCCTTTTTCCTCCATGCACTCACATGCCTTGAACAATTGATCATGAGGCACTGAATAAAACAACTCCGAAAAAGAGTGCTCCACACTCATTGTCGTGGCTACCAGCGGTGCTGAATGACACTTCAAGGCTTGAACGCACATATCTGCTTTGAATGTCAACTACTGCCAACACAACAAGCGAGTGTTCCGAAGCATACGACCTTATTTATTGGAAACCCAATAACATGGGTCAGCGAACAAAAGAGAGGAGCACTCCTATTACAATCGAAACTACGATTTGGCTTATTTCAAACTACACTGGCCCAGGCATATAGCTCTGTTCTGTAATGAAGTGAACGACATGTGTATTCAGCTTTTTACAGCACAACAGAACTCAATGAGGTGCATGCAATCGGAAGCACGAGTCGCAGCGTATATAGTTACCTCGAAACGGACTTGGCTGTACCAGTTTTGCAACGCAACGCATAAGTGCTAGCACCATTCTGAAAGGCCCGCTACACATGGGCAATTGCCTTCTTCAACCTCCGGCTAGACAGGTGCTTGAAATTGAAGTAAATTGATGCAGTGTGCCGAAAAGACTCTATGTTTGCGCGCACAGCGCAACTGTTTCCGATTTTTTGCCATTGAAATCTTTTTTCGCATTCGATGAAGCAACGCGATCCGACGTCCCAATCAGGAAACTTCAGCACAGCGCCCAGCGAAAGTGCCGCGTTGACCCTACGTTGGTTGACCCCAAGGAGGTTTAAAAAAATTGCTGGAGTGGAAATTATTGCCCAGCAGGGGAACAATGCCTATGACGAAATGGCGGCTGCGGTGGTTATCTTACTAGTGACATGATAAAGTATCGCCATTCAGCAATTCAGAACAGAGCGTTTCCCTTGTACGCCTAACGATTTTAAAGGGATACTAAAGTCAACAATTAGGTCGATGTTGATTGTTGAAATGGCATTCCAGAAACCTCCTAGTGTTACTTTTGAGCCAAGGAAGGGCCTACCTTGAAATAAAGTCACGTTTCAGGGCTCTGAATCGAGTTAGTGCACTTCAAATTACCCGCCTCAGGAAGCGGACTGACCGGACCGTCTCTCGTCACTGTTGCCATGTGCTACGTTACCCGGCTTTAATGCGTTAATAGCAGCAGACTAAATCAGCGGGAGCCACAGTATCGGCGGCCATTGATCAATTTTCCGCCATTGGTTTCGAGATTGCAGACGCTTTTGTTTCAATTATGCCCCACTAGATGGCACCACTTATCATGTGTAACCATGTGAAAATGGGACATGTGAAATGGGGCATCTTTCTAAGCTCTCGAAGGGAAGTATCCCTCCTGATCAATGAAAAGATTAGAAGAAAGGGTGCTCAGTGGCTGGCAGAAGTACATAAAAAGGACAGGAAGGCAGCTGCGAAATTTTCGAACCATATAAACTCCCTAAGAAATGAAACAACCTAGAACAGAGGTTTATGACTGCAGCTCAAGGTGCTAGGCTAGAAGGGGAAGAAGCTATTGAATATATAAGAACAAGGGTGACAGAAAATTTTCAACAATGAAGTTCCTTATGCACCACAATAGACAAAGATGGATCTAGTGTAGCAATGGCTCCATTTTCACAACGAGAGTGGGAAAGGGCAGAGAAGAGGGTTTCCAATAGTACATCAACAGGCCCAGATGGCATTCCAATTATGCTGATAAAGACATTGGGTCCGAAGTCTAAACAGACTTTGAGAGAGGCAGTGAGCAGAACAATAATCAATGATTAAGTCCCCGATGGATGTAAACTTAGCACAATGAGCATGATCCATAAAGGAAAGGGGGACAACGCTGATATAAACAACTACCGCCCTATAACAGTGACATCAGTGGTCTACAGGCTGGCGATGCAGATTATAAAGGAAAAACTGCAGACATGGATAGAGGATGAGGGGGTGCTGGGGGAACTACAGAATGGGTTTCGGAAACACAGGAGGTTGTAAGTGTGAAGGGTAAATAACATGGGAGGTAGGAAGGCTCAATGAAAAATCAATGAAAAAATTAGAGAAGGTGCTCAGTGGCTGGCAGAAGTACATAAAAAGGACAGAAAGACGGCTGCGAAATTTCGGAACCATCTAAACTCCCTAAGAAATCAAACAAGCCTAGAGCAGAGGTTTATAACTACAGCTCAAGGTGCTAGGCTAGAAGGGCACGAAGCTATTGAATACATAAGAACAAGGGTGACAGAAAAATTTCAATATAGAAGTGCCTTATGCACCACAATAGACAAGGATGGATTTAGTGTAGCAATGGATCCATTTTGACAACGAGAGTGGAAAAGGGCAGAGAAGAGGATTCCAAGTAGTACATCAACAGGCCCAGATGGTATTCCAATTATGCTGATAAAGACATTGGGTCCGAAGTCCAAACAAACTTTGAGAGAGGCAGTGAGCAGAAATATAATCGCTGGTGAATTCCCCGATGGATGGAAACTTGTCAGGATGAGCATGATCTATAAAGGAAAGGGGTACAAAGCTGACATGAACAATTACCGTGCTATAACAGTGACATCAGTGGTCTACAGGCTGGCGATGCAGATCAAAAAAGGAAAGACTGCAGACATGGATAGAGGATAAGGGGGTGCTGGGGGAACTGCAGAATGGGTTTCGGAAACACAGGAGGTTGGAAGACAATGTGTTCTCACTGACGCAGTGCATCGAAATAGCAGAAAAAGAACTCAGTCCCCTGTGGCTAGCATTTTTGGATATCAAGGGAGCGTACGATAGCGCGGTTTAAAAGGACTTGTGGGGAATATTGGACACACTAGGTGTGGAAGATGGAGTCACTAATCTTTTAAAGGAAATCTATAAAGGTAACAAGGCCGTTATAAAGTGGTGAAAACAGGTATCCAAGCCTGCAGAGGTAAAACGGGGGCTTAGGCAGGGGTGTCCTCTGTCACTTTTGTTATTTATGAAGTACCTACAAGGATTAGAGGCCAAATTAGAGGAAGTGGAGTGGGCTTCAACCTCTCTTTCGTCAAACAAGGAAAACTCATTGAACAGGCACTACCAGCATTGATGTACGCAGATGATACAGTGCTAATGGCCGACAACAAGGAAGATTTGCAGAGATTGATGGACATCTGCGGTAATGAGGGAGATAGATTAGATTTCAGATTCAGTAAGGAAAAATCAGCAGTCATGATTTTTAATGACAATGAAGGTAGTGAGCTTAGAATACAGGAGGTCACGCTAGAGATAACAAATAAATACAAATATCTGGGCGTGTGGATAAGCAATGGGGCCGAGTACCTAAGCGAACACGAAATTTACGTGACGACTAAATGTAACAAGAATGCAGCAGTCATGAAAAATAGGGCACTGTGGAATTACAATAGGTATGATGTTGTGAGAGGAATATAAAAAGGGGTCATGGTTCCTGGTCTGACGTTTGCCAATGTGGTCTTGTGCATGAGATCAGAAGTTCAAGCAAGATTAGAAATTAAGCAACGTGGAATAGATAGGCTTGCTTTAGGAGCTCACGGGAATACACCAAATCAGGGAGTACAAAAGGATATGGGATGGACATCGTTTGAGGGCAGGGAAGCTAGCAGCAAGATAAAATTTGAGAAGCGATTGAGAGAAATGGGGGAGGAGCGTTGGACTAGGAAGGTTTTCAGCTATTGTACATGAAGAATGTCGATACAAAATGGAGGAAGTGAACCAGGAAATTGACTGGTAAATACTTAGAAAACAGCAGGTGGCCAAACCAAAATATATATTGGTTAAGAAGAAGGTGAAGGAAGCTGAGACCGATATGGGGAGAATCGGCATGATTAAGAAGTCCGCACTACACATCTATTGAACTTTTAAGCAGGAAATTGCCAAGGAAAGGATCTATGATAATACTCGGGGTAGTTCTCTACTGTATGAGGCCAGGACGGGAGTATTGCGAACCAAGGCATATCGGGCCAAATACAATGAAGTAGACACAGTATGCAGTGCATGCGGAGAGGAGGAGGAAACTGCCGAACACTTGATAATGTTTTGTAAAGGGCTTCACCCTATAGTTCAGGATGATGGCGATGAGTTTTTCAAAGCACTGGGGTTTAGGGACAGGGAGGGCAAAATAGGCGTTAAGCGGGTAGGTTGTCTGATTGGTGGCTATAGTCAAGGCATGGGTGAAAATTAAACCCTTTACTGCAAAGTACCAGTCCTCAATTTTACTATTTAAAGGGGAAAAAAGATAAATCTAGTGGTTAGTTCACTAAATATTATGGCTAGGTGGCGTTAGCCGCCACCCGATCTAAAGGGTACAGCCACATCCATCCATCCATCCAACCACCATGGAGGAAGGAAAGATAGGAGGCGTTCCCAGCCGGCGCGCTATACGTGAAAAGTGTGGAGAAAATCACATCATGGTGGCCATATTCACTGGGCACAATGGCGGCATTGTTATGGTTACGTGTTGCTGGTCTAGCAGTGAGCGGTCGCGGCTGGCGGTGGCATGTGTGCCTCCGAAGGTCTCGCGCTGAGCCATGGTGGGCAATATCCGTGCTCTGCGCCACATTATTGGTTACGCAGTGTTCTCTTGGCAGTTACTGTACTCTTAGCAACGTTTACAAAACCTTTCGTCCACACGGGGCCTCAACGGTGCGTAGAACGAGCGCATATCCATTTGTCATGCGGCGATTAACGCGGATGAAGCATTTGCATGAAGTGTTCAGCAAAATTGCGTTCGGCACCATGGATGACGAAGCGGAATGACGACGAACGCCTTGCTGGTCAGTAGCGGTTGGGTAGTGCTCTTGCTTGTGGCGACGGACGAAACTGTTGTGCCCAGCAAGACGCAATGAGGACCATTTGTGTTCATACATAGTTTCGTTTTCGGTATGTGTACAGTGACAACTTGCATGTGCGTAATAAAACACTTTTTCTGTTCCACTTGGTATACTCGCTCCCAGCATTGATATTCTCAACGTTAGAGCATGCAACCACGTTCAAATGTCATTTGCACCGTGCTCAAAGTCACCACGGTCGCAGAATGCTGACGCAGGCGAGTTTCACGCGGAAAATGGGCACAGTGGCTGGGCGATGCGTCGGCCTCGTGTCAGATTGCAACCGTAAAAGAAGGTGCACGACCAATCGTGTTGTCTGTACAGTTGCTGAATTAATGACGTGAAAGCCGTTCTCAGTGCATCTAGCACGCGTTCTCTTGTACTTTTTTCGTTGGCGGCGAGCCGTTACTCGCTGTTATTACTCGCTGAGAGAGAGTCGTGACTTCTGCTTTACATCCAAATGTAAAGCAGAAGGCATGACTCTCTCTCCGGCTCGGAAAGCACGTGAGCTGCGCAGCACGCGTGTCGTGACGATCCGGCACTATTGTAACGGGGCTAAACACTCTGGGCCAGCGCGACACCTTCGGCGAAATCATTTCGTCCGAGTAACAACAGCGAGTAACGGCTCACCGCCAACTAAAAAAGTACAAGAGAACGCGTGCTACATGCACTGACAACAGCGAGTGTGTTCATGTCATTAATTAATTTTAGGTAGCATTAGTATATGCTACCTAAAGGTAGCATATACAGTAACTCTAGTTGAGATCGGTCTTGTTGCGTTGTCTGCTATTGCTAGAAGGGCGCCGGCAGGAGTCTACTGCATCGTTTGGAAGCACAAGCGTAACTTCGCTCGCATTCAATCCGGCTTTAGCAAAAAGTGCTTTTTCGTTGTATCTCAACGTTATAACCAAAAACAAACAGCACACACGCACAAAAGAGAAAGAGAGAGAGAGAAGCAAGGACTGCGCAGCGCCCTTACCTTCCTTCATTCTGCATCCCGTTGTAACCAGCGCTTGTTCTTCGCCAATCCGCGTACAAATCGTCCCAGGATCCCATAATGCCCAATCATATTCTAACTTTACCAGAACACGTATTACACGGCCAAGTTCTGCTGCAAAGCCTTGAAAATAAAGAACAAGCAAAGAATGAAAAAATTATTTGTAGTTTTTATTAGATATCATGAAAGCGATTGCAACAGCTACATTTGCGGGGACATATTTACAAGGGTTAAGGTGACAGTACTATAGTGCAAGCCTTCACGTCAGCTTCACTTTTTTTCTGGCAGATGCGACTTTTTCTGAAGAGCCGAGGCTTTTGCAAGTATCTCTGGAGGCAAAATGCATTCCTGGCTCAATGTAGGAGTGCAGAACCTCTGCAGTAGTGATATTCTTGTGAGCTGGACAGCCGACCCTAATAATGTTACACTCATCAAGGGCATCGAGGAGGCTCCAGAAGATGTCTGCACAGAGCTGGTTGTTGACCAGCTCATCTGAAATTTTGGCTTCGATGCCTCGAAACATACAGAAGAGCTCCCATGATGGCTATTCGAGGCTGCCGAGCTTAAATTTGCTCTCCAAAGTGAGAAATGCCTCTGGGCACTCGGCATTTTCAGACTGGATACTAAATATACAGTCGGAACACCTCTCACGCTTGAGGTAAGAAAGAGTGCACAAGGTAGACGAACAAGTAGTAAATAACACAGTCATGTGCTGCTGCCGTGGGGTACCCATGATCAGGTGCTATCAGTGTTCCATTCTGTGCAGTAGAACAGATCTCCGCTAACTTCACTCCAACAGCCTCTTGGAGTCTTTTATGGGATGACAGTGTGTCCTTCCTTCCCATTTTCATGCTGTCTGGGACAGTGGCAAGCACAAAAGTCTGCTCATCACTCACGTTCCCAGTGACACAAGTGCTGATTGGTGTATACAGGCTCAGAAGCATATATATGTGTGAAAAGCTGATTAGGGTAGGGTGGTCTTCGTCACCTCCATAACTTCTTGACAGACCGAAAAACCTCTGGAAA
Organism: Rhipicephalus microplus; assembly: GCF_043290135.1. Classification (NCBI taxonomy): domain Eukaryota; kingdom Metazoa; phylum Arthropoda; class Arachnida; order Ixodida; family Ixodidae; genus Rhipicephalus; species Rhipicephalus microplus. The sequence goes on along the minus strand of NC_134710.1, from coordinate 206,998,360 downwards.
TAAAAATCTTCTTGTCACACCGAAAAACCTCTGGAAACAAAATAAGCATTGTTAAATTATTCGGGCTTGTTAGCCGGGTCTGAACATTTTCATCTTTCACGACGTAGCTGCAAGGCGGGACTAGTACACCTCTCAAACTAACTTCAACCGCCAAGTCTTGCCGGATCACAACAGCCTTTTCAATGTTCACAACGCCCCCAGACTCTTCGAGTTTGTAGAAAATAGCCTGAGAGGTAGAAGCACTCACATACCAGGAATCAAATATTGGGCTGCCCTGCACAACAGCAAATTAGGGCGCTGCTTCTAACGTGCGAACATCGGTACATTCATCAACATCCATGCCATCACATGCGTCGATTTCGTCAGATAAATCTTCATCACTTTGGCAGGAACCAACTTGGGCAGGGACCACTGTCCTCACTCTGGGTTGTTTTCTTGCTGACTTTCGCACCGTTGGTTTCGAGAGGTGCTCGGGTATGTTCGGAAAGATTCGGGGCACAGCGCGCTCCCTTGGTGTCCATCTGCTTCGTGGTATCGTTACAGTCTGACCGTCCATGGTGTGCTCATAGCAACTTACGATGTCCGCAGGCTCGAAATGAATGTCACAGACGTACGTTTTTGATGCTACCTTAAAGTACTTCCACGGGATCGCATTTTGCCATGCCTTCAGTAAGTGAGGGTCCTTTGGAGGTTTGAAAAAATGTCGCGGTGCAAGGCTTGCCGCCGCTGCCGAAGCGTACCCCAAATGGCAGCCCGGCGCGCTGCACGTCGGCATGACGAGGATTTTTGCTGACACTTCACGGTATCAACTGCAAAAAGTTCGTACCTTCGTATAACTCGTCCAAACTCGAAGTACAGGCGCGAGTAACGCGCCAGCATCATGAACACACCAAACGCACGTGGCTGAAGCAAGGGTCACTGCCGCTCATTGCTTCCCAACTGATCTCAATTAGAGTTACTGTATATATATGCTACCTATATGCTACTTAAAGGTAGCATATACAGTAAGTCTAATCTTATTGGGACGCCAGCGCCACCTATCGCAACGGCGATAAAACGCCCCCGCCTCTCGCAGCGAGTTTGCAAAGTGAATATATCTAGACACGCCGGTATGGTGGCTAGAAAGAGAGGTGTCAGCATCGGCGGGCCGGAGAGCGAGCAATAATTCATCCAGATGCGGCAGCGCTGCGGTTGCTTTCGAGATGCCCCTACTCGCGCCTGCGCGTGCGTATCAGTTGTTGTTTTTTTGTTGTTGTTGTTGTTGCAAATATTTCGCGCTACCTTGCGGATTATAACGAAGTCTACCGGTCACAATTCTGGTGGCACGCTGCAAAGCGTGTATTGGCACTCAAAACTAGTGTTTTCAATTCACTTCGTAGTATATCAGCCACGAAGCTTAGAAGATAGAGAATTAAGTGACTTGCCGTGAGCTTGACACCTACAAAGTCCATGCAGTTTTCAAATTTGATGCCGCAGTGTTCTCCGTGAGGTCTCAATGCACGTAAAGGTATCGGCAACCGTTACTTTTAGGACTTGTGCAATCAAGGTCTAATTTTACAAGCAAGACAGTTATTTTCTCTAAAGCGAAAAACAACATGAAAAATAAACACAGTATATACATTAAGGTTAAAGAAAACTGCAAGTTATATGAAACTCAGATTAATCAAGTGAATAAGGCAACTAAACAGAACAGTAAATATACGATGATACAATGGGCATACATACACACATGACATTTAGATTTCATTGGCAAACATAGATATAGTCACAAATTAGATCACGAAAAAATTGATTTCTGCATATGTGAAACACAGCCAGACAGGGACATCACAGTTGTTAATGGGAAATTTATTGCAATGTGAACAAGACAATAGTAAAATCACAAGAAACAACAGTGTGACATAAAATACGACCTTGTTCGCTGAGATAACACTATAACAATAAGGTCATATGTCTCAACTTCAAGAACTTCATTTTTTCTCTCTCTTTTTTGATTGGATGCATTTTCTCAAGCAACGAGAAAATGCATTCTGGTCAGTGTAAAGAATCTAATTATCTGATTTGTCACTTCCTGTTTGTAGTGTTCACAGATGACCCTATTTAAATTCTTCACAGACAAGAAAGAGATAAGGTCTATTATGCTGTCACTTTTCAACTTGTTCAAACTGAAGTATTCGGTGAATGCATCTTCCTTAAAGCTTTGACCAGGTCTCGCCCCGCTGCGGTGGTCTAGTGGCTAAGGTACTCTGCTGCTGACCCGCAGGTCGCGGCATCGAATCTCGGCTGTGGCGGCTGCATTGCCGATGCAGGCAGAAATATTGTAGGCACGGGTGCTCAGATTTGGCTACATGTTGAAGAACCCCAGGTGGTCGAAATTTTCGGAGCCCTTCACTAGGGCATCCCTCATAATCATATGGTGGTTTTGGGACGTTAAACACCAACAATCAATCAATCAGGTCTGTTAAGGACTCGGACGGGTACAGAAGGCATAATTCTGCCGGAAACAAGCTGTAATTTTCAGAGTGAAGCAACAACCTGCTACATTCGTTGCACTTCATCTTTTTCACCATCTTCCGGGCCACATAGCCACTGACGTAATAAGTGATCCGGGAGCCACTTTTGCGTCCAATTCTATAATTTCGCGAACCTCATTGAGGCGGCCCACATCTAGCAGCTCATTCAGCTTATTCTGCAATGTTATTGAATTATTGTGGATGCCCGGACGTAAAAGGCTACTCGGAACTCCAGAACGTATGTTTACACTAGAGGGTGACTGTGCCAAACTGTAAAAACTTAGGCAATTCACATAGATCGAAAATTGTGTCGGTGAAGGGTGATAATACGAGCCAGACGTTTTCTTCATAATTCAAAAAAAGGATTTTAAGTGCGTCTTGGTAGAGGCGAGTCGTCATCAAGTATTTGTGGCCCAAGGTTTTCGTGACATAGCGCCAGATAGAAAGGGTGCTGGTTAGAGTGACGCGGAGCACTGCAAAGCCTGTATTGGCACCTATTGGCAGCACATCTGTTGGTGTTATGAACCACGTACGCAGAAACCTCTACTTCCTTTTTCTTCCGCTCACAGCAAGTCAGTTAAGCGAGGCATAGCACGAACCTGTCTTGAGAATGCCTTAAATAGGTCGTGCGTCCACAATGTCTCTGCGAGCTTCAAAGCTCAAGTTTCCCGGCTTAAGGCTTCGGGTTTCTCCGAGGCGTTTATCGCTTCCGTTGCTGAGACTATCCTGCGGACTAATAAGGCAGAGCAGAGGCAGCGACAGAATCCAAAAAACACGGATACAGAGCGTGAAAGGATAGCCGTGATTCCATACAAACACCAGATATCACACAGGCTCAAGAAAATCGGAAAACGAGTTGGAGTTCGTGTCCTATTCTCGGCACCGTTCAAATGAATCAGTCTCACCAAATCCACAAACCCCCTGAAAACGCAGTCATCAACGGAATGCAGAGTTCAACATGACTTAAACGTAAACATTTTGACAGCAATCTGTCTGGCTGGGTAGAAAAGTTTAGAAAATTGAAATTGCTCCAGCCACAGTTCAAATAGAGCCCGACGTTTCGAGACCGACTCGGTCCCTTCCTCAGGGGGTGACTGTCTTGGTCATGGAAGTGTCGTCGCGTCGTGTTCTCTCACCACGGCTCCGGCTTTCCCTTTCCACCACGTTTCGGAGACCGTGAACGTACACCGAAGGCATTGTTCCCAGCGAGCGGTTCACGTTGGCAGGCGTATGCTGAATGGGCCAAGACTCGAGCAGGAGCCTCTTTCCCAAATTCCGTTCTGTTTCAATAACAGAAGCGCCGTCTAAGTCAATTTTATGGTCGTGCTTCTCGCAGTGCTCCGCCAGAGCGCTACGTTGCACTTCCATCTTCCTGACGTCGTTCTTGTGTTGGCGCATTCTTTCCGGGAAACACTTGCTCTCGCCTATGTAGCTGGCTGGACACCCAGAACACGACACTTTGTAGACAACGCCCGGGTGTAGCTCCCTCCGAGGTCGGTCTTTCGGCCGCGGTAGCAAGCGAGCGAGCGTCGAAACAGGTTTATGGATTACCGTGACCCCGGCTTTTCCTAGGACTCTCGAGAGCTGTTCACTTATGCCCGGCCCATATGGAATGGCGACGCGGTTGTTTGGGGTCTTCGTTTCTCTCGTGTGCGGTGGTGTGGCCAGGGCGGAAAGGGGGTCGGGCGGTGTGTCGCCCGACCCCCTTCGTGATACCACGAAGCCTTCAGCTCAAGCGCCTGGTGCACACGGCGGAGGGCAACAAGATCATCGCACAAGCTGAACGGCGGCTACTAAACGCCCGAAACCATGAGTGCCACAGCGTCATCAAGAAGAAGGAATTAGACCTGTTCTTTCTACGACGGCAACTTCAACATCGACTGCCCGACATCTTTCCGTCACTGGAGGAGTTCGCACGAAATGTGGCTGCAACAACAGCGCAGAAACAACAAGCGACCCACAAAAGTAAGCTTGCGACGCTTCACGGAGAAAAACACCACTACAGTCCTGACAACGAGAACTTCGTCGTCAATCTGTCCTCCAAACAACTCTCCCCGACAGAGCACGGCGTGCTGGCAAAGGGACACAACTTCAACACGACCACGACACGTCCGTCACTGCCGAAGATCATCGCGGCTACGGAGGAAGACATAAGGCGACTCGACAGCGGCATTCGGGAGAACGTGCGTCTCAAGGCTATCGGCGTACTATCAAAAATAGGAAAGCGCCGTGAGCACAACCTGTCGAGAGAGGAGTGTAAGGCGATCCATGCGCTCCGAAATGATAAGGTTGTCATCCTCCCGGCCGACAAAGGGAACGCAATGGTCCTGCTCGACAGGGAGGCATACAACGACAAAGTGCGAGACCTGCTGGACAGTCCGGCCTACGAAAAGCTGACGAAGGACCCCACACCAAGTGTCCAAAGGGAAATGAACAAGCTCCTGGCGGATATCTTTAAAGCGCACCCGAAGGCGAGAAACACATACCTCCAGCTCATCTGCCGGAACGGCTCTGCACCAGGATTTTACGGGCTTCCCAAGACCCACAAGCCCACAGTTCCGCTCCGTCCTATCATGGATTTTACAACATCTCCACTCCGGGCGCTGTCCAAGTATCTCCACCGGACTCTCGCGCCGCTCGTGGGGCAAACACCAACCCACATACGCGACGCCAGCCACTTCTTGGAGCGAATGAGAGATGTGACCGTGAGCAGCGATGAGTGCTTCGTCTCGTTCGACGTCGTATCCCTGTTCACCAGTGTGCCCGTAGCACTAGCGGTATCTAGCGCACGAGCAGCGTTGAACCAAGACGAGCTCTTGGATGAAAGAACCTGCCTGGGCGTCGACGAACTGTGTCGCCTACTGGAATACTGCCTCAAGGGGACGTATTTCAGCGTCAACAGGAGCTTCTACAGACAAGCCAGCGGGACCACGATGGGAGCGGCGATCTCCGTTACGGCTGCGAACCTCACAATGGAACACATAGAAGAGACGGCACTGGGCTCCTTTATTGACAGGCCGAAAGTATTTGTGAGGTACGTGGATGACTGTTTTTGCATAATAAAGAAGGCAGCAGTAGACAGCTTCCTCGAACATCTAAACTCCATCGACCAAGCGATACAGTTCACGGTGGAACGAGAGCGAGACGGGGCGCTTCCGTTTCTCGATGTTTTAGTCAGACGACAAGGCGAGCGCATGACCTTTTCGGTGTATAGAAAGCCAACTCACACCGGCAGGTATTTGCATTTTGCGTCCTGTCATCCAACTGCCCACAAAGCCTCAGTGGTTTCGGCACTCCTTTCACGTGCACGAGTAATCTGCACGTCGGAAGGTGAGAGGAAGAAAGAAGAAAAGAGGATTGTCGCCGAGCTACGAAGGAATGGCTTCACAGAAGCGTTCATCCGCCGGGCGTCACGCCGTTTGTCCAGACGACAACCACCGCACCGCGGAAAGACACCTGCAAGCGACACACCGCCCGACCCCCTTTCCGCCCTGGCCACACCACCGCACACGAGAGAAACGAAGACTCCAAACAACCGCGTCGCCATTCCATATGGGCCGGGCATAAGTGAACAGCTCTCGAGAGTCCTAGGAAAAGCCGGGGTCACGGTAATCCATAAACCTGTTTCGACGCTCGCTCGCTTGCTACCGCGGCCGAAAGACCGACCTCCGAGGGAGCTACACCCGGGCGTTGTCTACAAAGTGTCGTGTTCTGGGTGTCCAGCCAGCTACATAGGCGAGAGCAAGTGTTTCCCGGAAAGAATGTGCCAACACAAGAACGACATCAGGAAGATGGAAGTGCAACGTAGCGCTCTGGCGGAGCACTGCGAGAAGCACGACCATAAAATTGACTTAGACGGCGCTTCTGTTATTGAAACAGAACGGAATTTGGGAAAGAGGCTCCTGCTCGAGTCTTGGCACATTCAGCATACGCCTGCCAACGTGAACCGCTCGCTGGGAACAATGCCTTCGGTGTACGTTCACGGTCTCCGAAACGTGGTGGAAAGGGAAAGCCGGAGCCATGGTGAGAGAACACGACGCGACGACACTTCCATGACCAAGACAGTCACCCCCTGAGGAAGGGACCGAGTCGGTCTCGAAACGTCGGGCTCTATTTGAACTGTGGCTGGAGCAATTTCAATTTTCTAAAAAGAGTTCAACATGGAAGCAGGTATGCGGCATGCTCCCGGGAAGTTGTCTATAGGACCCCCTTTCATGCGGTGCTTGTTATGTCGAAACGACCAGAAGGTGTCTGAACAATCCGCTGAGAGAACAGGCTAACAATGTTAGAAACTGGAAAGATGGTTTTTTTGCTCAGCAGTGCACTGAGAACAATTGTGTGCCCCTTTTCAAGGACACAGCGACGCTGTACAAGCACAAAGACGAGCGCATCCGAGTCATTGTCGAGGCCGCGCAGATGACCCGCGAACAGGTGCCTTGCATTAGCAAGCCCTCCGTGTCCCTGTGCGAGAGGGAACTAAGGTTCCTCGAAGCCTGACAATAGTTATAGCGCCATGCCATACCAACTAGCCCAAGCTGCCACACTTCCTCGAAGGTTTCGGTGCGCGCAAGTAGTTATATTATCTTTACTTTTCTGTTTCGTTTCCTTATAAATTTTTTTGCCTTTTTTCTGTGTTTTTGTTTTTCGTTTTTCTCTTACTCATGTTCTGCTCTTTGTGCCATATGGTTTTTGTCACATGGTTACTGTCTCCTCTATATATTTTCGCGCTCTGCGCAATAAACTCAGTTGGAACTTAGCGCTCGTGTCCTTCGTGTTCTTCTTGTCTCTGTGTCGTCGTTTAGTGCTCGCACTATAACTAACGTCATGCCATACCAACTAGCCCAAGCTGCCACACTTCTATCTTCTAGCCACTATAATTAGGCGTAGCCGTCTTAGTTTTTTCACCAGTGTTTCCAGCACAAAAAGCGTTTTCTGGAGTTGCGATTGAGAATTGTTGGGGCCTAGAAGTCATATTTTGTTCACTTTATGTATCAGTTGATCATCCAAATACATTGATATTACCGGGAGCGAAGGGTGTTTGGGAGGAATGGGAAGTTCTGATTCAGGATCTGAGCAGCTGAGGCCGATGCGCCATGCATGTTTTTGGACCGTTTTTTGTTGCTCTTTGGAGGGTGTATTTGATTGTAGCAAAAAATTATCGGCCATGCTGGACCTATAGATTCCCCAAGCGTCGAAGAAAATTGGTTGAAGGGCTACCAACCATAGACCTAATGCTACCAACAGTGAAGAAAAATTATTCTAAAACACTGCACAAGCCACCAGAGCAACAATCCAAAATCCAAAACTTTTCATCACTTTGGATAGAGTGTACTTAGAGCTGTGCGCCGACTGGTCGGCGCGCCGCCGCCGAGAGTTTTCACCGCGTCGCCGCCGCCGCCGCCAATAATTTTCATCCGCGAAATCGGCGCGCCATTTATGCGCCAATACTGACTTTTCACAGATTTGTCTTTTTCTTTTTCATCTTAATTTATAGCTTCGTTTCACATTTTATGTAGCCAGTATAAACCAGGCTTCTTAGTTATCTTCATCCAGCTTCAGAGACCGAGAGTATCACTATGAACAGCTGCACAAGTTCTGCGGCCGCTGCATAAAATGATATATTGGACAAATTGACAAAAAATAAATGTAACAGTTACAGTAAAGCATAGACGCTGCCATATTAGGCTTAAAACAATTTTTGCTGGGTTTAAATTGTCGTAATTAGCAATGATTATGGTCATACGACGTTGAATGTACTGGCCCAGCGTGTTGATGCATGCGAGTTCACCGTAGCACTATTCGAATATTTATATAGATGCAAAACGGCGTCATTATCAGTCCAAGATGACAGCCTGTGATCGTGCCCGAAACAGGACGTATATACAGAAGAAATGAAGTAGTAGCAGTGCAGCACGAATGCAGTGTGTTAGGTGAAGGACTACACAAAGCCCCGAAGGATGAAATCGAAAGGGAGAAGTTTAATGGAGATTAAAAGCGTCGATGCATAATACATGCTCGAACCTACTCAGGGTATATCATCACCTGTCCGTGGTGTTAAAGTTGATGATTTTCGAAGATGACCACTCATATGCAGCGTCTCAACATGCTGCAGAAAATATTCACCAACTGTTTTATTCTTTAACCTCCGTTGGTACCGGCCTTTTCAGGCATCAGATATCCGGGATGAAGATGCCAAAACAGTAATATGGCAAGAGAGAGAAAGGAAGGCTGGGGGATCAACCAGATCTTGGCATCCGGTTTGCTGCCCCGCTCTGGGGGTGGAGAAATAGGGGCAAGAAGGGGGGTGTAGAGAGACAGAAAAGAAAACGCATGTGCACTCAGGAGTAGGATGGCAAACTTAACAGAGGATTTATTACGTTCTGTACAGACAGGGTGAGAGATCTCTTGCGAATGAGCTGGGTGGCTCATTATAAAGTGTGCGTTTTGACTAAATCAGGTAATGGGTCCAGAATGTGCTGTTGAATCACGGGACACACACACCATTTCTTACGGTGCCGCTCACACTCGCTCAAGTCGACGTCTTTGATTGGGGCGTGGTCATCACATTGGACCTGTGACGCCAAGAAACCATTGTGGTCGTCTCGTCGAACGTCTTATGGTGTCGGAATGCCACCTCACTTCCCGGCTAAGATGGACAAAACACGGCGGACAGCGGGCTGGCAGCCCTTTGGTGACTTGTTTGATGAACAAAGAACGCCTCTCTCCCCCGTCAGCCCAGGCGCCGCGCGTAACAACGCTATCCAGTGGTGAGCAGAGGCGTATTAAGCTTGTCTGAGGCCACCAGTTTTAAAAATAACAAAATTTTAAAAACTTGCCAGCAGAAAGTTTACAAGAGACGGCTGGATTCGTCAATAATGCGGAGACAGACACTTAAGCGGCATGTCATATATGACGTAGTCCAGCAAACATATTTTCATCACGTAACTTCAACGGACCTACAGGCACTGGGAAAGATGAATAATAATTGTTGCGGGCAGTGGTGATGTACTTCTGTTGCGAAGGTAATGCTCAGAATCAACAAAATAAATCTTAACATTATATTCAGGTCTTGATAAACAGTAAGTAAAGTTAGAAAGCTCCTCAGGTGGCCAAGTAATAAATTACTTCACCATACTTTATGGTGAAGTAATTTGCAAATAAATAATGCAACCGCTGTCTAATTGATATTCAATGATGTGACCGCAATCAACGGTGTGTCTTCGCTATAAAAACTGGAACGTTATCTGCGGACACGACCGGGGGAATGCAGCGGAGAACGAATATGTCACGTAATAAAAGCGATGTGATGTTGCACATTTTCGCCTCTACAACTCCATGCCATTTCGCTTGCTCGTGATGTATTCGAAGGAGCTAGCCAAGTCTCTGGTGGAAGTCGAGCAGAGTAGCCGGGGCTGATAAGAGGAACGTTTATATACACTATTTACACACTAAAGGTAGCGTAATACTATATGTTGATGGTAGCATCATGGAAGCTTGATGGGAGCTTCTGAGAGCTGTATCAGAGCGTCTCTGTGCTCGCGTTTTAAGCCCTGGTCTTCCTAAAATTCTCTGCAGGAGAAAACAATGGACAATTTGCAATAATCTGCAAGGCAGCTTTTCTGTAAGGTTAGTTTTTCAAAACTCTCGTTCACAGACTGCTTTTCTCGCTCATTTCATTTTTGCCATTCCCCTTTTTGAGATCTTGTTGTACTCGCGTGCCTTCGCTAGAACTTGGAGAGGTGACATTTTGTTGTACTCGCGGGCTCAAAATGAGAAAGAAAAGCAGTCTGTGAACAAGAGTTTTTGGTTGAAAAACAAACCTTACAAGAAAGCCACCGTGCAGATCACTGTAAACTGACAGACTGCATGTCCATTCAGTTCAGGGCAGTCCAAAGGAATAGACCTCTCCCTTTTTGTAAACAGTGTGACGTCACTGCGGGCACCCCGCCCCCTACACCCTCTCTCGAAACAGGTGCTGGTTGGCAAGAAAGTTCCTCCGGTGGCATCTTTGTGCATAGCAGAGCTGCTTGTCTGCATTCTTTCGACAGAAATTTCTACATTTCTATGTTCTAAAGTTACAGCTTTTGAAAGAAGGGGGTCACTGAAGGGTTACTGCCCATAGTGTGGAAATTTGCTCATCGCAGTTGGATGGACGGAGAAACTGTTTAGAGTACTGAGAGACGCGACTAACATGCAGTGGGCTTCACCTATGTAGATGATAGCCATAAAAAAAATCTGATCTTTTTTGAAAGCGAACCTTTTTAATGTACACGATTACTGGCTCTTTGAGAAACATTTGCATGGCATGGCTGTAAACTTACTCTATTTCCATCGTGGCATGTGCAATACGAGGTACAGCATTGGCAGCAACATTGTTTTGAGCTGCTGTGCGCAAAGTCACGGATAAGATTCTCACTCATTGCCCAAAAGTCTCATCGGAGATGAATGAAAAAAACACCACTTCTTTCCGTTGCTTAGACTGAGGTTAATATATCCTCGTGAAAATCAAAGTGAAGTTCTGCCGCTGCGTTTCTCAATAACCTAGTAAAAATTCATGTTATGTAATACCCGACATCTTGATATTATATATAATATTATCTGGCACAGTTACCTTGCTGCATTAGACACCTATAACGTCTTTCGTACCTATCGCTCCTTTAGGCCTGATACACAAACTTCTAACGCGCATTTTCACTTCATAAGGATCGAGTCGTAAAAGTACAAAGTAGATGAGAAACCAAAATCTTCGCTGTTTCCATTAACACATATCAGGTATCCGATATTACGAGTTATAGCCGTGGTGAAGCATATATGCAGATTCGGCAATGCTACAACATGCTTATAGCTCATGCGTAGTCGTATATATCACCAGGAGATAATGTACTTTTATTTTTCTGCAAGCCACGCATACGTTGAGATGTACCCACTCGCGGATAATCGCGTCAAATGCCTTTTTACCTTGACTAAAATGTCAGATCGTAAAGTTATATCGACAATCTGATACTGAAACCGACCCACAACGAATACCAGTGTTTTCGCAAACAGGACGCATCGCATTATTCACACTGCACACACCATGCACAATATTCCGAATTTTACCGTCTGTAAAGATGAACCAATATTGTCGATGCCTTTTAACGCACACTACACGCCACCGTCAACACTGCACATTTTCAAAGAAGATGCCGCTGTTCCTCGCACAGACCGCCACGTGTGTTCACTTCTCGTAGATAAACAGCCAGCCGGCCAGCGTAGCGAACATTTCATCACGCACTTTATCACACACCTAGATGTTCTCTGACACATGCCACAGCTAATGTTGCCATTGTGAGATGAAGATTAGGCTTTCAAAAAAAAAGAAAAAATTGCCCCAAGCACGAGCGACTGCACCCACACAGGCACCGGCAGGAGTGTTTTGCCAACCACCGCCTTGCACGTGCACCGGTGACGTCACGCGGTGACGTCCCCGGTAGAGGTCTATTGTCGTCTTCATCTCAGTCCGCCGTACTGGGGGCGGGGGTGGGGGGGGGGTAGTGGTTAGAAGAAGGCGCCTAATTTCTGCAGCCCAGCAGGGAGCGCAGGGCGCAGCGAATAAAGATAAAAGAACGAGAGAGGGAGAAAGCGAGAAAAAGTCAAATACTGCCTTCTTTTCAACCCAGGAAAGAGAGAGAATGCATGTTCAGTTCGCCACACGGTGAGAGAGAAACACAACGTAGGTCACAGTGCAATAATACGCACAACACAGCACAGTGCAATGACATTGCATCGCACGTGCAGAATAGGGTCTGCAGTGCTAGGCAGGCTAGGGCTTGAGGGAATGGAAGACTTCCAAGCACCACAGAGTGTGGGAAACATACCTGACGACGGATCCCAAGCGCGTCTCGTGGCACGTCGAACAAATCAAGCAGCCTCGATTTCAAACAGCTCTTCCTAGGCCATCGTCAGTCAGGCGTGTCCAAAGAGTTTTTGATGAGGGGAGCCAACAGCCCTAAAGAATTCGAAGTATGACTTTTGTGTTCTTCCCACTTTGGGCGCACCTCGACAGCATTGACCCGGAACAAATCAGGGTAGGCTTAGCTGCAATCATCCCCCGCGTCCAAGCGGTGCCCAGCCAGGGAGGCCGATCTTAACATCTACAGACACACGCACACAAGCACGCAAATGTTAATATTTCACCTCATTGGTCATTTAGTGAAGGTCATTTCATTTCCACATCCTTAAATGAGAGTTATGAATAGTTGATATCCAAGCATTTTTTAAAGATAGATGACTGGTGTTTATCAAAGGACCTAGAATGAGTTCCGGGGAGGGGGAGATATGAACAGTTTTATCATTTGAAAAATAAATTGTTCGGCTTTACAAGCCGGAACGTCAATACGACAACAAGGCACGCCATAGTAGAAGGTTTTTAATATTCGGAACCACAGGTTGGCAAAATAAATGGAGCCTATATAGACTCGCTCAGTAAATGTGCTTTTATCTTAGGACTCGATATAGGGCCCAGCCTATAGCCGGTATTTTGGTCACATATATAAATGACCAAAACCATTTTTCTCTGCAAAACATTTTCGCAATAGACTGCTTTCATGGAGTAAATCAGCCCGACATTTTTCGAATACACATGAGGTAGTCACCAAAACGTCTTGGACGTTCGGCGTGGAATGACTGATCAAACTTTACGTCGATACCTATCACTTTTCGTCTCCACTGTCTCTTTCCAAGTTCGTGTTCTTCCTTTCTTGACATTCAACTTCACAGTAATTTAACAAATCCGCATTATATTGGTTCTATAGAAGAAGATAGCTTGTGGTATATGCATCTTAAATAAAACTTGGCCGTGTACTTACGCCCCATGTCACAGTTTTGTATCAATAATTTCACCATTCTCATCTCACCATATTGCCACGTGGTTGCGACAGCAAAGAATATGGTACTTGGGTTCCTCAAGACGACACTTTTTATTTCGTGAACGTGTGCCTAGAAAAGTACAAAGTACTAGAAATTCATGCTTTACGCAGATAGCGGTAATTAGAGCATTGGTCGTCGGTACTATGATCTGCGTGAAGGTACGTCGCTATATATACCCGTGGTATCGAACATCATCAGTATCGTAGGTGTCTCAAGCTTATCAGAAGATTCTAAAATAATCTAGAATTTTCGCAGACAGCCAAGCGTGCTTTGCACAAGGCAATTGATTAATATGTTGTGTTTAACGTTTCAAAACCACCATATGATTATGAGAGATGCCGAAGTGGAGGACTCCAGAAGTTATGACAACGTGGGGTTCTGTAACATGCACCCAAATCTGAACACATGGGCCTACAGCATTTTCGCCTCTATCGAAAATGCAGCCGCCACAGGCGGGTATCGATCGCGTGACCTGCAGGTCGGCAGCCAATTAAGTATACCTTAGCTACTGAACCACATTGGCGGTGCCTTTGCGCTAGGCAGTGACATAAAAATACCAGTGAAGTGACAGTATAATAACGTTGCGATAAAATTTCAGCAGATGCGGCAGGCTCCACTGTGGATGCTATTTTCATACAGAACCGTCAGCCGGTAGCCACGCGTTGCTAGGTGGATCGACATCTTTGGGTATTTTGAGTAGGCTAAGTTTCGACCTGAAACATACGGCGTGACGACAGCACTCACGTTGACTATAAATTTTAGCGAAACGAAGTGCACGCTTCTGTTGGATGATATGCATATTATTAAGAAGCTGTTGTGTATTCCTCAAAGGTCGAAATCATCAATGGTCGAGCAAACCTTCACTATCACGTGCTAGATGAAAGGAATATATCTATGTAATGTGCACAGCCAGCCTATAGACCGCAACCACAACTGACGGTGTGGGCCGACATCACTCCTGTAAGTCTATATATTTAGGGTTGTATCCGTTACAGTAAAAAGTAACTAAACACGTTACTCGTTACTCTAATAAAAGAAAGGGAACGTTTCACGGCTTCACGTTATATATATACATAAAAAAGGTAACGCATTACCATTACCGTAACAAAAAAAACATAACGAATGTTACCTCTGCTGTAGCTCCGTAATCATCCGTTTTAATCAATGTGTCTTTGCCACAGAAACCCACAATGAGAATTTTTAAATTTCAAATTTATGTTTCACACATACTAACCCAAGCAAGGATTATACTCAATGTTCAATTAACGAGAATTATTTGTACATATGTGCTGAGCCTTAGCAATGTTATATAGAGGCTTAATGACGCTTGCCCATGTGATGGCTTCTTGCTCTGCAGTGACACAGGGCGAAACCATTTTTTTTTCTTGGAGCATTATACGCAAAGTGAGGTTCAATAATCTACGGTAATCACAAAGAAGCTATCATTGAACTCTCAAGAAATTTACAACAATCGATATTTTCTTGATCCTTCAGCACCTTCAATAAAGCATGTCGAAATCGGTACTGTTCGTCCTAGCAACCGAAATGGCCCACCGTGCGCCAGTAGGCAATCACGGAGGCCTACGGAGGCCTTCATTGGTGCCTTTTTATTTGGGGAGGGGGGTATTGGGAGACGTCGTGAGGAGGAGGGGGGGTACTTGCAAGTTTGTGACACCAGACGTGGCTTGCGGACGCGTAAGTCTCGAAAAATCACGAAGGGGGACACACATCTTGCAATAGCAGCCATTTTGTTTTAATATTTTGCAGGTTTTATTTTTGTTCATATAACAATTAAAATCATGCCGAGAAATCAAATTGACAAACGAACGTAGGTTCCCAGCACTCGTAATTGCATTCTTCTATTGAGTCTTTTCCGGAACCATTCGAGAGTGGCAGTTGCGATTTTAATTGTCTCATACACCTGATGGGTATTGAGCACGTGTACACGTTACAAAAACATTAAAAGTTGAATGTTTTATACACACTTATCAAGCATTCTTATTTGTGACGTTTTTAAGAGAAATTTTAATGGGGCCCACTTGCAAGGGGTGTTCCCCTTCCCTGACCGAGCACAAAGGGGTCGGGAGTCAACGTTCTCTGCAGGCGTGGTCAACGGCCCTCAAGGTCGTGACCAGTGTGGACTGTGTACCTGAGCAAATATTGCATTTGCTCTCATCTGCACATATGGCCATCGACAGGTTTTTGTCTTGGGGGTAAGCAAACCCTTTTTTTCAACTTGCATCATGGCTGAGGGAGGGGGTCGTGTTGGTGTCGCTCGAGTAGGTAGCAAGTGCTGGTGTGGCTTGAAGGGATCAAGTGCCCCTTTTGCACCACCCGCCCCGCCCACACCCATGTCTACACTTCATTCATTGAACGCTGCGGTGAGGACTAGTTGACTAAATGCGCAGATTTGTTTTATTCCGCATCTTATACCGCTACATAAAACATTCTCATATTGTGAAAAGTAGGTATTTCGATTCGTTTGAAGGGAAGTAACATTCAAAGCATGACAGATACTCAAAAGAGCGGTTTTCTACAATCGCAATAAGAAAACTCGTAGCAGAGGTGCTTCTTTTTTTGTGTGTGCAGCGTACAGAGTAAAAGTGAGATCTGATTCGGAAAAAGCGAACTGAGTGACGTGCGTCGGTGCTTGCTCAATGTTCAATGAAAGAAGGTTTCATGAAGTATGACGTAGCCAACAACAGAAACAAACTGCTGCATCTTAAATAAAAAAACAAGCAAAGTGCGGCACGTTCGTGGTAGAACATGGACATATATTGAAATACGCGTATTTTATTATGAAAGCGAAATAAAAACTATTTTACAAAACGCTTTTCATTCATCGTGATGTCGACACATCTGTGTAGTGTCATTAGTGCTATTTCGATGAAAATCCCTGAATTCCAACTAATTCAGTAACCTGTGCCAGAACAGCTTTTTGAATTTTTAGTTTCGGTTTCCGCGCCGCCGGCGCCGCCGCCGCCGATGAAAATTGGCCGCGCGCCGCCGCCGATGAAATAACCGGCGTGCGCCGACGACGCCGCCGCCGCCGACTCTGAACGACCCCCACGCCGCCGCCGGTCGAAATCGCCTCGGCGCACACCTCTAAGTGTACTAGAAGTGTTGAGTGGCGTGACGGCGCCTCGCCGCCTGATCCCTTCCGCGTTGCCCGCAGCGGCGGGGCTGCAGTCGAATAGTACTGACAGAGCCACACGCCGCGTGCAGGCACTGCTATGCGCGTCGGCTCCTCCGTCGCAATTTCTTGATGCAGATTTCTTCGCACCTGCCCATCATTCATGTATAGCACATGATTTCATAGCCCTTGAAGTATGACACGCTCATCTACTGAATTTGAGCTTCATAAAATTCATTGTGAGAGATCGAAAATAATTCAGAAAGGGTGTGTCTTATGCTGATTTTTTCTCTCTTAATTTTTTCTTTGTTGGTTAGGCGTCTACAATATTCAGAATAACTGAGCTGATTCATTGGAAGTTAGCTGTGCTCAGAAAGCTGTGAGATTAACAAAACAAATACTGTGTCACACGCTAGCAGAAACGGAAAGCCGCAAGGAAAGAGGGGAGAGGAAGGGAATGTGAACCCCCTACACCATGAAATGTTTTGGTAATTTAACTTTTCAGGGTATACTAAATAGTTACAGGCAATCACAGCGACCACCAATTTCCAAAGTTAGGTGTTCTGCTGCACAACACACTCCCTAAAAAAAGAAATCCTGGGTAGCCTTTGCTCCAATAGTTTACAGTTGGCAAAGCGGAACATAGCGTGTCTCTACAAATGCGCACTGTAGATTTCACCTTTTCGAGTATGAAGTCTCAAAACTAGTTCAAGCCTAACGTAGTCGGGCTAGAAATGCACCGCCTAAAAATAGTAGGTGTGCCGAGGGACAAAAGCTAATTTCTGGAGAGAGCGAGAGTAGATTTTCACGGAACTCTCAAAATGGGTCAGACATTTGAGAACTGCGTGTGGCAGCTCTGAGTGTGGGAACGTTGCAACCTCACTTATTTCTTTCGTGAAGGAAGTATTTCAGCCGTTAAGAATGTAAAAAGAAAAAAAGAACGAAGCCCGATGCCGATGAACCGGAAATGGGAAAGATGTGCTGGTAGCTGCACAACATTTTGCCGATTAATGCTGCGGCTCCAACATTGCCAGTGATAAGGGATATGTGGTGATAACAGCGCTGGTTATGTTTGGAAACACTGAAAGATACTGCAGAAATATCTGCTTCACATTGAGGATCGGTGGCTGGATGTCTCTATACACATTAGGTAACACCACTGGGGCATTTTCGTCTTCCGAGTTCATAATTGAACTTTTGATGAACGTCCGTTTCCATTTTTTTCGTGCCCATTTGATATTGGAATAGACATGCACGGCCTAAATATATCGACGTCTCTTGGACACCTCTGCTCGGACGTGGTAGAGAGACGTCTACAAGATGTCCATGCCGGAGACGAATGCAAGACGTCTTATCGTCTGCAAGCGATGACTATACAGAAAAGCATCCGCCGTGTAGTATGGAAATCATCGAGCTGAAGACAGGAATGATAGACCGTCGCGGCAGGGGCTGGCATGCAGGCAAAGACGGTATCATCAAGCAACTGACGTGCAAGAATCGCGGACGTCTTCGCTATTGAACAAGTCGTGGGCAGTGTGGACTTCACAGAACAATACGCAGACAAAACAAAGAGTGCCGCACGAAGTGTGCGGTGGTGTCTGTGAGAACAAAAAAAACTATAGTAAGTTGTATGCCTTGGTGACAATTTGTGACGTTGTATGTTTCGCTTGCTCTTCTGGAGATCTGTGGGCCGCTGGTGGATGTCGCGTTAGTCGCAGCAAATGTCAGGAAGGTTCGGGTTAAGACTTCCATACGTGTATTATAAGGGAAAAAGGTGTATACCTAAAGGCTCGTTTTTCCGTGTTTTGATACGATATTAATGAGATCTAACAGACAGTAATGCCAAGGAATGTACAGGGGAAGTTATTAGAACCAATGGAATGTAAATAAGAAGAAAGAAAAGTGGGTGAAAAATAACCAGCCGTGAGCAAGAATATATATATATATATATATATATATATATATATATATATATATATATATATATATATCTGTGTGCGTGTGTGTGTGTGTGTGTTTACTGTGCACATTTACAAGGAAGGTAAATTTCTCAAAACAAGATGCACCACTGCCTGCCTACACTTTTGACGCCTATTAATAGAACTACGCTTATAATACAAAACATCGTCATAAACTTGCTCGCTTGTAATGTCGTTACGACAATAGAATATTTGGAAAGCAGCAGAATTTAATCTGTCGATACAAAATGAGAACTGGTTACAATGAATTTACGCAGATTAACAGACGGGCTATATATACAATTGGCACTTTTTAATATGTTTGAGTGTTGTTTTTAATAATTTTAATTTGTAATAAGCCTTTCGGAAAGCAATAATTATTATCTTCCACAAAACTGGCATGATAAAAAAGAGTCGTCAACAATTAATGTTGTGACAACGTTACTTACACTCGTGTTTCTCGTGAAACAATCGAGCGCATATAGGCTCATATGAGGAACATTGTGCTCTGGATTTCGTAGAGACTGCTGAGAAAACGAGCTCATGATTAAATCGTAGTCTTGATACTTCTCTCTTTGTAGGTTGTCAGTAGCCACTTATGATGTAGCGTAGCTCAAAGCGCTGATTGAGTAAGGAGCTAGGCGGATCCGTGCAAATTTCGATTGACATTTTTTTTTTTCTAGGTCGGCAGGCTCTTGAAACAGTGAATGTATCGACGCAATTTCGGCGTGCCTGCATATTTACTCGTGCATGATGGCGTGTAGCAGGTTCGTCCGCTGATAAAGGCCAAAAAACGCATTAAACGCGCTGAAAACGAGCAATTACGCGCTTTCACAGGCTCGGGCGCGCGCGCTTCCAAAGCAGACGCTCTCGCGATCTTCAGTACTATGGAACTACAGCGCCGCCACTACTGTCAGCCGCCGAAGAATCAGCCGAGATGCGGCGCGGCCGCCTCGTTCACTCTACTGCCCGCTTCTAGTATACTGTACTTTGGATGAGCGAATGCAGCGCTGCTTCTTCCTCTGGGTTCTCGGACTCGCACGAAACACTATGGTTATTTAGGTCATCTATCTGTCTATGTGCTCCTCTTTCATCGTACTGTCAGTTTCTTTAGCTCTGGCCAAGTTGTCGTCGCGTGTGGTCGTCGTTTCTTGTAACGGTTGTTGGTTGGCGTAAGAAGCAGCTGATCCCGGCAGCGATTCAGTTCGCCGGCTGCGTTACTTTACCCTTCAGACCAAGTGGCTCTGTGCACGATGAGAACGACCGGGACGAAGTGTATCGCCAGCAAGCGTACAGATTGAACAGCCGCGCGATCGCCCTTGTGGGAGCATGCAGGACTCATCAGTGAACAGCCGCGAGCTTCAGGGCCGCCTTGAAGGATGGCTTTACGTTTGCGGTGTGTATACTGCAGCCGTTCAAATAAGCTTGCGTGTTTGTGAATGCCCGCGCTGCGCCGCTTATCTCAATTCTCGAGGAAATGAGCGCGTCCTGGGAACTCAGACTCTCCCTCGTGCATCTAGCTTAGTAAACTTGTTCCTTCCGCGAACGCGCCCAGATGTGTCGGAAGAAAAAAAGTGAAAAAAAAAAAAATAAGGAAAAAAGCCGTAGCCAGATGTGAATGAGCAGTGCATGCAGAAAGATCGATATGAGAAAGTGGACATGGACGTTTTGTCTCCAGATGCACAGGCATTTAGGGGGTCATTCGTGTTCCGTTTTGCGGGACGCTCTAAAGGCGATATCATCGCGTTTAAATTGGGAAGATCATTGAATTTACTGGCTCCCTTCCGCCGTGCGAACGAACGTTTTTTGTTCGTATGTGTTCATCTTTTTCTTTTTCTGTTCTTGTGTTTGCGCACATTTTCGGTTATCCTGCAGCCGCGCCCTGTTTGGAGAATATTGCTGCTCAAAATAGTTGGGTTGACGTGCGGTCCAAAATACTTTGTTTTCGCTTGTGCTTGCAGTGGTGCAAGAGGCAACGCCTTGCTGAAATTTAGTGCTCTGTGCCAGTAATTATTATTCGCGCCTTTCATTTTATGTGAAGTCTTCCTGGCAAGTGTGATTACAGTAATGGAGCGCATATTAACACGGAATCGATTGCCGGTGTAAGAGCGCAAATTATTTCTTGTATAATTATTTGTTATGCAACATATTCCTTTGCTCATCCCCGTTCTTATCGTTCTGCTAATTCCTCTGCACGTTCCTTTTTTTTACTCTAATTAGAAAACTCGCTTAATGCCATTTTATATGACAACCAAGATGCTACACTGCGACTTTGCATACCTGGTAAAATACATACACATAAACTCTGCTAAGCGCAAATTTAAAATTTTTTTTTATTCATTTAGGATGTGTGTTAACAACAAAGCATATTTGTGTACTTCATCAGAAATGTGCTTTTTCTTTTATACAGAGTGTTGTGTCAAGTCTGCGGCGAACAGGGTAGACTGTACCACCCAGAAAACAAAGAATATAACATGTGAAAACCTTGGGCTGGACAAGCCTTTCAGGCTTAGAAACTCATAGCTTCTTGTAGCCATGGCAAGACCACTGTTTCTTCATATATATACTACATCATTTTTTTTTTGTAATAATTTATCATTATCACGATTGAACAGCTTGATCACCATTAGCATCTCTTCACAAGCTTCAAATTGGAGACAATCGCTGTATAAATATCGAATCGCAGTTGGGCTCATCATATAACCTTGTTATATGTTTTACGTCTACTGAACGATGAAGGCCTTTCCCAATAATCTCCACTTTACCCTGACTTGTGTGAGCTCAATTACAGTTTTTGAAAAATGTCATTTGAGTCGCTTTTGTTTAGGTTGAATCATGGATTACACAATTGTACAGTTAGTTATAACTAAGAATAAATAAACATATAAGCTCCACCTGTATAACTGTGGTGCACCTGTCTGTCACTTTTGTAAGAGATTCGTACATGCCAGTTTTGGTTTGAAGTGCAAGTGTTTCCTCTCTAACAATGTAAATACTAGGCATATTGGAAAGTAAAATTTTGTCTTTTCTCACTAAAATATCGCTTTGGGCTAAATACTGATATAATATAAATTTGTCATGACATTCAAGATTTCAATCCAAAACCACTGGCACAAAAAGAAATTTTCAAGTGCTAAATTTGGCTTTGTTACATGCAGACGTACTTGACATCACAAAAATGAGATATTTGGTTAGAGCATCTATGCAAATTCTCCTTCCATGGGATGGCAATAGCTGCAAGCGAAGCTAATCTTATTATTATTTTTTTCAAGTTTTTTATTGACTACAGTTATGAAAGCCAAGAACAGTAGCAAACAATATGAACTAGTAAATCTTAAGGCAGAACATATATGGGTGAAGGGCTTACTTGGCTATTTTGGTCATTCCAAGTGGAGCTTTGTTGTTTTAACCCAAGCAGAATTTCAGGATACTTGCAATGTCTATACGTGCAGGAACTATTCTGATTTGTTAGTTTAGCTCTCTTCCTCTAGGTAATCTCAAATAGCAACTCATTGCATAAGTAATGACCGTATCTTCAAGTAATCTGTATATTGCCACATGGTTTCGCATAGGAAAAACTACGTGTGGAAGAGGACGAAGAAGTTCGGACTGAGCCGCTTCTTCGCCTAGCTCAATGAGCCTTGAGCTTGATGAGATTGGTGAAGCCGCTAGGTACGATGACTCACGACATGCCTCATGCACAAGAGCCCGCCCAGGAGTCTGAACACAAGCCCTGTGCCCGTGAACATGCCATTTCACAAGGCAAGCCGCTGCAAACAAGGCCAACCACCAGAGACACCGGAAGAGCTTATCGACAGAGCGACTATGACTTCACATCAAGGCACCATAGAAACTCCTACGTCGTCTATACCAATCTATTGCACTGTCCAGTACCTGCAGATGCCTAGCCCCTTTCACGAAGAGCTGTTTGAGGATGTGGACGACTGGCTGAGCAAATTGGAACATGTCGCAGCGATCAACTACTGGGACGAAGCTGCCGAACTCCGCGACGTCTGCGCCTGCTCAAAGGATGGGACTCGTACGTGGTTCCTGAACAGTGGTGATATCTTGACATCCTGGTGCTAGTTCGAGCATCGCCTCTTGGAGTCCTACAGGTGCCCTGACCGCCACGAATGTGCTGAGCATGCATTGCACTCACGCATCCAAATGCCTAATGAGACCATCACTATGTATGTGGAGGACATGATATGGCTTTTCATGCGAGCAGACCCGGCAACGCCAGAAGAAAAAAAAAAGCTGCGCTATCTTATGTGAGGCGTGAAGGAGCAGCTTTTTGCTGGTCTAGTGTGGAGTCCTCCGAAGAGTGTAGCACAGTTTTTGACTGAAGCCACTACGATAGAGAAGGTACTTCATCAACGGTCTGTCCTATTCGATCGGCACGTGAATACTGCATCATCTCTTGAATTTTCCGCCACTTTTAGAAGCAACAGCGTCGAATGGATTGGCGAAATTGTTCACTCGATCGTCGACGAGGAAATAGCGAAGCTATATGGGGCGAGACAGCTGAAGGTAAGCTCCATCACCAGTATTATCCGGGACGAGGTCCAGCAGGTGCTGCACAATTGTCGATGTCAACCGATGGCTACCCCTCTAGAACCATCTCCTCAGTCCACTGATGTTGGGAACCGTACGTACACCGAAGCCTTCCGCACTTTCATATCGGTCTCTAGCCTTGCAGTCTCGATCCAGACGGTGTCGCCAGTTGTGATTCAATCAACACATGCTGGTTTGAACTTCAACGGTCATCGTGCTCCTATGCAGAAGTTCGATATCTGGTGTAGGACGGATAGAAAACCCCTCTACTACCACTGCGGTGAATCCGGTCACATCTACTGCGAATGCCTGTACCGACAGCTTGGACTGCGCGGCTTCTCTATTGATTTGCGTTGTCACCAAGTTGGTCAGAGGCCAAGAGAAATTGAGGACTATCTCGCGCAGCAACGTCTACCTTTCTCACGGCGTCTATCGCGGTCACCATCTTCATGGCGACCCGCAGTCATTGGGCCACATTTCGGTACGACGGCATGGGGACGCTCCCCAAGCCCTTGGCGGGAAAACTGAGAACGACGACCTTCGGGGGCGAGGTCGCTGGGACTTAAAGTGTGGAAGACCTTCCACCACTTGCACGAAACGCTGCAGACATTGAATTGACGTCTGAGTGCAGTGCAAGAGAAATGCCGGATTCTACGTCTGAACTCAGCGACAGAGTCTCACTCGACATTCCCGATTTGATAGACGGTCTTTAAGTCAGAGCATTGGTGGACACAGGTGCAAATTATTCTATTATTAGCAGGAAATGAGTAACCTGTCTTAAGAAAGCCATGACACCTTGGAATGGGACATGTATTCACATGACTGGAGGCCACGTTCTTACTCCATTGGGTCGTAGGTACCGCAAAAGTCAAAATATGCGAGTCGACATTTGTGGTCACTTGCCTATACTACGCGACTGTTCTCGTCAGATCATCCTCAGTATGGAGTTCCCTAGAAAGAACGGCACAATAATAAATCTCTGCGAGCGAAAGGTGCCTTTCTCGATGCAACGCGCAGCAGATCAAGACGCGGATAGCCGTCGCAGACCTGCGCTGCGTGTGGCTGACGAAAGCATGACGCTGCCTCCCCAAGCGACTGGTTTCGTAGAAGTCACTTCCCCGCAGGGGTGCCTGCGCAAGTAGGCATTTGGTGTGTAGCGACACCACGGACCCTAGCTAACGGGGGAGTTTTGACTCCCTCCCACGCCTAGCCGTGCGTGGCTTTGCCATGTCCGAGGAAAAGGGGATCCTGGGGGTTGAGCCAATGCTGGGTGATTGGACCTTTAAGGCCCCCTGGCAGAGGCAACACACCCCTTTGGCCCCGGCTTCACGTAGACGGCACCCCTGGGCTGACCCACCCAGGGGAAATCGGCAGTCGCCTTTTCCTATCTCTCTCTTCCTACATCTTCGTCTTTATCTCTCACTTTTTATCGGTCCTGTTATCTTCTCTTTTCCGTTTACTTCAGAATTTTCTGGCGGCCAGGGTTAACCCTGTGTAGTTATCCAACCTTGGGTAGTTATATTCGGTTATAGCGGCGATGCATGGCTGGCGTCTCCAAGTGTTCACTAGTCAACCTTGTAGCGTCCCCTTGTTGGGCTCGGTGGTGGGTGGCCACCATCGCCGCCGAACTTTATTGTATTTTATGGCAAAAGCTTATCCCCCCCTTCCTGATCGCTCCCTAAAAAGGTGGCGCACCGAAGATACTTTCCTGCCTAACACACCAAAGCCGACATTCCCAAAGTACCATGTAATCCACAGTCAAAACGAAAAAAAGACAGTCCGAGCCATTTCACCTTTCCTCGTTTCCAAAACTCTCACAGAAGCAATAGGCCCAGGTTATAAAGTGACAAAGATGGGAAGTGGTGAGCTTCTTCTGGAGGTTCGTGACAAAGCTCAGTATGAAAAGCTGTCTAAGCTTGTGGCCTTTGGGGAAACCCCTGTTTCGGTGGGCCCACACAGGTCCATGAACACTGTCCATGGCATAGTTTCTGATGATGATCTTACTGAGCTTTTTGAAAGTGAGCTGCTCGAAGGTTAGCAGGACCAGAACGTGGTCAAAGTCCAACGAATAACAATAAGGCACAACAACAAACTGACCCCTACAAAACACGTAATAATTACCTTCGGAACAAGTGACCTACCAGAATCAGTCGAAACCGGCTATTGTAAGCTTCGTGTAAGACCATACATTCCCAACCCTCGTCGATGTTTCAAGTGCCAACGTTTCGGTCATGGATCGCAGAGTTCCAGAGGGCGTGCCACTTGTGCAAAGTGCGCATTTATTCAACACATATCGGACAACTGCACCTCAGAAACAGCTCATTGTTCGAACTGTGAAGGAGATCACGCTGCCTACTCACGATCATGCCCCGCATGGAAAAAAGAGAAACAAATAGTAGAACTTAAGGTTAAATTCAATCTCACATTCCAAGAAGCATGCCAACGTTTCGCAATACACAACCCATCTTATCCCTCCTTTGCAGATGTGACGCGCCGGGGCGCCGCGCCACATGCCTCGGCACCGGCGAATGTCACACAGTGTGTAGCCGCGGTCGTGCCGCCAGCGCCCCCGGCTGGAGCAGCCTGTACTGCTCCGCCACCTGACAAACAGGGCCGGCAGACCCCAGTGTCTGCTGAACCTCGGACCACTGCAGGCGCAGTTAGGTCCGAAAGTTCAGTGAATGTGCCTGCCCAGCAGGCACCATCCACCACCTCACAAGAGGTGATGGATACAAGTCCCACTCCTCCGGCGCCTCAGACGCCGAAGGATAGGCGCAACTCCTTGGAGCGTGCCAAAAAAGAAAAACCTCGAATCACAGGGCCCTCAAAAGGCCCTGTAAACTAACGCAACACCTCTCTATACACAGCACCACACTACATTAAAATGACACAAATACTACAGGGGAACGTCAGAGGACTGTTGAGAAACCTCGACGATATCCAGGAACTTTTACACAAACATACACCTAAGGTGCTGTGCGTACAAGAGACACATCTGAAACCTAAACACACCAACTTTTTACGTCACTATGTTATCTTTCGGAAAGACCGGAATGATGCCATTGTGCCATCCGGTGGTGTTGCCATTATAGTCAATCAAGGGATTGCATGCACATACCTAACACTACAAACATCCCTTCAGGCGGTGGCTGTTCGAGCAGTTCTTTTGAATAAGCTCGTCACCATCTGCTCTCTCTACATACCTCCACAACACCGTCTTGAAAAGCATGAATTCGAGTCCATCATAGAGGAACTTCCAGAACCTTATATTCTCCTGGAAGATTTCAATGCACATAGCAATCTGGGGGGTGAATCTCGCAACGATGCTCGAGGTCGCCTGATTGAACAGCTTCTTTTTTCTTCCGGTGCGTGCCTGCTGAAACGGAAAGAGCCAACATATTACAACATCGCTAACAATACGTACTCAGCAATAGACCTCAGCATAATATCCCCATCACTCCTGCCTCTACTTAAATGGGAAGTCATTAACGATCCATATGGTAGTGACCATTTTCCTATCATTATCAGCAAATCAATAACAAATACATGTCCTGCACAAGTTCCCAAATGGCTCACCGACAAAGCCGATTGGGAAAAGTTTCAAAAAGTGACTTTATTATCTTGGACTGACATGGCGGCATTGAGCATAGAGGATGCTGTATGCTACTTTACAGCTTTCTTGGTTGATGCAGCAACAAAATGTATTCCCCAAACATGTGGACCGTCAAGCAAACGACGAGTCCCATGGTGGAATAATAAGTGCCGTGATGCTTGAAAAAAACAAAATAAGGCATGGGGGTTGCTTAGAGACTCGCCCACAGCCGAGAATCTTGTAAACTTTAAGAACATCAAGTCGCAAGCAAGGAGGATGCGCCGACAGGCGAGAAGAGAAAGTTGGCACAAATTTGTATCGGGCATTAACTCAAACACAGATGAGTCGAGAGTCTGGAGCATGGTTGGTAAAGTGGCAGGACAAGGAGCACATTCGCTTCCTCTAGTGAACACACAAGGGGAGAGTTTGGAAGACCAGGCAAACACTCTCGGAGCGCACTTTGAACAGGTCTCCAGCTCAACACACTATAGTGAAGCGTTCCGACGATACAAAGCCGCAATAGAAAAACAGAGATTAGAGCGCAAGCCCAGAACACATGAGGCATACAACGAACCTTTCTGTTTGGCTGAACTGCAGGCCTCACTTGCCTGCTGCAATAAATCTGCCCCAGGCCCAGACCGTGTGGCATATGAGATGTTAACACACCTGCCCACTGAAACCCAGAAAGCTCTCCTCTCTCTGTATAATGTGATATGGTCTTCTGGCGAGCTACCCTCAGCCTGGAAGGAAGCTACCATTATCCCAATTCTAAAACAAGGCAAGGACCCGGCCTCAGTTTCCAGCTACAGGCCAATAGCATTAACCAGCTGTATTTGCAAAGTCTTTGAAAAAATGATTAACAGGCGCCTTATGCACTTCCTTGAAATTAGTGGCCTACTTGACCCATACCAGTGTGGGTTTCGAGAGGCTCGGTCCACCACTGACCACCTTGTCCGTATCGAAGCACAAATTCGCGACGCTTTTGTTCATAAGCAATTTTTTCTTTCTGTGTTCCTCGATATGGAAAAGGCATATGACACTACATGGCGCTTCGGCATATTGCGAGACCTATCACATTTATGTCTGCGGGGTAGAATGCTGACAGTTATAGAAAGCTACCTGTCCAACCGTACATTCCGTGTCCAAGTTGGCACTGTCTTATCTCGAGTATTTGTCCAAGAAACAGGAGTGCCACAAGGAGGTGTATTGAGCTGCACCCTTTTCATAGTTAAAATGAATTCCTTGCACCTGTCTCTCCCACGAAATATTTTTTACTGCATATATGTCGATGATATGCAGATTGGTTACAAATCGTGCAACATCTCAATGTCCCAACGTCAAGGTTAACTAGGGTTGAACAAGGTATCTCAATGGGCAAACGAGAATGGTTTTATACTCAACGCGCAAAAGAGCACTTGTGTCTTGTTCAGCCGAAAGAGGGGCCTCCATCCTGGCCCCGACATTGACCTGCATGGTCAACCTCTGTCAGTGAAGACCGAGCACAAGTTTCTTGGTCTCATATTAGACACTAAGCTAACCTTCATCCCACACATCAATTATTTAAGGGACAGGTGCTTAAAAACAATGAAAATTTTGAAAGTGTTGTCACGCACTACATGGGATAGTGACAGGAAATGTTTAATTAACTTATATAAAAGCCTCGTACGCACACGCCTAGATTATGGTGCTATAATCTATCAGTCGGCAACACCATCAGCCTTGAAAATTCTTGACCCTGTCCATCATATAGGCATTTGCCTCTCTACGGGTGCTTTCCGCACCAGCCCTGTGGAGAGCCTGTACGTGGATTCGAATGAATGGTCGCTCCACCTACAAAGATGTTCCCTGTCCTTTTTGTACTTTTTGAAAGTTAAGGCAGACAAGAAACACCCTTCCCATTTCACAATTAATGATTTGTCTTGTTCTGGCTTGTTCGAGAACCGTCCTTCGTTTAGGCAGCCCTACGCGCTGCGTGTAAGGAGCCTGGTCGAAGAAACAGGTGTGCCTCTTGAACACAGTTTGATGGCTCCTGCAACATATCTGCCACCGTGGCAGTGGCAGCTTATAGACTGTGATGTTTCTTTTGTTGATGTCACAAAGCACGCACCACTTGCACACATACATACATACTTTTTAGAACTACAACATAAATACACATGCCCTGAGTTCTTTACTGATGCGTCAAAGTCGAACACTTCTGTGTCATATGCAGCGGTAGGCCAATCCTTTTCCGAGGCCGGCGTTCTTCATCCTAATGCAAGCATTTTCACAGGAGAAGCTTACGCAATACTGGCGGTCGTAAAACACATTAAACAGATAAAATTACAAAAGGCGGTAATATACACAGATTCCCTAAGCGTGGTCAAAGCCCTGAAAACTCCTAAAAAACACAAGAACCCCGTGCTGGTGTCACTTTACTCACTTTTGTGCACACTCTACACATCAAAACAGCATGTCGTTGTCTGCTGGGTTCCAGGGCACCGTGAAATACAAGGGAACGTTTTGGCCGACAATCTGGCTGCTTGCGCCAATGTCACTACTGCCAATGCATCAACACCAGTCCCTGCACTTGACTTAAAACCTTTTATAAAACGAAAGCTCAGGGGGTATTGGCAGAGCATGTGGGATAAACACACAGATAATAAACTCCATGCTATTAAGCCGCAACTAGGTTATTGGCCGCCACTATCAAAATCACGACACACAGAAGTAATACTAACAAGGCTTAGAACAGGACATACACATTCTACACATTCATTTCTTCTGTCTACTGGTGATCCACCATATTGTGAGAGATGTGGAGAGCCCCTTACGGTTCTCCACATTCTCGTCCAGTGCAATGAGCTAGATGCTCTAAGAAAAAAGCACTTTTTACTGCCCTACTGACAGCAGCTCCCTCTACACCCTGGGATGCTCATCGGTAGAGATCCGCTTTTTAAACTGCAAACACTTTTCACGTTTTTAAAAGATGTGCAAAGCTTTCACCCGATATTTCGAGGTCATCCGTAGCACGACCTCTATAGAGTGGTCGTGGCTGCGGTGACTACATCTTCATCATGGTTTTATTATCATGACATTTTGCCATCCGCTATCACTACACATATGTCCCGCCACTGTCATGATTTTATTACTTTAATGTTTTAACCCTTGTTAGAGCGAGGAATTTTAAGGCCCCTTTACAGCCACGCACCATATCATTGTTCATATCTGTAGTCAATTGAAATGGTGCTCTTTGGCCATCAATTGGCCCTTGCGCCACTAAAAACTACTCATCATCATCATCGTAGAAGTCACTTGTGAAGACCGGTCGTCGAGAGCAACATATTCCTTTTGCTGCTTCAAGGTGTGTGTGCTCAGTGCGAAGGATTGTGCGTGTGTGACGAACGGTCACAGATACTCATCACAAATTTCAACTTTGAGCACCGACATTTTTTCTGCGGCACCACCGTGGCCTTTGAAAACCCTGTAGCGGATGTCACGGAGTGCTTTGCATCCGAGAAAATGATTGACGGAGACAAGTTTCTAGACCACATCGATGTCAATTCGGAGCTTTCGGACGAGAAGGCCGGACTTCACACTCTTTTGAAAGAATTTCAATCTTGCTTCGCCTCTTCATCAAGAGTTGGTCAAACACCCCTCACAAAGTACCGAATTATTATTGATGATGATGTTTGCTAATCTACTAGCAACTTTAGCATGTTTCGGCTAAAGAACGCAAGGCCATAGAGACGCAAGTAAAGAAAATGATTGACGACGGGGTCATTCGATTGTCCAGCAGCCCGTGGTCCTCGCCAGTTGTTTTAGTGAAGAAGAAAGACGGAACGCTGCGATTTTATATTAATTACACGAAGCTAAATAGTGTCACGAAGAAGTACGTTTACCCGCTTTCATGGGTTGACGATTCTCTCGACAGGCTGTGACAGAGGAAGTATTTTTTATCGATCAATTTGAAGAGTGGCTATTGGCAGATAGAAGTCAATGAGCGCGACCGAGAGAAGACATCATTTGTAACTCCTGATGGACTTAATTCGGTTTTCTTCCTTATGGCCTCTGTTTGGCTCCAGCAACATTCCAGCGGATGATGGATAACGTTCTCGCTGGCTTGAAGTGGCATGGCTGCCTTGTACACCTAGACGATGCGGTCATATCCATCACTAAGAGTTTTGAAGAACATTTGAAGTGCATAAGAATCGTTCTCAAAGCTATTTGTTCTGCCGAACTCACGCTGAAACCCCAGAAGTGCTATTTCAGCTATGATGAGCTGAAATTTCTTAGACATGTCGGGAGTGCGGAGCCTGATCCAGAAAAAACTGCAGCAGTCACTGCCTTCCCTGTTTCGTCAGACAAAAAAGGCAGTGCCATGTTTCCTCGGCTTGTGTGCTTATTATCGCCGATTCATTACACACTTGTCGGCGATAGCCGAACTGCTCACGTGACTCACTCAAGTTGACGTACCATTTGCCTGGAGCACAGAGCAAGAAACAGCTTCCGCAGAGTTACGGCAGCAAATGCAAGCAGCATCTGTTCTTGGGCATTTTGATCAGGACACTGCTAATGAAGTGCACACAGATGCCAGCAACGTCGGCCTTGGTGCTGTCTTTGTACAACGGCACAACCACTTTGAACATGTCATAGCTTTCTCCAGTAGTACTCTCTCGAGCCGAGGCCAACTGCTCTACTTCAGAGAAGGAATGCCTCGCAGTCGTGTGGGCAATGACAAAGACCTTACCCTTATGGCCGTCGCTTTAAGGTGGTGACTGATCACCATTCGCTGTGCTGGCTGGGCAATCTCTGCGACCTGTCTGGCCATCTCGCTCGGTGGAGTTAGCACTTGCAGGAGTTTGACATCACGATTCTGTATAGGTCTGGGCGCAAACACAAAGATGCCAATGCACTTTCTCAAGCACCTTTTGCACAACCTGATATTGACTCGGGAGGATGCTGATAACTCTCTTGGAGCCCTCAGTGATTCTGACTATACTCCGTTTCATACATCATGTGCAACGCTGTCAAAGCTAGCGCTCTTGTTTGCGCTGTGTACTGCCGCGACCAAAAAGTAGTGCGTCGCTTGGGTTGTACGAGAATCAATAAACGCTTCTCGGGAAACTTCTAAGCATACATATTTGTCATCAGGTTAAAAAACAAACGCCTGTGTTGTCAGATAAACAATCCAAATATGCGAGTTGGTAATTTATGTTTGTCGCTTTCGTATCAGGTTTTCGCTCTCCGCACGACCCGCGCTGCCGTTTTTTTTTTTTTACTTGTTGTGGCAGCTTCGAAAAAATGGCACTTTGGAACCCATGTACTTCAAAAATGGAACCAAAAATGGCAAAAATGGAACCCATGCACTTCAAAACTTCGGTGAACTCTCCGGAGCGACGCGTCAGACCACTCGGCTACGAAACCGCGCGGAGCAACACCTCGTGTTTTCTTTACGGACTACTTGCCTAGCCTTCACAGCGTTGCACCTGATGTATGAAACGGAGTATACATGTTTAGACAGCGAGCAGATCAGGCATTGTGCCCTGTTATTAATTCCTTAAAAGGCCGATACTCTCAGGTTCCTCAGCGCATTGCTCGCGAACTGTCATCCTTTTGCCCAAGGAGGGGCATACTTTACAAGAAAAATGCTCAAGGGAGCCACAAAGCCTTCCTCCTCATTATATCATCCGAAATGCGGTATGACATCCTCCTCGTGTGCCACGATGAGCCCACGTCAGGACAATCTGGCTACTCGCGGACTATCGCGAAATGGCGCCAGCAGTACTATTGGCCTCGACTTTTGACCAGTCTACACCGCTATGTGCAAGGCTGCTGCGAGTGCCAGCGTCGCAAGATGCCACCTGGTAAACCTGCGGGCCTTCACTCGATTGCACCACCACGGACAGCCTTCGAACTTGTGGGAATTGACCTTCTAGGGCTCCTCTCTTTGTCGGCCACGGGAAACAAATGGATTATAGTGGCAACCAATTACTTGACCCGTTTATGCTGAGACAAAGGCGTTACCCCCCCGGCACGGTGTCTGAAGCTGCGAAGTTCTTCATGCACCACATCGTCCTACGGTACGGCTCGCCGTCTTGTGTGATTACGGATAGAGGAACATCATTTCAGCACAAACACTGGAGGCCATTTGCAGACTGAGCTGCACAAGTCACTGAAAAACAACCGCTCACCATCCACAAATAAACGGACTGCCGGAGAGACTCAACAGGACTACAGCAGACATGCGGTCGATGTACATGGATGTGCAGCACAAAACATGGCACTATATTCTGCCATACATCACGTTCGCCTACAATACGGCAATGCAGGAAACAACACGATTTTCACCTTTCCACCTTGTTTATGGATGCAAGGTACAAACCATGCTTGATGCTATACTGCTGTATGATAATAGTGATAAGCTTGCTCCAGAAGCGGAGCAATACACACAGTACACCAAAGAGGCTCGTCAACTAGCTCACGTAAACATCAGACACCAACAAGACACAGATGCGCAGCGTTATAACCTTTGCCGTCGAAACGTCGCATGCCATTCTGGCGAAGGAGTGTGGGTGTGTACACCTATCTGGCGACCAGGCTTGTCTGAAAAGCTTCTGAGCCATTATTTTGGAATATATAAGGTTATCCGACATGTGAGCGACGTTACCTATGAAGTATTTTCGAACGACACAGTCTTCACGTCCACAACTTCGACCCGAAACTGTGCACATCGTACGACTCCAGCCGTACTACAGACAGTAGCCTGTATGCTTTCAAGTTATTTCTGTTAACGTGTAGAAGTAATCTCTTGTGGTGGCATTATCTTTTCTTAGTAGTCCGTTGGTGTTTTCGTGTTTGCGCATAGTGCAGGTGTTGGTGCACCCTCTTTGTTTTTGATGGTACTCACTCTTTGATTCCCTGTGTCAGCACGTGTTGTATTTATGTTTTTTTTTTCCTTTATTTACAAGCATCAAGTCGATGCTCTTCAAAGGAGGGACTAATGCCATATGGTATCGCGTCGGAGAACTACATGTGGAAGAGAACGAAGAAGTTCAAACTGAGCCGCTTCTTGACCTAGTTCAATGAGCAGTACAACGCAAGGTTGCCTTGAGCGTGACAATATGTGCATGCACTTTGTTCTGTACACACTGTTGAAAGCAAGAGTAAAGAGCAAGAGAGAAGTAAGAGTAAAGCAAGGTAATTCGGTGCTGAAAATAACATCATATTTGGAGCACTAAACAGAAGGAATAATATACAAAAACTAAGTAGACAATAGAAGCACTTGACATCAATGTAGACAGTATTACATATAGACCCATTCCATGTTTGTAAAAGCAGGTAGGCCAATGTCGACATTATGGGTAAAATTATAGCGACGTTCCCCTATAAGCGCGTATAGAACGTATAGAACTTCCCCCATAAGCGCTGAGCGCTGCGATGTGCGCCAACAAAACAAAGTTGTGAGACGCCATAAGCGTTGTGAAAGCTATAAGCGCCGAGATATGCGATGTGTGCCAACAAACAAAACTAACTTGTGAAATGCGACTCTCATCCAACCTTGACGCAGCTCGTCGGCATACCGTTTTTTTTTTGTTGTTGTTGCTTGACTGAGAACACCACATGCGCCATTGAAAACTTAACAGAAACTGCGGTAGGCAGAGCGTCTTTTGCTTACCAAGACAATGCCACTGCATTTTCGGGACGTATGTCCGGTGGAATTTGTCTATATGTGAACAGGCACAGATATTTCACATAAAGGAGAGTGAAAATGCCCATATTGACCAGTATCATGCATAAGAAATATCAATGTACTACAAAAATAATTTTTGCAGAAGACATTTCCAGACTGCAGTGGCATTGTCATGCTTCAACGGCTCCAGTAAGTTTTGTTTCAAGAAGCAAAATTTGTGCACCAATTGCTTCAGAGTAGTATTTTCTGTAGGACTTCCAGTGTTAACATATTGTTGGCAAAAATAATTTTTGATGTGTAGCAGCAGATGTTCTGCATCTAAAAAACTTATGAGATTACTCTGAAACAAAAGTTTTTGATACAGTTTTGTGCTTTATTCAGACTTGCAATAATGATAGTTTTTATTCTCTGGTCACAGAGTTGGAGGCAGGCCCAGAGCCGAGGGCACCAGCACTAAAGCGTGCCCGTCATCAGGGACGCTGTTGGCAGCAGCGGTTCTGTGTGCTTCTTCCGGATAAGAAAACATTGACACATTTCCCGAGTGAAGATATTGCAAGACGTTGCCTGCATGTGAGTCCCTGACCTGTACCAATTTACCATTTGACGAACCTAAAAGCCTGAAAGACATTTCTATCAGTCTCTAGTACCTTCTGACCGTGTTAGTAGAACTTATAATAGATGCTCAATGTGTCATATACAAGACCTGTTGTTTTTCTAGGTCAGTGATTGTTTCAGTTGGCAAAAGTGAGGCAGTTTCTAATGACTATAGCTGGAACGCACCTTGAATTCGTTCTAGTGGTGCTAGAAAGTACAACTTGAGGGATGGACATGTCTCAAATTGCAAAAGTGATTTCATTTCATTTCATTTATTTACTCTCAATGCCGTAAGGCGTTACAGAAATGAGGGGTACAATATTAAACAATCAAGAGAAAAGACAACAGCGGGGTGGTTACAAAAAGTGATTGCTGACAGTGGACCTGAAGTGCGCAGCGTCGCTGATGGAGACGATGGAGGCTGGAAGGTGATTCCACTGCACGCTGGTCATTGGGACAAACGAGTTCAGGTAGAGGTTTGTTCAAGAGTTTGGCACACCAACTTTTAACGGATGATCAATGCAGGATGACACGTATGATGTAACTGTAAAAAGGGATTGTTTTAAGGTCTGATTGGTGTAAAATATTTTATGGAAAACACATAGGGGGGATATTATACGACGGGTTGCAAGATCAGGTAGTTGTACTACTTGTTTCATGTTAGTGACACTGGATGACCGGGAATAATCAGAGAGAATGAAACGAGCGGCCCGATTTTGGATAGCTTCAAGTGTGGAGACAAGATTGGCAGAATGTGGATCCCATACAGAAGAGGCATATTCAATCTTCGGCCGTACAAGGGTTTTGTAAAGCTGCAGTTTTAATGAAGTGGGAGCTCGAGAGAAATTTCGTCGAAGGAAGCTGAGCATGCGGTTCGCATTATTGCTAATATATTCAATGTGCGAGTGCCACGAAAGGTTATCTGAAATCTGAATGCCCAGGTATTTGTAGGTGGTAACCGATAATAGAGGGGAGCCATTCAGGAAATATGTGTTTACAGGGGTGTGCTTGATTGTTCGTGTTAACCTCGTATATTTGCACTTGTCTATGTTTACTTTCATTAGCCAGGTGTTGCACCAGGCTGAAATTGTGTTAAGGTCGGTTTGAAGTTGTGAGGGATCAGAAGGTTCACATATATTTCTATATATAACACAATCGTCAGCGAAAAGACGTATTGATGAGGTTATGGTATCAGGAAGATCATTAATATAAATTAGGAAGAGAAGAGGCCCCAATACTGATCCCTGAGGGACACCAGATGTAACAGGACAGTGAGGAGATTCGTTATCATTAACGGCTACATATTGAAAGTGATTCTACAGAAAACATTCAATCCACCTTAAAATGTTAGGGTCAATGCTCAGTTTGCTAAGTTTATAAAGTAGTAGAGGGTGGGAGACGCAGTCAAATGCCTTTGCGAAATCAATGAAAATGCAATCGACTACTGACGCACGATCCAACAAAGAACAGAGATCATTGGTAAAGGTGATTAATTGAGTTTCACAGGAATGCTTTTTGCGAAAACCGTGTTGGTAGACTGTAAAAAATGAATTAGATTCTAGAAAGCTCATCAAGTTAGTGTAAATGATGTGTTCGAGTAGTTTGCATGGGATTGATGTAAGAGAGATGGGACGATAGTTAAAAGGGGAGAAAACTTCACCAGACTTGTGCACTGGAATCACCTTTCCACCTATCCAGTCGTCGGGCAGTAAGGAACACTGTAAAGACTGTGAAAAAGTATAGGAAAGGATCAATGAGGAGTTCACAATGGTACTTTTCAGAAACTTATAGTTAAGTCCATCTATTCCAGAAGATGAAGAAATTTTAGCCCCCTGTATCAGCTTGGAAATTCCAGCACAGTCAATAAAAATGGGTTTCATTGGTTCAAGATGTAGGCTTTCTTTAACAGAAAAAGAAGTAGGAATTGTTTTAGTAAAAGATAAAGAAAACGTATTGTTGAGCAACACGCAGCACCGCTCTCGTGGGACAAGTGTTCCATCCGGTGTTTTTTAATTTTACATATTCAGATCTGCTCATATTAACAGGGTGCACGTTAAAGAACCCCAGGTGGTTGAAATTTCCGGAGCCCTCCACTACGGCATCTCTCGTAATCATCAGTGGTTTTGGGACGTTAAACCCCACATATCAATCAATCATATTAACAGCGCTCCAGAACTTGCGGGGATCAGTCGATAAGAGGGATGGGAGCGTTCGCTGATAAAACTCGGTTTTCGCACGAGAAAGGGCTTTTTTATATTCTGATGCGACGCGCGCATAAGCCGCCCACCTTTCAGCAGAACTTGATAGTCTACAGCGGCGAAAAATGCGCTTTTTTTATTAAGTGATGACTGTAGCAGGAATACAATGAAATCATACTAGTGGTATTGTGAGGAACGAATAGAGTGATGCGCTGTGTCTCAGTTGGAAAAAGTAAGTATGGTGATCACTGCAGCTGGCACACGCAGGGAACTCGTACCAGTGGCGCTGAAAGGTATATTGAGTGATGAAGAACTAATTTATATGTCCCATTTGGCAAAATCAAGGATATTTCATAATGTTATAGATAACCCTTGGCAAGGTACGATTCAGTGACTATAGAATGGTAAGGTCTCAAATTTGCCTATACTTGAAGAAGGAACGACACAAACTGATGTGGGAGAAGCCAATCAATGAGCTGGCACTGAAAGGAAAAATACAGGAATTCAAAATCTCGTTTCAGAACAAATACTCGGCTCTTATCGAGGAAACCAGCCTTAGCGTTGACGCATTGAATAATAATCTGACGAGTATCATTACGGAGTGTGCAGTGAAAGTTGGAGGTAAGGTAGTTAAACAGGGCATTAGGAAGCTGTCCCAAAAGACGAAGAACCTCATTAAGAAACGTCAAATCATAATAGTCACAAGCACAACTCACAAAATAGAACTGGCAGAGCTTTTGAAGTTGATTAATAAGCGTAAAAGTATCCGATGTAAGAAAGTATAACATGGAGAGGATTCAACATGCTTTAAAGAATAGAGGAAGCGTCAAAGCATTGAAGAGGAAACTTTGGATAGGCACGAAGTAGATGTATGCACTAAGGGACAAGGAAAGTGAAGTAACTACTAATATGAATAGAGTAGTTAAAGTAGTGGAGGAGCTTCACAGAGATATGTGTAGTAGCCTGGAGAACCACACCATAATGTAAAAACTAGCAGTAACCCAGATGACATCCCACCAGTAATGAAAGAAGAAGTCAGGAAAGCCTTGGAGAGAATGCAAGGAGACAAAGCTGCTGGTATGGATAAGGTAACATCAGACCTGCTGAAAGACGCAGGACAGTTTGTGTTAGAGAAACTAGTCACCCTATTTACGAAGTGTTCATACTATCAACCAGGCCTCGCCGCGGTGGTCTAGTGGCTAAGGTACTCGGCTGCTGACCCGCAGGTCGCCGGTTCGATTCCCGGCTGCGGCGGCTGCATTTCCGATGGAGGCGGGAATGTTGTAGGCCCATGTGCTCAGATTTGGGTGCACGTTAAAGAACCCCAGGTGGTCTAAATTTCCGGAGCCCTCCACTACGGTGTCTCTCATAATCATATAGTGGTTTTGGGACGTTAAACCCCACATATCAATCAATCAAATACTATCAACCAGGTAATAAAGAAATGCTCAGAATAATGCCAACCACTATACATAGCCTTCATAGATTACGATAAGGCATTTCGTTCAGTAGAGATATCAGCAGTCAGACAGACACTGCGGAATCGGGGTGTCGACGAAGCATATATAAACATCCTGGAAGAAATATACAGTGGATCAACTGCCACAATAGTGCTCCATAAAGAAAAGACTAATACCTATATAGAAGAGTGTAATACAAAGGGATATGATCTCCCCAATGCTATTTACCGCGCACTTACAGGAGGTTTTCAGAAGCCTAGAATGGGAAGAGTTAGGGATACGAGCTAATGGAGAGTATCTTAGTAATATGTGCTTCGCCGATGATAATGCATTGCTGAGTAACTGAGGGGATGAATTGCAGTTTACTGTATGATCAGACAAGGCTGAATCAGGCAAGGAAAGCAGGAAAGTAGGTCTTAAAATTAATCTGCAGAGAATGAAAGTAACGTACAACAATTGCGGAAGAGAACAGCACTTCAAGATAGGTGGCAGTGCGCTTAAAGTTTTAAAAAAGTATGTCTACTTAAGACAGCTAGGAACTACAGAGCTGAACCATGAGATTCAAGTAACCAGGAGAATAAGAATGGGGTGGAGCACATTAGACAAGCATTCTGAAATCATGACTGGTAAATTGCCACTATTCCTCAAGAGGAAGGTATAAAACAGCTGCATTTTGTGGGTACTTACTTATGGAGCAGAAATCTGGAGGCTTACTAAGAGGGTTCAGCTTAAATTGAGGACGGTGCAGCGAGTGATGGAAAGGAAAATCAAAGGGATAACCGTAAGAGACAAGAAGAGAGGAGAACGGGTCCTGGAACAAATTGGGGATAAGGACATCATAGTCGAAACCAAGAAGAAGAAATGGTCCTAGGCAGGGCACGTAGTGTGAAGGCAAGATAACCGATGGCCGTTAAGTATCAGAGACTGGATTCTTAGAGAAAGCAAGGGGGGAAAGGGGAGAACTAATTTAGGTGCGCAGATGAGATAAGGAAGTTTGCGGGTATAAAGTGGCCGCAGCAAGCACAGGACCGAGTACACTGGTGGAACTTGGGAGAGGCCTTTGTCCTGCAGTGGGCGTAGTCAGGCTGATGATAATGATGATGATAGCTAACCCGTATAGTGAGCTCACATAAGCGGTGCTGAAAGGTACAAATGGAGTGATGGAGGAGTAATGTACGTGTGTCAGTTGGAAGAACTTGGGATAGCTAATAATAAGCTATAGCCAACACATATAGAGAATTCCTACGAGCTGTGGTCTGTGCTGTAAGGTGTACTGCAACACAAATACGCATGTAGTTTTCATTGCTGCTTTTGGAACTGTGGAATGCACCAACACTATGATTGTGAAAGTGACAATGTCAAAGAAAAAGCTGTTATAATTTTATTTAAATAAGGAAACCTGTCCCTTTTTTGGGCTAGAGAGACACAAGACAAGACAATTTTTGTGAGCGGAACTGATGTTTCATCACCTGGGAGTGATGGAGGTATATTGACTGACTGTATTGATTGGTTTTATGTGACAAGTTGCGTGTAATATTTATATTTATTTGTTTATTTATTTATTATTTATTTATTTACAGTACTGCTACCATCTTTCGAGAGCATGACAGTTGGGCAGTATATGGTCCCAGCTAGGCCACACTAATGAGCGCAAAAACACTTTTTTTATGACCTCAGACACAAAAGAATGTGCATTTCTAAATACTATGAAGTTTTTAAAGGCCAACTACAACGACATTGTGCACACCCCAAAAAGCCAATTTATGGGCAGTCCAGCTGGAGACAATTCTGCCTGTGAAATTTCACTTTCAAAATGCAAGTACTAGTTACCTAAAAAAAAAAAACACTCGCCAGCAACGCAATTTCCCGTTCCGGAACTAAAAAAAAGACACCATTACAGCTGACCAGAAGTGAGCTAGACAGCTGCTCGACGGACCCACCGATGCAGGCGAATTGTCTGCTCTGCGATCCAAAGTATGCCCTTCGTGGCCGCGCCTCAGAGTTTTCTGTTTAAATAGTAACGAAAAAAAAACAAAACAAGTCCAGCTGGAGACAAAGCTGCCTGTCAAATTTCAGTTTCAAAATGCAAGTAGTTACCCAAAAAAAAGTCGCCAGCAACGCAATTTTCCATACCGGAGCTAGAAAAAATGACACCATTACAGCTAACTGGAAGTAAGCTAGACAGCAGCTCGACAGACTCAACAATGCAGAATTGTCTGCTCTTCGATCCAAAGTATGCCCTCCGTGGCCGCGCCCCACAGTTTTCTCTTTAAATAGTAACAAAAACAAACAAACAATGTAAACATGAACTTTGAAGGATATATCATGGCAAAAGCGTGTAACTAAATCATTGCTGCCCACTTCCCACCTACTGTCTTGTCCTGCTGTCTTGGTGAAGTCGCTGGTTCACAATGAATGATGTCACTTGCTTGCACTTCGAATATTCTCGCTTCGTTGATAGACTACGGATGATAAGACGGCATTGTTTTCGATGCTGATACTCGCTTTGACACACTCTCATGTGTAACAAAATCATCCCTGCATTTTTGTGAACACTTGTCTGACTGCGCCCCAATAATTTACATTGAACCTATCGTAGCACAATCCCTTTTCTTATAGTATGTTTATGGATTTAAATTGCTTTGAATTTAGCACAAATGCATTTTTGTCAAACTTTGCCGCTTTGACTACTTGCAAGAAGCAAGCTGATCAGCTTTTTGAGCTTTACACGATAATTGGTGGTGCAGCTAATCTAACACCTCCCGGGGCGTCATATTATCGGGTTTTCTTTTATGGAGTAGCGTTATGCTGTAATTTAGCCAACATAATGAGCTAATGCAGGCATTTTATGCTATAAAAAAGCTGTCTAATACGAATACATGTTATCGCCGGCGCTTCTCCAAACTTCGGTCAAGGCTTCTCGCTGTTGTGTCAGCTGTGGTTGAATGTTGAAGGCCCTGCATCAGGATTCGACATTCTTTTCTGTTTCAACACTATTTGGGCGGAGAGGCACCGGTCGTGTTGTTATTCGTCAGCTTTGAAGTGCGCCGCGTAAAGCACCACGCTCTTCGACACATCCCATTCCTTTCGCCTCACTCCGATAACCCGCAGGTTTTAGAGCTTCATGTTTCTCAAAAAACCGTGAAAGCTGGTCCCCAGCCGTAACATATGTTCCAGCAGCCTACAGTCCTACATTTCATACTGCAAAAGAGTTCAATCCCCTAGATTATCCACTCGTTAAGGTGCATCATGCAGAAAAGGAAAGAATGCAGCTGCAGGGAGGTCAGCTCACGAGCAGGGGTAAGTTGTAATTGACGTCATTTATGTTTGTGCTCGATTTACCTGGCACACCGCTAGAGCTTCGCGTCTCCTAACTGACAGTTAGAGCACTGATTATAAATGAAATACGTGATTGCAAGCTTTTTCACTGTCATTGTCATTGTTTACTTAACATATACTAAGCATTTTGAGTTGATCCTGCTCAGGTGAAATTTCGTTGCAGTTGGCCATTAAAACAATTGCAAACAGTGCTAGGTGCACTGCACCACGGTCACCGTTATAGAAAGCGCGGGGTGATTGGAATCTGCGATTGACGTCAATGGCGCAGTGAAATGCGAAAGTGGACATTTTTTTTCTCATTGCCTGTTGGGGTTTTGGAGTTTGAAGACTAATAATATCCGTTACTGTGCACGGATTCTAATAATTTTTTTCTTGCTTTTGTTTCAGTATTCAGCAATACACACAATCCATCGCTGTAGAATGAAGACAAAAAAATGTTGTAGGGCCCCTTTAAAATTACTGACCACTAGTTTTTTAGACCTACTTTTTTATGGAGCAACAGAAAGCTCTCTCATGGTGTTGGTCAAGCCTGCAGTGGTTGATTTCAAAACTGTGTGGGTATTTTGTAAGCACAGCTTTTCAGTATGAAAGTCCTATAAAAAATTGAATCCCTCCTCCAGCAATGCGGAGAAGTACTGACAGTAGCCCTCTGCTCAAACTTTTCTTAAGATTAATGTTATGCTTTCACAGGAGTGAGTGCAACTGTGGTTAACTATTTTTATTTCTACATTCCAAACCATTTTTTAATGTAAAAAGCAGGTTAAATAAGTTTTCCCAACACTCAGCATCACGGAAAGTTCCTTCATCACCTCACGAGCCAGGCACTATGGGTACTTTTTCAATTCATCGGCAGATACTGCTAGTGCCTTGGGTGGTAGCAACTTTCATAGCGACTCTCATGAGCATCGAGTCATACGTCAAGTGAAGGTGGCGCCACGGTTCTGCTCGCTACAAACATGAACTTAGCTGCATATTTAGAGTTTGAAAAAGATTATAAATGGGGTGAAAGACCTTTATTCAGAAATAGAGACGTGCAGGTTTTTTGTGGGGATAGGTAGGAGTTGGTCAGACTGCACAAAGTCTTAGGGTTTCCACTCATTTAAAGCTGTCACTTAAACTGAGGCGGTGTACTGGAAAAACTGACGCAAGCAATATTCTGAGCTTGTCTGCTTAGCAGAACTCCAGAACTACCACCACCTGAAGATATGTATTCAATTCTGATATTTACTATGATAGCACTAAAGGCCTGAAAAATTGTATCCAATAGTGTACAAAGAAGGCATCTGATAAAGATAGTAAATGGCATACCAGTGCATTATCCTTAAACTGTCAAGTAGGGCTAGTTAATATGTCATGGTTACATAGGTGATATCATAATGTAAAAGTTATAGGGCCAAGCAAAAGACAACAGGTAAACCGACAGATGTTATTTAATTCAATTATCTATTCCTGTGGCAAGGCAAAATAAGCTCAGTTGAAAGTTGGTGCTTGTCTCTGGCACTTTGTCTATGACCTCTTAGATTTAGAGCTCCCTCCAATAACCCTCGAGCTTGCGCTAAAACACTATATATAGGGCTCTCTCTTTTTTTCTACCATAATACATAGTCTTAGCATGTTCCTTTTTGTTTATTACTGTGTTACCAGACAATGGTACCAACATCTTCGGGCGCTTCATGTGACCACATTGCATTACAGACCATTTTGGTGTTTGAAGGGTCTTGTGTTATTGAAGAAACACATTAAAAACAAAAAATTCTGTTCACAATTATAGTGCTGGCAGCAAGTGACACTTGCAGCTGCCATCCACAACTCCAGCTCTTCGACTCCATCTTTTCCTGGATGGCAGTGGCTTGCTTTGTGTGGGTGGGTCATTTGCGGAACCACACTATCTCTTTGTACATTAGGCACTCAGTTCTTTTATCAGTAGGGCGTGTGTGGTTGTTTAAGCTGTGCATGGACACACAAGGTTCGTAAGTGACTGAGTTGGCTATGGGAATTCACAAAATAGTAAATGTATCTGACTATTTAGAGTGAACCATAGTGATCAATTACAGCCATAATGAGGAGAGACTCCGTAATAAGCACTCGATCAGTGACTTTCTGCCTGAAGCACAAGCTTAATTTGATGGGCAGCCGGCTGAGACAGTGTGTACTAAGAGACAGGCTAAACTTAAAGTCTATTCGATTCAGCTGCACCTCCTGCACCAGTTCACGGTTCACGACACCACAGTCTTCGATTCTCTGGTGCACTGCACTACGGTCCTTTATTGCAGTAATGTGCCAGATTAGTGCCATCACAGTGCAGAGAATACCTGAGCCTGCTCGCTACGTGGTGCCGTTGTGGTGCAGTTCAGAAGCAGACATGTTTCATCATCGCTTGGATGAACACGGCATTGATTGTGGGTGTAAATTTACGGTGTCCAAAACCAATTATTTTCCGTCGTTGATGAGCATGCCAAGATAGTTGCCAATGATGGCACAGAGATTCAGGTAGGCGCTGGTGAGTGAATTTATGCATTTTCGCCTCAATGCGGACGCAGGGCAAATGACATACAGGCTTTGTGGGCATGCAGAGCAGACGACAGGTAATGCGCCACTGCCCTCGATTCAAGAGAGAGAAAAAAAAACGTGACAGCACTGCACCGGCATCATTTACACTGTTTGCACTGCAGCGGCACCACTTCAACTTTTGCAGCGCCGGTTTCGTGCACCATGCCGGAATCGAACACACCTTAGTGCCTTCACTTTGGAAGAGGCTGTAGTATCATGGGTGTTTGTTATACACATCTTCAACTG
Organism: Rhipicephalus microplus; assembly: GCF_043290135.1. NCBI lineage: Eukaryota > Metazoa > Arthropoda > Arachnida > Ixodida > Ixodidae > Rhipicephalus > Rhipicephalus microplus. Next base: position 206,953,643 of record NC_134710.1, on the reverse strand, counting down.
TATATATCATCATCATCATCATACGTTTGGCTGCATTCTCACAATTGCCATACCTCATCAGCATCATCGTGTCTTGGTGCACTGTTTGTTGTTGTGTCCATGGGCCAAATAAACATAAACATCTGCTTAACTAAGACATTAAATGGAGTGGACGTGACAATTGTTATAGCGCGAGAGCATAATGACAATGTCTCTTCGTCGTCGTTGTGCTCTCGCGCTATAACAATCGTCATGTCATACCAACTAGCCCAAACCGCCACGCTTCTAAGGAGTAGACGAGTTTGGTGTTGATCCCAGTACCTCGCGTACCCAAGACGTCATAATATTTTGAAATGAAAAAACATTTGTTGCCACGTCTAGCACAATTATCATCATCATGCAGATTAGAATTTATTAAAGGATGAATATTGAGGCAGCATGCATGACATTGGCCTCTTTTCTGTACATTTTTTTGTAATAAGGAAGTAGAATGATCTCCATGCAAAGCTTGATGAGATATGTGAAGCATAGTGTTTTACGAAATTGGCCAGTGCCATAAACTCGTGTGACAATAGTTTTTTTGCACAAGATTAAACCCATTTGCGGTGACTACATATCTTTTTACCTAACAGCACCTTATTGTTTTAAGTGTTAAAGGGACACTCAAAAGGATTAACAACTTCGTTCGAATTGACCAAGTGCACTTAGAGCTTTGAAGCTATATGTTTCACTTTTATAAGTTCATTAGTAGTGGAGAAAATTAAAATTGAAGTTTCATTTCTAAATTTCGTGCCAAAATCTCCACGCGTTGGAAATTTGCTCTGATCCTTCAACAGAACCGAGTGTGGGGTGCAGACTGGGAGAGAATTCTTCCTGAAGAAGATGAGGGTCCACTGTCGGAGACAGGCTCTTTACGTGATGACCGTCTGCTCAGCTGCTGCTCCCCACCAGGTAACCAAATCCAGATAAGAACTTCCCAGTATCGAAACTCCTGAATGTTATTCTTATTTAAAATGATAACCCTGGCGTTCTGCTGCTTAACTGAAAGTTGCCCTGTTAATTTGCGACTGTGACAGTTGTGATTTCATGAAGGTGGAATGAAAAAGCATCCATGTGCTAAGGTTCAAGTACCAATAAAGAACTCAGTGTGGCCAGAATTAATCCTCGAAACTTCATTGTAGGACTCCCTGTGGCGTGCTTTGTAACGTTTTATGGTTGAGTGTTGCAAAGTAAAGGCATAATTAGTAACCCTGCATAAAATTACTAAGCAAACTCTACCTAATTTTATGTAGATGTGTTGTTCTTTCATGTTCAGCCTGCGTTTGTGTGGGCCGTTCTTTATGTGAAATTTATCACTTACTCCTAAAACCTACCACTAAAACACCTACCATGAAATCCTAAGCAAGTGTGCTCTTAGTAAGTCGAAATTACTAGCAAAATGTAGGTTGGGTGCGGGGTGAAGTGAAATGAAATGAACTTTATTTGGTCCTGAAAAACTGGTCAGATGCCCCCCTAAGAGGAGTCCGCCGCAGTTGCTGGCCGCATCCACGCCGGGATTGGAAGACTGTGGCCCTCCGCCCGTTTGCAGACCTCCCGGACTGCCGAGTTTTGGACTGAGAGCTCAGAGCTTTTAAGAGCCTTCTCTCACTCTTGCTCAGTGCTGAACTTTGCGTCATGTAACGCTGGGCACTGCCAGAGCATCTGAGAAAGTGTGCAGTTATGTCCCTCACAACTAGGGCACCCTGGAGTTATGCCATCTGCAAAGTAGCTGATTGTGCTGCGAGACAGGAATGAACCTGCCTGTAGCATCCGAAGAACCGACAACTGTGGTCACAGTGAGCTTAGAAAGAATGTGGAAGCAGGTACCTCTGCCTAGACAACTGATAATGGTATGTCACTTTGTTAAAGGTGCCAAGTGGATCTTTAAAGCTATCCGCAAACCCACCTCTGTACCCGTCCGAACCGCCGCGGCACGTGATTTCTCGCACACGGTTATGGGCAAGTTTGTTGGCGTTGGGAAGAATCGGATGCACCTCTGAGCCCACATGGGCCAAAAACCAGTTGATTTTGTGGGAGCCTACTACACTCTTGGAATCTGAAATAGCAGCAGCCTTCCTTGAGATTACCCCTGAGGCAGAGGCCTGGGCGGCACCCCTGGAGTCAGTAAATATCTCTGGACGCGAAAGGTTCGTCATCGCCAAGGCTATTGCTACCTGTGCTCTGCTACGGAGGCAGAAACTTTCCTCACGGAAGCTGAGTTGAGTACGCGACTGCGATGATCAACGACCACCGCCGCAAAACGATCGGAGCGGCCATACTGCGCCGCATCGGCGAAAGCTGGGGGCTTTTCCAGAATGTAGGCTTGTGCGAATAGTAAATTTTAGGTTTGAAGCGAATTCGAAGCAAATAGTGATTTTGGTCTAATAAATTCGAATCAAATTCGAATTTTATGTATATCACATATTACAAAAAAAAGGGGCATATTTGTCATGACCACACTCACCTGCACAATATATTGTTACGTAAGGTGAGGTAACTTAAGGGGGGTTTTTAATAAACACTGAGTTCGCGATCACAGTAGAAGCAACGTCATCTTCCTTCTCTACCCGCGCTTCCCTTTTTTTTTTTCTGGTAATGACACTTCGTATCATTCCTCCAGTCTCAGACGAAGCCCTCTGGGCGAGTCATTCTTGTATCCTTCGTGTAAACGGCTTCAGGCGAGCAACATGCGTCACCTCCGTCTTGCAGGAATGTCAGCCACTAGTGGTGACACGTGCAATTTCATAGTTAACCTCACTGAGATGATGGAGTACCACGAACCGACCGGCGTAGTGTGCCAGTAGCTTTTGGCTCAAGCCACGTCTACGTATTGGGGTCCACACCTTCACTAGATCACCGGGGGCATAGGTTACATGCCGGTGTTGACTGTCGTAGCGAGTTTCGGAGGACTCTTGCACTGCCAATGTTCGTAAGCAAGCAAGTCTACGTGTCTCTTCCGCACAACACATAGTTTCCACAATTGTTAAATCGTCATGCACGACAAAAAAAAAAGATAGTGTCCAGCGTATGTTGAGGTCAGCGAGCGTAGAGCAGATAAAAAGGGCTGTAGCCTGTCGTTTCGTGTTTCGCTGTGTTGAAGGCGTACGTGATGAATGGTAATACAGTCGAGTCCACATACAACGGCCCCACTTAAAATGAACTTTGGCTTAAAACGAACACTATTCGCGTGACCGTCAAAATCTACATTGGTTCAATAGCACAAAATCGCACTTACAACGAATGTCTCCGAGCACCGACGATCGGTTACAGCGAACGTAGTCAGCGGTCTGCCGACTTCCCAGGAAACCAATTTCGACCATCGATCAGGCATCGGCGAAGTGCCCATTCATTCTTATTGTTAAACGCCGACCCTGCCTCCGCGACCCTCTAGTTGCCGCTCTCTTCAACCCATGGAGAAAGGAAAGCTGTTTCCTTCCTCCATGCCCCGACTGCTTTTTGTTACGCACCCCTCTGTCCTTTGTCCCCCCGCTACTACAGAGCACCCCGCATCGCCAGACGAGGCCCGTCTTTTCACATTGCCACCAATCTTTCGAAGACCGGTCGGTCATTTACTCTGCTTTTGATTGCTGGCACTGTCGTTGGTGTTGCCGGCCTGGGGTGACCAGGCCATTTACCAACATCATCGGCCACCGACTGTATCCGATAGTCTGCGTCTAGTGCACACGCTCTGATGCACTGGTCTGATGCTCTGATGCACTGATAGCCTGGTCTAGCGCACACGCTACCCACCGTCTCTGATAATCTAGCGCACACGCTACCCACCGACTCAGCCACTAGTGATGAAGCTACGCAGTTGTTTCACAGATCTAGGATGCTCGAACGATTCAATGGCCGCTGTCTTTTGTGGGTCAGGTCTAATGCCATCTTTGTCGACGAGATGTCCCAACACCAATGTCTGTCACTCGCCAAAGTGGCACTTTTTTTAATTCAATACAAGGCCAGCTTTTTCAATGCTGACCTTGTGAATGAAGAATCAGACACTTAATGAAGAATCAGTGATACAAACATAACACGTCATAGCATTAAGCTTGATGCAGCATACGATGTGCCTCAGTTTTTTTAGCAAGTTTTCATGACAGTAGGCTGGACTAATTTTGATGTCATTGTCATGAGCCTAATACTAACATTACTGAACTTTAATTGTCTGATTTCAATGCTTTTGTGTTCTTTCATTGCTTGTGCTGTTTTCAAACTCTGTTACTACAAAGTGCAACATCTTGCAGGAACAAGAATGTAACAAATACATTTACTAATAATTAAGCACTGTAAACAAGGTAATACTTCTCATAATAACCCATCTTCACTATGTTGTAATGTGCTACCAGGTACTACTCGAACAAAAAGATGAGCAACAACCCAGGGTGATGCACAATTTTGTTGTTCTCTGTCATACATGGTAGCGCATTACAACATAAGCCTTACTACCATCTTGATCACAGATTTGAAGTTGAAAGCATAAGCCTGCTGTCCGAGACTCTCCTGCTTATGAGAGCTAAACACATATTAGAATGAGTGATGAAATTACCATATTTACTTACATAATTGATGTGCTGGCATAACAGAAGCATTCTGAACATTCCTCTTCAAAATTGAGGTATGTTTTTTTTCATGAAAAATGGGTCTTGGATGAATGGCCATGCAGTAGTTTACTGGTTCAGTCGCCCTAGCTGATAATGATCCCAAATGCGACCAAAAGCCAGCTATTAGGAGAAAGATGAATGCTCCACACCAGAGTGTGGGTGTGGTAGTCAATCAAAACAGCACGTGGAAAGTTTCAAAAGTAGAATTAAGTGAACCATGAGCTTTATGTTAGCCTTACTTTTTAAATGGGTCCTGAACCACTTTTTCAAGTAATCATTGGAGGACATCAGTAACGGAGTTCATTGCCTCACGAATTGATTGCCTCAAAAATTTCTCAAATTCATCAACAGTGAGCTCTTATAGGGATTTGTCATACACATTAAGGGCTGTCTCCCTTTTCTCGTACTAGTGTACGTGCTGAAGGCTACACAGGAGGAATGGCACGGGCGATTGATTGAGTCATGTCAGCATGTGTCATGACTTTCACCGCACATTATAAAATTCGATAAATCTTTCTTGTGATTCCTGAGCACTACTGTGTTATGATAGCAGACTATGGAGCATGATAATGGCATGTGATGACTAGAGACCGGGTTATAGGCAAATGCCTATTTTTTACTTGCGTTCTTATTGTGCCATTTTTATATATGAGCAGGAATTAGAGGTTAAGAAGGGCTTTTCTAGTGTTGCTATACTGCCAGTAAAGGCCTATTTTTGGTGTCTGTGCCTAAATGCCTATAATTTTTTATATATGCCTATTTTCCAAATCAGCGCCTATATGAGTGCTATTTAAGCCCCCCCCCCTCCTTTTTTTTTTCGAGCACACTTTGAAATCTTTATCCATGTAAAAAAGGCAGCATTGATATTTCTAAACGTTACAAGTTTCAATTAAATTCTCTAGTTCTAGCAACTTCTGCAAAACAACCAATAACTGCAGTGAAATGGCTCTCGCTGGCCACCGTACGCCACAGGGCTGACATGCTGAGAGCGATTTGGAGGAGGAGCATCAGGATTGCATAAAACGCTATTTTTGCAGCCCTTAGTAGAAGCAAAACTCAACGTCTGCAGGGGAATGAGGAGAAAGAATTTAGGATGGAATGAGAAAATAAGAGTGGCATCTATTGCCAAGGACGTGATGATTGTCTTCTACAGACGGCTGTCCAGTGTCCTGAAGAACCGCCCTGAAAACCTGGGTGATGCGGTGTGAAAAGAACAGTAGGTTTTTTTGTGCAGCTGCGGGTAGGTGGGGAACGAATGAAAAACCATGTAGGGCTACTCATGGAATGCTCATGTAGATTCAGTGCTGGTGAAGACCGCCAAAATGTTATACTTTACACAGCGAAGCCTGAGAAAGGCGCCGGCGTGTTTACAATCAACGATGTACTTAGCATACATTCACCCTACACCTGGATACGCTTGTGCCATATCAGATCCTTTGGCATATGTCTTTAAGTAACAAGCATGAAAAAAATACAGAACAAGGCTGCACCGTTTGTCCTAAGTCATTACTCAGAAAATTACAGCTGTACCAATATAAAAAATGAACTAGCTTGAGATCTACTATCATTGCGCCGAATTAAACTGCGGTTAAAGCTCCTAAGTAAAGCATTTCGTGCATGATAAAACTCACATTCGAAAATGAATGTACCTAAACAGTCCTTTTAGCACAACGGTAATTGTTCCAAGATTTTGGAATGCCATATCATATCTAGTTTTTATGTTAATTTGTTTTTTGTTAGTTTCATGACTGAATGAAATAGTAGCTTATAAAGAGAACAAGTGCACGGTATCAATGAAGGCTTGTTTTCTTTGACATTGTAACCCATCTGCTGCCACGGTTTCAAGTAAAAAATGTCATGTTCACACGGCTTTTGTTTTGTTTGTAACCTACTTCTTCATATAGCCTTCTCTAGGTGACATAAGAAGTTGTACTTAGACACTAGAAGTTCTTGCGTGCCCAATGAAAAGCGTTCTACCCCGGGGATTTCTCAAATTGGTTCACTACGAGCCACACAAACATGTTGCAAATAGGTAAGCTTGAATCCTTTGCTTCTTACCCAATGTAGCCATTGCGAGCCTAATTCCCTCCTCTCTTTGTTATCGGGACTGGAAAATCACATGATGCATATGCACCATGAACATCATGTGCAAGCAAGGTCATGCGTGCATGACGTGCCCCAGCCTACTCGTGCACGTACGTCTTCGACGTTGTGTCGTTTCGGTGTTCTCTATTGTGTATTACCCGTTTCTGTGGGATGCATCACTCAGTGTGCGTACTTTTGTAGAGGCTGCCATGGATCATGTATTGTGACCGCAATACGCGCAATCTCTCCGCTGAAACTGCGGTCAGGGACAACACACCAAACACAAGTTAAACGTTGTCAGGATTGGCCAAGGCAAGATACTGGAATGGCGAGAAGACGAATGCAAGCAAAATGTGGTAGTAATAGTAGTAGTATATAGTATAAGTATTAGTAGTGGTAGTGTGTGTGGTTTTACATTAAAAAAACACGATATGATTGTGAGGGATGCCATAGTGAACGTCTCTGGAAATTTTGACCATCCGGTGTTCTCTAACGTACACTGACATTGCATAGTAAGCGAGTATCTATCTTTTTGCTTCCATCTAAATGCGACCGCCGTGGCTGGAATCGAACCCGAGACATTCGGTTCAGCAGCGGAGCACACTAGCCACTGGTCCACTGAGGCAGACACGAAATGAGGGCCAATTAGGCCGCTGTGGTAGCTCAGTGGTTAGAGCATCGAACGCGTTATTTGAAATGAGGGCCGATTAGTATATAGCTTCTCGCGTCCATTGAAAACAAAAACAAAACAAGAACAAGCTCACATTCCATTCGCGTGTTTCATTCTTTTTCTCAGCTTTCATTCGTTATGCTCTTTTTGAAAGGGCAGCCCAAAGACAGGGAAAAAAAAAAAGACAAAGAGCACTGTCTTTCCTTCCCCTTTGCCTTTGTGCTTCCTTTTCAAAATTTTATGAAGCAGCTAGCCCAAACCAAAGTACTCCTCATTCATGCTACCCAACAGAACACACAAATCACACGTGCCAAATAGAATAATGCCACGTGAAACGCTCTCAATGAGGTACCGTTTAAAATACAGGATATAACCACGAGATGGGACATTTTTCGTTTTTTTTTTCTAGATATAGCAAGCATTTAACCAAGTTCTGATGAATAGTGTTCGGTGAGCAACGTCTGAGCAACGATGTCAGCGTAAAGGATCGACGTAAGAGCAGGACCATTCCGTGCTGTACGTCACTCCCTCCATCTTGGGGCGTAGGCCCGTGAGGAGGGCAAGTGGTATTCAGTAGAAATTTAGCGTTTTTCACCAGCATGTAGCATTGCGAATCTTAATGAGCATGTTCCTGAGTGCCCAGTGCATGCATTATGCTTGTCAGCTCGAAATACCCAAACCTAGTGAGGGGCCCTCTGAGGTGTTCCCCGGGAAAGGAGAAATCGATCCTACGCGATTACACCTGGCATCCCTCCTTTGTGGTGTTGATTGGACAGTGGACACTTCGCTCACAATGCTAGACAATGAAACGAAAAACCGTAATCTGCGAATTACGCGGGAAATGCGTGTCTATGTTCAACCATTAGTGTCTTTTGCTTCTTCTCATAGATACATGTCACCGACGTCGTTGTTTTAAATTATTTAAATTTTTGCAGAAATTTATTTTGCCTATATTTATAATTTTGAAGTCCTAAAACAGTGTTTTACCTGCCTGTCTTTAGTGCCTAAACATTCGGCCTCTAGTGATGACATCCCATGGCAAGAAGTGCATTATTCCAAGTGCCACTCTTGACTTGTGTCGGCTATTGACTAATTGCATGCAAAATGCTATTGGCTAATAGCATTGGGCACGCTAGTGCCGCTGTTGTTTACCCCCCCCCCCCCCTTAACTGCTGCTCGATGTCACACAGCAGGCAGCTGCAGCTGCGAAGAGTGTAACCACAGACGTCTGTATAAAAAGAAGGTGCCTGATAAAATTACACCTTTGCACTCCACTTCCAGACTCTCATTTTCATGCATGACTGCAACAGTTGTCTGAGCTGTTGATAACAGTGTCTGCTTTCCACAGGATGTGTTTTTTTCACCAAGCCCTTCGATGGCTTACGACCCTTTTCTTTCTTTACTTCTTATTTGTTGTGTTGATGGCAGGGTGTATGTTTACTATCTTGCCAAACAAAAGCTATCGCTAGTAGCATTACCTCAGTGAGATTCCATATCAGTTGGTGCTAAACGTCTTCGTGCATGTAGCTGTTACATCCTTTCTAATGCTGTACCAAGCTCGCTGTCTTCACATATTGCCAGAAACATTTCCGCTGTCTTTTTTTGTCTTTAGTGCGAAGTTTTGCAAGATCTTGTAAAAGTGGTAGTATCGCCGCAGGTACCGTAGTTGCTTGAGAATCTCACCTTCGGTACTAAATTCGTGCTTACTCTGCAAGTTGCCACCATGAGTGTTGACCATTATGGGACTGGTATGTTGCTGGATTTCGCCAATAATTGTTGTTTATATTCTTCATTTTCTTTGCCAACTCATCAAAGTCGTCTAAGAAAAGCTTACCTCGATAGCCACATTGTGTGAAATCTGCACGGCTTTTTTTTTTCTGGCACTTTCAAAGGAGCTGCTTTGTAACAATGTCTGCTCATTTTTCTCCTTGTATTGCATTTTGCGGTGAACAATATGTAGTTTTCAATTAGGGTTTCCAAAAGTTTGAGGCCCCAAAGCCCTTTGCGTATGCACGCTTTGGGTCAAGCAGAAGCGAAGGGTTTTCGAATAGGGTCTGTGGCACTTTGGACATTTACCCTATTTTAGGTTATTCTAGTCTTGGCCGAGAGCCGTCACTTCACTCGGTGCGGTCACGTTTGTCTGAACCAAGGCTTTTGGGGCAGGCTTTGAGGTGCCCGCTAAATAGAGAAATAGCATCCCCAACGCAAAACCCAAACCCTTTTCGGGTCTCACGCATTCCCAGTAGCCTCGACGCTAAATAAATAAATGGCGTCTGCACGCCCTGGCAGTGGAAGTGGCAAAACAAGCAGCTCAGTATTAATTGGATCTGTCATATCTTCTGGGCGCCAAAGATATAAATGCTCCCTTTGTCTACAAATAATAGGTGTGTATGTTTATTGAAAACTTTTCTGATATGTTTTTTGCCGTAACTGTCTTCAAGACCGGAACTTTAGGCAAAATGCCTGTTTTTTCCCGGAGTTTGTTTGAGCCTATTTAACATATAAACACGAACTAAGAGTTCAGAAACATTTTCATCATACATTTAATGCGGCTATAAGTGCCTATTCTGAGGTTCGCACCTATATCAGCTTTTCAGTGCCTAGAAATGCCTTTTCGCGTTCGTACAGTAAACTTTTTTGCTTAAATCAGCTGTTCATATGGCGGAAAACAAGAAGCACTTAGTGTGGCCATATTAACGACAACACGTGCATAGTGTGCTAGTTTTTTTTTTCGTTCTTCTTTTTTTTCGTTCATGTTTTCGACTCCTGGTAAGGTGCGATTATGGTTCGACATTGGGTTGATGCCCGCATACACTGTGTCATGTCGGCGAAAACAGATCATTAGTCGATGCACTGCCACAGCCAACATATAACTAGGCTGGGCCGATGCGCTACATTGCATGGGATGTTTGCCAACGCTCCGATAATGTCACACTATAAATGCGCCTTGACGTGAGCAAGGCTTTTACCACAGCGATAGCCCACTTAAAATATTTTCGTTGCTTGGTTTGAAAGTAGTACAGCGTGGCTAGAGTGTACTGTAGCGAAGCGAGGAGTGGCTGACGCTAGTGTACCCACTGTCCCTTGAGAATCCCCGTCACTGGTTCGAGAATAGTGCAGCTTGGTGGTTACATTTGGGAGACAAGAGTACAGTGTAGCTAGAACATACGCTAATTACCCAAAACCAAGATATGCTAGTGCTGCCGCCTACAGCCTACACGTAAGTTTCGTTGGCATTTATGTTCTTCATAACGGCAGCTCTCGGAAGTCTGCCTAGCAATGCGGGATAAAAAGAAGCCATAAAGCATCCTTGTTAGCCTATGGACCAGTGGATCACAGTGCTACTCCGTCGATCAAGAAACGGTCCATGTGGAAAAGCAGGGAAGAAGACTTTGAAAAAGGTCAACAATATTTTCAGTTTGATGTCCTCTCTGAAGCACGCATAGGCATAAAGCTTCGAACATTTGTAACGCAACTGCCAATTTAGTTAAGTGACTCCTGAATCTGCGCAAATAACATGTATATTGTGGTCATTCCACGGGCACATAAATTAATTTTATTTCTATATCCGCATCTGTGAACTCACATGCACAGAACTCGCATGCAGCTATTGCACAGAATGCAGTCATACGCAAAAGCTTCACTGACACAAGCGACTTTCAACTTTATCGCTCACACTGTATAGTAATGCAAAATTTAAACTTCTAATGTAACATCATGCAATAAAAAGTATGCGCTAAGTGGTTGAAGTACGCACCAGGGACAGAATATCGCTGTCGTGTTCAACGCAAATCTTAAGGCTACCCAGTTTTTTTGGACGCGCAAGAAAGATTTGCCCTGTCCCCAATAGACCGGTCATTGAAAGGGTTGCCTCAAACCTTAAATCTGCCTTGAAAAGAATCCTGGATTGTATGTGCTAAAGCAAGTGTCTTAAGTTTCGAGTGGTGCTGATTCAATTATTCCGTATGCAATGAAAGCATTGAAAGTGCTAGGCTACAAGTATGCTTCACTAACATCAGCGGACGTCGAGCATTCTATTTAGCTTAAAAGCAAGTACTGACTGAAAGCAAGCACTGACTGAAAGCAAGCACAATTGACGCCCAGAAACCTTGAGATGATGCTGGTTTGTCGCTGTTTTCACACCCTTCCCCACCCCACAATGTCAAAGTACCTCAGCTTTCATGTAAATCTGTTCAAATGATTATGCTTCTTGGTAATTCTTTTCATCGAAAAATGAATTTAGCTTTTCCAAAGCACAGACTTTGCCTGCCGTTAGCTTTTCCAAAGCACAGAATTTGCCTGCCGTGTTGGAGGTCGAATATTTGTCCACAGCATGCTACTAAAGTAATAACGAATAGTGCCTGTATGGGCCTGAACGATAGTTTTGAATGCCTATGTATGCCTAAAATACAGTTTTTGGGGCCTATTATAGGCACCTAAAACATTCTTATTTTCATGCCATAAGTTCCAGTTTCTATACATTACTGTCTTACGTTTAAAGCGACACTGCCCCGCCACAGTGGTCTAGTGGCTATGGTACTGGGTTGCTGACCCGCCGGTCGCGGTATCGAATCCCGGCTGCGGTGGCAGCAAATTCAATGGAAGCGAAAATGCTGTAGGCCTGTGTGCTCACATTTGGGTGCCGTTAAAGAACCCCAGGTGGTCAAAATTTCCGGAGTCTTCAACTACGGCATCACTCATAATCATATGGTGGTTTCGGGACGTTGAACACCAAATATCAACCATCACTTTAATGCGACAGCGTTCAAGAACTCGTTTCGCATAAATTCCGGCATCGATGCTAGTGTTGACGTAGTTGGTTGTGAGTGAAAATTTATCTTGTGCGTGACCAAAAAAATCTAGAAAGATTCGAATGAAATAAATAATAAAAGTTTCCGGGTTTGGGTGAGGCTGAAACCCAGGCTGTTAGCATGGCAAGCAGGTGTTCTACCACATATTCACATGTCTGCTTTGAAATACAGTGAAAATAATGTTCATGCTTTACAAACATACACGTCCTGTATCCAGGCTTCGGAATGCAACATGCAATACCTTAGTAATAGTTTGGCATGGTAAGGGTAAGTTTCTATTGGGTATCAAAATGTGCGATTATTATAACGACTTCGCAGTTTAAAGCCAGCCACTCATTACAAAAGCCACTCACATTACTGTGCGTAGGTATTCCTTTGAAAGGGCCACTCACCAGGCCCCATATCAAATTTTAGTTAGACTATGGAAGTTGTCGGGTGTCCGATGAGGAACATATTGCACAAAATTTTTTTCATTCAGTTCATCATGAGTGGAGAAAACGGGTTTTTTGAAGCGGGGTTTTGAAACGCTGGCTTAGACGCGGTTGAATAGATGAGCGCGATAATTGCACGAACGCGTGGGAGCGTTCCACGGCAGTCGTCTGCTCGATGCGCTGACCGTGGGTACACGAACGCATGCGAAACGCACACACATTAGCCCCGAATCTCGTTTCAATTCACGGAGAAAAATGGAAAAAAGACGCTCACATTCCCCTATTGTGTCTCATTATTTATCTACAGCTTTATTAATCTCTAGAAGCAACAAATTACATAAACGCATGCCATGTTAAATAATTTTCTTCATGTCACGTGCCACTGTTTGCAACGTCAGAGCAGAGTCGTCTACGTAGAGGCCCAACGTCACTGCATTGCCGTGTTCATAGGGCCATTCATACGCGCACGTCATGCCCTCATTCTCTGGGTGCGCGCCGGCAGAAGGGAGGGGGAGCAGCGCTCATCTTGAAATTTGACCCATTTCTGCGGTGTGTAGTGTTGAAAATTTTGGCAGACGTGATCATGAACGCCTCGTCTATGCATTGTGCTTGTCAGCTCAAAATTGTCAAACCTTCTGAGTGGCCCTTTAAAGGCAGATCTCCCCAATTTTTCTGCAAATGTTACCTCATATATTAACTTTATCTCACATCTTCGCTTTGGTTTTATAACAGCAGCGAAAAAAATTCAATTGTGTGAGTTGGTAAAGTGGACAACGTGCATACTTATCTTTTTAAAAATGAGTTTTTCAACATATATATCTACAAAGAAGTAAAGCCATTATATGCTAAATGTCTTAGCCATTTTGGTGACCATCTCAAATGTATTTGAAAGAAATTTTTCTGATTTATTGCATTGAAAACTGATAATAAAAGCAGTGCTGGAATATTTCAAAGGACAAAAATGTTTTGCTTTTTGTAAAAAAAAATGGGGTACCTTGGTTCTGTCCCTTCCATCTTTGTTGCCCTAAATGACGTCACAGTCACAATGTTGTCTATAATTGCAGGAAGCCATCAAAGGTGAGTCAAAGCAACCAGTGATTTAAATTTATAAACAATCTGCATATTTCTCCAGCCTGTAATCCCCCCAAGCTCCCCTCAAACAAGCCCGCCACTCTGTACAGTAGACTGTGGCAATCACATTTTCTGAGTAACTACAGCATTGCGCGTCGTGCAGACCCTCCATTTCAAAAAACCGTTCCCGTGTCTCTTTCCTTCTGACCGATCCCCCCCCTCATATGTGTAGTGACAAGCTTGCCCATGGGCATAATGACATACCACTGAGCTCATCAATTGGTCGTTTACTCTACGAAACGGTGCCTTAGCCCTGCATGGATGCAATTTTAGCCACGCAGTCCGCATTTTCATTGTCCTGTGCTTCCCTCTGTAGTTTTGTAGAGCCGGAGATTTCTGCATGAAGCAGTACTGGCAGAACAAAAGCCTCCGAGATCAGGAGCTTCTCAATACTTTCCTCTAGGAGAAGGGTGCTCACTGCGCTTTCTCTTCCCGCTGCTATGACGTGTGCTCATGTTGGGGATGCCCTGCTCGGTCGTTGGCTGCGCACTGGTGATGTATCGCTGATGTCGTGTCACGTTGCCAAAGTGGGTGGAGTCACGACAGGCTACGCATTTTTCCTTCCCATGGCGGAGAAGGGTGGCGAGGCCACATGAAAATTTGAAACCAGCTGAAACTGATGTTCTAAGCCCTGTAACTTCCTTATTACAGCATGTATTTGCAATATTTTTGTGGCAGCATGTTCACATAGCAAAAGTGCACATATTTCGGTACATAACAATTTTTAGACCTCGGGGTTGTTTATTGGCCATTTAAAGAACCCTAGGTCATCAAAATTTATTCAGAGTCCCCCACTATGGCATATCTCATAATCATACCATGTTTTTGTGAACGCAAAACACCCTAAGTTGTATAGCTATATCATTTGACAGTGTTTTATTAAATCGACCCTTGTATTACAGCAAAAGCTGTTATGAGATCACAACAAGGGTCGCGTGCGTCGTAGTTGTCCGCCGCCGCTGCCGGTGTCTATAATCACTATCTTATGAAATAAGGAAAAAAACTGAGTAAATAAAAAACACGAAGGACACCGTGGGATTCAAACCTGGGTCCCCTGCGTTCCAGCCCAGTATTCTACCACAGAGCCACGCCGGTGCTTGGAACTCAGTTCCAAACTGGCCTTAGGCAGGCTTGATGTTAGGAAGAGAATCATGTTAATATGAGCAATAAAGGGTTTTAGAGCAGCAAAGAAACAACCAGGTGTCACATAATTTGAATTGCATATAAAGTGGGTCATCAAATGCTCCAACTCATTACAAAAGCTTTAGGCATATTTCTTCATTGTCGTCAGCCACAGCATCGAAAATTGCACAAAATTCCTTGCAAGTGTGAAGCGGGTACCATGCTTCGCCAAAGAATGGTGAAGGATGGCAGGAAGGAAGGGTGAATGCCTCCCTCCTACACGAAAATTATGACGATTTATGGTGTAGTGGGTACCCTGCAAGTGTGCTTGAAGAATTTACTAAAAAAGTGCTTAAAAAAGCTCTCAAAGTCTCTTCCAGCTTTTGCTGTGACGGTGCTGTGTGCTTCCTGCAGGTCTGGTGATTTTTTTTTACCATAAATACAGTATTTCTGTATGCCCTTTATATTACTACTTAGTGTGTCTTTTTCTAAATAAGTAAGAGGATTACTTGTTTATTTACAACTCACACCCACCCATACATTTAGCTAGGATGGCCACTGTCAGTCACAATGATGTTTCCGCTGTACAGCACTTCAGCTTTACGGTTGTCAACTGGCTGTGCTGCCACATATAAAATATGTCAATCTGCCGTGCAGCATGGTGTCAACAATGCATAGGCATATATTTTAAACATTTAAAGCAAGCCACTCCATAGAGCCATACTTTTGCTTTTAGTGCCATATTTGTGAAATTTCTGGACAATATACTGCTGCCAGGCTTTGCTTGAAAAACTTTTGGCCAGTCTCACTTGTCGAATGGAAGTGATGACAGTGTGAAGAATATTTGAAAAATAGGGTTCTTTCACTACTTTGAAGACGGAAGCCTGTGAAGCTTGACTATGCTGGGTTGGGTATTGTAGATATTACTATAGTTAATCTGTAAATTATCATCATTCATTATATTGAGCAAATAAAGATACCCCCAGATACCATACCCCCAGATACCATACCCCCAGAGCTACCGGTGTTTTTCTTGTGCATGACGCATTTTTCATCAACGGTGGCCAATACCAATTTCAAAATAAATGCTTTAGTACACAAAAAAACCTTGTTGTTTCCAAAGTGTGGAAAATGGCATGATGTTCACTTATGCAAGTGGCCTTGTCTTTGAGGTGAAATTGATCATGTAATTCTGCCATGTTAGCAAAACATTGTGAAGAGTTGTGGCTTGTACTACGAATAAAGATTAGTCTAGAGTTAGAGTCACATGCATGTAACAAGCCCTACTTTAAGAACGCTTCAACTGATATGTTTCATTTTTTGTATTCTGAATTGAGCAATATTTTTGTCTCTCACATAGAAGAACTACAGAACTGATGTAACAGTTAAAGCTAAGTTTCACTTTTGTTTCTTTCACACACAAAAAAGAAATCATTAAAAAGCTTTCATAAAGAAATTATGTGCCAAATCTGCCATTTATGATGCAGTAATTGGAGGAATAATATTAGTCTCTCTTTTTTTTTTTTGGCAATCACGCATCTGCTTGTTAACTTTTTTTAAGTGAAGAAATTGGCTTTTTTGTTTTTGTATTTCTGAGTTTTGTGTTTTGAATTTTTTATGCAATAGCTACTGATTTTATAGCATCATCCAATATATCAAAGTGAAGGTAAATAAATGGGCTTTCATGTGTTTATTTTAGCAATATGCAGAAAAAACATGTCTGTTAAAAAGTTTTGTAAACAAAAAAACAATAACATTTTCAGAAACATTCTAACATGAAGTGATGTCTTTAGCAAAAATATTTTGAAAAGAAAAAGTTTCTAACATACATATTTGAAGGTTATTTGGCAATCCATATTTACAATATTACTTAAATAGTTATAACCTTTTATCCACTATTCTTTGCGTTAAGAAAAAGGACATGAAACAGTGGAATAGTGAAGCCTTGGTTGGTCCTACATAAACATTTATTCCTAAAGAAGAAATTCATTTACAGCATGATTTTATACATGTAAACATGACTAATAATAGCATAATTCAAAAGGACATATTGGAGAATAAACCGTCATTACACAATTAAGTAACTAACTCACTTGAACAAAAGTCTGACTAAGTGGCATCGATGTCCGAGTCATTAGTGCTTGAATAAGAGTTCGCTTCTACGTAACATTGGGATCGAGTGGAGTTTTCTTCCGCTTTTTTTTGGAGCATGTGTTGTTTCAAATGTTAGTGGCGTCGCACCAGTCATGTGCTGCTCAAAATTTGAGCTGATGCGTTTATAAAAATCACTGCCATGCTATGAAACTGTGAACTGCGCAGAGAAGGCAACCATCATTTGTGTACAGTTGCCAGGGTGGTGTTACAAGCTTAGGGGTGCGGTGCGTTTTTTTAATTGCGCTTTCTAAAACATTATTCACCAGTGATCGATCCCTAGTTGCATGGTAAAGAAAGAGTTAGGCTCTGTTGAGAGTGTAATACATGTAGCAAGCTGTATTATAAGACCCATGTTCTTTATTACTCATGCCTTTTTTTGATCCACATCTTTTTCACTCACAATAACTTCCACTGAATATAGCACTGCCGAGCACATGTTGATGGACTACAAATTCCTTAACTAGTTGCAAAGAATTGGAGGTCGTATAGCCTCTATGTACTATTCATTGACTGCATTCACAAAATTTCTTCTGTTGCTGTTCTCACTTTTGTGCAGTTCAGATTAAATGGACGTTCAGGTCTACTAAAGCTCTTTGTGTGGGAATAGGTATGTTATATTCTTGTCATTTGCTATCCTCAATATGGTTACAATTTTTTTATTATTGACATCTTTACATAGTACGGTGATATTCCTGCAGTGACTTACTAAGTAAACTGTTGCGCCACTGAGCATGATATTATAGTTCTAATTCCTATTCAATGAAGAGCCCGTTCGATGGCAAGTGGCAAAAGTATATTCTAACAGTGTTAGAATTACAGCAACCCGTTTCAGTGACACCACTATTAGGTATAATGTGCATGTGTACCCACCTGCTTCACATGAAACCTTACTGAACTGAAGGGCTCTGTTGTGCAAGTGAGAAATCTAATGGGACACCGAAATAAAGCAATGATGCTAGCAGTCTTAGTGAACTGCATGTCTGTATTTACAAACAGGACAATATGACCCTGAAGAGCTGATGCTTGGTAAATGAAAAAGGAGGCAAAAATTAAATACAAGTGGCAGGACCACGTTGACACTCCTATAGTGTCATAAAATTTGTGAGCGTCTACTCAGTGCTACCAGTTATAATAGTTCATATATGTTGAAATGGCCAAGTCATATAAAGATTATTTGTCACCATGAATTAGCACAACTTGTTCACAGCTGCTACATTTTCTGTTCATTCATTCATTCATGTTACTGCACACTGGAGCAGCATTGTTTGAGGGGGGAGGGGGCACTGTAGTAAAATGACGATAAATAAGATGTAAAAAGAGCTACATTGATGGCTAAACAAAGAAATTTTCACTATGGATGAGAAACAGAAAAGAAACCCTCTGAGCTGTTGTAGCAACAGACAAAAGAAAAGAAGGAAACACCGTTATACAAAGTCAAGATAATGTATGAACTTGCAATTGTTCATAAATTGTTCACAAAGTAATACCACCAGGTAGGTTATTCCAAAGCTCGATGGCACACAGGAATGCAGAATTATTGAATCACTGTCTGCAGCACCAAAAATGCACCTGAAAATGAGATGATTATGAAAATAACTAGATGTGCGTGATGACATTTTAAGAGTTTTCAAGTGTAGTTTGTTCAGCTATTAGGCGGTAGGGAAAAACTAGGTCAAAGGTTTTTGCATAGTCGAGAAATATGCAGTGAACAATTTTGTTACTATTTGTGCCATATTTAAATTTGGCAGATACTCTACTACTTGTTGGTGAGTATCACAAGACAATGCTTTCCAGAAACTGTGTTGATTTTGAAAGAAATTATTTGTCTTAAAATTACTGTATATATGGGAGACAATAATGCGCTCAAGAAGCTCGTAACAAATACATGCTAATGAAACATGATCTTTGGCATCGTTTGATATATATAATATTGTTCACACATCTGTTTGAGAAATTTAGAAAGATCACTTATGGAATCAGAAATTCTAGTCGCCAGTATGCATCAGTTCAACAAGAATGTCATAAGCCGCTTTGGTCATGAACCTTGCTTGATTCAGAACTGGAAAGAAGGACTCGTTACATTGCAAACTTTGTTGCATTGTGGTCTTCGTTTTCTAGTTTCTAGAATGCTATTGCACATACTTGAAACCTGCCAGCTTCTCTTTATTTTGAGTTTGTTTGTGATTATATTGGAAGCAATTTTAGAAGGGACACCAAGCTAAAGTGCCAAATGTTGTACAGCCACCAAAAATCAATACATCAGTAGTTTTATGATGCTACAGAAGCCGTTATGAATCTCACACATTAACTGAATACAAAAAAAAGTTCTATCAATGCCCATAAATGACATCTAACAACATGTGAACTGTCATGTGCTTTTTTTCGGGCTGATCTGACATGGTCACAAAAAAATTACACAAAATAGCGCTACAGTTTATTTAATATGCTGCACCGTGGGAGTGTAAAGGGGGAAATCAAAAATTTCTTTTGCCTGGCTTGCCTCGACACTTTTCTTGTATTGATGAGGATTTAATTTGCTTTCTTGGTCATAAAACTATGTTTTATCAAAACTGCATTGCAAAACTACTTAGATAAATTGAGAGAAAAAATACATTCCTATCAAATGGATGCAAAATGGGGAAATGAAAAAGTTTTCTTACATAGTGGTGCCCCAGGTAAGTGTGAGCACCTCAGAAAAGTCGTCTCACAAAAAACGCTTGTTAGTTTCGTTTGCTTTTGCTGGTAGTGTGCTGTAAAACTTTTTGTATCTTTATTGGCCTTGTGTTTGGTGCTAAATATTCGTATACTAAATAAATTGACAAGCATTGTGCCTTCACACAGAGTGGTGCGCGAACACACCTCACCCAGTGACCGTAAACAGTGACTTTCACAATGTTGGCTTGCAAGATAAAGCACTTACACCACTTTCTGCGAAATTCACTATGTCTCACTGGCCAAAGGAGGAGATGCATGCTCTCCTGCAACCATCTCCTCCCCCTCCCACTGTCTGCGATACTAACCTTTTTTTGCTCAGACACGCTCACTTTCTCTCCAGGTTTCAACCCAACACTCATGAGAAGATGGTGCATCTGCATGCTTTCTGTCGATTTCACTGTCTGCTTACCGTGGGGCACTATCTTATTTTGGATCACGCTCAGACTTCATGCAGAACGTCATAGCGACACCATGAACGAGTTTTCTCATGAGGTTTTTCCGTAATTACTATTGCTACAAGGATGTGGGCAGGGCAAAACAGGGCAGGGCAAAAATGCCTGTAGTACACAAAGAAATTCTTTGCATTTAATATTTATACAAGGCCTGTGCAAATACCATTCTTTTCTGTTCAAAGGAAGTGATAAAATGCAAGTGATAATGACCTCCAAAATATGTTATGCCTTAAAATTGACTATACTCAGAGCATATAAGCTTGTAAAACAAGCTTTTAAACTTCAAAAATGATGAATCGATGTAGCGGTAGTATGTTCATTGAACTTAAATGTGTGGCTTCGCGGCAGTGTGAATTTTCCTGGATAGGCGTTTTCACGGCTTAGCATTTGTTTAGTGTACTGAAACCATCTTTACAGTGGGTTACATGCAGACTAATATCAGTCATAATGGTGTTAGCACAAACACTAGCCAAAAGACAAATGAGGGGACGTGGACACAGGGCATTCTTCCAACTAAAGTTTATTTGAAAGGGACACCACATATATACAGACGAAAGGAGCAAAGAAAGAAAAGAAACATGCATGTGAAAAGAAACAAAGATAAGGGAGATTATTGAGGCTGAGGAAAGCGCACAGACCGGCGATGCATGCGTAAACATGCTTTCGCTGTACCTTTTTAAGAAAAAACTTTTGTTTCTGGCGTGAGGGAGGGACAGGGGCGGTACCACGTCGCGACGCTAATGCATTATTCTTTTCCAAGCGTGCACTTTTCTGTTTGTTTTTTTCTTATTTCTTTTCACTCCCGGGTTTCTTCTTTTCTTTCTTATTTTTTTCTTCTTTCTTTACTCTTTTGGTCCCTATGTATATATATATTATGTGTATATATATATCGTCAAGACGAAGAAAGACGCTGGGGCTCGGGCACGTGGGCAGAATAAGAACAGCTGGCCCAGGATAAGAACAGCTGGCCCAGGAACAGCAGGAAGAAGAGGCAGAATAAGAACAGCTGGCCCAGGATCGGGTGTTGTCTCTTGTTCTCTGTCTAGTACATTACAATGGCACAGTCGACGAAGAAGAAGTCTTACGTCCCGGCTTTTTCATCCAGGACAGCCACGATAAGCGCCGCTTGAGTACGGCGTCAAGGCTTCCTCGGCAGCTGTTCACCTGGCGCCACTGCCACCACCGTTCGGGGACGGCGTCAAGGCCTCCTTGGCAGCTGCAGTATGCGTTACTAGTACCATTTCACAAGGGACGCTGTCCACGCGTCCTTGGCTATGGATTCTGCCGTCAGCGCAAGCCGACAAGTGAACCCTCTGCGAGAAGCCACCGGTACGTGTCTTCCTGGTTCGTCGGCAGTGCGGGCTTCTCCATCCAGGAACTCCGTTCACGTTTCTTTGGCGATGGAGTCAACAACCCGGCCGCCGCTTCAGCTGCCCATCGGACCATCTGTGGACGGTGTCCATGCCTCCTCTGTGGTACCAGGGCATCACCCAATGGACACTATGCTACCACTTCGCGGCCGCATTACGCATGGGCCCCTGTCCTTTGGGAATGCTACTCAAGCTTCCCACGGCCTGCATTCCCTGTCCGGAACACTTGCAACACATGAGCCGCCAAGAAACGCTGTTCATGCTTCCTTGGACATGCGTGTCACCACCGGGAGTACTACTAGAACCACGTACTTCACGGACGTGAACCAAAGAGGTTCAGAAGCCTCGTGCGACAGTGCCGTGGAGCTGCAGCGTACCATCGCACTGCTCCGCGCCGAGACTAACGAACTGACTGCGTTGATCACCGAGCGAGCTCCTACAATGTTGCCAGCATTGCGTGACATCAACGCAGTGTTGGATGTAGCTGCCTCATACGACCTTGAGGCAAGCACACCGGAGCAATGCAGGGAGCTTCGGTCTTCTCTGATCGAGCTCTCACACCAGCTCGACTGCTTCGCGTCGATGATCTCTGCGTTGCCACCTGCCACCTCACAATCACCAGCTGTCTGCGAACTACCGGAATTCCACGGTGTCTGGAACGACGCCGACAGCTGGGTGGCAATCCTCAACGCCATAGCAATGCGCGAGGCCTGGACAGAAAATCAGAAATAGTATGTGGCTATTGACTGTCTTTGGGAAGGTGCAGCGGCGTGGCACCGGTATGAAGGTTGGAAGCAGCAGTCATGGTCGGAGTGGAGCTTCAAGCTCATAGCTGCTTTCAGTCCGATTCCCTGTGCCACCTGCCCATGCAACTGGACCTTCTCTCAGGACGGAACTCCGGAAAAGCCGACCTAGAGGATGCAATTCGAGCCCCTATCATCCTGTCATCTCTCGGTGACCAAGATGTAGGGAACAATCACAATCGTGTAACTGTGCCTTGCACAGGCATTTCTGCTGTCGTGGAGCAGTGGCCCGATGGTGCACCTGTGTCCGGTAGGTCTCTCACGGCAAGTTTTGCAAAACGCCCTGCGACAGGCCCCAACAAACGCCATCCGGAGCCGTCAGATCATTCGGTAGACGCTCAGGCGCCAGCCTCCATCTTACTGGACATTCTACCGCGTCGTCAAACGCACGTGCCTGTGGATTTCACCATGCTCATCCTTGACCAGACGGAAGCGGGTCTGCACGCTTTAGATGATTAAGTAACTGAACATGACAGCATTTCCGCCTTGCAAAAAGCCGCCTCTCGAGAAACGAAGTATATCGAGGAGTTTCCTGCTGCTGACCCCGACCTAAGTGACCACAGTCCTCCTCTTCAGGTCGTGAACTCTGGATCGGTATTAGACCCGGGAATACCACCACCAGACCTTCCTCAAAAGATACTGTCCTCGCGCTCGTTGTCGTTTGAGGACACGGAGGCGCTCACATCTATTGTACCAGACACAACTGAACCCCACCAGACCATGATCGTCGGAAACAAAATGCACTCCTTACCGCTTCACTAAGCAGGCCTTTCCGAGGATGCGAACAAGATCAGCCATAACCTAACACAGATATGTTTGCAGACGACTCATACACTCATTTTCGAAGACGCACATATGCTCAGCCGCGCAGACACTTGGCTCCCAAGGGATGTTTCCTTTGAGAAAATCCAAACACCTAGCCAGGCTGAGGCCACTGCCATTGAGAACTTGTTGAGGACCAGCCCTTGTGCTGTTCCCTCCCAGTACAGTACACCAAGTCTGCACGCGACAGTTCGCCAGAAGCCACCAGCTGGACAACTTCAGAGAGTTCTGCTGTGGTATTGATGCCCAACCATGAGCTGCGTCGCAACTCATTTCGAGAAATGGCACAAACTTCCACACGGCTGCCTCACAAAGCGTCCCGCTGCAGTTCAGTCCACCAACGGCGGTGGGACAAACACCAGCCTTTCCAGGTTACTCTGCGACTTTGCCGGAACAGTCAGGGCCGTCCGCCTGAGCGGTATTGTATGAGTTGTCAGGAAACGTTGTATCATGGACGAGTTCAACCGCAGCGACAAAGCCAATTCCGCCCACCAGAATACACACTGACAGATCTTCAAGCAGAGGCACACCGTGGCGTAGACCAACCGGCTCGAGGCAGCGAGTGTGTCCAATGGAGACGCTTCCTCCAGACCGTCACTCGATGTTGCATTGTGGTTCGGGACGACCACCACGATGCAGCCAAGCCCACCCAGCAGAAACTTT
This sequence comes from Rhipicephalus microplus, assembly GCF_043290135.1. Classification (NCBI taxonomy): domain Eukaryota; kingdom Metazoa; phylum Arthropoda; class Arachnida; order Ixodida; family Ixodidae; genus Rhipicephalus; species Rhipicephalus microplus. The sequence continues at coordinate 206,929,795 of NC_134710.1, read as the reverse complement.
GCCGCCAGCTCCGTGCGCGCAGTCATGGCCGAGTGTCAAGACGAAGAAAGACGCTGGGGCTCGGGCGCGTGGGCAGCTAAGGGAAGGTAGAGGAAGAAGAGGCAGAATAAGAACAGCTGGCCCAGGATCGGGTGTTGTCTCTTGTTCTCTGTCTAGTACATTACAATATGTGTGTGTGTGTGTGTGCGTGTGTGTGCGTGTGTGTGTGTGTGTGTTCATTTCGCATCAATTTTTTTTGGAAGAATGCCCTGCATCTACGTCCTCTCATTTGTCTCTTGTTTAGTGTTTGTGCTAAACACTATTATGACATACATGTATTTGTTCATTTCGAATGCTTCAAAATTTTCAACAATTTAAATTCTAAATGAAGCGAACTTGAATACAGTATATTCGAATATTCCCACATGCCTAGTCCACACCATGAAATTTATGCAATTTGCAAACATGTTGTAACAGAGCACATGGAGCACTGGTAATTCATGCTTGTGAGTGAAATTTGTAGCTCATCCATTTCAACTAATTTGGTAATTCTGCATGTTGAGAGATACATAACAATATTGACTTTATTGAACAGCATTAACGAGCTCATTTGTCGCATTGTCACTCATAGCATGTCGGCGTTTACGTGGCACAGTTTTTATTTATTTATTTATTTGCAATACTGTGGACTCCAATGTTGGAGTCATTACAGAGGGCACATTGCAGGTAGTATACATTCATGGAGAACAAACAATAATATTCCAACTGACATACATAAGCCTCACCCAGTACCTTCTGGCCTGCTACAGTGCGCCGTGCAAAAAGAAAAAGAAAAGAGGAAAATAGCAAAGGTATGTGAAGCATTGAAGCACTACTGTAGATTACACATGGTTTCTAACACTGCGGTGAATGTGGATAGTGTGTCGGCATTAGTAGCATTTGCATTCAGTTTATTCCATTCGCGTATTGTTAGTGGGAAAAACGATTTTCCAAAGACGTCACTGTTTTAGGAATATTCTTGCAGACTGTATTTGTGCTTATGACGAGTAGGGCGTGACTGTGAAAATGTGACGTACTTAGACACATCTACCTTGTAGTGGCCATGTAACAACTGGTACAAGAACCTCAGGCGTGCCTCTTCTGCCCTAGTAGCTAGTTTTTCAATGCCAGAAGAAGCCAGAAGGTTAGTGGGAGAATCTGTACGTTTGAACTTGTTGTGTACGAACCGTATGGCTTTGCGTTGTACTGCCTCTAATTTACTAATACCACTTAGCGTATAAGGAAACCAAACTACGTTGGCATATTCTAATACTGGTCTTACGAACATGGTATAAGCCAAGAGTTTTGCGGGCGCTGGTGCAATTCTAAGTCGTCTTTTTAGGTAGAAAAGTTTACGCAGTGCGGCCGCAGTGACGTTAGCTATGTGTGTATCCCATCTCAGGTCAGACGTTAATGTAATGCCTAAGTACTTATGCTGCACAACATTAGTCAGTCGTGAACCATGGATGGTGTAGATGAATTGCGATGGATTCTGCTTACGTGTTACCGTCATAGCTGCGGATTTTTTCACATTGATGGACATTTGCCACTTAGCGCACCAATCTGCTAGCTTGGTTAGACATTCATTGAGATTAATGTGGTCTGTGTAGCTAATTACCTCCTTATAAATAATGCAGTCATCTGCAAACAGTTTGATATTACAGTTAATGTTTGACGTGAGGTCATTTATGAAAATTAAAAATAATAGTGGTCCCAAGACGGAACCTTGAGGGACCCCAGAAGTTACGGGGACTATGTTTGATATATGACCTTCATACTGCACGAACTGTGAGCGATTTGTTAGGAAATTTTCTATCCAAAAAAACAATAACCCCTCTCTTATCGCACTTTTCAGTTTAATTAGTAACTTTCTCTGACATACGCAATCGAAAGCCTTAGAGAAATCAAGTAAAGTTATGTCTGTTTGGCCACGATTATTTATGGTAGAAGCTAGATCATGAACTACCTCCGTTAGCTGCGTAACAATGGACAGGCCACTACGAAATCCGTGTTGACTAGGAGACAAAAATTTTATTTTCTCGAGAAAAACAGTTATGTGTTTGAGGATGATATGCTCTAGTAGCTTACATGAAATGCTGGTGAGGGATATCGGCCGGTAATTTGAAACCAATGACTGTTCTCCTGATTTATGAATAGGTATTATTTTTGCAATCTTCCAGTCATCTGGCAGCTGGGATGAAGTAAGCGACTTTCGAAAGATTAACCCAAGAAACTTGCTACACCATTCCGCGTACCTCTTAAGGAACTCGTTAGGAATATCATCTGGACCACTCGATTTTTTAGGATCTAAGTTAAGAAGCAAGTTCAGTATTCCTGTATCTGTGACTTCTAGGTGATCGATGCTTGGCGAATCGAGGGATAATACTGGAGGAGTGGCACCATTATCAGTCGTGAACACTGATTGGAAAAAAATGTTGTATTCGTTAGCCTTTTCCATTCTTTCCCCTGAATCCGTGTGCGACTGTGTATAATTGCTAGTGCGAAGGTATCTCCAAAATTTGCTTGGATTGCTTTTAATAAAGCTTGGAAGTGTAACACTAAAATAATATTGTCTGGCAGTTTTCTTATTTTGCTTAAACTCTGATTTTGCACACTGCAGCTTCTGTTGAATGGATGATTTACACTTATGGTTTTTCGCAGCCACACGCAATCTTTTTAACCTACGCTTAGCCTGGATAACCTCACGTGTTATCCAAGGATTATTCCCTGGAGCTTTCTTGTGTTTCTTTGGTATGAAGTTAGTGACACAGTACATAACAGTAGATTTGAAACTTAGCCAAAGTATATTAGTATCACTGGATGCGTCAAAAGCTAGCTGCAAAAAGTTTTCGAACTCATGTGCGAGATAGGTTAATACGCTGCTATCGTCAGCTTTTTTGAAATCAATTACAGTTGATCCACGCTGCTCACATGCAATACTGGAGTCAAGCGGCAGCAAGCATATGACTATGTGATGGTCTGATATGCCGTCAACTACGTCAGTGCGAACACGGTCTTCCGGGAAGTGCTGACTAATCAGTATCAGATCTAATATGCTCTCGGCAGTGTTCTGTAAGCGGGTTGGAGATAACACGATTTGCTGAAGGCTAAAGTTCAACATTATGTTTATAAGAGCGTCCGAGGCAGATGATGTGTGGTTTAGCGTAGTCCAGTCAATGTCTGGGAGATTAAAATCTCCCATAAGCAGGACACGCTGATTTATCATTGCACGCTGATTTACCACTCCACTACGTTGGTCTTGCAGTGAAAACATGCAATGAGCTGTTTGATATGCGCAAGAAGCACTGCATTATGGTGACCGTGGGCTACACAAGTATTTAGGCTTAACCTTATGGCCAGTGTGCCGATGGCCATTTCACAGAGAGACTGGCATGACTGCTTTTTCTGTGTGTCTGCCTGCATGCTGTTACATATATTATTCTATGGTGTTCATGTTGTTCACTGTTTGTTTTGGACTTCGTGCACGTGCATGGTTTCACTGCACGGCATACACATGGGGTAACTGCGGATGACGCTCAGCCCTGCAGTTGTGTGTGTGTGTATTTGTGCACACGTATGCACTGTTTATGAAGTATACGGTGTACAGGTGTAATTGGCAGTACTTTACGCAACTTACTGGGGAAGGGTGGAACAGCGAGTCTAAGTGTTGTCACAAGTTCCACAGCAATGACATTATAGCCTTCAACATTAAAGGCTATTGGGCAGTGTGGTGGCATCAATACTTTGGTCGCACAGATCTGTAGGTGTCATCAGGTTTGTGTCAGTCACAGTCATTTGAAATGACTTCGCAATTTTCATGAAACAGACGCCCCAAAACTCCGCATCCATGACCCATGTCGGCAAATTCTAAAGCCACAGTATCTTTGCGTAGAATTAGTCGGTGTTTGTACACAGGGAACAGCTGTACCATGACACTCATGGTATGCCTCTTACTAGAGGCTGGATTTTTAGGCACTAAAAAAGTGTGTTTTAGGTGCCAAAGACAGGCAGATAAAACACCGATTTAGGCCATCAGAATCAAAACTAAATTTCTACAATAATAATTTTCTACAATAAATTTCTACAAAAATTGAAATATTCCAAAACAATGATGTCGGTGACTTGTATCTATGGCAAGAAGAAAAAAAAAACTATATTGTTTAAGATAGCTGAATATTGGTTAAGATAGCAGAAAGGTACCAACGATTAAACATAGGCATGCATTTCCCATGTGATTCGTAGTATGCGGTCTTTCGTTTTGATGTCTAGCATTACGCTTCAAGTGTCCTCCATTCAATTAACACTTTCCTGGGTCTCTTTCGTTTTATTGTGACTGGGAAGGGCAGCGCAAGAGCAAATAACCAGACCACTAACACCACAGAAGAGAGAGATGCTAGGTTTAATCGCGTAGGACCAATTTCTCCCCTATCGGGAAACACCTTAAAGGGCCCCTCACTACGTTTCGGCATTTTGAGCTGACAAGCGTAATGGTGAACTGGGCCTTCCAGATCATTCCTGTTAATATTAGCAGAATTAGATGGCGCGGAAGAACGCTCAATTTCTACTGAATGCCACTTGCCCTTCTCGCGTGCATGCGCCCCAAGATTTATGGAGTGACGTACAGTAAGGATTGCTGTTTTTACGTCACTTTTTTACGTTGACATTGGTGAGCTGACGTCGCATACCATACGCTCTTCATCAGAACTTTGTTAAATGCTAGCTGTATCTAGAAAAGCAGACGAAAAATGTCCCGTCTCCTGATTATATCCTGCATGTAAAACGGTACCTCATTAAGAGCATTGCATGTGACATTACTTTACTTGGCATGTGCAATTCGTGTGTTCTGCTGTGTAGCATGAATGAGGAGTACTTTGGTTTGGGCTAGCTGCTTCAATTCATTTTGAATGGGAAGCGCAAAGACAAAGGGAAAAGAAAGACAGTGCTCTTTCTCTCTATGTCTTTCTTTCCCTTTGTCTTTGCACTGCTCTTTCAAAATCAGTATTATAAATTAAACCTGAAAAAAAAATAATAAAACATGCAAACAGAATCTCAGCTTGTTATTATATTTATTTTTGTTTTGAATAGCCTCGAGATGCTATTCACTAATTGGCCCTCGTTTCGCGTCCATCTCGGTGGACCGGTCGCTATAGGTTCGCGTCCGCCTCGGTGGACCAGTCGCTATAGGGTGCTCCACTGCTGACCTGAATGCCACTGGTTCTATTGTGGTCGCGGCGGTCACATCTAGATAGAGAAGAAAAAGTAGATGCCCATGTACTGTGCGATGTCAGTGGACGTTAAAGAACACAAGATAGTCAAAATTTGCGGAGACCTCTACTACAACATTCCTCATATTCATATCGTGATTTATTTACGTAAAACCACATATACTACCACTGCTGCTGCTACTACTACTACTACTACTACTACTACTACTACTACTACTACTACTACTACTTTTACTACTACTACCCCATTTCGCTTCCGTTTGTCTTTTCGTCGTTCCTGCATCGTGCCTTCGCCAACCCTGACAACGCTTAGCTTGTGTTTGGTGCGTCGTCTCTGACCGCAGTTTCAGCGAAGCGTCGTGGTGTATCCCGATCACAATACATGATCCTTGCCAGCCTTTCCTAAAGTACACGCACTGACTGATTCATCCCACAAAAAATGCTAATACACAACAGAGAATGCCGAAACGGCACAACATCGATGGTGTTTGTGCACTAGTAGGTTGGGGCGTGTCATGCACGCGTGATCTTGCTTACGCATGTTGTGCTTTGTTGTGCTTAGTAAGTATGCGTCATGCGATTATCCAGCGCGCTACCGAAGAAAACGGGGAACGAATAAGGCTCACGATGGCTACATGGGACGAGAGGCAAGAGATTCAGGCTTGCTTTTTTGCATCATGCTTTGGTGGCTGGTAGCGAACCAATTTGAAAAATCACTGTGATAAAACGCCTTTCATTGGGCACGCAAGAACTTCTAATGTCTTACTGCAACTTAATATGTCACCTAGAGAGGGACGCTTAAATAGTAAATTACAAACAAAACAAAAGCCGCGTGCATATCACATTTTTTTACCCTAAGGTGCCGCAGCAAATGGGTTACAATGTCAAAGAAAACATGCTTTCATTGATACAACACACTATGTCCTCTTTATAAGCCATTTATTCTGTCATGAAACTAACAAAAAACAACTTAATAGAAACATTATATCTGATACTACATTTTAGAATCTTAATTACTATTGTGCGAAGACAACTGTTTAGGTACATTCATTTTCGAATGCGAGTTTTATTATGAAATGCTTGACATAGGAGCTTTAACCGCAGTATATTTCAATGCAATGATAGCAACTCCCATCTTAGCTCATTTTTCATATTGTTAGAGCTGTCACTTTTAAGTAATGGCTTAGGACAAACCTTGAACCCCTGTTCATTATTTTTTCATGTTTGTCACTTAAATTCATATGCCAAGGGATCTCATACGGCACAAGCGTATCCACGCATAGAGTGAATGTATGCTGAATACATTGTTGACTGTAAGCATGCCAGCGCCTGCCTCAGGCTTCGCCGTACAAAGTATAACAATTTGGCAACCTTCGCCACCACTGAATCAACAAGAGCATTCCATAAGTGGCACTCCATGGTTTTTCATTCGTTCTCCAGCTATCCACGGCTGCCCAGAAAAACCTGCTCTTCCTTTCCCACCACAACACCCAGGTTTTCAGGGTGGTTCTTCAGTTCCTTCAAGTCACTGGACAGCTGTGTGCAGAAGGCGGTCACCGTGTCCTCGGCCATAGACATGACTTTTATTTTTTTTGCCCTATCCTTAATTATCTCTCCTCCATCCCCTGTAGACGCTGAGACATGCCTCCACTTAGGGCTGCAGAAATAGCGTCTTTTGCACTCCTCAGCTTTGTCTTCGTTGAACCTTGTAGTGTTCGGAAATATCAATGTTGTCTTTTTTACATGAATAACGGTTTAACAACACGCTCAAAAACAAAATTTGGGCTTGAATAGCGTTCATATAGGCGCTCATGTGAAAAATAGGCATTTACAGGCACATATAGGCATTTAGGCACGAACACCAAAAATAGACATTTATAGGCACTATAAAAAGACCATGAAAGTGCTTCTTAACCTCTAATTCACGCCCATATATTAAAATGACATGATAGGAATGCAAGGAACGAAATTGGCATTTGCCTATAATCCGGTCTCTGCTTACCGTATTTATTCGCATAATCCTCGCACTTTTTTTGCCAGAAAACTGATGCAAAGTTGGGGGTGCAAGAATTACGCGGGGAAAACTTTCCACGAAAACGCAGAGAGCAAAAAAGAAAACGAAGTGGCCGCAAATCAGGATTCTCACGCCAGCAACTTACAGCAAGCTTTAAGAAGTACTAATTAGAGGTTACCTCAACAATAAAAGCAGAGGTTCAATACAAGGCAAGATTTATTTGAGACACAAAAAGCGGAAGCGAATAGTCGAAAATTAGAATACCATACGCGAAGCTTGTAGGCGTTGCGGGCATAGCGGTAGCGGTCGGCGCTCAACAGGAGCCCTCAAAAGGCTAGCGTAGGACGTCAGTATTGGGCTGATGGCTATTTAACAGAATCGTCCGCAGTTTCCTTCTGAAGAAATAAAAGTTTACCATCAATCCCAGTTTTAGGCACACAGCAGGCGCAACGAGTCTTGGTGGCTTTCAGCTGCCGTCACCAGTAGCGAGCACAAAACTCGAAGGCTCCATAGGGCCTACCGGTGGCCCTATTGCCGTTGTTTAGCGCATGATCTATCACTTGCAACTTGAAGCAGCCGTGTGGCTTCAGTATCACCTCATAACGTGGCAACATTACCAACACAACATACAAAACACGCCGCACCGCGCACTGGCCACTTCGTCTTGGCTTGGATTGGACTTAATTTCCGTGCAATAGTACGCTTGATGCTTAAGAGATGGCGCCAGATAGCATGCTTTATCATCATCAGTGGCTGGAACAAGCAGACGACATTATTGCGGGAGTTTTTGGGGGTGCGATAAATACTCGTGGAAAAAAAATCGTATTTTTCTTGGGCGATGTGGGGGGTGCGAGAATTATGCGAGTGCGAGGATTACGCGAGTAAATACGGTATAACACTCATGAATCTCCGCTGCTTCAGCTATAATGCATACCTGTCAAGTCTACCGGATTGGCCGCGAGACTCCCGGATTATGACCGTTTTTTCCGGTTGTACGGTTGTCATGAAAATCTCCCGGAAATCAATTTCTGTGTTGATCTGGCTGCATTGACAAAAAAAGCAGCTCAGTCCGCTCCAGGCTTTTCGAACCTATATACCCCATTTTAATACACATGAGTTTAATAGGCGTTCATGTAAACGTACAGTATAATCAGTGATGCGAAACTGCGGCAGATACGAATGATTGAAATTCCCCAGCCAAATTTTACTATGTACAATAGGCCTCAATTTAATGTTCCAAACACATTTCCTAATTGTACATTAGGCCTCAATTGAATGTTCCGAACACATTTCCTAATCGTGGCGGGTGATACAAACTTTAGTACGGAAACCGTCGAACGAAGGCCGAAAGCAGCGTACTCGTAGCTTCGGAAGTACACATGTGCCCGGCGCACGCACTGTCTTCTACAGTGCGTGTGATTGTCGTTGCCACAACCGTTGTGGATGAAACCACGGTCGCTCTTGAAACAATCATGTATGGCAACGCCGTAACTGACCGAACCCCGAAAGTGTGCACTCAACCAGTCAAAGCAACGCTGCTTTCCGCAAACTCTGCGGACAAAACTACGGCAGATGCTATCGTAGATGGCATAAAACGACTTAGTTTTGAAGACGCGTGCGCAACCAAACGCATAGGGATTGTAAAATGAACGCAACTGCTGCGCACAAAACCGTGGGCACGGTGACGCGCGAGGGCACGTAGCAGTAGGTTAAAAGCCATAAATATGTAAAAAACAAAAAAGTAACAGTTTCGCTGCAAGGGCGAAGCATTAAATGCGTCAGCAACTTGGAACGTAACGCTGAAAACGGCAAGCAGATTGAAACGTGCAGCGCGCTGCTCTCACACAAATTGCGCAAGAAAACGATACTCGCAGGACAAGAGTGAACTGACAACGTTTATTGCTTCGACACGTAATGCGCTTTTCAAACCAAAACAATGCACGATACACAACCAGAGGTACAGATGAGTACAAACTAACAAGTGCCCTAGTTGTTATACTTTGCTGTGTATGAAAAGCGCGCTGTTTTCGCAAAAGGGCCTTATGCAGAGACCAAAGTGACCTTTGTGGGCCCGGCAACTAACGCTTTCGTTTCAGTGAAAGCCGAGGGCACACTATTCTCCCGCCACAGGATAAGCGCTCGCGCACAGGCATCTACCCCCCCCCCCCCCCCCCCATCCATGGGGCAAAGTACACGTGAGAGATAAGCACGCATCGGCGCCGAGCGCGGGTGACTTATTTTTCTTTCAGTGTTCATATATATAGATATGTATACGTATACGGTAAAAGACGGTGGCGATGGTGACGGCAAAAAAAAACTGCCTGGACTGTCGATATAAAATAAAAAGGGACCGAAGGCGCTTTGGCGTTCCTGTCAAAAAAGTCTAGTAGTGAGCAAAGCTTTGACCCGCGCTTTTGCGGCAGCCAGCTGCGCCATCCGGTCCATTCACATGTGTCCTAGGAAGACACACGCGAGTTGTTTTGACCGAAATAGATTTTGCTAGTTTGTGGATCCTTTGAGACTCTCACCTTAGGGAAAAACTCTACCCGCGTGTGTTCGGCCACTCCTAGCCACTATAAGACCGCAACGCTGATGCTGGCGCTTGCCACCCCCTTTTGTTTTTCGCCATGTTCGTTTGGTAGGTAGGTAGATTATAAACTTCATTAGAATCTAACAAGGAATTACTGGCCCGGGCTAGGCCTCCAGGAGCTGTCGTCCGCTGAGCATTGTGCGATGTCTTCGGCGATAGCCCTGGCTCGCTGAACAGCCCAGATTTGGTCCACTGCACATAGGCTGAAAAGGGCAGCTCGCCAACGCTCAGCCAGTCGTCCTGGGGTACACTCATGCTCGTCCGAGTAGTGGCGGCGAACACTGCACTCACACTCTCAAAGTATATGCGCCATGTCGGCTGTCTCGTGCCCGCACCGCGGACAGCCGGGTGACGGGTGCAGCAAGGGACACAGTCTATGCAGGTGTCGGGGATTCTCAATTGTGTTGGTCTGCAGACGCCTCAGATCAGACGCCTGAGACCTTTCTAGCTGCATGTGGGGTGGTGGGTAACCTCGTCGCGTTTTTCTGTAATGGTTTAGGTTCTCGTGGAAGGTAACCATGATGTCCTTGCAGTCCTCGGGGATCTGTTATCGTCGTCGTAGAGGTATTATGTCCTCCGACCTCAGGTGCCTCGCAATCGTCAATGTGTCGCACATCGGCGGCCCTTTCGTCTGCGTCGTGGCAGGTTAGCAGTCTCACGACGAAGTGGGCATCCTCGTTGTGGTTCGATGGGAGGTCTGATCTTTGGTCGCTGTTAAGCTCTCCCACATGCGCGGGGAACCACTTAGGAGACGTGACAGCAATTGCACCAGACTTGAAATCTTCGGCTCTGGCGTTTAGCATGTGCGTCACCTTGACAGATACCCATCCTTTCGTAAAGTTTCGGACCGCCGTCTTGGCGCCACTCACGAGAAGAGTGGTCTTGTTTCCACTATGAATTAGTGCGAGGGCTATGGCCATTTCTTCTGCCGCCTCAGATGATGGAAGTCTCGCAGATCCCGTCACCAGAGTTCGTTCCCTCGTGTCGACCACCGCCATGGAGAAGGCAGATGTCGATTGGCGTTGTTTTTGTCGTTCGATCTGCTGTTGTCCTCGGTCGGGTCGGGGGTATCTAGCAGCGTCGACAAAAAGGACACTCTCTCGGCTGCCGTGCTCTTTGAGGATCGCCTCCGCTCTGTATCTGGGCCTTTCAGCATCGTGCACTGGGTGCATGTTTCTGGGCATATTCTTTGCAAGTATAGAATTCTTGACCGCTGGCAATAGCGCGTCCTTCAGTCCCCGCATCCTGTGGTAACGAATCTCGAGGGAGTCGAGGATAGTTCTTCCGGTCTTGGTGCCCAACAGTCTTTCGAGCTGCGCAATCGTCTGAGCCTTGATGATTTCGACGAGCGTGTTGCGCACGCCCAGCTCAAAGAGCCTGCAGTTGGCAGTGTAGTGAGGTACGCCTAACGCAGTTTTGTAAGTCCTGCAGATGATTGTGTCCAGCTTGTTGCTTTCGCTTGTACTCCAACTGACGTAAGCAGCAACGTACGTGATGTGGCTTAAAGCATACGCCTGTATTAGTCTCCCTAGATTGTGCTCTTTCATTCCTTTCCTCTTATTCGTGATTCTTCGTATCAGGTTCGTGGCGGCTGCCACTTTCTTCTGCAGCCAGATGGCCAGCTCGGAATTGGCACCATTTTCTTCCAACCAGAGGCCGAGGACTCGTATCTTGGACACCGTGGGTATGCGGACTCCTTCTTTTGTCGTGACACACTCGCCCGTATGACGGACCTAGGCCACGTCCCTCGGGGGACGTCCCGGTTTCCGAGGTCGATGGAGCAGGATCTCCGACTTGTTTGGAGCGCACCATGTTTGTTTGTCTTCGGGTTTTTTTTTTTTTTTGGTGCCCTCCCCCTCGTTGCGGAAATCTCCTGGATTCAAAATCCTTGAAGTTGGCAGGTATGGTAATGTCTTGTGGAAAGGTTAATTTGGGCTATGTTGTCTATTTGTCAAGACACATGAGAGGCACATGAATCATTAGAAGGGAGGAAGGAGTTTCACCAAGTCTCCGGTGGCTGAGATGGCAGCATCTCTGTGCACTTCTGCTGGCGCACTTTCACAACTTGGCAGATTTTTTTCCAGCTTGGAACATTTTTGGTGTCTTGGCCAAATGAAGTGATCCATGATTGGCTTTTGTGATGCTTTTGATACTGATATGGGATGGCTTCACTTGTACAAGGAATCAAATACATATGGACGGGGAGCTTCCTATGATGTGTCGCATGTCACAGTGTTTTTGGGTAGACAAACAGCAGTTCAGCTAGCTGCAACAATGAACACTCTTCTCCCAATGGACACAACTCCAAGTTGTTTTCTTAGGCAAAGGCTATGGCCTGGAAATTCAAAGAACCAGAAGGTGCAGTGCTAATCTATGACAGTTTGTCCGTTGTTTGATTTTCATTTCCGCATATGTGGCAGATGTCTAAAGCACTGCACGGGCCCGGGCCGGGTAAGGCATTGTTGGATCGAGCCCGGGCCGGGCTGAGGCCCATGAGCTTCGGGCTTGAGTTGGGCTGGGGCCTGAGTCAGGCCCGTAATAGGCCCGGGTCTTTTATACAGGGTAAATATATTCAGTATTATTTATATCACTTGAAAATTACAGAAATAGGCATCTGTATGCTACCTGGTATGTTCCCTTTACTTTGTATGTGTTCAAACATTGATTACTGCAGTAATTAAAGAAATAAATAAAACAATTAACATTTTACCTAATTTACAACTATTAACCTTTCATTGAGAGCGTTTTCGAAGTTAATGCTAGATGCGCTCTTTGGTTCGTTGTTTTGGTTTCGTCAGCTACATTAGACGAATTTCATTGCTCTGCGGTGATTACGGGTGGCCACTTTTCCACAAATTTTGAAGTGGCTATAGACTATTGGTATGAAGAACTTTATTCGCGCATTTGACTCGACCGGCTATTTTCACTGGTTATAAAGGTCGTTGCTTAACTTTCAGAATTGCAGTCGTAATTAATGTTTCTACACCTCTGAAGATGCCTTCTGCCAAAGTTAAGGGAACGTTGCAAGTAGGACACAAATGTCTCTTTTCTGTAATTTTTAAATAATATTGGATACATTTCTTAAAACAACCTGTATATCGATATGATGGCGTGTCTACGCTCTTTGGTTTTGTTGTTTTGTGGGGTATGCACACCAGCAGTTCAGTCCAAGTGGGCACAGACCATGTCTCGGATGCTTGTCGGTAGAGCTGCAATGAAAAAGACTGGCAAGGGTAGACTGCTTTGTTGCGGAAAGGTTGCCAACATTAGCCTATGGCAATGCCATAGTAGTTTTGCAGGTGGTCAATGAGGGCATCAGTAAGCTTTCCCTTTCCCCTAAGACCACAAACTGCCTTCTTCAGTTTTCTGAGGCAGGAGCCAACACGCTTCTGGACATACCCAATCCATTCCAGTTTCTGGACACTATCCTTTTCGTACATGTCTTTCACAGCGGCATAGCTCTTAGAATCACCATCACCGTAGAATTTCATGTACTTCAAGCCTCATTTTGGCTGCGACCTCTCAAATATTCGGTACAGACCAACCATCTCCATACTGCCAGCACTTCCTTCATGGTTTGCTTGACAGGAAGTGTGGTTTGATTTACATTCCTGATAAGAAGCACTTGCTGTCCTCAACTTCCTTTTAGTTTTACAAGACTTACACGAACTAGAAAGGGCCTCAACATCAATGACTTTTCTCGTGTCAACAGAAATCAAACACGCACATCCGTTCATAGATGAATGGCCATGCGTCTGCCATGTGCCATCACCTGAAACACCACATTCGGCACTGCCCACAACACGACGAAGTTCCACAGCAGCATCAGCCATAGATTTCGACGCCACTTCTCCTGCCGCTGCAGAAAGCCGAGACGATAATTTGTTGTACGCGGAGTGATGTGGAGGAGCGGGTATGTTCATGACTTTGGCAACATTTCCACACCTGCGTGCCCTTTTCCCAACTGGCGCATCGTGTAAACGAGATGAACATTATTTTCATTAGCACATCCCTCCTTTCTAGACGTATCCAATAGATGCTCGAACCCACAGTCAGTACACACGACCGCACAGGTTATGCATATTCCTTGGTGAGAGCATCCTCGAGCTTCAGCATTGGGTTCATGCATCCAGGGCATGTCAGTGTCTACAAGTCTGTTCCCTTGGAGCGAAGAATTTACCAGCGGAGCCTCGTACATTTTTATAATGTCTGCAAGCTTCCTCGCGGTCGCCATGTCAAGAGGCAGCCTCGTCGTCGTGTAACGATTTCCACCAAACTTGCGCTTACTTGTCTTCTGAGTTCTGCACTTAGCCATACTAGTCTGAATATAGTCTAGGTGGCCTAAGAACACACACGTTTAATGTTGACACGTGGAAGAAATGCAGAACAATGCCTGACATAGCCCAGCCAAAGTAAACAACAAACATTCTACAAGCATCTTGTGTCCCCCTTGTGACCGTTTTTAGAGATTTAAAAACAATTTGAAGCACAAACTTATATATAATTACATCCTTTTATGTAACAGTCAACATAAAATTTATGAAGTATTTTGAATTATTAATGTAGACGAAAAACACTTACTTTGGTAACCAACACATTGTGGTTTCGGTTTCGGTATACGAGCATGGTGTATACAAATGTAGCTGTAACTCGCAAACTAATGATGATAGGAGGACACTTTTTGCTGCTACATATTTCTAAAGGTTTGAGCATGCAGAAAAAAACAAAAATGAAAAAATAGATCTTGTGAAAAAATTTAACTTTTGATGATGGCCTACTACCTTAAAGGGCCCTGTAACTTTTTATTTAGTAGCCATGAAATTGATTCACTGGAAAAGCGTATTGCTTCACAAATTCAACGCTGCAAAAATTTTAAGAATCCGTCCAGTACGAGCGGATTCACAAAGGTTTGTCACACGGCGCAATGGCATTCTCTCTTCTCTCGTCCCGACGAAAGCGCTGGAAGCTGAGATGGGAGGGGCAAACAAAAAATGTCACGCGCGCCTTGCGACCTTGAGCACTTTTTTTTTCTTCTTCGAATACGCGGGTTTTTCAGTGCAATTGCGCATGCATGGCCAAGTGACGGTCTTTTGCGGCGATCTCTGTAACAACCGAGCACGCCGTGTTCAAATCAGCCTATGGCTGTTAGATGGGTAATTTACGTGTGATTGTTGAGCATCTTCCGTCATTTGTCGAGGGAAGAGAAAGCAATTTTAGCTGACTTTGATAATTTATTATGAATTCCAGGCTGCGTGCTGCACTGGCTCACGTGTTCTCGGGAGCCCCTACTACCGATTGGCAGCATTTTCTGACCATGCTCAAGAAGTGTTGCAGGGCACCTTTAAGGAACACATTTCCAGTTGGCAGCTGGGACCAGTTGCCGATTCCCAGTTGGCAACTGGGACCAGTTGCCAATTCCTAGTTGGGAACAGACCCCATTTACCATTGGTGCCCAAATATACATGCAGTCCAGCTAGCTCAAATAATCTTGAATGTGCAAATAATTATAACTCTAAGAATATCTAACACTCCAATGAATTCAATGTTAACTGTAGAAGATTATTATGAATTATTAGTGTTACAAAAAAATGGCACACTGTGCCCAATAGGCAACTGCTGCTGTATAGCTGACTTCAACCAGCACTGTGGTTGCACATACAATGGAAAGCTTGCTCGGCTCGGCTTTCATGTCCTGAAGTTTTGTGCTGCAGCTTATGCATCTGTGTCATTCACCTGGGACCACGGGGGGAGCGTTGCTGTAAAATATGTGGTACTATGTTACATGCATGTCTCAGAAAAGTCATATCAATTTAATAAATATGTATACAGATCATACAAGCCGTCTAAATGTTCCCGCTATGCACACTATCTGCAGAAATCATGCCTGATCTGATTTCGTCTAATCCGACCCCAACGGCAAAGCAAAATTTTAGAAACTATGGGCAGCAAGGCGAAAACATGTTTATTTTTGCTCAAATTCACGTGCCTACACATTTCATTGCCTACACAGGTTCACTGCCTACGCAATTCGTTGCCTACACAGGTTTGGCAATATTCACTTGCAGGGCAAACATGCCTATCCGTGCGATTTTCTTGTTGCGGAGATAGCTATGTATACTTAAGTTATTTAGCACCTTGTTCAATATACATGCAAGTATTGCACGGAACTCATTTCCTGTGATACTCTAAGACAGCAAATTTGCAAGCACTCCACACAAGCCCATACACGAACATATTGATACGTGTATGGAACTGTCGCCCCGACACAGCTGAATTGGCACCCAAATGAAGAAGACGACAACATGGTTGTTGTGGGTTGGACTCTCGAGCTTCTCCCGTTGGCCTGCATGACTGTGCGCTCTTTGAGCAGTTAGCAAGACCAGCTCTCGGTGAATAAATCTTCCCCGTAACATCTTTTGGTGGAAGGTGTGGGGTCTTCACACAACCCGGCTCTGGAACTCCGCAGTGGACGCCAGCTTTGTCCAGCCGCGATGCCTGAAACTGGCACTCAGGCCTCGCCATCCGCGCCGGCTCCATCACCTGTGATTCCCCCCATCTTCTCGACCCTGGCACGTTTTCCGGGACGGACAGCACGGACGTCAAAGAATGGCTCGCATTATTCGAGCGCGTCAGCAAGCACTACAGGTGGGACGAAACGCTTATGCTGGCAAATATTCTATTCTACCTACGGGGTACGGCACGCGCCTGGTATGAGACGCATGAAGAAGAATTAACCAGCTGGGACACATGCAAGCAAAAGCTTCGCGATTTGTTCGGTCGGTCAGTTGCTCGTCAGATGGCAGCTAGGCAGGAACTCTCGTCGCGTGTTCAATCATCGACGGCGTCGTACGTCACGTACATCCAAGACGTACTGGCACTGTGCCGGAAGACTGACAAAAACATGTCCGAGGCGGACAAGATCAGCAACGTGTTGAAAGGCATTGCTGATGATGCTTTCAACGTACTAATGTGCAAGAACTGCACCACTGTCGACTCCATCATTTCTGAATGCCGGCGATTTGAGCAAGCTAAAAGCAGGCGAATCACCCACCACATCGCGAGACTACCAAACACTGCTGCAACTTCGTCTTGCGAGGATTCTGCAGCGCCACGTTCACTTGCGCCTCCTGCCAATATCGCAAGGATTGTTCGCCAGGAGCTGGAAGCCATGGCACCCGTTTCTTATCAGCCCCCTGCGCAAGACAACTGGGCAACAGTCTCGCTTATTCAAGCCGTCGTACGTCAGGAGTTTGCTAACCTGGGCGTCCAGGTTCCCCAGCCCGCCAGACTTATGCCGCAGCCCATGAGCACTCCCGTCCACAACGCTGACCACCACTCTGCTCCGCTTGTCGCTGCGGCAGCTTCGACTCCTCGGTTTCCACCACGCTACCGAAATCCATCTGAGTGGCGCACGCACGATGATCGACCCATCTGCTTTTCTTGCTCTCGAGTTGGGCACATCTCCCGCCATTGCCGCAACAGGTGGTATTTTCGGCCAAGCTTTCGTAATGTCGATCGCCGTCAGGACCGTGGACACTATTCGCAACCCGGTTTTCCGGATGACTATATTCTGGACCCTTCAGCTCGCCGTTCATTTCCACGCTCCGAATCGTCCTACGCTGAGGTCGTCGCCCAAAGAAACTGGTCTAGCCGCTCGCCGTCACCTCAGGGTCGGCCGTCACGTTCCCCTCAACGCCGCCGCTCTCCGTCACCGGCTTATTCTGGCCATTCCCCGGGAAACTGACGAGTGCAGCTCCTGGAGGTGGCGCTGCGTTGACGACTCGCAACGAAAACCCTCAACCGGCTACAAATTCAAGACGCAATTTACTTCGGGTGTTCATTGATGGCCGCGCCGTTACTGCTCTAATTGACAGTGGTGCCCAAGTATCTGTTATGAGTTCTACACTTCGATCTCGCCTGAAAAAGGTTCTCACACCAGCTATGTTCTCTGCTGTTCGAGTTGCCAACGGAAGTCGAACATCGGTGCTTGGTATGTGCACTGCCCGCGTTACTGTTGCTGGCCACCACACTTCCGTTCTCTTCGCAGTCCTCGATGCTTGCCCACACGACATCATCCTTGGAATTGACTTCTTAACCGCCCACTCCGCCCTCATCGATTGTTCTACCGGTATCTTAAGGCTCGAATTGCCTTTGTGCTCCGATTTCACTCCTCCAAGTCGCACTCGGCTACGATCCGTGGAGTCTCTACGGCTACCGCCCCAGGCTGCTATGTACATTCCTCTGTCGCCCTTCCCCTCCGTTCCTGATAGAGACTATCTGGTAGCTCCCCTCATTGATTTGACCCTTACGCACCACATCGCACTACCACATACATATAGTGGTTGTTGCTAACAACACGATGCTACTTCCAGTTATGAACTTCTCTACGTCAACCCAAGTGCTTCCCCAAGGCATCACTTAAGCCAATCTTTCCACCCTTGATGAATGTTCGATTTGTTCTTTTACACCTGACACTAAGACCATGGCGAAACCTGTCATCACGTCGCAAAATAAGGCGTTCGTCGACAAAATGATATCCAGTGACCTCTTACCTTCCCAAGTTGCGGCGCTCCGGGGTGTTCTATTTTCTTACCTGGGTATCTTTGACGTCGCCGACCGTCCCCTGGGCCGCACAAGTGCCGTAACCCACGGCATCGACACCGGCGACGCCAGTCCACTCCACAAACGCCCTTATCGCGTGTCACAAGCTGAGCGCCAAGTAATACAGACGGAGGTCGAGAGAATGCTGAGTAAAGACGTCATTGAGCCTTCATCGAGTCCTTGGGCCTCCCCTGTGGTCTTAGTTAAAAAGAAAGACAACACCTGGTGCTTTTGCGTCGACTATCGCCGCCTGAATCGGATCACCAAGAAGGACGTTTATTCTTTACCCCGAATCGATCATGCGCTCGACTGCCTCCACGGCGCCAACTATTTCTCGTCCCTTGACCTTCGATCCGGATACTGGCAAATTTCGCTCGACGACCGCGACCGCGAGAAGACAGCATTCATCACACCCGACGGCCTTTACCAATTCAAGGTCATGCCTTTTGGGTTGTGCAATGCCCCGGCTACTTTTGAACGTGTGATGGACTCTCTTCTTCGCGGTTTCAAATGGTCGACCTGCCTTTGCTATCTGGATGATGTAATAGTTTTCTCGCCCTCCTTCGAAAGCCACCTATCTCGTCTCTTGGCAATTCTTGAAGTTTTTCGTTGCGCTGGTCTCCAACTGAATTCGTCGAAATGCTCATTTGGACGTCGGCAGATTAAACTACTCGGCCACCTTGTTGACGCCACTGGTGTTCAACCCGACCCTGACAAAGTCCGTGCAGTTCGAGAATGCCCGGTTCCGCGTGCCACACAAGAAGTTCGCAGTTTTATTAGGCTCTGCTCATACTTCCGCCGCTTTGTCTGCAACTTCGCCGATATTGCTAGGCTCCTCACGGATCTCCTCAAAAAGAATGTGGCCTTTTCTTGGGGAAGGTACCACGAACATTCCTTCGCGTCGCTAGTTACCGCCCTCACATCACCACCTGTGTTGGCTCATTTTGATCCAGCGGCTCGAACGGAGCTTCGCACCGATGCAAGCGGCCATGGCATTGGTGCTATACTCGCTCAGATACAGAATGGCACCAACCGTGTGATAGCCTACGCTAGCCGCCTTTTGTCGCAAGCGGAACAAAATCATTTCATCACTGAGCGGAAATGCTTAGTCCTCGTTTGGGCTATTGCGAAATTCTGTCCATACTTATATGGACGTCCGTTCACAGTCATCACGGACCATCATGCGCTTTGCTGGCTGTCGACGCTTAAGGACCCTACAGGAAGACTCGGCCGATGGGCACTTCGATTACAGGAGTACACGTTCTCGGTTGTTTACAAATCAGGAAAGCTGCACAGGGATGCTGACTGCTTATCCCGGCACCCCATTGATCCACCTAGCTCCACTGATTTGGAATCCGATGCCTGCGTTTTAGCCATCACTGACTTTCTGAACGTGGCTGACGAACAGCGCCGAGATCCATCGCTACTCACCATCATTGACCGCCTTCAATCGCGTTATGCTGACCCTTCTCTTAGCAGATACCTGCTTCAAGACAACGTTTTGTACCGCCGCAACTTACACCCCGAAGGCGCGGAACTTTTACTCGTCGTACCGCATCACCTGCGAAAGGATGTTCTGCAACAATTCCACGACGCTCCAACTTCTGGACATCTAGGAGTCTCCAGAACTTACGACCGCATTTGACGACGAGTATTCTGGAAGGGTCTGTACCGCTCTGTTCGCCGTTACGTCGCATCTTGTGACCTCTGCCAGCGCCGAAAGAAGCCTACGACTCCCCCTGCCGGTCTACTTCAACCTATTGAAGTTCCAGCCGAGCCATTTTATCGAGTGGGGTTGGACTTGCTAGGTCGCTTTCCTACTTCTACAACTGGAAATAAATGGATTGCAGTGGCCACAGACTATTCCACTCGGTATGCAATCACTCGAGCGCTACCAACCAGCTGCGCAAACGACGTTGCCGACTTCCTGCTGTACGACATTATTCTCCAGCATGGCGCTCCGACTCACCTGCTCACAGACCGGGGTCGCTACTTTCTATCTTGTGTGGTTGACGATCTTCTCCGAGCTTGTGCTACCCGTCACAACTTCACCACATCTTACCACCCTCAGACTAACGGCCTTACGGAGCGCCTAAACCGCACGTTGACGGACATGCTTTCCATGTACGTATCTACCGACCACACTGATTGGGACATAGCTCTTCCGTTCGTAACCTTCGCCTATAACTCGTCGCGTCATGAAACAGCGGGCTACTCCCCTTTTTATCTACTCTTCGGACGTCATCCCTTACTGCCCTTCGACACACTGCTTTTATCAGACCACCCATCCTCCACCTCGTACGCTCAGGATGCAATCACCCGTGCCCTCACGGCACGCGCGGCAGCGCGTGCTCGGTTATCGTCGTCGCAGACAACACAGAAGTCTCTTTATGACCGTTGACATAGAGATGCCGTTTTTTCTGCGGGATCTCTTGTTCTCCTGTGGCTCCCATCTCGACGTGTTGGCCTCTGCGAGAAACTACTATCGCGATATGCTGGGCCCTACCGAGTCATTCGTCAGGTCACACCTGTGACCTACGAGATTGCCGCTACCACAAACTCATCAGCTGCTGCACCCAGAACGGAAGTAGTCCACGTTTCTCGTCTCAAGCCCTACAACGCCGACTCGCTCATTTAACAGGCACCGAGACGGTGCCTTACGGGCTGGGGTGATGATACGTGTAAGGAACTGTCGCCCCGACACAGCTGAATTGGCACCCAAATGAAGAAGACGACAACGTGGTTGTTGTGGGTTGGACTCTCGAGCTTCTCCCGTTGGCCTGCATGACTGTGCGCTCTTTGAGCCGTTAGCAAGACCAGCTCTCGGTGAATAAATCTTCCCCGTAACAATATTAAAGAGCAGTGTCGAAAGCATTTGTTTACAGACCCGCTGCGGTGGTGTAGTGGCTAAGGTACTAGGCTGCTGACCCGCAGGTCGCGGGATCGAATTCCGGCTGCGGCAGCTGCATTTTCAGTGGAGGCGAAAATGCTGTAGGCTCGTGTGCTCAGATTGGGGTGGAGGTTAAAGAACCCCAGGTGGTCGAAATTTCCAGAGCCCTCCACTACGACGTCTTTCATAATCTAATGGTGGTTTTGGAATGTTAAACCTATATATCAATCTTATTTTTACAATGAAACGTTTCATTGTCTCAGCACTCAAAACATTCTGCGCTAGCTGCATTATATCTACATCTTCTCTAGGATTCTAGGCAACTAGCACTTGAAGCATATAAGTGATATAATCACCTTCAAACGGCTGCCTAGTGGACAAGGCGCAGGTAGCGCAGCATTCCGCATACATTGCATCTATGTATCCGTCTTGTCACAGGCGAAAACAAGTCTTGTTTGGCATTCACCTGAAATTATAGTCTTACAGAAATGAAACTGTCGAACACTAAATCAACAAAATCTAATTTATGCACGTCACGACTTCACGTTCCTTCTCAAAAACAGCACAACTCAGCAGCACGTCGACCGCTCGGTAGCTAGCCCTCGCAAGATGTGCGGTACAAAACTAACATCGCGCTGTATTCCAAAATTCTCTGTGTTTGTTGTCTGATTTCTTTTGTGCATTAAATAATGTGGAATTAGACCAAAATAATTCATTTCATTTTATTTTATATATAATGCTTATCTTTGATTACTGCTTCAACATTCCAATGTTTGAGCGCATGAGGTACGGAACTAATGTGACGTCTGTCGCTGTAGCGATGGTGTGCTTGTGGGGACCGTGTTTGTGTCGGCAGAGTGTCAGCTTGGTGTCAGCTGTTGTAGCTCTTGGCAATACTCCATATTTTGTTGCCGCACGGAAGTAATCCAAATGCTGCACTCAATGCTATCAAGTAGGCATCCTGCTAACGAAGCAACAGCAATATTCACACCCCGAGATCAATCGATCACAGTGGACATAAAAGATTGACAAAAGCTCCTATTCAATATTAGTTTAATGTACTGAACGTAGTTGAACATTTTAGTGCATTGTGTATAGTGCACTTGTGCTACAGAATAATCCACGATAATAAATACACATCTAGTCAGGTGAGGCTGTTTATATTGTTATAAATAAGCGAAGGGAATGACGTCTAAACTAGAGAAGATAGCTGCTTCCAGTTCAATTGATCATCCTGTTTGTGGCCAGTTGAGTTTTAACTGGGACCAACTGCTAACTGGAACCAGTTACAACTGTAATCAACTGAGACCAGTTGAGTTGTAACTGGTACCAGTTGCTAACTGAAACCAGTTAAGTTGAACTGGTACAGTTACAACTGGTATCAACTGGGACCAGTTAGTTCCCAACTGGGACCAGCTGATACTAGTTGGTCCCAGTTGAATTGAACACGCTCTGAAAAACGGAGGAAGTGTCAAAGCATTGAAGAGGAAACTTGGGATAGGCAAAAGTCGGATGTATGCACTAAGGGACAAAAAAGGCAAAATAACTACCAATATGGATAGGATAGTTAAAATAGCGGAGGAGTTTTACAGAGATCTGTACAGTAGCCGAGACAACCACGACCTTAATACTATAAGAACTAGCAGTAACCCAGATTACACCCCACCAGTAATGATAGAAGAAGTCAGAAAAGCTTTGGAGAGCATGCAAAGGGGCAAAGCTGCTGGTGAGGATCAGGTAACATCAGATCTGCTGAAAGATGGAGGACAGATTGTGTTAGAAAAACTAGCCACCCTGTTTACGAGGTGTCTCCTGACGGGAAGAGTACCAGAGTCTTGGAAGAACGCTAACATCATCTTAATACATAAGAAAGGAGATGACAAGGACTTGAAGAATTACAGGCCGATCAGCTTGCTCTCTGTAGTATACAAGCTATTTACAAAGGTAATTGCTAACAGAGTAAAGAGAACATTAGAATTCAATCAACCAAAGGAACAAGCAGGATTTCGAACAGGCTACTCAACGATTGACCACATTCATACTATCAATCAGGTAATAGAGAAATGCTCAGAGTATAACCAACCACTATACATAGCCTTCATAGATTACGAGAAGGCGTTTGATTCAGTAGAAATATCAGCCGTCATGCAAACACTGCGGAATCAGGGCGTAGATGAAGTATATATAAATATTCTGGAAGAAATCTACAGGGGATCAACTGCTACCATAGTGCTTCATAAAGAAAGCAACAAAATACCAATCAAGAAGGGTGTAAGGCAGGGGGACACAATTTCCCCAATGCTATTTACCGCGTGCTTACAGGAGGTTTTCAGAAGCCTAGAATGGGAACAGTTAGGGATAAGAGTCAATGGAGAGTACCTTAGTAACCTGCGCTTCGCCGATGACATTGTATTGCTGAGTAACTCGGGGGACGAATTGCAACTCATGATTACGGAGTTAGACAAGGAGAGCAGAAAGGTGGGTCTTAAAATTAATCTGCAGAAAACGAAAGTAATGTACAACAACCTCGGCAAAGAGCAGCGCTTCGAGATAGGTAATAGTGCACCTGAAGTTGTAAAAGACTATATCTACTTAGGGCAGGTAATAACCGCAGAGCCGAACCACGAGATTGAAGTAACTAGAAGAATAAGAATGGGGTGGAGCACATTCGGCAAGCACTCGCAAATTATGACAGGTAGATTGCCACTAACCCTCAAGAGGAAGGTATATAACAGCTGTATCTTGCCGGTACTTAGCTACGGAGCAGAAACCTGGAGACTTACAAAGAGGGTTCAGCTTAAATTGAGGACGACGCAGCGAGCAATGGAAAGAAAAATGGTAGGTGTAACCTTAAGAGACAAGAAGAGAGCAGAGTGGATTAGGGCACAAACGGGGGTTAAGGATATCATAGCTGAAATCAAGAAGAAGAAATGGACATGGGCAGGGCATGTAGCGCGTAGACAGGATAACCGCTGGTCATTAAGGGTAACTGACTGGATTCCCAGAGAAGGGAAGCGGGTTAGGGGGAGACAGAAGGTTAGGTGGGCAGATGAGATTAAGAAGTTTGCGGGTATAAATTGGCAGCAGCAAGCACAGAACCGGGTTAACTGGCGAAACATGAGAGAGGCCTTTGTCCTGCAGTGGACGTAGTCAGGCTGATGATGATGATGATGATACTAGTTGGATTCCCAGTTACACATTTTCACCTGGGTAGATTCCACTTAAAATTAACTTGAAGGAACTGAAACATGTATTTGTTTTAATTCAAGATGTGTTGAGGGCCTCCTCTTTTCATTATTGTGTTGATTCTTTACCACGTATTCTTTATGATGTTTATTAAAAATTTTACTTAAGCAAAGAGTACAAGAATTGTTCTAATTGAAGGATGTTCAATTATTTTGATATTACCGTCTTGAAGAAAGAAAAGAGACACTTCTCTAGCTTCATTTAGGCAGCATTGTGTTCAGGCATAAAATTATTTCCAATAATTCTTTACAGTCCAAAATAGCACTGCATACTCTCATCTGCAGCTCTTGTTGTCTGGCCCAAAACACACACACATTGAAACAGCTACCCATATCTGTTCTCTCATTCCTTGCTGTGTGAACAAAACGTTGACAGCCTGACTGCCAGATCGTGTCATCTATATAGTGCTTCCTTTTTGAAAGTCACTACTTGCCAGTAGTGAAGTTTTCATGATGGAAACTTTGTTGCTTCTTGGACACCTTTTGTTTGCCATGGCATTCCCACAACTGGCTCATAAACTGCTTTTTTCATTACTTACGGCATTGCCATTTGATATGTTTGTTGTTTGTTTTTTCCATGAACTAGTGATGTATAGTCAATTATAATTCAAGAATAGATACAAGCTCCACCTTCAGTCGTACAGTGCGCCTACCATTGATTTAGGCACAGCATTCATGCTAAGGGATTTTTGCTATAACCATAAGTACTTTTTCACTCCTAATGTACAAGCTGTTTATATAAATGATTAAATATTCATCACCTTGCTCAAAAGATTACATTTCCCTGAGGAGTGATACCTGAATCTTTGCTGAAATTTTCTGGGAACTTCAAATTTTTCATCCGAAAACCAGCAACATGTGTCGGTGTTAGAAAATAACCTGCCTGAAACATGTAAAAGGTGTTCGGCCTCAGAGAAATCAGTAAATGGAACGAGATAGTGCATCTATGCAAATTTTCCCTGAGTGGGACAATGGCAGCTATGGGTCATGGAGTAAAAAAAAAGAAAGGAGGGAGCGTGACGTCACACGGGCAGCCTCAATTGGCAAGGCGTACCGTTTTGAAGCCAGCATTGTCAGCTCAACACATGACCTTTTGCGCAAAATCACGCCAGCAACCAGACTTGCCGATATTTCGGAGTACGGCGCTCGGTAGCTTTTAATCAAAACCCGCTAATTCGGCGCAGACCGGCCGGCTCACGCAGGTGGTTCAAAGACGCAACAGCACCGAGAGTAGTAAAACGTACCACAAGCTCTGATGCTTTGATCACTTGTTGGGCCGACAAGGTAGGCTTTACTCGTGTGACGTAATTCTCCCTCCCTTCTTTTCTTCCTTCATGCTATGAGTAGAGCTTAGGTTGGGACTGACCATAGATAGGAATTTCAGTTCAATAATTTACCGCTCCTCTAAATTTGAGTTTACAAAAAGATGGGTTCCATTTGGCGCAAGTTTGCTGGCATTTTGTCAATAGGCAGCCAACCAAAGTTAATGCTGCTTTTCATTTTATGCAGTCTTTCTGTTCAGGCAAGTTTTGTTTCTTTTAGTGTCCACCGTATCACTTTATAGTAATCCTAGCTTTTCTTTACAGCAGTTAGAGTTAGGAGGCACAACCCCTTAAATGCCTTAGAAAACCTCACATGTTTAATGCTTCCTAGATTTTATCTGTACCAGTGTTCCCATTTTCAAAGCGATTCAGCTGAATGGAGCATGTCCACGTGGTTCTTCTACTGCGTGTCATTGTTGCAAAGTCATGTTGTGTTCTGCTAGGGGCAATACCAGAATTGTTTTCTCTCACGGAGTCGGGAGAGAGGGGCGGGCAGGACTCTTACTTCGTAAGAAGTATAAGTTTGAAAAATGTACTATTAAAAAGAAGCAAGGTCACATTTGGTCATCACTCAAGGAGCAGGGACACTGCTGGTTGTGCTTCACTAAACAAGTCATTGGCTAGGTCTTGGCTGTCGTCATTTGTTCAGTGGTCTTTCCCATGTCTTTCTCAAGTTCAAGAGGACTTGACATTGTTTTACGCAGAAGGCGCACATTGAGAGAGCCCTACACTCCATGCACATTACTAGTGCCACCCCGTTTGAGACTCGCAAGTGGAATGATCTCGTGTAAAGTTTTTTTTTTTTTCTGCCTCGTGTAATCCGCATCTCCCGCACACTCTTATTAGTACTAACTGATTCGAACGTGTGGAAGCGTCATCACATACTGCCGGGACCATCTACACATTAATTTCCCGCTTCCCACGTTAGCATTTATAATTTTCATGTTTGGGTTTTCGTCTTCTGATTGCCCGTATGCCGCGCAAAGAAATCAGTGGAAGTTGCAGCGGGCTGCCACGTTCGTGCCTGTCATGAAACTTTGCTTGCAGGAAACAAAAAACGAAGAGAAGGGGACAAAAAGTTGCAAAACAAAAAGTAGGGCAGGCAACCTCTTCCCATTCCCTCCTCTCATCAAATATGGCGGCGTCTAGTGTTGGAAAGTAGATGGAGGTCGACCGGACCGTGTCGTCGGCAGCTGGTTTTTGCTCTAGGGCACTGGGAGTGTAAACGGGATCCCCGAATAACCACTCCGTTGATGGCGCTCGACTGCCTTGCCTCTCCAGAACAAGGTGAAAGCGTAACCCCGAGGCGGTTTATTAGAGGCGTAGCCGCCACTCACATCCGCTCGTCGTCTGCCAACGCGTTGCGTCTGGCCGTTTACACGGTTCGCACGTGAACAAAAGCGGTACTCGCCGCTTAGGTTGTGACATCGCTGCGTGGGCTGAATTAGCGAATGAGTGAAAGCTACCGACTGTTATGACGCCGCGTTGCGTGGATTATCAGCAACTGTAGCGATTGTCATTTTCCGATTGCGTTTGTTTCCCCTTCGCCACGATCGCGGCACGATGAGATTGCGCGACAAAGCCAACGAAGCGCGCTTGCTCGCTCGTGACCTCCCTCGACCGACGCGCTCGGCCGCTCGCGCTGGGCCGTTTTCTCTCGCTTCTTTC
Organism: Rhipicephalus microplus; assembly: GCF_043290135.1. NCBI lineage: Eukaryota > Metazoa > Arthropoda > Arachnida > Ixodida > Ixodidae > Rhipicephalus > Rhipicephalus microplus. The sequence continues at coordinate 206,902,222 of NC_134710.1, read as the reverse complement.
CTCAAACCGAATATAGACGCCACCGCCTACACTGCTGCTGACATCCCGCCTTCGTAGCCAACGTATTGCCAACACTTCCTTAGGAGGCCTTAATGGGGTGTAAGAAGCTTCCAGCGATTGTACATTTTACGTGCGATCGTCGCGTAAAAACTGTCGTGTGACTGTTCAGTTAGAACCGAAGAGCATCCGCAGACCTCTCTCGCGGCCACTGTATGGTTTCGTCTCGGCCACCCTCGCATCGTGCCAAGTGGTCTTCATCACGCAGGCATTTGAGCTTGTCGCTGTGGCGTAAAGTTACTTCTATGGACGAGGCAAGGTCTTTGCGCCCGATTTCACTGAGCAGGGCCTTGCAACTGTCGTGTCGTCTGCAAACCACCGGGCTAGACGGGTACAAATCATCGCCGTAGTTTCTGTTCGCTGTTGATGAATGCGTGAGTGTATTATCAACTTTGGTTGGTTTAGCTCTGCCTTTTTCTGTAATATGCAGTAGTGCATTTGTTGTTTCTACATAAGCGTTGAATGCTCTTTTCCTACTTTGCTTTTGCTTTTAAAATATCGTTTTCGCATTGCCGTTTATTCCACTTCAGCAGACAAGTTTTGTGGTACATTAAACGCGTCACGTTGTTTATTGAATGCAACCGTATCGCGTTGGGAGGAGTCGAGACCCAAGTGCGCGCACTGTTGTGGTAAATGTGATGTCATGCTGTTATAACGATTGCAGGGGTGGTTGTAATAATGGATAGTTTTTATTTCTGCTGTGTTGCTCTACAGCTTGCAAGTTTTGAAACAGTGTGAATGCTCAAGTTTACAGGAATCATTGACTCCTTCAAAACTAAAGTCAGCTGCATTGTGTGTCTCAATATGAGTTCGTATGCCAAGTCTGCAATGCAATTCTTTAATTACCGTCATGTGGGTGTACGGAAGTTTTAAAATGACTGAGATAAAGAAGTTGTTGTCTTTGACCACTGGGTGCACCCAAATTTTGAGCATATTCCAAAGTGGTGATAAGCTAAACCTTACTACAGGATTAAAAGAGAACAAGTTCTGTACCATTTATGAATGGCATGTGTGCTTAGTTTTTAACCTGGTATTACACTTCTCATGCCATTAAACTTGCTTAGATAGCCATTCAGAGCATGTATAATGGCATCATTGAACACAATATTTTCCTTGAGAATTTTAGGATGCTGGTTTTATGTTGCAATATAGGATGCACATTTTTTCTCTATCTTGTTTGCAGCTTTAGCACTGTAAATGGTCATGTCATACTACTTTGCTTATTTGGTGAAAATCCCATCTCCACAGTACGCATGCATATGTAGCAGCTTTAAAATAAATATTATGAAGGATGAATTCAAGTGTGTCTGCTAGCCTTATTTTGAGCGGAGGGTCTATTCCCTATGTTGCTGTGTGTGTGGCTTTTTTTGGGGGTTTGTATATTGCATACAAACTAAAGAATGTTCTTGGGGGCGAGGTGAAGTTCAAAAAGGGAAGAGCTATGCCTACTGCTGTACCTGTAAATACTAAAGCATGATGTTTTATTGTCTGCTATGGACTTGTGAAAAGGGCTAAGTAGTATGAATTTGTAGTGTCAGCAGTTGTAAAATGTTTAACGTGATCTTAAAAGAAGAAAAAATGGCAACTCTTTTTGTGGGTTCAATGTTTTTGTGCTTTCATACTATGTATGCTCAATCGATCACAGTCATGAGAATATATTTTTATGAAAATGTTTTGCAGTGTAAAGGGGGTGGTGTGGACATTTACTTTGGAGATTGGTCTTGAACTGTGATACCTTCAAGAGGAGGTGTAACAGTTCATTTGTGATTTTCAATATATTACAAGTTTTTAGAACTTGTAGTTCTAAAGTTCAAGCTTGCATGTGAAGTTGTAGTTCTAAGTTTGCAAAGGAAGTTTGCATATTTCTAAAGCTAATGTCGGCATTATAACATGTACATTGACAGACACCCAAAAATATGTTTTTAGACTAGATGCTGCTGTATAAGGAGGTGCTGCTTTGGTTTACAGGCATGTTGTGCTTCCAGGAAGGAAGTGCAGGTGTATAATTTCCTTTGCTTAAGGTGTTGCTTTTTTTTTTTTTTTTTTGCACTGATAAGCACACACCTTTTCATATATTTTCTTTACATATTTCCTTCCTGGAAGCATGTGAGCTTTTTGTGTGTGTGTATGTGTTGTTGCCATCTTTCAACTGCTTACAGCAGTTTCAAAAAATAGATAGAAGTGGTACTAAAACATAAACCACCTCACTCCCCCCCCCCCCCCCCCCTTTTTTTTAAGATGAGTACATTGACCAGATTTGAGAGATTTACTGTGTAAGCATCAATTATAAAGTGTATGTTACAGCTCAATTTCTGCCTCCACACTTAGCTGTTTAGGTTGTTAAAAAAATTTAGCCGTTATTAAAGATTTGGTAAGCAACTTCACCTTTATAGTATGTTCTTTTTATTGTTGCTCCTACTGATAAGTACTCATGTGGATGTCTCTGCAGAGGCAGCCCAGGAGCGTAGCAGTGACGAGGTTCGGCAGGGGGGCAGTGCCACTAGCACCCCCGTTCTGGGGGCACGGGTGCCAGATGCTACAGCCACGCCGTCGCGAATTGTGGTGAGAAGCCGTCCCAACTGTTGTGTGTATAAGCAATGCATATACAGCCAGAATGCACAATTTTGTCTCCCCAAATTATAAGTTGTACCTAGATAGCCATTTTCACTTTCCACTGTAATTCTGAAAAAGTCTTTCTTGCACACCCACACACATATATATGGTATTTTAGTGCAGAGCTAGAAATAGACATATTGGTTTCCTTCTCAGCCTCATTTATATGCCTCTTGTTTCATGTTATTGTTATTCTTGTATATGACTAAATTACAGTCAGCGTCTGCATCAGGTAATCTTTTCTATATGCAAGGGATCTGCTGTCATACCATAACACATTCTATTGTGCCGTTGTTCTGTTTGCTCTTGTTATGGAGCCATACAATGCATTGTCGCTATGTCACTGTAGGTGATGTGCAGGCAGTGGTGTTGGGTATGTTCGTATGAATGACTATTTATCTTCTCGGTGCCCTCTCTGAACCTACATTTTCTGCCTGGTCTTGCCTTAGGAGGGCTAAGAAAAGACCACAAAGGCATATTAGGGGGCAACAGTTGTGCTTATTGCACCAATTTAATGCAATACCTTATTTTTGTGTCAAGGTTCACCAAAACTATAAAATATTTTGAAATAGCACCACACTGTGCTGTAATCTTGTGGCTAACCTCAGAATTTTTTCGTGGCACTCAATTTAGCAAAAAAAAAAAAAATGAATGTCACGTTGGTCATCTACAATTTGGGCATCATTCAATGAAGTCTATCATAAAAGGCGTGGGTATGCTTCGTGGTGAAAAGTTGTGTTTCTGATGGTTGCAGTGCTGCTGTGTGCAAACCTTCAACAATTAAAGCAGAAGGTTTGCGTAAGGAATGGTGTAGTCGATGGAAACATTGAGCAACTATTGACATGTATGCCAAGTCAAACGATTTAACCTGTCCTGAATTTCGAGCAATCCTCTCTATTCTATGAAGGTGGAAGTGATAAAGGAACCCATTGCAATGAAGTAAAAAATTTAACACAGCATGCATTATTGTCATAAGTAATAGGTGTCTTTTGTTTCTCCCTGGCAAAGCATGGTCAAACTGAAGTGCCACACCAGCTAGATATTAACAGCTTGTCAATAAGTTATGTCTGCGGCCACATCCAACCTGTTTTCAGCTGTTTGCTCTTCAAGTATGCGAGCTTGAAAAAAGCATGCTCACGTGCATATGTCGTAGAAAACAAAAAAAATAAAAGCTTTAAAGCCATTCCATGAAAAAAAAAGAGAACATCAGACAGCTCTGCTGCTATGCAATGGTGTTGTGCAGTGAAGCATACAAAAAAAATTGAAAGGTGTTGTTGTTTTGGGACTCTGTATAGACCTTGTTAGCGTGGTCACCGCCATATTGCCTAGTGGGCGACATTGTCCATGGTCTGGCAACCAACTGGCATGCGCGAATCACAGCATGTGTGTGGAAGGTATGCGTGCAGCTGCAGTTGAGGCCAGGTTTTTTTTTTTCATTCTGGTGCGCTGAATTTGGTATGAAGGGGGTAGGAAATGAGTCTGTAAGACGCCCTGAAAGGTTTTGAACCGTTAAGGGTCAAATATGATATGTGATGGGACAAACGGATCCCAAATAGTCTCTGTATGTTTTGGGTACTCTTTCTGTTGGAAAAACTTCTGCATATTTCAACTCGTTCGAGCAGGGCAAGCAAGTGCTGGCACGCTTTGGGGATAGAATGATTTTTTTTCCTGGACTTTAATTTTTAAGCTTGTTCGTCACTCGCGGTTTGTTCATGCTGTCGCAGTAACTACCGCATTCTTGCAGTCTCAATTTCATGGCGATGATGGCATCTGTCTGTTGCTTACAAATTGTTGTCTAGGTTGTTACTCGGCTTTTAGGTCACCGGTTATTGTTCGATCGTTTAATGCCCACCGGTGTGAACAAAATTAGAACTGTTAACGGGGAGGTACTGACACATAAAAAACAATGCTGATGTGTACATGCTAGCGCACTCTTTTTCCTTTTCTCCTTTTGAGAGTCGTGCCGTTTGGTTTGATTTCTGGGGTGATAAAGTGGAGATCATAAGAGAGATTCTTTTGCCAGTGAGACGGGAAGTGTACCCGTGTTTGAGTCTATGACCGGCATAATAGGTATTTTGTGCGTATTTCTTTAATAACTTTGTCTACCAGCTCTACTGTTTTCGCGAAATTCTGGCTGTCGTTCGCAAAGCTAAGCAGCGAACTTGACAGTTATGGAAACACAACGATAACAAGGTGGTCTTAGGGGTGGAGCTCCTTAGGGTGTGGGTCTGTCCTTCCTCCGTTTGTCATACGTAGCCATCAGTGGCACATACCCGCTCTAGAGCAGGTAGCTGCCGCAGGGGATGCGAGATGAGAGATAACGGTACTTGGAATGTTCACTAGATGGACACATGGATGAACGGACAGACAGACTAGCAGATGGGCTGACGCGCGGTGCGGGGATGTGCCACGGGGATGCAGAGTGTCCTCTTTCTTGGGCATATTTTTTTTATATATATACAAATTGCCTTACAGAGCTTCTTCTCAAAGCGATCCTTGAAGCAGAATCCCTTGAAGCGCACAAAGAGTGTGAGCAAGCTGGAGCGGGCGCGACGAGCCGAGGCGCCACCACCGCGGCTTCGTGGTTCGCGCTCACACGAGTCACTGCTGCAGTCACCTGGGGGCCCCTGGGGCCTCGAGGGTGCCAGGCTGGGTCCTCTGCATCCAAGCCTCCGAAACCACCCCGCTCAGGGACAGGCCTGGGTAGGTTTGTTTGTAGGAAATAGTGGAGGCCTGTTTTCACTCTTTGTTCACCTGCACTCAAGCCTAGTAAATTGAGTTTTAGTAAATAGGTGTAGTAAAATGCCTTGTAAATAGGTCTAGTAAATTGAGTTCTGAACTGTTTTGAACAGTAAGACCATGGTTGTTTATGTGCCCATAGTTAATTTTATTATGGTGATAGTCAAATTGTCTCTCTTAGCTTGTTGAAGTCTCTCATTGTCTTATATATTCAATTTCACGTATTAGTGCAAATAGGTTTGTAATAGTGAAACTGCTGTAATGATAGCATATTTAAAACAATTTATTGCTAATTGCAGTAGTGAAACTGCTGCTGCATTTGTTACAAATTGCCACAAAGGGCAGACTTTACTACCTGCTGTAACAATATCATTTTAATAATGATTTCTTCATTTCTGCTCCAAAGGTTTCTGCTCTGGTGCAATGATTGTGAAAACAAAAACATACTGTCCGTTTGTGCTGCCATGTTGCCTATGTTGAGTGTTTCATTAGTATTTCCTTGTACAGAAATGCCTTTGTAAGTTGAGCCATGAAAACAAAAATGTTGCGTTTTCACCGCAGAGACAAAGCAGTGAATGGGATCAGAAGAGACTAGAACGTAACTGAAATGTAAATTGGAATTCGGATAAACACCCCTGTTACACAGGACATGTAATGTCATTTATAGCGAATGTGACTGCATGTGGATGCCATTTTTGTTGGTGCTACATCAGCATAGTGAATGAGATTCACAGTGAACGACATTTGCCTATTGAATGTGTTTTCTGAACTCATGCATGCATGCTCTGTGTAATCTCAATGGCAAGGGCTTGGCAAAAAGTGAGAAAATTGTTAATTTGCTATGCAGTCGAACCCATTTATAACGATGCTTGATATAATGATCTGTCGTTTATAAGGACTTATATTTTGTTGCATTTACAATTTTTCTACACAACCCGTTGAAACTATAGTGGAGATTTTTCAAAGCCTCCTACTTTTACGACAAAAATTTGAAATATTGTTACATTTTTCTTTTTTAAATTTAAAGATGCTCCATCGGTGCATTTATGTCATGGACCCTGAAAAGGCTAATAACTTTTTTCTGTAATTTTTTTTTGTGTACATTGTTTGCTGCTCCATCCCTCCCTCTCTTTTTTTATGTGCTATATTTTAGCGTACTTACAATCAGTGAAAGCACAGGGATGGGAACACTTTCCTCTGATTCTTTGAGTTCTGCTTGGGCATATTCTGTTATATCCCTTGGTTGAACCTAAATGGTTTTTAACCAGCCCCCCACCAGAAAGCAATCGCCCTACTATGAGAGAATTTCCTGTCCTAAATAGTTTTACTTCATGGCTACAGATTTGATACTTTCATCTAGTTTTTATAATATGAGGGCTATTACAGTTGATGAAATGGGAAACAAGACTGTTAGATTTCATTTACCACTGCACTCAATATGAACTGTGATGCAGTGATCGATAGTCCCAGAGTCTCTGACACAGCTTTGTGGCATTCACACTAAAAAGAAATGTGTGAACTTGGCATTCCAATTACACATATTTTATGTGACGATTTTTTGTTTCTCAGTACCTGTGCACTTTCAGAGCTACTTGTTCTATGAGAAACTCGTATGGAGCATGTGAAAGTGCATATATTCTTATTACATTTGCATTTTTTCCTAAAAACTTACTGTTGTATCCCCGTAATCAGTGCAACTTCCTGCGACTGCTATATTGGCCATTTATTGTGTTAATTAAGCCTGTTTGTGTGTCACCTTTGTAGGGCCCTGCCCCGCGGGGTGCAGGCGAGCATTGGTTTGAGCTGGCACCTCGTGATGGCCCTGCTTGTGTATATGCCTGCCGCTCTCGGCAGCAGTGCCTGCACTGGTTGGCGCGGCTGCGACAGGCTGCTCAACCACAAAGGGATGCCATTCGCCGAACTGAGAATTCTCTCCGACTTTGGGTACTAGAGGCCAAGGGCTTGGCGCCAAAGAAACGGTACTTCTGTGAGCTGCGTTTAGATGGAACACTATATGCTCGCACCTCTGCCAAGCTCAAGTCCCAGCTCTGTTTTTGGGGGGAGCACTTCGAGTTCAGGTGAGTGCTCCATGATATTGAAGGCAAAAGGTAATTGATGGGAGCTAATTCGGTCCTCCTTTATAATCAAGGGTACCGTGATGTTCTGATAAAACCTTTATATTGTGTGTAATAATGATAATGTATTTTTTAATGTACTTTGATGTGACCATATGCAGATTTTCGTGCATGTTCAATAATTTTATGTCCTTCACGAGAGATTGTTCCAACCATATTTTAGGCTAAACAGAATTTTCACCTTCTCAACTCCATGTCATCAGGAAGTTTCTTTTTCTACAGAAGACAACAGTAAAAGAGGATTCTGACAAAATGAATGAAACACTGAGGGTCGGGTGCCTATCTTGTTACATCATTAGAAAGTGGTGTGCCATTAGGGTGCATTCAAAACTTAACACACAGAAAGGCCTCTGATTGCTTCATATTCTTCACTCATTGTTTCCAGGATTCGAATCTCGAAGACTAGCAAATTTTTGGTAAATTTGTGCCAAGAGGTTGATATAAATAACCGGAGAATGGATTCTATTCTTATAAATGTATTAGCAACTGGCAGTGTTAGGACTTCAGCTACAAAAAGTACTCTTCAGTGGAACAAGTTCAAGCTGACTTTGAAGCATTTGTGAGTGATACGGGTTCCTGAAAAATTTTGCCTCTTGATTTTATTTATTTATTTACATTTCAATTGCATTGCCATAAGGCATTATGTAAGGGAGGTACACTTGAGTAATTTCACAACATAGTTTGCAATAGATACAATAAATACAACAATACTCAAGATATTTTAGAGAAAATGCTTGAATAATAATTAACTATACAAATTATAAACATCACGGTCATAACATTTTAAACAACCAAACGCTTCGAGACAACAAACCATTTTTATTGGCAGTGATATTTTGGGCGTTCTTACAGCGAAGAAAAAGAGGATTCATTATCAGTTTTATGAACGATATCATCCGGTAGACGGTTTCATTCTTGTATTGTTTTTACGAAAAAAGAACTACCATAAAGTGGGTTTTTTAGAGGCATTATAATATTTTTTGTGAATGGTCTCATCGATTTGAGACATACGTTGGTGCAAACAGATAAACAAGAGGGTTAATGGCATTTTCATTTCTAATAAATACAGTGAAGAAATTTAAGCTGCTGTTTCTGCCTCCTTACCACCAGTGGCTCCCATTTTCAATGTTTGTTTCATTTCTGTGATGCTTGCAAAAGAACTATAGTTGTTGCTAACAAATCTCGCTGCTTGGTTTTGAAATTTTTCTAGTGTGTCAATCAAGTATTGCTGATGGGGATCCCATATTACACAAGCATAGTCTGAAATAAGTCTCACATACATGAGATAAAGGGTTTGTTTCACGTTCTGTGAAGCTTGCTGAAAAATTTCTGCGTATTAAGTATAGCATCCTGCCTGCATTTGTCCCGGTTATATCAATATGTTTATTCCACTTGAAATTGTCGAAAAAATGAATGCCCAAATACTTTAATAAGATTCATTGCTAATTTTCTAATTGATTGATTTTTTATGTTGTGTCTAGTTTATATATACAGTTGGTGAATGATACAGAGCAACATTTACAGTGGTTTAGACTCGTTTTTCATTTCTGACACCACGCTGATACTCAGCACAAATCATGTTGCAGAATTTCAGCATCCTTGTGCAATTTAATCTCTCTAACACTCTACTGCGAATAACTTATTGGGAGAGGTAATATTATCAACTATGGTATTAATATAAATCAGGAAAAGCAAAAGTCTTAATACATTTCCTTGTGGTACACCGGACGTAACGGTTTCTGTGGATGATTTTGAGCCGTTATGCACTACGCTCTGCTGTCGACCGTTTAAGTAGTCTTTTTATCCAACTTTAAGGTGTATGTTTGCAGAGAGCATTGAAAATTCTAACAGGTTGTGTGGGACGGTATCGAAGGTTTTACGGAAATCAAGCAATACTGCATCTACTTGAGCACTACTGTCTAAGGATTGCGCAATGTAATGCTGAATATCGACTTGTTGAGTTATGCATGAACGTCCATTTTTGAAACCATGCGAAGATGGAGTGCTCAAATGTGCTTATAAAGCTTTTTATAAATGTGCTTATTTATAAAGCTTTTTAGCACCCAATGTATGAACCGAGATGACATTTGCAACTTTCCAGTCATGTGGAACTACTCCAGTATTCAGTGTAGTTTCATATATTATGCATAAGTATTGTGCAATGATGCTGTGCAGGTTTTAAGAAGAAATCGTGATAAGCCATCTGGTCCAACTGCTTTCATTGTATCTATCGGCCGTAACGAGCAATCAACACCAGTAATGTCAATCTCTACGTTTTTCATGGAAGGCTACGTGACCGGAAGTGCCTGAACATCGCCAGGCATGCTTTGAGTAAGAACCGACTGGAAATACAGTAAAAGCTCGTTTATCCGAATCCCGTTAACTTGAAAATTCTGTTAACTCGGACATGTGGCACGGTCCCGGCAGAACTGTGTATATTTCTGTGGTGTCAAATGCTCACTAATTCGAAGGGATTTAGACGCGCACTGGTTAACTCGGACGATTCCAGAGAGGGCTATCGGGCCTTCATGCTTTCGGTTTCCGATTCCGGTTACTGAAAGCATAAAGTCCCGGCTCCGTCGCCGGTGACGGCCAAAGTTTTGGAGAAACCGAAACCGAATGAACAGCAGCAGAATATGGTCATGATGATAGGGAATTAGGGGGAAAGAGGCCTGGTGGCGCTAGTCATCACTGGGCGGAAGTGCTTAGGCCGCCAGTTCATCCAGTGTCTGCGAAATGTGCCGTACATGGCGCCGCACGGGATAGTTTGCGCAGCCGCCGCTATCCCAGTTGCCCGCGATGCCTACGCTGCTGATTTCTTTGCGTAGTGACTTCACGCATTGCGTGTGCAGCTCAGGTACATCAAAAGAGTTGGCTGTTGGGTGAGTTCGTGCTCTGACATAGAAACCGTCATTACGTTCTCAGGCTGTGTTTGTGCACGTTGATGATGGTGTGGTCATTGCTGGTTTGCTAACTGATGATGGCATATTATCGGAAGTACTTGAAGAGGATCAGAATCACTGTTACAAGGATGACATTCAAGATGAGCCGACGCGACATCGCACCGTGCAGGAAGCCGCCGAAGCTCTTGCTGTCCTTGCGGAGTTCTGTATCAGTTCTCGTGACAGCGAGCGTGCACACCACCACCACATGGGGTCGAAGAAGATCATTATAGCACTAATTTTGATGATGAGGCAGACTAGGTTCACTCAGTTTTTCATGAGATAAAGTTTGTCTGTGCCAAGTAGATTTTCCTTTTGTTTTGATGGTTTTTTCGATTATCCGGAATTCGGTTGACTCAGACATTTTTTCCGGTCCCGTGAGATCTGAGTTAACGAGCTTTTACTGTATTTGTTAGAAGCTTCAGCTTTTTCTTCATTGGTGCATAAAGTATTACCCTGCATTGTCAGAGCAGGAATGCTCATATTGTCTTTTCCACTTTGTTTCAAGTACTTCTAGAACTCCTTAGGGTTCCAGTTTAACCTATTACTTAGCTGGGGGAAAAAAATTCTTTCTTGTTTTTATTGCTAATATTAGCATCAGGTTTGCATTCCTCAGCTCTTGTTCATTAGATGTGGTACTCCTTTTGCGATATTTTCTGTATGAACTCCATGTTTTTTGATTAACCTGCAGATGTTGCCATTAAGCTAAGGTTTTTGTTTTGTTCTCTTCATTAGTATTCTGTTTGGTACATGAGCTTCAACTGTGTTCAGTAGCTTATTACAAAAAGAAGACCACAGCGCTAAAGAGCAATAACTTTGTGTCAGTAGCAAGAATGTCGGGTAATACAGCTGTAATTCTACAGAAACAATCTTAGTCACCATGTTCATATAGGAAAATGTTTGTGGTATTCTCTGTGCTACTTGATCGTGCTTTATGTTTAAATCTGCCACAATGGCCTTATGGTCACTTTTACCAGGAATCACCAACGAAGTGGAAACAATATTTGGGTCATTACATAAGATTAAATCCAGAATGACATTATGTCTCGTGGGAACATTCACATATTGACAAAAATCAAAAACTTAAGAATTCATCGAACAAAGTATACACTGACGACCTTCTGTGTGTACCACTGGTTATCCAGTCAAAATCTAGTAAGTTGAAATCCCCACTCAGGAGTACTATGTCTGGAATTAACTGCACCATCTCAGAAAGCAGTGTCATAGAAGTATCACTACCTTCTGGTGTATGATAGAAACAACCAAACACAACAGTATTGCCCTTTAGTAAGCAAACGCGGCACCAAACTACTTCAGCCTTATTATGGAAAGAAATTTCCTCACTAGTCCGCTCGTTCACAACAAAAATAAATATTCCCCCGCCATGGTGATTTCTATCTTTCCTGTAAGTAGTGAAACCATGTGAGAAGATCTCAGTATCAAGTATCACATTGTCCAGTCAAGATTCTGTACCCATGATAATTTTTGCTTGAGTAGTCGCCACAATGGACACAAACACGTCAACTTTATTAATATTTCGACAGTTCAGAAGTAGCAGGGGTATGCGCCTGCACACGTTTGAAGTCTCAATTCTCCCAGTTCTTGAGATCGTGCACGTACATGAAGCGGGATGGGTCGGTTCATTTCACTGTCCCACATGAACGTCTTTCCGTTGATTACAAGCGTGTCATAGTTAAGGTGCACTGGCAATCCTTTGCTATCTCTCTTTTTCCTCGCATAATTCCAAAGGAGCCGTCGTTTTTCACGAACAGCATGACCGAAATTTTTGGATACACTAAAAGAGGTGTTCTTAAATTTGTAAGCACTATACATAACACTTTCCTGAGCTGTCCGTTCCGAGAAGCTTGAGGTGTACTCGCATGACTATCGTCCTGTGAAAGTGTAGAGCAGTCCCTGCACTGGTGGCTGCAACCAAAGAAAGCTTAAGGCTCAGCTGTAATGGTTATAATTATTCAAAATAGAAAAAAAATAGTGCTAATTGACCAACCATAAAAAAAATGTCATATAGGGTGGGGTGTCCAGAGTACATTCAATTGCACGAAATACTGCAGATGAGGCAGTTCTACCGAATAAACTAACATTGTTTGACGCTAAATATTCGATTGAATATGGCACCTGCATGCTTATAAAACTCATCCAGAAGCTATGATGATAAAAAAGTAAGTTACCTCAAATTCAAGTACTTTTACCTAGTACCCTGTAATCACAGGCTGTCTAAATGGCCCAATATCTCATAATTGATAAGAACACTGCTCTTGGAAATATTTTTCTACTCTTGATTGATCTAGATCAAATTTGTTGAGCTTATATATGTTTGAGTCCTGATTCAAAAGATTCGATTATTTTTAGTACAGTTAAACATGCTTATCACGAAACTGACAAATTCTCTGAAAAATTGTTTGCAAACAGGTCGAACAATCAAACTCGGGTTCGTTATAGGCAGGTTTAGCTGTATGATGTGAAGTTCTTAGTGACCATTTTGAGCTGACTAACACAGTTCTTTCTACATTGGGCACTCTCTATGACATCTGCTAAGATATGCAGTTCTACACGACATGGAAGGAGGTCAAATTTTAAACTGAATGCTTCTTGCCTTTTATATTGCCCTTCTGTATTGTCAGTGGTCTGATGTCGTTTTTTTTTTATGTAGGCATCGGTGCTGTGATGTCGCTCGCAGCAGCACGTCACACATCGAAAATTATTTAAGGTGACGTGTAATTTGTGTAATCTGTTGCTTGAATAGGTGAATTCAAAGTTACGACAAATAATAAAACACACAAGGGGAATGTGTGTCTGTTTTTATTTTACTTCGAATCACGATGAGATGCGAAAAAGGCCTCTGTTTCGCATCTCTTCGTGCTCTCTCCAGTTCTTCCCGTCCCCGTGTCAAGCAGGCATGAGCCCTAACAACGAAACTAATTTTCTACGGTGTACCACTGCTCGATAAGGCACATTCATCTTCTCGTGTGTACACCGAAAGCTCAATATAACGAACTTCAGGGGGCCGTTGCAATTGGTTCGTTGTATTGAAAGGTCGTTATAGTGAGTAAAATTTAACGATCAATACTTATTTTCCACTGAATAAAACGACTCACCTTTTACAACAGTGGGTCCTTGAACTCGTTTTTCACGAGAAAAAGCAAATGTACAAGTGAACACCAAAAAGTGCACGTTTACTTAAAAGCTTTTTTTTTTTTTTTTTTTTTTGCCCGTGCAGCACAAACTGCAGCGCAAAGGCCTCCAACTCATCCACATTCCTGTGGAGCAATTCGGTCGCTTTGACCTTTTTCACTAGAAAAATGAGTGCTTTCAGCATGACATCCATCATATCTGCGGCCGTCACGGCTTCGTCACAGTCTTCAGGTTGCGACAAGGTCGTACCTTCATTGTCCGCGGCATCGTCCACATCATCATCGCTGCCTTCTTCATGAATGGCTTGAAGGATGTCTTCTATCGTCAGCTCTGCTGATGTTGTGGTCCCTTCATCGCACAGCACATAATCGTTAAATGAGACCGAATCCATGGCCAACCGATCGGTCACCTCACTCCAAAGCTCACCAGGATTGCCGTCCTCCGCCTGGTCATCGTTGCCGGGCTGCTTGGCATCTTCTTGCAGCTCACTGAAGCTACACGGCGATACTGAAGCTACACAGCTGCTTTCAAGTCAACAGTGATTGATCATGCACTAAACAACGGCAACGGGGCCGCCGGTAGGCCCTTCGGAGTCGATGAGTTTTGTGTTCGCTACTGATGACGGCAGCTGAAAGCCACCAAGACGCGTTGGGCCTGCCGTGTGCCTAAGACTGGGATTGATGGTAATCTTTATTTCTTCAGAAGGAAACTGCGGATGATTCTGTTGAATAGCCATCAGCCCAATACTGACATCCACGCTTACCTTTTGAGGGCTTCTTTTGAGTGACAAGCGCTACTGCTACGCCCGCAACGCCCACAAGCTTTGCGTATGGTATTCTATTTGCTTACACTTTTTGTCTTAAATAAATATTGCCTTGTGTTGAACCTGTGCTTTTATTGTTTAGGTAAGTTTTGATTAGTACTTCTCAAAGCTTGCTGTTAGTTGCTGGTGTGAGAATCCTGATTTGCGGCCACTTCGCTTCTTTTTTCGCTCTGTACGTTTTTGTGAAAAGTTTTTCCCGCGTAATTCTCGCACCCCCCAACTTTGCATCGGTTTTCTGCCGAAAAAAGTGTGAGAATTATGCGAGTAAATACGGTATGTCAAGCAGTCCGTTTGCAGGTGGTTTCAGTGTTAGTTTTGCAAGTGCATCCAACATGTATTTTCATGCTAACAGTCAGTGCTCATGTTATTTTTGAGTGTTTTGATATAGTTCTAATCGAAAGCTACCCGAAGCTTTGATATACTTATTAATGCAGCACTTAAGAGGCCAGTAAACCGGCGGACTTTTTTTTACACCCCCAATTCGTAGATTAGACCACAGCGATCACGTTTTCTGAACATTACAGCGCTGCGTGCCGCGCAGAGCCTCTATTTCGAAAAACAATTCCCTTGCAACTTTCCTACGCTTTACCGACCCTCTTGCACGTGCAGTAACGTCAACTTCGCAATCAGCGACGTGACATAGCACGCAGCTCCCCGATTGGTCTAAATCATGCGTGAAAAAACAGTAGTGAAGTCAACGTCAGTTCCTGCTCCCACCCACAGCTATGAAACTTCCCTTTGTTTCTTGACACTGCAGTGAAAAAACCAGCCTCTCAGTTGTCGCGTGCACGTGTACACTACTCGCTCAACTACAGCGCCTGTGTGCACGTACGAATGAACGTACCTCACCCTTGACATGAGCAAAATGGGTAAAAAGCGTTTCTATGTCGTCGGCTGCAAATCGAGCGACTGGGCAGCAGAGAAGCATCGGCAACGGGTGCCTCACGATGGGGCCCTGCGCGCTGCATGGCTGAAGCGAATCGGCCATCCAGCGGCGTATGTCGGGGACCTGATCGTTTATAGTCAGCACTTCGCACCTGACACGCGGTTGACCCGCGGCTGGTGCGGCGAACGGTAAACAAACAACCATGCTTCGCAGCAAGCGGAAGTGGGTTGCGACTGATCGAGTTTGCCGATGACGTCAATCGCTGACGTGGTGTCACGTTGCTGAAGTTGGCGGAGTCACGACGATGGGCTATGCCTTCCCCTTCCTGGAAGGGAGAATAGGGGTGAGGCTGCGTGAAAATTTGAAACCAGCTTAGACCGATGTTCTAGCCCCTGTAACTTCCTTAATATAGCCCGTATTCGCAAAATTCTTGCGGCAGCATGTTCGCAAAGAAAAACTGCACATATATCTCTTTTTAAAAATTTTTGGACCTCGCGACTGTTTACTGGCCCTTTAAAGAATGAATACCTAGAATCAATGTTGAGTTCTTGTGCAAATCACGTTGCTTCATCTGCTAATGTAACACTAATATGCCAGTGGTTCAAGTCCACATGCAACGTGTAGTAATGTGTGCATTTTTGGAAAGTAGAGTATTGTGTATTTTGAAGGAGCATAAAAAGCAGTTATTGTAGCAGTTGGTTTTATTTTAAGAAAAGAAGGGGGGGAGGTGGCATGATCAAGCGAGAGCTGCATGATTGGAAATCCTATAGGTAACAGCAACCAACCATTTTCTAAATTTTAGTGCCTACAAGGTCAGCATTAATGTCAAACAGCATCACATGGTGGCAGAAATATTGGTCATGACTGGTTGGGAGCAGACGTCTGACATTTGTAATTCCAAGAAACAGAAATGCTCTCTATACCTGTGGTGGTCAAGAATGCTTTTTTTGCACAGTTAAAATCATGCTGTTAACCACGTAATAGATGTTAACGCAACTGTTAGCCTGGTGAAGTTTTACACTGGTAATTTTATCTAGGTATGGCGCTCTCGTCGCAAAGCGCCAGAAACACCTTCTGCTGTAGACGCTCATGGGCCCACTGTTCGAGTACAGGATCTTCAGCGTGATTGTACCAGCAACTGCAATATCGACAATGGATGCAATGTTATTTCTGAAATTGTACAGTTTCTAATCGCAGTTTTGCTTTGAAGCAGCTTGTCTTGCTTAAGACTGCCAATACTGTTAGAGTTAGGTGCATTGTCCCTGACAGGAGTTCCAGCTGTGTGATGCCGTAGGTCACGCCCCGCAGCGGTGGTCTACTGGCTAAGGTACTCTGCTGCTGACCCGCAGGTCGCGGGATCGAATCCCGGCTATGGCGGCTGAATTTCCAGATTTGGGTGCACGTTAAAGAACCCCAGGTGGTCTAAATTTCTGGAGCCCTCCACTATGGCATCTCTCATAATCATATGGTGGTTTTGAGTTATTAAACCCCACGTATCAATCATCAATGCGGTAGGTCACGCCAAGGATGCATGATTCAGGCCAGCCTCTCCAAATGTGCGCACTCTGATAGTTCCATACCACAGAAGCAGGCAGTATACCGTATATGTGCCTTAAAAAAAAATATGAAGCAGTGCTACAACACTCACACACGTCACAACAACGAAACAACACAACACTGTTAGCATGCTCAGTAATGTCGTGTCAATGAACTGCTGATGCATCTGCGTCATGTCATCATCTTCCAGCTCCAATACAGAAAAGGGCAGGGAAGGAATTTGTCTTGCGAAGACTTGATAGGGCTCTTGGCCCTATCAAGCTTGCCGGCATGCATGCTTTTGTGGTGCTGCAAAATATCACTTAGCACGTAGCAATTTGATAAACTCATATGGGATATTGGTTTTCATTGGGCATGCAACAACTTCTACTGTCTAATTTGCTATATGAATTAATGAGGGACACTTCAATTTTTTATCAGGCGCTCCATAAAAGTCGGACCACTAATTTGTTTAAAAATGTTCAAAACAGTCATGTGTACATTTGAGTTTGGGTTTCAAATATTCAATAATTTCCCAGTGAAATCAGCAAACCAAACGGGCTCCATCTTTTTCTTTTTTTACTTTATTAGTTCAATACTTTGTTATGTAAGATAAGCAATTTCTGAAGTTTTGATGTGCTGCAGTCGAAGTCATTTATCAGTGAAAGTAATGACTTTATTCATTCAAGTGGTAGACTTGTATCACTATTAGTAATGAGAAACGTCTGTTTGACCACAGCCACCTTCCTGCTGTGAATACCTTGACGGTGACTGTGTTTCGAGAGGCTGACAGGCGCAAGCGACGTGACAAGAGCACAGCACTCGGAATGGTGACTGTTCCTCTTGTGCCTGCCCGGGCACACCATGTAACTGAAAAGTGGTACCCTTTGGTGCCCGAATTGAAGGGGCCGCCAACACCTGGAGCAAAGGAGAGCACACCTCCCTCAGTGCGACTTAAATGGCGCTACCAGTCTCTGGAAGTGCAGCCCTTGGCTTCCTATCAGCCTTTCCTTCAGGTACCATACACTTCCTGCTTCTTATCATAGTTGTAAAATTCTAAATGTGCTGAGCTCTACAAAAAGGCAGTGACATAGCATTTATTTAAAATTTGTGTGCTATTTTCATGAGCGCACTTTGGCCTTGAACCTTGCATGGTGTGTTTGATTTCAAAGTAATTTCGCAACAGAATGTCTTTTTCTAGGAGAAAGGAGCAATTCGCATAAATGCTTATTTTTCAGGAGTGATACAGCTGCGCATTGCGCATTTTTTATACGTTTCCACTTTCTTGCGCCAAGCTGCTTCAAAAGCATAAAACTCGTAAAAACTGTGCCGAACTGCTCTGAAACATCAGTTTAAGTGGGGAAAAAAGGCCGAGTTGACTACACGATTTTCCGAGCAATGCCAGGAATACCAAGAAAATAAGACGTGCCCAAGTGTGTTTTTTACTTTGCACCTTTCTGGGGACCTTTCTGGGTACACAGCGCGTACTCCAGAAAAGTCGCGTCATTTTCGGCAACACCGTTACCTGTAAACGAAATGACCTCTTGACAAAGTTTCTCACAGTCGGTAAGTCATCTGTCTCTGTCGTCTCCGCTTCCGGCAAACTGGCGACATGTAAAAGCCCAGCATGCGTAAAGCAGTTGGCGATAGCCGCTGCGCAAACTTCCTGTCAAGTGCTGCTGAGACGGTGCACTGCTCCCAGTAGGTCAATTTCGTAGCCTTTTCCCGTTTTCATAAGACAACAAAATTCTGTGGAGAAGGTCCTTTGGGTAGATTTTTCAGGCCACTTTAATGACACCTTGGTCCATCGACAGCAGCACAGATGTCATATTTGCAGGCAGAAACTCAACTGTCACTGCCTCCATATTTTCTATTTTGCCGTGGCCCTGGGCAGTTGTCAGCAATGAGCAGGACTTTTCTGTTTTTCTTGGCCATCTCGTTATCTATTGCACGAGCGTACTGTTCAAAAAGAATAGCAGTCATCCACGTTGCTCTATTCGTCATTCGGCAGTCATGCATTTCTAAAGCACGAAGGTTTAAGAGCTTTGCCAATTATGAGTAATGGCAGCTTCTCTTCACCTGTCGCATTTGCCCCGAAAAGGACAGTGACTCTGTTGTTCTATTGTTTCACTCCCAAGCACTCTTCACCATTGGTGTGAAGGTGTGGCGGCTCGGCAACATTTTATAATAAAGTGCTTCCTCGTCAAGGTTGAAAATGTTGTTGTGGGTGTAACTCTCCCGCAACTCGGCGAGCCGGCTGCTGCGCCAATTGTCTACAGCGGCTGCGTCGACAGTGCCGCTCTCGCCGTGAACTGACTTAAACACCACACTGTTCCTTTTTTTTTTTTTTTTTTTGAAGCGGTCAAACCAGCCTCTGCTGCAACTGAAGTCCGTGTGCCCCATTTGCAAGGCCAGAGCGTCTGCCTTCTCCATCATTATTGCTGTGGTGAGGGGAAGGTTAGCTGCTCTGGCATTTCGCAGCCATACCATCACAGCCGCTTCAATGTCTGGGAACTTTGACCCTCAAACCAGCTTCTCCCGTCAGTTGCCACTGAAGGCAGAAGCTCTGCTGAAATTCATTCAGCACCTGCTGCTTGTTTTTCACCACTGTCAAAAGCGTAGACAAAAGCATGCTGAATTCTTTTGCGATGCTTGATTTCGTACGGCCTCATTTCTCCACTTGGTTAATTAGGGCAACCTTTTTTTCTAGCGTAAGTGAATTAAACTGTTTTGACGCCATGCTTGCCGCACTCGCGCTAAGAAAATCACGAGCACAGCACTCACAGTCAGCAAAAAATCCATACCGTGTGGTTTGCGCAGAGGAACGGAAATTACACCTCGGGGAAAATCATGTGCACTGCACAAAGTGAACGAGACAAACTACACCAAGCGGGGGCAGAGGGCCTCACTGCTCAGTGCATGTGTCACATGAAGTGCCACAGTGTTGCTTGACAAAGATGATATGTCTCAGGGCTGAAACATCGTGCACTTAGCGTTTGCGGAAAGCATCGACGTAGTGGCAGGCGCGGCTAAATAAGAAAAAAAAGATATCTACGGTCTTCTGGCGTGGCAGCATCGCGCAAATCTTGTGAAATCGTCCGAAGGCGTCATTCTCGGTCCACTCCCAGTCAAGATTTCGAGTTACCTGCAATCCAACCCAAAAATACTTCGAGATAAAGGGAAAAGTATACATGGGATGGATAGGAAAATGTTCGGTGCCACGGAAAATTTCGACTTAGCCGATTTTTCGAGATATGCAAATTCGAGTTAACGATATATCACTCTACTTCGATTTTACGTACTCCTTTTACAATTTTCAGAATCCTCTTCACTATGGAGGTCTGTTGTAATGAGGTTATACTGTATAGGCACAGTAAATTTTTGCATAAATTCGAAATACCATATTTACTGGCATAATGAACGCACCCACAGAATAAATGCACCGCCAACTTCAGTCTTCAACATTTTGATTTTTTTTCCCGCATAATAAACGCACCTACTACATTCATCCGCTGCAGTCTCGCTAACCAACACCATGCGCCTCCTCATCCATTAGATCTGTTTCTTTGTTGTTTTTTTTTGTCTTATTTTCTGACCCTTCTCGGCCACCTCAGCTCACTCCCTCCACCCGCATCGCCCGTTGTCGCGTGTCGTATTGTTTTAGGGGCAAAGCTCCTTATGGTTTCACCCTATCGTCCCGTTATCATAGTAACCAGCGCTCGTTGAGTCTCCAATCTGGCCACAGATGCCACTCCTTGTACTATAGAGCGAATGCATATACGCTGAGAAATGCAAAATCGTCCCACACTAGAGGGCGTTTTGTAACAAAAGATAATAATAAAAGGCGAGTTTTATGAAAGCAGGATTTACCTTGCACGTATCCGGCCATAGATGGCACTCCCTGTACTATCGAATGAATGCATATACGCTGAGAAATGGAAAATCGCCCCATAATAAAGGGCGCTTTGTAGTAAAAGATAATAATAAAAGGTGACCTTTATGAAAACAGGAAGGAGAGAAAGATGATCCCGCCACTGCTATTGCGTTTCTATTGCGTGTTCTTCGGCGGCGCCGTTCTGGCATGGGCGCGCGCGCGTGCCAACAAGTGCTCATTGACGAAGGATGGACAAAGCGGCTGAGCGGCGTGCGCATAGAGCGCAGTGGCTCATGCTCCAAGAATGACTCCCGCCGTGCGGGCGCAAGACAACACAGCTAGCCGTGATTCTGCGCAGCGGCGCCGCAAGTACCCATCAGGACGAGCCGAGAGGTCGAAGCTAGCCCTGATTCCGCGCTGCAGTGCTGCGAGGACCCAGCAGTACAAGTTGAGAAGGCAGAAGCTGCGCAAGGACCCTGCAGTACGAGCTTGAACCCCGTGGATATGCTTTTATGTTTTTCTTTCTATCTGTGCGAGGCACGTCTCCTGTATTTTTCATCTGTGCGCTACAGCGAGATTCATAAATGGTGCGAGTGTAGAGAAATTGCAGCTGATAAGCACACAGGGAGCAAAGGTCGCGACAACTGTCCGCGCCAACTGACGGTCACTTCCTGTGAATACGAAAAAGGCCAATCATATGCATGCGATTTTCGAGCGAGGACAGGATTTGCTGTCGCTAAGGTCATTCATGAATATTATGTTGCAGGTTTCTGGAAAACCAGAAGAAAATTGCTTATCGTGACGATTTCCGCAAAAAATCGTGACAGTTTCCGCAACATAGTAGCACCTCCAATCCTCGCTTCACTTGTATCCGCGCATACAGGAACTTCTCGTGTAGGAGCGAGGCGGTGGCCGTATTTTGTTGTTAATCTTGTTATTGAAGGTTTGTTTTGATGTTTGGGGTAGCTTGCTGCAATATTGGTTACTTGCTACAATGTTAACAGCGTCATCACGGTCGTCGTGCAAGGTTGCCATGAAGTTTTCAATGTGCGCCGTAGCGCACGCTTTTGTGCGCCCCACGAGATCACAGCTGATACCACTGTTGCGGTTGAACGATTGCGAGAAAAGATAGCCACAAAACGCTTTTATGGTGTGCGCGAGCGGCCCGGGAACAGCTTGCTGAGGATAGCGCCATCAACCACTGTAGATGAGCAAAGTGCAATAAAGGAGCTGTTTCCAAACAGTGTACGCACATGTCAGTTGGCCTATTTGCCCCTTCTGAAAAAATTTTAATAAAATTTACCCCACGTAATAAACGCACCCCCCAACTTTGCTCCAATTTTTCGAGAAAAAAGTCCGTTCATTACTAGAGTAAATACCGTATATTAAACAAAGACTTACGTGATGTGTATTTACGACAGAAAAGCAAAAACAAAATGTTTATGATGACACAAAGGCGCCACCGTTTGAACATGGCAATGCAATTGTCCTTTTTCTCGTGCGTTTCGTAGAACAGTGTCTCTCCTTTTATTGTGTATCATAGTGAGTCAAGTGTCTTCCATGAAATCAACACACCCCTGGATCTCTTCATTTTTGGCATGCAAAGAAGCTGATAGACCGCTAAAAGGACAGGAGGGAGGGACACCTCCCATTGACTGGGTCTAATCGCGTAGGGTTAGTTGTTTCTCTGTCAATGGGCCCCTCACCAGATCTGAGAATTTTAAGTTGACATGTATTTAGCATGGATTGAGTGCTCTCGATCATGTCTGCCATGATTTGCAACGTTACACCCTATGGAAAGATATGAAATTTTAGTATGAACGCCACGTGCCCTTCTCGAAGATGTGCGAGCCAAGATGGAGGGGTTGACATACTACAACAAGGAATAGTTCTTATACTTATCTGAGCTCTGGCGTTGCTCTTCTACGTCAACAATGGTGCTCTGACATCGCTTAGGGTAGTGTGTGGAACTGGGACGATTATTCGAGACAGCATGTGTAATTTGTATTATCTGTTGCTTGAATAGATTAATGAAATTTTAGGGAAATAATTGCGCACAAGCAGAATGTATGTGTGTTTTACATTTTATTTTTTACTTCTGATCAGCAGCGGTATGCGAGACTAATCTGCGTTTATTTTGTATGTGTTTGTGTTTTCATCGTTGCACCGGCACCAGCCATAACAATGTTTTTGGTGAGTCATCCCCACACCACCATGATTTTCCCTAACAGTGGTTCCAGCTGTGCAACGCTGTATATCGCGGTATGGATACCTGATTCGTACCTGCCTCTCTCCAAATGTGCGCGCATGCTACTCCACAGAAACGAACTGTACAATACAAAGAACGCTGAAACACAACACTGTTTGCGTGCACAACCTGGCTCAGGCACATCATGTGCACGTGACGTACCTGAGCTAAGTCGTGCATGCAAGCAGTGTTGCCAAGACCTTGCGTGCGCATGATGCCTCCTCGTATCATGGTTTCACGGCTTGTGATGAACCAACTTGAAATATTATTGTAGTCCAATGCTGTTCATTGAGCACACAACAGCCTTCGTTGTCTAACTACAGTTTCACATGTGACATGGTGAAGGGCCCTTTAAAGAGCTTTTTTGCTGCATTGCTTTAAAAGGAAATGCTTTAAGTCAAAGCCACATGCACATCACATTTTTCCTACATTTGATCTGCACTCTCCTTTCTTCTTACGGCACTCCACGGTTTTGCATTCAGTCGCCTCCTTATCGGAGCTGCACAGAAAAACCTCCTATTTCCCACCCATTGCCACACCCATGTCTTCAATCTGGTTCACTTCTTTTAAGACACTGAAATAGAAAACGGCACCAGAAGCTACCTGCCGTGTTTTATGCCATGGACGCCGCTTTCCTTTTCTGTTCCCATCTCTATTTCCATCTCCTTATTTCATACCAAATGCTGAGCCATGCTCTCATCTAGGGTTGCACATATAGCATCTTTTCCGCTCGCAACATGTTAGCGCGTTGGCGTAAGGTGGCTGGCGCATCTCATTTCACTTCTGCTAGCAGCTGTTTTCTCCGAAGTTGGTTGAACTAGAGGGCTAGTTTCAACTCCATAGTGTTTCTAAAGGCCAGTAACCTGACCTTTAGTAACCGCCTGGTAACATGAATAACTGTTTCAAAAAACGTTCTACAGTGACATTTGAAGTTTAATAGTGTTCATATAGGTACCAATTTGGAAAATAGTCATTTATAGACAATTACATACATTCAGGCATGAAAGGCTGAAAATAAGCATTTATAAACACTATAAAAACACATAAAAGCCTTTTTTAACCATTAATTTGTGCTCATATTTCAGTGTGGCACGATATGAACGCAAGGAACATAATGAACATTTGCCTAAAATTCGCTCTATTGTGATATCCTTAGCAAGCTGATGGCGCTGTAGTCTGTGTAAGCCTGCTTATGTTCTATCTCCTTGGGAACAGCTTTTTCGCTATGTAGTGGAGACTGCACCAGAAACATTAACCAAGTGCTTCTATTTTTATTTCTCTTCTATGACTTTCAGTACCTGAAGAGGGATTTCGGGCCCCTGTGCAGACTCTTGGAACCTGTACTTGGAGTGCGCCTTAAGGTAGATTTTGACAGTAGTCAATCCTTTTTATTGTCTCTTGTAAAAATCATCTGCAATCTGTTGTGTTTCGATTCTTTTGCAGGAGGAAATAGCCACAGGCCTTGTGAGCATAATGCATAAAGAGGAAATGGCCCAGGAGTTCCTGACTCAACTCGTCATGGCTGACCTACAAGACTTGGGTAGGTTGTACCTCATTATAACAAAATGGTACACAGTTAATGTCTATTTTTTTCTTTTCTGATTCTCTGATTACTGAGAAGTCTGAGTAATTGAGTTGTCCAAAAAAGACAAAACTGAATCCACACTTTTTAGCCTGTTCAAGTGTTGAAATCATCACAAGCCTTTTTTGAATTTGTTCTGATTGCGTGTTAGTACACTTTCCTTGTTACCTGCCAGGAGCACCGTCTAACAGTGTACTAACTGTTATGTACAAATTTCCATCATCTGAGGAGTGCCACCAACTTCAACAAAGCAGGGTGCGTTCAGGTTATTGAGACCCTTAAAAACCCTTGAGATTGAAAAACATGTTTTCAAGGCTCTTTAAGACTTGGAATTGCTTTTCTTGAAAACTTTAAAATAGCTTGACAAATTTATTCACTATCGGACATGTTTTTTTGGTGGGCAAGTGTTTCGCTGGCTAACTCCCCATTTTTTAATCAATATGCAGATTGCAAATAAGCAGGAATCGGTGTATGTGTCCTGCTTTGCATGTACGTAGAACTCAAAACCACTCTGTCACAAAAACTAGTTGCATATTAAAGCTCAGTTACCTTTCTTTCCATGCTTATGCTATCTGCATGTCTTGTCTAGTCATTCATTTGATTTCTTTGCCCGTTAGTTTGCTTTGTCCCACTTCTTAACTTCTAAGAGCTTAACTGTGCTGTTTAACTTTTTCTTTACCTAGCTTGTAAATACTCAACTCTCATGTCTATCTCTCTACTTGCCTCATGACAACTCGACTCCTTTCTATTTTCTTTCTATACTTACCTCATAACAGCTCAACTCTACTGTCTAGCTTTCTCTCTACTTACCTCATGACAACTTGACTCTACTCTCCAACTTTCTCTCTACTTGTCTCTCGACAACTTGACTCTGCTAGTCCAACTTTCTTGAGCATTTTCTCTCATAATCGAGGCCTAGCTTTGGGTAATCGCTTCAAAGAATCATGTCTGTGCAGTAAAGTTTTAACGGCACTCTGCTTCCTTTGTGTCCATCACGTTTTAATAGGAGACCAGCACCTCACTTTCCGTGGCAACTCTTTGGCAACGAAGGCAACAGAGGCCTATTTGAAGCTTCTTGGTGATGGCTACCTTCAAGATACCCTGGGACCCTTTATTCGAGATATTTTGGCATCGAACTTAGACTGTGAGGTAAACATCTGCTTTAAGTCCTTCATCTATGTTCTTACACATCTTAACCTTTTCACTGTTGGGTTTTTTGGCGCTGCTGCACACTCTATGGTGCTTTTTTTTTTTTTTTTTTTTTTTTTTTTTTTTTTTTTTTTTTTTTTTCCCTGTCTTACTGTCTCTGGACGGTAGTCAAACCTGTTTATAACAAACTCAAAAGTGTCGTAATAGGTTGTCGTTATATCAGTAGTTCGTTGTATATAATTTCACCCTTAAAGGGACACTAAAGGAAAATATTAAGTCGACATTGATTGTTGAAATAGTGGTCCAGAAATCTCATAGTGCTACTTCCATGCCAAGGTGCTGCAAACAGTGCACGGGCGGTTTGTGTTCAAGCGCGGTGGTTTACTGCCCATGCGTGCACTCTGCGCACATGCGCCACGGCTCGACTTGGTCCACTGGTGGTCGCAACAGTAATGCTGCTTTACACCATTACTTTAGTACGTCATAAGTAGCACAGCATGGAGTGGGGCTAGATAGTAATATACATACAGTGGACTCCTCTTAAACGGAACTCGAAGGGGCGAGAAAATGTGTTCTATTTTTGAGGAGTTTCATTTAACCATGGCTTACAAAATGAATAAAATATGACTTTATTTCAAAAGCACCAACTGTGGCTGACTGAACAAAAATGTTTTTAAATATACATTACTTAAATTGTTGATTAGAAAAAAAATGTTGCCAATGTTGCTTACAGATACAGTCGAGTCCGCTTATAACTAACCTGAGCCTGACGCGGCGTCCGTTCGCTGTATCCCGAAGTTCGTAGTAAATGAAACAAGGCTTTTAAAAAAGTCGCGGTTGAGAACACAAACTTTTTTTTTTTGCCCAAAAAAGTCCGTGATGCACGTGTTTCGAAGAGGAGAAGCGATAAGGGTGGTCTCGAGTTCATTTAAAACGGCAGAGTGCTCAATCGCCGAGGCCCGCGGCATAAGCTGCATGAGGCACTGGCTCCAAAGTATCATCGTTCTCGCAATCCGATTCCTCCCAATCGCTCTCGCCACGTACTTCATTCACAATGCTTAAATCCATGCACGGTTCCGCGGTGTCGGCATCATCATCGGCCGTAATGAAACTATCGCAACAGATGTTCAACCCATTCTCCCATGTCGGAGTCGACGACGCGCTGCCAAAAATCACCGCTGAACTGATCCCGTTCGTAAGTTTCAGGCTCGGCATCGAGCCCGGTGTTGACGAAGTCGGCCTCGCGAAAACAGTTTCGCGCGCATGTAGTCGTCACCGCCGCCAACGAAATGTTCATTATCTTCACAACCGAATATCGGGATGCCCGAAGCTGCAAGTTGGCTGCCAGAACAGCTATGAGCAAGCGCTCCGCAACGCGGCATCTAACGCACGGATTACACTCAAGCCAAGCAGTCACACTTTCGAGGTTTTGTTGAGCACAGGAAAAAGCGTGCAAGTTCTCCCGTCTGCCATCCTGATAATACACGCTCACCAAGAAAGCAAGACGCGCACACGCAGCACTCATGCCAGAACGCGCAGAACCGCTCTGGGCCCGTTTCTAGTCAGAAAACGAAACTAACTCAAGCCAGCGTGGCTGGTGTCGCAGAGTGGTGGAGACGGGCGAAGGGGTTGTGATCAAAAGAGTAGAGCAGATTGGTGAAAGAAGAAGGGCAAGGAGTTGCGATAGAGTGAACAGGGGGGAGGACACAGTGGGAGGGTGACCTTAAAAACCAAAACACGCAGGAAGGAGGTGGGTCAGGTAGCTTGCTTGAAAAGTCCGCGAAACGCACAACTCGCGCGTAGAAAAACTTGAAAAAGTGCCTCCGCGCGCAGAAGTCAAAGCACGGCCGTCTGGATCTGTGCGCGCGGCGGTGTTCAAAGAATTTGCGGTCGTGGTCAAAAAATCGTTTTGTTGTGCCGGTGGGTGTGCGTGGCCTCACCGCCTTCGATATTTCGTGATTTGTTCCACGCAAACTAACAGCCGTTTTCACGCTTCCGCACGCTTGTGGAGGGCATGCTGAGCCGAGTGTGAAGTGAGCTAGAACAGGTCCTAAACACAAAACAAATCGCGAATTTTTAGAGTCGGTGGGGTAGCGTATGCGCGTGCACTAGACGCAGACGATCGGATACAAGTCGGTAGCCGACGATGTTGGCAAATTGTCTGGTCACTCCAGGCCGGTGATGCCAACGACAGTACCAGCGATCGAAAACAAAGGAGATGGCCGACCGGTCTTTGAAAGATCAGTGTGAAAACACGGGCCTCGCCTGGCGATACGGGGGGCTCAGAGTAGTGGGGGGGACAAAGCACAGAGGGGTGCGTAAGAAAAGTGGTCTGGGAGAGCAGCAACTACAGGAGCGCGGAGGCAGAGTCGGCGTTTAATAACAAGAATGTATGGGCACCTCGCCGATACCTGATCAGTGGTCGAAAGTGGTTTCCTGAGAAGTCGGCTGAACGCCGACCCCATTCGCTCTAACCGATCGGCGGCACTCGGAGATGTTCGTTGTAAGTGCGATTTTGTGCCATTGAACCAATGTATATTTTCACGGTCATGCGCATATTGTTCGTTTTAAGCGATAGTTCGTTTTAAGTGGGGCCGTTATATGTAGGCTCGACTGTATCTCTGTTTACAGCCGCACTTTCTCCAGAAACTGTCTTGAAGACAAGACCATGCCACTTTTTAAAACGGCTCAGGCAGCCATTGCTCACCCGCAAGTACTCGATCTCTATGCAAGTAGCAATCTCTCTGGCCTTTTCGAAAATGGGGCCGCTGATCAAGAAGTTCGCACTGCGCGCACACTTGAATCAGAGAAAAAGAGCATCTTCGATTTCTTTGTACGCTGCCATTCTCATCCTCAATCTGTCCGGGGCAAAGTTCCCAAGCTTTGCAGCTTCTTCAACTTTTCCTTTGTTCTTGAGTATCCTCAACAGTGTGGACTTGGGAATATTGAACTTCTTCACAAATTCTGTCTTCGATAGATCGTTGCGGTCAAATTGTTGAGTGGTTTTTACTTTCGTTGCGAGCAAAAGTGCATTGTGCTGCCGTTTTCTTGTTTCCATCTCAAGATCGCGACGAGATGGAAACAAAAAATTGGCCCCGTACCTGCATGTTCATCTGCAATGTCCTCGAAAGACGATAGTCTTGCGTCTGGAGAGATTGAGAAAACGTTTATTTGATGTTCTGCGCAAGAAAATTTGTGAATGGTACTCTGGAGGCGCTGCGTTAGAGTGCCTCGAGCTGCAGCGGAAGCAAACGAGCACACCAAGTCACGTCACAGGTGAGACATGAGCGCTACGAAACGCGTGGCTCTGAGGCGGGCGTGCGCGCTCGTCTCAGAGGTGATAAGGTGTAGAACGCAAGGCGACGGGTAGGTGCCACCACTGTGTCATCTTAGCAAAGCGTTGGAAACACTCCGCTTTTCGTACAAGTGTTGCATGGTCAGCGCCGCGTGATAAACGCTACGGTCCTTAGAATAACTGATGTATTATGCCTTTTCTAGTAAAAGATGCACATACAGAATATATACGTATTGTGTGATGCCTCAGATATACGCGACAATTGCATTTTAATTGACATTCGCATAAGTATGAACGCTGAATCTTGAGCAACATTGGTGGGCGCTGCGGATGGGGTCGATCGTTTGGGGTATATTCGCTAGTGTCGTTTAAAGTGCCTAGTACCTTCGAGGATGGACAAATAGACAGACAGACCAAAATTTTCGCGTCGAAGGTCCCCAAGAAAGACTATCGCCTTTAAAAGATGGAAACAAGAGGGATAAATTGGTGCCCAGCGTGTGCGAACATGTGCAATCGCTTGATTGGCTTGACTAAGGTAGCTTCGGCATATGTTTCATGGTTGCTAGACTGTCATGGCCACTTCCACCGTTCATGGACTTTGCCCACTTAGTTTCATTTAACCGATGTAAGCGAAAAAATATATTTCGATTACCCGAAACTTTTTATCATTAAATATTTAGGAGACCAACCAAATGTGCCTAGATAGCTTCATTCATGCGCCTTTTTCGTTTAAGCAAGTTTCATTTAGTGGGAGTTCACTGTACTCTAATTTTGGCACGCAGAACAGCACCAGATTACGTGACCACGTTCAGCAAAGGGATAAACTCCATATTTCATAGTGTGTTTTCAAGGCTCTTCCTCTAGGCTGCGCAATAAGATGGTTTTTGATTATTTTAAGCATCATTTAAAAATATAAATCCTAGTCACATTGCAAAAAGAATACTGGAATATATCACTGTATTTCATCCTCTTTTCATTTCTACTACAATCTAATCGCACATTCTGGCCAGTTGTCAGTCCCTTTAACTGAGATCACATCCTGATTGTTCTCAGTTGCCAGTAGTCACAGTAGAACTTTGGCAGGATAGAAATTTTTTGTTGTCTCTAGTATACAGTTGTTGTAGAATACAGCTAGAATACAGTTGTTACAAACACATATTGCCCCAAGATACTCATATTTTTCTAATGTTTAAATGAGCTATTCTGTACTTTGTAGCGGTTGCAATAAAACATAACTGATTATTCATCACTGTTAGTTATGTCATATTTCTTCATAAAACGAGTTTAGTTGCCTGCTCAAATTACATCAAATAGTTACCGGCAGATGGCAAGCACTTCCAACAAATATTTTTAAATATTTCAAAATTCCTGCTTAAACGCTCCACATTGATCGTCTCCTTAAACACTGTATTGCCTTCACTAAAGTGATCATGTGCACCTTTCCAACCAGTGGGCATGGACTTCCTGGGTCCTTTCCCTAAAACGGCTAAGGGCAACTGTTGGATAGTAGTTTGTGTTGACTACTGGACATGTGATTGCGAGGTGTCGCCCGTTCCCTCCGCAGCTGCTGGCGATGTCTCACTATTCCTGCTGCAATACATTATCCTCTGACACGACCGGCCTCACGTGATCATCAGTGACTCCATGCGACAATTCATAGCAGATGCCTTGGAGGTGTTTCTTTGTTTGTGTGAATCCTGCTTGCGTCATTCGACACCTTGCCATCCACAAATGAGTGGACTTATGGAGAGCACCAACCTGACCATTATCAAAACGTCTATTTATATCTTGACCATAACTGGGATCACGTACAACCATTCATCACATATGCATTCAACGTCACCAAGCACAAGATTACCAGCTTATAGCCCCTAATTTTTGCTGTACGCATGTCCACCCCAGCACACAATCGACAATGTTTTCCCTTTCTGTGATCACGAAAATGTCACATTCGCTTAAACTATCTGCTTTCCTTAAGAGGTATGTCATATAGCCCGATTGGCACCTTAGCATCTCAAGACATTGACCATTGACCAGTAGCCTATCAACCAGGTCATTTAGTCTGGCTGTGAACTCCTACGCAGAAACGCGGGCTATGCCAAAAGTTTTTGGCCACATTCGATGGGCCATTTGTTACAGTCGGACCCTGCTACAACGAAACTGACGAGGTGCAGAAAAAAATTTTGTTCAAGCGAAAATTTAGTTGTAGTGAAATCTAAAAAGTATAGCTAATCTGAGCTAGCAAAATAAAGCAACGTTTATTGTCAAAATTCAAAAATGTGTCCGCTGCTTCCTATTCTTTTACAGCAGTGCCACGATGCGATTCTTACCCATGCATAGTTAGGCCATGGTGAAAAGTACGCTGAAACAAGGCCTATAACTGCTTTCGTTAACAAACCAAACAGCTGCATTAGCACGTTCACACCAGCAGCTGTCTGCCGTCAAATTGTATCCGACAACACCGAGATGGAGGCATGGTATCGGGGAGCAGTGACTTTTGCCTTATTTTATGCCATTCTTGCATCCAGCACTCGCAGCTATCTGATTTTGTTGATAATGCAGATGAAGAGCTGCTCTGATTAGTTACCACAATGGCCAAGCGCGAACAAAATGATACGCATTGGCATCAAAAAAGGCATCGTTTCGCACAGCTGCGTAAAAGAAAACCATAAACTAAGCGACTGAGCTTGAGCTTTGGATTGTCTGCGGCTCAAAAGCAAGCCAGTGGCAAAAGCAGGGCAGTCTCATTACCCCCACTTTTGAGCAGTGGCGGCGCCCATGCTTCCTGAAGGGCGGCGGTCTGAGCCTGGTATTGCGTTGTGAAATTTCATTGAAGCGGGACGGCAGAAGAAAAAGTGTTCTTTGTGGCGACATTATTTATGCATTGACTCCTATGGACTGCCGACGGGGAACCGTGAATTTTACGTTGTAGCGGAAATTTCGTTGATGGGGTCTTCATTGTAGCGAAGTTCGACTATTATCACCAGACTCACAGAGGTCACCTACATCATGACTCGTCTTGCGACGAGTGGTAGACGAGCTTTCAAGACTCCAGTGGTCCTGACATCTACCGTATTTACTCGCATAATCCTTGTACTTTTTTTGGTGGAAAACGGGTGCAAAGTTGTGGGTGCGAGAATTACGCGAGAAAAACTTTTCACGAAAACCTACAGAGCGAAAAACAACAACAAAAAAACGAAATGGCCGCAAATCAGGATTCTCACACCAGCAACTAACAGCAAGCTTTGAGAAGTACGAATTGAAATTGACCTCAGTAATAAAAGCAGAGGCTCAACACAAGGCAATATTTATTCGAGACACAAAAAGTGCAATCAAATAGTCGAGAATTAGAATACCATACGCAAAGCTTGTGTGTATTGTGGGCGTAGCAGTAGCGTTCGTCGCTCAACAGGAGCCCTCAAAAGGTAAGCTTAGCATGTCAGTACTGGGCTGATGGTTTTTTAACAGAATTGTCCGCAGTTTCCTTCTGAAGAAATAAAGTTTACCATCAATCTCAGTCTTAAGCACGCGGCAGGCCCAACGCGTCTTGGTGGCTTTCAGCTGCCGTCACCAGTAGCGAATACAAAACTCGTCGACTCTGAAGGGTCTACCGGTGGCCCTGTTTGTTTGGTGCACGATCAATCACTTTCAACCTGAAAGCAACCGTGTTGCTTCAGTATCGCCCCACAACGTGACAAGATTACCGACACAACATACAAAACACGCCGCAAGGTGCACTGCCGCTTTGGCTTGGCTTGGATTAGATTGAATCTCCGTGCAATAATAGTACGCCTGATGCTTAAGAGATGACGCCAGATGGCGTGCGCTAGCATCATCAACGGCTGGAACGAGCAGAGGACATTATTGTGGCAATTTTCGGGGGTGCGATTATTACTTGAGGAAAACAATATCGTATTTTTGTTGGGAGATGTGGGGGGTGTGAGAATTATGCGAGTGCGAGGATTACGCGAGTAAATACGGTACTTGAAATTGTTTACGCTTCGACACTTGGACGGGCTCGCCTAGCGGCCTTCATCTGTGATGAGACGAATGTTACACATAAGAGAAAAGCAAACAGAACCAATGCACGGGCTTGCCACTCTAAGGCAGCTCAAAGGACGACAACGAAACTGGCAGATGCAACCTGTTGGCTGCTCCAGTGCTCACCTTCACAACCTAATAAATGGCCTCATCAGTCATATACGTCCTGGTGTCCTTCGCGTGTAATAATATTTCATCCAGAAGTACTACCGCACTTACTCGAATCTAGGCCGACCCCCAAAAGTCCGTAAACCCCCCCCCCCCCCCCCCCCCCGAAAAAAATCTTACCTCAAATGTTGGCCGGGTAAAAATCAAAGACAGCATTCACAAAGAGAAAACATTCATTAAAAATATGAAGATGAAAAGGAGCAGTAGGTTCATCATCAAGATGCCAGGCTCATTCCGAGTCGTCGTTGCTGATCTCTTTGTCGTTGTCCTCAAACAGTGCACAATATCGTTGCCATCAAGCGCATTTGATGTGCAACACTTGTTGAAAGAGCACACGATCAGAGTTTCTGTGATGTCGTCCTATGCTACAGCCACCCAGTTTGCCAACTGAGACAGTGATGCTCGCTTGATGTGGACCATCGATGTCAGCTGGTGGTCCTCGGTGCTTTACCACTCCGTGTATAATCCCCGAAGGCGATCCTTGAATGGCTTATTAATGTTAACATCAAATGGCTGCAATTGGCCCGTCATTCCACCTGGTATCATGGCAAGGTCTGTGTCCATTTCTGTCAGTGCTGCCTTGACGCTGTCGGTAAGTGTTCGCGGTACGAGTCCAGCACAAAGAAAGAATGCTTGCTCAAAAGGGCGCCTGGATGCCACAGCCATACGATATTCAGCCATTCCTTGACCATAGCACTGGTCATCCAGCCGTTCTCGTTGGCCCGCACAATGACGTTTCGCGGGCAGCGCAGCTTTGGCCGGCAGCGTCTTCCTCTTGAAAACTCTATAAAGAGGAAACTTGTGCCCGTCTGCTTTTCAGCACAGAATCACAGCCGCACGCTGCTTTTCATAGCACGCAGAGCACACATTCACTTCCTTGGTCCCTTTCTCTAAGACTGTCTTCGCCACGGGCATATTAAAATACATCGGTGTTTGGGTCACGTTGCCCATTTGGTCTAGCTGATACTCTCTCGCTGCTCTCTTCCGAAGCATGAAAGGCTGGAACTCCAGCAACTTCTCTTCATAGTCAGCCGGTAGCCTTTAGGTGATTGAGGTACAACGACAGAGGCTGAAGCCAAAGCGCTTCATGAATTTCTGCAGCCAGTCTCGGCTGGCTTTTAAGTCTGCCGCTAAAACACCTTGCTCCATTGAAAGCTCCCTTGCTTTCGCCTGGAACACTTACATTGTCACTGAAAGAGTAGCTGCTCGCTGCGTCCAAACGAAGTTGGTCAATGCCATCTCTATTTCAGGGTGACAGCTTTTCTGTGGACCGCTAAAAGCCATCCTCGTTGCGGCGCACGCGAAGAGCTTCTCCCATTAGCCCCTCCAGCGAAGAACATTGTTTTCATCCACTCCCATGTCCTGCCTGGCTTGGAACGTTTGAGGACGACTTCGCGGCTAACACAACTTTCCTTTTATACGCCGCGCCATAATGAATACGCATGTTTGGCACCATTGAGCTACGCCACACACAACCCACTTGAAGCGAGACTTAAACTGACGTACGGCTTACCTCAACACTCGCCACAAAAATACATATGGCGACCGTGCGTGCATACTTAAGCCAGGCGTTGGTTTGGCTACTAATGGCTACAATACTGGTAAAGTCGCACTAGTTTTGCATCACTTTTTTTGACCAAAAGTGACATGTTTTTCCAAATCTTTAAATCTAAGCCGACCCTAGAGTTTGATACAAATAAATTCCTAGAAAACTATCGGTCTAGATTTGGTATATAAGAACCTTAAAATACAGTATATAAGAACTTTAAGCAAGCTCCGCCGCAGTAGTCTAGTGGCTCTGCTGCTGACCTACAGGTCGCGAGATCGATTCCCGGCTGTGGCGACTGCATTTTTGATGCAGGCGAAAATGCTGTAGGCCCGTGTGCTCAGATTTGGGTGCACGTTGAAGAACCCCAGGTCGTCAATTTCTGGCCCCCTATATTACGGCATCACTCGTAATAATATGGTGATTTTGGGACAAACCCCACACATTAATATCAAGAACCTTAGGTAATAAAAATGTTTAATCTATCATTAGCTCAATGATCGTTGTGTGTTCATTTCCATTAGTGCGCAGAAATGGAAAATGTAAGTCGCATGTACAAATGTACAAGCTGTGTTGCAAAAGGTTAGGAGGAGCAGTGGTATGACAGCACTCAGCAGCACCCCATGGCAAACCTCATTTAAATTAGGTTTCCTAGAGGCTGCTGCTGCGTGCTGTAGCAAGTATATTGAAATATAGAAGGCTCACTGGAAGAGGGCGGAATCAAGTTTAAGTAGCATTGCTGCTCTACATGCCTGCAACCATTTTGTAACTGTTGCCTGCCAAAGTTGATCAGTGGATATATTATGATAATGCTAAGGTCAAAGCCTCAGTTTTGATCACAGTAGCGGCATTATTAAAGATGTGTAATGCAAGAATGCTGTTTGTGCATGTTTACATGTTTATTGAACTAGGGGGCCAAGGGGAATCATGTGTCCCCACTACAGTGTGCCTCTTAATCATATTGTAGTTTTTAACTGTAAAATCAGTGAAACTGAATCATCATCTTGCAATTTATAGTGATGTAAACTCTTGTAGTTACAGTCACGTAATTTCAAGGAGTGCTGAAGTTATGCACCTATGTTATTTTTCCAGGTTGATCCAGCCAAAGTTAGTGGCGGTAGTGGCGCCTTGCAGCGGCAGCAAGCTTTGTTACGACAGAGAGTCCAGCAAGCATGGCAACGTATTACTCAATCTGCGCATTCATTTCCAAGGTAATGAATTACAGGCATTGTTAGATTTATAACATGCAAACCATAAATAGAAGCAAAAGATTGAGTAAATGCTTGTTTTTTCTGATGAAGGGACCTTCGCGTGCTATTTCATGGCTACCGGCAACGACTTGGAGGTAGTACCCGTGAAGAGGAGCTCTGTGACAATCTTATCAGTGGTTCCATCTTTCTGCGGTGCCTGTGTCCTGCCATTTTGTCTCCGAGTCTTTTTGGCCTTGCACCAGGTGAGCCATACAGAAGCACTGTTTTAACACAATAGTGGTAAAGAGCTCGTTTCACAGAAATTTTGGTGTCAGTGTTGGTATAAATATTATTGATTGTGAGCAAATAATTGTCATATTGTCTGTGACTGAAAAATCGAGAAAGATGCAAATAAAATATTAAAATATTCAGTCTGAGTTAGAATTGAAGCCAGGCTGTCTCTTACCACGAACCTGCGCTATTGCTTCAAACTGCTTTAAAAAAGAACACTATATGAATATTGTGTAGGGGAATATTGCATGGCAGAAGCGTAGAGTTGCACCAGGCATTAAAACATGTGGCTTGTGTGAGTGGGTCTTCTAAAGGTACACCCATTACAAAGTGCTCAGACATATTTAGTCACCATTTGCTGTAAAAGCCTCAACAATGTGAGCAGCTGTTTAGGTTAGTGTTTTGTTTTACAGACTTGTACAATAGGCCTTTCGTACAATAGGCATTTCGCTGATTGGCAAACAGAAAAATTATGCCGTAGTTGGGCATTTAACAAGAGTACTTACACTAGGCATCATAGGATAGTTTGAAACTGCCGATGTTTCGCACACAGTTGTTCATTCTTTTGTGGAATACAGTCGAGCCCACACATAACGGCCCCACTTAAAACGAACTTTCGCTTAAAAAGAACAATATTCGTGTGACTGTGAAAATATACATTGGTTCAAAGGAACAAGATCGCACTTACAACGAACATCTCCGAGCGCTGATCGGTTACAGCGAACGGAGTCGGCAGTCTGCCGACTTCCCGGGAAACCAATTTCGACCACCGATCAGGCATCGGCGAGGTGCCCATACATTCTTATTGTTAAACGCCGACCCTGCCTCAGCGTCCCTCTAGTTGCTGCTTTTCCCGACCGCTTTTGTTTCGCATTCCTCCGTCCTACTCTGAGCATTTTGCATCGCCAGACGAGGCCCGTGTTTTCACACTGCCACCGATCTTTCGAAGACCGGTCGGCCGTTTACCCCGTTTTTGATTGCTGGTACTGTTGTTGACGTCGTCGACCTGGAGTGACCATTTGCCAAAATCGTCGGCCACCGACTGTATCCGATAGTCTGCGTCTAGTGCACGCACGTGCGCTACCCCACCGACTCTGATAACTTGCGATTCGTTTCGTCTTAGGACTTGTTCTCGCTCACTTCACACTCGGCTCAGCATGCCTTCCCCGCGCATGCGTAAGCATGAAAACGGCTGTTGATTTGCGCGGAACGAATTGCAAAATATCGAAGTTCGTGAGGCCACGCACACCAGCTGGCGCAACAAAACGATTTTTGACCACGGCCGCCCATTCTTCTAACACCACCGCGCGCACCGATTCAGGCGGCCATGCACTCTTTCCAAATTTTTCTACGTGCGAGTTTCACGGACCTTTCAAGCAAGCTACCCAACCTGCGTCTTTCCCGTGTGTTTTGGTTTTCAAGGTCCCCCTCCCGCCGCATCCTCCCCTCTCTTGATCTCAACCCCCTTCGCCCGTCTCCACCGTTCCGCGACACCCGCCACGCTGGCCCGAATTAGTTTCGTTTTCTGTCTGGAAACGGGCCCAGAGCTGTTCCACGCGTTCTGGCATGTTTGTCGTATGTGCGCGTCTTGCTCGCTCTAGGTGTGCTTGTGTGGTCATGATGGCCGACGGGAGGACTAACACGCTTTTTCCTGCCGCTCAACGAAACGTTGAAAGTGTAACCGCTTGGCTTGAGCGTAATCCGCGCGTTAGGTACCGCGTTGCGGAGCACTTGCTCATAGCTGTTGACCACCTGGCAGCCAACTTGCCGCTTCGGGCTTCCCGGTATGCAGCTGTGGAGATGGTGAATATTTCCTGGGTGGCGGTGACAGCTACATGCGTGCGAAATTGTTTTAGAGCGAGTTGAACATCTGTTGCGATGGTTTAATTACGGCCGATAATGATGCCGACACTGCAGAATTGTGCACGGATTAGGGCATTTTGAATGAAGTATGTGGCGAGAGCGATTTGGAGGATTCGGATTGTGAACGACGAAACTGGATTCAGTGCCTCATGCAGCTTATGCCACGGGCCTCGGGGAATGAGCACCCTGCGTTTACAAATTAACTCGAGACCACCCTTATCGCTTCTGCTATTCGAAACACGTGCATCACGGACTTATTGGGACATAAAAAGTTTGTGTTTTCACACGCAACTTTTTTTAAAAGCTGTGTTTCATTTACTACGAACTTCGGGATACAGCGAACGGATGCTTGGTCATGCTCAGGTTCTCTATAAGCGGGCTCAACTGTAGTTGAGGCATGCACCGAGAACAGAAGCCAGGCTAGCAGTTGAGAAGGCGATTTGCACAAGGGCCGATTACGCTATTGCATTCTACTCTTAAAGAGAAAGCTCAAGTGCCATATAAGTTCTTGACACCTACAAATAAAATCTAATATACTGGAATACTTTTAATTTTTTTTTCTTTTCATTTTACTTGACAGCTTATTAGGTTCCGTGGTGGTTCAGTTACACCATTTTGCTGCAATTCTATTTGCCTGCATCTAGCTGTGCCCATTCAAACGCAACTTTCAAAGTGCTACTTGCCCCAAAGTTAACAATTTTTTTTCTGTTTATATGGCAGAGGAGGTGCTTAGACTAAACTCTTCTTGGTCTGACAACTGCATAACAACACAGCAGTTAGATGAAAAGTGACTATTGTTAATAAATGTAGCACTATGTTCTAGGGATGTGCAAATATTCGAACTTTCTAATATTTTTTTAATGGTGATTGCCATTCAGTTGGATTGGCACCGGAGTTTGACTGTTTTAAAGTATCTGAACTTCGTGAAGATAAACGCAGTCGTCATATTTTTCTGACTTCTCAGGAACCATGAAAGCATCCTTATGATGAGGAAGTGAGAAAAAACTAATTTATGATTTTTGTTCTGCTGAAACACTCAAATTGCCTCAGCTATGTATGAAATAGCCATAATGCCTCCTAATAAATTTGTGAGGCATTTTGGTACACACATCACAACCGCGCTTTCTGCTCGAAGTCGCACGTGCCTAGGCCTAACTCAGCCCCGAACTTGGCGGGCAAGACCGTTGCGCTAGCTGATATGCGAAAGCGCAAAAGCCATAATGTACTTCATCGCAAGCAACGAATCACATTGGCCACTGGCTAGGTACTTAGAACCACGAATAGGCATCTTGCCGGTCTGTAGCGGACCCCGGCCAAGTTCGCCAAGCACCGACTCCTCGTTACAGTGGTGCCAGCGGTCGGCGATTTCACTTGTCAGCACCTCAA
This sequence comes from Rhipicephalus microplus, assembly GCF_043290135.1. Lineage (NCBI taxonomy): Eukaryota > Metazoa > Arthropoda > Arachnida > Ixodida > Ixodidae > Rhipicephalus > Rhipicephalus microplus. Next base: position 206,862,705 of record NC_134710.1, on the reverse strand, counting down.
CGCGCAAAACCAATCATGCTGCGCTCTGATTTTTTTTGTTTCCGTAGTTGGGCATAACTAACGATTAACCAGCTGCATATCGGTGGCCTTCATTTTTAAATCAGTACTTCGATATTTGTGGCGCGCGGTTCCCGTCCCGAAGGCATGCTAAGTGATGTTTGAAGTCGAAAGTTATCGAAATTGAATTTCGTAGAAAAGTCCGCTGTGAGGGAGTCCTGACCATCTTGCTGGCCTAACATTTTGGTCAATTATATCTGAATATCTATTGTACCAGAATCCATTGTAAACGATGCTCAATCAATGAAACAAATAAAAAGGTCGGCATAACGCCGCAAATTAGTGTACAATACTGTGAAACCTCGTTAAACCGTAGTTAGCCGGAGCTCGGAAAAAGTACGCACTAAATGGTAGTATTGCTTAATCGAAATAGCGTCATGTCGCTCACTTACCTGTCAAAAAAAAAAAAAAAAACCTTCAGGGAGTGTGATGAAAGAACAAAAAACGGGCAGTAATTTATTAACTTCGCGTGACAAAGTCTGTAATCTTCATTTGACGAAGTGCCGGTCTAGCAGCAACGACAGCGGCCTCAAACTCACTTATGCTGTCAGCCAGCTTTTCCGCTAGCCCCCTCTTCTCGGCAGATACCCGCATGACGCTGACGCAATGCGCAGCTTCGGCCACTGTCGGACCTGGATCACCTGTGTTGTCGCTTTCCATGTCGTCTTCATCACTATCATTTGGCGACACTTCGACAACCGAGGCAACAATAGCTTCGTCGGACATGTCCGGAGATGTCTGCACATCGCTGTCTCTGAAGTCGGGGAAGGAAATGCCTTCCGTAACGCCCTGCTGCTCCAGCACTTTAGCTAGCAGAGTTCGTCTACGATGTCCGAAGTCTGGTCGATGGTGTCACTGGCGTCATCTGCGTCGCCCGCACACACACTGAAGCCAGCACGCTTGAAGCAATTTTTAATTGTCGTTGCTTCAACCTACCGCCACGAGTATTCGAGCAGGTGAATCGCGCCAATCAGGTCGATGGAGAATAATTTGCCACATTCAATGGTGAGAAGAAATCTGCGCAGTGGATTCTTCTTGTAGAGCTGTTTTAAAGCTCGAATGATGCCTTGGTCCAAGGGCTGGGCAATCGCTGTTGTGTTTGGTGGCAGAAACGCCAACTTCACAGCCGTCAGGTTGTCCAGGGCGACGTGCGCCGAAGCGTTGTCTAAAATAATAACTCTTCTGTTCTTAGCCGCAAAACGACGATCGATGAGGCGCACGTACTCCTCAAAGAGTTTTGCCGTCATCCATGCTTTGGTGTTGCTGCGATAAATGACCCCTGATGGCAACCGGGCGCCTTTGAAACATCTAGGCTTCGCCGACTTTGCAATCACGAGGAGCGGAGTTTTGTCGGTCCCAGTCATGTTTACGCAAAACGCCACTGATATTCTGTCTTTTGCATGCTTGCCACCAGTGCACGTCTCGCCATTGAACGCGAGCGTTTTTTCTGGTAGCAGCTTAAAGAATAGCGCCGATTCATCCATATTAAAGATGTCATCAGGTGCGTAGTCTTCCAAGATGTTCTTCAGCTGACCATTTTGCCACTGCTCCGCGCCATCAACGTCAACAGCAGCACCTTCTCCCGAAACAGTCCTCGTGGTAATGCCGTGCCTCGCCTTAAATCTGGCCTGCCAGCCATTGCTGCACACGAAGTTGTCATGGTTGAGCTGCGAGGCAAAAACCAGGGCCTTCTCCACGAGTAGGGGTCAGCTGATAGGCAGATTTTTTGACCGTGCAGCTTTTAGGCACTTCACCAGCGCCTCCTCTACATTCGAAAATGCCGAACTGCATAGCCGGCACCTTTTCGCAGTTGCAGCAGCACTGCCGAGCAACTTCTCTCTGGAATTCCAAATTCCACACACCGTGGTTAACGGTAGGTCCTTTTCACGTGCCAGCGCCAATTTTTTCGTGCCACTTTCAATAGCAGGAATTATGTCCGATTTCTCCTTTATTTTCAGCACTCGATGCTTTTGTCCCAGCTTCGGCATGACACAAGTACGAAGCAGCACAAGCACACATACACAACACATGAAAAACAATGCGAGAGTTGTACGGCACGGATCAACCAGAGAACACCTATGCACGGCGCCAAAGGAACAAAGAAAGCAAAGCAAGCGCACACCGTGTTTGCGTGTTTGTGCAAAGCGCCATCGCGTTGACAACACCAGAAGCCTAGCCGGCCAAGTGCTTCTTGTTGCAGAAAAATCCAAAAGATGGCGCTCACCAACACAGCCGCCATCATCATCAACAGAAACAAGTGAGGCGTGTTTCAATCTCTGGGGCTTGCTGTTCTGTCGGGACGCCCAGTGGGGGACGACATGCTGCGGCGAGTGCGCAATGAAAATTGGAAAAACTACTTGTTAACCGATACATACGCAATAAGCTGGTACGGCTTATGCGGATACGAAATGCATTATGCTCAATGGCCGCCGAGTCGGGGATTTGACTTCACTACTTTTAAAACAAAACTACTGTTTACGCGGGTACGGTTTAACGAGGTTTCACTGTATCCGAATGCCTGTTGTAAGCAGATATGTTGGAACGAGGTTATACTGTATCCAGACAAGTCAACACAGGTTCAACTGAGTTTGCGAACTCTGCATCCTGCACGCTTCCGAAAGCACAGAAATCACTGTTTTAGTTGCTAGAGACAATGCACTCATCTTTGTTTATGTGTACCACAAACAGATGGGAGATCTGCCACTAGCATGTCACTGATTGCCATCTCCCGGTGATGTCACACTGCCAAGACACTTTACAGAGAAGCCACCTCATCAATATCAAAATCAAGAGTTCTTCTAATGTAGTTTATTAAAAATATATGCGATGCATTCCTAAGCACCATAGTACTCTTTTTTTGGGGTTCTTTAAACCCGTGTTCTTTAGAGCAACAATACCGAAACGTTACATTAATAATTTGTGTCAATACTTCTTTAACTACCGTATTTGCACGTAAATAACGCGAGGGGTGTACTATAGGTCTTGACGAAAAAAAAAAGTTCATTATGATTATAGCGCGAGGTGATGCAACTCTAAACAGCAATCAAAGAGTGGTCGCCCACAGGGCTTTATTTATATTTACAGGCGTCGAAAATCCTATAATCACTGGCTTGCCTGATCATTCATCATCGCTGCTAGAGTCTTTGTCACTGTCAACAAAAACTGCATTTTCATCCGTACCGTCCAGAGGCAGCACTTCAAGAATGTCCGTGACACTATTGCTGACGGCAAGGGCTCCCAAGCATTGTGTATCCATTGAGCGACCTCGCTGACTGAAGCTCGCTTCATGCGACCCGATGGAGTCGGTTGAATCAATGGAGTCGATGCTGTGTAGTTTGCTTCATTGTTTAGGCTCTGTGTGCAGAAAGCATTTTCTTTCTGCTTGTTCATTTGCATTTTCTGTGGGTGTTCTTTTTAATGTTGATGCCATGTTGCGGTGTTAACACCGAATTGAAAAATTATGGGAAACGCAAAACCAAATACAAAAATGTTTTTTATTTAGTTGTATTTCTTGCACGGCATTTTTTATGCTCCATTCATCAGTGTTTCTTTATTCTTGTTTATATTTTTATTTGTATTGTAATCTCATTCTGATTGTTTTGGAATCACATAGCATTAGGTTTCTTTAGTGCTGATATTGGTTTTGGCAGAGTGGTCGGTTGTTAGAGAATGAATTGCACTGTAGTAGTTTTCAACTTGTGTATTCCAGAATATCCAGATGAACGAGCTGCTCGTAGCTTGACACTGATAGCCAAGACGATTCAAACCCTCGCAAATTTCACAAGGTAAATTTTCATTCTGTATAGTATGTACATGTTGTCAAGAACTCAGTAGCAAATGCATTTGAGTAACAAATCTTCCAAAGTCGCATTGCTGCAAGTTTTGCTTTTTGTTGCTTTCTCAGGTATTCTGAAGAAGTCTTAGTGACACTGGCCGCTGAAATTTCACCAATTTAACCATGTAACTTTAGCAGTATAAGTAGGGCTTCGTGTTTTCATATATCCTAAAAGATGCTATAAACACACACTCATGAAATTTCTGATAATTCAGATTTATCCGAATTGTCAGAATTGTTGGATTTTACAATAGCATTTTGAATGTTTAAAGGACATTTCCGAAGTTGAGAATCATCAATCAAAGGGAGCGCACCTCCATCAGCAGCAGCAACTTCGTAAGGTATGCGTGCGCTTATTAGAAGCTCCGAGGTCATAATATGAAGAAATGTAGGTGCTTTATATTGAAGCATTTACAGCTGTATGTAAAGTGTTTGCAATTTCAAACCTTTCAGACAACTATAATACACCTCGTGTGTTCACATGTTTTTGTGTTCAGATATGATTTCATCTAAAATTTTGTGTATTGGGGATAATAATAATAAAAATAGATGTTTTATTTTTTAAAAAGAAGATAGCGGAGGCTAGGAGACAAAGACTAGAAGCAGATTTACTCGATCCTGATCCCATAAAAGTGCCCTTTGGCAATTTTACATCAGTGCACATCAACAGTTTTTATGAACAAGGTAAATGAACAAGAAGGGAGGAAAAATATATATATATAAAAGAGTGGAAAACAATATTATCAACAACGATGTAACACATTTATATTCGAAAGAAAATCAGTAAGAAGACATTTGAACAACTTACAATGCAAAGCTAAACATTTAATTTCACCTGAAATAAACTGATAAATGTCCAATTTTACCCCAAAAAATTAACTCCGAAAAAACCCCTCTGAATTTCATGAAAAATAAAGTCGGGAAATAGGAGCCCTAACTATAAGGAAACATATTTAATCTATAATAAAAGTTGTGTGCACCAAGTTTAATGTACACTGTGATTTTGCTGCCTCGGATGTTTATCGGAAAAACTTTCCTCCTTTAGGTTCGCGCCCGTGTGTGATTGGTGCCTCATCGGCAGAAGAAACTCGATCTTCACTTTATTGCCACCGCAAGCCAATTAAACACCACGACTCTAAAGAGAAAAAAAAAAAACGAGCTGGCATGTAAACATCAGCATCGCTTTTTGTGTATCGGCACCTCCCAGCAAATAGTTAATTCCAACAGTACTGAAAGTTGGGCGAGTTGGTACTCATTCATGACTTCTTTGCGCAAACACGTACACGGACACAGGAAAAGAGGCAAACAACACGGGCGCAAACTCACAACTCGTTTATTTTGAACAACGAACTGTACTTATATCTTCACGTAGCCCACACACCCCCCATCGGTGGATCCAGGAACAAACGAGATAACCCAAAGCAAGCTTATTCAGCGCTACGTCATGATAAGAACCACGAAAAACACCAAAAAATTGAAGAGTTCACGCATCTGCAGACGGATTGTAGCACGTGCCTTTCAAAAAGTGAAATTCTTTATCGGACAAGGTGATGGAAGCTTGGCTAACACATTTCTCTCCCAAGTTTCTAATATGGAAAGCTTCAATCAACTCCCTGTTAATTTTCCTCTTGTGAGTTGACAAAATCTTTGTGTCTGTAAAAATTGGTACGCACCCACAAGACTTGCAGTGATCCACCAGATGTGTTCTCCCTGAACTACGTAATGCCGAGTCATGCTCCCTCAACCGTGTGTTTATACACCTTCCAGATTGCCCGACATAACATCTGCCACAGCTGAACGGAACCTGGTATACCACTGCTGTTCTGCAAGACCGGTAATGTTGGCTGTGTTTCATCTGGCACTTGTTCTTACTCTGCGTAGTGCCGGACTCCACCATGTTCCGAAGTCGTGGACACAACTTAGACAGCTTGTTGGGTGCTGAAAAAACCGAGGTTACTCCGTATCTCGCTGCTACGTTTTTTAAGCCATGGGACAACCTATGAACATATGGGAGAACTGCAAGTTTTCTTTTTTCACTTTGTACTCTTCTGGGACTTCTTTCCGTACCTTTTATCACTGGGATGAGTTTTTTGCAAATGGTGTTCAGCAAATGGCTGGGATACCCAGCTGCCCTGAGCCTGCTTACCTGGTCCTGAAAGCTGGCAGCAATCTCGTGCACTCATGCTAGTGCACGAGATTCTAGTATCCTCATCTTAGATCTTCGTTGCTTCGGTCATGTGTGCACGAGATTGCTGCCAGCTTTCAGGACCAGCTAAGCAGGCTCAGGGCAGCTGGGTATCCCAGCCATTTGCTGAACACCATTTGCAAAAAACTCATCCCAGTGATAAAAGGTACGGAAAGAAGTCCCAGAAGAGTACAAAGTGAAAAAAGAAAACTTGCAGTTCTCCCATATGTTCATAGGTTGTCCCATGGCTTAAAAAACGTAGCAGCGAGATACGGAGTAACCTCGGTTTTTTCAGCACCCAACAAGCTGTCTAAGTTGTGTCCACGACCTCGGAACATGGTGGAGTCCGGCACTACGCAGAGTAAGAACAAGTGCCAGATGAAACACAGCCAACATTACCGGTCTTGCAGAACAGCAGTGGTATACCAGGTTCCGTTCAGCTGTGGCAGATGTTATGTCGGGCAATCTGGAAGGTGTATAAACACACGGTTGAGGGAGCATGACTCGGCATTACGTAGTTCAGGGAGAACACATCTGGTGGATCACTGCAAGTCTTGTGGGTGCGTACCAATTTTTACAGACACAAAGATTTTGTCAACTCACAAGAGAAAAATTAACAGGGAGTTGATTGAAGCTTTCCATATTAGAAACTTGGGAGAGAAATGTGTTAGCCAAGCTTCCGTCACCTTGTCCGATAAAGAATTTCACTTTTTGAAAGGCACGTGCTACAATCCGTCTGCAGATGCGTGAACTCTTCAATTTTTTGGTGTTTTTCGTGGTTCTTATCATGACGTAGCGCTGAATAAGCTTGCTTTGGGTTATCTCGTTTGTTCCTGGATCCATCGATGGGGGGTGTGTGGGCTACGTGAAGATATAAGTACAGTTCGTTGTTCAAAATAAACCAGTTGTGAGTTTGCGCCCGTGTTGTTTGCCTCTTTTTCTGTGTCCGTGTACGTGTTTGCGCAAAGAAGTCATGAATAGTTAATTCCAATTTTCTCCATTCTGGGGGGCAATAAATGAGCCAGTAATAAAGGGTAACAATTTGTGAGCAATAAGCAAATGCCGTCATTGCCAAGAAATTGCAACTGCGCACTTATGCACAATCGCATGTATGGGTGGTAGCTATGGCAGCCTAAACAAACCACGAGTGAAAAAGCAAACCTAATTACAACAGTCCAAGGAGAAAGAAATTTATTGTATCTTCAAAGGGTGCCAGCACTTGCTTGTCTTGCTAGAACGGGTGGAAATATTCTTACAAAATATTCTCACAGGGGGAAGCTTTGCTTACATGATTATCTAAATTTCCCCTGCAACACTTTTTGAACATGCTTAGTATTCACTGCAGATTAGTAGCCAAATCCCTTTTGAGTCGCGCGGCACACGGAATGGGCACTTTTATTTCAAGGACAGCCGAAAGTGGCTCGCTGTCCTTTGCTGATTTTATTGCGAATAGATCCTCAATAAAGTTTATATTGATAAATTGCCATTGAATGAACAATATATATAAAATTATCCCTCTTTGAAAACACCACAGTAAGTCCTTTTACTTTAGTTAGAGATCATTAGGAGAGGCATTAATCCTCTAGTCGACGTAAGACTGATGATGGTTATTGATACTTTTGGGAAACAACATCTAAAGAGCAACTCCATTTTGTTAGCTTGCACTGTTCTTACTCTGTGATGTTACACATGTATTTGCACAGGTTTGGTGGAAAAGAGAGCTTCATGGAGTTCATGAATGACTTCGTGGAAAAAGAATGGAGCACAATGAAGACTTTTCTCAAGGTTATTTCGGTGAGTGTCCAGGACTTTACACACATGTTAAACTTGTCTCCAGTCAGAAAAAGATTGCCTTAAGTTTGCGAGATGCTGACAGATAATTTGGTCTTAGCAGGAACCACGACATTTGTGGTGTCTGGACATCTCTCTTGCGTACATCTTTGCATGCCCCGTCTTTTAACATGTACCAATGGTTTGTGCGAATAGGGAATTTTATGTTTGAAGCAAATTCAAAGGAACTAGTGATTTTGGTCTAATAACTTCAAATCGAATTCGAATACTAAATGACATGTTATCAAAAAAAAATGGGCATATTTGTCGTGACCAAACTAATCTGCGCAACATCTTTTTCAAATGTGAAACGAGGCCTGTGTAATCTTTTTTTTTTTTCCAAAGAAAGTGAGAACAACTTTGAATAGTAGCAGTAGTAGTAGTAGCAGTAGTAGTAAACAACTTTATTAAGGCAGCTGACGGTTTCTTAAGTGGCGAGGGCTGTCGGGCCATGCCTGGTCGCCACCTCGTCAGGGCGTTTGATGGCCCGGAACTAAGTGTCCAGGCTTGTGGTCGTGAGGATTCTCTCTCAGGCCTCACTTGATGGTGACTGTCTTGGGAAGTTTGGTGGAGGAGGTTCCTTGCTGCATCCCTAGATGATGTGGTCCAAGGTTGCGGTCTGTGTCTTGCAAAGGGTGCACGTAGATGTGAATAAGGCAGAGTATATGTGTCTGTATATGTAGGGGAAAGGGAATGAGTTGGCTTGAAGCCACCCGAAGTTATTTGTTGAGCTTTGTTTAGTTGTAGGTGCGGGGTTGGTCTGATTTGTCTTGATAGCGTGTAGTACTTCATGATGTCATGAAAGGTGATGAGTGGTTCGGTTGCTTCGGTATTGTGGTCCGAAGTCTGGCCCACCGCTGGGCGTACGAGTCCTCGAGCTTGTCTGTGGGCGGCTTCATTATCCGTATTTTCTGTGTGCGCTGGGACCCAGATGAGTTGGATTAAGCAGGGATCGTCACCGTCCGTGCTGCTCGCAGCAGTGTCGCCTGAGACGCGTGGCACTTGGGGGAGAGGACAGAAGATGCGTGCCATGATTGGGGAAACAGTGCCACGGGCAAATCGGTTGATGGCAGATTTGGAGTCACTAATGATAGTTTGTGGTGTACACGTATCTCGAAAGAGTACGGCCACCAGCGTGGGTCCGGTCTTAGCGAGTCGCAGGGCACGCGTTAACCGTCGCCGTGGCGAGAACACGATACTGCTCAAAGTCGCAACACTTTATTGTGGCAACACCAAACGTAGTACAGCCCGTTGCAAAGGCGCGGCGAGAAAGCAAATAGGCTTATCCATGCCATGGGCACAAAGTACTACACAGGGTGCCACGAGCACGTCTCCGCGGTAATGGTGATCCACGGAGACACCGGGACCAAGGCCCGGTTGCTCGAACGAGGGCAAAGGCGCTCGCGTTGGCTTCGGAGGGAGACCGGTCAGCGTAGCCAGGCCACGCACTAGGACACCGTACCGCCCTTCCGGCCGTGCGTACGCAGCGGGGCAACAAAAGGTGAGCGTTTGCCTCGGGCGCGAGGCGCCGTCAGCGAAGTCCGACGAGCCCCGAGCGACGGGAGTCGACGAACGGAAAAGATTGCGTGGCTCACCGTTTGCTGTCCCGGAGAGTATCTGTCTGCTCCTGACGCAGCGCGCGAAAACCTCTCGGGAGGCTCCACGCGTGGCGCCACAGTCAGCATCCGCTACCGGGTGAGGGAGTTAAACGTCACTCCGCTCTCACAGCGCAGCTGACAGCAAAGGAGGGCAGACATGTCGGGACATGAGAACGGCAGAAAAGGCGGCAAAGCCCACGCAAAGGCAGCGGGCTAGCCTCAATTCCCACATCCCCCTCTCCTAAATTTGCCCTTTACCGGTCTGCAAAAGGCAGCCGGACGTCACCCATGCAGTTGAAATGACACTGCTATGAGCGCCAGCTAACCTCAGTCCAGCCCTGCTATTGCTGCTAAAAAAAATGATTACAAAGGAGAAACAAAAACATAAATAACAAAATAAACACATGACACTACAAAAGTAACAGCGGAAGGGAGCACAGAAAAGTGGGACTAGTGTTCGTGGTGCTGAAGCGGGATAGCGTCCACTGCGCAGAGGGGCGGAAGGGCATGACAGTGTCCGCTGGTTGCGATGCCCGAGTGCGAGGTCAGAGGTTCGGGAGGGGGCTCACTGATGGCTCGTTGCTGCTCTTGATAAGCCGCGAGTCCGACGAACACCGCCTCGGTTGTGGTTCGGAGGCCCCGCATTTTTCGCTCGATGACGGAGCTGGGACGTTGCGGGAAGCCGCGCCTCTCCATTATCAGGGAGGCCGAACCAGAATTGGCTGCGAGGCACCCTGGCGTTGGCCGGCAGCATATAGCTGCTTTCAGCTGGCCTCGCACAGGAGCCATGGTGGGAAAGGCAGCAGGGCTTCTTTGGCGACAGCCGAGAGCAGAGCACAGCCAGACGGTCTGACGTCAGTGGGTCAGTGCCCGCCCAGCACCTCCAGTGTCCGTGCCGATGGGGGGAAGCCATGACGCACTCTTCGCGCGGGCTCACACGGAAGCATCACGCACTTACGCACGCACACACACACCGCCGACGGCTGCGCGAGCGTAGGCGCAAAGCGTCCTTCGTCTCACTCCCCCGGCAAGCACTGACACTCAAGGTCACACACAGCTCCCTTCGTGGTAGACGAAATGAACACGGGAAAAAAAAGTAACAACAGAGCAAAATTACACTCAACATCTGGCAAAAAAAACAAAATATAAATAACACTTATTATTAGACAAAAGAAACATAAAATACACATGAACACTTAAAAAAAAAACACTGGCAGCAGACAGGGCAGGGTCAACTTCTTTACGAGAAAAGGTTGTAAACAAGCTAACCTATACTGAGGCTAGAGAGTAAACTGAGGGCCTTCGGTTGCGGAGAAGTCCGCCGTCCGGCGCGAAATCACAAAGGTGACCGCTTCCTCAGATTATACCGGTGCGGGCCCGTTGCTTGCGCGAAGTGCCGCAGGGTTCTGGCGCGAGCTCGTCAGACCGTGATGCAAAGGGTTTCAGGTCTGCGATATGGGCACGGCTGACTTTTTCCGTATGGGGATCTTTCAGCAAGTACGCGAGTGGAGTGCAAGCTTTCTCCACTCGGTACGGACCAAGCCACTTAGGAGCGAGCGAGGTTGAGAACCCCTTACTGGCATCGCTAAGAGCGTGGTTGCGCTTCAGGACAAGATCGCCCACCTCAAAAACTAGGTCGCGATGCTTGCGACCATATTGGGCCTTCTGCTGAGCCCTGGCCGACGCCAAACTTTGCCTTGCTTTGCAGAAAGCTCGACAAAGCCTGTCCCGAAGTGCCCACGCGTAAGCAGAGCAGTCTGCCGGCGCCTCCTCGTCCTCGAGCTGGCATTGAGTGACGCTGGTCACCGGATTTGCCAACTCCCTTCCAAAATTTAAGAAGGCGGGCGAGAAACCAGTTGAGCGGCTCTCGGATGTTCGAATAGCAAACGCGAGCTCACTCATATGGTCTGCCCAGTCCCTTTGACTTTCGGCAAAGGCCGCCAACATCGGTTTGAGCGTACGATTGACGCGCTTCGTCAAATTAAACTGGGGATGGTAGGGTGAAGTGGTGCAGTGATCGATTCCGAGGGAACGGCACGTGACACCAAACACCCGAGCGGTGAAATACGAAGCATTGTCAGTGATGAGCCTTTCCGGGAAGCCGAACCGGCAAAACACTTCCTGCAGCTTCTCAAGCACCGCTCGCGCTGTCATCTTCCGAAGTGGGAAAAGTTCCACCCATTTCGAAAAGTGATCAACGACTACCATCAGGTGAATGAACCCCTGCTTACTTCTGGGAAATAGTCCCATTAGATCGCAGGTGGCCACTTGCGACGGACTCTCACTGACAATCGGTTTCATCAGACCGGGCGGTTTGCCACCCCTTGATTTCACCGTTTGACAGACGCGGCAAGAACGGCAATAGCGAAAAATGTCTCGCTTCATGCCGGGCCAGGCCCCGCCGCGGTGGTCTAGTAGCTAAGGTACTCGGCTGCTGACCCGCAGGTCGTGGGTTCAAATCCCGGCTGCGGCGGCTGCATTTCCGATGGAGGCGGAAATATCGTAGGCCCGTGTGCTCAGATTTGGGTGCACGTTAAAGAACCCCAGGTGGTCAAAATTTCTGGAGCCCTCCACTACGGCGTCTCTCATAATCAAATGGTGGTTTTGGGACGTTAAACCCCACAAATCAATCAATCAATCAATCATGCCGGGCCAGGTCACAACGCGGCTCTGTTTTGCAAAAACTTTCGAGCCACTCAGGTGACCGGCCATGGGTTCGTCGTGAGAGGATCGCAACAGTGCGGCTCTCAGACTTTTGGGCATAACCACTTTAAACGGGTCGACGGACTCGTCGTCAGTGGCTATATACTTCAGCAGGAGCCCGTCATGGTCCAGCAAATATGAATCCACCGGGGACTCCGACACATGCTGGTTCGAGTCCCCTATTCGCGCCCGCTGCAAGGCAAGCAGCGTCACGGCGCTCTGTCTCGTCGAGACAGTCGTTATTGGCACCCGCTGCAGGACAAGCAGCGTCACGGCGCTCCATCTCTCTGAGACCGTCGCACATTTCGCGACAAAACGGGTCACTTTGCTGGGCCTTCAGAAGCTCTTCTCTGCTGAAAGCGATGCCCATTCTCCCAAAATGGGGGAGTCTGGTATCGCGCCCACTCAGGACCGCAGCAACAACCGCTTGAGTTGGCGTTACGGGTTCGCTCTCGGCCTCGTGGCCTTCGGAAAGCTCCCCCGCTCGGCCGCTTCGCGGTGCGCCGCTTAGCTGGTTAGCAGCCAAGGTTTGTCTGCATGGGGACTCACTCTTCTCGCCGAATGGCGGCGAAGCTGCTGTTTCGCCTCCGACGCTTGCATGTGCTAAGGCACGCTAGCGGCTGTCGCACCGGGATCAAGGTCCTCGGCCGACAATGGGGCACGAGATAGCGCGTCAGCTACCACGTTGGTGCTCCCCTTTCGATACTGCACCAAAAAGTCATAGTGCTGTATCAGGAAAGCCCAGCGCGCCAGCCTGCCGGCAGGCTCACGGAGCCGCATCAGCCAGCTGAGCACACTGTGATCCGTTTGCACTACGAATTTCGTCCCATCAAGATAGATGTCAAACTTCCGCAGTGCAAACACGATAGCAAGGCACTCCTTTTCGGTCACGGAATAATTTTTCTCCGCAGAGACCAAGGAGCGACTGGCAAAGGCCAACGGCTGCAACACGCCATCGTATTCCTGTAGGAGAAGAACAGCTCCTAAACCCAGATCGCTCGCATCAGTTTGTACAACGAACGGTCTGGTCAGGTCGGGGAGCTTGAGCTGCGCTGTCTCTGCTATGGCGTTAGACAGTCGGCAAAACGCCTCTTGCTGCTCAAGTCCCCATTGCCACTCAGCAGACTTACCCAAGAGTTTGCTCAAGGGCGCCTGCAGTCGGGCACAGGACGGAATGAAGGAACGGTAAAAGTTGACCATTCCTAAAAAGCGGCTAAGGCCACGTACGTCCTTGGGCACGGGAAAATCGAGAATAGCTCGAAGTTTCTCCCGATCCGGCTCTATGGAGCCTTCGCCCAGCGTAAACCCGAGCAACTGAACACGGGTCTGCGCTAATTGGACCTTAGCGGGGTTTAATGTCATCCCGGCGGTCCTCACCCTCTCGAGTACATCGGCAACATGGGCCAAGTGCTCTTCGAAGGTTCGTGAATAAATCACGATGTCGTCCAGGTAGCACATGCAGTATGACCACTTTTCTTCCCCGAGGACGCGGTCCATGAGTCTTTGAAACGTCGCAGGAGCATTGCAAAGACCAAAGGGCATACGAGTAAACTCGAACAACCTTCTGTGGGACGTTAATGCAGTTTTACACTGGTCACGGTTACCCATCCGGACCTGTAGGTAACCTTTAGAGGCGTCAAGCGTGGTAAAGTACCGTGCATCACCCAGGTTACCTACGATGGAGTTTATCGTGGGGAGCGGATAGGCATCCTTACGAGTCACTCCATTCAGACGGCAATAGTCGACGCACAGGCGATGACTGCCATCTTTCTTAGGCACCAGCACAATTGGAGACGCCCAGGAGCTAGACGAGCGGCGAATAATGCCAGCCGCAAGCATGTCATCTAACAACCCATCGATAATCTGCCTTTTGGCGAGACTGACGGGCCTGGGGTTACACTTCAAAGGAAGCGCGTCACCAGTTTCGATCACATGACTCACTAAATCAGTGCAGCCAGGTTGATCGGTGAAGATCTCGTCGTACTGACGTAACAGTGTCGACAGACGAGCCTTCTGTGCTTCATCCAACTGAGTCGCGCAGGCGACCAAAGGATGTAGTGCCTCTTCGTGTCGTGTCAGTCAATCCACACGGGTTTCGAGCCAATGAGCCCAGAACGCCAGGGTACGACCCCGGAGTTGGCGCACGACACGGTTCGTGCCGCGCCTCTCGTTCCCGAAGGGGACTGTGAGAGGGCAAATGCGTTGAGCGGGGGCTTGGCCCCGAACTCTTCGCAGGGCACGCTTCCGACTCTTTTGCCGCAAAGGCGACGGTAAGCGCCGGCGGGCTGATGAACGGCTTGAGTTGGCAAAATGGGCCATCACAATAGCCGCCATTCGCAATGTCCACAACGATACCGGTTTTAAGGAGAAAGTCCCGACCGAGAATCACTGGAACATTGAGCCCTGGAAGATGAACAAGACAGCAGCGTCTCATTCGATCTCCCCATCGGACAGTCAACCTTTCAGCGCCTGCCGAATGGGCCACGCCTTTCGCAAGGGTGAATGTCGTTCGGCTGTCCCGCAAGCACACTGAGTGCTTCTGCAAGTGGGACAACACCTGTTCGCCAAACAACGAGGCGCTAGCGCCCGTGTCCAGCAAAGCCGAAAATTCACGGCCGGCAATGGTGACCGGAATGAACGGCGCGTGCGTATCAGCAAGAAAAGTGCTTGCCCTGCACGCAGAGGTTAGAAGCAAAGGTTGGGTCGCTCGTGCATTCACGAACGACCCGGAAGCCCGTTTTCCTGCCTCGCAGGAGGCCTGGATCCGGTGCATTCCCTTGCTATGTGCCCTCTTTCACGGCAGCGGTAACAGCGCACTCCATCACGGTCTGTATTCCCAGACGGAGCAGCCTCGAGCTGTCGTGATCGGCTCGCTACGTTAACGTAGGATACGTTTCTGCGAGCCGCACCTCCTACATTCGTTGGGTCGGAAAGCGTCTCTGTATGGAGGTTTCAGGTGGAGCAGCGCAGGCTGCCCACCTTTCATGCGTAAAGGGGTCAACACCGCGATCGCTCAACTCCCACGCACAGCCGGTTGCAGCCGCAAAGGCGGCGCCGAGAGGCTGTTGCCGTTGGGGAAGGGTCATGGCCCCTCTCCAAACGCAGCGCGGCTCAAGGGCAACGCTGGCTGGCGGCGGCGGGCGATAGGCACGCGCGGCGAGAATGTCGCCTTGGATGCGCTTCGCCTCGGCGGCCAACTCTTCTAAGTCCCGGAAGCGGCCGCCGCGCAGGTATGCCGAAAAAGACGGATGTGCCTGCCGTATCACCCGTTCAACGCATTCCTCGTTCGAGGTTCGGGGCTCAGCGATAGAAATAAGTTCATCCATTGCACGTACATACTCCTGTAAAGACTCGTCAGGAGCTTTTGTACGGAGCTCGAGCTCTCGCCGCATCCCACTTTCGTAGTCAGCGGGTAGAAATTCGCGCAAAAAGACCGCACGAAACTCCTCGAGGTTTGCTGCGCGGTAACCGGTAAGCCAATACCACCTCGCCGCCGTGTCAGTCAGTGCAGCTGGAACAACACGTTCGAGCTCCACCTTATCATACAAACCCATCGCTCTCTGATAACGTGATAGAGAGTCGAGGTAATCTCGGGCGGTGAGCTGATCACCGTGTCCGCTGTAGGTTGGCAAAGGCAACATAACAGCGGGGTGACCGCTTTTCGGACCAGCCGAAAGCGTTTGCACAGCTCCCGAGAGTGCTTGGATCATCTGCACGGCGTTCTGCAGCAAAGTCTGCGTCGTCGCACCGGCTTCGTAGGAAGCCGTTGGTGCGTTAGCGGCGCGGTCGAGCGAAGGCGAGCAGTCGCCCAGCTCGATCAGTGGGGCGGTTTCAAACAGACCACCACCCTGCACGCCATTCCCAGAGCAAAATAGGCTCCTTGTGGGATTGGCCTGTTGTCGAACCAAAGGCGCACTTGGTGCGGCTACCATCGACAATTCAGGCGCCTGCTCAGCGTGCGTTCGAAGTGTCGATTGCACAGCTGATAGCGGGCAAAAGTCGGCGAGGGCCAAGGCCTGCGCGCCGTCAATTCCGCAGGGAACCGACTGCGAGCGCTGTGCCGACGAACTTCCATGCATGCCGAAGGGCGCATTAGCAGTTGGAGGCGCTTGTGCGTAACGTTCGGGTAGGGCAAGAGGCCCATTCTGAAGCGACGCGCCATCTCCAAAGGGAGCGGCTAGGCGCCTCGGTGTCGTCACTCCAATAGGGAGTGCCGACACGGACGGGTGCAGAAGGGTTCCCGTCAATAGAGGCAATGGCCTCCTTGTGCAACGCGGCATCCGCTAAAAGGGACAGCGGACAAAAATCCCGCGAAGCAGCCATGTTGCGACGAGCCCGAATCGCGCAGGCGAACTGACTCGCTAAGAGCAGTCAAAAGCTAGAGCTTTTGATACCGCGTTGAGGGCCAGTGTGGTGTACACGTATCCCGAAGGAGTACGGCCACTAGCGTGGGTCCGGTCTTAGCGAGCCGCAGGGCACGCGTTAACCGTCACCGTGGCGAGAACACGATACTGCTCAAAGTCGCAACACTTTATTGTGGCAACACCAAACGCAGTACAGCCCGTTGCAAAGGCGCGGCAGAAAAGCAAATAGGCTTATCCACGCCACGGGCACAAAGTACTACACAGGGTGCCACGAGCACGTCTCCACGGTAAAGGTGATCCACGGAGACACCGGGACCAAGGCCCGGTTGCTCGAACGAGGGCAAAGGCGCTCGCGTTGGCTTCGGAGGGAGACGGGTCGGCGTAGCCAGGCCACGCACTAGGACACCGTACTGCCCTTCCGGCCGTGCGTACGCAGCGGGGCAACAAAAGGTGAGCGTTCTCCTCGGGCGCGAGGCGCCATCAGCGAAGTCCGACGAGCCTCGAGCGACGGGAGTCGACGGACGGAAAAGATTGCGTGGCTCACCGTTTGCTGTCCCGGAGAGTATCTGTCGGCTCCTGACGCAGCGCGCGGAAACCTCTCGGGAGGCTCCACGCGCGGCGCCACAGTCAACATCCGCTACCGGGTGAGGGAGTTAAACGTCACTCCGCTCTCACAGCGCGGCAGACAGCAAAGGAGGGCAGACATGTCGGGACATGAGAACGGCTGAAAAGGCGGCAAAGCCCACGCAAAGGCAGTAAGCTAGCCTCAATTCCCACAAGTTTCAAATCCGGCCATTGCGGCGAGTACTATGGCAGCTTCTTCGGCCTCGGTTGGGTCCTGTGTGCGTATGGAGCCGGCACACATCGTGGTAGGCTCTATATCGACTGAGGTACGTTTCGACGAGACATTGATTGCATAGGCCTGTTTGGGGGCTGGGTATCTTGCCGCGCCGTGAGCCGCCTTAGTGTACGTACCGTAGGTACAGTGAAGGTTCCAGTCGCGCGCCGATCGTCTATCGTCATGAATGCCGGCCAGCATGTTCTTCGGCAATGGCTGTGAAGCGCTGTCTGATGAGGGGTGGTAGCGAGATCAAGTCTTGTTCTCTTGGTGACGAAGGAATGCGGATACACTAGGAGTATCCATCTTCCAGTCTTACTACCACGCAATCATTCAATTTGTGCAGTTCGGTGAGCTTCGATAAGTTCATCTATTGTATTGTGAATTCTAAGGCTGTGGAGGTGCGTGGGCGATGTCGTGTGGGAGAGGCCCAAGGTGATCTTGTGGACTGTGCGAATAAGTCTGTCTACTTTTTCTTTTTCAGCCTTGAGTAGTCGTAGGTACGGTAAGGCGTAAGTGATTCTTGTGGTTATGAAGGCGTTTAACAGCTGGAGAAGTTCATTTTCTTCCATGAAGTGTTTCCGCGCGGAGATTCTTTCTAACAGACAGGCAGTCCGAGTGACGGTGACCGCAAGCCTCTCAAGTGGGATGGTATTGCTCCTGCCGGCTTGTACATGAAGGCCGAGAATCCGCATGTGCTGCGCTATCGGTATTTCGGATCCCGCAATCCTGAGAGTGATGGTTGGTAGTGGCGGGTGTTTAACCTTGCGGTAGTCAGGAGAACGAAGAAGGAGGAGTTCAGATTTTTTCACTGAGCACTCGAGAGCCGCACGCGCAATGTATTCAGCCGCTGTGTTCGCGGCGCGTTGTAGTGCCTCTTCGATGTGTCCATTGGAGCCGGTAGTAGTCCATACCGTCACGTCGTCCGCGTATAGGTTGTGTCGGATGTTGGGTATGCGGTCTAGTAACTGTTGGAGTAGGCTCATTACAAGGTTGAAGAGGAAAGGGGAAAGAACGGCTCCCTGTGGCATGCTTTTGTTGAATAGGGCAAGTCGCTTCATGGCGTTGCTGTCATTCAGAGAAAGTTCCACAGTGTGGCCTTGTAAGAAGGAGCATACGTTGTTGTAAATACGTTCCTGGGTTTGTTGAAGCCAAGTGCTGGACTATCGCGTTATCGAATGCCTTGTGTAGGTCAATGCCTAGCATTGCTCGCGTGCCCGCACGTACAGGGTCTTTCAATAAATCGTGGTAGATTTGTACCAGATCATCTTGAGTAGATGAGTGGGTGCGAAAACCGAGCATGGTTGGAGGGAAACGGTCTTGCTCTTCTGCAAGTGTTTCAAAGCCAAGCCAGGAACACGTGCTCAAATAGTTTGCCAAGGCATGAAGTTAACAAGATGGGGCGAAGATTTGATAAATCTGCCTTTTTTCCGGGCTTTGGTATAAACACTATTTTCGTGTGCTTCCATTCTTCTGGTATACTGCCGGCATGCCAGCAGTCGTTGAAATATTCAGTAAGGGACTGACCTTGCGTCTAGGTTGCAGATTGTTTCGTTGGAGACTCCTCTTAACCTGGGGCCGAAATTGTGCGAAGCTTTAGAATGGCTGCATACACTTCGACTTCTGTGATGTTGGCATCAAGAGTTGGGTTTGGTTTATCTTTATAGGGTGGTAGTGGTGTCGCTAGTTGGTGGGCTTGGTTGATGTATTTGTCCGCCAGGTCGGTTCGTAGATCTTCGTCTCATTCGGGTTGTTGGTGGACAAGTTGCTTAAGTCTGTGTCGTGCGGCTGTTTTCGAGTCGTCATGATCCAGTAAGTGGCGGGATAGGTGCCACGTCTTCTTTTTGCCTAGCTGTCCATTGAGTCCGCTGCACAGCTGACCCCATTGTTGGCGAGCGAGGTAGATACTGTGTTGCTCGATTTCTTCAGAGGGGTTCTGTATGCGGCGACGCAGTTTCTTATTGTAGCATTGCTTCTGCCATCTGCGCAGCAGGCTTGCATGTGGGTCCCACATGTGGAGAAGACAAGAGTCTGTGGCAGGCGTTTCCTCTGCTGCTTTACTTTCGCGCGTTGTGCGCCACACTTGGTCGTTTAGTGAGGTTGTCCATTTCATGAGGTTTGTTATGTGTTCCGAGGCTTCACTTTCGCAGACATCTTTAAATTCGAGCCACTCTGTGATTCGAGTGAGTGCTTTGTGTGCTCTCTTGGCAGCGGGCGTCTGTACCTAGATGGCAATGATGTAGTGGTCACTACCAGTGAGTTGACAGGTGTTCTCCCATATGATCTGTGCAATATTCTTGCAGTATGTGAGATCCGATGGCGTGTCCCTACACGCGCTGTTTCCTATCCAGATCGGTGGCTGCTGCAAGTCATTTAGTAGAGGGAGACGGGGATCCTGACTGAGTTGCCACAGCTTCTTGCCTCGTTTGTTTGCCGGTAGGTAGTCCCAGTCAGAGTGCCTGGCATTGAAATTTCTCAGTATAAGCAGCTGTGCGCCTCGAGATAGCGATGTGGTTTTCTGGAAGAGCAGGTTGAGCAGGGGTGCGCATTATACGTTGAGGACAAAGACTGACTGATGTGAGCGTTTTCGTGGAAGAATTTCCACGACCGTGTGTGGAATGTCCGGGAACTCTAAGTCGTGTTGTTTTGCCTTGAGGCTCTTGTGGATGAGGGTACCTGTACTTGGGGCTTCTTGGTTGTGCAGGTTGATCAATTGTTGGAAAGCGATTGTAACCCGGGAGTGAGATAGCAGCTGTTGTTTTCTGTAGTGCGATAACATCTGGTGCCGTTTGGCAATTTGGCAGTTGTGTTTCTTGTACGAGTAGCTGCAGGTGGGATTTCTTATTACGGAAGCCCCTGCAGTTTCACTGCCATATTGTCAAGTGGGTGCTGGCCATGATGCATCAGCTGGAGCATTACTTGAGGGTGTCGTGGGTTCGCTGTGCTGGGTGGAAGAGTGAGAGGACACTCTGTTGCGTATGATAGCTGGTGCTCTGGCCATGCTTTGTTCAATTACTGCAAAACTTGATTGATTGATTGATTTGTAGGGTTTAACGTCCCAAAACCACTATTTGATTATGAGAGACGCCGTAGTGGAGGGCTCCAGAAATTTTGACCACCTGGGGTTCTTTAACGTGCACCCAAATCTGAGTACACGGGCCTACAACATTTCTGCCTCCATCGGAAATGCAGCCGCCACAGCCGGGATTTGATCCCGCGACCTGCGGGTCAGCAGCCGAGTGCCTTAGCCACTAGACCACCGTGGCGGGGCAATTACTGCAAAACTGGTGACGGTGTTGTTTACGGTGGCTTCCATGTTTGAGAACCATGTCTCTATGTTCGTTAGATGTGAGTCTACAGTTGCGAAGGCTTCTGTTATGGCGGCGCAAACTGCGTCAGTGACCGTGGTATAGACTGTCGTGCGGAGGGCTTCGACAACGGATGCGTTGACCGTTTGAATAATTCTCACCATCATGTCCTCTTCGGATAGCAGCGTTTCCATGGAAGTCGTTGCTTTACGTTTGGCTGCTGCAGCTTATTGGGGCTGTGGAGTTGAATTATGCATGGACTGGCTGGCCTTTGCCAGTCTACTTTCTAGAGAGCTGTTATGCGCAAGCAGCGTTTCGATCTGAGCTTGTTGTGTCGCCATTTGGAATTTTAACGCATTGATTGTTTGCGTAACTTGCTTGACGAGCCACACGATTTCGATGGCTGCGGGGGAGATGATGGAAGTGGAGACGCCGGGCTTCGCACCCATGCCACAGTAGGGTTGCTTGGTGATTCTTTTGATAAATCGGCATGTTGAATGTGACTTGATGATCGGGTTCGTGATTTTGACCTTGAGTGGAAGGTTGCTTGACCCTGCGAGATCGTGACTTCGATCGGCTGTCCCGTTTCGTCGGCGTTTGTAATGTCTCGAGACTGGGGTAGTTACACTCGTCCAAGGCAGGCGGGCTATCGTCATTTGAAGTTGGCTGTGTCGCTGGTGACTCGGTTTGTAGTGTCTTTTCTGCTTGTGCTGCGTTAGGTGGTTCAGGCTTTTTGGCGAAGCGGTACTGGCATCTTGAGCTGTTCGTCATGTGTCCTCCTTGACAGACGATACAGCGGGCTTGGCATGTTGGTGGCATTCCTTGCGGTGGTGGCTCGTGGCCTTCTCCGCAACGCGTGCAGCATCGGCACCTAGGTTGAGGGCACACATCAGAGCGGTGCCCGGTCTTCCGGCAGCTGAAGCATGCTTCTACTTTGGGATAAAAAGGGTATTCTCGGATGCCATCTAGGTAGGTGGTCCCCGAGCAGCGTTATGAGTAAATTCTTCGTTTTTCCCATGCTTCTGCCACCTACTATTTGGTAGTTAGGGTTGCTTTCTTGAAGGTTTTTCAGCGTCTCATCATCGGTGGGGAACGTGTGGGTGTAGAAAGCGATGCCTTATGTCGCGTCGTCGGGTGGCGGGGCGTACATGTGTAGCTCAATCTGCCGGTCTTCTCCGAGGAGGATTGATGTGATGCATTGGTACGTGATTGCTCGGTCGGTGGTAGCCACACTAACGGTAAAAGTGTTATTCCTTGGGTGTATGCGTATTTCATCACACTTGACGTGGTTAGTGCGACGAAAAAAGGTCACCCAGAAATTTTGCTTTAAGCAGTGCTTTTTGCAAGTCTCCGGGTAATGTGTGCGTGAGGTCAGTGGGTGTCTTGGGGCATTCCACGATGTGGTACGTGTGCGACAGCAGTCTTGGCAAAGGATGGCGGTTCAGTTCTGGCGGCAGCCGGGGGGTTATGTAGTTTTGGGGGCTTTGCTTGCTTGCGTGTCGTTCATTTGGGCTTGTTGCTTCAGCGCCTGGTGACGTATCGCCTGGGCTCTGAAACCTTGAGGTGGTGTCCAGGAATCGTCCGACCGTTCCTCGAGAGAGATTTTGATGCCATCGACCCCGATTTTCATGTCGGCTGGTGTCTCGGTGGCCGCGAGAGCGGTGTCTGGTGCAGTGTCGCAATGCCTAGGCTACAGTGCTGGGGCTTTTCGGCGTGGCGGGAATAGATGAAAAGCTTACTTGAAAATGGTGACCAATATCTATTGGAAGTTGTATCCTCGGTACCGGTATGACTTGAGGAAACCATTCGTATGAGAAATTTTAAGCTATGGGCATGTCTTCCTACTGAAACATTGAAAAACACCGAAGCTCGGTGCAGACGCATCGGATCGCTTCCAGCACTCGCCGCGTCTCCTGAAAAGTAGCAGGATTTGATTTTTAGAAGAAAGCAAGTGATGACCTGTAAAAATGTTATGTGTGTAAATGTGCTATACTTCGAGCATATAAGCCTATTTAACAACCTTTTGAACTTGAAAAAGGATGAATCTTTGTGTGGGTAGTATGTTCATTTAATTAACCATGAAGTGAATCTTCGCTGCAGTGAAATTTCTTTTGGGTATATGTTCTCACGGCTTAGCATTCCTTTACTGTTGTGAAACCACCTTTACAGGGGCTATATGCGGGCTGATATACATCTATTCGTTCATCTCGAATACTTCAAAATTTTCAATAATTTAAATTGTAACTGAAGCAAATTTGGATACTGTAATATTCATTTGAATATTCGAAGCATTCAGGTATTTGCACGAACCTAGTACTGATGCGTACCAACTAGCTCAGCTCTCTGTAGTTTTAAATAAATTACTTGTAGTCCGGAATGTTGCCAGAATTTGTAGCAGCCTTCCAAACAGTCAGTCCATGTTTCATTCATATTTGTCCTATCGCTACAGGTTAATGAAAGTGAAGTGAGTGTTTGCAGAAAAGCTACATTCCTCAGCTACAGAGGCGAAATCACCTCTGTTTGACTTGTCGCATGGTTTTTGGGCATTAAAGTGACTGCTGCATTAGGTTATGCTTTGTAAATTTCAGTTTTTAAGCAGTGCTAGCCACCATGTATTGAAGGGATGCTGAAGGCAAATAATTTGTCTACACTGATTTGAGGTTATCTTAAATGTTTGTTCGGTGAAGTGTCGGCGATGTGATTGCGGCTCGTACGAATGTCAAAGTGATAACGAATGAGATTCATGTCACTGAGATATTACTGTATTATCGTTGTTCCTCAATACTTTGTACTGGTCACAAAACTTCGGGCCGAGTTTTGTATGGGGACAAAGCCTCCCTCCAGCGGCGCCACTGCAGACAAGGGGACTTTCATTGCAGCCGCTTATACGGCACATTTCTGGTGCATTACGGCGTTTTCGTGCTGCAAACTTGCTCTGATGGCTTTATGGACATATCTCAGTGGGGTTTCATATTCTGGTCTCGTATCGCTTACAAGCGGCATACCTGCGCGCAGCAGTAAATGTGCTGTTCGTGTGCGGCAGTGTTCCATTCCTTTCGGTCGTGACAAAATCTGCATGCAGCCTCGTGCTGCTCACTGATTTAGCAAACATTGTTTGGTTTTGCCTTTTTGGTGTTTTTATTTTATTTGTATTTTATTTTATTTTTATTTATTTTTTCGAGGCTGTAGCTGATGTTAACCGAAGACCCAAGACAAACACTGCCAGTACACAGCCATGTGTACCATTGGAGATGGGAGTGTGTCACGCCTCTTCACCGAGAAACGTGCTGACGTACGCAACTAGCACGATGATGCTTTTTCGTGATTATGTGCCGACGCTTCGAAAAAAATACTTACGTAGCCTGAACTCTTCAGAATATGAATGATAGAGTTAAACATTAATTTGGGTACATTACTATGTGGAACTACGCTCCGCGTAAGAAATGCCATGTTAGGGGAAAAAAATTGTTGATTGCCTGTACGTCACTAAATTGTTTGTTTCGGGCAGACTGCATGTACAATACTGTGTAGTGAATATCACTGAATATGTGGTAGGTTGGCATAACTTCCAAATCTACCGCATTTCAACCAGTTCTTACGTTTGTATGGTTGTCAGGAAACTTTTCCGGAAATTGAAAGTTCTGTGCGTGATCTGGCTGCATCGCCAAAAATGCTGCCCAGTCCAATCCGTTTTTTATTTTATTTTATTTTTTTACGAACCCATCACATTTTATTGTAAATTAATTTATGAGGCATTCATTTAAACGTGCATTGGGTCAAATTTCGGACGTTCCTAGCTCTTTTCTCGTCGCGGTGGTAATATGAACTTGAGTGTCTGGGGGGGGGGGGGGGGGGGGGACTGTGGAATGAAGGCCGACAGCAGCGTGCTCAAAGCTTTGAAAGGACGGGCGCGGCCAGCGCATGCACCGTCAGAACTGCGGTTATTGTTTGGTATAATTACTTTGAATGAAACTGCGGTCGCTCTTGACGCATTCATGTGTGGCGACGACGTAACCTGCAGAAACCCAAGAGGGCACGCGTGTTCAACGCTCGATCAGTTAAAGCGACGTTGCTTTCCACGAACACTGTGAATGAAATCGCGGCAGATGTAATGACAGCAAAAAACACTACATAGTTTTAAAGGCACGTGTGCAGCCAGCGCACGGGGATTGAAAATGGAACTACCATTTTCTGCAACGGCAGCGTGCGAAACCACTGTTTAGGTGACGCGATTACTAACCGAGGGCACGCGGTTAACGCTGTGGTGGAGGTTATAAAGATTTTAAAAAATTCTAAAATAGTTTTGGCATTCCTATTCAAAGAATCGAATAACGTTCCTGTCAATCTGGGTACCTTGGGTACACTTTTCTTGGCATAATGTTTTAACCCACTGGTTCAATTTTGTGGCAATGCAGGTTTGTTCTGGAAAGCTGGTTTTATGGCACAACAGCACCACTACGGAATATATTCAACTTCTCGGGGTAGTTAAAGGCAGTTATTTTTATATGCCTATTCATGTATTTTAAATCTTTTTAAATTTCTGAAATTTGTGCCAAAGTGAATTCGAATTTCGTAATATTCTTTCAAATAATTGAAATGCCCGAATATTCGCCTGTGCCCAGTGTGTGCAGACCCTTCAAGGATGAGTTTCTCTTAAATTAAGAATTATAACAATGTATGTCGACCTAACTTTTTACTTCAGTATCTTCTTAATGCACTAATACATACCTGCCAAGTCTCTCGGATCTTCAGGAATACTGCCGGATTTTGACGAGTTTTCGTTTGTACGGTTGTCAGGAAAATCTCCCAGGAATCAAAATTTCTGTGCCTGATCTGGCCGCATTGACAAAAATACAGCCTAATCTGGTCCAGGTTTTTTGCGAACCAATCGCATTTTATTGCAAACAAATCTGGAGATGTTCATCTAAACGTACAGTAGAATCTGAATGGTGCGAAATCGGCTGATACAAATTCGTGAATTTCCCCAGCCAAACTCTATTATGCCAATTGTGCTAAAATTCAGGTATTTCGAACACTTTTCTTCATCATGGTGGGTCATATGAACTTTAGTACCGAAGCTGTTGAACATAAGCTGAGAGCAATGTTCTCGATGCTACGAAAGGATGTGCGCGCCCCGCCCACGCACTGCCAGAACTGTGGTTATCGTTTTCCATAACCGCTGTTGGTCTTGACACGATCATGTATGTAGACAAAAATCCACGTGCGTCTTACGCTTTACCTGGTCAAAACGACTTGGTCAAAATGACGCTACAGGTCAAAACGACTTGGTTTTAAAGGCACGTGCGCAGCCAGCGCATGCTGATTGAGAATGGAACTACCGTTTTCCATAAACACCGCGCGCAAATCCGCGGTCGCGGCGATGCGATCAGCAATAGCAGCTATAGGCCCACCCACATGCATGTGATTTTCCAGTGACAAATGAAAGCGATGGGATTTGTATTCAAAGAAAAGCGGCGCACAAAAAGAAGGAGACAAAGAAGAGAACCACACGCTTTTCTTTTAATATGAATATACACCAACTCGCCCAACTTTCTATTCTGTTACGATGGAATTTGCTGTCACGGAGGCCCGTCCGTTGCTGTTGCTTGTCGCGTCACACGCTTATGGAAAAAATAGAAAAAAACGCTTGTTGCCCAGAAGCCCGTGTGGTGATTTGTAGCAACATGGCTGCACCCCTGATCCTCGCTTCGGTTGCAGTTTGCTCTCGATGCTTATTTTCGCATACTTCAAGGAATGCAAGGTATCAACCACCTTCTTTACATTTACATCTCACATGGAGAGTTAGACAGCGACTGTGTTTTGTCTTATCTTTTTCATCTTGTTATTCATGATTTGTTTTGATGTTTCAGTGTGACAATTGTGGTAGCTTGCTGCAATGTGAAATCGTCATATGAAGTGCATCGTAGCCGTTGTAGCATACACTTTTGGGCACCCTGTCATGGTTCAACCAAAGATTGTGAAAAACGAAGGTCGTGAAACGTTGTTCTGGCTTCCTTATACCACACAGGACTAATAAATTTGGCATGTTGTTGTCAGCCTACTTTCAACTACTTTTCACAGTTTATGGGCATGCTTGCAATAGTTTTCAATCTAGCAACAATGACACTTCGTTGCCGACACGTGGTTGCAGCTGTTGCGACACGACAATGCGACGGAGCAAGTTTGCTGCTGTCGCTCGTCGCTATCACTAAAAAGTCGCGTGCATGCAGCTTGGCCTTACCAGCTGAGGGCATACCTAACAGAGCAGTAGATTAAAGGTAATAAAGGCGTAAAAAAAAGGCTAGAAGCGTTTTGGCGTTTCTGTCTAAAGAGTCTAGTGATGTTGTTCCTGTCTATCTGCATATTTTGGCTATACTACGGCATTCAGTTTTCAGTTGACCTCAAGCGAAGCTCCGACCCGCGTTTTCTTGGCAGCCGACTGCACCGTCTCTTCCGTTCATGTGTGTCCCAGGAAGACATACGCGAGTTCTTTTGATAGAAATAGATTTGGCTAGTTGTTTTGACGGTGTTAAACATGGGAGATATGAACATTTGGCACACCCTTTGAGGCTCACACCTTCTTCTGTTGTTGGAAAACCCTACACTCGTGTGTTTGGCCACTTTAAGCCATTATAAGACTGTAACGCCAATGTTTAAGGACCTTCCCCTTCTCTCTCTCTCTCTCTCCTTGTTTTTGTTTTCTTTTCTTTCTATCTATTTTATATCTTTCTTTTGAGACGAAATCTCAGAATGGTGCACTTCAAGGTGTCTATAAAGTTTTGGTTGTCCTTATTTATTAGACTCGCAAAGCCAGGAGCAGTACTCTACAGCTGTCGTAGTGATTGAACATGCTTTAAATATCAGTAACAGTATTTGTGTAAAATGTGGTGATTTTGTATCGATGCAGAGTCCAGTCAGCACGGAGCCCAATCCTTCTGCAGGAGAGGCTGGCATTGAGATTCCCTGTGTTGTGGACCTTGGTCTAGAGTTGGCCCAGCTGCAGATGATGCTCAGAGAATGCCTTCCACAGCTGGAAGGAAAGGTATTGACCTCTGGCTACTGACATGTTCTGTCATTGTATGATTGTGCTCTTCGTTTATCAGGTAGACCATCAAGTTTACCTGCAGCTAACATCAGATTTTTTGGTTGCCTTGCGTGAAATCGTTCAAAAAGTTGAGTAATTAAAAAAATTTATTCGCGTTTTTTTACTTTCCCAAGGGTTCAAAACGCAACTATCATATCAAAAATAGCTGTAAATGCATGCTAGTACACTTATTATTCTTGGTGGTGGTACAGTAAAGCTACGTTAAGGTGTACTGGCTGAGAGTGCTGCATAAGTGCACATTAACTCTCAAGTACAAACTTGCATTTTGGGCTCTACTACAAACAAGAAAGTAAAAGCGAAGCTTCAGAAAGTGATAATTTCCTTTCTGTAGTTTTAGATGCTTTTAATAACGAAGACCCACCGCTGAATTCTAGTGGTTATAGGGCTCGACTACTGACCCGAAGGTCACAGAAAGGAATCGTGGCTGCGGCAGATGCATTCGATGGAGGCAAAATGCCAGAGGCCTCTGTGCTAATATTGTCACATGATTGTAACACTCTAAAGGATGCACTAAGAGTGTTCAAGATTAAACTTAATCTTTCCCTCAGAGTATGAAAAGGTAAAGCACAAGCAATACACGCTGTACACTGATAGCGGTGAACATGTCATGGGCCATCGGTAATCTGATCAGCAGCAAAGCGCGCTGGCATTTTATATTTGTGGCATCGAAAGTTCTATTATTGTCGTTTGTGGCAGGGTTAGTTTTAGATAAACTCAACTGTTAGCGTTATGCACTCAAGCTTATTAGAAGTTTGTACAATAATTTGGACCTTTCCCAAACATTCGGTCACTGTCTGCGCTAGGCAATGGCCATACATGTAACAAGCAGGTTACATAAAAATAGTTTAAAAAGTGCGCATGGCAATATTTAGGTGTGCATTAAAGAACCCCAGATAGTTGAAATTTCTGGAGCCGTCGACTACGGTGTCTCTCATAATCATATCATGGTATTGGGATGCAAAACCCCAACAATATTTAATAACAAAGGGTAAAGCCTTGATTTGACACATGAACACGTGACACCAAAGGCCTACAGTTCTTAGATCTGAAGGTTGTCTTTTAGTGATAGTCAAGTCTGGTTGGCTTTTCAGCCACATGCGGTGAGGCAGTTACTGTCATATGATTCTGCACGTTAAAAAGTGATAAAGAGAGAAATGACCATGCTTTGCTTGGAATCAGCTCTTTACAAGCCATGCACACACCAAATCCACTATATCTGTAAAGGGACACTAATGTAAAACAATAAATCAATCATCATTGATAAATTGGGCTCTATGAACTATGTCATTAATTTGGTATTAGGTGACCCTCCTTGTTGCATGGAATTTTAAGGCCTTTATTCAGCCACTTTTCATAACCATTGTCCACATCTCTTGTCCCATGACCTGTCACTATTGTGCCATCAGTGGCCCTTGTGCCATAAACAGGGGTGAAAGTGCTGTGCCAATTGCACCATGCTGCGCCAAGCCACGCCTACATGGCAATTTTCACGTGAAACGCCAATTTTAGTCGAGAGTTTTATCACCGACCGAGCAAGACTTGTGGGCTACACAAAGGACACAACCGCGACCATATAAAGTTCTGTGTTCATATCAAATGTCGTATTTCTGATCACGCATGAATCTTCCACCTCGTGAACACAATGCATGATTCTTGTTAAGGTGGCATTTGTGTGCATACCTCATTGTGGGACCCTACATCTGTTTTAACAGCAAAGCTGTTAGGCATACTATAAAGATGGCAGTGGTGCTGCAAGAAACTCGTCGCACTATTCCTGAGCAAACACCGAGCACATGCTGTGCTTGACGATTGCTTGGCAATGGTGTGGCAGGTATTTGTGCTATATAAACTGAAAAAAAAAATAAATAAATATCTGTGTCACCAGCAAAGCGATGACTGCAATACTTTTAATGTTGTGATGGTAGTCAAACCTCGTTATAATAAACTTGAAGGGGAAGTCGTAATTACTTTGTTATAACCATTAGTTCGTTATAGTCAGTATCTATTTCTATCGACAATTAGCCAGCGAAAGAAAATGAATATCTCAGCAGCCCGCAGCGCTGAGAAAAACAGTCGTCGGAAGGAAAAAAAAAGCAAAATAATTAAGAACAATGCACTTTAGTTTTGCAAATTTATCAAACCAGCTGACAGATCACTTATAAGAAAAATAGTTCTTAATGGACTTTTGCCGACTCTTCCTCACGCGAATGACTGCTTTTTCAGCTGCAGCAGCTATTTTGAGTTCGTCCTCACCGTCATCGTTAGCACCAAAGAAGCAGCACAGCAGGTCTGTCACATCCAATGCTTGCGCAGGCATCGGTACATTGGGTTCGCCAACATTAGACTTAGGGGTGTCGACACATTCGTCACTGTCCAGTCGTCATGCACGCTCGTCAGCGCGGGCACAATTTCCACATCTGACAACTGTTCAGTTGTCACCGCGTCAGCATCGGCATCGACGTACATGCAGAAAGTGTCGCAGTCAGGTACAACGCCGGCGTCAAGGAGAGTGTCCCACGACATCTGGGCCTGGTTGGTCGCGGCACCCACTGGGGACATCGAAATCTTCGGCCACTTTTTTTTTTCTTGACGCCAGACTCAACATTTGCTGCTGCCTTTGTCCATCTCATGTGTAGTGGCAGAAACTGATAAAGATGGTGTTGCTCTTCCACAGTGAACAACAAGGAAGAAAGCCACAGTATCCGCCGCCCCAGCGGCGCGCGAGGCTACGGTGTGGAGTTGATGGGGAGAAGTAGATCAAATGCGTGGGCGGGTCAACGAGTTATACAGGAGAGGGTAGGCCGGCTGACGTGCACGCTCGCGCGAGTTGCTGCGTGGGCCACTCTATTAGTCCCTGAGGAAAGGGGAGGCTGGGAGACTCGCTCCCACACGGGTGTTGGCAGGCGGCTCTCGGGAAGCGCAACGCGCGAGTTTTGAATTACCGCAGCCGTGATGAGACGTAAATCGTCGCGCGATATAAGTTAAGTTATTAAATTGATGTATACCAATATGATCAGTAAATGCCTGTTGCGGGCGAGGAATGGTTTGTTATATCCTTTGTGAGAAAATTTTTGCTTCGTTAAAACGAGGTTCAAAATACATGGTGTCTTTGGGAATTTCAAGGGGAATTACAATTGCTTTGTTATGTTTATTAGTTTGTTATATTCCACTTCATTATAACGAGTTTTTACTGTAATGCCGCACATGCTCCTTTCTATTTTTGTAACCTCACCATTATGCATGTGTAATGCTGCCTGGCGCAAATCTCGCTCGAATGACTGGTGACCATCTAGATAATCTTAGAAACGCGTACATTATAGTTTGTTCTGGAACTTATGCGGCCGCTAGCCATAACGCTGGAATTTTCCATGGCACATGTATAAATGCCGACGTACTTCTCTGCATGGCAGATTATCGACAGCCAATACTCTATGTTCGCTGCTATCAGTCTACAGCGTGTATTGCTTGTAGAGGGATGTTTCATTTTCCAAGCTCCGGTTAGCCCAAATAAAAAGTTCACTCATGAAACCAGCGGCTACTGCCTTCATTGACATCAGGACCCCCATGACAATACAAAGGCTGACAGCTAACTCTTGGATCCGACATCGTGACACTCACAACTGCAAAACGCTGGTGTAAGAGAATAAGTATGTCCGCTCTAGAGAAAAATGCTCTTATCGCGCAATTTCTTCTCGTTGAGAGCGCACTACATCGGTTTACAAGCAGTGCACTGATGCTTGCCGATAGCGCGCGCGCCAGCTATCGCAACCACGTCCTTGATTAGAATCAAAGTTCACAGCTGCTGCTCCAGCGACCCCCCTTTCCTCCCTCACGTTTACTCATGCTCGTTCAAGACAGCCGGCGGCATGTTCCTCTCTGCTTGAGCATTCGACGGCAGTTCTCACACGCAGTGGGATGCTAACGCGTGCGCCCTCCGAGCAGCGGAAATCGGCCGTCTCGTGTCATCTCTGCTAGAGCAGCGCTGGTCACACCAGCTTGCGCAATTTTACGCGCAGGTCGAATATACGATGCACGAGGATCGTACCAACTTGTAGTTCATGCAGAACATAATGGCAACGGCGAAAATCTGTCGATTGTCCATATAATTTCTATCGTAATCAAAAAATTTTCACTTAACTGCCTAGCAATGGCGTGGCGAGCGCATTTAAATTAGGAAGCGTTTTTGTGCGCGCCAATGCAGGCACACGCACATAAAGGCTCCTTAATCTAAATTTCCTCGTGGTTCTCATGTTGGCTGTGGCATTTCAATGACCGGAACATAAGTTTTTAAATTTATTTTTATATAACCTTGTGGGTTCAGTATAAAAATATCTTTCATTATATACTTGCTCATCTCTAGTCTGGGGTTGCTGTCCATGTTGGATGTGATGTTTTAGTCACATTTTGAACATCGCAGCATTTTAACAATAAATTTTTTAATTCATTTGAGGTCTAGTAGCTGTCCAGAACACCGCTATATTTTTTCTTTGAGTTGCTGCACTTTCCGCTTTGTTGTTGTAAGGTTTAACATATATGAGTATCAGGTAAATCTGGTCGCTTGATTAGTAATGCATGCTCGGTAAAAACCACTGAAATTTCTTTCTAGAAAGCAAAAATTCTAATTAACAGTGATGTGTTGCCCGAGAAATCTGCTCTAAAACTAAAATTTGATGCTCCAAAACACTTTTTACTGCTCCAGAGCTGCTCCAAAAGAATGCAGCCCACTTTTACCCCTACATAAAGCACCCCAAGTCATCATCTTCATCATTCAGCCAGGAATGTTCAAAACACCATAACGTTTGTTCCAATGGGTTTAGAACATCCGTTTTTGTTGCACTGCACTCTGTTTAGATTCTCGAGGTTATTCCGATGGGCTGATTTCCTTCGTACCTTTCTCAGTTAAGAAAAAATTTTGCTCCCCAAGAGGCACTTATAATATTTAGATTTCAAAACTACTCGTTATACTAGAAAATAATTGCATATTTGAAATCAGCCAACAAATACCATATTTACTTGGCACACATTTTTTAACAAGTTTGGGGCTTCTGCAATGAGGTGTGCAAATTATGCGGGTATTTCATGAATGCATACGAAATAATGTGTAATAGTCCAGACCTACGCAGTATATACATTTTTTTAAAAAAGACAAGAAATTCGAGCACAAGCAAGTGTACTTGTTTATTCAACAAAATCAACCTGTACATTAACCAGCCAGATGCCCTGCCGCGGTGGTCTAGTGGCTAAGGTACTCGGCTGCGGCAGCTGCATTTCCGGTGGAGGCAAAAATGTTGTAGGCCCATGTGCTCAGATTTGGGTGCACGTTAAAGAATCCCTGGTGGTCGAAATTTTCGGAGCCCTCCACTACGGCGTCTCTCATAATTATATGGTGGTTTTTGGGATGTTAAACCCCAGATATCAATCAATCATTAACCAGCCAGATCCGGTCACACATGGTCTAGCCGAAATTACCGATCGAGAATTTGATTGGAAATCATTGTTGCAGTCGCGGACTTCCCAAAGCGCGACGTCCTCAGTTCTGTCAAGTGCGTTCAAATGCATAATTTTCTAGAGGTTCTTGACAATGCTGGGAGAAACTAGATACCACGACACAGCAATATCGGATGACCGAAGTGTTTGCCCATAATTGAAAAGGCCTTCAACGGCAGACAACTTGTATTAGCAAGCAAGCACACTTCTGCTTTCTTCGTTACTGATCACGCTGATGGTCACACACGTGTAAGAACTTCACGTTGCAGTGCTTGGTGAGGGCACAGTTTCTGTTTTCATCGACAAACTTTAACAGCAAGCTTGAATTTCATCATATATATATTTATTGTAGCCCATCGCGAGGGAACAGCAAAGAACGCGACAAACGGGTGGTGAAACCTAAACTTCCGGAATCAAGCAAGTGTACATTGCAGCACGGATGCAGAGAACGAGTTGGCAGTTGGCACCGCAGGCTCTTGCACCACTCGCACACCTGCAATGCAGAAAGTTGTCCGTGCCGTGATGCGAGCGTGCATTCTTATGGTGGTAGGGAGGGGTATATAGTGGGAAGTAAATGTGCTAGCAGTTCCGGCGACATGTCATCGTGTTTGAATGTTCAGGTACGGTTGTTTGAGTGTTCGGTTACAAGGGAAGTCTTTGAATGAAGGAACGAAAGGACTTTGCACTCACAGTTCGTTTGACAGCGCTGGCTTGCTCAGCAAGGTGCGCGCCAGTAAGGTGGCATGGGCGGGTCGGGGAGCTTGAAATATGTCAGTAAATGTTTTTTTTACTAGAGCTGGCAAATTATTATATGTGTGTAAATTATGCGAGTAAATATGCTATACACAAACTTTCACCAAAATTAGCCTTGTTTAAATATTCAAGCACTACGAATATTCTAATGAATATTAATGTATTGAATTTGCTTCATTGTGGACAAAACTACGGTAGACACGATCGTAGATAGCAGTGACAAAGCTTTAAAGGCATGTGAATGGCAAGCGCGCACAGATTGAAAACGAAACTACTGTTTTGCCATAACCACTGTGCACGAAAGCATGGTCGCTATTAATAGCAGCAACTAACCACCTCCAAAGGTATGTGGCTAATGCAATGGTAGATTAAAGCTAATAAAGATATATATAATGATATAAGGGCACGAAGCATTTTGGTTTTCCTGTCATTCGTTTATCACTATGGTGGAGTGGACTTAGGCACTTAGGCACTGTGGTAGGGGAGCGAAGTAGAGCCAGAAGAAATCACCTCTAATGACCAAGCGCCAGGTCTAGACTACTCGCGCTTGCTAAGAGTGAGCATGCCGAGCCCAGCACTCCCGAGGCTTCGTTCTCATTCTGTTTCACTGGCTGCCGCCAAATAGATTCCGTGTCACACACTTCAAGCATTCCTTCACAAATTTTATTATTGAGCTAGCATCCTTGGCATCATCCTTGTCTTTGTCACTTTTGTTGGTGTATCCCAGAGACTTCCCATGGCTTTCCTGAGAGGTCTCTGGGACACGCCAACAAACTCTTAGACACAAAACCCAAACAAAATTATTATTATGAGGAACTGCTTTGAAACAGCACTGAGAAAATGTAGCTGAACTTTGTGGCCGACTCGCAATCCTCAAAAAAAACAAAAAAGTCGATATTTAGTATTATCCTAGTGTACTAGCATGCAGTTTTATTGGCTCCGATATCATTTATGCTACAAGAAGTTGCACATCAAGCACATAGCTTGTTAAGCTCTTTACCCCCCACCATCTTGACATAGAGGCACTTTGGTGAAAAGTTCAAATGACCTAGATGCCCCGCCACGGTGGT
Organism: Rhipicephalus microplus; assembly: GCF_043290135.1. Classification (NCBI taxonomy): domain Eukaryota; kingdom Metazoa; phylum Arthropoda; class Arachnida; order Ixodida; family Ixodidae; genus Rhipicephalus; species Rhipicephalus microplus. Next base: position 206,827,572 of record NC_134710.1, on the reverse strand, counting down.
CTAGTGGCTAAGGTACTCGGCTGCTGACCCGCAGGTCGCGGGATCAAATCCCGGCTGTGGCGGCTGCATTTCCGATGGAGGCGGAAATGTTGTAGGCCCGTGTACTCAGATTTGGGTGCACGTTAAAGAACCCCAGGTGGTCAAAATTTCCGGAGCCCTCCACTACGGCGTCTCTCATAATCATATGGTGGTTTTGGGACGTTAAACCCCACAAATCAATCAAATGACCTAGATAGCTTAGATTAGATCTTGTATCTACTATCATCTGTTGGTTTGACTGCAGTTATATGGGGCAGCAGTACTCAAATTTTACAGGCTTAGTGAGATGTTCTGATCTACTAAATATATGCCTCGCGCTGTAACATTTCTTTGCAGTTTTACATGGAAGTAATGAGAAAATATTTAAAAAATATTGTATTTGGTTAACTCTCAAATTTTGATATCTTAAGTTCACTTCACACCCAAAATTTCTCTATTCGCACAGCTCTAATCTCGGTGCTAAACAAAGTGATGTAGTCTTGCTGGCTGCTTTGCATTGCACTGATGCCCATAGTGCGTGGGATCTGCTGTGTTCTTGAACGTGATCGGACGCATGCACGTCCGTCCATCTGTCCATGCATGCGTCTGATCGCGTTCAAGAATGCAGACGGCGCGTGGGTAACACCGACGCAACGCGAGCCGAGGAAGCCAAGCGCAAGCGTCTTCAACGCGCCCGCCGCTTTGCTTCATCCTTGCCCCACCAACGATCTGCCACGTATGGCAACTATCCAGGAGACTGAGAGAGGCACTCGTTTGCCGGGTACTCAGGCACAGCTCCCACAGCAGCGATTCGAAAAGTAGCGGTACAGTGCCATCTAGAATATCATCAATCAACTGCAGTTTGTATGTACTTCTATGAGACAGCACCGTCTATTATACCGTACGGGAGATACTTCCTTCTTTTCTTTCTCGTCTCTTCTCTCGGTCACACAAGACAAGGTTAGCCTAAGAGGAGCTTCGCCCCTAAAAAAATCTGGGACTTCAATATTGTACGAATGCATTTTTATGCTTCTTGCACTTGTCAAAGCAGCACTTCGTTGGTTTTATTAATGGGACCAGTGAGGAGTGAATGGTATGTAAGAGTGGTAACTGGGTTCAGTGACTCTTTTTGCTGTATGAAGACGTACACATCTTAATGAAATTGTCCTGAGGCTATACAACTCTGGAGGCTTCAGGCTGTGAGTTTCGTGTAGAAAGGGTGGTGCCCTGTCTGCAGGAACCTAAATCTATACCTTGGATATGCAGGAAGGTGAAGCTGCTTTGCGAGCTGCTTTAGATGGCCGACCACGCAGTAGAGGTCAGGTGTTGTCCTGCTTGGAAGCAAACCCAGCACCAGCACCCCAGCCTCGCTCATCAACCTTGCCCAGGTGGGTGGAACCAGAGTTGCCTACAGTGTGTGGGCTCCCAATACTGGTGCTCAGAATGGTGGTCAGAAAATGGACTTTAGCATCACTTCTCCTGACTGCAGTGACCTCACATGCTAAACTTGGCCTGCATAATATTGCAGTACACTCCAGTTCCCTGCGAGACCACAAGGTTTCGTCAAAGTATCCAAAAGGGTTGAGTTAAGAAAATTAGAGCCAAGATGAACAATTGAACTTTTTATTTTTGATTACCTGAGTGATTTTATCAATGGTCAGTGCCCCACATTCCTCTAAGCCATTTTAGACGTTGACAAAAACTTCAGAGGAAAGACCACTCTCGGCTCAGCAGAAGTTGCCATCACTGTAGAACAGATTTTTGCAATCCCTGATGTTGCCTTGTGAAGTAATAGCACATTGTCTGCTGAATTTCTTTGCTATAAGCAACCACTGTACGTATGTGTGTAGATTTAATCAAAGCCACGTGTGTTTGTGTTTGAACAAACTTGGGAAGTACATATGGCCTAAAGCGACAGTTAAACCTCAACACAGTGAACTTCGTTCAATGTAATAAAGTTATCTATATAAGAAGAAATTAAACTTCATAGTAATTATTTGTGTCCGTTAAACATGGAGTATTTTCGACCTCAGTGTGACCAATACTTATCCACAATTTCAGCATCATGAAGTTGCACTGCTACCAGTTAAGAAGATCAGGGCAATAAACAGGAACTTCTGCTGGTGCCAGTGCTCTGATGGCAGAGTTATGTACAATGTCAATTTTTATGAAAGGGAACACAGCGACGTGTGGCTTGCACTCTCCGGCAGCTGCTGGCAGCGCGTTCAAGCAGAAGTGAGAGCAACCAAACTGTTTTTTTTTTTCACGTCATCTCGCAGCGAGCAAAACAACCATTCATTGCTAATATTGAACGGCAAGCTTGCAACCCCTCCCCCTTCAAGGCAATTACGCGAGAGCTGGTAATCGCCTTGAAAGGGGAGAAGTTCGCAATCTTGCCGCTCGTTTTATATCAGCAACGAATGGTTGTTTTGTTTGCTCACGGCAAGATGATGCGAAAAGAGAGTTTGGCTGCTCTCGCTCCCACTTGAACACACTGCCAGTTGCCGCCGAAGCCCGCAGACCACGCGCTCCTGTGTTCCCCTTTCATAAAAATTGACACTGTACATCTTTTGCAAATGCATTTTTCCAGCCGTATGACAGAAAGCAGTTGCCAAAGCAAAGCAGTGTCTTTTCCAACAGTGACTTAAGGGTGACAAGAACCTGAATGCTATCCTGCTCCTGTATGCCATTTCACAACCATATATGGAGACAACGAAACTCCAACCATACACACGTATCCACTGCTCACTGAAGTCAAAGTTTGCACTCATGCTTTCCGCATTACTGGGTGTATCCCTTTTGACCATTGCTCAAATCATATTCCTTATGGTATGCGAGATTGAAGTAACTAGAACAATAAGAATGGGGTGGAGCACATTTGGCAAGCACTCCCAAATCATGACAGGTAGATTGCCACTATTCCTCAAGAGGAAGGTATATAACAGCTGCATCTTGCCGGTACTTAGCTACGGAGCAAAAACCTGGAGACTTACGAAGAGGGTTAAGCTTAAATTGAGGACAGTGTAGCTAGTAATGGAAAATGGTAAGTGTAACCTTAAGAGGCAAGAAGAGAGCAGAGTGGATTAGGGAACGAACCGGGGTTAAGGATATCATAATTGAAATCAAGAAGAGGAAAGGGACATGGGCCGGGCATGTAGCACGTAGACAGGATAACTGCTGGTCATTAAGGGTAACTAACTGAATTGCCAGAGAAGGCAAGCAGGTTAGGGGGCGACAGAATGTTAGGTGGGCAGAGGAGATTAACAAGTCTGCGGGTATAAATTGGCAGCAGCAAGCACAGGACCAAGTTGACTGGCAGAACATGGGAGAGGCCTTTGTCCTGCAGTGGACATAGTCAGGCTGATGATGATGATGAAATTATAGAAGTTATTCCTTGCAAAAGTAGTGTTGTTTTGTTTTTTTTTTCCCCTTGTACCTTGTGCTTTTACAATTAGTTTTACTCAAGTCACTGTCTCTTTGCAGAAGTGCCCTGGCTCCCAGCACCACAATCCCTAGAGAACTACCAAGAGCCCTTCCAGATTTGCTTACCACCATGCCCTCTGCACAGGTGAGCCCCGCTAAGCATGGCCCTCAAATATTTCAGCTCCTCTTTATAACTTCACTCATTTTTATGTATGTAAAGTAAGTGTCTGCATTGAGCCAATGACCAGAATCTTGAATAATGTTTTATTGGAGGTGTGTAATCGGTTATGGATGGAATGTAATATGCTCAACATTTATGTTTAATTATAATTTATTAATTTGAGTTTTAGTGAAAGAAAGGTGAGATAACAATTTATTGGGTATAAATAGCACTATGTGAGCAAAATTATGGTGTGAAGTATTGAATAATAAGTAAGGGTGTGCGAATATTCGAACTTTCGATAATTTTTCCAATATTGTTTGCTATTCTATTCAATTTGCAGGGAAATTTTACTATTCAAACTATTTGAATTTACAAAGGCTAATATAGTTCTGTACGATTGGAAGTGGCCCCTTCAGATTTTCAAGATGCTTCACCCAATAACATTCTCACATAATGATGAAGCAGCCGTTCAGACTCCGCTACAGTGGCGGATGTATTAACTCAAACAAAACGTTGGTTCCAACATGCACTGTTTCAGATGCATTGTGCCGTTACAGTAGCCCCATCATAGGATCACAATATGCTTCACCGCATGGCATTCTGGTATTGCAGTAAAGCTGTCTTTTAAGGCTTCATTATGGTCCTAAATAGACTGACTCGCAAGAGCGCTGGTTCAAACTTATACGGCAGAGATGTGCTTGCTGTTTTGGACAAGAAGGTCCGCAAAAATAGAAGATCTTAAGCATGTGACATTTCAGATGTTTTTATACATTGACGTCTACAGGGTAGATAAGCAACATTCAAAGGGAGGAGGCCCTTGTCCTCCAAATAAGTTGGGTTTCCAAAGATGTTGAAAAGGGGAGAAGTGGAGAAAAGAGCATCTTTTCCTTTCATGTGTAAAGTGTTGTGACACCACTTTGGTTGAGTTAAATTGTGTAAATTAATACAGTTCGGTGTCTGCATCGCCTCATCCTTGATAAAACAACTAGGGAACAACTTCCCTCCAACAGTTCATCAACCTAGACAAAAGAAACATTTCCATGTTCCGACCTTATAAGCATATACTTAGGGATCCTCTGCAACCTTTTTCCTGCAATTTCACATTGAAGTATTCGAAAAATAATAAACAAATATTCGAAACTATTCGAAAAGTATTTCATTTGAATCACACTCAAAACTTCATTATATTCAAATTCTGTTCACTTTGCTATTCGCACAGCTCTAATAATAAGGTTGCTGTTTGAATCAGATAGAATACTTATTGAACAATGCCAAGGTAAAAACAGACTAAATGCTCTGTAAAACATAGCAATAGAAAAACAAAAGTCATTTATTGTGCAGCCAATACTCACCACAGTCGAACCCACTTATGACAGTTTTCTAGTGCCATGAAAATTCTATTGTTAGAACCGATAATTGCTATTAGCAGGTTGCTCTAGAAAAAGCGAAATAGGGGGAAGACAGGCTGTACTAAGAAAAGTATTTTATCAGAATGGATGTGCGAACCGACAGTGAAAAGGATGACAAGGCTGCCAATTTTTTGGACATGCTCAAAAAATTCAGATGCCTTCAAGGGACCACCACAAGCCTTATGGAGCCACTGTATGGCAACATCTGAAGTTTTGGACACTGAAGGTCCAAGTCTCAACTTTTTATTCAAATTTCATGTTCAAAAGTGCATTAACAAAAGCCACCACCGCTTTTACGCCATTGTGCACTTTGAAAGTCAGCTTTGCCGCGATGCTGTAACGCTATGTGCTCAATCATACTTGAAATCCGAAAGGGTGCTGGGGGACGTTGGTATTGTGGGCAGCGGTTCATAGCTGGAATTTCTCATTTTCTTCTTCATTCCAAGAATTTCGTGTTCCATTACCTCTTGTCATGGACGCCCAAGTGCCAGAATTGTTATAATCGATAATACGGCATGTGGGCATCGTGGTTAGCAGGTTATTTCATCATCGAAAACATACAATGTTGACGATGCAGCTGATATACTGTTGAATCCCTTTATAAGAGACATGCACTGTAAAGAAATTTTTGTAGTTTTTGTGGTTGTGAGCAGGTCGGCTGGGAAAGCGTATCAATGAGGTTCAACTGTTTATTGTGCTCATAATTTACATATGATTGTTTTTTTTTTTTCTCCTATTATGGGGGTCCATATGGTCCTACCATTTTATTATACCACTACGTGTGGTCCTTAATTCTTTGCGACTCATGTTCGGGCACTGCTGGACAAGTTGTTTCTTGTAGTTGATTCACATGCGCATATTCTCATTGCAATATGAATAATCTCTAAATGAATAAATAAGCTTCTTTTACTTGATCAGCCTATTCAAGCTTTTTACAGCAGCTTTTAACCAATAGTCTCCACCAGAACTTCTGTGTATCTGGAAATGTGCAGGGCCCAACTGCAGTGAGCCATGGCCTACCTCCACAGCCTGGTGGATGTCCTCCACTAGCATTTAGTAACCCAGTCTATCGTTGGGGTGGCCTCCAAGATCCTCAGCCAGAATCTCTCACTGGTAAGGGCATTTCATCTGTCTTGAACATAAAAAGGTCATGTCCTGGTGGTGTAGCTGGTACACGTCTCTTAGTAACTGCATGGCAATGATAACTACACTTTGCTGCCTAAAAGGGGATAACATAATAAGCATAGCCAGTGTTGCCATGTTACTATGCATTCTGAATACACTCTAACCTCATCATAAAACAGGATATAACAGATATACTACTAAAGTACCATATTTATTTGAATATAATGCGAGATTTTTTTTTTTTTCCCAAAAACCGTGGCATTAAAGTCTACCCCCGCCTTATATTCGAGGTAAATATCAATTATTGCTTCAGTGCCAGGAAAGGCATACTGTTATTTTCTTTGCATGAAAATGTGAATAATTTCGAATATTTAACTTTATAATGCTATTACATATGTGCACCGTAAGCTAATAAGTCATCGTCAGCGAGATTAAGAAAAAAGAAATTGGTTTGACAGCAGTTATCTCCAACGGCCTAGAACGTCGGGGGCTCCGAGATTTGTGGCGGCGTGTCGGGAAATCACTAAAAGCCAGGAACAGCCAGCCAAAATCCAGTATGTGGCAATCCACAAGCCGAGTTCTGGCCACTTTTCTATGTGCGCTTGTCTTTCATGTTCTCTTGCTGGTGAGCGTGCAGCCTTCCGTGGCCTTTGTTTGGCATGGCATTTGGACTACCTATGGGAACCTTTCCGTTGTCACTAGTCATCATGGCAAGTCGTCGTTGTCACTATGATGCAGCCTTCAAGAGGAAAGTGATAACCGATGCTAAAGTTTGAGGCAACTGCGCTGCATGTCGGAAGTACGGCGTCCCAGAAAACAACGTGCGATGTTGGAGGAGGAAGAAGGGGGCCCTTTTTGCCTGCGCTGCGACGCAGAAAGCTTTTCGAGGACCGCGCAAGGGTGTGTTTTCCGAAGTGTAAAGTCTGACAGAATTTGTCGAAAAAACTAAGAGCCGTGCCTTGACTGTGACAACGGAAATGCTCAGATGGAGGCCCGGGAGTTCGCAGCAAATCGCGACATCTCCGGGTCGCAGTTGAAGGCTAGCCTAGGGTGGATGCAGAAGTACACGATGAAAGCCGGCTTCTCATTCAGAAGGCGGACTTCCATTGCGCAAAAGCTTCACCGTGACTACGAAGAAAAGCTGCTGTCTTTTCAACATTACGTAATCTGAGTGCAAAAAGAGCGCAACTTCCTCCTCGGCCAGATCGGGAACGCGGACGAGACCCCGATATTTTTTTACATGCCGTCGACGCGAACCGTACACGCGAAAGGTGATGTCCAAGTTCACATAAGTACCGCAAAAAGCAAAAATCACCGTCATATTAGCGTGCACGGCCGACGGGCACAAGCTGCCGCCTTATGTGGTGCTGAAGAGAAAAACCATGCCCAAGAAGAAAAATTTCCCTAAGGGTGTGCACATCCGCTGCCAGAAAAAAGGCTGGATGACTGAAGCACTCGTCATCGATTGGATAAAAACTGTGTGGTGCCGGCGTCCCAAGGCTCTGCTGGCTCGCCAGTCAATGCTCGTCCTTGACGCTTTTCGGGGACATCTGACCGAAGGGGTCAAGAAAAAGCTACGAGAAGCAGCCACCAATCTCGTTGTCATCCCTCTGTACGTCTTTGTGGAAAGTTTTCCCCACGTAATTCTCGCACCCCCCAACTTTGCATCGGTTTTCTGCCAAAAAAAAGTGTGAGGATTATGCGAGTAAGTATAGTAGTTCCGGTCGATTGCTTTTTGCTGCACTGCAGCTGCTGTAACTGTGCAGTCAGGCGTGGTGCCTCCACTCGACAAAACTAAATGGTGCTTCGAGCGCACACCGGTGAAGTAACCACGAGCAGCGGTCGAAAGCTAGTGCGCTACCACTAATTTGCTGTTAGCAGGCTAATATTTCTTTTCTTCAGCTTAAAACTATGCCTGCATATCGAGCTTTTAATTGCTCAGTCTGACTAGGAACATCCTCAAGGAATACGTTTCGCGAAAAGGTGCTTTGAAATCGTATCCACGTTCGCTCGTTTTACTAGGAAATAAGTAGTGAGTTATGCTTGGGAATTGCCTGAATTTTTGTTAGCTCCCCTACAAAATGAACTCAAAGGGCAGTCTGAGCGTAATCCTGCGCTGTCGCCATATGTTGGCAATATAGGTGTCTACAATGCAGGTTTTTTGCGTCTCATTCTGCAGTGGTGGATACCCTGTGCGAGCTGCCACTGGTGTAGCATCAACAGCATTAGAATCGCATAAATTGGTAGATAAGTGCACGTTTACTCACGACCGCAGGTGCCATGGTACATGCACTCATTACGCAATACCTTGTTGGAAATTCCTGTGGGGCTGTCCCAGTGCCATACATGATTATTTGATCAGTGTGGCGCATGGTACTGGAAGGCTGGCACCCTGCACGTCCTACACGTGATGCTGGCTTGTAACACACCTGTTTTGGATTTTAAATATTCTGGTCAAAGCCAGATTGTCATTCTGACTAAATGACAAACTTTGCAACAACAAAAACAAAAAAAAAAGTGCCAGAGAAGCCTGAACCCAGCCTGTCGACACACACTGCAACGTGAGCTGACATGCTACCTGCGCACGCTACATTTCAAAGACGAAGAGTAGTGTTCTTTACACATGACTCTGGTGGCCTGTTTTTTTCGTCACTTTGTTTAGAAATACATATTTCTGTCTCTCGGGGCTCGCGACAACCGAACAGAAGATAGGTCATTCGTTTGTTGTGTGTTGCCCAGGGTCTGATTATCTATCTGGCACGTTTTGTCATAAGACGTGTAGGCGTAACCACAGATGTGAGCTGTATTCAACTCACATGCGCGTGCGCTCGGATGTACGCAAGTGCGCCAAGCTCAGTAGCCGGAAGTTGGCCTCTACCGGAAATGAGTCATCTTTTTGAAAACTTGCAACGAAGTTTTTCTATACTTCAGCCTGTATATTCAAATACAACAACTCTTATATGTATAGTGTCAATGGGAACAAGCACATCTGATCCCAACAGTGCTCTAGATTTATGTCTGCTATTGGTCAATCATATTTTGCGACATCTAATGACAGACAAACATGATGTTCGATGACAGACACCTGCTCACCGACAGAAGAACCAGCTTCTGTTTGAAAAGAGGACACTTGAAGAAAACAGCAATTTTGTGCTTCGCTTGTAGCCTTTATGTGGCATGCATAACTGTAACATTCGGCAGAGCAGGTCATAGGTGTGTGTGCTTTCCGCAGGATATGTCTTTTTAACAACAAGCCCGAGGGGTGCTTCACGACCTCACCAAAAGCATGTGGTGAACTCCCGCAACTCTGCTTGTACTTGACGGATTCTAAAAATTTTTGTGGCCGTCAATTTATGAGGCAATGAGCTCTTTTAGTCAACTTGGAAAAGTGTTGCAGGGCCCCTTTAAGGTACTGCCTCTATAATGTATTTCTCACTAAGCTGCATGGCACGCTTGCAGGTGGAGAGAGTGGCAGTAGTGGTCACAGCAGTGCAACCGAGAGCGAAGCCAGTGGTACCTCAAGCCCATCTTCACCACACCTCTGGGAAGACAATTTTTTAGGGTATGAATCCTCTCCCTTAAATGAAATAATGCATTTCTTAGAATAATTTATGACTGTGGCCTACCCCACCTTAGTATAACTGAAAAGTGTATTGGTGTTATGTGTTGATGTGCTACAAAAGGTTTGCAGTCATTGCAAGCATCAATAGTTTGTATCACTAATTAACAGATTAGTTTGTTGCTGTCAACATTTTTTTGGTTGGATAGAAATTTTAAATTTTGGGGTAGTGTAAATGCAGTCAGCCGGCGTCTACAATTTGAAGCTGCTTAATTGGAATTTAGGGTTATAAAAAAGAATAAAGGAACAGTCTCTTTGGCGTTACATGCTGTCTTTTAAAAAAAAATGCTAAATAATACTGGTGAAATAAAAGTCATTTTTTCAGTCAGACACCTCAAATCAACCAGCTAAGTTCACATTTTGAAATAAAACATTGATAATAAAAATGAAAATTTAATATTTTTCAGTGTAAAAAAATTGCTCCATGCACCAAGGTGGCGTCATTCCTTGCATCGCAACAGTGTCCACAGTGCCACAGTTTTTAAAGTAGCACAATTATTCAGGCCTGTTCTTTAATTAAACCCAGCAACATTTTTATATCATGCCCAGATGTGCATCTCCTTCTTTCCTGAAGTTTGTCAGTCACATTGAATTTTTTCTTTTTGACTTTTTTAAGTGCAGTCTTGTCTTTGGTGTATCATGGCAACTTGTAGCTTCTATCGCATGCTTGACTAGGGAATGAAAGTTGAAGCCTTAAAAGAATTGGGGGAAAAAGAAGCATGGCCAACCTAGATACCACATGGAAGTATGGTGTTAAGTCTGACTTCCATGCGCTGTCTTCCAATTTAATTAGGAATAAGTACTCAGTACTGAGTATTTTTGAGCATGACCAATTTAAGATTGTATATAAAAAGAATGTGCACCAGCTTCTACTTGGAGTTGGAGGGGGGGGGGGGGGGCTGCTTTTTTAGGTTGGGGAAGCACCAAAATAACCTTACTCTTAGTGGTGGGGTTCTTATGGCAAGAGTCTTGTAGCTTGCACCAATGTTTGATACCAATGCTTCATTTTCTTCTTTGAATGGCTGGCACATTTTGAATAGAATATCGTCTTGGTCTTGAAAAGTGTGTGTGGAGAAATAATGTCTGTGAATAGGGAAACATGCACAATGTGGAAAGAGGAAAAACCATGGGAATAGCTAACAGAATATTTGCAGGAAGACATCTAACACAGATGACACTGTGTACACTTACTGGCTTTTACTTCATAAGACACTGATATTAAAAGGAAACTGCTGTGCTTAGGGAAAGTGGAGCAAGCAAACAATGTCTGTTATAATCAGGGCAAATTTAAATTTTAATCAGGGCAAATTATAATCAGGGCAAAGACTGGATCACAACTTCATGCCATTGTTGTGTTATGTGGTGTTTCTTATGAACCACTTCAGCACCTGCATCAATGTGCTAGCCTTGAGTGCTATTCCTGTGGCACATTCTCTGTAAATATGACATTTGTGTTGAAACCTATGTACCAAGGTGTCATTAAGAAAGTGTGAATGTTCTTTATAGGTTGCAGGCCATGCCTCAGAAAATATGGTGAAAGAAGTCTTTGGGAACATTTACAGCCTGCAGAACTTGCTTTCAGCTGCATAATTTCGCAAGAAAAAAATAATAAATATGACGGGCTATTTTCGTAACATTTGGAATGTGAAACTGAACAGTGTGTTTTGCTATACCTCAGTCTTCAAGCTGAAGTGACTGTGGTAGCAGTGTTTATTTATATGTTCCATACCTGCCAAGTATCCCGGATTGGCCGGGAGACTCTTGGTTTTCGACAGTTTCTTTCATTTGTACGGTTGTCATGAAGATCTCCCGGAAATCAAAATTTCTATGCGTGATCTGGCCGCATTGAAAAAAAAAAAACAGCTCAATCCGCTCCGGGCTTTTCGAACCTACCCCATTTTATTATAAATGAGTTGAAGAGGCGTTCGTCTAAACGTACAGTAGAATCTCAGTTATGCGAAACTGCAGCAGATACGAATTTGGGAAATCCCCCAGCCAAATTTTACTATGCATTGGACCTAAATTCAAATGTTCCGAACACATTTTCTAATCGCGGTGGGTGATACCTTTAGTACGGAAACCGTTGAACGAAGGCCGAGAGCAGGGTACTCGAAGCTTCGAAAGTATGTGTGCGAACGGCACACGCACTGTCTTCTACAGTGCGTGTGATTGTCGTAGCCACTACCGCTGTGGGCGAAACCGCGGTCTCACTTGACACAATCATGTATGGCAACGATGTAACTGACGGAACCCCGAAAGTTTGCACCTAAAATGTGGCAGATGCAATCGTAGATGGCATAAAACAACTTAGTTTTGAAGGCACGTGCGCAGCCATGCGCACTAGGATTGTAAAGATTCTAAAACCGCAGTCGAGCTCCGAGGGCATGAAGTGATAGGTTAGCTCTTTTGTTTTCACATCTATTCAAATAAATCACCGGTGATCGACACATTGTTTTGTCGATTTTGGCATGTTAAATTTGTTTCTTGTGAACCCAGCCCTTTCTAGTAGTTAGTCCAGCCACTCAACATTCAGAATCAATTTGAATTTGCCCGTTTTGGCAACATAGTGATTTTCGAAAGATGTTTGCGCGAACCAGTGCGCATACGTTGTTGAAAAACGCACTAGGCTAGTGAACTTGACAAAAATGCATGCCCCTTCTGATTATGCTTCAGTAGCATCAGAGGTCTATAGTCAAAAGAACAATTGCAAGCCAAATATTGAATTAAATAGTCAGCTTTGCAATTGAGCAGTGTTGAGCAGTACTAATATCTGGAAATTTATGCCAGCTATTCAATAAAAAGTTGTTGCTGGGATTCAGGCAGAATTTATTCCACAAAAAAATATTACCGAAGGTCCGTCGCATGTTTTAAGTATCGAGTTGGCCTTCCCAGTCGGTTTCCAGCAGCTTTGGTTTTGCTTGTATTGTTATATCAGACACAGGGTCACATTTAGCGTAACTAGTCGCTCCTATGGCGTCATCATCAGGCCCGTATGGGCACGCATCAGCGCTGCAAAACACATGCACCACTCGAAACTGTCTTGCAACCCAACCTTAACTAATTGAGGATGAGCTTAGAGTCCGTGGATTACAGAACCCCAACTTCAAGTCTTGGGGGGACGAGGTTTTGTGCCAGCCTGAGACATCCACAGTCATTCATGGGATTGTTTTCTTTACGGCCTAAAGTTGTCTTCTACGCTGCAAGTGCGTAGACACTGATCTTTGGGCACAATCTTATAGCTACTCTGGTTACTTATGAGGTCCTCACTTCACTGGGGCACAGTGTGCTGGCGCCGGATGCAGAGCTTGTCCTAACAACAAGGAGGCCACCGAGGCACATCTTGGCCCTGACTACAGAGCAGTGCGAAACGTTTTATAACTTCACGCTATACGTTCGTTTTTTAATACGATGTACAAAATACTAAGAAATATGCTTGCATGCATATATAGGAACGCCAACCTATGCTGAGTAAGGTGGCTCATGGAAAGTCGTTACGCTAGACGAAATAGCAAATTTCATTGGACATCTGGTATATAGAGGTATTACTGACATCACTAGTATCCATCTATACTTGAACAACTGGAGGATTTTGTTGCAAAAAAACAAAAACTTACTGAGAAAAGTGTATGAGTTCAACTGTGCCCCAACAACCAAGCAGTGCTTCACAGCATGGAAGGAGAAACGAAGCAGCACCTTGGTTTCGATGTTCTTTCTCTATGTGAATAGAAATATTTCCTATAACAATTATTATTGTTTATACTGTTTTTGGATCATTTATCTTCAAAATGTAGTATATTCTGAATTTTCTTTGTTTCGAATATTTTTGCATTTATACTCTTTTTATTGCACTGTTTACCAGCTGGCAACCAAAAATTATACACTTTTCACATTTTTATTCATTATAAAATATTTGCGGTGCTCTATAAAATATAATTTTTTAAAATCATCATCATCATCATCAGCCTGACTATGTCTACTGCAGGACAAAGGCCTCTCCCATGTTCTGCCAGTTAACCCGGTCCTGTGCTTGCTGCTGCCAATTTATACCCGCAAACTTCTTAATCTCATTCTGCCCACCTAACCTTCTGTCTCCCCCTAACCCGCTTCCCTTCTCTGGGAATCCAGTTAGTTACCCTTAATGACCAGCGGTTATCCTGTCTACGCGCTACATGCCCGGCCCATGTCCATTTCCTCTTCTTTATTTCAACTATGATATCCTTAACCCCCGTTTGTCCCCTAATCCACTCTGCTCTTTTCTTGTCTCTTAAGGTTACACCTACCATTTTTCTTTCCATTGCTTGCTGCGTCGTCCTCAATTTAAGCTGAACCCTCTTTGTAAGTCTCCAGGTTTCTGCTCCGTAGCTAAGTACCGGCAAGATACAGCTGTTAAATATCTTCCTCTTGAGGGATAGTGGCAATCTACCTGTCATAATTTGAGAGTGCTTGCCGAATGTGCTCCACCCCATTCTTATTCTTCTAGTTACTTCAATCTCGTGGTTCAGCTCTGCTGTTATTACCTGCCCTAAGTAGACATAGTCTTTTACAACTACCAGTGCACTATTACCTATCTCGAAGCGCTGCTCCTTTCCGAGGTTGTTGTCCATTACTTTCTTTTTCTGCAGATTAATTTTAAGACCCACCTTTCTGCTCTCCCTGTTCAACTCTGTAATCATGAGTTGCAATTCGTCCCCTGAGTTACTCAGCAATGCAATGTCATCGGCGAAGCGCAGGTTACTAAGGTATTCTTCATTAACTCTTATCCCTAACTGCTCCCATTCTAGGCTTCTGAAAACCTCCTGTAAGCACGCGGTAAATAGCATTGGGGAGATTGTGTCCCCCTGCCTTACACCCTTCTTGATTGGTATTCTGTTGCTTTCTTTATGAAGCACTATGGTAGCAGTTGATCCCCAGTAGATTTCTTCCAGAATGTTTATATATACTTCATCTATGCCCTAATTCCGCAGTGTCTGCATGACGGCTGATATTTCTACTGAATCAAACGCCTTCTCGTAATCTATGAAGGCTATGTATATTGGTTGGTTATACTCTGACAAGAAGGCACTTTCGTCCTTATGTCGCAATAAAATAGGTACAACTAGGTGACTGAATAACTCACGTGTTCATGGTACATCCAGCTCTGCTTACCACGAGTGCCTCAAGGGAGGAAGAAGTGGTAGAACTGCAAAGATATATGTGGGTAATTGGTTAGCCAAGGTCTGTCTTCAAAGAGGTTTATAACTTGCACGTGAGCAGAGCAGAACCATACGGAATGAAGAGAGGCTACATCAAGATGTTTCATCACCTCTTCAATGAAATTTTCAACATATTGATTATCTGGAAATGGCTCAAAGGAGATGAAAAGACAGCGGACCACTTCGATTTGCGCAACTCGGCATCCAAGGTTCCTATCTTATTCCTGTACAGTAGAACAAAAACTCAAGTGATAGGGGTGTTCTAGTGAGTCTTCTCTTCCTGTAAATCACAGCTTGATACAAAAATGACATGAACATTGGAAAAAAAAAATTTGTGGTGATGGTCACATTCTAGCGAAGACCGAACATAAGTGTGCCCAGCATTGCTGCATTGTGTTTTGCCACTGAAAAGCCAAGTACAGTAAAACCCCGTTAATTCGGACTTCACAGGACCAGAGAGAATGCCCGAATTAACGGAGGGTACGAATTATCGCGAGTACCAACAAAACTCTTGAAAAATGTCTCCTACACCATCAGACTTTTGTCTTAAAAAAGTCTGTGATCGCGGTTTGCTTCACGCACGCAATGTGCGACGAAGTCACAATTTTGTGAAAATCCTGCAGGTGGCTTAGTCCGCGCACACTATCCGAGGAAAGCATGCATATGTCCTCCAATACGGCCAACCCATGCGCAGCCTCCTTCATAGTGTGGCGTGGACGCTCATCAGCATCACTTACATCCTCGTCAGCTGATTCCCCTTCGCCGTCCAAGACTTCGAGGACGATATCGCTGTCGGTCATTGTGCCTGCCACGGCAACATTGCTGTCAATTGCGAAGTAATTGCCCAGGGCCACATCAGCTGCCATGATGCTCACATAGCGGCCGTCTTGCTCTTCGCCGTTTTCCTCATCGGCCGCCACACCCGGATCACGAAGCTGCTATGCCTAAAGCAGTTTGCGACTACTGCAGGCGGTGTGTTGTTCTACACGTATGTTAGCATGTGGATTGCGCTTAGCAGGCTTACTTCATACTGCTTGCCTGACTTCATGCAGAGCAACATCCACTCGAGTACCTGCCGTCGATAGCGGCTTTTCACAAACTGTATGATTTCCTGGTCAATCGGCTGCAGGGAAGTCGTTGTGTTCGAAGGCAGGAATAACAGGTCAATGTTCTCAAGCCCGGACACCTTCGTGCGCGCACTACAGTTGTCTAGCACGAACAACACCTTCTGAGCCTTGGCCGCAAACCGGCGGTCGAGCTGGTGCAGCCAGGTTTGAAAGAGTTCGGCAGTCATCCAAGCTTTTCTGATGAACAGGTAGTCGACAGGCAGCTGCTTAATGTTCTTAAAACTGGCTTCGCAGCCTTCCCAATCACCAGCAGCGGCAGCCGCTCTGTGCCGGTAATGTTAGCAGCCAGAAGAACTGTCATGCGCTCTTTACTTCGTTTTCCATCGACGCACGGCTTCTCCTTAAACGCGATTGTCTTGTCAGGCAGAGCCTTATAGAACAGCGCTGTCTCATCAGCGTTGAAAATGTTGCATGAAAAATGTTGTACGTAGAAAGGCGCACGGATAGTCCAGACCACCAGTTGTGCACAACACTTTCGTCAACTGCACCTCTTTCACCACACACGTTGCGGAGCACCAGCCCATGTCGCTTCTTGAAGCGGTTGAACCAGCCTTCCGATGCATTGAAGGATTCCATGTTCATGATCCCCGCAAACTTTTCTGCTTGTGCGCAGGTAAGGGGGTCGCTCAAGGGCAAACACGCATCGCGCGGAGCTGCACTCCAGCGCAACAGCGCTTCTTCTAGCTTGGGATACGCTGCCGTGCTAAGCCTCTTTCTTTGGTCCCCAACATGTCCCCGTCATACACTTGCATAATCTGCTCTTCGTTCTTCACGTAAGGGCTCAGTGTGCTTTTCTTCACATTGAACTTTTCTTCACATTAAACTTTTTCATCACTTCTTTTCAAGATGCTCCCGCTTGCAACACCTTCAATCTTTTCACCTTCGCAGCCAAATCCTTTGCTTCGTATTTCGCCCTCTTCGCTGCGGGAGTTGGGGAGGTTGGGGCCACAGAAGACGGAGGGGAAGCCATCCCGGCGTCGCTCGCGTGGTGGTCACGCATGCACGCACGAAGTAGACAACACAAACACACACAGAAAAAATGCACGGTGATAAAAACGAAATAAAAATCAGTGAATTTTTCAAAAAACAGCAAACAGTGAGACTGCAGATGGCACTGATCATGAACAGATAAATAATTTAAAGCACACTAGAGCTGAGCAATCCAACTCAACCTTCACGAAACGTGTTCGACGCGCAAGAAAAAAAGAAAGGCCAATCCGTAGGTTGCTCGTTGCTGTAGCGATGCACTGCCTTCCATTTTGGTTGTTTTAACCACCATGTGTATTTTTCTTTTTTTTCTTTTGGGGGGAAGGGGGGGGAAATGCCTTTGAGATGTACTACCCATGGACGAAGTTTTGAATCTCAGAGGCCGCAATCCGATCCCAAAGTTGCCTAGGTGCACTGTCGATTTGGCCGGCAGAATCCGCTGCTGCTTTTCCGTCGGGACTCGACCACAGTCGGGCGTTCGAATTAACCGAAGTGCGGCCAAATTTGTCTTAATGAAAGTTTTCAGTCATAGAACAATGTACATTTTCAACAGCACCAGATGCCGTGGTCGAATTAACCGATATTTCGAATTAACGGGGTAGAATTAACGAGATTTCACTGTAGTTCTAAGGTCTGTGCAATGTATCGCAATGTCCTCGATGTTTCAAATCTTTCCACAAAGCTTATAGTGTTTACTGAGACCACTTATATTGCACAATGACGCTGCAAGGAAAATTGTTTTAGCTGTCAAATGTGTAGTGTGTTTTTCGTTCTCGCTCTCTTTTTTCGATCTGTTTAGATTTGTTCTCAGAAAAAAATGGTCTGATCTCCTCATGAAATAATTAGTATTGTTCTTTTTCACTCAATGCATTCATTTCTCATTTACTTAGATTGTGTGTTTATACTTCATTACATATTCCTTTTTCAGCAAATCTCTTCGAAGTGCAAGTGTCACTCTTGTGAAACATGTTTGTGGCATAATAGCATCTTTTCCTCATATGAGGGAACACTAAAACACGTCATATTGTGGGTGGGGGGGGGGGGGTATTTTTTCTTATAGTTTTGCGTATGTTTGGACTATCTGAGCAAAAGCAAGAATTAATTTTTTTTACTGCTCAATATTTATTCACGCATAAGAGTGGGTAATGTCAATCCATGCAAGAAAAATATCTTGTCTCCTTCAGAGCTGCAAGTGAGCTGTCTGGAAGAAGTCGAGAGAATGATGAGAGGTTTCCCCACAGAAGCCTTCGTGAAGTAAGTACTGTCACTACTACATTGTTTTTTGTGGGAGCCTATTTGATGTTCAGCCAAAATTCGCAGCGGTTGTAACTAAGTATCTTCAGTTTCAGAGCAGGAGAGAAGATGTATTGAGGTTTCAGTTCTGGAACAATTGTGCAGTGTCCCACACATAGATCAAACCTACCAGCTGCATTGTGGTAGATGGGCAATGTGTTGCCAAGTGGCTCAATGGCAAAAAATTTAGCACCCCATGCACGTGGCAGCAGAAAGCATGCCTAACATGAAGACATACTAGGTCTTGCAATGCAGCTTCACTGCTCTGAAAGTTTTCAGCCAACTAAAAATTGTTGATAATTGATTAAGCTTAACATCCCAAAACCATGGTGGGATTGTGTGAGAGGCCATAGTGGAAGGTTTCGCAAATTTGAGCTACCTAGGGCTCTTAACGTGCATCTAAATCAAAGTACATGGGCCTCAAGCATTTTCGGCTCCATCAAAAATGCAGCCGCCATAGCCGGGATTCAATTCCACAGCCTGCAACTCAGCAGTCGAGCATCATAACCACTAGACCACCAAGCAGGTCTTTAAAAAAATTTCTTCTCTCTCTTTGTATATACACCGCCTTTATTCGCACAGTGAATGCACTTTTTTTCTCGAAAAATTGGAGCGAAGTTAAGGGGTGCATGTATTACGCGGGGTAAATTTGATATAAACTTTTTCGGGAGGAGCAGAAGATAAGGTAATGCAAAAAAAAAGCTTAGGTTGCTTAGCCTTTCACAATTGACACGTGCGTACACTGTTTGGAAACAGCTTCTTTGTTACTTTTTACTCATCTTCGGTGGTTGATGGTGCTATCTTCTGCAAACTGTCCCCAGGCTGCCCTCGCACGCCATAAAAGCGTTTTGCGGCTATCTTTTCTTGCAATCATTTAACTGCAACAGTGATATCTGCTGTGATCTCGAGGGGCTCCCAAAAGCGTGTGCTACGACGCACTTTGCAAACTTCATGGCAACTTTGCACGACAACAGTGACGACGTCGTTAACATTGTAGCAAGTAACCAATGCTGCAGGAAGCTACCCCCGAAGCTGATTAATAAACATAAGGTATCCGATGTAAGAAGGTATAACATGGAGAGAATTTAACACACTCTGAAGAACGGAGGAAGCGTGAAAGCAGTGAAGAGGAAACTTGGGATAGGCAAAAAATCAGATGTATGCTCTAAGGGACAAGAAAGGCAAAACAACTACCTATATGGATAGGATAGTTTTTTAATAATAGTGGAGGGGTTCTACAGAGATCTGTATAGTAGTAATTGTAATGTAAGAACTAGCAGTAACCCAAATGACATCCCACCAGTAATGACAGAAGTCTAAAAAGCCTTGGAGAGCATGCAAAGTTACAAAGCTGCTGCTGAGGATCAGGTAACATCAGATCTGCTGAAAGATGGAGGACAGATTGTGTTAAAAAAAAATAGCCATCCAATTTACAAGGTGTCTTCTGACAGGAAGAGTACCAGAATCTTGGAAGAATGCTAACATAATCCTAATACATGAATAAGGAGATGACAAGGACATGAAGAATTACAGGCTGATCAGCTTGCTCTCCGTCGTATACAAGCTATCTACAAAGGTGATTGCTAACAGAATTAAAGCAATATTAGAATTCAATCAATCAAAGGAACAAGCAGGATTTTAAACAGGCTACTCAACAATCGACCACATTTATATTATCAATAAGGTAATAGAGAAATGCTCAGAATACAGCCAACCACTATACATAGCCTTCATAGATCACGAGAAGGCATTTGATTCTGTAGAAATATCAGCAGTCAGGTAGACACTGCGGAATCAGAGCGTGGACGAAGCATATAGAAACATCCTGGAAGAAATCTACAGGGGATCAACTGCCACCATAGTGCTCCATAAAAACAAACAACAAAATACCAATCAAAAAGGGTGTAAAGCAGGCAAATACAATCTCCCCAATGCTATTTACCGCGTGCTTACAGGAGGTTTTCAGAGGCCTACAGTGGGAAGAGTCGGGGATGAGAGTCAATGGAGAGTAGCTTAGTAACCTGCGCTTTGCCGATGACATTGCGTTGCTGAGTAACTCGGGGGACAAATTGCAACTCATGATTACGAAGTTGGACAAGGAGAGCAGAAAGGTAGGTCTTAAAATTAATCTGCAGAAAACGAAAGTAATGTACAACAACCTCGGAAGAGAACAACGCTTTGAGATAAGTAATAGTGCACTGGAAGTTGTAAAAGACTATGTCTACTTAGGACAGGTAATAACCATGGAGCCGTACCACGAGATTGAAGTAACTAGAAGAATAAGAATAGTGTGGAGCACATTTGGCAAGCACTCTCAAATGATGACAGGTAGATTGCCACTATCCCTCAAAAGGAAGGTATATAGCAGCTGCATCTTGCCGTTACTTAGCTACGGAGCAGAGACCTGGAGACTTACAAAGAGGGTTTGGCTTAAATTAAGGACGATGCAGCGAGCAATGGAAAGAAAAGTGGGTGTAACCTTAAGAGTCAAGAAGAGAGCAGAGTGGATCAGGGAACAAACCAGGGTTATGGATATCATAGTTGAAATCAAAAAGAGGAAATGGACACGAGCCGGGCATGTAGCATGCTGACAGGGTTGTAGTTAGCAGAAAAATACTAATAATTAACAGATATGAAGTTTGAAACTTTCTAATTGGACGTTTTGCAAACCGATCTACAACTTTTTCATAGAAGTTTTTTATCCGCCTTTGCTCCTTCAAAAGTTAGTTAATTAAACATATTTTATTAAATAATTTTTTGAACACGAAAAAAAGTCTAACTCTAGGCAACGGTCAGCAACATGCATTTGGTTGTGTCGTAATTGCATGCGTCGGCATATTTTTAAACTCTGGCTAAAGATAGCTGGGGTACCCTATATACAGTCGCCGACCGATTTTCCGGACTCCAAAAATTCGGACTTGTTGGATATTCCGGACTTCATAAATGCACCGTCAGGGATCCCATAGAGCTAATGCATTGTTTCGACCGATTTTTCGGGCGAATTTGCCCCTGAAATTTCGATTTTTCGGACTAAATCGCTCGTTTTGTGCCACCAAGGAGGATACGTAAAACTTGCTGGAGTGGAAGGGGCGTTGTGCGAGTGAAGCCAGCCGCCGCCATCTTGCCAGTGGCAAAAAGCGTGCTCAGCGCCCTCGCGAGCTGCTGATTTCGTCCGTTCTTGTTTCACCTTGTCGGCATGTAAAGACAAATGGTTTACAATGGTTGCCTCTTGCGTCGTTTACAGATGTGCCAACAGGTTGAAAAAAGGTTGTGGCCTCACATTCCACCTGTACGTACACGAAAACGTCTTCGACATAGCCATTCCGCGCTCGTTACTAAAAGGAGCTATAGCTGACGCGATCTAAGCGTGCAAAACATAGCAGTCCGGATTTGTTTTACAGGTTTACGAAAGATCCCGTAATGCGGAGCCTCTGGGAGTGGGCCGTTCGCCGTGAGAAGTAGAATGCGAAAGACTGAGATCATTTAGCTCTGTGCACTTCGCACCAGAGTGCTTTGACCACCTCTTTGACATTGAAGGCAGGCATGTGAAATGGGGTTATGAAGTGGCATTGAAGGCACTTCAACGTGAAGAAGGGTTGTGGCTTGGAAACAAACTTACGAAAGTCCACGGCCAATGCGAAAAGCAAGAAAATGAAGGTATGATATGCTGTACAACTGATCGAGTGCCTCAGTTGCCGACGCTTTGGACTTCTGCGAACAAAAGGTAAAGCTGCCGCAATTTAAGGGTGCCAGCACAATATCTACGTTTATTACAACTTTTGATGGCTTGTTTGACATCTTAAACTCCTGGAACCCGCTGGCAAGGTCGTACAAAGCGCCCCTTCGGCAGGGGAACGAAGTATTCTGGAAGTTGTTGTTTTTTTTGTGTGTTTGGAGACTCGAGCGTACATAAACGGGCAGTGACAGAAGGACTGAAAAAAAACGGATTTATTGGTTTTTGGATACGCATGGCAAGCACGGAAAGAATGTTTGACAGACTTGTCAGCCAGGGTCAGCTGAAATATTTACTGACACAAAAACTCTGTCAAGACTATGCCGAAAACTTCTTTGAATCAATACGTGGATGAGGCGGCCATAACAACAACCCAACAGCTTCGCAGTTTATGGCTGCATACAAGCGTCTATTGGTTCAGACGGAAGTCACGTCTTCAAGTTCTGGACACTGCTCCCAAGATGTTCTCTCCGTATTGAATGCAACGACTCCTGCAGCCATGGTAGATCCAGAAGCAATCTCACTGACATGCGCAAGGCCCCAGTCCTGCAGCCCGATGACCACGACAATACTCATCGCATTGACTAGCCCGAAAGCTTTTCTGCTTTTGTCGGTTCCGTGGTGCCATACATAAAAGGCTTCATTGTTCGAAAGGTCGAACTGCAACTACCTGTGAAGAGTGCATAGCAGTTATGCACTCAGATGAGCTGACACCTTTAATTAAATGTAAGAGGCGAGGTGGTCTTGTTTCACCATCGCGAGATGTCATTAGCCCCTGTAAAGAAGTCGAGGACTGAGGCGGCTACAGGCTGAATGTGATTCCATCACAATGGTGAAGTCAAGAGCAAAACACCTCATCCTGAAAGTTCTATGAGCTTCCTCCGAGAATAACTGGTTCCATAAACTAGAGCAGCACGTCATAGACTTTGATACGCTTGATAATCAGGTTTACAGTTTGTGCAGGCATATCGCCGAACAATACGTAAAAGTTAGGATACAACACATGACGAAGAAAAAAAAAGAGAATCGGTCAAAAGTAAGGTGGGACCACTTTTGACAAGGGCAATAATTTTCAACCACCAGTAGGGCACCTATGTTTTCGACTATGTGTTTGCTTTAGGCATCGCTATTTGATGCATATGCACTTTAATTGAGTTCTCTACATGCCACTTGGCTGCGTACAAGTCGCAATAAACATTTACAACCAGAATTACTTGCTTTAGTTGCTTTATAAACACACGAGACACTTCACCCGCAGCACGATGAAGCATAAATTTGCAGCGCTCGGCTCTTTTCTGCCACTGGCAACGTGGCCGCCGCACGCTCGGCGTGGCTTCACTCTCTCCCGTAGCGGCGCATAGGCGGCTTCCACTCCAGCAAGTTTTATGTATCCTCCTTGTGTGCCACGCCCCAAGCCATTGTGAACGCCGCCATGTTGGATTTTTCGTCGGCTTGGCTAAGCTTGGTCTTCAGATGCCTTTCCTGCCTCCGAGATTGGAATGCTCACGCCATATTTTAAGTTTCAGAGGCCGTGTTTGCTTTTTAAAAGACGCGGTGATGGATGCCGTTTTTTCGTCTTCGGTCAGCACTATCGTCATCACATCACACGGGGAGGAGACGAAAGAAGGATTCTTTTATTGTCGTTGCAGCTTTTTTCAGTCGCCATTCTGCACGTGATGTGTCGCGTAGCGTCGAGACGTTGTGTGCTTCGCAGCGGCTATTTGCGGCATCGAATTTTGTGTTATCAGTGCCATGGCTCCGCTATCTGTGCCATCGCGGGAGCCAGGTGGTGTGAAGAAGCGTGGGAAGTATACGACCCTGACGATGGAGAAGAAAGCGGCCATAATCAAGCTAATAGAGAGTGGATGTTCGCAGCTAGATGTCGCCGGATAACGGTCGACGCTGGATGGCGGTCGGTGGCGGAGATCGCCAACGCGGTGACAATTTTGTCGAGCGTTTACGGCGACGATGTCACCTTGGCGCAAATACGGGCAAACCAAATTGCCTTAAAGCGTAGTTTGAGGCAAGGCAGCATCAAGGACTTTTTTAAACCTGCCTGATGCAATAAACTTTAAATTTTTGGCGAAAACGAATTTTTCGGACTGTTCGATTTTTCGTACTTTTTTTCGGTCCCCGCCAGGTCCGAAAAATCGGTCGGCGACTGTATATACAGTTGCCATCAAAGTTTTATGGCAGTCCTAAGCATGCATTCTTATCATATGTATGTAGTAACACTCAGAAAGACTTGAAGCAAAAATATCATGGGGAATATTATTTGTTGTGGTAAGGCTCTCTCTCTCTCTTTTTTGCATTGTTTTCTGTGGGTGGTTGGGAAATGAATTTTTGTTGCTGTTGTTGTGGCCAAAATTTATTTGTTTCAGTGCTTTTTATAATGGGATTCAGCTGTATTTTTTAAAATCATTTTGATTTTGTAATTGAAAGAGGGGGGGGGGGGGTATTCTCTGGCCAGGATGAAGCAGACTAGGAGGATGTTTTTTTTTTTTTTTTTCATTTTCCATGGGGCGTAAAAAATTACCGTGAAGGTAAGGTCAAAGAGTCAAGCTTATAAAATGAGAAATGGTATTTCGTAGGGCTGGACACTTTTCTTATAATACTGATGTGTACAGTTAGTTGAAATTGAAGATGTGCGTATAAAACAGTTTCACCTTTTTCGCACCTGCGTATCTCTTGCAATCTAAACATGGACATAAAATTACCACATGTGTGTGCTTCTGTGGGCATGCATTGAGGCTGAAGTGCCAGCCAGCCTAAATGTGTGCATGTGTTCTCGTAACAGTATGAGCGGGAGGTGGCCCAGCTGAAACGGCTGATGGGCCAGCTGCAGCGCAAGCTCAGTCTAGCCGAGACCCAGCTACAACAGCAGCAGCAACACCCACTCTCGGCAACACTTGGTGGTGAGAGCACAGAGGAGCAGCAGCAGCGTCGACAGGAGAAGGACTTGCAGATGAAGAGCATCATCACCAGGTACATACACAGTTGCCTGTACATTTGCTAGAAGTAAGCTGCGCCTGCAGCTTTTACTGCAAGTAAAGCTCTGAGCTTACGATTCTGTGTTAGCTTTGCTCGTTTTTCCGTCCACACAACCTTTTGCTGCGCAGTCATCATCAAGCCCTTCACTTTCATCTTCCCTTCCACCCAACATTACCATTTTTATATTTGCAAAGTGCAGGATATTCTGAGGGGAAAAGGGGGGCAAATTAGAATATTTTGTTTTCAACTTTTTGCAAGACTGTTTCTCTTGCAGTATTTTCTCACGTCATCCCTCTCTTAAACAGGGTAATATAGTTACTGATACAAGCTAAAGTTTGTTCATATATATATTTGTGTAACAAAAATGGTTTTTTTACATTGCTGTATTATGTTGCAACATGTATGAAACCAAGTTATTAATGAGCATAAGAATTTAACAACTCAGTACACCTTATTTAGTCTGGTAGAGCAGTGGTTCTCAAATGGGGGTCCGCGAAACCATTTCTATGATCCGCGAAACTCTCACCCGCATTTTTCTTTAAGCGTGACTATGCCACACATTGATAAACTGTCCAAAATGAAGTGATGTGGCACATTTATTTCATGTTTTTTGGTAGCAATAAAACGTAGAGTTGTGCAAATATTCGAATAATAATATTCAAATAGTAGAGTATTCACTTCAATTGGAATTTAAATTATTAAAAATTTCGAAGTATTCGCAATGAACAGATATGTGTATATTAATCCGCATGTAACGGCTTGTAAAAGTAGTTTTGCTGCAGTGTCGGAGTGCTAAACCATGAAAGCACCCATTTAGGGGAAATCCGCTTCGCCGCAAAGCCCCCCTGCAAATTTAAAGGAGCCCTGCAACATTTTTTTAGCATAGTCGGAAAACGCTCCCGATCGGTAGTCGAGGCTTCCGAGAATACGCGAGCCAAATATTATGGCGCAGCACGTGACCTGCGATTCACAGTAAATTCTCAAAGCCAGCCAAAAATTGCTCTTTTCTCTCGGCAAATTACACCACAAGCTCAGAAATCACTCATCAAAGCTATTGCATCAGCCAGATTTAACATGGCTCACTTGGTCATCACTGGAACTGCAGCGGGAGGCTGCGGCATGTCTAGGCGTGTGGGCGCGATCACACTGAAAAGCTGCGTAATTTAAGAAAAAAAGAAAAAAAATGAGGTGCTCAAGGTCACAAGGTGCGTGTGGCGTATTTTCTTTCGCCGTGCCATTCCTCCCTGCTTAGCTTCCAGCTATTTCGTCAGGACGAAAAGAGAGAATTAGATTGCAGCGTGTGACTAATTTTCGGAACTCCGCCACTTCTGAAAATTTTGCGGTGGTAAATTTTTGAGGCAACAAGCTTCTTTACTGGCTCCTTGGCTACTTGAAAAAGTGTTGCAGGGCCCCTTTAAATTAACATGTTATTCTCAAATTAATTTATAAATTTATTAAGCTTAAAAGCTTATGACAATTTATATGCTTTAAGTATAATGAAATTTAAAATTTTACCTATTTTACAGGTTATCATTCGCATCCTACTGAAACTCATATCCCGCTACTACTCAAAGTTGTTTCGACTTCCTGTGAAAGAAAAAAAAAAAAGACATTTGCATAGAGGCTTTATTTCAATATAAAAATATATTGTGCTGGTTAGTTAGGTCATGATAAATATGCCAATTTTTCTTTTTATGTCATATATACTATTGAAATTCAATTCAAAATTTTTAGACAAAAATCACTATTTGCTTCGAATCCGTTTTGAAACCTAAAATGCTCTATTCGCACAAGCCTAATAAAAGGCATCTGTTTCACGCTTCAGTTGTATTAATTTACCTACGTACCCCCCTCCCGCTTCTCCTTCGTCTGCTCCGCTGCAAGGGGTCTCCCATCACTTCCACCAGTCCCCAAGGGGTCCCCAACACATCCATGGCTGAGAACCACTGTGGTAGAGAATAAAAAATAAACTTAAAGCATGGGTGCTTAGAGGCATGGGTGCAGTTTCATGTATTCCTGATATGTGGCACTTGCCAAACATTAAAAGTTGAAAAACGGGCGCATTTTAAGCATACAGGCAATGTACGTTTTTGATCCTAAACGGCCGCACCACTCAGCGCACACACCTGCACACATGTGGTACATAAATCGTCCGGGCATGGCATGACCATAAACAGTGCGCTTCAAGCAAATCACTTGGGATTGTTTGTACCACATCGTAGTAAATACCACATTTCAGTGAAGTGGTGCAGGTTTTTGTTCATTACTGGATCGCTGTACAAATGGCATACATACGTGCATCGAAAAGAGCTGGATAAGTTGTCGGCCTTGACACTAGGTTCCTCGTTGGTTTCGAAATGCCTTTTCATCACCACCACAATTTTTTTCACATCAAAAGGAAAAAAAGGCCTTGTAGTCTGTACTTTATGCTACATGTACTGTAGCTTCACACTTATTTCTCTGTTAGTAGTGGCAGCAAGCATAACATTCTACTTATTGTCTAGTTCAAATCCATGCTACCAGTTAGTGTATAATTGTGCCGAATTTTCGGGCAATTACGCTTTAGTAAGGTTTTACTATATCGCAGTGAAGAAAACTAATAGCATGGAGCATTATTGCTCAGTAAAGCATGCTACTTGCATCATTTGTTATTAAAAAAAGGGGGGCATCGCCATGCTTTTTGAAGAATAAGAAAGCTAGTCTAGTACATTAATTTCATGAGAAGGCATTGATTAAACAAGAACACACTTGAACCTCATTATAACAAAGTTGCATATTACGTAAAATTAAGTTCACTGTTTCCAAAAATTTGTTGAAAAGGTTTAATCCTACCACTTTGTTTATTGCAAGACTTCTCACTTTTCACTTACCTCGTTACATTTTATTATTCTGGGTTCGTTGTATCAAGGTTTTAGTGTAGTACTAAAGTAACATTTACTTGTTAGCATGAAATTGGAGAATGTAACTTGCAAATTGCTCCTCTTCGTCATCTCAAGAGTCCGAGACGCAGCAAATTTTTGCATAAGCATCACATGTATGCATATATTGTACTTCTAATTATCAATATATTGAATAATTTTACCACTCCCTTTGAGCTCACTATATCTGCGTCCAAATGTATCTTTTTCTTGTTTAATGTCGTCATATTTGTGTTGATACATATGTGTGATTCAAAGAACTGTTTTTTAAAGAAGTATACTTCCTGGGTGCGCAGGGAACATTTAAGAAGGAAGATAGAGTAGAGAGATGGGACAGAGCGCACACTTACAATCAATTTTATTGCACAAATGGCGAGAATATTCAGTCCAGCCCGCTTGTAACGAACCTGAGCGTGACACGGCATTTGTTCGCTGTATCCCAAAGCTCGTAGTAAATGAAACACATCTGTTAAAAAAAGTTGCGAGTGAAAACACAAACTTTTTTGCCCCAAAACGTCCGTGATACACGTGTTTCGAAGAGCAGAAGCGATAAGGGTGGTCTCGAGTTCATTTAAAACGGCAGAGTGCTCGTTCGCCGAGGCCCGTGGCATAAGCTGCATGAGACACTGGCTCCAAAGTATCGTCATTCTCGCAATCCTATTCCTCCCAATCGCTCTCGCCACGTACTTCATTCACAATGCCCCAATCCGTGCACGGTTCCGCAGTGTCGGCATTATCATCGGCCTTAATTAAACCATCGCAACAGATGTCCCACCCGCTCTCCCAGGTTGGAGTCGACGGCGCGCTGCCACAAATCGCCGCCGCAGTTCGCAAGCTTCAGGCTCGGCATCGCGCCCAACGTCGACGAAGTTGCCCTCGCGAAAACAGTTTCGCGCGCATGGAGTCGTCACCGCCGCACACGAAATATTCACCATCTCCACAGCTGAATACTGCGACGCCCGAAGCGACAAGTTAGCGGCCAGGTGGTCAACAGCTATGAGCAAGCGCTCCGCAACGCAGCACCTAACGCACGGATTACGCTCAAGCCAAGCAGTCACACTTTCGATGTTTCGCTGAGCGGCAGGAAAAAGCGTGCTAGTCCTCCGGTCGGCCATCATGACCACACACGCACACCAAGAGCGAGCAAGACGCGCACACGCAACACACATGCCAGAACACTTGGAACAGCTCTGGGCCCGTTTCCAGTCAGAAAACAAAACTAATTCGAGCCAGCGTGGCGGGCAAGGAGTTGCGATAAAAAGAGGGGAGGATGCGGCGGGAGGGCGACCTTGAAAACAAAAACACACGGGAAAGAGGCAGGTTGGGTAGCTTGCTTGAAAGGTCCGCGAAACTCGCACGTAGCAAAAAAACTTGGAAAGAGTGCCTGCGCGCGCAGAAGCATAGTCGCCTGGATCGGTGCGTGCGGCGGTGTTCAAAGAATCGGCGGCCGTGGTAAAAAAATTCTTTTGCTGTGCCGGCGGGTTTGTACAGCCTCACAAACTTCTATATTTCGCGATTCGTTCCACGCAAATTAACAGCCGTTCTCGCGCTTCTGTACGCACGCGGAAGGCATGCTGAGCCCAGTGGGAAGTGAGCAAGAACAAGTCCTAAACTTGAAACGAATCGCAAATTATCAGAGCCGGTGGGGTAGCGTACGCACGTGCACTAGACGGAAACTATCGGATACAGTCGGTGGCCGATGATGTTGGCAAATGATCTGGTCACTCCAGGCCGACGACGCCAATGACAGTACCAGCGACCAAAAAAAAAAGGGTAGATGGCCGACCGGTCTTCAAAAGATCGTTGGCACTGTGGAAACACGGGCCTTGTCTGGCGATGCGGGGTGCTCAGAGTAGCGGGGGGACAAAGGACGGAGGGGTGCGTAACAAAAAGCAGTCGGGGCATGGAGGAAGAAAACATCTTTCCTTCCTCCATGGGTTGGGGAGAGCGGCAACTAGAGGGTCGCGGAGGCAGGGTTGGCGTTTAACAACAGAATGTATGGGCATCTCGCCGATGCCTGATCAGTGGTCAAAATTGGTTTCCCGGATAGTCTGCAGACCGCTGACTCCGTTCGCTGTAACCGGTCAGGGCGCTCAGAGACGGTCGTTGTAAGTGTGATATAGTGCCATTGAACCAATGTATATTTTCACGGTCATGCGGATATTTTTTTTTTTTTTTTTTTTTAAGCGAAAGCTCGTTTTAAGTGGGGCCGTTATATGTGGGCTCGACTGTATATACAGTCAAGAAGGCAAGGAGATCACACACAAAAGAATGGACAAATGATGGTGCATGCGCCAGACCACCTTATTTTAAGCTTGAAATGACTGAACAGGTACTTGTATTCATTATTTGACAGATTGACGGATGGGGCACTTACACACTCAGTTCCTGCTTTGAGAATGAAAAAAGCTTCATATATTTCACGTTCCCTCTTGTCCTTATATCTTGCCATTACTTGGCAGTCATCGAAATTCCCATCAAAAAAGCGGACATCAAGTTACTCCCGTCTGACAAGAAAGGAGGATTTGTCTTAGTTCCAAAACCACTCTATGAAGAAAAGGTGGTAGCAGCCTTTTCAGGGAACATCAGAGAACTGCCAAAAGTAGCTGCAGTCAAAGTTAAGTGAAAAGCTGAGAAGCTGCACGAAATAGCGGCGCTCACTAGATTGGCCCTGTCGGTGATGATGTGCAAAGGTACAAACCTCCGTTTCTTGTTCACGGACAAGACCCACAAGAAACTGTGCCCTTTTCGGATCATCGTATTGGAGCATGACTCCTGGCTAAAACTTGTTGGAAAGTATCTACAAATGCATATTACAGCCCTGACCATTGAAGATTCGTTCATCGTAAGAAAACCCCAGGACGTCTCAGACTTTCTACATGATAGGTGTCCCCAAAGTGCTTGTGCTTTCTCCGTGGACCTTAAGGACTTATTTTATTCCCTACCTCAGGACATTCTGTGCGAGGAGGTGAAAGAGTGCATCCAGCGATATGGTGAGAATATTTTTTGTAAACTTTATGGAACTGACGTAGATAACTTTCTTGAACTTCCGAACTTCTATTTGCCGTCGACGTTCGTCACGAAAAATGACAAATGGTACATTCGAAGACAGGGCGTGTGTATTGAGTCCTGTTTAGCTCCATTCCTCAGTGACATTTTATTACCTCGTTATGACAAACGCATGCAAGCGAGGCTTGCTGAGACACATACCGTTAAGGTATTCCGCTACATTAATGATTTTTCAGTCTTTTATAGTCCAGAACAGTGTGACACAAGGCAGCACGCGGACGAAATTTTTAGCATTTTTTCTGAGAACATGACTAATCTGCAGCTGATGATGGAGTTCCCTGACAATAACGGACTTAGATTTTTAGACCTGGAGCTTATGTTTCTGCCAGAACACGTGTGCTGGCAATACGCTCCCCGCTCCAAAAAAGCCTGTTACCCTTTAGTTCAGCACACTCTTAGCTTGTTAAGCGAGAAATCGCCAAATCATGTATGATGGCATCATTATCAAGGTCTTGCCATTACCAGGTTCAGAGCAGTTTTGGCAACCAAGTTAAAAGATTTAAGAAAGCAGGCGTTCCTGATCACTTGCTCTCGGGCATAGCAGAATCACTTCTGAATGTATTGAAGCAGGGAAAGAATGAACGGCACCCACCTCAGGACCAGCCAAAGCCTAAAGTGTCTGCCATTCCTTGTGTGCACAAAGTTTCGCACTGCTTAAAAATATTCGTTGAGAAAACTAGGGTAAAGGTTGTCTTCACGGCAAAAGACAAGCTGAGCTCTTTTTGTTAAAGAGTTAACTACGAAGGATCTTTAAGTGTCGGGTGCAATGCGAAGCACGTAAAGATGTTTGTAGAATGTATTATAGGCGTTGTGTATCTGATTTATTTACCATGTGGTCGATACTACATCGGTCACACAGGGCGCTGTCATAAAGATCACCTTAGGGAGCACGCAAATCTAATGCGCGGATCAGTGGGCAGCCACTTGGCGAGTCACTGTGCGAATTGTGGGTGCACCCTGAATTTTGATGAATGCCAAGTAATGGCAAGATATAAGGACAAGAGGGTACGTGAAATACATGAGGCTTTTTTATTCGCAAAGCAGGAACTGAGTGTGTAAGTGCCCCGTCCGTCAATCAGTTGGATAATGAATACAAGTACATGTTCAGTTAAGTTGTCATTTCAAGCTTGGAATAAAGTGGTATGGCGCATGCGCCATCATTTGTTCTTTTTTGTGTATGATCTCCTCGCCTTCTTGACTGCATATGTATTCCCGCCATCTGTGCAATAAAATTGGTTGTAAGTTTGCACTCTGTCCTGTGTCTCTCTGCTTCTATCTTCCTTCTTAAAGATCAAAGACCCATTCTACAGCCTCATGGTTTTGGGTCCCACCTTAATATGCATGTTAATGCTCTCTGTGGTACAATCAAATTAATTGATTTTTTAATCATAACAAGCTCATTTCATGCCAAATGCCCCAACCATTTTGGCGACCATCTTATATGTATTAAAAAAAGAAGTAATGGGGATTAAATGCATTGGAAACAGTAAAACGCTATAATTCTAGCGTAAAACTTTATTCACATGGGACCCTTCCGAATTTTACATGATCTTGTTTGAGTGATGTGTGATAGAAAATTTTTAATGATGGTATTGCTTCTTGTTTAAACACAAAGTTGGGTTACATTTTAGGTGAAGGCATTTTTGTAAGGTGTTCGAAGCTCAATAATATTACTGCAATGTTTCTGCCTTATATTCTTCTAGAAATCTTGCTAAAATATTATATTTTACATTGAAAATATTTGTCAATCACTGAAGTAATAATCTTATGATAAAAAGAAATCGTGAATTAAAAAAAAATGTATTTTTATTCACTTTGAGACAGTTTACACCACATGGTGGTTCTTTTAAAAATGAACGTAACAGCTCAATTGAAAACAAATAATTAGTTATTCATATGTGGCAAGTTTTATCATTATTCTTTTGCTTTAATGAGGAAAATAATTTTCAATGTTTCTCATGGATGAAAGTGCAGAGCTTCTGTGAGAAAGCTGCCATATGAACAAATGGGAAGATAGCCATCAATAGGTAACTTCCAAATTTTTTTTTTTTTTGGAAGCGTCAATGCCACAATCCAACGCTGCGCAGACGCATAGCACGGCTAAGCAGGGACATGGAAGAGCACGCGTTACAGGTATGCAAAACGCAATGGGAAGAGATCTGCAATGGGATGGAGAACCAGCTGGGACGGGCCAAGACGTGGCATCTCCTCCGGCACCTCTTGGATCTGGAGGAGACGAAAACATCGCACGCACATAAGCTTAACAAGTTGCTGCATGACTACAAAGGCACCCACGCGGAATTTCTAGATGACGTGCGAAGCCGTTACTTTCAGTCACGTAGCCCCCTCGCGCACTCGGCATACGCCTGGGAGGGTGAGGGTTGCGGAGCTAGACGAGGACTTCAGCGTTGCAGAGGTGAGGGCGGTGCTGCACAGGCTCAACACAGTCGGCGCCAGGCCCGGACGGGATAACCATCAAAGCGCTACGTAACTTGGACGATGAGTCGATAGAACAACTGACGGCTTACATGAACAAGTGCTGGAATGCGGGCGCTATACCGAACTCGTGGAAAACGCCGCGCATAATTATGATCCCCAAACCGGGCAAACGAGTACAGATTGACAACCTTCGACCGATATCCCTGACGTCCTGCGTTGGTAAGGTCATGGAACATGTGGTTCTCGCTCGCCTTACCAACTACCTCGAGGACCGAAACATGCTCCCACACACGATGCTGGGGTCAGTCGTAACCTTTCCACGCAGGACGTTATGCTTCAACTCAAGCACGATATCGTAGACAATTCCACACGATCCACCAAAGCGATACTCGGGCTCGACCTCAAAAAGGCGTTCGACAACGTTAGCCATGCTGCGATACTTGAAAGTATACGAGCGTTGGGACTGGGCGAGAGAACGTACCACTACGTACGGGATTTTCTTACGGGCTGCCGGGCCCGATTAGCGATCGGCGGACTAGAATCGCAAGACATATACATGGGTTGTACGGGCACGCCGCAGGGCTCCCTAATCTCGCCCATGCTCTTTAACCTCGTGCTTGTCGGATACCACGAAAACTCGCTGAGATAGAAGGCCTCCACCATAGCTTATACGCCGATGATATCACCCTCTGGGTTGCTGAGGGAAATGACAGCCACGTAGAGCAAACGCTGCAGGAAGCCGTCGACGTGGTGCAGGACTTCCTTCGCGACACTGGCCTCGAATGTTCCGCCGCTAAATCGGAGCTCCTGCTCTATAGACCCTCGCGCAGGGGCTGTAAACCCAAGAATGCCGATTCCGCATTCGAGTGCGCATATAGAGAAATTAATGTACGCACTTCAGACGGCGCTGTCATCCCACAAGTTAACACCATTAGGGTACTGGGCTTGCGCCTGTCCGCCAACGGCCACAACGGCGAAACCGTTCGTAGACTAGAGGGCACGGTCAATCAAACAATCCGGTTGCTGAAACGAATAACAAATCGGCATAGCGGAATGAAGGAAAGCAATACCATTCGCCTGGTACATGCTTTCGTTATGAACCATATAACGTACGTCGCCTCCTACCTCAAGGGGCAGGCGACTGAACGCACCAAACTAGATTGTCTCATCCGCAAGGCGTACAAACGCGCAATCTGATTACCGGCCAATACCAGCACGGAAAAATTTCTCGAGCTGGGGTTGCACAATACTCTAGATGAGATAATCGAAGCACACAACATCGCCCAGTACGAACGTCTGGCGAAGACCAGAACTGGTCGACACATCCTCGAGACATTGGGTATCAACTACCATACGCAGCGCGGCGAAAAGGTCGGGATACCCAGACGTATTCGCGAGCGCATCGTCGTTCTGCCATTGCCGAAGAACATGCACCCGACACATCACATCGGTCGGCGCAACAGGCGCTCCCAAGACCTTGAAAAGAAATTCGGCAATAGCAAAGACACAGTTTACGTGGACGCGGCCCGTTACGACTGCCACCGCGGCTTCGCGGTCGCGATCACGGATCATGTAGGAACTTGTGTCACGAGTGCGACGATAGGCACGGAAGAGACGGAGGGGGCCGAAGAAGCTGCCATAGCCCTCGCGATAGCCACCACGGACGCCGAGGTGATAATAGGCGACTCGCAGGCGGCGATACGCAACTACGCCAGCGGCCGGATCTCCCGCAAAGCGGCCCGCATTCTCCAAATTCACGAACGCAACATCTGCCTCAAAAACGACAGTTTCCTCGTATGGACCCCTGCCCACACGGACCCTCCGCTTGCGGGCAACGCGACTGCCCACGCCGCGGCTCGAGGACTTACATGCCGAGCTGGGACGCCTGCCGACAGTCCCGATGTCTCGCACACTTCGACAGCGATGCGGGAATGGACATGGGGGGATCGCATGACCACTTTCAGAGACATCACGCAACACTACAGACTGAACAGATGCAAATATCTACCACCCCACGCCAAACTAAACAAGAAACAGCAGGTTGCCTGGAGACAACTACAGACACACACGTACCCGAATCCGGTGATCCTTCGCCTCTGCTACCCAGGCATTTATACGTCCGACGCGTGTAAGGCGTGCGGAGCCAGAGCGACTGCAGCACATGCTGTGGAAGTGTACCGGTAACGCGCAGCAGTCCTCTACGAACCCAATAGACATGGCGGTCTCGAACCGCGAGGCGCGATGGAAGGCGGTTCTGCTCAGTCACGACCTTGCCAATCAACTGTGGGCCGTCCGGCATGCCCAGGATGCCGCCCGGGTCCAAGGACTCGAGGCCGTCACCTAGGCGCCGGGGTGCTTGTAGCCCCACCCCGCTCAATGACGCCGGACATGGTCAATAAAGTTTTTACTCACTCACTTAAAACAAGAAATTTACTGATTTAACTTGCTGACTTGCCAGAATTGAGCAACCATTTATTTGCTTTTGATTAAGGTGTAAAACTGATTTTTAATAGGACCACGTGGTGTAAATTGCGTCTCGATGTGGACCAAAATGATTTTCTGGAATTAATAGTTTTCTCTCATACATAGTTTTCTCTCATAACATTTACAAACTTGGGTGGTCTGATGGATTACTTATATTCATACATAGTGCTATATTACATCAGAAAAAAATGCAAAGACATAATCCTGGCAAGATTTTTGGAAGCATATAAGGAAGAAAAATTGTAGCAATATTATTCACCTTCAAACACCTTACACAAATGCCGTTGCTTAAATGCGAACCAAATTTGGTGTTGAAATTAGGCACAGTACTATCAGAATAAATTCTCTAACAAACATCATCGAAACCACAATGTGCGAAATTTGGAAGGCTCGACATGACTAAAAAATTTTTTGCTTTCTAAATTATTCTAACAATTCACTTCTTTCACTAAATCAATACACTAAATCCACTTTTTTTTTTTCGAATACATTTGAGATGTTTGTTAAGATTGCTGGGACGTTTGGTGTGGAATAGCCCCACACTGTAAGCCGCTTGTGTGCCTGTTCCAAGTGGAAAATGTTTTTGAGAGCATTGAATGAGCAGTAAGCATCCCCGAATTGGTGCAGGCTAATCACTGTCGAAGACGAGCTACGACGGGAGCAGCGAGAGATGCAGGGCATGATTCGGGCCAAACAGCAGCTGATTGATGCACAAGAGCGTAAGATCCAGACATTGGATGCAGCCAACCAGCGATTGCTGGGAGCTCTTGCTCAGTTACGCCAGCACTATCAAGACCAGGTTCAGCTAGAGCCCCGACTGCTGGCCAATGGTGCTTCCTCGCCGCCACCACCGTCATACAGGAGCAGCTCCTGCTGACAGTGTGTGCCCATCACATTTCACACAAGTGTGCCCTCAAGGAAAGACACATTGTGTGGTCTTTCTGTGCACAAGGCCACACAATGCTCTTACAATGTAGACAATGTGTCCTTACAATGCTCTTGTGGCAGTCTCATCTTTGGTGGCTCACAACAGTTTATGCAATTCGAAGCCGGAAATTTGGAGATTCATTTTGGGTGCTACATAATGCAAGCTTTTGATAAACAGGCCTTTGTGTGTTTGTACAATACAACAGAAGTTATAGTAGTTAACCTACTTGACATGCCAAGCCAGTGGCCAATAGGCTCTACAGCGGTTCTTACTCAATATCTCATTGCTTTGTAATGTGTGTGAGTAGAGGAAATAGAAGTCTATCTTTCTGTACAAACTTGCCCCTGGTTTTCTTTCTCTCTCTCTCTCTTATGTATGATGAAATGATGACAGTGATGCTCGAATCAAAGCACTGCTTCCAGTGTACCAACAGAGACAATGTAGCATTTCACATGACCACTTCACTGTCTATTTTAGCCAGTTTCACATAGATAGCATAAATTGTACAAGGTTGTCTCAGGGCGCTTTTGGCCTCATTTAAGCACTTAGTATAACACTGCAGTGCCTACATTGTAAGTTGTTGAATATGTTTCGCTGTTGTAAACTTGACTAAATGATAGAAAAAAAACTGTTTTTATATCAAGTATTCAGTATTGATGAGCTACATTAATGGACACTACTGATTTTTATTTATTTTTTTATTTAGAATTAGCAATTTCATATGTTCAAAATAATGTTCTTACTGATGTCAGATTTGAAAGGCACTTTGTTCTTTGATGTTCAGCACACATAGGGTACCCATCCTGGGGAAAAAAAAAGTACTTATATGGCATTCTAGTGTAAATCGTTGAGTTTTTGCTAAGCAGTATGAGCAGTGTATAAATTAAGGAAAATTTTGGCTGAATTACCTGTGTGGCCTTCTTTAAATTTGCTTGCAAGGATCGAGATGCCTTATTACCTTCTGCGGCTGAAATGTGGTCTGTGAAGTGGCAACAAATAGGTCTTTGTGCATCATACCAGTATATTGGTAGAAGCAAGTTCATGTCGATTGTGACCTTTTTGGTACACTTAAGTTAGCAGAGAAAGATTACTGAGCTGTTATATTTATGTTGCTCACTCAAGTTTTATGATGATTGCTAGGGTTAGTCAGAGCTGCTTAACAGTGTGCGAAGGCAATCATTAGGAAGATGAAAGCTATTCGTTACTCTTGGTTCGTGTTTTTTAACTGTTGTTGCATTATAAAGTTTAATTCAAAGCCAGGTGAGATGGGGCTGCAAGAATTTATTATTAAATTAGTTGCTAATGTAGAACTTGACGTTGTTTTTTTTTTTGTGTTTGTCTATGCTTTCGTCGCATTAGCTGTACTGGACCTTAATGTTTTTGTCCAGAACAGCTTTTGCCTCTCTTCTTGTTTTTTGTACTTTCTTGAAAGAACCAGGAACCTTTGACCGGGCATAATTCACAAAAAAAAAAGCACAGAACTTTTTTTTTTTTCACACCAAGAAGGCATCATGCATTCAGGTTCCTTTAATATCATGGCATAATTGGCCATGCTGGTACTGTGAGCTTAAGCTCTTAACACAACTGCATTGTGCATTTCCAAAAAGTTTTGTTGCTTTTGGGTTCTTGTGTGTGCACTATGATCAGATTGAAGTCTTCTCAGGATTAATTGGTTGTAATGAAATGTTATTCTGCAAACTGTAGCATGTGTTACAAACCACCCTAGTCCATCTGTTGCAGATCATGTCTGTGGTCACATTTATGGTATCTTAAGTGGATAGCATTATCACATTAATGCAAACTTAAGTTGTACATTTTTACTTTGAGTAATCAAAATATGTAGGTTTAAGCTTAACAAGTCTGAATAATTTATCTGACAATCATAAAAAATGCAGTGAGGTTAAGTTCTATGGACTGTTGTAGATGGTGCTTGCCAGGAGTAGAGAACCAAGGCCTTCTTGCATAGTAAAATAGTTTTATATCTATGTTGGCTGAAAATTCTTGCATTGATATTACTGTGGATTGAATTGAGTAGGCAGGATTATGAGAGCCGGCTATGTGGCCTCCAATCATGCGCTAAGTCTTAATATAAGCCATCAGTCTCTTCAAGACTGTTTTGTTATTCCCAGTATTGTCTGAGTATATTTTGCATCTGAGACATTGGATATTTTTTGAACTCAGACTTGCATATTGTAATAGCAGTGTTTATTTTACCATTTTTTTTATTTTTGGTTCATTTATGTGTGCTGTTTTACATCTAAAGCATTGCGAGAAACCCTGAAAAGCTCACATTAAAACTGTTATGTCTCTAAAGATACAATTTTCAGCAGGGTCGCCTTTTTTTTTTTGAGCTGGATAATGTAGTTTGCAAAATTAATGGTCATGAAGAGAAGCTTTGTGAACCCCCTCTTTCCGGTAAATTATTGGTACGCTCTGAATGTTTCCTTTTCAAAAGCAGTGTCTAATAATGGGGGCAGTGAATCATTACAATAGGCTAATGCCAATACTGCTGTGTTTCACCAATACATGCTTGCTATTCACCACATCTGGTATAACTATCTTTGGGGATGTGATGAGAATTGATGAGATTCTGTCAGCAGAAGTGTTACTCTGGTGAAACTGACTCATTCGAGGGCTCAGCTTGAATGCTTTTTGGAATGTGCAGCTGGCTCTCCATTTGTGTTATGTGCTGCATATATGCATCTCTATTGTGCAAGTTTTGCATTTAGATATCATTATTTGCTGTTCACACTACAAATGATGCATCAGTTATTTGCTCTTGACAAAGAAGAAAAGATGTATATACATAAGAAAGGTGTTATGAAAAAAAATGGGTGTATATTATTACAACGAATGCCGTGGTAAATGCATATATACATTTTTTCTTTTATGTACAAATTGCAGCTTTTGCCCGGCTACTGCGTTTCAGGGATTGCTAGTGGTTAAATGAGACTGTCATTTTTTCTTATTTGTATAAAGTTTGTATTGTTTTTGTTGTCAGTTTAACAAAAATGTTGATTCATTTGCAGCACAGATGTGCCTTTGGCATCTTTGAATATTGTAAATTTTAGTTAATGTTGTACCCATTTACGTTTGGGTCTGGATGTCATCCTAGGTGTGAGCTTGTATACCTTCTTACTTTATGCCCCGCCATGTGAAGTTGATGGCAAAGTTGTCATTTACAGATCCATTACCAAAGAGCACTTCTTTTTCTTTTGTAAAAAAAAAGTAAAAGCTTTCTGTTCGTTGAGTTTCATGTGTGCCTAAGGACAAGTCGTTGACAGTTAGAGTACCATCGCTCATGTAACACGATGCTCTGTGCTGTTGGTGCACACTCTAATATGTGCATTTTGACATGCAATACTGTCCAGAGGAGCTTATAGAGAATG
Source organism: Rhipicephalus microplus (assembly GCF_043290135.1). Taxonomy (NCBI): domain Eukaryota; kingdom Metazoa; phylum Arthropoda; class Arachnida; order Ixodida; family Ixodidae; genus Rhipicephalus; species Rhipicephalus microplus. The sequence goes on along the minus strand of NC_134710.1, from coordinate 206,787,265 downwards.
CTATACATGTTAAATACATACAAATATATATCTATATATACATATATATATATATATATGCATATATGTACACACAACACATATACATATATTATCGCAAAGCTGCATATTGGGTTAGTTGGTCGAAACTCATTATTGAAGGCCATTAACAGTGGAAACAACAAGTGCTAACCAAATAAACCTTCAGCTGTGAATCAGTATGTGTGTCTGCCTTCTTTTTAACTCTTGTTGCTAGCACTGTTACTCGCCTTCAAAGGATATATATATATATACACTATAACATATTGGGGTATTGTTGACAGCTTTTTTGTTTGGTTTGCAGCTGCTCTTACACCTATGCAGTCTGTCAAAATAGGCACAGAAGTTGAGAAATTAGTCATGGAAGTTTAACCGATACTAAGTGATTTTGTGGTGGCACACTTTTTCTCATCCCATCTTTCAGTCCAAGTTTCGTGTTTTCTAGCATCACTTTCGTTAGCTTTGCGTTGAACACACAGCTGGACTGCTACACATCACATGCACTTCTTTAATGTTCCAGATTAGCCCTAAAATATACTCTGCATTCAGAAATGTTGGAATCATTCAGTAAGACCAAATTAAGGATGCATTAGTATGCACTTGAAGCTGTACTGTTTCTTTTTATAGTCATAACTTCCGATGGGCACCAAGCAGTCATTGAGTATAATGATGTGCATATTCTCTGTCATATCTGGTACTATATTAAACAAAGTGTATTTGTTGCATTGTAATGTTTGTCTGTGGGCTTGAAATTAGCTGTCTGGTTTGGCAGAGCCAGAATGTTGGCATCAGGGGCTACAAATCTTTCCTGGTTTTTCTCCTTTAACATCTTAAATGTAGCAAGGATGTTGTTTTGGTTCCACTGGTGGTGCTTGTCTATAAAGAAGCATTCAGCAGTAGCACCAAGCAGATTTACGTGATACGCTTGCAATAATAAGCAACGAATGTCTAGTGAGTTTATTTTTTTCTCTTGTATTTGTCATGGCTAATGTTAGTAAAAAGACTAAAGCATGTACACAAGACCTATACTTGTATACATCCTTGGAACGGAATTTCAGCTACATCTAGACAGGGAAAAACTTTTCCTTAGATAGCAGTGTGCCCTGTGGTGAATTCCTTGGTCAGATGAAAACAAGGAGAGGTGTGGAATGCTGTTTGGTATAAGCTTGTATTGACTTTAGTTTCCCTGTCACACATGACTCATTTTTATTAGTTGGTGGCACTTAGCATTGTATTGTATCAATCAAATATATTTATATCTAGTATTGTGCAGATCTTTTGTAAATAAACTGTCTATATTTTATCTTTTAGTCTTGTTCATTGAAGTGTGTTACATGTGGACACAGGTTCTCAAATTTAATAACAACTTTTCAATGAGAGCCTTGTCTAGTTGTGCTATGTAATATCTATATTGTTAAAAAAATGCCTATCTGTAGAGAAGCTGCGAGTTGGCAGAGCCGAGTTGCTGCTTATTACTAGAGCAATGCAAAAAGTGTGCACTGTTCAAGGAGTACTGACATCATTTTTAGACATCCTGAAATGGACGTTTTTCATTTCCACAGTATGCTGTAGGCTTTTGCAGATAGCAAATTTCAGGTTCCAAGTGATTAGTGATTTGTTCAAACAACTTTGAATGAAGTTTGAGTAGTATAATATTTTAGAACATAGAAAAATGACCATATTTCTCATGACCCAACTAACCTGCATAATATTTATTTTAAATTGAAACAAGGTATGTGCTAATGTTAATTTTTATTCAAAGAGAAGTGGAAGCAACTTTGAATAGTAGCAGGATTTGACGTTCAGTAGAATGGAAGTGATAACCCGTAAAAAAATGATGTTGCGTTGTAAAATTTACAATACTCTAGCCATATAAGCAACGGTGTAACTTCAAAAATGATGGATCTAACTCAGCAATATGTTGACATTGAAGTGAGGCTTTCTTGCAGATTTTCTTTGGAAATGCGTATTCACAGTGTAGCACACCTCTCCTGCAGTGAAATTACCTTTATGAAGAGGTTACATGCAGTCTATTCATTGATTTCGAACACCTCAAAATTTAGTATAATTTAAATTCATTTGAAGCGAATCCTAATTGTGTAGTACAGTCAAACCCACTTATTTTCATTTCCCAGATAAAACGATCTTTCGTTTGTAATGACCATATTTCAGTGCATTTACAGTTTTCCTAGGCTACCCAATGAAATTGTGTCTACCGTATAGCGAACATTTTTCAAAGCTTTTCTTAAAACGAACGCTTCCAACTTGGTCACAATAAAAATACGGAGCATACGAAGCGGGGGAAAAAAATGTGAAACGGGCATTCAAAGCATGTAAGAGGTGGTCGCTCGTGCTTGCCCCACTGCAGTTTACTCACGACCTTGGTGTAAGAATATTTTAGGTGGTGACAATGCGGCCGGCACTGCTTCCAGATTGTGTTTACCGCTTAGGCTGTTTCCTTTTGGCAGCGACGGGTGCCATTAACAGATGTTGGCTCAAGTGGCTAATGGGAGAAAGGTGCTGAACCACGCTAAGTACAACGGAGCCTCACTTGTTTATCACACTCGATGTACATGTGTACATCAATGTTGGCAAATTAATACACTGGTATTTGGCAGTAACGAAATTTGATTTTTCAATTGTATTTGCAGCCTATTTCTCAACAGCATTCTTGTCATATGAATGCTGTCATATAAATGACCACTCTCCAGACCAAAGCAAACTTTGGTCAGGAGAGTGGTCGCATTTTGATGTGGAAGTGTTAGAGAACTGGTTTTGCTGAATTTCCGGTGTCTGCGGCGGTGACAGTGTCAGCATCTATGGTCCTAAGCAAAACAAGCTACATTAATCATGAACGAAAATTCGAGGTAGTTTTAATAAGGATATCAGCTAAAGGACATTTGCAGTTTGGCATACCTTGGGGCAGTCTCCACTGAAAAGCAATGACACGCTAGTGATCGGGACTGCAAAAGTGTGCATGCACATGTGTGGTGTGCTTGCATGTTTCTCAGTGTGTGTGTGTATGTACATGCTAGTGTATGTGTGTGAGTGCATTTGTGCACATGTGTGTGTTTGTATTCTGTTCACTGGTTAATCAACAACATTTAATGTTTCTTGGTTCTAATGAGCATAGATAAGGCAGCTAGAAAAGTGGCTTCTGAATTGAAAACTAGGAATTACCTTTCTGCTTGATGACGAGGTGAGTCGGTAGCACATAGACTTAATGGGACTTTTTGAGGTCCTATTTGGTGCTTGTCAAGGTGTACTTTTGGGCCAGTTGGTTCATATTGGCAGTAAAACAGTGCCAGAGAAAACAACAGGCCAGACAAGCAGAAGTACACGTACACAAGGAACACTAATAACTGAAAGTTTATTCAGTATTTTCACAAATTGAATACTGCCTTCACATGAATAAACAGGAAAAAGAAGGTTGCAGAAAAAGGTTGCGCGCAATAGGAGTGACCACGTGATGCACTGCCATATTTCTTGTAACCTCCTGCTGTTTGTTCATGTGAAGGTAGTATTTATTTTGTGCAAATAGTGAATAAACTTTCAGTTGTTAATGCACCTTGTGTACGTGTCCTGCTCATCTTGTCTGTTGTTTTCTCCGGCACTGTTTTACTGCAACTAGTTGGTACATACTGAGAAGAATTACTTAGCGAAAATAAACAGTTCCAAGTAGTGCTTTTTTTGTGTCTTTCTTGTATGCTGCGTTTTTTCCTGCACTAAGTAATTCTTGTCTTATCATTGTGGTGTTGAAAAGCATCTTCTTCACGGGGAGGAGGCCCATCACTGCTGAATTTAGAACTCGGCTTCTTGTGTGTTTGTTGATTCAGCATCGCCATGTCCTAGACTCGCTGTTTCTACGCGCAATCATTTGGCTTACTTTTAGCGGCTGTGTTAGGCACTTCAGAAACAGATGAACTTTTTGACCCCCCTTGTTTCCGTCAATATGGCTGTAGAGCCTGCTGTTTTCAGAAAGGTTTCCCCTCCTTTTCTTTCTCCCTCTTGAGAAAATGCTAAGCACAGCATCCGAAGAGAGCTCGGGTTACTTTTGGGTGGGCAACAGAATGTTTCTTTTGTATTCTGCATGATATATTGCACAGATCTCTTTTTCTGGGAAACGCTTTATTCACACATGGTCAGTGGGCTCCAAGAAATTGTCTGCTCTTGGAATTACCCATCGCTACCTATCCAGCACTCCAATTCACGCGGAGCCTTGGAGAACGACACATGCTTCGTACAAGTCATATACGCCGCTCCTGCAATTCGGGACAAAACTTCTTTTGCGGCCATTTTGAGGCGCAGGTACTCTGCATTTATGCAGCTTCAAGGTATACACAGTATATATGTTCAGTGAATCACAAAACACAAATCAGCAAACAAAATGCACTCACAAGGCTTACAAGTGCGGGGTAACTCGTTTCTAAATCGCAGAACAGCATGCACACAAAGCTTTCAAAAAGATCTTTCTTTGCACGCAAATTTCAGAATGTGCCTCATGCAAGCCCCTGGGACACCATGCTATAGCGCCATTTCTACTCGTGCGGCGAAAACTACTCGTGGCTCAAGGTTATCGGAGAACACAATGTGCCCATGCCCTCTTCATAAAAGAAGCAGTGAGGGTTGGCAACTAACTTATTCTTACACTGTACTTATGATGGAGGTATCTTATACCTAGCGAGCCCCGCACATAGTTTTTCGATGCTGCGAGCGAGGTCGCTCATTTTTCATGTCATTCACTGGCAGAACAACAGTGAGGGGAAAAGAGAATGGGAGGCACAAGAAAGACTTGCAGTCAACTTTTACATGCCGAACTTTTCCGACACCATTCGTTGCATCTATGAGCATTGACAGTTAACCAAACCATGCTTTTGAACGCAAGGAGCGGTAACTCTTTTGTCACATAAAAGTTAACCACGATGCTCAACTCATCCACGCCACAATGTGCCGCGAAAGGCTATCTTTTGATAACAGCTGAGACTAGTAAATGAATGATAATGAGTGTCGTGTGGTTGTGGCGCTGCCTTAACAGATAAGCATAAAAGCGAGGCGGTGAGTGGCGATGACGTGCCATTTTGACTCATCTCCAGCTACCTTATCGCAGTCATCTACAGATATCTGCTCAGCTGTATGTGTTTAAACCGCATGGGTACAAGCGCGGCATGTTGCCGTTTGCAGGTTTGCCACTGCTGAGTTGTGCAAGGCCACTAGCGCATTGCTTGCAAAATGCATGTCTTCGTCATGTTGAATGAACAGGCTACTAGCTGCATGCGAGCGAGATCCTGAGTAAAGCATGCACAAAGAACGTGCAAATGCGCACGTACATACGTTAGACTGTGAACAGCCTGGCATGCTACGGTGAGAGCAGAGTAAGGGACATCCTGCATGTAACAAGCCAGAGATTATTAGTTCTCTCGTGGCGGTCTCGTGCTTCAGTCGAATGGCGAGAGTTCATTGCAAACGGGGTTCAATTTTCTCATGAGTAAGTGGGTGTTACTTAACACACAAAAAGGCCTAACTTATCAGTAGGGGGTTGTCAGCACTTTTTAATAAAATACACAAACTATAAACAGTTTGGTCATTAAGTGCACATGTTTCACGGTTAATCCAAGTGCTAGTACTGATATAACAACCACTTATCGTGGCACTTTCAAGTTCATTATAAACGGGTTCAACTGCATTCGTTCGAATATGCGAAGTGCTCGGATATTCGCACAAGAGTAGTATGCAGTGTTAACGTGCTCCATATAATGGAGTCGGGCAACATGTATAAAATATTTTATTTTAATGTTTTCGTCGCTGAGCATTAGCACGCTAGCCCACCGCAGTGGGCATTAAACAAGTCAGCACAGTTCCATTGAGTTCGAGAATCCTGCGTCCTACATGGAGCCTAATGCAAAAATCACTGTCTGTGCCACTAGGCGACAATTGACTTGTTGTTTACGTGCACTACAAGCAAATCACAGGTGTACCATTAGTACGCCACAAGTTGCTGTTTCACCAGGATGTCGCACGGCCGTGACACGTCACTGAAAAACAGGGGGGTAGCCAGGGGGTAGCACACTGGGCATGTACAACCCCCCCCCCCCTCCCCCTCCCGAAATTTTTTCCGCCGTGGCATAGAGAGCGAAAAATGGCCATTTTGAGGGGGTGCCCCTCCTCCTCCACCCGAAAAAATTTTCTGGCTATGCGCCTGCTGAGAAGCCACCCTCTCGATAATAAAATTGAAAGTGTTTTTTTAAGGTAGCTGTCTTTAAAAGGTATTGAGTACATTTCTTGGCACCATGAAACTCTTTTTGAGGTTCTCAGCCCCAGTATTTTTATTTAGAGCGGCAGACAAAAAATATTTAAAATTCATGTTGGCACTCCTTTAAGTGAGTTAGTTACAGCCTTTTACTTTCTTCCCAAAGATCTGCAATAAATTATTAGTGCTCTTGCAAAGCTAACTGAACTATATGTAGTGTACCTCAAAGGCTTTGTACACTGATGATAGTGAAGCATTTCTATGCTTTAGTTTTTTCTATGCCCTACATGATAGATTGTACAAGACATTAACAGTGTGAAAAAAATTTTTCACTTCAAGGGTGAGTCAATTAATGTTATTGGAATGTTATAAAAAGTAAGGCTACTAGCTAATTTCATTTGGATCCAATATGCATAACTCTACAAAACACTAGTTTAAGCAATTGTGGCCCCTCCACAGAGTGAAGGGCTTCATGTTGTCTGTTGTTTTAGCATTAAGTAAGCAGTGAGAGCACAATGCGAGCCATTTAGTGGTGACTGTCAACACAGCGCTCGTGGTCGTGCCCCTAAGGCTTGTTTACCTCTGCGACTAGCAACTATCACGTCACCAAGTTAGTAGCAAAGCAATTGGTTATAAATGGCCATGTTGATTGAAAAGTGACTGCTTTGGCTTAGACGCTCGCTTATCAATTTTTCAGTGGCAGAACAGCAGTTACAAACCTTTCAACCAATCACAAGTGCATGAACAGGAAGTCTGCCTCTTTTACGGGGCAATGGCAATGCAAGCAAGACCCAAGCAGATGTGAGTTCTGTGTGATTAGGTGAATTCTGTGTGATAAACCTTCATGTTAATAGCTTTGATAGATAAAATTAGTATAAATGAGTTGTATCAAAACTTTATACGTGTTTTATTTATCAGGTTTTTTCTTGAAATAATTTAATCAGAAATGTTCTAAGTATATAGGAAAAAAAATGAGAAACCTATGGACTAGTATTCAAGTCATTATCAGGAAAACCAGATGCTTCATGAAAAAGCATCAAAGGCTGCATGCATATTATGATATTATATGCAATCGAAGCTAATATATTGTTGGTTTGTTTGTGTGCAGCAGTCATTCAGCTTGATTGTACTCAATATCTACATTTCTGCTGTAGTTTCTTGGTTACCCGCAAGTTTACTTTTTTTTTACTGCCTATTGTAGTGTCTAAATGTATTCGCTTCGACACAGCACCAAACTGTTACATTGGTTGCAGACATGTGCAGTAAAGCAGCACTGGTTAGGTTTAACGGGCACAACCTGATAAGTGCAGCTGCAGATGGGAGAGCATTGTGTTATGTGTGTTGTTCATATGTTAGTGGGTCCTGATATTTTGCATGTATGCTGGACCAACGCCTCCTCTACCTTATCAATGCCAGCCAGATGTGCCCGATTCAGCTATTCACCACCCTCTCCTCCAGCCCTTTCCCGCTCTCTTCGATCGCTTAGGCTCCGGGTGTGCTTTGCGGTTATGGGGGAGAGTAGCCCCTCATGCAGTGCCTCATGATGGAAATCATATGAAGTGATTTCTTGTTCAGTTGTGTTCAGATCCATGGGGTGGCGTCTTGCATTCCTTGTGTTTGGAATATTGGCAGTTACGCTGACTCTGTGAAATATACCTGTGGTCTAGTGGCTATGGTACTCGGCTGCTGTCCCGCAGGTCGCGGGATCGAATCTCGGCTGCGGCGGCTGCATTTCCGATGGAGGCAGAAATGTTGTAGGCCCGTGTGCTCAAATTTGGGTGCCCGTTAAAGGGCCCCAGGTGGTCGAAATTTCCGGAGCCCTCCACAATCAATCTCTGAAATATACGGTGTTTTTAAATAGCGTGTCACCCTTTGTGGCGCTATGCAGGTAACCGATGGGGAAGTGTCACAGCAACGTTTCTGCATGTGCTGCTCTGTGACACAGCGGCGGCATTGTCTCGAGCCAGAAAGAAGCACTATGAAGGAGTGAGTCTGACAGACGTGTGATATTGGTGTGGAAAACATGTCTATCGCATTTTGGGGGGAAGCACCCGGCCAGATGCACATGTGACGTGAGCAGCGCGACCCCTCATATAACGCTGCAACACGACCACTCCCTGAATTAAGACGAACCGACGGCTCTCGTTGAGAAGCGCGCATTCGCACTGGCATTGAAAAAAAAAGGCATTGGCTAGGCTGAAGCTCACAGAACTGGTGGGCGGGCATACCAAGTTTGTCTGCCAAAGGTGTAGGTTTCCCATTAGCTCTCAGGAGGTGGGACCAGAAGGTGACAGTGCATTGTGCACCGTGGAAGGCACACAATATAAATCTGTCATTGTTGCTATGAAATTTTCAATTTGGCAATTCGTTTATGCAGTGTTCCTTCCACTAAGACTAAATCTAAAGTCTACAACTAAAAGCAGTCATTATTTTGGATACTAAAGCGTGCAACTTGGGCAGGGGCTAGCACAATCATGTTTTCCTGGTTTTTTTCCTGCCTATGGTTTGATATCACTTTTGTGCATAATGACATGACTGACGGAGGGTTTGCTGGGACTCAAAGAAGAGACTCCGAACAGCCGCCAACCGTTAAATAGGTATGCAAAGCAAAGAGACTGTCCTTCTCACCTGAAAAGTTTGCAACACTTAGGTGTTGTAGGCTTTTCAGATTCAATATAACCTGAGGGCAGACCACACAATCAGGTTACCGTTTGAGTCTGCAGAACAAACATGAATGATTATGTGCATCACAAATAAAAAGAAATTCTAGGAAGAAAACACGCTGAAGCTGGTAAGGGTGCTAATGGTAAGTACAGGCACAACCTCCCATACAAGTGCCTAAACCAAAAGACATACATTCTGCCATGTCAGTCATAAATGCATCCTTATTTATTGTCTTTTTTATTACATTAAAATCATGCATTGATATAAAATTTTTATTTTAATAGGCAAAATGGGAATTAGTGCTGGGTTAGGGAAAATGGCACTGAGCGTATAAGTGTTCTTTGCGTAGCGTTATTTTCTAAGTGTTTTTAGATAGGTTCTAAAATATATATATTGCCACTTGGCCACTAGGCTCGGTGAGCGCAAACCATGGCTGGCCGCTAGAATGGAAGATGTTGTGGGGCAGTGCGCGCTCTAGCTAGTTGTTTGAGTGAGCCATCTTGTCAGTTTTCTGTGTGTCTCCCCGCTGGCTCAGTTCTTTAGGGTCGAAGACCTTTTGTAGCACGTAACAATATGTGAGATGTCATTCGGATTCAACCATCAAATGAAAGTGCTAGCCATTTTTCATTATAATGCATAAAGATGCAGTTTTTTTTTTTTTTAACTTCAGCTCCATTTGTCACCAATATATATTGTGGGGTCTCGAATTGGCGAGCAAGCGCCATGCCACGCTCTTGGAATGAAAGGACACCGTTGACACGGTCGGTACAAACCAAACAACGTACACACACATTTATTTAACTAATTTAGACGACGATATCATCTGCCAAATCGATACATCAACTGCAATTAACACACTAGGACATCGTTACTCAATAACACGACAACCACAGAAAAGGCGGCGTCGCCAACGCTTCACTCACCACGTTGGCCTACCGCAGGCGGCCCGCGGTGCCGTCTGTTCTGTTCTGGAGGACATTTGCAAGGGGTATCATCCCCAGTCTTAACTAAAGCGGGCTTGGGACCCTCCCTCCCCCCCCCCCCCCCCCCCCTGACTCCCCTGTGATTTATGGCACTAGCAAAGAGGAAGGGAATAAGTTTGAGGCGATCCTCAAGAAAACTAATAGACAACAATGGGTCTACCAACAAGCGTAGCAACTATGATGCTACAAGACCTTGGCATAACAAATGGCTGTGGTGGACACGCGTAGCTGTAGCTCCCCTCTCAAATGGCAAGACTACAACATACCATGACAGGAAGAGCCCTCCTTTGGAGACTAGGCCACCAGAACAGCGTATAAGTGACTCAATGCATGGTAGACTGTTCAAGATTGCTTCCATTTCTAAGTACATACATCCTGTTGGTCACCAGGGAGGGTGACATCAGTGGTTTACAGGCTGGTGATGCAGATTATAAAGGAAAGACTTCAGACATGCATAGAGGATGAGGGGGTGATGGGGGAACTGCAAAATAGGTTTCGGAAACTAAGGAGGTTGGAAGACAATCTGTTCTCACTGATGCAGCGCATCGAAATAACAGAAAAAGAACACATGACGCTGTGGCTAGGATTTTTGAATATAAAGAGAGCGTACGATAGCGTGGTTCAAGAAGACTTGTGGAGAATACTGGACACGCAAGGTGTGTAGGATGGAGTCACTAAGCTCTTGAAGGATATCTATAAAAGTAACAAGGTAGTTATAAAATGGGAAAAACAGGTATTCGAGCCCACAGAGATAAAGCTGGGGCTTAGGCAGGGGTGTCCTCTGTCACCCTTGTTATTCATGATGTACCTACAAGGATTAGAGGCTAAATTATAGGGGAGTGGACTTAGCTTCAACCGCTCTTTCATCAAACAAGGAAAACTCATTGAACAGGCACTACCATCATTGATGTTCGCAGATGATATAGTGCTAATGGCCAACAAGGAATATTTGCAGATTGATGGACATCTGCGGTAATGAGGGAGATAAGTTACGATTTGAGATTCAGTAAGAAAAAAATCAGCAGTCATGATTTTTATTGATAATGAAGGTAGTGAGCTTACAATACAGGAGGTCACTCTAATGATAACAAATAAATACAAATATCTGGGCGTATAAATAAACAATGGGACCGAGTACCTAAGGGAACACGAAATATACGTAACGACTAAAAGAAACAGGAATGCAGTGGTGATGAAAAATAGGGCACTGTGGAATTACAATAGGTATGATGTTCTGAGAGGAATTTTGAAAGGTGTCATAGTTCCTGGTCTGACTTTCGGCAATGTGGTCTTGTGCATGAGATCAGAGGTTCAAGCAAGACTATAAATTGAGCAACGTGGAATAGGTAGGCTTGCTTTAGGAGCTCACAGGAATACACCAAATCAGGGAGCACATGGTGATACGGGATGGACACCATTAGAGGGCAGGGAAGCTAGCAGCAAGATAAAATTTGAGAAGCGATTGAGAGAAATGGGGAAGGAGCATTGGGCTAGGAAGGTTTTCTGTTACTTGTGCATGAGGAATGTCTATACAAAATGGACGAAGCAAACCAGAAAATTGACGGGTAAAAACTTAGAAAAGAGCAGGGGGCGAAACCAAAAAGAACTATCGGTTGAGAAGATGAAGGAAACGGAGACCAACATGTGAAGAATTGGCATGTGATTAAGAAGTATGCACTAGAGATCTATTGAACTTTTAAGCAGGAAATTGCCAAGGAAAGAATCTATGATAAAAATTGGCCCGGTATCTGTATGTAATCTGCATATGTCGTCGAAAGACGATAGTCTTGCGTGTGGAGAGAGTGAACAAAACATTTATTTGATGTTCTGCGCAAGAAAATCGGTGAATGGTATTCCGGAGACGCTGCGTTAGAGTGCCTCGAGCGTGCAGCGGAGGCGAAGAGTGCATCAAGTCACGTCACGCGTTAGAATTACTGTATATGCTACCTTTAAGTAGCATATACCTAGAGGTAGCATATACAGTAACTCTAACGCGAGACATGAGCGCCGTCTGGCAGTTTTTTTTTTTTTTTTTTCGAAAACGAAGCACGGGGTCTTGAGACAGACGTGCGCGTCCGTCTCAGAGGTGATAAGGTGTAGAACGCAAGGCGACGGGTAGGTACCACCACCGTGTCGTCTTAGCAAAGCATTGGAAACACTCACTTCTTTGTGCAAGCGTTGCATGGTCAGCGCAGCGTGATGAATGCTACGGTCCTTAGAATTACTTATGTATGCCTTTTCTAGTAAAAGACGCACATGTATGATATATTAGTGTTGTTATGGTGCCTCAGATATGCGCAATAATTGATTTTTAATTGACAATCGCACAAGTATGAACGCTGAATTTTGAGCAACATTGGTGGGCGCTGCTGATGGGGTCGGCCGTTCGGAGTATCGGCTGGTGCTGTTTAAAGTACCCGGTTCGCGTTAAGGATAGACAAACCGACTGAGCAAAGTTTTTGTGTCGAAGGTTCCCAAGAAAGACTATCGTCTTTAATACTCTACTGTTCTCTACTGTTTGAGGTCAGGACGGGAGTATTACGAACCAAGATTTATCAGGCCAATTACGAAGGGTGGTGGTGGTAGTGATAACTGGTAGGTGTTCTGTGGTTAGAAGAGGAAAAAGGCACTTAATTTCTGCAGCCCGTTAGGAAGCAGGCTATGCTGTGCCTGTGGAGAGGAGGAGAAAACTGCCTATCACTTGATAATGTTCTGTAAAGGGCTTCACCCTATAGTTCAGGAACAGAACACCTATACACTACCATTTGGTTCAGGATGATGGCGCAGAGTTTTTCTAAATACTGGTGTTCAGGGACAGGGAGGGCAAAATTGGCGGAAAGAAATAACTAGAAAGAGGTTATCTGATTGGTGGCTACAATCAAGGCAAGAGTAAAAATTAAATTCTTCACTGCAAATGCTAGTCTTTATTTTTACTATTTAAAAGGGAAAAAAGAATAAATCTAAATTTTCATTACGTATTACGACTAGGTGGCGCTAGCCGCCTCCCATTTAAAGGGTACAACCATATTAATCTTTTCATCTATCCATCCAGAAGCGAAACTCTCACCTTTCGGGCCTCCCTCACCGATTACAGATTTCCGTACCAACGCTCTTGGTTCATGCGTGCGTGTTGTCGACCAAGTCAACTTCGACTTCTCCGTATAACTCAGCTTTGCCAGGCAGCGAAGTCTCTACATGCCTAAACTGCACCGCTGTTGCCGCTTCGTTAGATTGGGCCTTTGTAGCTGGACTATTTTTTAACCGATGTCGGTCATTCGGAGTCTTCCCTGAAGTGAAATGATTTGCAATGAAATGCTCACTGGTGAAATGCCCACAAAATAATTACTTAACCTGTCAAGTAAGTGACCGGTGACCAGCGTTGCACGCAACGGAATAACGTCGTCTGACACCAACCAGCGCTGCGTGAGGTTCCCACTTGCAAGTCTGTCTTCAAGCCTAAGCAGTGTGTGACGCGTTCTTTGCTTTCGTTTCGTTGGCGTGTTAGTCGTATGGGCTGCGATTTCTCCGAGATGCTACACGCAGTGGAAAATTGTTCGAAGCCCCTGTTATGAACGTCAAGCTTCCGCTTCGACATGTGATGCTCGGTTTGAAGTTATGAACCCCATCATTGATGGACAGGTGAGCAACAAGTAGGGCTTGCTGTCTCAGAAACCTTAAATGTTAGCTCGACTGTTGATGGTCTTCCGTGTGGCATGCAGAGAGTATGTGACGTATAGAAGTTGTCGAGTGACCAAGTAAAATGCTGCCAAGCGACAAGTTCCAAGCGAACGATGTGAGCTTGTAACTCGTGCTTTTTAGAATGCTTGAAAACCTTAGTCATCTTATTCGCGGGGAAGATTTTATCATTTTGAATATATGATTAGCACTTGAATGGGTATTTTCTGTTTGAACTGTGCCGTGTTCTTTCTAATCATTTGTGTTAAGCTCTCGGCGTCGTTCTGGGTGGGTGTTAGGATGAGGGTCAGAACCGCGGGGGAGGTTTTCGCGTAGCCGCCCACCACCTGTTGATGGTAGTGCCGTCACGGCTGTCGTTATTGGGATGTGATATTTCTGTGATGTGGATAAGCAGGTTGTTGCGTGATTTTTCTGATTATTGTGCCGTGCATTTCGCCAAATCGCCAGTATTGGTTGCGGTGAAGGTCATCGTCTTCGAGTTATAGACGAGCGCATAATCGAGATTTGTTAGATATTTAACAGTCGTAATCTAGCGGGACTCTCGAATGTCCGCTAGTGCCCGTGAAGTTTTTCAAGTTAGTTGCTCGTGCGTTCTGCGGGAAAAATAAAAGGCGTCGATGCTTCCCGCCGTCTCCATCCCCGCCGGCCTCCGCCCCCTATACCATGGTTTCAGCTTTCAGCTGTTCGTGCCGGCATGCTGGTGGTATAAGGCGATATTTATATCGAACACCTACCGAGTTCTTATTATCCTTCTTTGTATTTTGTACTCAAAGTATCGAATGTCTTTCGGTGAAAACAAGAATTTTGAAGCATTTTCGAACAATGCATTTTGGGATATTGAGCTTTATTGGCGTGCCGCATAAACCACAAACATACAAAAGCGAAAATGAAGGTGGCTCAATATAAATTGTTGCACGTACACACATGCTCATTGTCATGGTGTGACACAAATAATTAAGCCAAGGTAGTTGTACCACCTAATTCAAGAGTGAAAATGTGCTTCAGCCCTTAGAAGTAAATATTTTCACTGCACTACATGATTTAACTGATGTACGAAACCAAATGCATCGTCTGCTTTGAAATGCAAATTCTACAAATGGGCAGTCAGACTGCCACTCTCAATTTTTTATATAGTTATTGTATCCAAGAAACCCATTTTCAAATTTACAGTGAAGCTGTGTATAACTAGGCCATTCGTAACTCCACTTACAGTAACTCTGCAAACAAAACTTCTAGCAATACAGAAATAGGTCGAACCCCACTACCCACCCCTTGTCCACTAAAAATGAAATGAAAATTGTCCAAGTGCATCGGAGGGCTAGTTGGTTGATGATCATATCATCAACCAACTTTTCCAGTTGAAGGTCAGCACTGCGTGTGTGTGTGTTCTGTGTGGGTCCTGTCACTGTGTTCATTAAGAAGTCTTGTCTATTGGAAAAAACTTATGTGCCACTGAAATTGAGTGAAACTGGCTGCTCACCACCAGTGCATTAAAAAATTCATGAGCCATTTCTTTCTGGAAGTTAGATGACGAACCGAGCAATTCTATTTATAGTGCAGGCAAACCTGACACTTGCTACTGGTCAACTAAAGTGGGTAAAGCGGAGAAAGTAGCCAAAGAAATGCACACTGCTCAAATGGCTCCTCAATATTATGCATGAAACACAAACTGAATGTGGTGAGCCAGGCGACGTGATGCATGTTAGTCAAAAAGACTCGTGCTGCTTAGATGAAAAACTTCAAAGGAGCATGGGCTGTATTAAAACAAAAAAAAAACCCTTTGTACCTTCCTGGGTCTTCCTGTGCATGTAATCAATAATTTGTGTAACCTCTGTGCTGTGTGCCATGCAGCTTTGCAGGTCATTCACCTAAACAGAGTGTAATTGCTTGTGAAATTTTATTGCAACTAATGTGCAAAAAGTTTAGGAAGCTTTTTTTCCTAATTTATTTTGATTTCGAAACAGGAAAATCAGCAGCTTTAACAGCTGCTGTTTCTTTTTATAATAGGTCACTGTATACATTTCAAGTGGAGCTGTAGAAGTAAAACCTCTGAGAGTGAGAAAGAATAAACATCTTAGAAATTGCAGAGGTACACCACAGGGAGAAATTGAGCTGTGTTGAAAATTTATTCTTGTTGAATGCCCCAAAAAGGCATTCTTACCATACAAGGAGCCAGAACAGATACAAACACAAAAGAAGCAGTACCGTTTTAAAAGTTCCTGGAGGCTGTGATGTCGTGGATCTTTATTCCTAATGATGTCACGTTAAAGAGCTTGTTTCGCAAAAATACTGGTGTCCGCACTAGTCTCGGTGTTGGCATTATTAGTTTTGAGCGATAAATCATCTTGTTTATGACTGAAAAATTGAGAAAGTTGTAAATTAAAGAAGTAATGAAAATTTACGGGTTTGATTAAAGTGTGTTTTAGCAAATCTCATGTTGATAGAACAATTGCTTGCCCCATAGACAACCTGGGTTCAAGTGAGAATCGAACCCAGGTTGGTCTATAGGACAAGCAATTGTTCTATCACCATGAGATTTGCTAAAGCTGCTTAAAAAAAAAAAAAACACTATATGAATGTCATGTGATGGTAGGAATCTCCTTAATGCATCATATATGATATATTGCATGGCAGAAGCGTAGGAATGCACTGTCAAAAGATGTGAACTGAGCAATAAGTAGGTATTCTGAAGGCCCACCCATTACAAAGCTCTCTGACATATTTAATCATCGTCAGCTGCAAAACCATCAACAAATTAAACAGCTAAGTCGGTTTGCATGCTGCCCTACGAATGCATAGTGTGCCCTTCGCTGATTCGCGGAATAATTATGGCGTAGTAGGCACTTCACTATGCTGCCAAAAGCCATTATATGATACTTTGAAGCGGCAAATGTTATGCACACAGTTCATTTTCTAATGGCATGGTTCAGGCATGCAACGACAACCAAAGGGGGTTAGTGGTTTTTTAGAAGGCAATGCGCACGAGGCTAGATTACGCTATAGCAATCTACTCTTGAAGGCAGAGCTAAAGCGTCCTCCAGTTTTTCTTTTTAACAATACAGCGAAAAAAGGAAGGGAAAGCAAAAGCTGTTCAATCTACTCTTGAAGGCAGAGCTAAAGCGTCCTCCAGTTTTTCTTTTTAACAATACAGCAAAAGAAGGAAGGGAAAGCAAAAGCTGTTCACTGATGGCTGGAAGTGTACCCTGACCCCATTTAAGCTCTGGCAAAGCCTGAAATCATCCACTTAATCTGTGTATTCAGTAGTACTAAAAAAAATTGCTAAAAGGCAAAATGAAAGACAAGTAATGAATGCTGCAACTCATTTTCTTGAGTGACATGTACATATTCTTGTATAAACACCAATTTAGCTATCTTGTTAATGTAATCCAATATAATTAAGATCAACTTACTGGAAGGGACACAGCTGCCAAGAGCACGAACTTAAGATACACTCACTATTAGAAAGATTGTATATTATAATGGCTAGTATGAATACTTTTCATCATTAAACAGTGTTGTGCGTTTTTATTTCACTGAAGTTTTGCAAAATGGCATTGTGCTCATGGGGCAAGGAAAGCAAAGGTGCACATAATCTCCATCATGTGACCTTTTACTGGTGTATGCGGTTAGTTGTCTCCGCAGAGCAAGAATTCCTGATGAGGTGAAACTGCGCTTGCTTGGGCGGCCTGAAAAAGTCACGAAATCGGCACGGCACTTGCATGTCTTCTGTTGTGAAATTCCGCTACCTGAAGAAGAAAAGTGCACGCACCTCTCTCACCATGCTCTCATTCAAGGCCACTGGCTCCGATTCGCCGTTTGCGCTTCACGTCCAACTGGGTGTTTCAATGCATCCTCGCCGGCTCCAAATTTTAACGCAAGAGCGTTAAAGCGATTGTTTTGCAGGAAGGTCGGTGTCGTTGGTTGGGAAGGAAAAATCAGCGTTGTCCATGACTGTGAAATCCAGAAAGATGCAAATGTATTCGGTTCTATGCACATTCTAGGTAAGAATCGCACCCACACGTTCTTTATGGCACGCAGCTGTTCGACTACAGAGCTAGAACAGTGCTGTAAAAAAATATATAGCTGTAAATAAAAATATAGCTGCTTCAAAATATATATATATATATTGGGATAAAGCCTTTGAACAGTGGGTCGTCCTCTCCAGCACCTTCTAGTGGGTCTCCCTTTCATAAGAAGAACAGCTCGTGCAGAGAGTCAGTCGGTCCTCGCATTGACTGTCGCTGTCGTGAGTCATCGCGAAGTGTCCGCCAATAAACCTCTTAACAATTTGGTGGAGAGTGCTGTGCCCTTCAAACACCTTCGGTCCGAATTCGATGCCCTTGGAGCTTCGATCCCGTACCGTGCCTTCAACCATGCACCAAGACGCTGCCCAGCAAACGCTTCCTCCTACGCCGACGCCATGTCCCGGTGTCCCCCGCAACCGCGACCCTCCTGTCTTCACCGGCGCGGGTGGCACCGACGTCGAGGACTGGCTGGCCATGTACGAACGCGTCAGTGTCCCCAATCATTGGGACGAGGCAGGTAAACTCGGCAACCTGTTTTTCTACCTCGCGAGTGTGGCCGGCATGTGGTACAACAACCAGGCATCTGATTTCCCGACTTGGTCCGCTTTTAAAACCACAGTCGTCGACGTGTTCGGCCGTCCGGCCGTTCGTAAGCTGCAAGCTGAACAGCGTTTACATGAACCAGCCCAGCAGACCGGCAAGTCCTTCACAAGTTATATGGAGGACATCCTTGACTTGTGCAAGAAAGTCGACCTGAACATGTCAGAAGCTGACAAAATCACACATGTTCTAAAAGTCATCGCCGACGATGCCTTCACCATGCTCTTGGCAAAGAACCCCCGCACTGTGGCAGAAGTCATTACGTTAGGCCAAAGTTACGACGAGCTGCGGCGGCAGCGCTTGATGACCCGTCGACCGCCGCCACGTGATGCTGATCTCTCGGCCTTGTCAGCAGTTCCTGACCACGCAACCTTGCTCGCCGAAATCAAGTCGTTCGTGCGTGAGGAAGTTGCCCGCCAGGTCTCTTTACTGGCTTTTGCTTCCCCACAACATGCTCAACAGCCGTCAAGTACACTTCTACCTCCGCTACGCCGAGCCATTCAGCAGGAAATCGCGGAGGTCGTCCCTGAATACCCCCAGCCGCCTCCTGCATCTGTGCCACTCAGCTACGCCCAAGTTGTCGCCAGGCCGCCCCCACCGATTTTTGTCGCTGTTTCCTTAAGTTACACCGACACTGTCGCGAGGCCCCAGGCCTTCGGAGAAACTGTCTCGCCTACACACGCCGGCGTCACCCACGTGCCCCGAGTGCCGCCTACTATGTACTCATATCAGCAGCCGGCTCGCCCATCGCGTTCTGCGACATGGATGGGACCCGCAAACCGATGGCGCACTGCTGACAATCGCCCCATCTGCTTTGCTTGTGGTTGCGTCGGTCATGTAGCACGCTATTGCAATCGTGTGCAGCAACCGCAGGTCGCCTCCAACTTTCCCAGCCAATCAAGCCGCTCTTATGACCAACCGCCGCCTATGTCACCGTCGTCCCACCCCGTTCTATCTACCCGCCGTTCACCATCTTCACGACGTCGCTCACTGTCGCCGTTGCGGCCACGTCCACTCGAAGGCGACCAGGAAAACTAGTCGTCGCAGTCCACGAGGCAAAGGCTGCGACGCTGTCGAACTGCGGAAGCCCTCAGGAAAGCCCGTCGAACGTGATAGACGTGCTTGTGGATGGCGTTCGTGCATCTGCCCTTGTAGATACTGGAGCCGCCGTATCCGTGATGGACGCAAAACTTAGCCGATTACTGCGCAAAGTGACAACGCTGATTTGCGGGCTCTCCCTCCGTACAGCCAGCGCCGAAAGCATTCACCCTACGGCAATGTGCACAGCCTGCCTTATGATTCAGGACGTGATGTATGCGGTCGAATTCATCATAATTTCTTCATGCTCTAACGACGTTATCCTAGGATGGGATTTTCTCTCCCACCACGACGCTGTCATTCATTGCTCACCAGCAGAAATAGAGCTGACACAATTCTCTTCTTTGACGCCGGCCGACAGTCCATTTGCTGCAAGCAAGTTACTCGTCAGAGACGACACTCAAGTGCCTGCAAACTCGTCCGTGGCGGTGTCGCTCTACTGCGCAAGCCTTTCTGACACCGCTGCACTCCTCTTGCCATCTCATCGTGTTTTCATAAGAAAAGACTTGCTGGTTCCTTTCGTGACCGTGCAACTCACTTACGGCAGCACCACTATTTTTGTTGTGAACTCATCTCCATGCAGCGTTACGTTGGTGCGAGGGGAATGTCTCAGCAGCGTGGAACCCATCGAAGACGCGCAAGTTATGGATCAACCCGATGACATGCACTGCTCAAGTTCCTGTACGCTTAGTGCTGTTGCGACATCTGCTTCATCATCCGATGATGTATTCGGTCCCTCCATACCCGACAACCTTACGCCGGGCCAGCGTTCCCATCTTTTGGGCCTGTTGGAAGAATTCCACTCTTCTTTCGATGTCGCTCAACCTTCTCTCGGCCGCACATCCACCGTTACGCATCGCATCGACACAGGCGCACAGCCACCGCTGCGGCAACGTCCATATCGCGTATCTCCCACAGAACGCCGTGTAATCAATGAGCAAGTCGACGACATGCTTCGCCGCGATGTTATTCGCCCCTCTAGCAGCCCCTGGGCATCTCCTGTCGTTTTCGTCACGAAGAAGGACGGTTCTGTGCGCTTCTGTGTGTACTACCGACGCCTCAACAAGATCACTCGTAAGGACGTGTACCCACTACCGCGGGTAGATGACGCGATTGACAGCCTGCAAGGAGCAGAATTCTTTTCATCCCTCGATTTGCGCTCAGGGTACTGGCAAGTACCTATGGCTGAGGACGCTCGACCGAAGACCGCTTTTGTCACCCCCGACGGCTTGTACGAATTCAACGTCATGCCGTTTGGGCTGTGCAATGCGCCCGCCACCTTTGAGCTCATGATGGATACTGTTCTGCGCGACCTGAAATGGCACACGTGCCTGTGCTACCTCGATGACGTCGTCGTTTTCGCTCCGGACTTCTCGACGCATTTTCAATGTCTTCGGCATTTTTTAACGCGTCTGAGTGACGCCAGTCTGCAAATGCACCTAAAGAAGTGCCGATTTGCAGCTCGGCAGCTGACACTACTGAGCTACGTCGTCTCCAAGGACAGAATTCTCCCTGATCCAGCCAAACTTCGGGCCGTGACCGAGTTCCCCAAGCCGACATCCGTCAAGGAACTGCGCAGTTTCATAGGACTGTGTTTTTACTTTCGGCGCTTCATTCGAAACTTCGCGACTATCATATCGCCGCTGACGAAGCTTCTCAGAAGTAACGGGCCTCTCCATTCGTGGTCATCACAGTGCGACGATGCTTTCACAACACTTCGTCGTTTGTTGACGTCGCCTCCCATACTCCGCCACTACGACCCTACGGCCCCTACAGAGGTACACACGGATGCCAGTAATGTCGGCCTTGGCGCTGTCCTTGCGCAGCGCAAGCCAGGGTTCCCGGAATATGCCGTGGCGTATGCAAGCCGTATGCTTCCTAAAGCCGAGACTAATTACACAGTCACCGAGAAAGAATGTTTGGCAATCGTCTGGGCCCTTGCAAAGTTCCGACCTTATTTGTATGGTCGCCCATTTGATGTCGTCACCGACCATCACGCACTATGCTGGTTGTCGTCATTCAAAGATCCCTCAGGCCGTCTCGCCCGGTGGGCACTTCGCCTGCAAGACTATGACATCCGCGTGCTGTACCGCAATGGAAGGCAACGTGCTGACGCCGACGCCCTGTCGCGCTCTCCCTTGCCTGACGACAATGCCAACAACTCAGCGTCTCACCTTGCCATTTCTTCGATTAGCATTCATACCATTGCTACTGAACAGCGCAAGGATCAATGGATTGCCTCACTGATATACTTGCTGACTGATCCATCCACTACATCCACTCGCGCGTTGCGTCGTCAAGCCCACCATTTCGCCCTTCGCGACGACCTCCTACACAGGCGCAATTACAACAGTGACGGCCGCCAGTGGCTACTAGTCATACCTCACAGTCTGCGCTCTGATATATGCGAATTCTTTCATTCTGATCCGCAATGTGCGCACCCGGGGTATCGAAGACTTACCACCGTATTCGCCAACGGTACTTTTGGCGCGGCATGTACCGCTACGTGCAGAAATTCGTTCGCTCCTGCATAGATTGTCAGCGTCGCAAAGCTTCAACGCACCTGTCGCCGGTAGGTCTGCAACCTCTACCTTGCCCTGCCAGGCCCTTTGGGCGCGTTGGCATCGATTTGTATGGGCCACTGCCACTAACGTCGGCTGGTAACCACTGGGCTATTGTCGCTGTGGACCACCTCACGCGATACGCCGAAATGGCCTCTCTTCTCGCGGCTACAGCGAGCGATGTGGCCTCCTTTCTGCTCCAACGATTCATTCTGCGACACGGTCCACCCCAGGAACTGCTCAGTGACCGAGGCCGTTTCTTCCTGTCTGAAGTCGTTGAAGCCATTCTCAAAGAGTGCAACGTTGTTCACCGCAAAACTGCTGCTTACCACCCGCAGACAAATGGCCTCACCGAACGCTTCAACCGTACGCTCGGCGACATGCTCTCCAAGTACGTCGCCGCCGATCACACAAATTGGGATTCCATTCTACCCTTCGTCACCTACGCATATAATACCGCCCCTCAGAGCACTACTGGATTTTCACCTTTCTTTTTATTATATGGAAGGCACCCATCACACACAATCGACACGGTACTTCCGTACAGGCCAGATCCGTCTAAGTGGGCATCTATTTTTGCTACAGCCAAGCTTGCTGAAGAGTGTCGAGAGCTTGCAAAGACCTTCACTGCACATGATCAAGAGCGGCAAAAAAGCATTCGCGCTGACGCCAGCACTACTGCGCCCACGTTCCTCCCTGGAGCGCTAGTCTGGCTCTTGATCCCTACCACTGCAACTGGCCTATCTTCAAAACTATTGCCCAAATACGAAGGCCCCTACCGTGTCGTCAAACGCACTTCCCCAGTCAACTACTTCATTGAACCCATCGAACCATCTTCGGACATGCGCCGTCGAGAACGCGACATTGTTAACGTGGAGCGCCTCAAAGCCTACCATGACCCGCTCATTGTAACCAGCTGTTAGGTCGCCAGGCGGCTCCCTTTTCGTACCCGGGGTAGTTGTGATAAAGCCTTTGAACAGTGGATCGTCCTCTCCAGCGCCTTCTAGTGGGTCTCCCTTTTTATAAGAAGAAGAACAGCTCGTGCAGAGAGTCGGTCCCCGCATTGACTGTCGCTGTCGTGAATCATCGCGAAGTGTCCGCCAATAAACCTCTTAACAATATGGATATTATGCAGTGTCGTGTAACATGGCGTGGCAAAGTCGCCGTCCGAGAAGTGCTGCTCACATAGTTGCAAGGCATCAGCTCGCTATCTTTCTGTTTATGAAACATCTTTACTCTTTAATTAAAGATGCCATGTGATTATATCACGAATTATCTAATGGATCAGTTTACCATAATTGTAAGCGATGACTTTTCTTTGATAAAGGGGATGTGTTAAATGTTTCGTAATTGAATGTGCTCAGTAGAGTTCATCCAAAAAATGTTTGCTGCTAAGGTATCTTGCTTTCGGCATTAGCCACCTTTCAAACTGCAAGTTGCATTCTGAGGGCTCATTAAGAGGATTTATTTAGAGCAGCTTCTGTTGACTGTGTGACGTTTAGTATGAATGTGGCCATTATCAATATTGAAATTTTCTTTTAAGTTTATCATTTTCTATTTGCTTTGGGTATTGTGCAAGCTGGATTGCTAATCTGATAGTTGCAGGTGTGGCATGCAGGTGGTTTTGGGCTCCAGCATTAGAGAGTGCACATGACAAACTTAATGTTGCAATCGCTTCACTTTTGTTGGGAAAGTGCGGTATGAAAATTTCATGCAATGTCTATGGTTGCCTGTGAAGCAGAATTAGAAAATTGAGCTGGAATACTCTACTTGCTTCAGCACCTCATGCAGTGAAGAGCACACAAGCATCTTATCAAATTTTAGCTGCCATGGTTGGTCAGTGGCTGAGGAGTTGCGCTGCCAGTGTTTTCAAATTCCTGCCCCGGAAACCAGACTTCAGCGGGGTGAGATACAAGAGCACTTGTGTGCATAGATATAGGTATATGTTACAGAACCCTGGATGGTCAAAAATAATTTAGTCTCAGATTTTGGCATGCCTTATCATATCCTAGTCTTGGCATTTAAGACCCTGGAATCCAACATATTTTTTAAATTTAGAATCTTGATGTTACTCAGCCTCCTGGAATGAGGTTCAGGTGCTTTAGGAGCTACAGGCCAGTGTGTTCACCTGAACTTATTACTCAAATTGACACCAGGGCCCTAATCTCCACCTCTTTTGTAAGCTAAGGCCGGGGCCCCTTCTTGGTTGATTTAACTGTTATGAATTTACACTCATTGTACCTTTTCTTTAATGTTACATTAAGTTTGAAATATAAGGTGGGGAAAGATTACTAAAATCTATCACTGTAAAAAGTGTGAAAGTACCTGCACCACCTCTTGTAGCAGCTTGCACTTCATATGACAGGTAGCTGCTTCAAAGGTTTTTGTTACAATTTCCTAGGCTGGCGAAATTCGCTGCAGCAATCTCACCGAAAAAGTCAACATTGTGAAAGTTGAGCAGTGTTACGAGCATTTCGATGCTTGTATGTGGCATTTAAATACAAATAAATCAATAAATTTTCCAACGAAAGGTTTAAGCTACAAACGTAGCAGAGATAAGTTGAAATGTGTGTGCTGTCCCTCTTTCTCTTTTGCATCTGCGCGATTGTTGCAGCATCTAAATCTATTTTAGTAGGCAGGTATGTGAAAGGGAAAGCCTTAACAATAATAAAGAGGCACTACAGGCGAGAATGACTCCTATAGTGGTAATGCTAGGTTGCTAGATTTTGGCATATTTTGCATATTTTGACTTGTAGAGAAAACAAAAATCTTGGCTGAAGTAGGTTTCCAATTTTCATGCCAATGAAACAGATCACCCAAGTTTAAAAAAAGGGAGGTGTGTGTACTGAAAGTGCAATGAAATTGATAACGGGTGAGGCTCTATTCGCCCCGAAACTGAGCGAAGTCGCCGCCTGGTGGCCACTGGCTGAAGTGAATCTAGTGTGGATTGTTCTCTGCGTCATCTGCTAGCCACATAAGGCTAACATGTGCACATACGTCATGTTCATTCATTCTCAAAGGGCTGTTCGTCCCGCTCTGTTAGTGCAAGTTTAACTGCTTGTATGTTTGCCTAGCATGATTTACAGAGAGATTTTGTCTTGCTCAGTAGCATATGCACGCCCCGCCGCGGTGGTCTAGTGGCTAAGGTACTCGGCTGCTGACCCGCAGGTCGCGGGTTCGATTCCCGGCTGCGGCGGCTGCATTTCCGATGGAGGCGGAAATGTTGTAGGCCCGTGTACTCAGATTTGGGTGCACGTTAAAGAACCCCAGGTGGGGAAAATTTCCGGAGCCCTCCACTACGGCGTCTCTCATAATGAAATGGTGGTTTTGGGACGTTAAACCCCACAAATCAATCGGTGGCATATGCACTGCAATAAGATCAGTTCATGCACTTGCCAAGAGTGCTGTGTAGCGTCATAGTACCTTCTGTTCACGAGGATCATTTCGGGCTAGGTGCCGCTTTGTAGTGGAAGCACATCGTGAAGTGCACTTGACATTGTCCCAAACATGAAGACTACTAAATGTTGTGTGAATGCAGCGTTATAGTGACGTGGCAATAAATGAACTTTTGCATCCTTGTTAAGTATCTAACTGCAGCGCTGTTGTTTATCGGTTATGTGACGAGCTTTAAATATGCTTCCGATAACCTTTTATTGTACAGTCCTGCTCCCACTACCGAGAAATGTGTGTCTAGCAAATTCTGATACTTCGGTACTGTCTCTTAAAGGAACAAACAATGGATTGAAATCAAGGCTTTGACGGATGCCCGTCTTGTAGGGAAGAGTCCTTCAATAAAAAGAAATGGAATGACATGGAAGGGATTAAACTTGAGTCACCGTGCACAATTTTAACATTGCGTGAACTTTACGCAGACCCACTCGTGTGTTTATATTTGGGTTCAGTTGCAAGAATTAGGATGGTCGAAATTAATCCAAACTGATGTCATATAATTTCATGCAAAACATTTTTTTCTTTTTTTACATTATCACTTTTGTGACATTATAGATTGATGGAAGAAGGAAACATTATTCGCTTGAACAAAAAAGCACTTTTGTCCCATCAAATAATCAGCACCTTTGTTAGATCACTTTCATGCAGATAATCAAAAACTGCGTGCTGAACTGTTAGCTTTTTATACTTTTGTGGGAGTAAAAACAAGCACACTAAAGCACTGTCATCCACATACCTTTCCTGAATAAACTCAACTGTCCTACATTAACTTCATGGAAAACTGAATAAGAAAAAATATGCATGCGTATTCATGGTTATTTAAGTTGTCGCCAAGAATATGGGATTTATTTTTTTTTTTCTCTTTTTTCGGTATCCAAGATCAGGATATATGAAACAAAGAACTAATCCAGTCACGCTACCATTCGATCAAAGTAGGTGGGACACAAGTTCAACACTTTCAAATAAATATACAAGAAACGTGACATAGTGTGAAGAGACAGACAGTCGCCAAGCCCGAGCATTCCTTTCAATGTGCAGGTTGCATTTTTGTCACAAGTAATAGTTACTTTCGAGCTTCGTGCATCTGTTTGACAATGGACAAGATACATATTACAAGTAGGCTGCAGTCAACGCAATTTATTTGTCAATATCAGTGCGCACTGCTCACAAAAAGGCACCGCTACATACATTTGCATGCGCTCTGCCGGCTGCCTATCCACGCTAATATGGTGCCGGTGCGGCCACCTGTAGCCCGATCTCGGGGTGAATACTGATAGAATTAAACAGTATGTTTGCAGTTAAAGTGGAGTGTTAACTTACTAACCCAGAAAGAAGTGTATTCTTACGTGCTATGTCCGTTGATGTGAGCTAGGAATGTTGCAAGTTGCCCTCCCTAGGCACTTGATTCCTACAGTTTGTAAGGTGTATGCAAGAATACAAAATTCTATTTTGCTTTAATTTGTCACAAATGTGTAGTATATGTTATCGGAGCATTAAGGAAGTTGCAAGGCTTTCTCATTTAGTTTTTAACAAATAATGCGAAAATTGCCATGGACTGCCCAAGTGCACAGTGATTAGGGCAAACAAAAATGAATTTACCACATCACAGTTTGTGCGGCCTTATCTTGGAGGTTGTGCCCAGGCATTCTGATGTTTTTCAGAATTTAAAGTACTGCATCATATCCTTCGAGCAGCAATACTGGGTGATGTCATGGCATTATTAATTTGGCATCTTTTTTTGGCATTTTTTCATATGCGCAGTGTATAATGCTGAATGCATGCAGTATGGTTCTGTGTACTTGTAATTATTTACAAATTTAAAACACGAAACATGAAATTTAACCATTTGCACTTCAGCATTCTCATTTGGAGGCATGGCCTATTTTTGCTGTTTCTGTGTGCGCTCGGCAAGAAAGGGACCACAAACACTGACCTAATGGTAAATCCAGCATTATTGGTGCCTGAAGTTCCCTTGTCACTTCCAATTCAAAAATTTAAGATTAAGCTCGAGTGCCGTACCACACCGTACTTTAGAATCATATCATGGTTTTAGCACTTGAAACCCCAGAATCCCAGCTTATGTAAGAAATGTTTACATCAGGACCTCCCTGTTCAAATTGATTTCATGCATAAACACAGAAATGCTCTCGTTTTGCTTCTGCGTAACCAATTTAAATGAAATTTCTAACATGGATCTTTTTATGTTGCTACATATTTGAGTCGATACTTATTATTATCAAATTTTGAATCCAATCACTGTTGCTTTTTTTGTGAATAATATTCACCATGCGACATACCCAAGCCATTGTTAGTGCACCTTCATAGACTTATGCTGGGATCTTGCGCCCATTCTTAAAACAAACAAGCATTTTGTCCTACAAGCAGTCGGTCAAGGTCTGCACAAACATCCCCATTTGTGACATAAGCACTAGCTTTGACCATTTGTGGATGACATAAATTTTTTATTTCAATTCCAGTTATTCAGAAACGAGTTGTTCGGGTTGATGGGACTAAAGGCAGATTATCTTTGCCTTATTAAGGACCCTCCTTGGTGACATTTTCTCAGGAGCAGTGATGAAAACACCTTTTTTTTTTTGTGTGACTATAGAACATGGCATGAAATAGTTGAAAGGCTGAAATAACATCTAATATCATGAACAGGCGTGTCAAAGGGTCACGCACTTGCACAATAATGCCGGCACAATAACCCGACCAGTAAGACTAGTGCAAGAAGAAAATTGTAAAAAAATTTACAATACATTTGAAAATACAAAATGTTGGGAGCACTATAGTAGATGCAGAAATTTCTAGCAACGTGTAAATTCTATAGGATATAACAAGTACAAATATATCAAATCAATAAAAATTAATTTTTGAGGGCACACTGCTAGAGATTCAATACATTTTCTTTCTTTTTTAATTAATCTGAGAGCTCTATTCTTCAATAAGTTTGTGAATATAACTTGTGAATAAGTTTGCAGAGAAGGTAAGGTGTTTCATAAAACAGATACAAGAAATCAGTCTTAATCTCCTCCTAAAATAAGGTAAAAAATTAAGCTTAAAATTCTTCTGGTCAGTATCCTTGTTATCATCATGATCATTGAGGGAAAAAATATATATGTGGTTTGGGGATTCAACATCTCGTCTGTTGCATCGCATGGCTTGCTTTCAGCAATGTTTCGTGTATAATGTAGAATAAAAGAAAGACGGGCCTTGGGCATAGTGTGTTGCAAAGTGTAAGCGGGCCTCCTTAATGGTTTCTTAATGGTTCCTTAATTGTTTCCTTAACAAGCTACCCCAAGCACAGAGTTGTGCAATTCAAAGATGGGAGAACGCTTTGTCAGCTCTCGTTTGCACACTCCCAAGAGTGCATCTGCAGAGGTAATTAAGGATAACTTTGCCAAAGCAGATGCCGTTGGCACTGTAGGGTATTTATATACTTCCGCCAAAATTGTGTTACCGTTAGTACACGATCTTCAAGAGTACCTTTTAGGTGTGTTCTTCAGGCTATCGTGTTAACTATCATACTAACTTTAATGCTTTTGTATTTAAGAAAAAAATGTCAGTATAGTTTTGCATTGTACACTTTGAGTTTGGCCTGTATAGTTTCAAGCATATGCTCTAGTGCTTCACTCAGCCAGAATCATCAAACGTCGCAGATGCTCGTAAAGGGTGCCTGAAAAACAGCTTTCTTTTTAATAAGGGTAAAATTTAAAAGCTGGTAAAGTTTATATTGGTTGAGTCTGGGCTCTGTACTAGCAAAAAAGATAAATGGGCAGTAGCAACATTTGGCTTATGAGTTTTTTCTTGATCATGGCTTTCCTTAATTAGTGCAATATTTTCACCTCTATCTCATATAACTTTATTTCTTTTCTTATTGTGTCTCACAATGTTATGTGCCGACTTCCATTTACAACAGTCAACTCAGTCCGCAAGAAAGCAGTTGAAAGTGGGCCATTGTCACAAATAACTCAATAAACTCATAGCAAAACTCTCAAGTTCATCAAGTACTGCTTGAACTGCTGTTATTTATGAATTGAATATGTCTTACGAACATGAATACTTCAAAATTTCCTGTGGTGGTCATAAGAATGGATGCTCATATAAACTCTAAATTAGTCTAATACTGCAACCTCAATGCACTCTGCAGTGTTGAAGCAGGAAAAAGATGAGCTACTTCATTATAAAACATTCTGTGAATTGGTTTATTAAGAGATATGCATGCACAAGTATCTCTCGCTTTTTTTTTTAAATAGTTTATGTAATGTATCAAATATAAGTTAAGTCTGATGGTGGTTCAGAAAAAGGCCAACACTAATACATTTTATTTTCTATCAATGCTTGCACAATCGGCACAGGTACTGAAGAGCAGGCAGATGCAATGAATTTGTAAGGCATTGAATTACGAAGTTGCATTTAAGTATCATATGCACCCTAATACCACATTGCAGCCCAAATGGGCCACATTGGGCAGCTTGAATAAGAGCAGCAGCCAAGCTGACTTACTTTTTCTTTTTTTTACACATTTCTATAATAGCTATTTCAACCTATGAATTCCTGTCTGACCATTATGATGTATCTTTTGCTATTTACAGCAACCTTCTTGGCGCCTTTGGGGTGAAGAGAAAAGTGATGGAGCAGTGTACACCGTTTATCTTAAGAAAGTGCGATACCACCCAAGTAGCTCCCTCAGTCGGCATGTGAGTGTTTTTTAAAAATTTTTTTTACGAAATGATTCATATACCTTCACTTCACTGATATACCTTCACTCATTCAATATACCTTCACTCCATTACTTGCAGTGACTACAAATGTTGCTTGTTTATTCTAGTAACGTTGGTGACAACAGAGATAGGGCATCAGATTAGGCATGCGAAGGATGGCCACATAAAATTGCTACAACATTCGTGGCTGAAGGCTTCAACCTATACCTATTTCTTCTCTTTTTGTGGCTCTGCAACACCATCGTTCAGAGGTTAAATTATCAAGCAGACTCATCTAAAATATAAAACTTTATCCTACGCACTAGAGACTAACAGACTGCTTTTTGTCAGTGCAAGCTGGCGCTTAAGGGGGCGTTACAACACTTTTTGAGCATAATCAGAAAATGCTGCCGATCAGTAGTAGAGGCTCCTGACAGCATGAGAGCCAAATATTATAGCGCCGCACGCGACCTGGAATTCCCTATAAATTATCAGTCAGCTGAAAATTGCTTTCTCTTTCCTTGCCAAATGATGAAAGGGGCTCAAAATTCACTCGTAGAATGCCCATCTATCAGCCATTAGTTGATTTGAACATGGTGCGTTCGGTTGTTACGCGACTTGTGCGCGCAAGATCACACTGAAAAAATCGCACATTTGAAGGAAAAAAAAAAAGAAACAAAGTGCTCAAGGACACCAAGCGCGCTTGACATATTTTCGTTGCCCCTGACATCACTCATTGCTTAGCTTCCAGCGCTTTCGTCGGGACGACAGAAGAGAAAATGCAATTGCAGCATGCAACAAATCTTTGTAACCCCGCTCGCACTGGACGAATTCCTAAAATTTTCCAGCGTTGAATTCGTGAGGCATTAAGCTCTTCAAGTGAATTTATTCCATGGTTACTTGAAAAAGTGTTTCAGGGCTCCTTTAACAGGAAGAAGCAACCTCGAGCCCTGCCCTAATTGTAATTTCTTGATGCCGCATCATTTTCCATTTTTGTTACTATGTGGTTGCACATTTTCAGACAAAATAAAATTAAACTTCTACAGCCTGCTTGCATTGTGTGAAGTTACGTGAATAATTACTCTCTATAAAATTGACTGTCAAGAGTGGCTTACGCAGTAATATATGTCTCAATTAGGTTTGACTAAGTCCAATTTGCATAATTCTGCTATATCATACTTGAGTACATGGAGTGGGCTTAGTTCAATGTTGCATACAATAATCAGTTATAGTTTTAGTATTAATGCTAATTAGATTTTATCTGCCTTGATTAGACTGTGCTCGGTCAGGAATAATAAGCATCTTCCTGAGCTTAGGTTGCCCCGTCGCGGTAGTCTAGTGGCTAAGGCACTCGGCTGCTGACCCGCAGGTCGCGGGATCGAATCCCGGCTGCGGGGGCTGCATTTCTGATGAAGATGGAAATGGTGTAGGCCCATTTGCTCAGATTTGGGTGCACGTTAAAGAACCCCGAAGAGGTCAAACTTTCCGGAACCCTTCACTATGGCGTCTCTCATAATCATATCATGGTTTTGGGATGTTAAACCCCTCATATTACATCTGAGCTTAGATTCTCTGAACTCTTGGATAATTTGACTTGAATTACCTTAATTATTTGGGCTTAATTAGATATTGTTTATTTAGACCTATATTTGCTTTGATTGATGAGGTGATAATATGATCAACCATGCTTAATCAGATTCATCTATACTTTGACACCACCTAATATTTTTAATTATCCATAATTAGTGTAATTTTATCACTTGCAACATCAGTATTTGGGCTGTTTGGTTGGATATAACACCAATTAATTAGGTATAAGTAGTACTTGTTATAAATAGCACAATTTATATTTAAATGAACATAATTAGTATAAAGTCAGGAAGGGATAATTAGCATTTTTCTGGACTTGCTTCTCAAGGTCCAAGGGGAATTTGACTTGGATTATGTGGCCACGGTAAGCCGAAATATGGCTTATTATGCTCAGGTATAAAAGGAATACCATGATTAACTATGCCTAATTAGATTAGGCTATCCAAGCTTAAGTAGACTTAATATGGAAATAGCAAGCTAGGCTTTATTTGAATCAGCTTAGTTATGCCTACTTATGCCTGGTTTTATTAGGTGATTATGGTCAACTAGGTATGATTAGTATCGGTTACACTTACTTTGGCTGAACTTGGCTCATCTAAGTATAACTTGACTTAACATGACAAAAGCCAGCTGGGCTTAAAAAGCTTTATTTGTATCCTAGGCTGCATTAGTGTATATGATGCTATCTATGCTTAGTTATACTCTAGTTGACAACTGTAAAAGTGACGCAAGCCCGGTGCTTGAACCGGCCCTGTTGCAGCCGCTATATATAAGAACCGCATAGATTCGATGGACCGAAGAAAGTGACACCCAGTTGTCATTTTGGCTACGAGGGCCGTAGCCCCGGAGTTTGTCACGTGATTCCCTGGACTGTGCACTTTTGCTCACGCCTGTACATGAACCGTTGTTAACTGTCAAGAGTTATCGCTACAACGTTACTTCAAGACACTCTGTATTCTATTGCAACAAGTATAGTGAGAAAATTTTTGAGCTTATGAGTGTTATGGAAATTCATCCCAATTAAGTTGTAATTAAATATCTCTTTATTCTGAAGTCATGGATGCTTACTTTTGGCATAAATAGAATAAAATCTCAGACAAGGAATACAGTGCAAATAAATTTTTAGTTACGTTCATTTTGAGCGAAGAAAAATTTTTCTTTTCACATTGTTCACAGGAAGCGGCACGTTGCACGACTCGTCGAACGTGGTAGTAGTGCCTTCAGAAAAGAGATCATCAGTACACTGTAAAATTAAGTTAAATGAAGACAAAGGAATTGATACTCAAAAATATCGAGGCCAAAAAGTTCCCGCTGGGGATATCTTTAGATATGTTGAAAGAATTCGATAAAATAAACCACAAGACACTATTAGGAAAATTGCAATGCTATGGAATTCGTGGTATAGCCCTAAATCTGATCGAAAGCTACCTTACAGACAGATACCAGTTTGCATCTAAAACAAGAAAATTTCGTCTGTGCAAACTGTTATAGATGGTGTCCCCCAGGCAGCCTACTGGGTTCCTTTATGTTCATCATATTTATAAATGATATTGTACATGTTGACCCTTCATCCCAATACATAATTTACGCAGACGACGCAAGCTTTTTTTTTTTCGGTTACGAATGTTAGTCATCTCGTAAATACAGTTAACTCAACATTACAAAAATATACAGCTGGACCCTTAAAAATTCTTTACTTATAAATTGTTCTAAAACAAAACCTGTTCTTTTTTGCTCCAAATCCCCCCTTAATGAAATCACTGAATCCTACAATCTCATGTTAAATAACAGCATAATTGAATTCTCTTCCACCGCAAAGTTTTTGGGTGTTGTTTTTCATCAGCACATGAAATGGGATTATCATACAGAATTTTTATATAACAAGTTTTGCAAAGTCTTAGGTGTCTTGAGAAAATGTCAGGGTTTCTTGCCAGTTCCTCAAAAACTTCCGTTATTCAATGCACTTTTTACATCGCATCTGATTTGAGTTATTGCAACTTAATTTGGGGTAATGGAACAAAGCAATCTATTAGTAATCTTATTATCTTAGAGAAAAAAGTGCAACGTTCTGTTGCTAACCTCCCTTTTAATGCCCATACTTCACTCGCTAAATATAAAATAATCTAAGCAAACCTGGTCTACGAATATTCTTTAGTAATCTCTTTTAGATCTGATACCATAAAAGGTCGCAGCTATATAGGTAGTTTAGCTAACTTACAATTAAATCCTTCGATGCGTCTAAATCGACGCTCTGAACATTGCGCCTAAATCGACACTCGTACACTCTGAACAAATAAGCCAATGTCATAAAACCATAATTTATTTGTGCGTGGTTTCGGCGTGTGCCGAAACCACGCACAACTTTTGGTTTTATGACATTGCGTTATTGCTTGCCGTATACACTGAATAAATTATAGTAATAAATATGCTTTATTAGTTTATGCGTGCAGTATTATTTTCTGTTTGTATACTTCTTTCTTTCTATGTATAGCATGTGCATTGCTAATTTGTATAGGTTTGCATAACTTTTTTGTTCAAAGGCAAAGCATGTGCATTGCTGGTTTTATCTGTCCTGTCGTTTACTGCGCTTTTGCCGTTTTGTGGTCACAGTGACCATGGGGATATGGGGCATTGTTAAGCTGTCTTTGTACAGCTTTTTTCCCCTGTTCCGGCCACTTACTGTACAACATTATGTGGTAAATAAACTCGACTTTATCCAAAGTATAATATATCTTGCTCTTTCTTAGCCTGTACTTGATGCAAATAGCAAAAACGAGTGGTGTACACAATTGTGTATGTAATGTCTTAAAGGGTTAAGAGCAGAATATGCCTATTTTATGTACACTCCCATTCATGTGAGAATACATTCTTTGTTGTGGTATAACTATGAGTCTTTTTCTTTTGCGGATCTGTATTCCTCATACAGAGGGAGATAGTGAACCACTTCATCGGTGTAAGTAAGTGGGCAGCCCATAAATGAGATAGGTTGATGAAGCACCTTGCTGTATTGGCATAAGTTTATTACTTTCAAAAATGTTTCTTGCTGTTAATAAGTAACCAGTGAACTGTTATTGCAACCACACTTTCAAACTCATGCAACTAGCCTTGTCAGATTACCACTTAGTTGCCTCAAGTATGTCTGCTTCTTCTGACCATAGTTTTGTTGGCTTAGCATGCTTGCAAAGAGTGCCTTCTTTTTTTTGGCATGGCACCTACTAAAAAGGTATAAAGCCTGCCATGCCGTATCACGTGTCACTAGGGAACCTTTTTTTGTTGCTTTTGTGAGGTACCCTTCAATGCAAAAAATATAGCTAATCTTATGTGTCAGTGGTTGAAGAATTTAGATATACACTACATAATCAATAATGTTATGAGCAATTTACAACTTGATGTTTTCTGCCTGACCTTGACATTTTTTCCTGAAAAGTAATGGACTACTGAATTGTTTGTGTGGTCATGCACTTTCAAGGCCCGTGACAAAGACACTGAGAGCAGGAGACGCTTGGTTTCTTTTCAATGATAGCATTCTATTCTTTGTCTTTTGATAAAGATGTGTTATTTAATGGTAGCTATATTGTTACGGAAGTTGTTAAAATTAAGATTAAATTCTGGGGCTTAATTTGTTAAAAACAAAGCATTATTGTGAAGCATGCCATAATGCAAGACTTTAAATTCATTTTGTCCACCTGGGGTTCAAAAGAACATGTGTATAGATTGTGTTTTTTAATCTGGTTCCCACGGAAGTGGAGCTGCCATGCTATGACCAGGAATTAATCATGCATCGTGCTTAGATGTGCAACCTAAAACTAATACGCAAACATGACTGGTAAATTGTAAATATTGATAAAAGCTAAAATTAATTAGCAATTAGAAGTTGCAAATGCCAGGTCTACAGCTTTGTAAACAGCCAAAGTTAATGCACATGTAATAATCATTAAGAAGTATTCTTCAAGCTCTCAGACTGCTTTTATGCTTTGAAAATTGATCTGAGAAGAATATATATTCCCCCAAATATTTTAGTTTTTGGCTCAAAGGGTGTCTGTAAATAGGGCTGTGATATTCCCAAACTTCTGGTTTTCCTGTAATGGTTTTCTCAGAAGGGCCTCTAGATACTCTGTGCTGCTGTGTATCATGATGATAAAAGCACCAAAATGCACATGTAGGACTCTGAGGACTCAGTATCCCACTTGGAATGGGAGACTGTGCGTGTGCGAGTTATCAAGGCAGGGCCCCTGGAGGCCATCGTGGCCAACCTGGCAGATGACGAGGGGGGCCTTGAACCAACAAACGTCAATGTATTCCTGGCCACCTATCGCTCATTTTCTACCCCTCAGCAAGTGCTGGATGCTTTCCAGGCCAGGTATGCCACCTTTATTTATTTGATTCCTAAATTGAATGCCTGCCATCCATTTGCAGTTGTCAATCAGTAATTTGAACATTGTAGCTACAGTCAAAATCTACAAGTTATGAGAAGTCAGAAAAAATGTGTACATATAGAAATTTACTATAAAAGTAGTCTCTATTTGACAAATGATCCGAAAAATTCGTCACTACATTGTAGAAGTCCGATTAGTATATTTACCGGAACTGCAAATTGGGCTAGATGGTGAGGCTTCATTGGGGTATTTGTGTGACAAGTGTAGACAGAACTGTAGACAGACTTTGTTTTGTCAGTGGTAATTTTAATTGTGCGGTAGAGAAAGAAATATGTGTGTGTACATGCAGTATTGATTAACTCTCTCTTTACCGCGCAAGAATGGTTGTTTTCATATGTCTCGGGAAGACCGTTTTTGCCAGTTCAAAAAGTACTCTAGCACGTATTGCAGCATACCAAACTTTGCAGAATGAAATGCTTTTTCCAAAAAATATGTTTGAGAGCTACAAAAGTATTTTGGAATGAATAGAAATGGGAGTAGTACAAATTTTTTTCACCAGCTAGTGAACAGAGGGATGAAAAACACTATATATGCAAAATATTCAAAACAAAGATAATTCAGAATATACATTTTGTAGATAAATTACCCAGGAACAGTATAAACATAATTAATGTTGTACAAAATGTTTCTCTTCACATAGACAAAGAAAATCAGAACCGAGATGCTGCTTCATTGCTCGTGCCATGCAGTAAAGCATTGAATGGCTTTTCGTGATACACAAGTGTACTCGTATACTGTTCTCAGTAAATTTTCGTTGCCTTGCGATTAGTCTCCAGGTATTTCAATATAGACGGATACCCGTGATGTGAATAATCCCTCTATAAATGAGATGTCCAATGAACTTCACTATTTTATCTAGCGTCACTTCTTTCCATCAACCACCTCACTCCGCATAGGTTTGCGTTCGAATATATGCATCCAAGCACATTTCTTTGCATATTTGCGCACATCGTAATAAAAAAGGACAATATCGAACGCAGTTCTAAAGTGTTTTGCACTGCTCCGTAGTAAGGGCTAAGATGTGCTCCAGTGGTCTTCTCGTTGTTAGGAGAAGTGCTGCAGCCAGTGCCACTACACCGCGCCCTAGCGAAGTGTGGACCATGCACATAACCTGAGTAACTATAAGATTATGAACAAAAGTTAAAAGCTGCACGCACTTGTGGGGGAGGAGATAACTTGATGATGTAAACGAAACAAACCTATGAACGACTATGGATGTCTCAGGCTGACACTAAACATCGTCGCCATAAAACTTTAAGCTGAGGTGCTGTCACCCACAAAATCTCAGCTCGTTCTCACTCAATTCAGGTGGGGTCTCAAGACAGCTTCAAGCAGCGCATATGTTTTGCAGCGCTGATGTGCACCCATGCGTGCATGACGACCGCGTAATAGGAGCGAATAGTGACACTAGATGAGACCCTGTGTCTGATATAACAATACAAGCAAAACCAAAGTGGCTGGAAACTGACTGTGAGAGCCACCTGCACACTTTATACATGAGGCAGACCTTGGGAAATAGCTTTTTGCAGAATTAATTTTCTCAGACTTCTACTAGCAACAGCTCTCTATTCATTAGCTGCCATTAATTTCTGACAATAATTACTGCTCAGCTCAGCCAAATTGCAAAGCTAACACGTCAATTTGTTATTTGGCTTGTGAAGTTTCTTCAATTTTTCATTACAGAACTTCGGTGTTAGTGTAGCATAATCACGAGGAGCACGCACTTCTGTCAAGTTCGCCAACTTATGCATTTTTTCAACTACACACGTACATTGGTTCGCGCAAACGTCTGTAAAAAATCGCTATGTTGCCCTAGTCAGCAAATTCAAAAAAATTCTGATAGTTGAGCGGCTGAACTAACTACTAAAAAGTGCTGGGTGCAAGAGAAAGAAATTTAACATGTCAAAATCGATGGCCGAAAAGCGTCGATCACCGGTGATCAATTTGAATAGGCGTGGTAACGAAAGAGTTAAACTATCTTAAAACGCTTACTGCAAGTACAGTTGTGAAGTGCCTGCTTCGCCATAATTCATGCTTTTGCAAATTAGCAAGTTATCCACTAAACATCCATATTGCAATAGGTACATCAGCACCAATGCAATTGAACTGTTTGTTAACGATGATGTATGATTACTCATTTCAGATAGCTTTGTAATGTGGGTACCTTTATACCGCTCACTCATTGTGCAATTCACCCTGTAATGAGCGTCAATTTGATATTTGGCTTGTGAAGTTTCTTCAATTTTTCATTACAGAACTTCGGTGTTAGTGTAGCATAATCACGAGGAGCACGCACTTCTGTCAAGTTCGCCAACTTATGCATTTTTTCAACTACACATGTACATTGGTTGGCGCAAACGTCTGTAAAAAATCGCTATGTTTCCCTAGTCAGCAAATTCAAAAAAATTCTGATAGTTGAGCAGCTGAACTAACTACTAAAAAGTGCTGGGTGCAAGAGAAAGAAATTTAACATGTCAAAATCGATGGCCGAAAAGCGTCGATCACCGGTGATAAATTTGAATAGGCGTGGTAACGAAAGAGTTAAACTATCTTAAAACGCTTACTGCAAGTACAGTTGTGAAGTGCCTGCTTCGCCATAATTCATGCTTTTGCAAATTAGCAAGTTATCCACTAAACATCCATATTGCAATAGGTACATCAGCACCAATGCAATTGAACTGTTTGTTAACAATGATGTATGATTACTCATTTCAGATAGCTTTGTAATGTGGGTACCTTTATACCGCTCACTCATTGTGCAATTCACCCTGTAATGAGCATGGTGCAGTGCTACACTTATGCCATGCACTAATAAATGTGTTAGTACAACTCCTCGCAATACATAGTTTTCATGCGACTTCACAGACAGGTTCTCAGTGCAGAGTACCTCTCCATAAGAGATTGTCAGTGCAGGGGAGAACACAAAGTTGTTCGGTCCCCACATTCTATCTTGTTCCTCCCGCTTTCTTCTGTTTGCCAGCCACGCTAAGGGGTAACAAGAAGCAATGCGAGGGGGATGGGCACTAATATGATGTTATAGTTACTTGCTCTGTGCATTCAAGAGAGTGTCTTGACCAGTTTGTACTCTATCTAAGCTGGCAACCACTGGGATTTTAACGAAAACTGTACACATGATACCTGTATAGGGTCTGCTAGAGACAGCTTATCGGCCACAAGCCGAGGGTCATGAATCCCGCTTCTTCATTAAAATGCAAGCTACAAAATCATCCTGTCATGTCTATCATCTGGGTTCTGAATGCTTTTTTTCTTCATCTAGGCTTGGGGCATATACCGTACTCTGCCCCAGACTTGTGACTGCTTGAAGTGGTGTATACCGCACATGTTGTAGGTGTGGGACAATATCAAATGAGTCTACCCATGCAAATGGCATGGCAAAACAAAATTTTGTCTCCCGTAGTTGAGTTTGGGTCGAAGGGTAGAAGTGAATGATCATAGATTAGGAGACAAAGAATAGGACACTAAATGCTAATATTAAGTCGACGTTAATTGTTGAAATAGGGGTCAAGAAACCTTTTAGTGCTACATTTGTGTGTGATGGCAAGCTTTTCATTGCGCCATAAAAAAAAAAAACTGGGTCACGATTGCTTGTCACTTCTTTGAGGCTTCCACTTTGAAATTGACTGATGCAGTTTCTGTAGGAGATGGCTTATAAGACCTTTTACCTGTAAATTCTCTCCTCTACCAACATTTGAAAATTACCACAGAACTACATGCCAACCATTCACTGTCCTGATTGTCAATCGTTGATACATTTAACTTGTGTTGTGATCTAACTTGCAGCTTCAGAGTGTGCTTGTTGAGAAATTTTTGCATCAGGCCTGTTGTTGATGCAAGAACTCCCACCATTCTGGAAATGTGTATTGCCTGTTTGTGTGCACTTATCAACATTGTGCCAGCTGATGTTTCAGTGCTTGATCATTGATACCAACCTGTCATCTCAGTGGAATTCAATAGAATTCATCAAAAGCTCACATAGCATAATTTCTGGCATGATTTTTTCACAAGGGCTTCTTTGGTATGAATTTGTTTCAATTTTCTTTTTTCTTTCTTATTTTTAGTGGTAGCAAAAGAGTTGAAATAAAGCTGTGCAAATAGCAAATTATGAGTGCAAAGCAAATTTTAATATTGAAGTCTGAGTTCGAAGTGAATTGAATATTTTTTATTATTTTTTTACATATGTTTCATATACTTCAAAGCAAAATTACACAAAGAGTTGTAGAAAATCTCTTAAGCAAATTCTCATGAGATGTCAACATGAAAATGTTTCTTTTGGCTAGGTTGGTGAAGTGCTAGGCTAGGGTTCTGTGAATAGTGAATTTAAAGTTCGAAGTGAATTTGAAGTGAATAGTGATTTTGGTAGAATAATTTGGAATTAAATTTGAATAGTATATGTATTGCATATTATAGAAAAATTGGGCATATTTGTGGTAACAAAATCAACCTGCACAATATATTTTGTTTTAATTGAAGCTAGGCTTGTGGAAATACTATATTTTTGCTTCAAAAGAAGTGTATCGTAGTTCGAATAGTAGCAGGATTTGACTTCAAGTATAATGGAAGTGATAAACTCTAAAATGTATTACATTTTAATAGTTAGTGTACTTATAGCATGTGAGCCAGTATAATAAGCTTCAAAATAAGTCGATGTGAAGGTAATATCTTCATTTAATCTTTAAGTCCTCATTTCATGGCAGTGCAGATTTCTTCTGAATACATGTTTTCACGGCTTAACACTCTTTTATTGGAGTGAAATGACCTTTACAAGGAGTTACATGCGAACTAATATACATTTAAATAACTGCCTTCACTGCTTTGCACTACTTTCTTGCAGTGAAACCAGCTTTATAGAGGCTTATATGCAGACTAATATACAATTATTTGTTCAGTTTGAATATTTCCAAGTTCCCAATAATTAAAATTTAAATTGAAGCGAATTCAAATAGTATAATATTCATTCAAATATTTGTACAAGCCTATACTGGAGGGGTGGTGTTTTCTAGTTGTTTTATGGAG
Source organism: Rhipicephalus microplus (assembly GCF_043290135.1). Lineage (NCBI taxonomy): Eukaryota > Metazoa > Arthropoda > Arachnida > Ixodida > Ixodidae > Rhipicephalus > Rhipicephalus microplus. Next base: position 206,746,160 of record NC_134710.1, on the reverse strand, counting down.
AAGGAGGCCCAGCAGAGGCTGAACTGTATTTAGTTACATGACTTGGGGCAACCAATGTGGTGCCGACAACACTTTAGACGTGAGAAGAAAATAATTTATTTCCTCAGTCTCGGCTTCTCTATCGATTTCTGTGGAGCACCAGCTCATGTGACTAACAAGGCTGCACTCCCTTATAGTTCAGAGCTCCTAATATTTGGTAGTTTCAAGCGAATTCGGATCAATTCAGGCTTCTACTCAAGGCAGAAAAAAGACAGAGTTGCCGCTCGAGCAAAGGCACACAGTAGTATGTTCCACAATAGAACTGGCTGCAAATATTGAGAATTTTAGCACTGCTGATCACTCTGTGTAAGCACTGCACCTGTTTCAAATGTTTTTTGTTGGATTTTCTCGCAACTTAAATTTCTGGTATTTTTCGTTATGTGAACAGCCATAACTTTTTTTTCTCTAATAAACAACTTTAATTGAAACTTGGCACACTTTCTTATTAGGTTAGTTGGCGTGCAATGAAGCTCAATAAGCAAAATCGTGCTGCAACGTTTAATATGGCTGCCTGTTATACGAAGGTGCCCTTAGTTCTAGTGCATACTTTTTGGTTATTTTAGTAGTCAGATCTCATTTGTTTTCATTGATCGCAAAGGTCAAAGATTTGTTCATGGCTTTAAAAAAAATGAGTCTTTCGAGTAAGCCGAACTTGATTTAGGATTGTTGGCGTAAGGCCCTTCTTTTAATGACATTTTTAATTTTTAAAAGTTACGAAAAGTAGAACTTGCCTTAAAATGCTGACATGTGCCTAAAAAGATGTCTTTTATAATGCAGACTAATAATATCGAGTGATTATTGCTTTAAAAAAAATTTGGCCTTTAAGTCATTCCTAAAGGGAGTTCGCAGCAGGTATCCAATCCATTCACGGAAGCCTGTGCACCTACAAAAATATCTGATATATGTACTGGGAGGCTATAAAGCAATTTCGGACGTAGCTGGTGCAATTTCACTGCGTAAACTGAATAGAAATGCATAAATTTGCATTTGTGTACAACTTATGGTCTTAAAAATGGGATTTTGACGATCTGGAAGTTTGAAATGTAAAAATTCAGTGGAAATCAAATTGAATGGCAAACACTATTGGAAAAGTATTTGAAAATCCAATTACTTGTGCACCACTAGTTAAAGGAGCCCTGCAACACTTCTTGAGCATGGTCGGAAAATGCTGCCGATTGGTAGTTGAGGCTCCTGAGCACACTCGCGCCAAATACTATAGTGCAGCACGTGGCCTAGGATTCACAATAAAATCTCAGTCGGCTAAAAATTGCTTTCTCTTCTCTTGACAAATGACGCTACAAGCTCGAAAATCACTCCTCACGGCCATTGCACCAGTCATTGGCTAATTTCAACATGGCGGGTTCAGTCGTTACTTGGGCCAACGTGGGAGTCTGCGACTTGTCCACGCGTGCACACAGAAAAACCACGTATTTGAAGAAAAAAAAAATTGAAAAAGTGCTCAAGGTCATGAGACATACGCGATGTATTTTCTTTCCCCATGCGATTCCTCCCTGTTTAATCCAGAGCTTTGGTCGGGATGAGAGAAGAGAGTATGTAGTTGCAGCATGCAGCAAATCTTTGTATCTCCAGTCATACTAGATGGATTTTAACCATTTTTGCGGTAGTGAATTCATGAGGCAATCAGCTCTTTTAGTGAATCCATTTCATGGCTACTTGGAAAAGTGTTGCAACGCCCCTTCGAAAGTGACTTTGCACATAGTGATATTCGCACATATTGATATGCTGGTTATTTTGCAATGCTTTCCTGTTATCCCAAGTAGGCAACAAGCTGTATACAGCTCCTTTGATGGAGCAACATGAACCACCATAATCGACGAAGCGTTGCAGATTTTGGGAGAAAACTACATGGTCTAGAAATTACCAGTCATATGCAGAAAGTCGTAATTTGTGCATAGATTATTGAACACGAAATGTGTATGCAATAAAGTACGAAGAGTAATAAATAAACAGATATAACAGTGGACGCTACAAGCATTCATCAGCCTGCTGTTTGGAAAGTCTGGTCACTCAGACTAGCACAACTCAAAGTTGTGATGGTGGTAGTTGTGATGGTGTTGGCAACAACGCAATTAGGGGTGTGTGAATATTCTAAACTTTCGAATATTCGCACACCCCTAATTGCACCGTCATCTGCCGCACCCTTGTGCGTCTCGCTCGTGGAAACGAAGGCAACTCACCACTGCCCCATTGGCTTGACATAATAGTCTCCACACCTTTGCTGGGTCCTGTGCTGCGAGCACAAAAAAAAAAAAAAAAAGTCTCTTTCGCCGTAAGGGCAAAGCAATTAATGCGATAGCAACAACTAAGTAACTTGGAATGTAACACTGAGAATGGCTAGCAGATTGAAACGTTCAGCGTGCTGCTCACAAATGACGCACAAAAACAACACACACAGAACGAGAGCTAACAAACAAGTTTTACAGCTCAATGCTTAACGTGCTGTTTAAACAAAAAAGATGCATGAAACGTAATCACTGGTACAGATATGAGTGCAAACTAACGAGCATCCCAGTTGTTACTTCGCTGTGCTTGAAAAGCACGCTCTTTTCGCAAACGCCTGTCCAGTGAGCGAAGTTACCTGTGTCGCCCAGGCAACTAATGCAGTCGTTCGGGTGAAAGGCCAACGCATACGAATCTCCCCACCGAACATAAGTGCGCGCTCAAAAGAACCTGATTCATCCGCCCCCACACGCGGGGCAAAGTACGCATGGGAGATAAGTGTGCGTTGGCGCTTCGCGACCAGTTGGGTGCCGAGCGAGGGTGGCTTTTCTTCTTTCATGAGTTTTCATGTATATTGGCCACGAGATCGAGCAGAGTCACCGCCTGGCGGCAACTGACCGAAACGGGGAAGTGTGTATTGCTCCTTGCTTCGTCCGCTAGCCACGTCATGTTTCTATGTGCGTGTACGTCATGCAAGTTCTCAAAGTGTGGTTTGTCCAGTCATGTCAGCGCGAGTGGAACTGTTTCTACATATGCCTGAAATGACGTACGAAAGCATTCGGTTTTCAAGTCGTTCAGGACAAGCATCCCTATGAAAGACAGAATGCGCTTTACTCACGGGCAGTGTTAACGTTGCATAGGCGTCGTGCACCGATTCAGTAGAGAAGAGCGTAGGTATTAACAGTAAACTGTAGTCAACGCATTTTATCCGCCGACAATCGGCTCGGCTGCATGCAACGAAGCGCCGCTGCGTGTATTTTTATACGCGCCGCCGACCACCTATCCACACTTTCACGGGACGGTGCTGCCACCTATAGCCCTATCTCTTCGTGAATTGGTACGTATACATATACGGTGCATAATGGCTGCGGCGGTGGCGGCGAAGACCAGCCAAGACTGTCCATATAATTGCTATCACAATAAAAATATTTCGACGCAAGGGCAAATGCACGCATAAACGCTACAGGGCGCGGCGCTGATGCACTGCACGCAACTAGCTAGGAGCGTTATCAGCTTGCAAACGGTGGTAACGCCAGTTTTTGCTAATAGATTGCCATACAAATGTACGCGCACATGTTGAAGCCTAACGAGTCGTCCGTCAGCTGTGCCGCTACTTCAGCATGTATACTCTCTTCATAGTTCCAGAATGATTTCATGGTAGCGAATATGGTCATGCGAATGAGCTGAAGTGTTTTTCCGCGCAATGGCAAACTTGGAAAAGGCCATGCATATTTGGTAAAATTACAATGGCATCATCACATATAGTTCTGCGTTATTAACGGCGGTGCACGCAAGGTGATGAACTGGTTAATGCGTAGTGCCGCTGCGTTCCTGACAGTGCCTTTGAAAATCCATCGTATGCGCACCGCGCTCGCGCGGCTGTGTCTCCTGCATTTAACTCTCTGTTACACCTTTATTGCAGTGTCGCTCTTTTGCCAACGTACGTTTACTGCAGTCACCAGCCAGTGCGTCAAAGGGCATTACGGTGTGGCAAAATAGTGTCCTCGCCGCTGGCAGTTGTGGCTCCGTTGACAAAGAGGCATATTTGGGGCGTATTTCTATCACACATCAGTAATCATCCATCTCGCGCATTTACCTCGCGTTATCGCTTCGCACCCGGTACACCTTGGTCGCTATCGTGCTGCTGTCAGCGCAACGCACCATTCTTGATCGGAAAACGGCAAGGGCACAGTCCTCGAAAAAGGCAACAGAAGCAAGCGAGATAACGAGTATTGCTGTGTAGTTGAAAAACGCTCCAAGTAGTTCTATTTTCCTTAGTGGCTTGACCCATGAGAACAGAGAAAAAAAAAATTGAAGAAAACTATGAAATTAGTCTTTCAAAACAAAATTGATAGTGTAGGAACCTGGATGAATTGTGACTACCTAGGCTGCTTTAATAATCGCTTAGACTTAAGTTCACAGGTGTTAACTGTTACACAATCAAACCAGTGGCCTCATGCTCACTAGTCATCATGTCATGTACGAAAGCTTTTTTCGCAATAAAAAAAAGTATACAAAAGATTTGTTCAACATGTGGATTAAACCCAAGACATCACAGTCAAAGCTCAATTATTAGTCTTATGCTTTCTGGAAAGTACAGAAGGTGACATTTTTTAAAATTTTTGTGTGTAATAACTGACTTTAATAACAATTGTAATAACAGTTATACTGTTTCGAACATAAATATATGATTGAGTAAAAGATTACTGATGGAAAAAACTTGCACCTCTTCATTATTTGATATTCAATTCGTATTTGAAGCTATGTATTCATATTTGATTCGTATTCAAATATTTTGATATTTGCACACCCCTAATCGCAATTTATATGTTCAAAATCGGCAGGGGCAAGCACTTTTTTAAGGACTTCAAAAATGCTTATTATTTTGCCTTGGTAAAACACCCCCCTCTGTTCTAATTGCAAACACACTCCTGCTAAGGCTACGGGCCGGGCTTGCATTGTGGACGTTACTAGGTCACGGAAAGATGTACTGCCTATTTGGGTTTTTGTTTTTGCCTGTTTAAGATAACTTTAGGTATCACTGAGCATATCTTTATGAAATTCCTGTGTGCCCCGCCGCGTTGGTCTAGTAGCTAAGGTACTCAGCTGCTGACCCACAGGTCACGGGATGGAATCCCGGCTGCGGCGGCTGTATTTTCGATAGAGGCGAAAATGCTGTAGGCCTGTGTGCTCAGATTTGGATGAGGGTTAAAGAACCCCAGGTGGTCAAAATTTTCGAAGCCCTCCACTACGGCGTCTCTCATCATATGGTGGTTTTGGGACGTTAAACCCTTATATTATTATCATGAACTTCCTCTATGAGCCTGCATGAAGGCCTACAGTACTGTTAAGTTAAGAAATAAATAAATGAAAATATCAAAAAGTATGACGGGAGCTTCTTAGGAACATAGAATTGCTATTATCTTGACTGGAGTTTGACTTTAGGCCTACTCATTCTAGAGTCTTGTCAATTCTATGTAGTGGAGCCACAGTGAAGGCTGACTTTTCTGTGTTAATTTTATTTCCCTGCCTACAGGTTTCGGGAGCTGAAGAACAAGGATGGTGCAAAGGGCCTAAGTGCGACATCTCAGCGGCATCACCAGTAATTGTTCCATTTTCTTTCATTTTTTGTATAATGCATCCTTCTGGTTAATTTGCTTGCAAGTTCAGAGTTCACTACAGCTACTTCAAAATTTTTATGGCATGAAAAGGATTAAAGAGAAGTTCAGTGGAAATAACCATTGCATTATAAATTTTTCATCTAATTTCATAGCCGTATTTACAAAGCCTAACATTCACTTCATATATCAAAAGCACACACAAGCTAGTTTGTACTGTCAAATAGAGTTAATATTCAATTAAATATATTGCTGTCTAATAAAAATGTGTGCTTGACGAAAATTCAACTGGGGGCTAAGTACAGAAATGCTCTTGTACTTCAGCTTTGGTGCATGTTTAAGAACTCCGTGTGGTCCAATTATTATGGAGTTCTGCACCATTGTTAGCCTCATAGTTATAATCATGTCGTCGTTGTTGCACTTAACCTCCACTACGGCGTCTCTCATAATCATATGGTGGTTTTGGGACATTAAACCCCACAAATCAATCAATTGTTGCACTTAAAACAGAATGAAATTTTCTACGTGAAGATACTGCATGCTTATTACATCTCACACACTGTGTAGCTGTGGAAGGCTCATTTTTGAAGATTGGTAAATGTCATGAACATGCATGCTTAAGTGCATGCTCATTTGCCCGTTTAGTGCATCACTCGCCCTGTCTTCCAGGCGCAACCAAGCACATAGAATCGCACAAGAGCCCCACACAAAGGTACCCCATGAGGCCAACTCTTGAGCCGCAAAAACAAATACTATATAGAAAACCAAGTGGGAAGGTAGTGTAGTGCATTTATGGGCTGGTTCTTTCAAGCATGACCTTATTATGTTCATTACACCTTGTAGAGGCTAAAGAATGAGTAAAAGCAAGAGAGCCCTTTTCGTGGGTGCCCTGTGAGGTTGCAGTTTTTTATTGATGAGGCTATTAGCCCCGAAAAGATTGGGTGGCACCACCTGGCGAGAGGACTGTTTGACATAGGCAAGGATTCCCCGAAGCCCTCTATAGGGCACTGTGGCCTGCCTACATAATATACTATCGCTTCTTATGCTGCTCCACTGTTTGCGATCCCTTCTTGCTTGTCTCAAGCTTTGGATGAATGCCAAAACCAGCATCAGTAATGCTTCTAGGAAAACAACGAAACTTTTGTTTGGTACAATTGTAAATGGTTGCGGGGATCTAATGTACACACTGTGGTCAGGTTTGTTGTTGGGTTCTTGGCCACTTGCGATAGGAGTCAGGAGCAAGAACATGTTTGTGCTTGGGTACAGCAGCATGTTAAGGTCTGCAAGGCGGTCAAAATTATTCGATTACCTGCTCCGTATTCGTTTAGGCTTTGACGTGTAAGACACCATATTTACATTAATAGATGGATTTCTTCACGGGCAGTTCCTTCGCAAGTGTTGATTGGATCCTACACATCGGTGCAACGTTACTAGATACTTTCAGTTGTCAAACTTCGCCACAGCGACTGATTCCTTTTTGTTACACCCGCGGAGCAGCATGCCCAGTGCTATCAACTTAAAGGCGAGTGGTGTGAGCGATGCTAGTAGAGGCAACGGGTAGAGGGGCCAAAGCGTGCACATTTTTTTGTTTGTGTTATTTATCTATGTGCCAGGATAATTTCATGTGCCTTGTGAGCAAAATGCACCATTTCACACTAAATGGGACTACGAGGCGATACGAAGCAGCATGGGAGGAGATAGAGGGGCACACTGCGTTTCTGTGGGTTTTACTAGCTGTTGCCATTAGTGTTTCTGTTAATGTTGCGTATTTAGTGTTATTGTCGCATTTAGTGTTAGTGGCTTCGGCCCCGTCAAAGCCCAAGCGTTAATGTTGTCTAGCAAGGAGTTCTACATGGGAGTTGGGCTCGTGTCATCTGTCCGCAGTCAACACGTGGGCTCGACGCTGACGCTTCGCTTCGACGTCGGCGTTGCGTACAGTAGGGTTCGCTTTCCGACACTGCCCTTGCATTTCGGCATGTCGAGCCCGTGTTTCATTCATAGCAGTTTCCTGCTGATGTTCCCATTTGTGCTGGGCTTCCATGGACTGAAGCTCGGGGTGCATGTCACGCTAACTTATCTCGGGAGCGCTTGTGAAGGATTGATTTGAGAGAGAGGCGGAAGACGGGCGTGGCGAGAAACACTCATTATACCCTGAACGGACAAAACCAATAAACAGAATTCACGTTAAAGCCCTCAATAACTCAATAACACTCAATAACTCAATAAGAATCAATAACTTAATAATACCCAATAACAATCTATGTACATGGTCAAACCCAAACTGATTGTAGCTCAGTCTAAATCTATTGGTAGCCTTAGCCGCTAGCCCTAAGCCAATATGGGTCTCAACAATGGAATGTTCTTACAGTTTGTGACGTTGATTCTTCCGTGTCGACGTTTAGTCGGGTCCTCCATCATTGCTCCGCTTCTTACGGTCACTGTCGGTTGATCCCGCCAAACGCCCCGCTCGTCCTCATCACTGGTGTCCCGTTCCTCCTCTCAGTTTTCAGCCTCGCTAAGCTTAGCTTGTCGTGGACTTCCCTGCTGATGTGTCCACTCTGCTCACTGGTGTGGGCTGCAACCATCCTAGCACGAAGAAGTGGGGTAGCTGCAAGTCCACCAGGAACTGCTGGGCAAGGGTGCGACAAGTCCGGGCAGCCTCACTGAGAGCACCTCCAAGGTCGACGGCACCTTCCCGGGCCTCTCACTCTGACATCCTTCGGAACCAGGCGGCTACGCTTCTCCCATCTCTGTAGCGACACTGGTTTCCCATGTCTTGGCAGCTCAAAGTCCCAATGCACAGTGCCAGCTCATTCTCTGGGATTTTTCTTCACTGCTCGGGTCACGTGCCACGAGCCTTTTTTCGACCAATCTCCTGCGTCGACTTTTCTGGTGCATGTGCCCTCGGGTGACTTTTTTTTTTCTTTGTGCACCGTCGCCATGCTTCCATGTTCGGCATGCGCCTTGTGCCTCTTCCTTACTTATCACAGTGCGGTTGGCAAATTTTACATTGCGCTTCGGGGCGTAGAGCCTTCTGCTGCTTTGCAACCTTACCAGGCATCTAATGCTGCGAGAACGTAAGGGGAGAGGCCACAGCCACTTACGCAGGCCCGAACCTACTAGCACGTTCTGACCAGACAGAATGCCATCACATGTTTGCTGAAAGAGTGTAAGGGGGAATGGCCACAGCGTCTTACCCAGCCCCTTACACTGGCCAGGACGTGCCAGCGTGTGAGCGCGTTCTGGCAGTGCTTGGGCCAGCTGGTGTGCATGTGGAGTAAGGGCGGTCACATCACACACCAGATTGAACCCTGCTCTAAGATGCTTCGCATCTTATATGCCTTGGTGTTTTGTGACCAGCTGGAGGAGTGTCTACGACTCAGTGCGATATTTGAGCGAGAAGAGGCATTTTTTCAGGCCGCTGAAGACTGCTTGACGTCTTCGGGAATGGCAGCAAGCCATTCCGAGGCTCAGCACAGAACTTACCACCTCTTGTGTTGTGTGTGGCCTGCACTTCCAGCTAGAAAACTTTACTGAATATTTCATTCACAACGTCAATGATGAAGTGGTCATTATACCACACGATAAGTTGACGTAAAAGAAGACTGTAGGATGTCTCTTTCTCAATTGCCTAAAATATTTATTAAAGTCCTCAAAAAAAGCGCAAGCTTCACACTGTACGGCCAGCTCTTGATGTGAAGTGCAACAAGAAATGAAATGGACGTGAAAATGAAAACGCAGTACCAAATCATGGTCCCCAATGATTCTGACCATGGTGAACGAGTTGGCTCCACAGATGACGCGGTTACCATCGAAAGCCCCTGCATCGCTCTTCGACGAGCTTTTGAACATCGTTAGAGTGAGCAATAGAGTGCAAGACAGAAAGAAAGAGTGCGGAGACATAGTCTGGAAGGTTTTAGATGGCCGTATTTATTCAAATATAGATCGACCTTTTTTTTCCCCGAAAATCTTGTTCATAACCAGCTATCGACCTATATTCGTGTCCAAAGAATCTCGACCTATATTCACAATCAAACCAACCAAGAGCGTCGAGCTTATGGCGTTCAACCACCGCGCCCGCTGTTCTTCAAGCGGTTCCTGCAGCATACGTATGTTATATACCATAAAATCTTAAATAAAGACTCCCCTCCTCCTTTGCGACTACCTAAGTAATTGAGAAAAAAGTTATTTTTCCCTGCAAAACGCAGTTGCTCTGCCGCGTTTGCAAGGAATCCCACGATTTCCCTAGGCATTGGCCGTGAAGTCCCTAGCCCGTTAGCCGTGCTTCTGGTACTGCCTTCCGCCGCGAAGCCGCACTGGCACTGGCCCGAGGCATCGCTGTCGCCGCTTCGCGCTTTATTCATTGTACGATCGATGTGCCGGTTCGCATTTACTTTAGGCGCTGCACCATGCTGCAGAAATTGGGCGCCCTCTTCTTCTAACCACGGTTGTGCACTTTTGCAACGATGTCACGTCAGCAGAGCTACACAGGTGACTTCAAGTGCCAAGTGATACTTTTTACCGAGGACGCGAGCAATTGTGCCGTGCAGCGCAAGTTCTGTGTAAGCATGCATAACAATTGGCACAACATTCCTTGCAAGTGCTTAGCGGATACCGCCCTTCTCAAAAGAATGGCGACGGATAGCATAGCAAATGCTGGCCTACTACCTAGAAATTATTGCCATATTGGGTACCCAGCAAGTGTGCTTTCAGCAGTTACCCAATGAGTGTTTATAAAAGACTCTGAAAGGCATCTTTTCTAGCTTTCGCTGTAACTGTGCTGCAAGTTCCGCACATGCCGGGCATTTTTATTTACAGAGTGCAAAAATTTTTAAAAATCACAGCATATCCACAGAGTGAATGATGACGAGTGGGGCGAAGCGTCCGTGAGCCTGTCTGTGCTTCCGTCTGTCCATTTGTTCTTGCTTCCGTCCGTCCACACGACCATCCGTGCGTCCATCTATGTGTCCGTTCGTCCATCCGTTCATACGCCCATGCATCCGTCCATCTGTCCGTCCGTCTTCTAGCCTGTCTGTCTGTCTGTGCGTCCATCTAGGGAACACTCCAAGTACCGCCATCTCACATCCCCTGTGGCACATACCCGCTCGCGCATCTTCCATCCATCCGTCCCTATGTCTGCTAGTCTGTCTGTCCGTGCGTCCATCTAGTGAACACTCCAAGTAGGGCCATCTCCCATCTCGCATTTCCTGTGACACATACCCGCTCTAGAGCAGGTATGTGCCACTGGTGGCTGTGTACAATAACGGAGGATGGACAGACACACGCCTTAAGAAGCTTTGCCCCTAAAAGGCTATTTCTTGAATACTTGGTGCTAAGGAGAGCAGCGCAACGTAAGAATGGAATAAAGAGAAGCGACATTTTGTCGGCGGCGCATTGCTGCCTTACGAAGCTTCCGTAGCCAACCAGGCCGATCACAGTGGCAGCAACACCTCACGAGAGGAGATGCAGAGGGCCACATTTTCACGTCGCTCCCAGGCACAGTTTGACAATTGACAGATCTAGTAACGTTGACATCGGCGTGTCTGTGGAAATTTTTTTGCCTGTGCGCCAAGCAGTTAAGAGCCTATGCAGTATCGAGGCACGCAAAGTATCTTGAAAGAGCTAGCCCAAGAATACCACTGCAGCGGTCGTGTTTGCTTTTCTTGTGTACTCGCTCACTCATTTTGTAGTTTAATTTGACACTTTCCTTGCAACAACTTTTGGGCTTCATTTAACTACAAAAAGAAGCTTATATTAATTGCAGAAACTTCTTGCAGCATTGTAGCAATGGCACTGTTACACTCATAGGTACCAGTTTCTTGAAGGACACAGTACCGGGCATGGCCCCACCGCAGTGGTCTAGTGGCTAAGGTACTCGGCGGCTAATCCGCAGGTTGCGGGTTCGTATCCCGGCTGCGGCGGGATACGAACCAATGGAGGCGGAAATGTTGAAGGCCCGTGTGCTGAGATTTTGGTGCCGTTAAAGAACCCCAGGTGGTCGAAATTTCCGGAGCCCTCCACTACGGCGTCTCTCATCATATGGTGGTTTTGGGACGTTAAATCCCACATATCAATAAATCAATAGTATCGGGCATGCACCAAAAGACGTCAGACTTTGGAGTTTTGCAGACGCGAAGCACCACCTGTTGACACCGTTTTGGATAGTGGAAAGCCAGACTCCTTTGCACAGTTTTCTGTGCAACTTGGTGCAACTAGCACGGGCGAAACAATGATTGCGCAACATATTAGGTGTGTTTGCACATTGAACACTCGATAAAAGAGCTACAGATTTCTCTAGGCTAGTTCGATGCGTCGCCAAACCACTATGATGTGCTTGCCGGTTCACTCGCCAGAACGACAGCGAAAACAAGAGCAGACGCAACAGCTACGTGCTCTACAAAGAAAGACCTCAGTCGACGCTACGCTACTATTGCGTTGTGAATTGCCACGGACTTGAAGTACTTCGCATTTACAGATTTCCGTAGTGGTCACAAAGCAGAATAGCAAGCATGCTGGATACAGGCCATGTAGGTCTCCTGTTATTGTTTTGAGTAGCTGCTGACCCGCAGGTCGCGGGATCAAATCCCGGCTGTGGCGGCTGCATTTCCGATGGAGGCGGAAATGTTGTAGGCCCGTGTGCTCAGATTTGGGTGCACGTTAAAGAACCCCAGGTGGTCAAAATTTCCGGAGCCCTCCACTACGGCGTCTCTCATAATTAAATTGTGGTTTTGGGACGTTAAACCTCACAAATCAGTCTTGACGGAGAACCGTGGTAACTGATTATGAAGCTTAACAGAGCCTCTGACTGCGGTGCGCGTCGTGGTTACCACCACACAGCATCATGCACGTAATTTTTGAAGGCTCCAAGTTCCGGTTTTAACTAGCCAATGCGAACACGTACGTCATATAGTTTAATCGCTAAATGTTGGTCGTGACCACTGTCAGGTTTTTCTTGTCGTTCGTTGGTCTCTGCTATTGCTGGAGCTATCTTGGAGGCCTCGTTTTTGTCTTTTGTTGTACACCCTGAAAATGGACACGCATGTATCCCCATTTGCAATATAGGAGAAAACAGTCAACAGATCATTCTAGGATGCGTAATAATAAAAAAAAAGTTTAATACACAGGAAGCGATAGATGGAATGAGAATGCAACTGCAAAGGCGAAAATTGCCGGGGCCATTCGTGCCGCATAAAGCGAGTTTCATACCACTGATTATAAAACACATTGCTTGTGTGTGCACTTCATCGCTTTGGCATCATCTGCGTGCCCAAATTTAATGCATTTAGACGTTGCAGAATGAACATTGGAATGCTTGCCTCAAACTTCATGTCATGCGATGCTCAAGCGTGCACTTAAATTGCGAGTCACAGCGCACCAAAATAAACGAAACATCTTTTGCATTGTACCCATAGTGTACTTTGATGAGCTTTCCACTTTTATGAAGCGAGGTTTGTTTGAGGGAAGAAGCTTGCCAGGTCCTTGATTTTCGGGAAACTGTGCCTTAACACCTACGAAATAGAAGGGCCTATGCACATTTGCTGGTCCTTTTTGCACGACCCAGTTATGGCTAGCGTGGCGATGAGGGCGCTGGTGGCAGAGTTTTTTGCAGCGCCACTTTGGAAGAGTCTGGCGTCTATTGACCTTTGCTTCGTGTTAGGTAACCGACAGCACGAAAACTGCTTCAGCACTTGACTGGTCGTTGTCCCTTTGACCAGCTTTCTGTTGAGTTGCCTGATATCGGGTCCATAAAATCTATTTGTTAGTTTGACTTAAGCCCTTAGCAATGAATGCAATCCAACAAATTTTATTGTTATACAGTTGAATTTCATTATTTCGAACACGCTTAATTCGAACTCACGATGAGGTCCCGTCAAAGCTATGTGTATTCCAAAGGGCGAAAATGCCTGGTAATTCGAATGCGCAAGCACTTGCGACTGTTAATTCGAACATGCCGCGCTCCGAAAATGCTCTCAGCACCCCGCTGAATCCCGCGGCGGCACCTCTGACACTTCAACACTGCGCGCGAAGGTAAGGAAAAGAAAAGAAAAGGCTCTGGTGGAATGTTTGTTCTCTCTCAAATGCCGATCTGCGACACGCCTGTGCTATGCTTCTCCCTTTTTCGCCCCTGCCACGTAAAGACCCTTCTCCTTGCAACGCCGTGTGCAAAGAGAGAGGGGAAAAAAAAAAGAAAGCTGTCGCAGTGTGGCTCTCTCTCACATGCCGGTGCCACGCTTCCCCCTTTCCTGTCTCTGCAATGTAACCCTTTTCCTTTCAACAATGCGCGCGAAGAGAGCAAAAAAATAAAAGCTGCAGAGAAATGTTGGTTCTCTCTCAAATGCCAACTTGCTTTTCTCCGCGTGAAGACGCTCCTCCTTTCTTGTAATGTGCTGGCCACGCTGCGGCTTTGGCGCAGAGGGTAGTAGTGGAGAGGAGGAGGATAAAAATTTTATTTCAACAAAGGAGTTTGGAGCACGCAGGCTCCTGGGCCCCCACACGATCCCGCTGCGCTCAAGCGTTCATTTGGGGGTGCTCTATGACGGTGGCAGCCCAGTGGGTAGCCATTGTCTGCTCAGCCGGGTCCTCTCAACGCAGTAGGGTCACCCAGTCCTCCAAGGTCTTGGAGATGTTCTAGGGCCCATGGGGGAGGATCCGCCGGGCAGTGAGAAAGGATGTGTATAGCAGAAGCGTGAGATTCAGGGCAGAGGGTACAGGCTGGCGTTAGAAAAAGGGAGTGATAGTGCTATAGAATGAGAAGAGAAGGAATAGTGTGAGTCTGTAGCTGGTGCCAGAGGATGGCCTGTCGGTTGCTGAGGGACTTGTGCGGTGAAGGATAAAGCTGACGCTCTGCCCGATAAGCCCGAGCCAGCTCGTTGAAAGTGTGCGCGTGCTCCTTTGTGAATATAGGATAGGAGGCCGCCGGTGCCCAGTTTAGAGAACCTCGGGCAAAGAGATCGGCGGCCTCGTTTCCCGGATTCTTGGAGTGCGCGGGCACGGAGATGCAGTCGTTGTTATTGTCGTCTTTAGGGTGTGTCGGCGCTCTACATTGCTGCACGCAACTACTCTGGCCAGGAGAATGCTGAAGTCGGAAGTTGACATGCAAGCTGCATGAGAAATTAATTGACTCGCTGCAAGGCAAACGTGTGCAGATGCGCATCACCGATTACTTCAATTAAAGACAGATGTCCTGTGATTTTTGAATAAATGTAAGTCTTCTGAAACTTCCCCCTCGTGTGTTAGCTCAATGCACATACGCCACTGCATGAGGAGCCCTCTGTTTACTTAGCTTTCATTCATTCGAACTTTTTATTTCGCACAAATGTTCGAACCCCTTCGAGTTCGAATTATCGAGATTCGACTGTACCAATTACCGTATTTACTCGATTCTACCGCGCCCTCGATTGTAACGCGCACCCGATTTCCACCGCGAAAAAAAAAAATGCAAGACATCGATTGCAACGCGCACCCATTTTTCTCGCCGGCCCGCACGATCACACCACTCGAAAAACGACTTCTTCGGGAGCGTATTCCATTTAAATATGAGGTACGGGCGAAGCTTGTGCCCATCTGACGTGTAACAGAGCTTTCCGTCACGGTAGTTTTACCGTGGACCGATGTCAGCACGCGAACTTGCTTGGCCCCCTTCTTCTTGACGGTTGTGGTGCCAGGCATGTCGAAGTAAAGAGGCGTCTGATGGGCATTCCCGATTTGCCCAAGCAGGTAGCCGTTGTTGCGCCGCAAGTTTA
The DNA here is from genome assembly GCF_043290135.1 of Rhipicephalus microplus. Lineage (NCBI taxonomy): Eukaryota > Metazoa > Arthropoda > Arachnida > Ixodida > Ixodidae > Rhipicephalus > Rhipicephalus microplus. The sequence continues at coordinate 206,730,799 of NC_134710.1, read as the reverse complement.
GGACGAACCTCTGAAAACTGTGAAGCTTTTCATCGTACTCTTCCGCAAAACTTTTCGCATATGCATGTTCCCCTTCGGAGGGAAAAGCCTTTCCTCTCAATAAAGTTAGTTAGCCAGCACTTGCTCGCTTTAAACTGGCTCTGCATTGGACCTTTTTCCAAGACTAATTGCATAGCCCGCACTTGGAGCAGTTCTGTCGTCACGGACCGCTGTGCCGCTCGCTGCTCAAGCACATACTTGCCGAGCAGCTCTTTAATTTGCGAAAACCGACCCTGCTGTGGTCCACTGAAGCCTTTGCGTGAAACTTTGCTGTCGAGAATCTTCTGCTTTTGTTTCCGCCGGTCCTGCACGCACGTTTCAGGAACTCCGAACGACCGCGATGCGGCCCGATTTCCGTCCGTTTCTGCACACGCCATGACATTTCTTTTAAAAGCGGCATCGTGGTGCACTCGAGTTTTTGGACTCGGCCCTTCTACGCCGTCGATGCTAATGCACTACTAGATGACGAACTCCTCAGCACACGTACGAAGTGCCGCACATGGGAAACACATAGGCAGAAATGGCCGACGCGCCATGCCGACGCACGTTGGGGGCGGCCATTTTGGATTTGCCGGTGGCAATAGATTGACCGTAATTTTTTTTGTTCGTACTCGATTCTAACACGCATGCAATTTATAAACTCGCTTAACCGGAAAAAAGGTGCGAGTTAGATTCGTGTAATTACGGTAAGGCTTGACGTCATTTGCGAGCAGCACTAGCGGTGGGGTTGCCATTTTGAAGGCCCGCGCACTTGTCGCATGCACAAAGAATTTCCTGCGCGAGTTGAGTTCTATATCGATATAGCGATTTAAATTACTAAAGACCCTCGAAACACGTCTTGCACGCTGATGCACGTACAGCATGAATGGCATGTACGAATGTACTTCCAAAGTGACTTGACAATGGTGTGGCCACCTTGCAATCAGGGCTCAGTGCATACCCACTATATGGCCGCTCTGGAAAGCAAAGCACTTTTCGCACAGTCTGTTCGCATTTAGAGTACGACACGTAGAAGGTTGTACGAGCTGTCTGTAAGGCCTGCAGAAATAGTACCCGTGCCAGCGATCACACTGTTAATGTCAATTCATAACAACACTGCCCCCCCCCCCAACTTGCATTCATTAGTTCCTTCATGCTCCGTCAAGGTAGGTAGTGCGTTTCTCTCTGCTTGAGCAACAATCGATGACAGGCCTGGCACGCGGGGTGATGTTATTGCATGTGCCCTCAGTGCAACAAAATCAGGTCGGCTCTTTTTATCTCTGTTTCAGCTGTGTTTGTCGTCATCGCTAGCGCGCTTTTACCCGCGTGTGAAACGAACAATGCGCGAGGGGGGGGGGGGGTATCAACGATAACAAAACATAACGGCGAAGGCCATTGGTGTAGCCAAAGGGTGGCACACCGGGCAAGTGCCCCCCCCCCCCCCCCTCCTGAAAATGTTTTTCACCGTGACCTTCTATATAGTTGAAAATGGCCATTTGCATGCCTGGCCCCCATTCAAGTCAAGGTGATGCTCCCCCCCCCCCCCCCCCCCGGAAAAAAAAAAAAAATGTCTGCCTACTTCTCTGGCAACGGCAAAAGCAGTCAATGTCCATATAATGGCTATCTCAATAAGAATAATATAGCTCTGGAGTCTCCTCAAGGTGCCCCCCGCCACCAAAAAAAAAAAGTCTGCCTACTTCTCTTGCAACGGCGAAAGCAGCCGATGTCCATATAATGGCTATCGCAATGAGAACAATATAGCTCTCGTCGAGGCACAAGGTACCCTGTGAGTTTTTTTTTCTTTTTCCACTGCTTTCTAGAGGAAGGACACTAGGGGGGGTTCTGGTGTGTAGACAGAACGCCTTAGCCACATGAAATGTCACTGCAAAAAAAAAAGGAAGTTTGCTAAATCATGCAGTCACAGGACAGAGAGCCATGAGTGCTGGAGGAGGCTTGTCTTTATGTGACTAGCTAAGTGACGTCATGTTACACCCAGCAGTATAATCGGTTGTGAAGGAAAAGAACCTCTCTTCCTACTTGGAGTCGTCCTAGGGACATGCAGTTGGGACAGTGTGGGTCTCTTGCATTGTACATTACTGCGTTTGTAGACCATGTCTGCTGTTAACCACATAGGTGTATTTAGAATGTTATTCTGTAAAGTACAATTTTATTCAATCACTGTTGAAATAAAGTTTTTTCATTCCAAATAAAGTTTTTTCATTCCATTCCACTATTGTGTATAATCCCTGTACAAATTTTTCCAGAATGCTCAACAGCATGACACCATTATTTATACATCATGGGATGAAATAGAGAGTGCTTCTAAGATGATTGGCTTTATGAGATTCGCAATGAATCTAAATAATTTTTATCTCTTCACAAAAGCTCCAAAATTATTATTCATGTCATTGAATGTAAATGTGACTTGCTTCTTTATTGTACCCGAGGATGTGAAATTAGCTGCCCCAGAGCGCTTCCATATGCCAAATTACCTGCTCCAAAGTGCTCCATAATAAAAAATTTTGCGATTCCAAAAAACTGCAGACTTTAAAGTGCTCCAAAATGAAAGTTTGGCTGCTCGGAAGTCAAATTTTGCTGCTCGAGAAATTGCTCCAAATCAGAAGCACATTTTTATGATAGGTTCACCTGATGTCTCCTGTAGCAGACATTGCATATCGGTCAAATCAGTTAGATTATCTCCATAAAAATCGCAATGTAGTTTGTAAATTTTAAAACATTCTAATTTTATTTGTAATTCTTCGGGACGCACGTTCAAATCGTGGAGTGTACGCCAAGTTGTAATGAAGTTTGAACCATTAGTGTAAATGTTTTTAGCACTCATTTCTTAGAGTAAAAATGCCTTGCTGTCCTGCATCTTTCTATAATGAATGATCTGTTCGGATGAGAGTTTGCCCCATTATAAGCCATGTGATCGAAATTTTTTACAGCTCCCTTCTCTTTTAATAGTAGCAAAAACATCCACCTTCTGACTTAGTAGATTAGCGTTGCATGAATGAACAGTAATCACCACCATATCGCAGAAGAGGCGCATGGCTGGTGCAGAAAATGGTGATACTTGGCTGTGGAGTGGGCAATTCTTTGTTGTGGCGTCACGTCGTCGCAACTCCAGCACGGCTGGTCTTTGTTCTCGGGGCTAATACTCTATCTAATTGACCTCCCAGCTGCAGTATTGTCATATACGACAGCAGCAAGAAAAAGAAAAGAACAGAAAGGAAACCTGAAAGAGGGAATGTCAGCTACATTTACTGAATGAGCGTGCTGTGATTGGTGAAGTAGTTGAGATCAAGCAAAGGCTGTGTTGCTTGATGCTCAGAAATCCCAGAGAACATGAAATCCCAGAATACAGGTTGTGTAAAGCTCGGAAGCTGATATTGTCGTCCAAAATTGCAACGTCATGCAAACATCATGACGTTGCAATGTTGGACACCACCAAACGATTTGAAATCGCAGAATACAGGGTTTTGAACAGCTAGCAGTGCAAAATTGCAAGAATTCGGCAGATCCTAGATATTATGAAATCGATGTTATGCAAAGTACGTGCATGGAAGGGGAATGTGTTCTAATTTTTTTTATTGAGCGAGACGTTACGAAGTGGCATTAGATATGTACAAATGCACGCACACATTTCATAGCATAAAAATTTGTTTGTTAGGTCATTGGTGCAGACTCTGGTGGTGTGGCTGGACATGTACCCAGAGGACCTGTATGAGCCACCACAGTTCTCAGTGCTGCATCAGTTGGTGGCTCTGGCTCAGGCGCAGCTGGAACCAGGATCAAACTTGGAGTTGAGAGCTAAGCACCGACTACAGCAGTTCGTGGCAAGAGATCCTGAAAAAGGCAAGGATTGGCAAAACACACGCACACACACACACACAAAAAATTCACCAAAAAATAAGAAGGGCAAGAGTGCATTTACCAGGCAGGCACTCTCAAATAAGGTCAAGAAATCTGTCACTGTCAATAAAGCGTAAAGTATACAGCCACTGCGTACTGCCAGTTCTGAGATATGGGTCTGAAACATGAAGAATAACAAAACAACTAGATTGAAAGCTGGAGACCACGCAGTGTGCAATGGAACGCAGAATGATAGGGATAACATGGAGATATCCGAGGATGGCAGAACAGGTAAGAGAACAGACAAGGGTTATGGATATTCTAGCAGACGTAGGGAAAAACAAAATGGGACACACACACACATATATGTATATATAATTTCTAAATGTTGTTGCACTCCGACTACTAGTTAGTTTGTTGTAACAGAGAAAGAAAATGGAACTCTCCCAGTAATAAGTTTTCATCTAAAATAACCACGTGTAATTAAAAAAAAAGGGGTAGGAAGGAGAAGGTGAAAACTTTAAATGAAAAATTCGTAAACAGGAGTTGTATCAAGCCGATGTTTCATCAAGCGGACTTGTATTAATGGTTGTTTCTGTAGTGCTAGCGTGTCTACGCTTTGTACCCTCTCCTCCATCCTAACAAAAGAGAGGTTGGGGCAGCATTGGATATGGAGGTGTGAGGAAGCATTTAAGATGGGGGGGGGGGGGGGGTGCTGTGATGAGTTGTATGAGTGAGAAAGGAACTGGTATTCTGTGGGGAAAAAAAAGGGGGGGGGGGGAGAAAAGCAGTGAGAAGCTAAAGATATACAGATGTCGCTGAGTGCCTGTGGTTGAACAGTTTGTCAGAAGTTAAAATTGTAAGTGTAAGTTTGAAATTCCTAAGGGGAGGGTGGAGGGCTTAACTCACAGAGGGTTTCCTTGTGTATGTATACCGAATGTATTCAACAGCCCCTATAGAAACGTTCAGTATACCAACTGGCTGGAGTGTATTGAACTTGTGAATAAAGTATGACTCTCTATTAGGTGCGAAGAAGCTCTTTGACTAGCCTGTCTTTGTAGCAGCAGTGAAACTTAGTTACATCGAAATCAGAGGTAAACACTCTTACTTATAATCAAATGAAAAATGCATGGTGTTTTGTCGAAATAAATTAGGAAAAGTTTAATACTGTGTTGTAAAAAAAAAATTTGGCAGATCCCACGAACCTTCAAAATAGACATTATGTGAAACATGGGAAGGGAAAGTGACCATGCTGTCATTTTTTGATTAACACGTTATGAAATGATGCTAATTATATGTACAAATATTGCATGCACAGACATATGTTCAACAGTTGCACATGTTTGTATAACCAGTTGTTCGCACTTGCCATGATGCCAACAGGAACATGAGTATTAGCAACACCAGAAGCAATAAGTTGATATTAAATGCCGGTGCTTGCGAGGATGGTAGCCCTGGACACTGCTACATAAACCAGCATCAGTGGATTGCACTTAACTACAATTGACGTTAGCCCGACGTGACTGCTATATTGTAGGATGTCGTGACACGTATCCCGAAGGAGTACGGCCACTAGCGTGGGTTCAGTCTTAGCGAGCTGCAGGGCACGTGTTAACCGTCGCCGTGGCGAGAACACGATACTGCTCAAAGTCGCAACACTTTATTGTCTGTGGCAACACCAAAACGCAGTGCAGCCCATTGCAAAGGCGCGGCGGGAAAGCAAATAGGCTTATCCACGCCACGGGCATAAAAGTACTACACAGGGTGCCACGAGCACGTCTCCGTGGTAAAGGTGATCCACGGAGACACCGGGACCGAGGCCCGGTTGCTCGAGCGAGGGCAAAGACGCTCGCGTTGTCTTCGGAGGGAGACGGGTCGGTGTAGCCTGGCCATGCACTAGGAACACTCGCACCACTTTTCGGCCTAGCGTTCGGAAGGGGGGGGGGGGGGGTGTAACATAAGGTAAGCAGCGTTCGCCGCGGGCGCAAGGCGCTGTTGGCGAAGTCCGAGCGAGCCCCACAGGGAGCTGACGGACGGAAAAGAAAAACCTGCTTATCCTCATGTCTTTCCCAGAGAGGTCTCTGCCTGCTCCCGACGCAGCGCGCGAAAACCTCTCGGGAGACTCCGCGCGCGGCGCCATAGTCAATGTCCGCTACCGGGTGAGGGGGTTAAACGTCACTATTCTCCTCCAGCGTGGCAGACAGCGGAGGAGGGGAGACATGTCGGGACATGAGAACGGAGAAAGAGGCGGCAAAGCCCGCGCAAAGGCAGCGGGCCGGCTTCAATTCCCACAAGGAGTACATATATAATTGGATAGCCAGCACAGCAATCACAATTGGCATTTCGGGAACTTTAGGGCCTATTTGAAAACCAGTTCCGAGATCTGCTGAGGTTATGTGGTAGAATACATGATTGCCACCCAGAATGCCGGGTTTCAATTTGTGCTCGGACCTTAATATTTATTATTTGCATTTGTTGGGTCAATGCTGCCGACATCAGCTTGTTCGTGGCACTCGGGCGTTAAAATTACCCATGCGTGTTCTCGCCGTTCCAGGGTAGATGAGTATCAATCATCTGTGGCACACACCTGCATACCAGTGGCACATACCCACCCACGGGTTATGTGCCACTGTCTGGCAGAAAGTGTTTGACGATGTACATAATGGGATTGTGAGATTATTCATGTCTTGACCAGCCTGTCATATTTGTCTAACCATCTTACCCTCGCATGCTAATATTGGTCCCCACCAAGTTAAGGGAGGTGTTCACGAGAGCACCCAGGCGTAAGCGGTTAGACAGACAGACTGACTCGACTCCAAAGTGGTTGCAGTATGCAAAGAAATGCTTCACATTTAGTTATTTCAATATATTCAGTTGAACCTCAATGTAATGAATCTCTTTATATTCTCAAGTAAGGGTTGCACCAATGTAGTGGTCACACACCTCTATTTCGGGTTAAATACACCAGAAATATGGGTGTGCCAATATTTGCAATTTCGGATATTTTTGTAATAGTGTTTGCTACTTGATTCGATTTGCACTGGAATTCTACTATTCGAACCTTCAAAAGACAGTCAACATCCAATAATCAATTGCCCCTTTAGATTTTTAGTATGCTTCGCCTCATCACATTCTCATATTGCTGCCAGACTGCCTTTCAAGCTCTGGTACAGTTTCGAATGTTCTGACTCGAGAAAATGCTGGTTCAAACACAGAGATGATAAATGTGGCAGAGGTACCCGCCACAGTAGTCTAGGGACTAAGGCATTCAGCTGCTGATCTGCAAGTCACGAGACGGAATTATGGCCGCCGCGGTCGCATTTTCGATGTAGGCAAAAATACTTGCGGCCCGTTGCTTAGATTTAGGTGCACATTAAAAAATCACAGGTGGTAGAAATTTCAATAGCCCTCTGCTTCGGTGTCTCTCATAATCATGCAAAGGTTTTATTATGTTAAACATCAACACTTAAAATTTCAAATGTGGCCTAGGAGGGAACTAAATGCTGTTTCGAACCTGAAATTTGTGAATGAATTCAGAAAACAAAAAAACTGAAGATTTTTAGCTAGCATCTAAAATTTCTGATGTTCTTGTATACTGATGTATATGAGGCAGATTTGAAACTTGAGACTCGAAGGGAGCACACATCTGTCTGCCACATAAATTGTGCTTTTACCGAAGTTGAAAGAGGAGGAGGGGCTGAGGAAATAGCATTTTCGCCTTTCACGTGTAAAGTGTTGTCAGCAACACTTTGGTTGCACCAAATCCTGTACATAATTACAATTCGGCCTCTGCATTGCCTCATTCTTGATAATACAACTTTGAAACAGCACCATGCCAACACCTCATGAAGCTAGCCCCCCCCCCCCCCCCCAAAGAAAAAAAAAAAAAAGATTTCATGTTTCTATCTCATAAAATATGCTTAGGAATTCTCACCAACCTTTTTCTGCAATTTCTCCTTGAACTATTAAAGAAGTATTAGAGAAATATTGTACAAATATTCTATTCGATTTGCCCTCACGCTTCTATATTTGAATTTGCTTCGAACCCAAAATTTTGCTATTTGCACTGCTCTAACGAGAAATTAATCTACCCTTATTTCACGAAGTTAACCGATGTTTCATGTGTATGTGCTTTCTCTCATTGTTGCTGGACAAATAGATAATTTTCTGCCTGTGGGGATCAAACCTGTAACATCCTTTTCATCCACTTTAATATCCCTGTTTCTATACCATAATACAAAAAGGGTTTCCTATACTTTCCTTGGCATCATTTTCTTTTAATTCCCATGAAAAGTTGTGTCAAACGAAAAAAATAGCCCTTATTTTTTTTTCTTTTGTCATTTGTCTAAAAGACTTTTCTGGCCAATTTGGGAATATGGAATTGCTGAAGGTATAACTACTACCAAGAAGTGTCACGAGATCTGCGCAATGCTGCAGTGGATTCCACAAAGTGGTGACTTTTTCCAAATACAAAACTGAGATCTGGCTATTGTATTCAATAATCGCATTGGGAAACTGTGTCCCTTCACTTGCTACTTGCAGTCTATTCGGACACGCATGCACGGAAAAATATTCCTCTAGAATGCTGTTCTGTGGCCTATACCAGGTGTGCGTACAAGTGTGTCTTATCTCAAGTGTCCTTCACAAACGAACCTTAAAACGTGTCTTCCATGTCAAGTTCAGTTTTCCAAAGTGATAAAGAGGTTTCCCTGATATATTTTTCACCATCATATCTAGGGTATGCTTTTAGCAAGAGTGCTTTCAGTGTCACACCACTGTGGTGCAGCTTATTTATTCTTGCTGTTGACAGAGGACAGGCTTTTAAACTTCACAATGATTTGATGTTTTTAGTTCTTTGTAAGTAGAAAGATTTTTCTAGATTTATTAGGTTTTCTTCTGCATTTGGTAACTGTTGTCTGTAAACTGCAGTACACAACTGCCTTATTATATCGAAGGAAAAACCGGAATTCATTTCAATGGATTCAAGAACGTGAACATTTCAGTATGTCGATGTGTATGTCCACGGTCGCTGGATGACAAAATGCACGGTACGGCCTGCCGCGTCGAGCGGCTTTCTCTGGGAGAGCGCGTGTCAGTCGTAGGACCAGCTACGGCCGCTGCAGCGCGATGGGGCGGAGATAGGAGGGATGGGAAAACGCGTGGTGGCGGCTCCCTCGGGGCAGCAGCCGCAGCAAATTAGCTGGTGTTTGTCACAACAGTGACCCACTCAGTTGTTTTAATCAGGGTTTTTTTTTTTTTATCTCATTTATCACAGCAATGACGTATCACATATTTAGTAGACTAAAAGGCGCTATCTCGGTAAAAGCCAATTGATTTTCTCTGTGCGTGCCGAGCACCTGACTTTTTTTTTTTTTTCAGAACCAGCTTCTTGCTTTGAGGCCGAAAGAAAAATCAACAATGCATGTAGCTGAAAGATATGGCACTGAAGGCGTGACAAAGTCATTGTTCTACTCATGAAGATGTCTTAAACTAACTTATTTTGGTTTTTGTGACGTTTATTCAGCACTTCCGCATTTTCTCAGCCGCAGTGCTTGACAATTATTTTTTGGACACTTGACAATAGATTTTCATAGTTTTTATGTGCTGAAAGCGTATGAAAGAAGCATAACTTGAATATTTTTCATGTTATCCGGTACACGGTATTGTGCCAAAAAGTAATTTAGCTTCAAAGGCTGGATAAAAGTGGTTTCTACAAGCATGGTGATGCGCTCCTCGTTTCTTCATTGAAGAGGCTGCTGCGAAAGTATGCATCATTAAAAGTGGCATTCAAATTTCTTGATTGTTCTTACTAGGCAGTGCAATATATATATATATATATATATATATATATATGTGTGTGTGTGTGTGTGAAAGAAGTGTATACTTAAGGGCTCGTCTTTCCGTGTTTTGACACAATGTTAATGAGATCTAACAGACAGTAATGCCAAGGAATGTACAGGGGAAGTTATTAGAACCAATAGAATGTAAATAAGAAGAAAGAAAAGTGGGTGAAAAAATAACCAGCCGTGAGCAGGAAATGAACCTACGACCTTCGAGTAACGCGTTCGATGCTCTAACCACTTCTATCACAGCGGCCTTCCCTCCATCCACTTTTTTGGGTTTATATGTGAATTTAGAAGTAGGAGTGGCAGTCAGCGCCATCTATAAGCCAAGCAATGAGTGTGAAACACTTTTTATGCGCATGTGTGGCGTCACGTAGCATGTGAACTTATTACGAGCGGGCAGCTGATTAATAGTCCCTCGTATACAACCTAATGACACCAAGTCTGCCAGTACGAGACCCTCGTTAATGAATAAGTGAAAGAAGTGTATACCTAAGGGCTCGTTTTTTCATGTTTTGACACAATATTAATGAGATCTAACAGACAGTAATGCCAAGGAATGTACAGGGGAAGTTATTAGAACCAATGGAATGTAAATAAGAAGAAAGAAAAGTGGGTAAAAAAATAACCAGCCGTGAGCTGATTATTTTTTCTCCCACTTTTCTTTTTTCTTATTTACATTCCATTGGTTCTAATAACTTCCCCTGTGCATTCCTTGGCATTACTGTCAGTTAGATCTCATTATCTCATTAATATATATATATATGTGTGTGTGTGTGTGTGTGTGTGTGTGTGTGTGTGTGTGTGTGTGTGTATATATATATATATATATATATATATATATATATATATATATATATATATATATATATATGAAGTGTGTACTTAAGGGCTCGTTTTGCTGTGTTTTGACACAATATTAATGAGATCTAACAGACAATAATGCCAAGGAAAGTATAGGAGAAGATATTAGACCGAATTGTAATCTAAATGTGAAGAAAGAAAAGCGGGTGAAAAGATAACTTGCCGTGGGCAGGAACCGAACCTGCGAGCTTCGAATAACGCATTCGATGCTCTACCACTGAGCTACCACGGCGGCTATCCTCCCAGCCACTTTTTTTGGTTTTATATGTGAACTTAAGCATGGAAGTTTCAGTAAGCGCGATCTGTAGCCATGGTGGCGAGTGTGGCGCACTCTTTATTGGGGGTTTATTGACTAAAACCAACTGCCTGGTTTTAGGGGCGTCAGTCACCGTCATCGGCTCAGCTTTTCGTCATAGTCGTCTTCTAACTGCTCCGACTAAATAATGTTTCTCTCCCTCTTCCCCATTACGTTTGCACCGGTGGTGAAGAGGAGCCATCCTGGCAAATCGCGGCGAAGCAAGCACAAGGGGATTATAATAAGGTTTGAAGCGGCTGATGTGGACTGTCACACGACCACGGCATCGTCTGTCATCGGCAGGTGTCACTGGTTCGATTACGTAGTTGACCCATGATGTGCATTGAACGATGCGGTACGGACCATTGTACTTGAGTGCAAACTTTCGAGAGAGGCCGGGGGACGGGAATAGAACCGAAAGCCATACAAATGAGCCTACGGGGAAGCTGTGAGCAGGCTTGTCGGGGTCAAGTCGTTCTTTTTGGAGACTTGTGTGACGGACGTAAATGAACGTGCTAATTGGCGGCACTCTTCGGCACACTGAACAACTTTGGAGGCTGGGCGGTATTCTGAAACATTTGGGCGGTAAGTATCGTGTCAGGCGTAGAAGAGGCTCACGTCCATACAGTAGAAAAAAAGGTGAAAACCCAGTAGTTGCTTGCGTGGCTGTATTATTTGCATACGTCACGAAAGGGAGTACTAAGTCCCAATTAGAATGGTTGGAGGATATGTACATAGAAAGCATAACACTGAGCGTGCGGTTAAAGCGCTCCGTCAAACCTTTTGTCTGTGGGTGAGAGCTTGTAGTGGTGCGATGAATGATATCGCACTCACCGAGAAGCTCCTGGACGACTTGCGATAGAAACGCATGCCCACGGTCGCTAAGCAGCTCACGTGGCACGCCATGGCGAAGGACAAAGCTACGCAAGATGAACAAGGCGACATCACGAGTAGCAGCGGCTGGCAAAGCGGCGGTTTCAGCGTAATGGGTTAGATGGTCAACGGCCACAATAATCCAGCAATTTTCAGCAGGAGCACGAGGTAGTGGGCCGTAGAGGTCGATGCCGATTCTATCAAACGGCCGAGCTGGACACAGGAATGGTTGTAATTCGCCAGAGGCATGACAAGTTGTTTTCTGTCGCTGACACTCAGTGCAGGAACGTATGTACTGGCGAATGTACAAGTGCATTCCACGAGTACATTTCACACCAGAAAAATCACTGGCGAAGCCGGTTGTACGTTTTCAAGACGCCAGCGTGGGCATTTTGAGGGTCTGCCTGGAAGTACGCGCACATGTTGTAGCGCAAATGGTGAGGTATAACAAGAAGCCATTTTCTACCATCCGGCTGATAGTTGCGACAGTACAAGATGGCATCCCGTATCGCATAATGGGGAATTTGCCGATTTAGTGCACGAGGTAGACGCACGAGGTAGACGAGGCGTGCTGTCACCGAAGACGAGGAGAGAACGTTGATGAGCGAGGCTATCCAAGGGTTCTTGCGTTGTTCCAAAGGCATGTCAGCTGTATCGATGCTGTCGATGGTAGCTTTGGCAAAGGAAACAGGTGCAACGGCTGAAGGAAGGGGTGAACGAGAAAGAGCGTCTGCGTCGGTATGCTTGCGGCCTGAGCAGTAAATGACGTGAATATCAAATTCCTGTAAATGTAGCACCCAACGTCCAAGCCGGCCCAAAGGATCCTTTTATGAAGCGAGACAACAGAGTGAATGATGATCTGTAACGACATCAAATGGGTGTCGTATAATTAAGGACGAAATTTTTCTAATGCCCAAACAATGGCCACACATTCTTTTTCAGAAACCAAGTATTTGTGCTCTACCTTGGTTAGGGTGCGACTGGCATACGCAACTACATACTCACAGAAGCCAGGCTTGCGTTGAGCAAGGACAGCGCCAAGTCCTATGCCACTGGCATCCGTGTGCACCTCGGTTTGCGCAGTAGGGTCGAAGAAGCGTAAAATAGGTGGTGAAGTAAGAAGGTAGCGTAATGTTGGAAAATCATCGCATACTGGCGACCAATCAGAGAGGTGCGCATTGCCAGTGATCAGCTTTGTCAGTGGCGCGATTATCGAAGCAAAGTTCTTCACAAAGCAGCGAAAGTATGAGCACAGTCTGACGAAGCTGTGAAACGCTTTCACGGTCGTAGGTTTCGGGAACTCAGAGACAGCACGAAGCTTCTCTGGGTCTGGGAGGACGCCATGTTTCGAGACAACGTGGCCAAGTATTGTGAGCCTCTGAGCTCCAAAGTGGCACTTCTTGATGTTTAGTTGAAGGCCTGCGCTCGTGAGGCAGCTCAAGACTTCGCTGAGTTGATGGAGGTGGCTGTCGAAATCAGAGGAGAAAACGACATCATCCAAGTAACATAGGCATGTCTTCCATTTTAGCCCAAGCATTATACTATCCATCATCCTTTCGAATGTTGCTGGTGCATTACAAAGGCCGAAGGGCATTACATTAAATTCTTATAGCCCTTAGGGCCACACAAGCAGTTTTTGAGCAATCTGATGGTGCCATGGGGACCTGCCAATAACCGGTCCGTAGGTCTAGTGATGAGAAGAATCCAGCGCCTTGCAAGCAGTCCAGGGCATCATCGATGCGCGGCAAAGGGTATACGTTTTTAAGCATAACTTTGTTTAAACGGCGGTAATCGACACAGAAGCGAATCGAACCGTCTTTTTTCTCACAAGTACCACAGGTGAAGACCAGGGACTGCTGGACGGCCGAATGACACCGCGTTGAAGCATGTCGGCCACTTGCTCGGTGATCACACGATGCTCAACAGGAGATACACGGTAGGGACGCTGTCGCAGAGGCGCTTGGGAGCCGGTGTTAAAGCGATGGACAATGATGTGCGTTCAGCCTAAGGACATCTGCTTTCAATCGAACGAGCCGCGAAACTGGTGAAGAAGTTGTATAAGCTTCTCGCGGTGCGGTTTTTCAAGTTCACCATCAATTGAGGGGCCAAACAAATTAATGTTTTCGTGAACAGGTGAATAGGCAGATGGCGTCAGTGCATTAAGCTGCAAGTCACTTTCACCGTCAAGGCCGAAGATGGAGAAAACGTCTAAGTCTTGAACGTTCCAATACATTCTCCGTGATGCAAGGTTGTGGGAGACGCCAAGGGATGTGTGGCAAACAAATCGGTAGCGCCCGCCGAAATATTTAGGACAGCAAACGGCAACGCGAGGTTCTTGCGACTTTGGAGTGTTTGGGAAGGCGTAAACAACACTGCAGGCTTAGACACATCGGCACAAGACAAGGGAACAAAGGCTGCGCTAGTCAGGGGTATGTCGATGTCGTCAGCGACAAACAGCTTGTTCAACGCAAGTTCCGGAGACGAGGCATACAGCTCGGAGAAGGCCACTTCAGCGCGAGCACAGTCGATAACCGCATGATTACGAAACAGAAAATCCCAGCCGAGGATCACATTATGAGAACACGCCTGTAGCATAAGAAATTCAACGGTATACAAAACATCTTCGATGAGAACGTGGGTGGTACACGCAGCTGATGGTTTAATATGGTGAGCACTCGCAGTACGGACAATCCCTTTGGCGTCGTGGTAACCTTCTGAAGCAGGCGGAAAAGTTCTAAAGCAATTATTGAAACGGCAGCACCAGTGTCCACAAGCACAAGGGCACGGCAACCATCCACAAAATCGTCGATGAGGTTTGTCGGAGAAATGGGAGGACTTGATTTTTTCGACAACGCAGTTCGTGTCCCGGGAACTGCGGCATCTAGTTTTCCGCGTCTGAAGGGCAGGGTCGACGGAGCATAGGGGACAGGGAGCGACGTCGGGGAGATGGAAATCGGTGATTGACTGAGGGGGGGGCCGGTCAAGTGAAGGGGATCCTTGTTGACGTGCTGTGTCGTTGAAGCGCAGAGAGTCATGCGACGATCTTTGCATGGTGTCGCAGTGAACGAGAGGGCGGCGGCGGCACAAGCGAGCCACATGTCCTGCGTAACCGCAAGAATAGCAAATCAAGCGGTTGTCTGCGTTGCGCCACGAATTCAGAAACCCCGCGATTGGCTGGCAGAACGGAGCCAGTGATGACCGAACAGGGACTGGTGAGGTAGCATAAATGGGCTGTCGAGGTGCTCTGGCTGCAACAACTTGCGCATACGTCAAGGGTGCGGCCTCCAGAGGTGGTGAATGAGCGAAAGGCAAAGCGTCAGCTACCTCATCTTGTATGACTTGCCTTATGGCCGGGGCCAGATGATCTGGGGCCAGAGGATGCGCTTGTGCTGGTTCGTGCGTGCTCGATAAAATGGAGATTTGCCGAGCAACCTCCTCATGCACAAACTGCTTTATGCGAGCCAACATGTCATTCTGGTCGCCGAGAGTCAAGGCCGCGATCGAGTCATGTTGTTCCAGAGAGTGCCGTGTTTGGGCGCGTTGCTTGCACAATTCGTCAAAACTCTGGCACAAGCTGACAAGATTGGCTATAGTTTGTGGGTCCTTGGCTAACAACATTTGAAATGCGTTATCACACATGCCCTTGAGGATTTGTTTGATTTTGTCGGTTTTGAGCATCGCTGGGTTTACCCGCTTGCACAAGTCAACAACGTCTTCAATGTAGCTGGTAAAGGTCTCTCCTGGCTGTTGAGTGCGCTCACGAAGTCGCTGTTCTGCGCAGAGTTTTCACACAGCGGGGCGGTCGATGACTTGCAAAAAGGAGGCCTTGAACGAATCTCAGCTGGCAATGTTGGCTTCGTGATTGCACAACCAGAGACTAGCGACGCCGGACAAGTAAAAGCTTACATAGGTCAGCTTAGCCGCATCGACGCACTTGTTCGCTATGCTCACCTTGTGGTAAGTAGCCAGCCACTCCTCAACGTCTTGGCCGTCAGTGCTGCTGAAGATCGGTGGGTGACGCAGTGGCCGCACGCCGGGACATGTAGAGGCTGGTACCTTGGGTGGAGGGTTCTTCCAACATTGCTGGCACTGGAGGTATCGTGCAACTTCGTAGTTTCAGCTTTGAAGACTACCCCAGCACTTCCACCAAATTATAAGGGGGTTTATTGACTAAAACCAACTGCCTGGTTTAAGGGACGTCAGTTATTGAGCTTCATCGATTTACCAAGTCCTGGATCACTTGCCAGCGACCCCCAGACGCCTTGGCTCATAGGCGGCTACGTCACATGCACGTGATCTAAAAGTCCCGAGCCAGCGCGAGCGGCCTCGGGCCATCTGCGTGCTTGATGCTGGCTGCATCTGCTGCGGCATCTGCTGTGCCATCTGCTCCCTCCATAGCTGTGACACAGGACAACCCGACCCAATTCCAACCTAAACAGCAGTTAGGTAGTGAATTATACCTATTTCTGTTGTGATTCAACTTACTGTAGAGTGAACTACTCAAGCGCATGCGCATCGTAGACCGGCGTGGTCCTTCCGCTGCTGTTTCTTCTAGCGAGTATAACGCGTGTTTGCCCGACCTTCGGGAATACGCACATCCTCGACCTGGCTCAGAACACTGAGGACAAGAACTGAGTGCACAAACAATGCGAAATCCAGAAACATGCGAGAAGCGGAAAAGCAAAGAGAGAGCAAGAGCACGTCAAAAATTTTCATGTCTAACTTAAGATGGCCGCACTGGCATGCGCCCCGCGCTGTCGGCTGCTAGCTGCCCAAAAGAAATCGCTCGGACGGTCCCGGGCCGCCAGCAGGCTGCCAAGCACGCGAAAAACGAACACGCATCCGAGCGATTCTGGACCAGTGGGCGGAGCTTCCAGATGGTCCCTGAGAAAAAAGAATGCGGCGCCGGCGTCCAGGGCCGTACGGAGCCGTACGGGATGTGTAAATCGATGAAGCTCACTATCACGAGCTCAATTTTTTCGTCGTTGTCGTCTTCTAGCTGCTTCAACTAGACACCGTTTCTCCTCCCTCTTCTCCACTACAATATATATACCGTATTTTTGCGCGTATAACCCGCCCCTGCATATAATCCGCACCCCCACTTTCAGCTCACCGAGAAAGAAAAAAAGAAATCCTCGCGTATTGCCCGCACATTTGATATACAGGAAAGGCTGTACAAAAGCTTTGCTCAAGCAACATAGCACATACATAGACCGAAAAAGCTTTATTTAGCAAGCAGAATACGCTGTCTGCAAGGCCAGTCACAATTCACTCACTGTCGCTGCTCTCGCTAGAGCTATCACTTGAGCCGCAGTCCTCACTATTATGCACAAGGTCATCTTCGGTTCCATCTATGTTGTTTGTGATGCAGCATTTCTTGAAATTTTTTCGCACCATCTCACCTGGAATGGCCTTCCATGCCTCGACAATCCACTTGCAGAATAGGGCAATATTAGGCCTTCGGACTCGTCTTGTCGGCGTCAAGTCATAGCAGCCTTCGGCCATCCACTCGGCGTAATAGCGCTTGACATGCGCTTTGAAGGGCTTGTTAAGGGACACATCTAGGCGGTCCTTCACTTCCTCAGTTGTGTGGCCACGGAACGAGTCAAGATTGAGCATGGACCTCTTTGCAAGCATCGCACCGGGCCTCTTCTCCCATGCCGTCTTGATCCAGTCTACGAACAAGTCACTGTTCATTCATGCGTTCTCGTGTGCGGGCACCACCACACAGGCAGGAAAATGAACCTTTGGTAAAGTTTTCCTTTTCAAGATGAAGTACGGTCGCAGTTGCGTGCCGTCGGCGAGGGCACAAAGCAAGACTGTGATGCGCAGTTTCGTTTTCCGGCCGGTCAGCACGCTCACCGAACTGCTGCCTGTCTTCTCAATCGTTGTGTCCAACGGCATTTCAAAATAAACAGGAGTTTCATCCGCATTGCCGATTTGTGAGAAAATGTAATTGTGCTGCTTTCGCAGGCCAATTACATATCTCTGGTACTTGAGCAGCTTCTCTTCATAAGAAGCCGTCAAGCGTTGACATATTGTAGTCCGCCGTCTGATTGAAAGCCCTTGCCACTTCATAAAGCGGTGCAGCCATCCGCGGCTCGCACAAAACTCGTGAGGTAGGCCTAGCTCCCTTGAAAGTCGCCGCGCTTCCACTTGGGCCATCTCAGTCGATACGGCGTGACCCCTGCTTCTCACATCTTCGATGAACTTTACTAGCTCCGCCTCCAGCTCAGGGTAGGCACCGGTCTTGGGGCCACGAAATGACCTACGGTCGCGGTGCGCGGCTTGTAGGCTCTCTTTCTTCTTTCTCCACAGTCGCACGCAGGACTCGTCCACATCGTGCCGTCTTCCCGCTTCACGATTTCCGAATTCCTCGGCGACGGCGATGATCTTAAGCTTTTGCTGTACAGTGAAGGCCTGCCGCCATACGCTACTCATGGTGACAGAACAGATCGACTTAGGCTTGGCGAACGGGTCGAGATGTGGAGAACTAGCGGTATCAGCGAGGTAAAGAGCGCTCACACTCGGCGACAACTTGACAGCACTACCCCTTCTAGTATACTGTAACAGCACCCTGGACACAACAGAACCAAAATGCATGCCTGCTACCGCGTCAAAAAGTAGTACATTAATTTACTGATAATATCTATATAGGCACTATATTATCTCATTTGCCTTGCTGAAATAAACACTGCTTTATTTATTATGGAACTTACTTTATTTATTATGGAACTTTCTTAGCACCACCTTTTTGGCAAGCCCTTTCCAAAAGTAAACATGGCGTCCGTGACGTAGGGACATGTGGAGGGTCACTGAGCGGCCGCGAACGTCCAAAAAATATATTTTTGGTGTGACAGTGAGATTTTACACTGAACAATCGAATTGTCTCTTCCTAAATGTTTTTCTAAATGTTTCAACGATGCAAGCAAGCGAAACCAAAATCGGCCGCAAGCTGCCGTGCTACTTGCGGAGCAACACGAATTTGCGGAAACCGCCTCGGTAGCCTTCGCTACACTGTTAAAGGGCTTCACAGCAGAACACACATTGCTGTGAAGTAGCACTATAGGAAAAACTTCGCGTATTATCCGCACCTCCACTTTGCGACTGAAATTTTTCGGTTTTTGGTGCGGGTTATACGCGCGAAAATACGGTACCCAGACAACAGTTGACATCTTATGCTCGTCCTCAAAAGGCACAAACGTCCTCGTCTACTTGGCAGCATCCTTCAAATGTTCTCATGCAGACGTGTTTAGGACAGTATATGTAGTATATATATATATATACTGGCGTGGAGTGGCTTATATCTAGAGCAATGACGCTGACAATAGGCCTCAACTCTTGAAACAAAATCTAGAGACTGCAGGGATAAACTCAAGCTATATTTATTTATGCTTGACATTCACTTTCCCAGTTTATATGTGTTTATATCGAATCTCATTAATTCGAACACATTTAATTCGAACTTTCGGTTAATTCGAACACACGATGAGGTCCCGTCAAAGCTATGTGTATTTCAATGGGCGAAAACGCCCGGTAATTCGAACGCGCAAGCACTTTCGATGGTTAATTTGAACATACCGTGCTCCAAAAATGCTCTCAGCGCCCCACCCAATTCCACGGCGGCACCTCCAACATCTGAAAGTTGAGCGCGAAGGAAAGGAAAAGCAAACAAAAGGCTGCGGCGGAATGTTGGCTCTCATCTCATATGCCGGTTTTCGACGTGCCTCTTCACGCTTCTCCCTTTTCCGCCCCTGCCACGTAAAGACCCTTCTCCTTTCAAGGCCACGTGCAAAGAGAGAGAGAGAGAGAGAAAAAAAAGCTGTTGCAGAGTGTGGTTCTCTCTCATGCGCCGGTGCCACGCTTCCCCCTTTCCCGTCCCTGCCACGTAACCCTTCTTCTTTCAACGACATGCTCGAAGAGAGCAAAAAAAAAAAAAAAACTGCCGTGGAGTGTTAGTTTATCTCAAATGCCGGTCTGCTTCTCTCCGCATGGAGACGCTTCTCCTTTCTTGACACGTGCTGGCCACACTGCGGCTTTGGCGCAAAGGGTAGTAGCGGCAATGCAGTCGTTGTTGTCATCTTGGAGTGTCAGCGCTGAACATTGCCGTGCACAACTTCTCTTGCCAGGAGATTGCTGAAGAAGAAGTAGACATGCTTTGCAAGCTGCGTGCGAAATCGATCGACTCGCTGCAAGGCAACTGTGTGCAGACGCGCATCACCAATTACTTCAATTAATGACAGATGTCTTGTGATTTGTGAATAAATGCAAGTCTTCTGAAACTTTCCCCTCGTGTGTTAGCTCAATGCACATGCGCCACAGCATGGGGAGCCCTCCGTTTACTTAGCTTTCATTAATTCGAACAAATTTTTGGGCCCCTTCGAGTTCGAATTATCAGGATTCCACTTGTGTGTGTGTGTGTGTGTGTGTGTGTGTGTGTGTGTGTGTGTGTGTGTGTGTGTGTGTATATATATATATATATATATATATATATATATATATATATATATATATTGTAACAGCGAGCTGTGATAAGATGGTTTTATTTACAGGAGGTGAACGATGGTCGTTTGCGGCAGCACACTGCGATCGTGCCAAGACTCTTCGTCTTCCTCTGCTTCTCTTCTCTACCTTTTTCTAGTCTGTTACGTTACATTCCCCCGCAAGCAGACGAAGCCCGTAGGGCGAGTTATGATGCACAAGGAGGGTAGAAACGTTTCAGGCGAGCAACGTGAGTGAGCTGCGTTCTGCTCGATCGTCGACCATTGGACAAAAGACGAGCTATTACGTAAGTGAGCTGGCTTAGACGCTGCAAAACTACAAATGGGCCTGAATATTGTGACAGAAGCTTTTGACACAATCCACGCTTGCGTTGCGGTGTCCAAAGTAACACCAAGTCACCTTTCTCGAATAAAACTGGTTCGTGACGGTCGTCGTATCGTTCCTTCGAACGACGTTGAGAGGCCAAAGTACGAAGACGAGCGATTCGACGGGCTTCTTCCGCGAGGCACAGGGTGTTTGATACAGCGTCGTCATTGTGAAGAATGAAGGGTAAGAAAGTGTCTAGAGGGCTTAGTGGCAACCTGGCGTACAACAGATAAAATGGGCTGAAGTTCGTTGCTTCATGTTTTGCCGTGTTGTACGCGTACGTGATAAAAGGCAGCACTTCATCCCAGTTCTTGTGATTGGAAGAAACGTACATGGCAAGCATGTTGGTCAGCGTTCTGTTTGTCCGTTCAACGAGGCCATTCGTCTGTGGGTGATACGGTGTGGAATGACGGAACTGTGTCGTGCACATGCGTAGTAATTCTTCAACGGCATCGGCAGTGAACTGGCGGCCACGGTCGCTGATAATAACACGCGGTGGGCCATGGCGAAGGACCACGGAGTGAAGCAAGAAGTCCGCCACGGATGCAGCGGTAGAAGAGGGAATAGCTGCGGTTTCAGCATACCGCGAAAGATGATCTACGCAGACGATTATCCAACGCTTCTTATTGTTAGATAACGGAAATGGACCCATAATGTCAATTCCCACTTGTTCAAAAGGTGTGCTGGGTGGTGTTAACGGCTGAAGGGGACCTGGTGTAGCGGTGGCCGGGCGCTTGTGACGTTGGCACGTCTTGCAGCTAGCGATGTAACGCTTCGTCGTTTCGTACATCTTGGGCCAGTAAAAGCGTTCCTGCGTGCAGTTCAGAATTCTAATAAAGCCGAAGTGACCGGATGTCGCATCGTCATGCATGGCACGTAGAACATCCGAGCGAAGGCTCTCGGGGACAACTAGAAGAAAACGTGCTCCAGGTCTGGTGTAGTTAGCTTTATAGAGCAACTTGTCTCGGACAGTAAAGCGACCGCTGTGTTGGGAGGCACGTGCGGCGGCAAAAAGAGGATCCAAGTTGAGATCGTTGCGTTGTTCTCTCTGGAAATCTGCCGCGTTGGGGAACGTGCTTGTAACAGCAGCAAGGCAGTCGTCAAAATTCTCAGCATCGCAGTCAGTAGTCGCAAGAGGAATCCGGGAGAGGCCACTCTTGTACGACACCGTAAAGTCGTATTCCTGAAGTCGCAGCGCCCAACGTGCGAGGCGGCCAGATGGGTCACGCAAACCGACCAGCCAGCATAACGAATGGTGATCGGTAATTATCTTAAATGGCCTCCCGTAAAGATAACAACGAAACTTCTGTACAGCGAAAACAGCTGCCAGACATTCCTGTTCCGTAACTGTGTAATTGCGTTCTGATTTGCTCAGGCAACGGCTGGCATATGCCACGACATGCTCTGCGCCATTGTGACGTTGTACAAGCACCGTGCCTACACCGATACCACTAGCGTCCGTGTGGACCTCAGTCGGGCAAGATGGATCGAAGTGACGCAACAATGGTGCTGACGTTAGTACAAACTTAAGTTGTGAGAATGCGGCGTCACACTCTGGCGTCCAGTTGAAGGTTGCATCCTGTCGCAAGACGTTTGTCAGCGGATACACGATCTCCGCGAATCGTGGAACAAAACGACGAAAATATAAGCATAGGCCGACAAATGAGCGAAGGTCTCGTGCAGACTGCGGTGATTTAAAAGAGCTCACTGCTTCTATCTTGCGAGGATCGGGTCTGACGCCATCCTTGTCGACCAAGTGCCCCAGCACGAGAGTTTGACGCTCGCCAAAGCGACATTTTTTAGAATTCAGAACCAGCCCGGCTTTTTCGATGCAGTCGAGAACAAGACTGAGACGGTTGTTATGTTCCTCAAACGTACGGCCAAAGATCACAACATCGTCAAGGTAGCACATGCATATCTCCCATTTTAGACCACGTAATACTGTGTCCATAAATCTTTCAAAGGTGGCTGGAGCATTACAAAGGCCAAAAGGCATGACATTAAATTCAAATAAGCCATCCGGAGTTATGAAAGCAGTCTTTTCTTTGTCGCCGGGTTCCATAGGTATTTGCCAATAACCTGACCGCAAATCAAGCGTTGAAAAATAGGAAGCGGCATGTAAGCAATCTATGACGTCATCAATCCGTGGTAAGGGATATACATCTTTCTTCGTCACAGTGTTTAGACGCCTGTAATCTACGCAGAATCTCCAGGAACCATCCTTTTTCCTGATAAGAATTACCGGGGCTGCCCACGGGCTGGATGACTCTTGCACGACCCCTTTGTTCAGCATGTCCCTTACTTGTTCGGCGATAACTTTGCGCTCAGAGGATGACACTCGGTAGGGCTTTTGGCGGATGGGGTGTGCAGAGCCAGTGTCTATTCTGTGACGAGCGCGGGACGAGGGTAACTGAAGGGGTGCATCTCTATGTTTGAAGTCGAAAGCAGCAACATGCCGGGAAAGGACCTGCACCAGCGCTTGCCGTTCCGTCGTACTGAGAGTCTTGCTGATCATAGTGAGCATTAGATCTTCATTATGGCGAATATCACAAGTAGAGGAAGAGGTGGGGAGGTCCGTAGCTATTGTTGCTATCGAGTTGCATGAGGCTTCATCAAAGAGAGCTATCTTCATCCCGCGAGGAAGCACAACCGGCGTGGCAGAACAGTTCAGCGCCCACAATGTTGCTACTCCTTTTGTCATGCACACCACAGAACAACGCACAAGTATGTCCTTCTTAAAACAGTTCTTGCGTAGAGGTCCCACTACGAGGTGAACACAAGCATCATCAACCGCTGTGGAAGAGACTCGAACGGGTGTCAAGCACCAAGATGGTGCTATCACTTCATCAATCACACTAAGTGTGTTCCTGTCTTCGCCACGGTAGTCTTCTTCGGAAAGCGACAGTGTAAACAAATTGTTTTGTGATATTTCCCCACTACCACAGTCAACGGAAGCACCGCATTGCTTCAGGAAATCGATACCAAGAATGACATCGTGCGAACAACGAGATAGAACCAGAAATTCCGATACAAATACTTTTCCAGCCAATGAAACACTGACAGCACATACACCAAGAGGATTAAGCCACTCGCCGCCTACACCACGAAAGGTGATTGTATCGTCCCATGAAAACATAACTTTGCGACCTAAGCGGTTTCTGAAGGCGAGGCTCATCACAGACACAGTCGCCCCAGTGTCAACTAACGCCATCGTCGGTATTCCATCAATCAACACATTCACTTTGTTTTTGATAATAACAATAGGCAGAGGTATATTTTGAAAAGACCGTCCGGCGACCTCACCTCCATTGGCCGCGGGTGCTAGTTTCCCGGCGGCGGAGAAGAACGACGCAGAGGAGACGGCGAGCGACGAGAACGGTTGGATGGTGGTGTCAAACTCCGCTCGGATGCTGGCGAATCACTGCGTCTGGTCTCGCGCGAAAAACGGGTCCCTTGGAAACAAGTCGGTTGTCCGCAGGTCATATGAAGCACCGGGTCTTGGTGGCGAAGACATGGCTGGTGTCCTTCGTGATTGGCGGCGTTGTTGGCGGCAATACCGAACAATATGCCCACTGAAACCACAGTTGTAGCACACGGGAGGGTCGCGGTTTATACTATATTCAATGGTACGAATCCTGGGCCGCTGCTGTCGGCGAAGAAGTTCGTTATCACGCGAAGAACGGGTTTCTGCCACTCTCTGGAATTCATTGTATTCGTAGTAGGGTTGGTCGTAGGGTTGGTACTGCGTAGTCCGGCTGAGAGCCCTGAGTATAAGAATGTGGCTGTGCTCGTCGTGATCGTGCGTCATAGGCAGAGCCTCTATCGTATAGACGAGGCTGATACTGAGGTGTGGCATCAGAATCCTCAAAGCCCTCCGCCACTCGGTGCGAGGAGAATGAAGCAACGTTTCGCTCGAACTCTGGCGGCTGATAGGGGGGATGAGTGCTCGGGCGGTTTGCCACTTGCGCGTACAGGCCGAGTTCTTCACGTACTATCTGCCGGATTGTTGTTGCAAGATCAAGCGCCTGGTTGCTGTCTATGCTCGCGATGGTCGTCACATTGGGTAGCCTGCCGAACTTTGGCGTGATGCGCCTCGTCTTTAGTTGCTCAAAATTGCGGCAATGACGAATGACATCGGTGACAGATGTCAAGGTGTCTTTCGCGATGAGGAAACTGTAAACATCCTCAGCAATTCCTTTTAGAATGTGCCCGACTTTGTCTTCCTCAGACATTCCGGAGTCAATGGTCCTACATAGCTTTATGACTTCCTCAATGTAGGTCGTGCAAGTTTCACCTGGCACTTGAGCGCGTTGCATTAGCATCTGTTCTGCTCTTTTCTTTATCGTTGTTGGGTCACCGAAACGCTTTTTGATTTCAGAAACAAATCTGTCCCACGTCGTTAGCGTTTCCTCCCGATTCTCGTACCACATTAATGCACTATCCGTCAAAAAGAATGCGACGTACAAAAGCTGAGAAGCGGCATCCCATCTGTTAGCGGCGCTCACCCGTTTGTAATGGATGAGCCAAGCTTCGTTGTCTTCATCTGGTCTGCCGGCAAAGGGGCGAGCATCTCTCAGTTGTGGAGCCGAACTGGTCGGCGCAGAAGTCAAGAGGGGTCGATGTTCATTTTCGTTGTGGGACATGTCCAGACCAGATGGATTCGGTGGAAGTCCAGCAATGCGACGGCTCCGTCGAAGAACTTGCGGTTCACCTTCCGTCTTCGGGTGTCGATTACCCAGCACCTCCACCACAACTGTAACAGCAAGCTGTGATAAGATGGTTTTATTTACAGGAGGTGAACGATAGTTGTTTGCGGCAGCACACTGCGATCGTGCCAAGACTCTTCGTCTTCCTCTGCTTCTCTTCTCTACCTTTTTCTAGTCTGTTACATTATATATATATATATATATATATATATATATATATACACACACACACACACACACACACACACACACACACACACACACACACACACACATGCAAACACGGCTGGGTTAAGTGGCAACCACGTTTTTATTATGTTTACACATCTCAAAATCACGGCTCCTGTAGGGCAGTCAAGTACACATGCCTTCGTTTGAGCGAGCACAGGTGCTAATTTGTCTACGATACATATCAGAACAAATAAACAGTAGTGGATGGCAGAACCGCATGACGGAGACTGCTTGAAGACAAGCACGTTGGAGTGCTATCGGGATTCGTCAGTGCCCGTGGAGAGGCTACCATGAAAAGACTGAACGGATGGTTTTATTATTGATAGACCCAGAAGCCAAAAGTTGGGTGCACAAGCTGGAGCAATTGTCAAGTGGTTTTATTATGTAAAGGTGTAAAGAAGTAAATAAAATTTAATAAATGCCAGGATCAGCCTTAAATTGAGAATAAATAAAATATTTTCATGCATCTTGTTCCTATTATGCATTCACTGTTGAATTAGTCGCATTATCATAAGAACATCGGGACGGAGAGGAAAAATTCAAAAGTGCAGGAACGCAAGCAGTTGTGTTCACATTTTGCAGCATTTCATCGCTATTTTCTTCTCACAGTTGGCATATTATTCACTTCATAACTGCTCGCTCAATTGCCAGCATTGAATTTACAATCACTGAGATTTCAAAGAGGCTCGAGTCCACTGTTATAAGATCACACACATGCTAAGTACATCTCGTGGCTGTTGTATCTGATACTGTATTGTACTACAAATACTATAGACGTGTTTGGAGGAAGTAAAATGTCTTTCTTATTTTGTGTTAAAGGAACAGTGGTAACTACAATTGCTGAGGTTATTTATTCTAAGTGAAATGATTAAGTCTGAGGCAACGTTTCGTGAAGCGACATACTCACAGTTACTATAATCAATTTAGATGCATTATAAAGGTGTAGCTGTCCCAGATCTGTTAGCTGCGATCATGTAGGATCCGAGTAAAATGTGCTCACAATTCTTAGTTCCGCGAAAGCTGATCGATGTGCAAGGTTCCATCTCGGGCAAGACAATACCAAAAATTTGCAAGGGCGTCAGGTGTCTAAAAACAAGGTCGGTAATTACCTGGTGGGCACACGCCAGACGGATATTAAGGTTTCACGGGTCACACAAAGATGCATGCGCTCAATCGTAACTACCGCAAGCGCGCCGCGCATCCGATTCCGTGTGCGCTCGCGAAAACTGTCCCCTCTCGGTGGCGCCGCAGCGGTGGTTCGGGAACTAGACCAGTCATGCCCGTTTTGGAGCACGCGGCAGGCGTACCCGTGCGCTGTTTAATCCAGCGGCCGTGGTATGTCACTGTTTATCTGTGCTTCAAGGCACTTATTTTGCTGCTTCTTTAATTTGACCTGCTGAGTGGTTCAACTCTGAATAACGGGAGTTGATTGTGAATTTGTGTGGCTGTGCTATCTATTTTTTATAACAGGGACATTAAAGCCAAATAAAATTTTTTTTCTTATGGTGGAAGTTCAATGCTTGAGGTAAAAAGTCAATATTATATACGGCATTGTCTGAGTAATGTAGGACATCATTTGTAATGTAGGTAAATGTAGGACACCATTTGCACCCCCAATGGGAAAATCTGGGAACACCAACCTGATAACTTAGTAGGGCCACGTTTAATTGCGCATGAGTGCTGAAACTACCAATGAGAAAAAGAACATTTCATTGTATTACAAGATGGAATGGAATGAAACTTCTACATTTCAATCTGATCCATGCAAAAAACTTGATGTTACCCTTGAGAATCACTTGCATTGGTTTTACAAAGTTGTGCTCAACTGAAGCCCTTGGCTCTACTGCAGCACAGCACCAGCTGTCGAGCTGTGTGGCCATGGCAAATGCCATGTTAAAAGACAATGTTCAGAGGCAGGCAATTTGAACTCGGCTGACTGTATTGAATTCGTGATATTTTCTTTTAAACTAAGCATTTCTTTGGCACAAAGCAAGCACTGTTACGTTTCTGAAACACAATTTCATTCATCCATGCCTACGTAATATTTACCCTGAGCATACCTTTTAAAGGGACTGATAGCTAATTTTTCTCAATCCATTTTTTTTTACGGAACTACAAAAATCGCACCGTTTTTAGTTTTTGGAGCTGCAGTAGTTAAAAGGACACTAAAGGCAACTGTTAAGTCATGTTGATTGTTGAAATAGCTGTCCAGAAACCTCGTAGTGTTACTTTTGTCCCAAGGAAGGGCCTATTTTGAAATAAAATCGCGTTTTAGTGGTCTGCATTGGGTTAGCGCACTTGAAATTTAGCGCCTGACTAAAGCAGACCGACCGGACCGACTCGCGTCACTGTTGCCATGCACAACGTTGCCCGGCTTTACTGCGCTAGTAGCAGCAGACCGAAAGCAGCGAGAGCCACAGCAGCAACAACAGCCATCCCGCCATTGGCTTCGAGATTGCAGGCGTATTTTGGTTCAACTAAGCCCTGCTAAATGGCACCACTTGTCCAGTTTGACCACGCGAAAATTGATATTTTAACCACTCGTGCCATTCCTCGTTAGTAACGTCCGGCGGTTATTTTTTCTATTAATCAAACAAACTATCAAGCATCATTTTATATTATCTCTTGATGCACGGAAGGTTCTTTATTTAGTGCAGCTAGATTGATTACTAGTGATTAGTTGTAGGTGGTTCATCTGATGTCATCGGGATAATTTTGAGAATGTCCTACTGCATCGCATGTGTTCTTGTGCATTTACCTTAATTTCTCGGTAAGTAGGGCATTGTTGTTAATAGTGGCATTTTAGATATTGTCATACATTGAGCTTTCACTCTGACATACATTGTTATTTGACCTTAGTGTCCCTTTAATGCCAAAAGCACGTTGTTATTTTGCAAGCAGTATTTTTCGATCTGAAAGGCTCTGAACACATATGTACGTTTCCTCAAGCAACACTGAGAATTGATCGTGATGCTAGCAGCCCTTCTAGTGATTCGTGAAAATTGCCATCGTTCTGCTTTCGCATGAGTTCCTGTAACTATCTTCAAGCACCTTTATTTTGAGCTTTTTAACTATTTTTGAAAATAACAACCCGTTATAATCAGGTGATGAGGCATTATGCACTTTCCCTGTATTTGTTCAGAACCCGAGGTTGGCTGCGCCTGTGTAATAGGTGACTTGTCTTGGTTTCCTTACTCCCTGCATACATGAGCCTAGCCAAGTTATTTAAAACATCGTAATGCATATGCATGGCCACGCAGTGTAGCAGTGCACATCATTCCTGAGATGAAGTTTAGGTAGAAAAACTGTCACTCCTAAATTTTATCAGCTTAGGAACTATATGCACGGTTGTATGAGAATGCTGAAAAGTTGCTCAATACGCGCTTGCAAGCTTAGGATTATTACATCACGTGAAGGCAGCTCCACTTTAATGCATATTGCTAACCCAGGTCTAGATGTACATGTACACTTTTATGGAGTAATATCTTTTAATATAACTTATGGACTAAAATCTTTTAATGTAAAGAAACAGACAGTGTTTTAATATTAACAGGGAAAAATTATTGACCGCGCACAGCAGTCAGTGGTCACATAGCGAGGTACATCAAATCATTCATGTTTTTGCCACCAGAGGTGCCACAGGTCATTATTCGAGACTTTCAGTGAAGGAATAAAACTATAAATCTACCTCTCATGAAAAAAAAAAAAAGGAGGTGGATAGTTTGAGTCAATGTGATGGACAATTTTTTCATCAGTAAATTCATCTCGCTTCATAATCTGGGCAGTTGGCGGTCCTTCGAGCATCTTGCCTTCTGGAGTGGTTTTCCACGTTTGTGTGTCATTCAAAACACATAGGTTAATTGTTATCAAATTTATAACTGAATGCATCTGAAAAGATCCACACCTAAATTAGCTTAGTTCTATTCTGCCTCGGGACTGTCTCATAAGACGGCAGTGTGTGGCAACTTGTTAGTCCAGAAAATAAAGCGGAGATAAAATGATCAGGGTACAAGACCAGTGGGGGCTTTGCTGTGGGAATTGTTCCAGCTTAAAACAATTTATGGCCATTTTATAGCATACTTTATGACTATGTAAGTGTGGCTGTTTTTTAGGTTAATTTCTCATAACTTCATAAGCTGAGTGCAAAAGTTGTGGTAAAAATATTGTGATTTTGCTTACATGGAAACTTGCATGGAATCTTTTATTGTACTCCCATAAGATATAGGGGTGTCAGATCTTATATTTTTTAAATTTTAGTTCTTGCAATATTTTTGGTACACTTAGCACTACTGCTTTGAGTGTCTATTGTCTATAGACATAAATCACTCTTTTAAAAATTGGAAAGGAAACACTACATACAACTGCTCTTCGGCCTCCCATTGCATTTTACTGTTGTAGAAATGAAATTGCTGTTCAGGAATGCCTACTGCAACAAGAGGCAATGCTCTAATAGCTGGGTACGTGCCATTTTCATTGTATGGGCTAGATGGGCCATTCTTCAAGCCACCACCTTGGAATGTGGTATTTGGGAGCAGTTGGCCAGGAGCTCAAGCCAGGGCTCAGGTTGTTGGAGGACCCCTTTGGTTACAGGACTTGGACGAAGAACACATTGCCTGTCAGCTGACTTGGATGGATGCGGTATGCTATTATTTTTAGCCTTTCAGTTTAAGCTAGTCACAAAAATCGCAATATACAATAGAACCCTGCTTATACCTTTCTCAGTT
Source organism: Rhipicephalus microplus (assembly GCF_043290135.1). NCBI lineage: Eukaryota > Metazoa > Arthropoda > Arachnida > Ixodida > Ixodidae > Rhipicephalus > Rhipicephalus microplus. The sequence goes on along the minus strand of NC_134710.1, from coordinate 206,700,522 downwards.
GTAGGTTTCTTGTGCAAAACATTTCTGGCTTTGCGGGTTTAATACTGGCTCTGGCGATCACATTTCGGTGCAGGCTGAATGATAGATGCCTGTATTAAAGCGCACGCTAAAGAATATTCTGAAGCCCTTCACTATAGCATCTCTCATAATCATATTGTGGTTTTGGTATTAAATGTAAAATCTTTGGTATTATTACTCACATTTCTGACTTGTGGTCTCTGCAAAGAATCTAGTCACTTATGTATTAGAATCCCCGTTTTGCACGTTATTCCTACGATGTACCTGCACGATATGTTGTGAATGTGCAGTAGTATTGCAATAATTGTATATATAGCTTTTATAACATGAAAAATGTACAGAAACCCACACCTGACACCTTGGCCAAAAACCTACTGCATGCAGCTCACAAACGCATAGCCTTTAAGATTCACTTTAGCTGTTTTACTTCAATATATATTGGGATTGCGTGAAAAAATATGGACAAAGAAGAGTGTACTCTCTTCCATCCTTGTTTTTTCGCGCAACCCAAATATGTGTTCAAGAATGTGCCAACTAGCTCAAATGAAAGCTTTACTGCTTTACTTGGTGTGCTATGGCTCAAGCTTGCGCTTGGGACAGGTCCACGATTTTATTATATACACTGAGGGGGGCAGCACACCACCTGTCTTCGCAAATACTGTGGCTGCGCTGTACGTGGTGAGGAAGTGGGTTGATAGGTCCGGGGGCGTCGATTACAAGACCACCCAAATGCTCAAAAAAAGTTTGGCTCTGACAGAGGCATGAAAGATATGAGACTTCTATGCAGGTCTTCTTTAAGGGGAAGTGCTATTTGAAAAACATGCTTTTTTTCTCCAGAATTTTTGTATGTTTTGTTTCTACTTGCTTTCAAAAATTGTGTTTCTCAATTTCTATGACAAAAGAAAATCAATGTTGTCAGTAAATTCAAGGTAGGTTAAAATCGCTTTTAAAGACCTCAAGGTGGCTGTTAGTCATATGTTTTCCACAGTCAATCCAATTGTGCAAGTAAAGATATTTTTTTAGATATGTAATAACAATACATGCAAAAGTGGGAATAAACCAAAAGCTTGGAAAATTTACCTTTAGCTCTAGAAGAAAACAAGTGACCACATACGTGGATGCTGAGAGCACCAGTTATACTTGGTCCATCACCCTTCTTTATTGAATTGCCAGCTGGAAGTTCTTTTTCAATGCATTGGTATCATCACTACTTACTATAATCACCACCTTCATCATTAATATCATTACTAATTTGCCCTAACACTAACTCATTGCTAGCTTGGTAGTTAGATCAGTTGGTAGAGTAAGCGCCCCGAAAAAGCATTGGTTCTGGGTTCAAACCCCAGACCAGGATGGATTTTTCAGCTACTAAGAAGCTTTGCTTTCTGAGAAATCTTTATGGATTTCCTTGTGGCGTTGTGTTAAAAGCGGCTGGTTGTCTACTGTCCCTTTCTTTACCCTTCTGCCACCTTGTGCGATTGCAGAAGTCATTTGTATTACTTGTGTTTATGTGCTTAGAATTGTCGATAAATTTGCCCTCGCGTTGCCAGTTGCTAGCTTCGTGGTTTGCTCAGTTGATTGACAACTCCGGAAGGACGTTGGTCCTAGATTCAAACACCAGACCAGGACGAATTTTTCGGCAGCTAATAAGCGCTGTTTCTCAGAAATCCGCACGGATTTTCTTGTGTGTTTGTACTACAAATGAGTGGTTGTTTATTTTCCTTTTCTTAACCCTTCCACCATTTTGTGAGGTACTCCGCAGAACTCATTTGCGACAATACATATAAATTGTAAACATAACTTTTTAAAGTTGTATTTATTTATAATACAGATAATGTTTTGTGCAGAGCCACTCGGCAATAAAGCAGGTCCTATTACGTTCATCATTCTATCTGCTTCGTACATGAACTCTGTATTCCTGGCTGCTGACCAGTGCATTTTGCATGAGTTTATGGTGAGCTGGCAGCATCTCAGAGAAAACAAAAAAGTTGTGCCTCAGCTGCTCCACACGTTCAAGCCAAGTGCAAGAGGAGAAGACGCCAACCAGAACGACAGCGTCTGTGGTGTTCCATCGCCGAGCAAGCATCGAGAAAATATCTGGGAATGCTCACGTCTCGCGTCTTCCCACAAGTGGTGGCCAAGACACCGAACGGCAGTGTACAATCTGCTTGTCCCTTCGCCAATGCACAGAGTGTTCGTCAACCCTGTTTCTTCGGTGACCCCTGATGTGGTCGGGGTTCTGCCCAGAAAACCAGAGCCAGCCAGAGTCTCGGAGAGGAGACTATGCGATTAACAGGAGCGTTTATTTACATTATTTACAGGTAGCGTGTTTCTACATGATGGGAGCAGCATCATGGATGCTCTTGGTGGAAGCTGATGGGAGCTTTTCAGGAGCGGGGAGCGTCTCGGCACACGCGTTTTATGTCTTGGCCTTCCCAGGGTTCCCTGCAGGGAAAAGCAATGGAGGCCAGGGCAGTTCAATGAAAATGCCATCTTCACCTTCGCCCCCAAAAGGGCAAGGTGAAACACCGCCCCCTTCCTGACCCAGGTAAGAGGGAAGAGGCACGCCCAGTTCGTCCGATGGCGAGGGTGAAAACACTGCACACCGTGCACGACACGGCCCAGCACGAAGGCGTTAGGTTCTACGTGGAAATGAACTCTGTAGTTCGTTGAAGAGATGGGTATGCGGTGCCGGACAGTCCACGACTTTTGGAAATGGTAGCATTTAGGCACCACAGAGAATGTGGGAAATGAATCCACAGATGGTTCTCAGACGCTGGGCCCTTTGCCCGGAGCACCTTGACAACAAAGCAAGCTGCCTCGACTCCCAACAGCTCTTCATGATCCGTGAGTCATTCCGGCGTGTCCAAAGGGTTTTACGAGAGGCGCCGACAGCCCGGGATAATTAGAAGAACGACTTTCATGTTGTCGCCGCTCTTGGTGCATCTCTGGGAGCGCTGACCCGGAAGTAATCACGGTAGGCTCAGTGCAACATCTCATGCGTCCAAGCGGCGCCAAGCCAGACAGGCCGTTCATAACACCCCGGTAAAGACCTTCAGTCCGATGCATTCTGGCTGACCATGGACATCACGCCCTATAGCAACGTGACACTGAATCCCATGGTACCCCACCTCGTTGTCACTACCGTCAAGCTACCAGAGTTTTTGCAGTCGGACTCTGAGCTCTGGTTTCTGAGTGTCAAGCCACTCTTCTGACGACACCAGGTAACATCGCAAACAGTGTGGTACGACTATGTCATGGGCACTTTACTACGACTGTCATAGCGATAGTAAAAGACATTCTGTGCTCTCGGCCTCCTGACAACCCCCACAACACTCTTAAAGCAAAGCTCATCAATCTTAAGCAAAGCCAAACAATCAAGTGGATACAGTGTAGGCTGCAGCAGCTGCTCTCCATGAAGGAACTTGGCAACTGAAAGCCTACGGAGCTTCTGCGTTGCATGCAACATCTAATCGAAGACCACCCAGCTGCATTAGATGCATTTGTTTTATGCGAACTCTTCCTACAGATACAGCCAGAGCAGGTTCAGATGATTTTGAGAGTGTCGATCACAGAAACCTTCATCTCACTGGCACAGATGGCCAACAAAATTATGGATGTCGGTGCCCCGTTCATATCTGCAATCAATCGACATGACTTTTCCCTTTTGATGCCGGTCCATGACGCTGATACAGAGCACACACTCACCAGTACTGTCAGCCATGCCAGTTTGCGGGAAACACATGAGCCACGCCCTGATGGCGGCCAGTGTTTCAGGCTCAACATCCCACTGCCTATTCCACATCACGAACTGCATCACCGAAGTCCGGTACATCATCAACACAGGTGCTCAAGTGTGTGTTGTTCCTTCTAGACTGGAGGACCGCTGCTGATACCAGACCACACTGCCTGTCACCGCTGTTAATGGTTCAACTATACGGACCTACGGACAGAGGTCTGTTTCGCTTGACACCGGCTTTAGATGCATATTTCAATGGATTGTTTTAATCGGCTATGTGCGTATACCAATCATAGGCGCAAACTTTTTTGGCATTTTAAACTTGTGGTAAACCTATGAAATAGCAGTCTCATGGATTCTTAAAGGGAGACAGGGGTCTTGAAGGTGAAAAAAGATTTTTCGAAGTATATTTTAAATAATATATAGGGTCTGAAGAAGGTGTTCCTAAAATGCTATTGCCATGTAATGCGCATTCATCGAGTAATTCGATCTCAAAGTCAGTTTCGTGACCATTTTCTCTCGTGAAACCTCCTCAAAAACGGTTATATTCGACGCCGCGCCCACTGAGAACCATGCCAAGTAGCGCGGCCATTTTGGTCTCATTTGAAAGCCGTATTCCTCTTTTGTCTGTTCCTAGTGGAAGATCGCTTTTCGTCTAGCAACAACGCAGCTATCATGAATAAAAAAAAAAACAAATACTTGCACATCATTGGTGCGTTTCTATCAAGTGGGGCAGTTCCTGGTTCCCCATTAGATGTGAAGGGATTAGTCTGCTAGACAGAGGTGCACAATCCACCATTTTGTGACGAGACCTAAGCTGCGGCTGTGCGATCCATGCGATGGCAGGCGGTCATCGAAAGTTCCATGCTGCTCATGCATTCGAAAAGAAGCAAAAACGGCATCTGAGAGCATGCAGCATCTTATCAGCGAAACCCTCTGCCACCGAGAACACTGAAAAAGCTGGCTGTGCCAACGCTATCACGAACGCAGCTCCTGTAATCGCGGACGCGATATCCGGGGCCAACAATCACACGCGATATCTGTGCGTCGGCACTCCCCTGGTTTCTGACGCTGAAAAAGTGGCCCTTGCATGTTGTGCGAGTGACATTCAAAGAGAACTTACGTCGACGTCAGCCTCACAACGCCAGCGGTCTATTTTTCGAGACAGAAGTTACTGCGACTACTGGAACGTCGTTCACCGTCGTAACCTGCTTTAGTGTATGAAGTGCAGTGCTTGTGGCGGGCCTGGCAGCATTTTTGAGAAAGATCGGGAATATGGCATCGCTACAAAACTTGTGCTGACATGTAATGCATGTGGGGAACTGAAATTTGTACGGAGCTCGCCAGAGAGCAAGGGGGGGGGGGGGGGGATGCGGCATGCTGTGCACGGCCCATTCGAGTTCGTGCTCACGGTTCCCGCGGCACAGCTAACAGACAAACTGTGTTGAATTGCATTTTTTTTTTACCTTGAATGATTCACGAAGATGCAAAGACATGTAAAGATTACGTGAAAGTGGGAATGATTCCTGCCTCGTAGAAGGCTGCCGCGCACGTTACTGTTGACTGCGCGAGCACTGTCAGAATGCTGTATGCCAATCTGAACTATGGAAACCCTGGAAACATCTGGCGTGCAATGAAAAGAAAGCACACGAAGAATGATGACGACTACACTCTTAGTGGTTTCTAGCATTATTACTGCATTGATTTACACTCTTACCCATTGAATATACATGCTAACCGTGTCCCTAAACTTCTCTTCTCGTTTTCTCAAAACATTTTCCATCAAGTCCGAGGCCATTGCCCACAGTATCTTTTGATCTGGTGGTTGGATTTTGATCATTTTTGCTGCATTTGAAAGCTTATACATTGATGAGTGCAACAAAACCAAAATATTATGATTATTTTATTAAGAACATTGATTTAATTATTGATATAATTAAGCAACAGTTTCAGATTTCTGATGAGTCTACTTGTTGAGGCCATAACTCTTGAACCAATGAAGCTAAAAATAAAATTACGGTTTCCTTGCACTCCCTGTTCTTTACAGAACACTGTCATATCTAATTTGCAGCAATCTTTCATAAGAAAGCTGTCTAAACAGTGGCCAGAATGTAAGTTCATGGACTAGTCAGTGTTGTAAAATCTGGATGTGACAGCTGAAAACTAATTGCATATTTGTTTTCTGCTGTGAGAGATGCATATCACATAAAATTTTCAGCTCTAAATACTTAAAATAAAAAAAAATTTAAGGCCAGTGTCTCTCCTTAACAGTGCAAGGCGTGACGTAAGTTTACCACCCGTGCATCTCGTGCAACCTCTTGCCATAGTCTCCCTGCCGTGGTCTACACTTCTGGAAAAATCTTTTTATCTCTTTTGTACGCCATCCCTTGAAGACCCGGCACGCCACAATGTCACTCGTCACGTTGCGACAGTACGAGCACCGATGTTTGCATGTGCTCATCGTCTTGCTCCAGACCGCTACAAGATGGCACAGCAGAAATTCGAGCACATGCTTGAGCTTGACTATGTCTGTCCCTGTTCTGGTGCCTGGTCATCACCGCTATACATGGTCTACAAACACTCAGATAACTAGGAATCGTGTGGCGACTTCCAGACCCTCAACAGTCACGGTAGCGATCTGCTGTCCGATACCACGCATTCAGTACCTTCACGGAATTGCTGCACTACTACACCATATTCAGCAAAATCGACCTAGTAAAGGTATACCACAAAATATCTGTCGAGCCTTCTGACGTACCAAAGACTGCCATCGTAACACCATTTGTCATGTTTAAATACATACGTATGCCCTTCGGTTAACGAAACGCCGCACAATATGGTTTGTGGACCATGTTCTTTGTGGTTTGACTGGCTGCTTCGCGTACATCGAAGACATCCTTGTCTTCAGCACCTTGGCAGAAGATCATGAACTTCACCGGCATAAGGTTTTCACCCGACTCCGAAAATGTAAATTTGCATTAATGGGGGGGGGGGGACCAGAGAGTGAGTTCGGAGTTTTCTCACTGGACCTTCTCGATCATCGTGTGGATTTCCATGGGATCTTTTTTCCAGCTGCTCATGTAGAAGCTATATATTGCACTTTCCGTGACCAACAACTACTACAAAGAAATTGTGTGAATTCCTTGGCTTTGCTAGCTTTATCGATGGTTTATTCCACACTGCACAGCCATCTTGCAATTGCTCCAAGCGCTTCTGTCTGGTCAAACAAAGCCAGATGCTTCCACCTCCGACAGGTGACGCCGAGACAGTTTCATCAAGGAAGCTATAGCCAATGGAATGCTCCTCGCGAATCCAAAGAGCAACGCCATTGCGTCACTAACAGTAGACAGCTCGGACGTTGCCATTGAAGCAGTCCTGCAGCAGTTGGTTGACGTAGTTTGTCAGCGGGTCGCTTTTTTCTTACGGAAGCTCTCACACACCGAGCGCTGTTACAGCACGTTTGGTCACAAGCTACTTGTGGCCTGTTTGATTGTCAAGCACTTTCGACACTTTCTCGATTGCTGAAAATTCTATATTTTCACTGACCTTAAGCTGCTCACGTGGGCAGTACGAACTCTACTACGAACTCTACCACACTCCTGGTGAGATTCCCCAACTTGCCTATATATCTGAGTTCATGAGTGATATCCGGCACATCAGCGGCAAAGACAGCCCAGTTGCTGACGCACTTTAGCAGATAGTAGTCAACACAACAATGCAACACAACAATGCCAGTCAATTCCGTAGCCATGGCTACTGCACAATTGTAGGACAGTGAACTTCAGCATCTACAATGCTAAGAGAACGAACGGCCCCAAGTTCGAAGATGTTCAACTTCTAGGCTGCGCGATTCCCCTCATTTGCAACAACTCTACTGGTTGTCCTTGCCCGTACATTTCAGCGCCACTCGGCCGGACCGTCTTCAATGTCTTTGATTTCTTGTCGCACCAATTTTGTGCATTGTCATGGTGCAAAACAAAAACTATCTAACGTACTATTAAACTGATTACATAGCATAACAACCTGTGTAAGCAGCAAAAGTTTCATGCCCTAGGCTATAGATTAAACAAAACTTTTTTTTTTCCCCGAGTAGCATGCTCCCTTAAGCTATAAACTGATAGAAAGCTTCTTTTAAAGTCAGAGCTGTCTTTAATGTCTGCCTTAATATTTTTTAGCTGCACTTTTCCAATTTTACTCACATATCTTTTTATTGTTGTTTTTTCACGGTTTCATTGGAAATTTATTAAAGCATTTTTGTTGTATATAGTGAGTGACATTTCGTGTGGCCATTCTGTCTGTCTGTCACTGTCTGAGTGTGTGTGTGTAGGTGTCTGTATGTGAATACACGCATTTATATTTCCAATTCTGCTAGTATGTACCTTTTTGACTACAGGGTGTTGTGTCATTGGGGACAGCAAAGATTGGCAAAAATATTTAGTTGGTATATAGCATGACTAAGTGTATTTCTCCAAAGGAAACAGGCTGCAATGTCAACTTGCAAAGTTAAGAGGAGTGAAATCACCAAAGCTGTAAATGTTTGGTAAAAAGCATCTTGTATACGTCTGTCACACTGGAATTCTTGACCACGCCTGCTGCAGAATGCACTTTCCAGTGAGTGCTCAGTGACCTTGCTTCTTTGCATCGAAGAGGGGAGCCTCAGTAGCAGTGGCTCAATAATGAGGTAATATAGCAACATGAGTTTGTAGTATTTCTAAACCATTTTTTACAGCTAGCGTCTGTCCATTCATCACTGCATGTTTGATATTGGTCAGGATTGGGTGAAGCAAACAAGTATCATGCTTGATGGTGCCAATTTCAATAGGAACTTGCAAGAACCTATGTTGAATTATAAGGGAGCCTTTAAAATTTTAAGGTACATATCTTCATACAAACTTGTGGAAGGGTTGCTGAGTTGATCTTACAGGTGTGCATAATTACAAAAATAAAGAATTTGTAACTATCGCTGATGCGTAAGAATAACCACTGCCAGAAGCATTTTTGCAGCAACAGCATCAGGGTACCTGCAGAGAAATTGTTCTCTTACTCAGTACATACTATTTTACGATTACTTGTAGTATTATAATAATGCTTGCAGCATAGTTGCGATTTGACAAAGTTCTGGCATAGTCTTAAAAGTTGTATGGCTAATGTATACCTGAGAATAAAATGAGCAGAGCAAAGAACAACTGTATGACATTAATGTGTATCCTTCATATGCGGGCTTTTTATAAAGCTTGTCTGACATCTTTTTACAGTGTTCTGTAATGTCACCATGAATTAATGCCAACTTTTTCATTAGAAAATCACAAAAGTGGCTTGTGTCACCCAATGCAGGACCTCTTTCGACGATTGGTGCCGCACCATTGTCTGTCTGCCATGTGGCGCAAGCGAGGTGCCCGGGACTGGGCAGGCACGGTGCACAACACTGCCACCGCCACTGTGCAGCAATTCAATGCAGTCTCACGCCGTGTCACATCAACACTGCTATGGGAACGCTGGGATGAAGGCAACAGAGTTCGCCTACTTGCTAAGTGGATTGGCGTAGCGCAAGAGCTACGACTGCTTAAGAACTTCTCCTCACTTAAGGCTGTCATCGCAGCGCTGCAAAGCAACGACATCTACCGATTGTCTAGTGTGTGGGCTCGAGTGACTCCAGATAGACTTCAGACATTCCTGGAGCTGGCACGCATTTTTTCCAGTGAAGACCACCGGCTTTCCTGCCGTGAGCTCATGCTAAAGGTACGCAGAAAATATTTTTGTTATGACAAGTTAAGGTAAATTAGATCCTTGGGGGAAAAGGCCTAACTTGCGGTAGAGCAAAGCTAATACACAAGGATCAATGACCAATGTTTACTTCTAGGTCCTGTGTGCTGTCCATATGTACACAACTGTTGTGGCACTGCACAGCATAGCATCATGGAAAGTTGAAGGATATTTACTTGAGGGGTAGTGCAAAAGGGGCACTTACTCCCCTCAAGCCCTTACCCAAGCTACACCGGCACTCTTCCCCTCCCCCAGCCACGATGCAAACACAGGTTTGCATACTTCCAAGATGAAATCCTGCTGACCATCATGTGTGAGACTGCACAAGCCAAAAGCTGGCAAAAAAAAACTAGTTTTTATTATCATTTTTTGTTTGTGAGGCACTTCTGCCCTGATCTGTTGGCTTCTGAATCACGTCTGCTTTGCAACAGATAAAAACAGCAAGCACAAGTATGAAGACCTTTCAATTCAAGTCTTGAGTGCCCAACTTCAACTGTCGGCAACTCATGAACTACACACACTGCCTGGACCAATTGGACTTTATTTAATAGCTCGCACTTCCAGCATTCAAGTTTTTTCAGCAATCATGTGCCTTAATGACAGCAAAAGAAAACACAAAATTATGCACAGTACACGTTGCAGCAGAGGGAGCGTCAGCATCTGTGGATGCAAAGTAAGTTTCCTCAGTGAATGAAAAGTGCTTGCAGAGGAATCAAATTTCGTGGCACAGATGTGTGGAAGGTGGCAGTTCGAATGTGTGTGAGGTCACCTCTTGTAGGTGATTAACACATTCAGTCATGAAGCATAGTATCACAATTTTTAACATCCATGCTGACAAAAACATGGTGATTGGTGAGAATGGCACACTCTTTGCTCGCGCCTAACTTTGATGTCCTCTTTTTTTCTTTGAGTCAACACACGGGAAGAAGTATGGTCGGTGCTAATAGGACCCAATGACAGCTTCTGCTTGGCTATAAAAGCTTGTTTTCAAGTATTACACGAGTGCCACCTTTTTGAAAAGATATCGCTCTGGCATGGCAGTGTTATCGGCCGTTATCCTTGATGGAAAAATGCAGTGCCTATTTTGTGAATCGGACCACAGGGCGAACTCAATTTTTCTGTGAGCCACATTACGCTGTAGCTCAAGCAGTACCTTTCTCTTGCAAATGCAAGATTTGTTTGCCAGCCTGTGTATTGGTTTAGACTAAGGAGGTTATGTCTGTACATAGGTTGTTGGGATAGTGATGCGAGACTGAAGACATGGTGTAGAGTCATATGTTTGAAAGGTTTAAAGTGCAAACCTCACCTGGTCTGACTACTGCAGGTAAGCTTTGTGCTTGCAAATTCAAGCAGCTCACGCAAGGCATCCTTTCTGTTGAATAAATACACAAATAACTTCAGTCGTATGCTTGGTCGGTATAAAATTCTGAAGCAGATTTTACTTCTAACTTTCATAAACTGATTTAGATTGAGGTGATTGTATTGCCACAGAGACTACTTCTAATAACCTAGTTTACCAAAAGTAGTACCGCGAGCCGCTGTGTGGGCGTCTACAGTGCCTCGTGCGTGCTCACGCATCTTGTGGCAGTCCGACGCATGTCTCTCATTTCATGCATGGGCACGAGCCAAACTATGCCTGCGAGTTTTTAAGAGGGACACGTGTGTGGTACGCTTTAGCAGACTTACATTATTCCATACCTATTTTCACACGAAAACACGAAAGTATTTATGCCGGGGTCCATCATGACTCCGCTGACGTAGCCCCGCCGCGGTGGTCTAGTGGCTAAGGTACTCGGCTGCTGACCCGCAGGTCGCGGGTTCGAATCCCGGCTGCGGCGGCTGCATTTCCGATGGAGGCGGAAATGTTGTAGGCCCGTGTGCTCAGATTTGGGTGCACGTTAAAGAACCCCAGGTGGTCTAAATTTCCGGAGCCCTCCACTACGGCGTCTCTCATAATCATATGGTGGTTTTGGGACGTTAAACCCCACATATCAATCAATCAATCAACTCCGCTGACGTATTTCCGTCGCGGATATGACATTGTAAAATATATACCAACAGATTGCAAAGAAAAAAAACACGAGAAGACAAGAATCTGTTGCACGGACTCAAACCAACAATCTCTCGATTCGCAGCACGCAGCGCTAACCACTATGCCAAGGAGAGTACATTGTGGGGATTGCTAACGGCAAGCCATTTATATACACCATACACCATTTGCCGGTCCTCAGAGCTTCCAAACGTTAGCGCGTCATCATTATCAGTAGTGAGATTGTGCGATGGCCGCGTGTTGGGCACGCTGTAAGGATTGTCGCCTCTACAAAGCACCGCTTCCACGGAACCTGGTCTCTCCAGTGCACGCATTTATCCAGTGATCCAACTCTTGCGCCAACTGTGCCAAAGTGCAGCAAATCAAATTTACTGCACCATCCTGATAATACAGTTGAACCCCACTTGAACGAACACCGCTTCAATGGAAAATTCTCGGTTCCCCGTCAGTAGTCCATAGGAGTCAATGTATAAATATTCTCGCCACAACGAGCACTTTTCCTTTGTCTGTCCTACTTCAACGAAATTCGCCGGTGCAATTCCAAGCTCAGATATTGAATGCTAGGCAGCAAACACAATCTTTAACATCTTGATGTATTTTCAGAACCTGAAAATACGTCTATAAAGTCTAAAAAACACGTTGGCACCACCAGAAACCGCCTCTATTTACCAAGCACGGGTGCCACCATTGCTCAATAGCAATGGCAGTGAGACTGCCCTGCTTTTGCCACTGGCTTGCTTTTGAGCTGCAGGCGATCCGAAGTTGAAGCTCAGTTGCTCAGTTCATGGTTTCCATCACGCAGCTGCTGGGTGTAATTGCAGAATGATGCCTTTTGTTATGCCGTTGCTTATCATTCTGTTTGCGCTTGGCCAGTTTGGTAAGTAATAATCATTAATCATTATCAACAAAATCAGCCAGCCGCAAGTGATGGATGATAAGAATACCATAAAACAAGGCAAAAGTCACCGCTGCGCAATACCCCGCCTCCATCTCTGCGCTCTTGGATACACTTTGATGGCGGACAGCTGCTAGTGGTAACATGTTAATGCAACTGTTAGGTTCATTCATGAAAGCCGTTGTGGCCATTGGTTCAGCGTGCTTTTCACCATTGCGTTGCAGTGCATGGATGAGAATCGCATCGTGATTCTCCTGGGAAAGAATAGAAAGCATTCAACACTTCTTAAGTTTTGGGAATAAAGGTTTGTTTGTTTGACTAGATCAGCTATAATTTTTCAATGTCACTACAATGAAATTTTTGCTCAACAAAATTTTTTTCACACCTCGTCAGTTTCGTTGTTGCGGGGTTTGACTGTATCAATGGAAATTGCACCAAAGTGCGCCAAATTCGGATTTGGAAGTGTCTATTGCTGGTGATATCCACGGCGGCGCATGAATACATGTGCACCTTTTTCTCGGGCTCACCAAAGTCACATTCGCATACCTAGAAATATTCTGCTCAATAAGCAGCGGTCTCACGTACATCCTAAATAATCCACGATGCTATGTTTGGTACCGACGCAACTTTTATTGTGCATATCCGCTTAACGGTGAAACGCGACCTCCGCAGGGGCTTGTGACATCTAGTCCAATCGGTAGCATGAAACTCGTGGCGATTCATCAGCGAGCGTCGTCCGTTCCAGGAACACTGTTGATAACTTCTTTGAGGAGTTGCGTGGCACGTAATTGAAGGGACTTTCACTAATAACTTTACGCCTGCTGCCAGAATATCTGTCACGTCTACTTCTGGACATCGCGTTCTAATTTTCTGTGCTTCGCGTCCACAGAACAGGTGACTGATGAGAAAACATAAACACTTTCCCTCTAGTATACCTTAGTCCTGGATATTCCTTCAGAAAAACTTTTTCGTAATGCCTTTATGCAGCACATCTGTTTCGTTATTGCTGTTGCGGTAAAAGCCATCAAAAGACCCTGCCCTTCCGAACTCGATATTGCTTGGGTCTGAATACAAAATTTCCACGTGCTTTTTTTTATATTATCTCATGAATGAAAGCATGCGTCCTGGTCAGAGCAGCAGCAAATCGGTTTTAATACACGCAGCTTTCAGTAGTGGGGCCATCGCTGGTGGCTCTGGTGTCGGAAAGCCCACTGTGAAGCAGCTACACCATGTTACACATACGCCCCTCACTTTCCAGGGTCAGTAGCGTACGGTTAAAAAAATATATAACATCACGGCATCGCATTCATCGCTTAATTTTTTTAGGGATGGGGAAGGCTGCGTTGCTCGAAGGGTGCAGTCGCTGACGCGTGTTATCTCGAGGCGTAATGAGACTGCTCGTAAACTTTCTGTGCTGCTAATCTCTGCTTTGTGTTTCGGATAACTGACAGCACGAAAACCGCTTCGGCAACTAAAGTGATCAATGTCCCTTTAGCCAGCATACTTTTGGCTTACGCGATATTGTGTCCAAAAGATACAACTTGTTACTATCACATAAGCTCTTAGCAATGAATGTGATACCAATAAATTGTATTTTTATACCGAATAATAAGGCTTGACATCATCTGCAATATGCACTAGTGGCGGGGTTGCGATTTTGGAAGTCCACGCACTCGCCGCACGTGCAAAAAACTTTCTGCATGCGCTTTGTTTGGTATCTGTACAGTGACTTGGATGACTAGAGACCCCCGGAACACCTCTTGCACGCCAATGCACGTACAGATGAAATCAGACTTGTCTAAAGCACCCAGCTGCCTGCTCCAGCTGTTGTATTTTTTTTTTTTCAGAAATATGTAAACAGAGATACCGTAATGATACCAAACATGGTCATACTGCGTGGTAACTCCTTGTGCTATAATGAAAGCATCAACTAAAACTTGTAGATAATGAGAGATAGAAGCCGCGGCCAATAACACTGTCAACAGGCACGTGTTTCACTGCTCTATAAATAAGTGTGATTTTATGAATGGCGAACGGCGCGTACGAATGGACCTCCAAAAAGGCACAACTATGGTGTAGCCGCCTTGCGATCAAGGCTCAGTGCACACCCCGATATGGCCGCTCCAGAAAGCGAAGCACTTTCGCCCAGTCACTTAGCATTGAGAGTACAAGGTAGAAGGGTATACGAGCTGTCTTTAATGTCAGCCGAAATAGTGAGTGCGCCAGCAATCACACCCTTAAAGTCCAAATTCATATAACAAGCCCCCCCACCCCTTTCTTTGCAGTCCTACTTCCTTCCTGCTCTTTGAAAATAAGCAGCGCATTCCTCTCTGCTCGAGTAACAATAGATGGCAGGCCTGACACGCGGAGTGATGCTATTGTGCTATCGCATCCGTCGTCCGTCCGTGCAAAGGAAATACGTTGGCTCTCTTATCCCTGCTTTAGCCGCATTTGTCACCCCCGCTCGTGCGCTTTTACCCACGTGCAAAACACGATGCGCGGGAGGGTGTTTAATTTTACAGTACTCAAAACGTGACGTTGACCGCAAGTAGCATAGCCGAGGGGGGGTACATTGCGAACATATTCCCCCCCCCCCCCCCCCCCCGAATTTTGTACAGTGAAAGCTGCTATGAGATCACAACTCGGGTCACAGGCAGTTGCCTGTCGCCGGCGTCCATAACCACATGTTGCAAAATTAGAAAAAAAAAACTAGCACCAAAGACACAGTGGTGCTTGAAACCCGGGTCTGCTGAGTGCCAGCTCAGTATTCTACCACTGAGCTACGCCCGTCTTTGTGATTTGTTGGCAAACCTAGCACCAAAGACACAATGGGGCTCAAACCCGGGTCCGCTGGGTGTCAGCCCAGTATTTTAACTCTGAGCTACCCTGGTGCTTGCGACTTGCTGGCAAATTTGCCTTAGGCAAGCTTGATGTCGGGAATCGATCATGTTAATACGACTTATAAAGCGTTTTAAAACAGCAAAAAAACAACCAGTCTTGTACAATGCGAATAGCATAAAGAGTGGGCCGTCCAATGCTCCAACGCTATACAAAAGCTTGTTCTTGTTCTCCCTATTAAATGTGGTGCATAATCACTTCAACCATGATTCCTCGTCGTCAGCCACTGCATGAACAATCAGCACGAAGTTCCTTGCAAGTGTTTGCCGGATACCACGATTCTCAGAAGAATGACGAAAAACAGCATAGGCAATGTTGGCCTACTACCCAAAAGTTTATTATTAATGCCCTAGTGGGTATGAAGGAAGTGTGCTTGCAGTAGTTATTCAATGAGTTTTGAAAAGGATTTGAAAGGCCGCTCTTTTAGCTTTCGCTGTGACTGTGCTGCGCCTTCCGTGCATTCCTGGCGTTTTTGCAATGGCACATATCGCGAAAAATGACCATTTGCTTGTCTGTCCCCCTTCAAATCAAGGTGCCCTGCTCTAAAGAAATGAAAAAATATTTATTCCTACACCACTGGTGATGGCAAAATTCAGTCAAGAATGTGGATATAATTGCTATCGCAATAAAAACAATATGGCTCTCGCCTTCAAGTTGTTTTAGGTGCATGCATAAGGTGCCCCTGGAGGGTTGTTTTTTTTTGCACTGCTTTCTAGAGGATACTATAGGGGGTTTTCGGTGTGTAGACAAAACGGCTTAGCCACATGAAACACCGCTGCAAAAGGAAAATGAAGTTTGTTAAATCGTCGAGTTTCAGCACAGAGAGACGAGTGCCGGAGAAAGTTGACTTTATGAGGTTAGCTAAATAACGTCATGTTACGCCCAACAATATAATCAGTTGTGAAGAAAAGATCCTTTTTTTAATCCTTTAATTCATCTTAGAGAAATGCAGTTGGGACTGTGCGAGTCTCTAGCGTTTGTCTACCTAATCTGCCTGTAACCACATGGGTGCATTCAAAATGTTATTTCATGAACTTCTATTTTATTCAACTAGTATTTTGTTTATTCATTAGGAAAATAATCGCTTGTAACAGGGTGTTGGACAAGCAGGAGTTGACTCGGTGAACGAGATATATATTTAGTACAAGAGTTAACTGAATGCAAGCCTGCGATCACATTGCATCTTTTTCTTCTACACTCGAGCTCCGTGTCCACTTCCCTCGTTACAATCACCTCTGGCCAACGAAGGAGCCATCTTAGCGACCTAAAGACAAGCGTACACAGAAGGGTCATGGTACCGCTAGAGCCGAGAGACGTGTACGATTTCTTGTCCCTGACAACGCTCGTCTGGAGATGCGTCCAGCGGCTCTACGAGGTAGTTGAGAGGGGATGTTTGGCGTAAAACTCGATAGGAACCGTGGTACCTGGACAAAAGCTTGTGGGAGAGTCGCGGAGGAGTAGAAGGAATCCATAGCTACACCAGCGAGTTAGGAGCAAAGCTCACAGGCGTGGTTGATGAGTCGTGGCAATGTTGTTGGAGCGTCTGGTCATGTGACGTGAACGCACGAGCAAACTTCCCACATTCTTGAGTATGTGCTGCTGCTTGTGAAATGGTTGTGAACTCTGAAGGGGGTCTGGTCGATAAGGAAGAATTGTATCGATTGTTGATGATGACTCACGTTCATGAAGAAAAAAGACGAAGATCCAGTAATGCTTTGCGTTGTAGTGTTTTAGGCATATGTCACAAAAGGCTACTGCCTTTTGTGACATATGCTATCCCAATTTGACTGGTTGGATGAAGTGTACAGGCCAGCATATCCACTGCCCTCGTTACCCAAGTGTCCCCCAAGTGTCCGATTAGAATGCTCTGTCATCCCATTAGTTTGTGGGTGATGGGTTGTAGTAGCACAGTGTATGATGTGACACTCGCTCAACAGTGCTTTAAGGCGTCGAAAAGAAAAACGCAGCCGCAGTCGCTTAGCGCTTAGTAACTCTCGAGGGGCTCCATGCCTTAAAACTAGGTTTTGCAGTATAAAACATGCAATGTCTTTTGCGGAAACAGTAGGTAACGCAACTGTTTCAGCATACCGCGTAAGGTGTTTGATAGCGACAATTACCCAGCGGTTACTACTCGGAGTATAGGGAAGCGGATCGTAAAGGTCGATTCCGACAAGATTGAAAGCTCGTGTTAAACATGGCAACGGCCGCAAGGAACCTGTGGTACGTTGAGCGGGCATCTTGCGTCCCTGGCACGTAAGACCAATCCTTACGTAACGGCGAACAAAACGATACATACCGCACCAGTAGTGCTGCAGCTGCAAGGGAGTGTGTGTTTTTAACATACTGGCGTGGCCACGTTGTCGATCATCGTGGAACATGGCGCAGATGTCATAGCGGGGATGTCGGGGAATGACAAGCAACCACTTACGGCTGATCAAGCTGTAGTTTCGGCGGTAAACCAGCTTATCCCAAATAGCGAAGTGTGGAGCTTGGCGGTGAAGTGTCCTGGAAACTGGAGCAGTCGTCCAGTTTGAGAGAAAGTCCAAAAGAAAAGAAATCTAAGCGTCCTTGCGTTGCTCAGAAGGCATGTCCGAAATGCTGATGTGCTGATGGCCAAGGCAGCACTGGCGGAGATAGATGAGCAGACAGGTTCCGAAGCCAACGGCGAGCATGACAGGGCATCGGCATCAGAATGCTTTCGGCAAGAATGGTAAATAACATGGATATTGAATTCCTGTAACCGCAATGCCCAATGAGCGAGCCGACCATTAGGATCTTTTAGTGAAGATAGCCAGCGAAGTGCATGGAGGTCTGTCACAATATAAAACGGACGTTCATATAAATAATTCCGAAATTTTTCCGCCAAGCTCCACACTTCGCTATTTGGTATAAGCTACTTTACCGCCGAAACTACAGCTTGATCAGCTGTAAGTGGTTGCTTGTCATTCCTAGACATCTTTGCTCTGACATCTGCGCCATGTTCCACGATGATCCACAACGTGGCCACGCCAGTGTGGTAAAAACATACACTCCCTTGCAGCTCCAGCACTACTGGCGTGGTATGTATCGTTTTGTTTGCCGTTACGTAAGGATTGGTCTTACGTGCCAGCGACGCAAGATGCCCGCTCAACGTACCACAGGTTCCTTGTGGCCGTTGCCATGTCCAACACGAGCTTTCAATCTTGTCGGAATCGACCTTTACGGTCCGCTTTCCTATACTCCGAGTAGCAACCGCTGGGTAATTGTCGCTATCGACCACTTAACGCGGTATATTGAAACAGCTGCGTTATCTACTGTTTCTGCAAAAGACATAGCATGTTTTATACTGCAAAACCTGGTTTTAAGGCATGGAGCCCCTCGAGAGTTACTAAGCGCTAAGCGACTGCGGCTGCGTTCTTCTTTCCGACGCCATTGAAGCACTGTTGAGCGAGTGTCGCATCATACACCGTGCTACTACGGCCCATCACCTGCAAACTAATGGGATGACGGAGCATTTTAATCGGACACTTGGGGGACACTTTTGTCCAGGTACCACGGTTCCTATCGAGTTGTACGCCAAACATCTCCTCTCAACTACCTCGTAGAGCCGCTGGACGCATCTCCAGACAAGCGTTGTCAGGGACAAGAAATCGTACACGTCTTTCGGCTCTAGCGGTGCCATGACCCTTCTGTGTACACTTGTCTTTAGGTCGCTAGGATGGCTCCTTCGTTGGCCAGAGGTGATTGTAACGAGGGAAGTGGACACGGAGCTCGAGTGTAGAAGAAAAAGATGCAATGTGATCGCAGGCTTGCATTCAGTTAACTCTTGTACTAAATATATATCTCATTCACAGAGTCAACTCCTGCTTGTCCAACACCCTGTTACAAGCGATTATTTTCCTAATGAATAAACAAAATACTAGTTGAATAAAATAGAAGTTCATGAAATAACATTTTGAATGCACCCATGTGGTTACAGGCAGATTGGGTAGACAAACGCTAGAGACTCGCACAGTCCCAACTGCATTTCTCTAAGATGAATTAAAGGATTAAAAAAAGGATCTTTTCTTCACAACTGATTATATTGTTGGGCGTAACATGACGTTATTTAGCTAACCTCATAAAGTCAACTTTCTCCGGCACTCGTCTCTCTGTGCTGAAACTCGACGATTTAACAAACTTCATTTTCCTTTTGCAGCGGTGTTTCATGTGGCTAAGCCGTTTTGTCTACACACCGAAAACCCCCTATAGTATCCTCTAGAAAGCAGTGCAAAAAAAACAACCCTCCAGGGGCACCTTATGCATGCACCTAAAACAACTTGAAGGCGAGAGCCATATTGTTTTTATTGCGATAGCAATTATATCCACATTCTTGACTGAATTTTGCCATCACCAGTGGTGTAGGAATAAATATTTTTTCATTTCTTTAGAGCAGGGCACCTTGATTTGAAGGGGGACAGACAAGCAAATGGTCATTTTTCGCCATATGTGCCATTGCAAAAACGCCAGGAATGCACGGAAGGCGCAGCACAGTCACAGCGAAAGCTAGAAGAGCGGCCTTTCAAATCCTTTTCAAAACTCATTGAATAACTACTGCAAGCACACTTCCTTCATACCCACTAGGGCATTAATAATAAACTTTTGGGTATTAGGCCAATATTGCCTATGCTGTTTTTCGTCATTCTTCTGAGAATCGTGGTATCCGCCAAACACTTGCAAGGAACTTCGTGCTGATTGTTCATGCAGTGGCTGACGACGAGGAATCATGGCTGAAGTAATTATGCACCACATTTAATAGGGAGAACAAGAACAAGCTTTTGTATAGCGTTGGAGCATTGGACGGCCCACTCTTTATGCTGTTCGCATTGTACAAGACTGGTTGTTTTTTTGCTGTTTTAAAACGCTTCATAAGTCGTATTAACATGATCGATTCCCGACATCAAGCCTGCCTAAGGCAAATTTGCCAGCAAGTCGCAAGCACCAGGGTAGCTCAGAGTTGGAATACTGGGCTGGCACCCAGCGAACCCGCGTTCGAGCCCCATTGTGTCTTTGGTGCTAGGTTTGCCAACAAATCACAAAGACGGGCGTAGCTCAGTGGTAGAATACTGAGCTGGCACCCAACAGACCCGGGTTTCAAGCACCATTGTGTCTTTGGTGCTAGGTTTTTTTTCTAGTCATTCATAGGGAAACGCACGTGCACAATGTGGTCAAGTGTACAAAGTTATTTTAGGAGCTATCTTAGTGCTATTCAAATAATTTAAATTGTGCGAGCTGTCTTAGGTCTTCTTGAAACATTGTTGCAAAAAGGTAGCTTTTGTAATGAAAAGTTTGCCGGCAATGCAAAAATGTATTTATGTCCGGTACACTGGATACCAGGATACAATTGCTGCGCATCGCGCTAAGCAGAGAGGTGAAAAAGAAAACAAAATGCAGCATCGCATGACAGTGTTGAAGCCCAGCCATAAAAAATGAAACTGGGAGGTGCTAGGAATCTGAAAAAAAGCATGAAGCATGAGGAGGGAGCGGTGTCTGATGTTGATTTGTGGACACTGGGCACGTTCCCTTCTATGTATTTATTTCCTTTGTAGTGCTGAAAACTATATGCAAGAGCTAATCATGAGAAACTTCTTCTCGAGTCAAAACGAACCTTCCTCGTGTTTATAAAATGATGAACCTTCCGACAGGGCCAAAAGCAGCACTCTTGTAAGGAAGATAGAGTGCGTGTACCCATATGTGGAACATATGAACACTGTGTAGAGTACACTGGACATGGTTCTTTGAAAATCATTGCACCTACAGCCTTCTTTATTTGTTTTGCATGCTTTTCAGTGGCCCCTTAGTTAGAAAAGAAACATAAAAAATTTTGTGCTGTCCTAGGAAAAGTTTGAGTGGGAAAGTGATATACACAGGGTTGCTTAAAAAAATCTACAAGCTTTTTTTTTGGGGGGGGGGGGGTTCACATGTTTTTTTTTAATTTTCAGCCCGCAGTAACTTTTTTTGACTGGAAACTTTCAATGTGATGGAACCAAGCAGCCGTTATTTTGTACATTTGGCATGCTTAATTTGATTTCAGGGCCTTTAATCAATTATGAGTATCTCTTATTGCATGCAATTCTTTTTTTAAACTTGGGTATGCCATGAATTGTGACGCCCTACTACTTTCTCATATGAGCACATGCCCTCAAATCAATGATAAAGTTAATTGAGAAGTTTTTATAAGTCATTTCAATGTAATTTTAGCAGCAGCAAGGTATTTGCACTTCGTTAGGCTACGAAATAGTCAAGCCTCCTGTTGGCAGCTTTTTTTTCATTGTCCTCTATCTGTATCTACTTGGTGGAAATAAAGATTTGATTTGAAATAAAATTCATGTTTGAGGACAATAGGTGTCCTATTGTATAAAGATAAATTTGCAAGTTTTACCCTATGTGCACAATTGGGATGGAATACAATGCTCCTCGACCACTGTAGCACACAGAAACTCTGCAGCCAAGTTTCTCGACTTTCCGACACTGCACAAAAAAAGCACTAGAGGCAAATTGTCTACAAACATGAGTTTATAAACCAAAGACTCGGCACATTGCGACAGTCGCGGGATTGCTGGGCATTAGGATATAACTTGACAAGACCGATAGAGTATGCTTGCCTGTGGCACTATGGCTGCCACATAAAGGGGAACACCGAATGCTCACACAAGAAGTCACCTGCAAATGGAGCATGTGACACTCAAGGCAGGTGTGTGAGCATCTCTCTTGGCGAACTCAGTGAATAGGGGGCTATCACAGGCAGCCAATGAATACAGGCATGGCATTGATATGAGCTAGCAGGATGTGTGACTGCAGGCTGAATGTCTCGGCAGGCAGCATTTTCTGCGCGAGGTACAAAGCCCAGAACTGATGCACATGGCCCCCATGTTCCACAGCGGTCCCGGGTGATCGAGCCGCATGGCACTTTGTTACATGCTAGCTAGGGAATGAGGCACAAAGGGCAACACACTCCTGATTCCCACAACTATTGGAGCATTTTTATGAGAAAATCCGCAGTGTTAAAATAGACCCCCTACATATGTTCGTGAAGATGTCGCTTCAAGCTATCACATGTAGTATGTGATAACTAGCTGGAAATGCTTTAGCAGTGTTTTTTGGAGCAAAAAAGTTAGTATGAAGTAGGCCAGAATGAAACAAAAGCAAAATAGGTCCTGTTTGCATAGGAAAAATGAAGTACGTAAAGGGTTAAAGGAATACTGAATACCTTTGCGCTAAGTTTTTTTTTTATAAAAGCCCAGATGAAAGCTCTGGGACCAAAGTTTGTTGACATAATCTTGTTTTCAGGCAGAAAATAGTAGAAAGTAGTTAGTGATCGTATGTCAACATGCCCAAATGGCAGTCATTCTAAAAATAACGAATTTTATGTATTTTTCGCAATATATTACGCCTAGTGGGTGCCATGGACTAGCAGTTTTTTCTTCGCTGGAAACTAATGCATCAACTGCACTCTCGGCTGCTGACACACATCTTGCAACTGTACCATTATATATTTAAAGTGAGGGCATACCGGCCTGTCACTATGCCGAGGCATCCTTGCGATGTGCAAAGTTGGATTACTTCTGCAGCCCTCTACTGCAGAGTCTGCAGCCGCTTTTCGGTTTCCTTTTTTATTTTTCACTTGGCACTTGAAAAAAATTAGTAATATACTGCAGTGGCTTGATCAGACTGTATGAAGAGCTAAATAACTGCTTTAAAAAATTTTACACTCCTCATAATGCCCTGAACAATGTCATGTCTGCTGACTTTACGGCCACCTATATGGAGGACACGGGGGCTGAGCGCTCTGCTTTTTTAAGAGATGACAAATCATTTTGTGTTGAATTGAAGGATCAAATGAGCCATAGTGCATGCTTGCAGCAAATACGCATATTCTTGCTCCTAAAAATGTGTGCAACCATGCAACTTCATTCATTGTAAGTTTGCATCTAAAAACTGGCAACAGTTGACATGACAAGCATGTGAAAATTTACAGTCCTTTTTAGCACACATATCGCTATGAAGCACAGTGAAAGTGGATTCCGCGTTTACTGGGAAGTGACCAAGCATGCTTAGAGCTCCATGCAGCTGGAATCTTTCTGATACAATTGGAGACGAATGCAAGAGAGCTGTAAAAAGTTGTAACCACACGCTTGCCTCGTTGGGAATTGTAGCAACATAAAAACTTCACATAAGCACAAGTTTCTCTGCGGCATGATCTTAATATTTGCCTGTTGCTCCATATTGTGCAAATTTTCTTTGGTTGTCACATGATGCACTTTCAATCGCCATCGAGCCACATTGGGACGAAAAGTTTTGCTGATCGACTCATTTCTCCAGCTTCTGCAAAGGGGCCATTGCAGTAGAAAAATATGGTTCTCATCGGGCTCAATTGTGATACCAAATTTACTGCGTGCCAACCAGCCTACCGAATTACTTTGTATGCTTGAATGAGCTTGCTGCAAGCTGTGGCTTATCGTATTCTCAGTGTCAGTATCATGTTTAAATGAAAACACCAGTGTCCAGCCTTTACAGCTGCATTGATAAGTAGTGTGAAGGTTCATTTCTGCTGTTAAAAAATGAATCTGTGTTTGCAGCTGGCCACATTTTTGTCTGTAGCATAAAGCAACATTGAAAACAAGTGACACTGGCTATGCGCCCATTGTACAGACATAGTCTGTGAGCAAGGGGCCACATGTACTGAAGTCGAGAATCTTACTGGAACCCGTGTGGTTGGAAAAGTGCTCAAGAACAATTAAAATGTAATCCTCTTGGGGGGGGGGGGGGGGCGAGAGGGAGGAGGTGGTTGGAGGCACATACAGTGGTGGAAGTTATGTCGGCGAGACTAGTAACCTTTATAAAAACCAGAAACTCAAGCAGCGCATATATGTGTAAGAAAGAAGGTTTCATTGAATTTTGGTCACACATACAGAAGCAACTGGCTATGAAATAAACTGTTAAAGAGCTCCCCCCTCTCCCCCCCCCCCAAAAAAAACATGGTTGATTCTTTCATCCTAGGAATCTGTAAAACAACAAAGTAAAACGTGTCCTTACAGAAGCAGTTTGTTTACTGTGCATTGATATTAGACAGCTTGCGCAATGTGTATTGGTGTATCACATTTACAGCACTGCTTAATCTGGATGCATCCACGTTGAGGCTTAAGTATACATCTTTCCCCCAGTGTAGGGTATCCAACCTGACATCTTTCTGATTAACCTCCCTGCCTTCTCCCTTTTTGTCTGCTTCCTTCCTTCCATGCCGTCGACTAACATCTATCATTAATGATTAAACAAACCGTTGGGGCTATAAATGCATGTAGTGGCTGTAACAATCAACGGTGAGAGTAAAATCGGTGAAAGTTATGTGATAGCCAGAATAGTGTGACAAGTGAATGTCCGTCAGCAAAGATCGCCTACTCGTGATACGTTAGAGTACTGAACACCACTGCCCGACTAGAAAGAAACCCAATGCGCATCGTGTGTGCACTGCTGGCTGGCTGCAATTTTTCGTGGGGCCAGCATAAGTAGAGAACCCGGAGTCGCATCCAGGCAAAGTAAGCACGTTGGTCTTATGCGTTGCATAGATATTTTCGGTATGAATGAATGCTATGAGTGACGCTGGCACTTGGGGTAAGGTCGTTACCTAGGGGTTGTTAGAGTTCACAAAATTGCACTTCTTCTATTGGGAAACACGTTAAATGGACCAGACGCTTAGAAATGTTGCGTTGAAGGAACTAATCGTGGATGCCAGGTCATAGGGCATTACTGCATTTTTTTTTTAAGTTTTTACCAAGAACGCTGTGACAGGACAGTAGTAGACATAAATTTTTTTACCCTTCAAATCATTTGGCCATGGCACAGTGGATAGCATGTCTGGCTTTTGATGATGTGGACCCAAAAGTCATGGTTTCGGCTCCCATTGACGGAACTTTTTTCTTTGTCTTCTGATCTTGCATAATTTGGAAACGTCTTATTCATGATGAAAACACATCACCGAAATCTTGGTGGACCCCAGCATAAAACACTTTTGTGTTAAAATAATGGAATAAGGAAAAAAAACGGGGCTTGTCAACTTTATCTTGAATCTCTGACAATCCAGAGAACTGCACACATGCTTAATTATAATGACTGCAACTGGCCACTCATATATGCATGTTGTTACGTCATACTTTAAAACATACATAACTGGACTGCTTGTGCTTTCATTTTTTGCTGTGAACAAGCTAGGCTGCTGTGCTAGAGCTGAAACATCTTGCTTTTATGTGAGCATTCGATCCATTGTAACCCTGTGGGCTTGAAAAAATAAAATAAACAGGTGACAGCAGCATCATGCTGTTTTGAAGTAGGGTAGAGATAAAAGGCAAAGCTCATGCCTGGCTCCTTCACGTATAAAAGAGCACTTTGGCGCAGATCAGAAAAGTACCATACCACCAATAACCTTTACTGCTCTTATCCGGACTGTGTAGCCTCTAGGGGTCCGCACACATATAGTCAGAGCAAAAGAATACAATAGGGAAAACGCTATGAAAGCACAGTTAAAAACGGTTGATTGAACCATCCGCTCCATTTCTGGACATTTCTGGGCTCTGGTTAGTTGAACCATTCGCTTCCATTAACCAGAGGGAGGTGAGACCACGTGATCCCACTCTGAACATTGCAGTGATTGCAGCACCCCTGTCTACAGTGGTGGGCCTTGCGCCCAATAGCCACAGGCAGCGGCTGCACGGTAGACTGGTGATGTCTCACTACTGGAGCCCCTGGTACGTGAGCACCAGCTACCAGCCTTTGTTACTGTTGCTACTAGCACACATAAAGTCATGGCCATATGTGAAATATATGTGAAATAAACGCTGCATAATGGAACTCTTCAGAGCTGAATTTTGATGCTTGCCTCGTTTTTTTTTTTTATATATTCGTTTAATATCGCTATAAGTAACTGCCACAGGTACTCTGAATCAATCTTGTTTTTTTTTAATCTGAATATATATGTAGTTATTTAGTTGTAATATTCCAAATGCACCCAACTTCATCATTGTACTGTAAATTGCTATGCGTGACATGATGGGAATGAAATGCTTGTGCCTCTGTTTTCCTCAGTACACTGATTGCTGTAGTATACCTCTCATTGCCTCCTTCCCTTTACTTAGTCTCTATTTCTGGACCAAATAATAAAATGAGTGGACCCCATATGCCACATGTGAATAGTAAAAGGGCATAGAGTGTGGTCTTATTAATTGAGCATTAGTGGAACTATGCTCGTAAAGCATTAAATTATAGGGTATTATAAAAGGTGTCAATTGGCAGTCTTTACAGTACTAATCAATAATCTCCTGATGGCCACTGTAAGATTAGTTTCAATTGTATTGTAGGGCTATCCTTAAGAAGAGTTTGCCATTTCATTATGAGCCACTCATTCAAATATTCCTAATTTTATAAGGTGATTTGTTTCTGGAAGAAGCTTGAAAAGTAGGGATTTTCCTTCAAGGTAGGGGCTTTTTCTATGTATTTGATTTGCTGCCAGTTGTTGTTTTGCTTGTGGGCAAAGTTAGAGATTTTCGTTAGAGATTTTCAACTTTTCGTATATGTATGAAAATGTTTTTGTTTTTTGTTCCCGTTTCTTTATGCTGCTGGGTCTTTTTTTGCAGGAGGGAACAGCTAAATTTGCAGATACAGTAGGTGATGATGATCGGCAGCTGCAGAAAGCAATGCAACGACAACAGGCAGCAGGCTCGGTGAGTAGATACGTAAATGTCAAAACGACTCGGGTCATTGAAGTAAGGTATCCCTGTTACTAACACAGTATCAAAGGGCCTTCACTGTTCCATTAAGCCCAAATTACACAAAGACTTGACTGAACAGCATATGTCAGCATGTGCTACTTTCATTCACATGAATTTGCGAGACAGAGGTTCCATAGCATTTGACTTTTTGCTCTGTTGGCCCCGCCGCGGTGGTCTAGTGGCTAAGGTACTCGGCTGCTGACCCGCAGGTCGCGGGTTCGATTCCCGGCTGCGGCGGCTGCATTTCCGATGGAGGCAGAAATGTTGTAGGCCCATGTGCTCAGATTTGGGCGCACGTTAAAGAACCCCAGGTAGTCAAAATTTCCGGAGCCCTCCACTACGGCGTCTCTCATAATCAAATGGTGGTTTTGGGACGTTAAACCCCACAAATCAATCAAATCAATCAATCGACTTTTCGCTCTGTTACTGCACGAAGCGACAAATTTAAAACATAGTGTAGGTTGCTTACTATGTACAACTCTAGATTCAAGGCATCTTGCCCAGCATTCGCAAGAATCCCACACATTTCCAAGTTGCATGTCCGTCAAGCTTCATGGGCAACATTATTTGTGTGGTATAAGCTTTAAGTGAGTAACTTTTGTTCTTTCACTACTTTCTGCCCATAGGACTCTGATCACCCTTAAAGCATGGATGAGCAGTACCTCGTAATGGGACATTAGCTGGAGATTTAGTACAGTTGAAACTGCGAAAAAACTAATTATGATAATTGTAAACAGTAAATAATGTAAATAATATACAGTTTTGTGCCTCTATTAAGACGATGGCGTTCCAGACACTGCGATCATACTCAACTCCATCGTTAAGGCACAAGGCAAAGGATACTTGTTTGTTGAGCTGCGCTCGGAAGCACTCTGCTTTCACTTGAGCATCCCCGCGTCTCTCTCTGCTCGCGCTCTTCTTCGTCTTCGTTTCCTTGTCCCAGCCCAGAATGTGCAAAATAAACACCTCTGAATACTAAAGAACCTGCAAATCTGTAAAATTGAGATCATACAAATCTTTATTAACAAAAGATGAAAGTTTTCGTGTACCCATTTGTAGATCAAGATATAAAGAAAAGTTGTATCATGTTTTTTTTTAAAAAAAGCCTCTCTTTTAAAGAAAAACATCTTTTCGGGTTTGTCTCAGCTAACTGGAAAGCTAGCAGTCAGTTGTGCTTAAGTGAATTGCGAGGAAGCGTGGGCACACAGTATGTGTGTGTCTGTGTGCATGTGTGTGTGTTTTTAAGACCGTTTTTGTGTAAGCCGGCAAGGTAAAGGAAGCTTCATGAAATGGAAGGGTGGTAGCTCAGTCATTTGTAGCTTGAAGCTATTTAAGATGTCTCTACATGTGTCTTAGAAAGTTGAGCTCAAAAAAAATACATCTGGTCCATAATTTGAACTCAGCAACAATACCTTTCTGAAGTGACTTCAAGCTACACATAGAGGAATGAGATTTTCTTTGTCAGAAAATTCTTCCACCTGTCAGGCTTTTGAACTAATTTATCAAGTTTAGAGTCCCTGTGCTTCGAGTTGATTAATAAGCACTTGCACCGTGACCTACTATCCTCCTAGTTAACTTTAATGGTAGAAAATCAGCCCCAGAAAGGTGTCAGTCCCAGGCTGCATTGATTCCACTCCTGCACCAACTCTTGCAGGGATTCCACTCCTGCACATAGTGTACCAAATTAGATTTACTGTGCCATCCTGATTAAAGTCTTCATCAATCGCACCAAACTGCATCAGAGTATCAAGTGTCTATCACTAGCAGTCTCGTGTCAGCATGTTGAGACGTGTTCAGCTTGATCTCGAGGCCACCATACTTTACAACCACAGGCCAAGGATTATTCCTCAAACAAAACAGCCCTCTCATGCAACATTTATAAATACTATACTGCATGCAGCCATACAACAGATGCATGTGCGTTGTCAGTGTACATTAAAGAACACCAGATGGTCTAAATTTCTGCATCCCCAGTGCTACGGCGTCTCACGTAATCATGTTGTAGTTTTGGGATGTAAAGCCCCTGATATTATTATTATCATACAATAGATGCAACGTTTAGAGGTACTATAAACTTTGTTCCTGCATGCATACTGATTGAAAGACAACACCATGCACAGTACCGACACAGCTTCTCTTGTGTATGGCTGAATGTCAGGAGGTCATGGAGGTTCTCAGGCTAACACCAATATCAACGGGGGTTGTGAGACACCTTTGCGTGTTGTGCCTTTGCAAAATGTACAGGCTGTTTGTTTTCCTTTACTTGCTGTGGAGGGCTTCTTGCCTGATTTCTCTAGCACTACCGATATTGCGGCTGAATTCCCTTGGGGCCCTTGCACATTTGTCTTTGCACCTTCCTGTGCAAATCTCTCACACGACGGACTGTTGTGACTGTTCAGGAAAGCTATTGTTGTCCTTTATGTCATTATTATTACAAAATGGCGGTTTCGCCAATACTACATACGTTAAAAGCGCCAGCACTTTAACTTTGAGCTGTTTTACATCTGATAATACCGAGTACCATGACAGAGCTTGAGGGTAGCTTGTTTTGAAAATTTGCGTCATAAATTGAGCAAAAAAAATCATTTTTAGAAATTATTTTGCCTGCTTGTATTAAAATGATATATCAAACACTCGAATCCCTTTTCTCTCTCCTTTATTTTCAATGTCCATCTTTGCTAAAAACATTGGAGACCCCCCCTATCTTCTAATTTGTTTGATGGAATCAGACTTTAAGCACTGCAGTTGTGTGAGCCGGTTTGACCGCCAAATCTGCTCTCCGCAAAGACTCGTGACTTTTCAGCTAATCAGTGGGGATCACATGGGATGGCGCTTCATTGGCTAATGGCATCTGGTTCAAAAACTCTACTGGTAGCTCATTTCAACTGTAGCACTGCATGCCAATAAGACAATATTCAGTAATAAAATAAAAAGACCAGCATAATCAACTGAGGAGGAAAAAAATGACTTTTGCCTTCGAGTCGTCTAAGGCGAATCTATAAGAACAGACTGCGTTAATTTTATTATTGAGTCACCATTGTATGTCGCAGTGTTTGCTGCCACTTTTGGTGATGTAAAGTTTGGATTTTCATTGAAATGAGGACTATTAGATTTTTGGCAGGAGCCTTGCACATTGATGAGTATATAGTTTATTAAAATGATATTTTATAATATAAAAGAGCAAGTCAGAAATTATCTACACTTTTGTCATAATTTTTTTGATAATGTGCACTTCGTCTTCTGTCTTCACAAATTTTATTGTACTGTTTTGGTTATGCTGTGAAATTTTGACCTTAGTTTGTCCATTTTTCTCCTGTTGTTTATGTATCCTGGCTGCTTCTTCAGAATTTTGCACCAAAAAGGAACAAAAAGCAGCGATTTGTTTTCTTTGGTCGTTGGGTATAGAAGGTTCAGACATTCATCACAGACTATCGTATTTACGTGCATAATTTGCACCCTCGCCTAATTTGTGCACCCCTAATATTTTGCCAGCTTTTGGGAACAAAAAATAATTACTCGCATATTTTGTGCTCCCCGACCCGCCTGAACCAGGTCGCCGGCGCGTGCACCTTTGGACATTCCTATGCTTTGGACGGGTGTGCGCCTCACTGAGCAGACGAGCGCAGTCAAACAGGCTGCAAGTTCAGGCTGTAATCTGGCTGCAATCTTTTCACCCACTTTTCTTTCTTCACATTTACCTTACAATTCAGTCTAATAACCTCCCCTATACTTTCCTTGGCATTATTGTCTGTTAGGTTTCATTAATATTGTGTCAAAACACCCCAAAATCGTCAAAAAAAACTGCGCATATTATGTCAGTGCATACGGTATTCTCACAATATGGGAGACGTGAACAATCTCATAAAACTGCATTTTTAGGGATTGAGAAATTGCAATCCACAACAAATAGAACAAGTGATTTGCCACAAACTCCAAGGTTTGTTGTCGAAGAAAGTTTTGTTGTTGCATGACAATGCACAGCGACATATGGCTCATCACACTATTGCCTCAAATTCAGGCATGGAAATTTAGGTGCAAAAATGGCTTCACGAGCAAACGAAAATTCATTTATTTGGAAAGAATATGTAAGCTTGTTGACTGTTGGGCCAAGTGTATTGATAAGGAGGGAGATTGCATAGAAAAATGGTGTGCATAGTTACAGACTGCTGTATAGTGGAGCCACCCAGCAGTCTCAAGAGAATCCCTTTGAAGCAAGTAATATGCATCCAAGTCGTTTGAAAGCCACAATAGTACCAGTTACGAAAAAAAAAAAAGAAAGATGAAACAGTGCCTCTAATGCAAGCATTTGTATGGTGTAGCTTACCATATGTTGCAGCTATTTATTACAGTGCAAGTTTTCTGTTTTTACTCCTTTAGTCAGTATAAATTGCACCGAATGAAGAAAAGTGTTTAGATTAAGTTTGAGGAGAGAAACATGTTACACAACCTAAAAATACATTATCAGGTTTTTAATGGAAGCACCTTCCTTATACAAGCTTGTGCAAATATCGTCCACAGCCTTGGCAACTATAGAAATTTTGCTTAGTAGCAAGCTAGAGTCATTCGTGGCCCCATGAAAGCAACCACAGTTGTTTTGGAAGAGACAATTAAGTGGGGATGTGTGAATATTTGAAATTTTGAATATTTTTTGAAAAGTGTTTGCTATTCGATTCAATTCGCACTGGAATTTTACTATTAGAATTTATTCCAACTTCCCAAAGTCAAATTCAGTCAACATCCAATTAAAAGTAACCCCTTTAAATTTTTAGTATGCTTCACCTCATTGCATGCTCATATTGAGGCAAAGCTACCTTTTAGGCTCTATTACTGTCGAACTTTTCAGAGACTGTAAACGTCCAATTAAAAGTGGCCTCTTCAGATTGTCAGTACGCTTCATCTTATCTCTCGTGTTGCAGCAAGGTTGCTTTTCAGGCTTCGTTACAGTCGTAATTGTATTGACTCAAGAAAACACTGTTTTCAACTTGGAGATGATAGATGTGGCAAAGGTGGGGGCTCACATAATGCTGTTTTGAACCTGAAATTTGGGTAGGAAATCCGAAAAGTTGGACACCAAAGATTTTTACCATCCAACATTTTAGATGTTTTTTTTTATAGATATTTGTGAGACAGATTTGGAACTCCGTACTTGAAGGAAGCACATCCTTGTCTGCCAAATCAGTTGGGCTTCCACAGAATTTGAAAGAGGAGGAGAGGCTGAGGAAATAGCATCATTGCCTTTCACTTGTAAAGTGTTGTCGGCAACACTTTTGTTGCACCAAATCATGTGCATAAATGCAATTCGGCCTCTGTAATGCTTCCTTCTTGATAAGACATCTATGAAACACCACCAACCAGTGCTTCATTGAAAAGAAACACTTTTATGTTGCTATCTCATAAGAATATGCTTATTAATATTCTCTAACTTTTTTTTGCAGTTAAGCTTCGAACTATTAGAAAAATCTTCTATTCGATTCGCACTCACTTTTAAATTCGAATTTTCTTTGCGCCCAAAATTTTTTTATTCACACAGCTCTAGTTTTTATTGAGTTAGAAAGCTTTCTTTTCTATAAATGTGTATGCGTTTTGTTGTACTTCTGAGCTGTAGATAGGTGGATAACTGCTCTGATCTTTCCTCCACATGATGGGCTTCCACAGAAATCGTTTCTCAAACAGCTTTATTTTATAACCTTGTTCAGCTTGGCCATATACTTGGAGCAAAAAAAAAAAAAAACACTGGCATACTAGCTTACCTAGAGTTCAATATTTGAAAGCTTGTAATGAGTAGCTCTTCAGAATATCAAAGTTAAAAATAACTTGTGCAAAGGACTTGTGCTTTTTACAAATGCATTGACTAGGGAACATAAAGCTAGCTATGCGCTCATGGGTTTTAAGGGCATTTAACACTTTGAGGGAAAGAGACGTTTATGTACATCATCCCAATCCCAAGCAGCCATAAGATGATCAAAGGCTTACATGTATGTAATTGCCAATATGTTTAAAAAACACACTTTTTTTCTATCATTTTTCTTGCTTGGCATTTGCTGCTACATTACGAGAATACATGGAATTTTATTTATAGACAATATCACCGGACTTGCGTCACGAAAATGTGGTGGCGCTGTCTTGGTAGGCCCCGCAGGGGCGCCTGTGAAAGCAGGCGTTTGGTGTGTAGTGACACCACGGACTCGAGCTAACGGGGGGGTTTCAGCTCCCTCCCACGTCTAGCCGTGCGTGGCTTTGCCGTGTCCGTGGAAAAGGGGATCCTGGGGGTTGAGCCGACGCCGGGTGATTGGACCTGTAAGGCCCCCCAGCAGAGGCAACACACCCCTTTGGCCCCGGCTTCACGTAGACGGCACCCCTGGGCTGACCCACCCAGGGGAAATCGGCAGTCGCCTTTTCCTATCTCTCTCTCCCTACATCTTCGTCATTATCGCTCACTTCTTACCTGTCCTGTCGTCTTCTCTTTTCCGTTTACTTCCAAATTTCCTGGCGGCTAGGGTTAACCCTCGGGGACTGACCTCCCTTGGTCAGGACCACAGGGTTACAGTAGCAATGTAAGGCTAACGTGTGTATACGTTCCCCTCGTTGGACTCCATTCCATGGTGGGTGGCCAGCATAGCTACCGAATGATCATGCTTTTCTATGGAAAAAAGTACCCCCCCTTTCCACAATGATCGGTCCCATAAAAGAGGTCGCACCGAGCCAATAGAAACTTTCTGACTAAAGAGAGCGATTACACGAAATTTTTTGTTGTAACGTCATTGACTGAGACTAAGATTCAAAACATATCACCATTTCCGATTGCAAAAGCAATTAAAGAATGCATTGAAAGTAAATACAGTGCAAAAAAAAATGACTTCAGGAGATCTCCTCGTAGAAGTGAAAAACAAAGAACAAAGTGATAAAATCGGACACCTTGGAAAAATCAGACAACATGAAGTCCGTGTAACAGCCCACCGATCTCTCAATTACACGCGAGGTCTAATATCCGACAACGAACTACTGAAGTGCACCGACGCAGAAATTGAGGATGCTTTTGCGGATCAAGGTGTACTTGCTGCACGAGCAATCGTCATCCGTAGAGATAAGAAGGAAACCCGCACAAGGAATTTAATACTTACCTTCACAAGCACGACACTTCCTGCTGCAGTTAAGGTAGCATACCTTTACCTACGTCTGAGGCCCTACATACCCAATCCTTGCAGGTGCTTCCGGTGCTAGAGGTTCGGGCACGGGTCTCACTCATGTCGTGGCAATCCAACCTGCATGAAATGCGGCCAGAATGAACATGATGATGGCGAGTGCACGAACGCTTTAAACTGTGTGAACTTCAAGGGGCCCCATGCAGCGTACTCGCGCTCGTGCCCAGAATGGCAAAAAGAAAAAGACGTGCTTACACTGAAAACCAAAGAGAACATATCGTACCCAGAAGCGCGCAAGCGTGTGCTTCTTGCCCAAAAGGGCTTCTACGCTGAAGCGGTGCGAAGGGGGAAGGCACCACCGACGGTCTCTGTGGGCACACAGGTCGAACTCCAGGACCTAATGGCCACGGTCCGTCCTCCATACAAGAGCGAAAAAAAAGGCACCAAGTGCCTTTTTTCAGGGAGGCCCCAAAGCCTCGACCAGTGTTGGTGCCAGCCAACCTAATGTCGAGGCAAAAGAGGTCTCAACAACGGTGCCGAGTAGCCAGCCTCCCTTGAGGAGGCCAGCATTCTCGTCGGGCACCAACACTGTTAAGCACCCTGGTGGTGCTGAGTCCATGGACGTGAGTCCATCGGACACTGAAAGCCTGACAGACCCTGCTTCAACTAGCAGGGCGATCAGGCAGCCCATCATCCATCCCTGCAAAGGAGGAAGAGGGAGCCGAAACACACTTTCGGCCTCACAAAAAAAGAAGTGATGAAGCACACGAATAGTGTCGCTTTTTAGCTTATGCACAACTAACTCAAAATACTAAATTTTGTACACATCATTTCACATAATGGCATACATCATTCATTGGAACTGCAGAGGCATGACACGAAACTTAAATGACATTAAGGACATATTTACAAGCTTCTCTCCTGTAGCGTTATGCTTGCAGGAAACGAATCTGGGACCAAAAAACAACAAATACTAAAAGGTTACACAGTTATACGTCGCGACCGCTCGCAAAGCAACCGACTGTCGGGCGGCGTCGCTATTGTTGTCCAAAGTGGTATAGCGGTAAGAGAAGTTATAGTTAACAGCTTCATTGAAACGGCTGCAGTCACCATTTTATCACACAAAACTATCACTATTTGTTCCATATACATTCCACCTCATACACATATTACTGTAAAAGATCTAGAACAGATTGCAGAACAGTTACCTAAACCCTTTTTAATGGCAGGAGATTTCAATGCGCATAACATACTATGGGGTAGTGTAAAGACAGACAGTAGAGGGCAGGTAATTGAAGATTTTATTCTTACTAACAATGTGTGTCTTTTAAACACTGGAGCACCAACATACTGCTCTCCAGGCACAGGAGCCATGAGTTGCTTGGATTTGGCACTGTGCTCAAGCTCACTGTTTGCTGACTTTACATGGGAAACAATAAACGACCCTTACGGTAGTGACCATCTACCGTCGATTGTGAAACTGCCATCACCACTTCCGACCATACGCTCTCGACCACAGCGTTGGAAGCTTCACAAAGCTAACTGGCCTTTGTTCACACAGAGAGCTAATGTACAAGATGAGTTTTCTGAACACCTAACAATAGACGAAATAAATGACAAGATCACCGATTGCATACTGTCTGCGGCAGAGCAAGCTATTCCCCAGTCTTCAGGACTAGTGGGAACAAAGCTAAAGCCATGGTGGACCAGTGAGTGTGCAAAAGCCAAAAAACTACAAAATAAAGCATGGTGCAACTTCCGTAAGTACCATGTGACAACCTCCTAGCGTTCAAACAAGCTAAAGCAAAAGCATGATATATTCGTAGAAATGCAGAAAAATCGTCCTGGCAGAAGTACATATCTACAATCAATAGCACAACCACACCCAAGAAAATGTGGAACCAGGTTAGAAAATTCAGCGGCGACTATTCCTCATACGCGATACCCATACTTACAGAACCAGGCACACAGACATCTCTAGAGGAGCAGGCGAACATTTTAGGCGAACACTTTTACACTATATCCAGTTCCGCTAATTACACGCCATCCTTCCTGGCATACAAACAGACAACCAAAAAACAAAAACTACCCATAACCGGTGGCCTAGATGAGCCGTACAATGCTCCCTTGACACTCCAAGAGTTAAAGCACGGTGCTTTCGGCGGGAAAAAAGACAGCAGTCGGTCCAGACAGAATTCATTACGCAATGCTTGCGCACCTGTCTCAAGCTGCCGTGCAAACATTATTAAAGTTTTTTAACATGATTTGGAAAACTGGCGAAATGCCCGCAAAATGGAAAATGGCAACCATAGTACCATTTCTAAAGACTGAAAAACCACCGACTTTACCGGGTAGCTATAGACCCATAGCACTTACAAGCTGTATGGCAAAATCATACGAAAGCGTAATAAACAGAAGACTAACATACACCCTTGAAGTAGACAACCTACTAGATGATCATCAGTGTGGGTATAAGAAAGGCCATTCAACGATCAATCATCTTGTTAGTCTCGAACACGCAGTGCATGAAGCCTTCTTGCATAGGCAACACTGCCTAGCAGTGTTTTTTGACCTGGAGAAGGCCTACGACACCACATGGAGGTACGGTATACTGAGAGACCTGGCAAATCTCGGAATATGCGGAAGAATGCTTAATTGCCTCTCTGACTTTCTATCAAACCGAAACTTCCAGGTACGGTTGGGCTCCACACTATCGCGGGTTTTCGTCCAAGAAAATAGTGTGCCGCAGGGTTGCGTGTTGAGCACTACACTGTTCGTAGTCAAAATGAATTCAGTTAATGAAGTAATCCCACCCTCCATCGTGCACTCATTATATGTTGACGATCTTCAGATAGCATGTTGGGCCTCAAGCATATCCACATGTGAAACTGCAGCTAACCATCAACAAACTGACCAAATGGGCAGATCAAAATGGCTTTCGCTTTTCTACCCAGAAAGCCGTTACCCTACTTTTCTCACAAAAGCGCGGCTTGTATCCGAACCCTGTTCTTAAAATCAAGAACAGTGTACTGCCACTCAAGTCAGAACCCCAGTTCCTAGGCCTAGTCTTTGACAGGAAACTAAACTTCATTGCCCACATGAATGACACAAAAAAAAAAAAGCAAACAAAGCGCTCAACATTCTCAAAATACTATCGTGGAAACACTGGGGTGCTGATCGAGTCTGCCTTTTACGCATATACCGCTCGATCGTGCGCAGCATACTTGACTACGGCAGCGTTATTTACGGTTCAGCCAGAAAATCTTACCTCAAACGTCTTGACCCAATACATCATCATGGATTGCGCTTGGCGGCTGGAGCGTATAGAACCTCACCTGTCCAGAGCTTATATGCTGAGAGCAACGAGCCGTGCCTAGAACAAAGAAGAGCGTTACTTACTGTATCCTATGTTTTAAGAACCAGATCGAATCCAAGCCACATATGTCACACTATTGTCTCTCACATCGGTACCAGAATACAATACAACAACAGACCGCACACGATAAGACCACTTCTCCTGTGCTTTGAAGAAATATGTCTAGACTACAAAGTACCGAATCAGGCACTAAGCGTTGTCCGAATGCCAGAAAGACTGGCTCCATGGTTGGACTTTTCGCATTACACTGACTTTGCTTTAACTCATCTAAGGAAGAAGGAAACTTCAGGGGAACAAATTATCCAGGATTTCCTAGCCGTACAAGGAAAATATAACACACACTCTGAATACTACACTGGTGGATCAAAAACACAAGAATATACAGGAAGTGCTGTCATATCAAAACACTCAGAAACATGTATAAGATTGCCTCCATTCGTATCTATCTTCACAGCAGAAGTATATGCTCTTTTGATTGCTCGCAAAGAAATTTTATCAAGAAATCGCAAAAAAGCTGTCATATACACTGACTCACTTAGCGCATTAAAAGCCCTACATTTAAGGTCGGAAAACGAACCGTTTCTCGGGGACATTTTACAGAAGCTAGAAAGAGCTGAGAAAAATGGCAAGACAATCCGGCTTGTATGGGTGCCGAGCCATGTTGGTATCCCAGGGAACGAAAAGGCAGACAGGGTAGCAACAAGGGCAGGTCATCAAAGCATAGCAGAAATAAGGGCACCATTCAGAGACTGTTTCAACAGTTGTCGGACAGCCTTTAGGGCAAAATGGCAAGAAGAGTGGGAGGCTCAAGTGCATAACAAGCTTCAAATTGTCAAGCCTATTCTACAAGAATGGAAGTCTTGCAATCACCAAAAGCGCTTCATCGAAGTAACACTATGCCGCCTGCGTATAGGTCATACTCACCTCACCCACAACTTTTTATTGTGCGGAGAAGATCAGCCAGAATGCAAACATTGCAAGGAACCTCTGACTATCAATCATATTTTAATAACATGCCCAGTCTTTGAAAAAAGTAGACACGTTTATTATAAATAATTTTACAGAACACAAACACCTCTACACCCAATGTTAATACTATCAGAAAATGCACCCATCCCCATACAGGATGTTTTTAGGTTTCTAGACGCCGCAGGTCTTCTAAACAAACTGTAAACAGAAATCTGTTTTTCATCTCATATTTTAACCCTATTATCATAATCACCCAGTGTCTGGCGCATCGTAGCCATTGTTGCTTTTGCGCCATAAAACCCAATGTAACTAACTAACTGTCTTGGTAGGCAAAAGACGCTCTGCCTACCGCAGTTTCTGCTGGGTTTTCAATGGTGCGTGTGGTGCTCTCAGTCAAGCAACGAGAAAAAAAAAAGCGGTATGCCGACGAGCTGCGTCGCGGTTGGATGCGAGTCCGCTCTCACAACTTAGTTTTGTTTGTTTACAAACATCGCAGCCTTCAGCGTTTATGGCTTTCGCAATGCTTATGGCGTCACACAACGTCGTTTTGTTGACGCACATTGCAGCCCTCAGCGCTTATGGCAGAAGTTACGTGCGGACGTCGCTATAATTTTACCCATAATGTTGACGTCGGCCTACCTGTGTTTACCAACATGGAATGGGTCTATAGCACCAATGCCTCTCAGTTTCTTTTTTATGCTTTGCTACAGCAATGCGCTGGCTAGTTGCAGTTTTGTCCTTCTGCTAGTTCTCGTTTGTTGCGCCCCCAAAACTGATGGCTTTCTGGCTTAGTCCTTCAAAAGGTGACGGATTTGTTGCTATTTTGTTTATTGCTCCCCGGTACTCTATTATGCCTGCTTTCATGCAGGCGCTGACTGAAAATTGCTTCCATTTGGTTGGCAATAACTCAAATAGATATTGTACGTTCCGGACTTGTTTTTGTTTTCCGGACACGCTAACAACTACACAATTCTCTTGAGTGGTTCACCCTTACAATTTGCTTGCGTTATGAAAGGGGGCCCCAGTTTGTCAACTGCAAAAGGAGTTTAGTGGCAATTCTCCGAATCACCGCTCAACTTGCTTATTGGAAACTGATTCAGTAAATGTCGACTTGTAATACGAGCTGTTACTTTTAATTTAGGACACAGATGTTGGTGAGCGAGCGACCTCTCAAAAGCGTGCACGGCGAGACAATGCTGAATGGATAAAAAGTGGCTTTTGTCTCTGCATTGCCAGTTGACACCTTTTTTTGCATTTTTGTATGTCCATGAACTGGACAGGCATTTATTGCTACATAAAATATTTTGTCATTTACATTTTTTTAGAATTTATCTTGCTGTTACTCATAAGAAAATCATGTGCATGAAACAACACAAAACACCTTTTTGTCACTTTACAGCTCTCCAAACAATTTGACACATTTTTTTTAAAGTATATTTGTCTGAAGACATTAATTCAGCAATATAACAGTACACATTTTTGGGAGTGATTTCGCAAAAAAATGGACCAGTGATGGGTTAAGGCAAATGTTTTGTCATCGTGCATTGTCAAAATATGATTACAGACACCTTGTGGCACTTGTTTTGTGCCATAAGAGAAAGCTTTAAGGGTCCGCATATTGCCTTGAAAAGTCCAAACCAATGTCACATATGTCATTGCTTTTTACTGCCCAACAGGCGTGGCTTCTTGCCTACAACACAATGAAGTGTGCCTGTTCTTGTCTGTTCTTTCTCATGTGTCCTGTTCAGTTGCTCAACTCATGATGGTTTCTATGACAACTAAGGTATTTCCTCTAACTTGCAGCCAGAGTGAGCTTTGCAAATCAGCATAGTTTGTACTTGAATGCGACGGCACAAGTGACGAAAATTTCAACCACTGCATAATCTGTGTCTTTGCCAAAATATTATGTAACAAACGTTGGCAATGACAGATTTCCTGCTCCTGTTATTGAACTGAGCTCTTGCAGTACCCCTAGCCTTGGAGATTGGTGGCTGTTACTCAAGCTCACCACCTAATGTCAAAAAGATATGTTGCCCAAGCATTGAGAAGATATGTGGAGATTTCCTTTTAATTTAAATTCAGCAAAAAAATCGGATATACTCAATTGGGTATAAAGTGCACATGCGAAACCAGTATATAACAATACACAGAGTACCTGGTCACAGGGGCATTTCTAGTACAGTAAAACGTCAATAATTTGAACTCAATTATTTAGAAGTCCTGCTTAATTAGAAATATTTCTGCAGTCTTATCTTGCAATGTAAGTCTGAGCAGTTAATTTGAAGCAGTGGGCAGCACATCAGTTCAGTTAATTCAAAAGTTTTGGGTGTCATGTGCCGATTCCCAACCCTGATTTCGCTGCAAATTCGCAGAAATGATGGCCCCTTAAGAGTCACTAGGCAATGCAACGTAGTGATGCTAATGAGTGGCAGCTTAAGCACCTCAGCCTTGCTACTTCTAGTGCAAATAAATTCAGGGAAAAAAAAATTCCGCAGATCCCAGGTACCTTGGGATGTTATGCAAAGCACATGCACAGAAGGTGACTGTGTTGTAATTTTTTTTATTGAGCGGAACGTTACGAAGTGACACTAAAGATATGAACAAATGCATGCACAGACATACATGAAATAGCCACATATGTTTTATATAACCAGTTGTATACAGTTGCTTAACTCTCAAGTGGAAGAACAGACCGGTCATACTACGGCTTTACAACTATAAAGAAAAAGTTGAACTCTACAAAAATGCACACAAGTTGAAGGATTCTGGCTTATCAATAAGTGACGTCTATTCCACGCAGGTGCGTGAAAAAAGAATGCACTTATGGGAATATGCAAAATCAAAAAAAGCAAATGGTCACATAGTGAAACTGTCTTTTGATAAGCTTATTATTGACGGTAGAACTTGCACTTGCGATAGTAATGCGCAGGATGTCGGAAAAGTAAGACGTTCGTGATGCGATAACAAAAAAGTGAGACTAAAGCCCCAAGGTGCCCAAAATATTGCCCTGCTGATGATGAATTGCCGCAATGTTAAGAATAAAGCTGATGATCTGGATGGACTTGTCAAGTTAGTGAACGCTGACATAGTCATTGGGTCAGAATCTTGGGCTTGGCGAAGCAGTTTCGAACTATGAAATGTTTCGTTGCAATTTTCAAACATATGGGAAAGACCGGTCGACACATGTTGGTGGTGTTTTCATTCTTGTAAAAGATTCTTTGATGTCCGAAGAAATCTTTATTGATAACAATGAAACTGAATTTGTTTGGTGCTGCATAGTGCAATATCATTGTTCTAGTTTTATTGTTGGCGCTTTCTATTGGCCTCCTGTCTTTGAACCGAATTTTATGCGTCAGCTGAGAAAACTTGCCTGCATGTTTTCTAAAGAGTGTGTCGTTCTTGCTGGTGACTTTAATTTGCCGGATGCTAAGTGGGATAACGGTAACTGTGTTTGAACATCTAATACAGCGACATATTGTGAATTGAAAATGTTGACTGACGTGCTCTGCCTCATGCAGTATGTCTCAAGCCCTACGCGAGGTGACATTTTGCATTTATTGTTCTGTAATACCCCTGATGTCATTAATGAGACACACATTATTCCCTATATTAGTGATGACAATGCTGTCTTTGCAAAGCTAACAAGATCACGTGTAAATGCAAAGAAATGTGAATTTAGGAGAATCTTCTTTTATAGTAAAGCAAACTATGAGCAAATATCAGCAGGATTTGAGTTCTGTCTTTTGAATGCAGTGCAGACGAAGCAACTGTTGAGCAGCTATGGCAAGTGTTGAAGAAATGCATTACAGTGCTCATTTGGTGCCACGTCCCGAGTGTCTCAAGCAATAAACTAAGCAAAATAAAGAAATGTTGGATTAATGAACATTTTATTCAGCTTAACAAAAAGCACAAGAGGGCCTTTTCCCGATATTGCTAAAATGAAACCCCTGAAAATTTTATTAAAATGGAAGATTTGAGATCACTTTATAAAATTAAACTGAAAGAAGCCAAGAAAAGGTATTTTAAGAGTTTGGCCGCTGACTTTTTTAAGAAAAGGTTTTAGAAGTATATGTGACAATGCGGTAGTGAGAAGGTTACCCCACCAAATCTATGTTACGGTGGTGAGATTGTGACTGAGGATAAAGATAAAGCCACACTTTTCAAAAACTTTTTAAAATTAGTTTTTCGCCCTCCTACACAAGTAATTGTTGCGAATACAAAGAACAATGTTTGCCTATGGGTGAAATAGATCTTTCATTCAATGGCATAATGAAGTTGTTACAGCGCATTGACGAAGGTAACGCAACTGGCCCAGATGGCAAATCACCGAGAGTTTTAAAACACTGCTCTGAGGCAGTAGCTTGTTATCTTTGTTATCTACAAAAAAATCACTCGGTGAAGGCAAGCTTCTCGATGACTGGAAAATAGCCAATGTTGTGCCCATTTTCAAAAGTGGTTCTAGATCAGATGTATCAAATAATAGACCGATTTTTCTGACATCAATTTGTTGTGAAGTACTTGAACACATTCTTTTTTCTGCTTTAATGAATCATGTGACTTTTATAAATTTTTTAATCCTAAACAACACGGATTTAGACAGGGTTTTTCATGTACAACCCAATTAATTGAATTCTATCATGATATAGCATCAGGTTTAGATAATCCAGGACAGATTGATTGTTTATTTTTGGACTTCAGAAAGGCCTTCGATATGGTATCACACTCATTCTGATTCAAAAACTGCAGAACTTGAACATTCATCAAATCATGTACCGGTAGATTGCGGACTATTTAACTTCAAGAAAACAGAAGGTTATTCTAGGTGGATCATGTTCATGTTTAGTTTCGATGACATCAGGGTACCTCAGGGTTCTGTACTCAGCCCACTTCTCTTTCTTGTGTTTATTAATGATATTTCGGATACAATTAAGTGTCATATTAGAATGTTTGCTGACAACTGTGTGTTGTATACTGAACTGACCGACCAAACGGATTCCACCCAGCTTCAGGATGACCTTAATCACATGGATGTATGGTGTAAAAATAATGACATGGTACTAAACGCTAATATATGCATTCACGTCAGTTTCACTAAAAGAGT
Organism: Rhipicephalus microplus; assembly: GCF_043290135.1. Classification (NCBI taxonomy): domain Eukaryota; kingdom Metazoa; phylum Arthropoda; class Arachnida; order Ixodida; family Ixodidae; genus Rhipicephalus; species Rhipicephalus microplus. Next base: position 206,656,791 of record NC_134710.1, on the reverse strand, counting down.
CAATAGGTTTACAAATCGGTGCATCTTAAACAATGAAGTTATTAGGAAAAAACACAAATGCAAGTACTTAGGTGTCACGGTTTTTGAGGATGGGGGATGGTCTGAACACATTGCCAGTGTTCTCAGCAGAGCTGGAAAAGCCCTAGGCTTTTTACAAAGAAATCTTAAACATGTAACCAAGGAGGTTAAGGGGATACGCTCCTCGAAAAACTTTTTTTTATTTCTAGTCATAGACACTTGAAAATTTTGTTATTAGTATAGTTTTTTATGGAGATTTCAAATATGCAATGATTTTTATATAGCTTCTATAGTTATTGAGTTACGCCACGCACAATAGCAAAAAGTTGCATGTTTTGCGGGTACTCTTTCATGTACTTAACTTTCAGTAGAAGCATTGTCTCCGATCCTATTTGACTCTTGGTCGAATGTAAAGTGCAAATATCTATCCAGATATTTCACAGAAATATTAGAACCAAGGGGAAAAAATCGTATTAAATGACTAATTATTTTCAATCTTCCTTGAAACAATAACCTAATATTTTCAAAACTAATACTAATAGGCATTGCAATTTCAAGTAGATATTTGCATTCTGCATGTGTTGAAGGATATGCGTGCCAAGTTTCATTATTATACAGTAAGTATAAGTGTCTAAAAGGCTAACCGGAAAATGTGAAATTGGCAAAAAAAATGAAAATGAGAAAAACAAGTTCAAAAGTTTGGAAAGTTGGCATTTATTAGGAAACCATTTTTTTGCACCAAATTGGGGCACAATGAAAAGCATCTTGCACTGAATGCTCGGAAGATCGAAAATCGCACAGAATTGCGAAAGTTGGTCATGGCCTGCGCCTGTAGCGCGTGCTGCTAGAACTGCCTTCAACGTCTACAGCAAAGCTATCACGCGAGCTGCCGCTGTCGAAACGAGCGCTCGTTCTTTGGTCCCTGGCTGAAGTAGTACGTCTCGACGCGTGCGTGTATGAAACTGTAGATTCAGGACAATCGGTACTTTCACAGCACAGTTTGAGGAATGCCGAAAGCCCTTTGCGCTTTCCACGGACGCAGAGTTCCCGTTCGCGGTAGGTTGGGCATTGCGCACCCGCCACAAGGCAGTCAGCGCATCTATTTCGCAAAGCAGCGTGTTGGCAGTAGCAGCACCTACTGGTCTACGTTTACTCTCGAAGAATTCGCTGTTTATTTGAAATGCACTGACGAATTTCATGGCAGCGTCAGCGGTTGGTAGCCCTGGACACTGCTACGTAAATGAACTTCAGTTGATAGCACCTAACTACAATTCACGTTAACCCGACGTGATGGCTGTATCATAGGAGTACATATGTATTGCTTAAAAAATTGCATAGCCAGCACTACAACCACCATTGACGTTGCACAAACATTAGGTTTATTTGAAAAGTAATTCTGAGACCTGGCTTGGCTCTGTGGTAGAATGCTTGATTGCCCCGCTACAGTTAAATTCCTGCGGAGACCCTGACTTTTATTCTTTTCATTCGTCAGGTTAATAGTGCTGATGTCAGCTTTTTCTTAACGCTCAAGTGTTGAAATGACCTAGGTGTGTTCTTGCTGTTTCTTAGTAAATATAAAGTGTCAATGACCTGTCGCACATACCTGTGGGTATGTGCGACTGTCTGGCGGAAAGCATTTGACAATGTGCACGATAAATTTGTGACATTACTCATGTCATGACCAGCGAGTCATGTTTGTCAAACCATCTTAACCTCCCATACTAATTTTGGTCTAACCCAAGGAAAGGGGGTGATCACAAGACCACTCAGATACATATGGCTAGACAGACCGACAGACAGACAGACAGATCCACGCTCGAAGTGGCTGCAGTATGCAAAGAAATGCTTTGCACTTCAAAAACGGTCTCATGGTCAGCTGAAATGTGTTCCTGCAGAAAACAAGATGTTCTTTTCTGCAACGCAGTGGTGACACACGGACAGCATATTGCATGCTTCTCTCAACGTCAGCGCGTCATGATTTAACCATCCTTTCTGGGAATAAAAAGAAATTGATAAAGGATAGTTTGGCAGAGTTCATGATGTCTGCGAAGCTCCAATTGGTGGTTGCTCCAGCAATTTATGCACTTGCACTGATGGTGGAGTTCCTGCCTTATATTTTCCAGCCAAAACGCATCACAAATTTCTTCCCGCTGGCCATTATTAAGTTCTTTATTTTAACAGGAAGAGTGCGCGAATGGTCGCATCATGATGGGTTGATGCAGAGCAAGGAGCAGGCAACATGCTGCCCACGTGTCGCTGCTGTGTTACACTGAAAATGTCTTGTTTTTCGCAAGCGCGCATTTCACTTAATCATGACATGTTTTTTTTTTCCTTCCCCCGGTGGCAGCATCGAGGCCCACCATTTTCCGGTGTTTGGGCCAAAATTGGGGCCAGGCATTGCTGAAAAACATAACTCTTAAAGCCGCAAACTAGCTGGCACAGCAAACGACCAGCCTTGATTACTTTGAATAATTCCAAGTTTCTTGATTCCTACTTTTTGTTTCGTTATTCGAAAACCCTCTTAATTTGGAGATTTTTTTTCAGTTCCAGTGACTTCGAATCAATGGGTTTTATTTTACCAATGCCAAATGTTTCTATTAGGCTCTGGGCAAAAGTGTCTGATTTTGGAGGAGGAAGTTTAACTGATAAACGAAGTAGAAAAAGACAGCAGGCAGGAAACTGAAATTGTGAAATTTTGAAGGCTACGTGAGCCTTATGGATGGATGGAATAACGTGTTCGATGCTCGAACGCGTTATTCGAAGGTCGTAGGTTCGATTCCTGCTCACGGCTGGTTATTTTTTCATCCACTTTTCTTTTACACTTCTTTCCCTTATTATATATATATATATATATATATATATATATTTTGTCATGGATACAGCACTACAAATACTGATGTAGTCCCTGGAACATTAAAACCTTTCATATATTTAATAAAAAAAGGGGGGATTCATAGTGCCACACGTGCTTCCTTTTGTATTTTTATGTAACTGGTCCTTTACGTAAATAATGCTTTATGCAAGCCACACTCTAATGTCGATGAATTTAGATATATTTCTTTCTGTGTCAATCCCAAATAAGCCGTACTGATGCAGTGTTCTCGCAGTGAATGTACATCTTGGATGCCTCAATGATTTTACACATCGTCTGGCTATTGTGTCTAGCGACGGTCTTGGTTTTATGGAACTTCAGTTTGCACCCACAGTCTCAACGATGCAAGCCTAAGTGTGCTTGCATGGATCTGTGCACATTGTCGTGCTCTCGAAATCTGTATCGAAGTCTGTGTCTGCAGTTCTGTCCTTGTCCTTAATACTACAAGAATTTCATCATTGCTTTTACAGCGAAAGCTGATATGAGATCGAAACTCTGGTCACGCGCGGCGCCGTAGTTGTCCGCTGCCACCGGTGTCCGTAACCACTATCGCACGAAATAAGAAAAAAATGGGTAAATAAAAACACCGAGGACACAGCTAAGTTCGAACCGCTGCGTGCCAGCCCAATTTTCTATCACTGAGCCACACCGGTGATTAGGATTTGTTCTCAAACTTGCGCTAGGCAGGCTTGATGTTGGGAAAGGAATATTACTAATATGAGTAATAAAGCATTTTAGAACAGAAAAGGAACAACCAGCGATTACACAATGCGAATAGTGTAACGAGTGGGTCGTCCAGTACTCCAACCCATTACAACAGCTTGTTCTTGATCACTTATTAGCTGTGGCGCATACCCACTTCAGGCATAATTCTTCATCGTCGTCAACCACTGCATGAACAATTCGCAAAAACTTCCTTGAAAGTGTTTAGCAGATACCACATAGAGAATGCCAGTCTACTACCCATAAATTATGATTATTAATGACGTAGCAGGTGCCGAGTAAGTGTGCTTGTGGTAGTTACCCAAAGACTGTTTAGAAAAGGCTCTGAAATGCCGCTCTTCCTGCTTTCGCTGTGACTGTGCTGTGCGTTCCACGCAGGCCTGGCATTTTTTTTTATTTCACACTTTACTGGGCACTTTTTGCCAAGTGTACATATATTTTCCATGCTTTGCTGTGAAGTTGAAGCGAAATGAGAAAACAAACGTGCCCCGCCGCGGTGGTCTAGTGGCTAAGGTACTCGGCTGCTGACCCGCAGGTCGCAGATTCGAATCCCGGCTGCGGCGGCTGCATTTCCGATGGAGGCGGAAATGAAGGAGGCCCGTGTGCTCAGATTTGGGTGCACGTTAAAGAACCCCAAGTGGTCTAAATTTCCGGAGCCCTCCACTACGGCGTCTCTCATAATCATATGGTGGTTTTGGGACGTTGAACCACACATATCAATCAATCAAGAAAACAAACGTGGCACTTTAAATAGTCTTTATTCACTTTTGGTTTGTAAACATTTTTCTGCAGTGCCATTCCCTCTCATGATGTTTAGTTATGTTTTCTTGCAGCCTGGCACAATGCAGGGTACAGTACCTTACCTGGGCATCTTTTTGACGGACTTGACCATGCTAGATGCCGCTCTCCCGGATGAGCTCCCCGGAGGTCTGCTCAATTTCGACAAGCGTCGTCGTGAATTTCGTGTCCTGGCACAGATAAAGCTTCTACAGAGTGCTGCTAACTGCTATAGCCTCCAGCCAGATCCTGCATTTGTGGCTTGGTTTGAAACACTGCCCATGCTTTCAGATGAACAGAGGTGAGCATTTTCTTGGGCATCTTCATAGCAATTTATGCGGCATATGATCTTTCATACGTACTTCATAGGTGTAGTATCGTGAGGCATACGCGCCGCACGGAGAACACAGGGCATGGCGCTGAAGCGCCGGCCAACACGAGGTACGCAGCAGCCGGTAGCCAAGCAGGAACTCCTCTATTATGTACAATGCCGTGCATTTATACACAGGGTAGCGCCCCCTGAGGGCAAAAATGCTTTACATGAAGCTGAATCTAGCAACCATGAATTCGAAACCAAAACACCACAATAGGGCTGGTCGTATTCCCATCATTCATAACATAGCATTTTTAGTGTGTTGTACCAGCACTTATGAAAAGTCCATTTGAACCACAGTGAGATATTCTTAATTCATACTGTTCCTGGCCGACGTTCTTGCGAGAAAGAACATTGAAATTATTACCCCCTTGAGTTGCACCTGATTTGTGATTAACTTTAGTGTTCCCAGGTGACAGGGTCTTGGTAGCATATATTTCACATCCTGCTAAATATTAATCATGTTATATCCGTATTTACTCGCGTAATGAACGCACTTACATAATAAACGCACCCCCAACTTCAGTTTTCAAAAATTTTAATTTTTTTTTCTCATGTAATAAACGCACCCCTTACATTTTTCCGCTGCCGTTTCACATACTGACAGCTGGTTTCACATACCTCCTTGCTCGTTATATCTGTTTCGTTTCCCTCAGGCATTTTGGCTCGCTCCCCCTTTTGCGCACTGCCCCGTGCGGTATTGTTTTGTTTTTCTATTTGTGCGTGGGCCATCTCCTGTATTTTTTCATTATTCATGCACCACAGTGTGGTTCATGAACAGTGCGAGCGCAGAGACATTGCAGCTGACAAGCACACAGTGAGTGAAGGTCACGAAAATGCCTGTGCCAACCAATGGTCGCTTCCTGCAAATACGAAACCACAGGCACGCGATTTTTTAGTTATGAGGACAGAATTTGCTCTTGTGTGGCTGTTGCGAAGGGCCATTCGTTGTCATTGCTTCGTGGGTTTCTCGAAAACAAAAAAAATTGCTTGTCGGAAAAGAGCGTGATGATTTCCGTAACATGGCAGCACCCCCGATTCTCGCTTCCATTGCGATTTGCTTTTCGTATGCTTGTTCTCCGCACATACTTTAAGGAACGCAAGATATAGGTTAGCTTTTCTACAGTCATTTCTCATGTAGACAGTGAGGCGGCAGCTGTAATTTGTCATTAATATTTTTATCGACTGCTTGTTTTCATGCTTTTGTGGTCGCTTGCTGCAATGTCAAAGGCGGCGTGCAGTCGTCGTGTGAGCCTGCCACGGAGTTGGCAAAGTGTCGTAGCGCACACTTTTGGACGCCCCTCGAGATTACACAGATATTACCGTTGCGATTAAGAGATTGCAAGAAAAAGCTGCGAAATGCTTTAATGAAGTGCGTGTGCAATGCGGGGACAGCTTGCAGAGAAGATATCACCATCAACCACCAAAGATGAGTTATGTGCAACAAAGAAGCTGTTTACAAACATTGTACGCATATGTCAATTGAGAAAGGTGAAGTGACATAACTTTTTTTTTTTGCATTACCACATTATTTTCTCATACGGAAAAAGTATTCCTAAAATTTGCCCCACATAATAAACACACTTCCAACTTTGCTTCGATTTTTCGGAGAAAAAGTGCATTCATTACGCGAGTATATACAGTATTTTCTTACTGGCAGAAGACACTTCAATGTCTGTGCAGCATGCTGAATTGCTGGTTGCACAAATTTCAGGTCTTTTTTTTTTCTTGTATTTTGGCCACATTGGCTCAATGATTGTTCTTGAAACCTGTCATACAGGTTGACACTTCAGTTTACCAGGTTCTGCGCATTGAACTGCACGTAGAATTACTACTGCTTGCCAATGGCTGCTCTGTAGATTTGCTTGTGCTGACACTTTTTGGTTAAAACTGAATTCTAGCGATATTTTATGGCACATGTTTTTTTCTTCGTTGTGTCTCATTTGTAAAAGTGCCATAATACGGTTGTCCTAATGTTTTCATTTTAGCATTGTATTCCTGAGTAGAGGGGCTAGCATAGTTATACTGCAAACTGCTACAGCTATTGAACTAGCATATAAAAAATTGTGTTTATCAAAAAAGCTGTAAAATCCCCTAAAAATATTTTTCATAAAGTATCTTATACAACCTATTACCTATATATAGAAGTGCGACGTGATTCCCTTCAGGTTTGACATATCCGGGTTTACTTGCCCACATAAATTGGGTTGTTAGTGCACATGTTGCTGCAATCTAAAATTTCAACTTAAAGTTGGTTCTTTTAAGTGCCTACAAATAGCAACTATTAATGAAAACTAACCAATAATTATGCCAAGAGAAGTATATTAGTAGTAATTATGATATAAATGTGAAGAAAGAAAAGTGGATCACAAGATTACTTGTCGCTGGCAGGGACTGAGCTTACGACCTTTTAATTAATAACGTGTTTGATGCTCCACCAACTGAGCTACAGCAGCAGCCATTCTCCTGTCCACTTAATGGCATATATGTGCATTTAAATATGGGAGTGTCAGTCAGCGCCACTAGTAGCCATGGTGGCGAGTGTGGAACACTCCTTGTGCCATTCAATCACTGTGCTACTTGAGCTTATGCATGAGGTTCAATAGCGCAGTGGGTAAAGCACTCGACTTTTATAATCACAAGACGAGAAGTCATAGGTTTGACTCCTAGATCATCCCAATTAATGAAACTTTTTTTTCTGGTTTTTCATTGTCATCTGTTCGTTCACATTTCACAGACATCACATCTGTGGCAGAAGTGTTGGTGAACCCCAGTATGAAATGCTTTCATGTTAAAATATGTTAAAAAATTTAAAATTGTAATGTCAGTGCTTTGACATGGTTTTCGGCCAGCCTTACTGTGTATTATAGTTTAATTTCTATGATAAATTAACTCTGGCTCAAATTGCAGAAAAAAGAAATTTATTGTTGTAAATGCTGCCGTGCATGTGTTGCCCTACTTTTGCCAGTGTTCACTTTCACTGAGTTGTCCTTGTTGTTACCTTAATTTCCATACAATATGTGTTTTGTGTATAAGATGACGCCATTCATGTTACATTGTGACCACATTAGCCAATGAGACAGAGCACAGCTTATTTAAATCCACTCCCCTATGGTTATGGTGCCCAACTGCTGACCCAAAGGTTGCAGGGTCAAATCCTGACCGCATCAATCACATTTTGGTGAAGATGAAATGCAAGAGGCCCACCAGTGTATTCAAAATTAGGTGTATCATAAATAACCCAGCTGATCGAAATATCTGGAGCTCTTCACCACGAGCTCCGCCGTGGTGGTCTAGTAGCTAAGCTTGGCTGCTGACCTGCAGGTCGCAGGATCGAGTCCCGGCTGCGGCGGCTGCATTTTCGATGGAGGAAAAAACGCTTGACGCCGGTGTGCCCAGATTTGGGTGCATGTTAAAAAACACCAGGTGGTAGAAATTTCTGGAGCCCTCCACTACGGTGTCTCTCATAATCATGTGGTGAATTTGGGACGTTAAACCCCACATATCAATCAACCTTTACCATGGCTTTTCTTATAATCATGTTGTTGTTCAGGTATGTAAAACCCCAGCAGTTATTATTGATGCTCTCACCTGTGCTCATAAGCATGTTGACCCTTACTTCAAAGCTGTGGCCATTTTCGGAAAGTATGAGGTGCCTGTGTGCAGTTTCATTTCCTATATTCTAAAAAAAAAAAGGCTTTCCATTCAAGTTCAGTTTTTGGTTTTAATGAAAACTGACACATTTCCAGGCGAATTGGTTTCTTTTTCAGCAGGTGATTGTCCAGCACCACGGATAGCCTTTCTCAAGCAGTTGTGTCCTTTACATGATCGTTTTTTTCACCATTGCTGTCTTTGTGGCACGACCAAATGACAGACTGCCAAAAGAAAGACTCCTGAGGTTTGTGTTTTGGGTGACCTGTACCGATTGTCGTGCCATTTACATTGGCGAGACAAAAGACTTTCTGGAAAGACTACGTCAGCAGAGGAGCGAAGTATGCAGTTTCAACACAGAATGAAATGCTTGCACAGAACACAGTGAGAATTTTGACTATCGCATTGTTTTTGATGCCACCTAGGCCATTGACATCAATGTTAGTCACGCACAAAGACTATACTTGGAATTGTGGCACATACAAATGATGCCTGGTCAATGGGGATGCTACCAAGCTTATTTATGCTGGCCTTTAAAACATGGTGGAGACAATGCAAAGACAGCTACAGTTGCAAGAGTTGGAGTCGACACAACTGCATAAAATGTGCTATCTCTGGTGTCTTGCCAGGCAGTCACCCTCTGAAGAAGAGGCCGAATCGACCTAAAGACATTGGATCAGTTTTTATTAAAACTAAAAGTTAAAATTCGTACAGAATCTGTTAAAGATGTTTGCTTTTCTATGTCCTGTACAGTTACCGACTGTCCTGTAAAGTGGAGCCAGCCAGCAGTCCCAAGAGAAGCCCTTTGAGGCAAGTAATATGCATCCAAGTCATCTGAAATCCACTATAGTACCAGCTACAATAAGAAAAAGTAAACAATACTTTTTATACAAGCATTTGCATGCTTTAGCTCACCATAGGTTACAGCCATTTATTACAGTGCAACTTTTCTGTTTTCATTCATTTAGTCAGTATTTATTGCATGAAATGAAGAAAACAAAAGTGTTTAGATTAAGTTTGAGGAGAGAAACATGTCACACAACCTAAAAATACATTATCAGGTTTTCAATGGAGGCACCTTTTTTATTTAAGCCTGTGCAAATATTGTCTATAGTCTCGACAACTATATATATTTTGCTTATTGCTATTAGCAAGCTAGAATCGTTTGTGGTCCCGTGAAAACCACAGTTGTTTTAAAAGAGTCAAATAAGTAGGAGTGTGCAAATATTTGAAATTTTCAATATCTTTTCAAGAGTGTTCGCTATTCGATTTGATTTGCACTGGAATTTTACTATTTGAATCTATTCCAACTTTCCGAAATCAATTTCACTCAACGTCCGATAAAAAGTAATCCTTTCAAATTTTTTTTTATGTTTCACCTCATTACATTCTCATATTGTGGCAAAGCTGCCTTTCAGGATTTGCCAGTCGGAATTTTTACAGTGAAAGCTGTTATGAGATCACAACACGGGTCGCGTCCGCCGTAGTTATCTGCCACGACTGCTGGTGTCCTTAACCACTAGCGCATGAAATAAGCAACAAAAAACTCAATAAGTAAAAAAACGCTAAGGACACAATGGAACTCGAACACGGGCCCCCACGTGCCAGCCCAGTGTTCTACCGCTGAGCCACGCCGATGGTTGGGACTCATTTGCAAACTGGCCTTAGGCAGGCTTGATGATGAGAAAGGAATCATGTTAATATGAATAATAAAACGTTTTAGAACAACAAAGGAATAACCAATTGTTGCACCATGTGAATTGTGCAATGGGTGGGTCGTCGAATGCTCCAACTCTTTACAAAAGCTTGATCTTGTTCAGACTTTGATTGTGGCCCATAACCACTGTAGGGGATTGTTGGGATTACAAAAGCTTCTGGCATGATACTTCGTCATCGTTAGCCACAGCACGGAAAATCGCACAAAGTTTCTTGCAAGTGTGTAGCATTGCCACGCTCCTTCGAAGAATGACGAAAGATGGCATAGTGAATGCCTGTCTACCACACGATTTATGGCATAGTGGGTATCCTGCAAGTGTGCTTGTAGCAGCTACCCAAAGAGTGTTAATGAATAGATCTAAAAGGCCACTTTTCCAGCTTTTGCTGTGACAGTGCTGCATGTTCTGCGCAGGCCTGGCAGTTTTTTTTAAGATAAATTCATCAGATTAAGGGGAGATGCGGGTCGAAAAACGAGATTTTTTTCAAAATTACCGATTTTTTATTTTCGCCTGTTTTGGCAAGATTAGTACCTCTACTGTTATGAAAAAAATATTACAGGTCGAGACTTTACTGGAAATGTTTTAAAATTTTATCTAAAGAGCACAAGGTGCCTGTTAAAAGGTCGAAAGTGTGCATTCTTCGAGCACCTTGCCGCCGATAATGCGCCACCGCTAGCCATTGTTGATCGCATCAGTCAAAGAGGTGATCCTCACTTTTCAAATAACAACAGTTTGTCTCGCTGATGCAGCGCAAGAAATAATAAAAAGAATCACTATTCTGTGCGTTTTTCGAGCGCCGCGACTGGCTTATTACATGGTACAAAGCGGGGACCGCCATTGGCAGCTGCGCGCCTGTATGTGCTGTGAAACCTATTTGCAGGGTCCATGTCTTGTCGAGCAGCGCTGCTGAACAATGCTTTTCTCATGTAATTATCTCCGTTATAAATGAAAAAAGGCATTGCTCGCAAGTGAAAGCCGTTGTGCGGCGCGCTCTCTAAGAATAGGCTACGAGCAGCTAGTCCGATTTGCGGCAGTTGTGGGCTTGCAAAAGCCAATGCATCAAAGTCATTCACCACGGTCAGCCGGAAAGTTCGTGATATGGCAATGGATGACGTCAGCACCAATCTTGAGAGGTCGAAAGAGCTCGCAGTGAGAGTACTTAGCAGGGACGACATTGCCATTACGTACGACGGTATGTGGCACAAACATGACTGCAAAATGGCATGACACTGGACTTAGTTGGGATTTCACAGTCCTGTCGAACTTCTTCCTAGCTTGCAGTTGGCACAAGGCTCTGCCAGATGAAGCGGAAGTTTGGCAAGCGTTTCATGGCCCTGTCTGTGAGCGAAATGTCTGTGAGGAGTCGGCTCAAAAACGCCGAGAGGGACAAGCTCATGGTGCTAGCGTTTTTTAGTCGCAGTGGCCACTACGAGAAGGATTGTTCTTTTTGGTGTGCAAATTTTATCTGATTTAATAATATCTTTCATAAATAAAAACTAAATTTTAACTTTAAAACTCTTTTTTTTTTTTCAAAACACAAATTTTGCCATTTCTTCCAATGTGCTCCTCCTTTTTCGGGCATTTCTAGTGCTCGGATCTGCATGAAATTTTGCCCAAATTTTTTCCAAAGTATGACAAATGCAATTATTTAGTTTAAATTTCAACATTTTATTCTAGAATAAAAAAATTGTATGTATACCTTTACTAGGGCAGGTGAAATATGGACTTTTTGCGTCTATTATTTTTCTTGCATACTACATATTTTGGATGTGCTTTCTAGTTAGTTATTTGCATTCTAGACTTTATTTGAAGCATTATGAACTATGAATGGTAGAAAATTACAGAATTTTAGGGATGAAAAGAGGGGGGGCAAAAGGGTTCAGGTTTTCATTTTGTCATGTTGCAGAGCTAAAAGTGTGTAACTTGCAAGAAAACTAATTAAATGTTTATAAAAAGTTCCATCAACAGCTCAAGTTTCATTCCTCTGGGGTGAATATTAAAGAAAAAGTGTCTTCGAGTAGCATCTCCTCTTAAAAATGTCCCCTTAAGATTTTCAGTATGCTTCACCTCTTCACATTTTTGTACTGCAGCAAAGCTACCTTTCATTTCGCTACCGTTGCAGTTGTATTGACACAAGAAAACGATGTTTCCAACATGGAGATGATAGATGTGGCAAAAGTGGGGGCTCAATTAATGATGTTTTGGACCTAAAGTTAGGGCAGAAAATCTGAACAATTGAATGCCAAAGGCCAATAGCATTGAAAATTACAGATGTTCTTATATACTGACGTCCACTAGGCAAGTTTCAAACTGTGGACTTGAAAGGAGCTCACTCTTGTCTTCCACATCATTCGGGCTTCCACATCATTCGGGCTTCCACAGAAGTTGAAAGGGGAGGAGAGGCTGAGAAAATAGCATGTTTCTCTTTCACGCGTAAAGTGTTGCTGGCAACACTTTGGTTGCACCAAATCATATACAGTAGACTCTCGTTAAACAGAACCTGAAAGAACTGCAAAAGTATGTTTTATTCAATAGGAGTTCCGTTTACTCAGAGATGAACAGGAGTGCAGTAGGCAGGGACAAAACAATTATATCAGAGGCAGTTTTATTTCAGCAACAGGTCCATTTACCTGATTTCCATTCTTTCAGAGCCTGTTGTGCATAAATTTAATTTGGTCTCTGCATTGCCTCTGGCTTGATAAGACAACTATGAAACACTGCACTGCCAGCACTTCATCAACCAAGCCAAAGGAAACACTTTCATGTTGCTATCTTATAAGAATTTGATTAGGAATCCTCTTCAGTCTTTTTTCCTGCAACTGTAACTTCGAAGTATTAGAAAAATATTTTATTTGATTTTTACTCACACTTAATATTCGAATTCGCTTTGCACCCAAAGTTTGCACAGTCCTACCAATAAGCCCAGGAGAGACGTAGAAATTTAAAGGCTTGTCTGTATAGGAAATATATCTGTGCTCGTAATTCCTGGTTAGATCACTTGTGGTGCTTCAAAGTGCCTTAAGTATACTAATAAATGTTTCGCATTTAAAATTCATCGATCATAACTCATGTATAGCCTGCATTGAGGAATATTGTGAGGCTAAGAAGTTTTTAGAAACGCTACATAGACAAGATAAATATGAAGCTGTTTCATAATATTGTAGTGCAATAAGGTTGTGGTGTTTACCTAGATTCCACCTGGAGGTTTTCTACTCCTGTCAGGTGTCAGTCTCTCTTTCATTACTTGGAATGCATGTCTTGAGGCATACATAACTGGATGATTGAACAAAAAAAAATGCTGTGTTTTTATTCATTTTCGTCAATATTCAATCAGCATTAAGTTCTGGCTGTTTATGTTTATGACCAGTTCCTTATAGCCAGATCACAAACTCTACCTCCTTCCTTTTCTCTGGCATTTGTAAAAACAGAAACGAAAGGAAAAAAAATCTTGCTACCTGATTAAAATATGCCCCTGTCATTTATATCACATCTAAATATTTGTGTTCCGAAACCTTTTCCTGCTTTCTGTCGATGCTAATCCAAAACTGAACCACTCAAAGCTCAAGTGATAGAGGCTTGCTTGCTCTTTTAAAGATGAGGCATAATTTAGTGACAAAATGCACCCATGAACCCACCATGATAGAATTTGTTCAGCAGTGACCGAGCACGGGCTGCTGCAGCCATGTTGCATTAAGCCCAACAACGCACCACAAAGAGAAACAAAACTGTGGCTTCTGTTGTTTCATCTAAGGAAGGAACCAAGGTGGTTCCAATGTAGGATATGATATGGTAAGTGAGTTTCAAGTCAAGAAGTCTATGCTATATAAATTTTAGGGGCCATGCAACATTTTTGAGCAGGGTCAGAAAATGCTGCCGATCGGTAGTCGAGGCCCTAAGAGCACCCGAGCCAAATATTATAGCGCAGCACATGGCCTGGAATTTACAATAACTTCTTAAAGTCAGCTAAATATCGCTCTCTGTTCTCTAAACAAATGCTACACACTCACACCTCATTAGTATAACGAAGTTGCATCTTACATGAAAATAAGTTTATATCCAAAAATTCATTATAAAGGTTTATTCCTAATACTATATCTATTGCAAGACAGTATATTTCATTGTAACTAATATTTCATTATATCTGGGTTCGTTATATTAAGGTTTGAGTGTATACTAAAAAATCTTGCATCACAGGCCCAAGTATCATGCCATCAGCTGATTTGAGCATGGCGTGCTTGGGAGTTCCTGGGGCCACCGCATAAGGCCGCAACATATTTCTGCATGCGCGCATGATCACACAAAAAAGTGGCACGTTAAAAAAAAGAGCGAAAATGTGCTCAAGGTCACAAAATGCATGAAACATGCTTTCTTCCCTTGTGCTATCCCTCCTTATATTGCTTTCAGCACTTTCGTTGGGACGACAAAAAAGAGAAAGCAATCGCAGTGTGCAACAAATCTTTGTAACACCGTTCAAACTGGATGGATTCTAAAAATTTTTGCAGCACTCAATTCATGACACAAAAACATCCATTAGTGAATTCTTTCTATAGCTAATTGAAAAACTATTGCAAGGCCCCATGCAACCTAACCAGGCAGCTATTGTGAAAATGCCTAGATTCCAGAATAAGTTTACAGTACATTCTTTTCCAAAATGCAGTGCAGTAATCATATGTAGATCTTATAATTCACATTTCTGCCCGCGACTCACTTTTTGCATCACAAAGCGAATTTGTTTCTGAGAGACTGGGAAACTCTCAAGCTGTTCCATAGTTGTTCATTCTATATCTTTATTTTCGTTTTGAGCATCCAGTAGCTATATGTATGAAAGAGCTATTTGTGATGTTCTGTGAAAAGAATGTAGAGTGCCAAGTTGGACCTTTTTTTTTGTCATATCTTTCATTTCTAGTACAGCTGTAGTTCAGTGATAACAGCTAGGGATGGACACGAAGGTTGAAATAGTTACACACAAATAAACTAACATAGGAAAGCTCGAAACTACTCTATGCATTGTGCTTTAAATGTATGCCAGAAAATAGTTCAAGTGAAAGACAAGGAAGCTGACAGAATTTGCTTAAATTAAACCCATATAAGAAACAAGAATGGAAAAGAAATTGCACTACAATACTTCTAGTAAACTCTACTCAATAAGTTTATCAAGTACACCCAACAGCAAAAATCTGAGTAATGCAAAGTGTTCTAGAAACCTATATTGTCACTTTGTCTGAGAACATAACCTCCAAATAAATGGTACAGCCTGTAGTTGGTAATGCAGCCTTTAGTCATCCACTGCATTAGAAGTGTTACACACTAATATAATAAAGTAGAAATTTGCATTTATTGTGGAGCCAAAGCTTTATATAATGTTTTGCTCTTGGGTGTACAGTATGCTACTTGATAAATGTAGCAACTACTGTTACTATACTTCTGTGCAGCTTTTTTAAACACTGATGAACTGATAATTCATTTTTTTTATAGTCTCAAGTTTTAGTACTGAGAGCTCTTGTATAACTTGCTGATGAGCATTTCTTGGTTATCAACATTACGGCGTTATTTCTTCACTGTGCAGTTCTTCGGGCAACACTGTTGATGGGGACACTGCATCACTTACCAGCACTAGCAGCCAGCCACAGAGTGGCGGCTCTCACGAAAGCTTACGACGAAATGGAGTAAGCTTTTTATTCCCTTCAGTCGCACATTGTGGCCGAGTGTTCTTAACTCTTTCATTGCCACACCTGTTTAAATCGATCATTTGTAATTGATGCTTTTAATTGCTGATTTTGGCATGTTTTATTTGTTTCTTTTGCACCTAGCATCTCTTGGTGGTTAATCCAAGCACTGCATTCTCAGAATCAGTTTGAATTTTCCCACTGGGGCAACATAATGATTTCTGATGGACCTTTGTGAAGCAATGTGCATGTGTGGCTGGAAAAGTGGGCATGGCTGATGCATATGAGTGGAATGCGTGTCGCTCATGATTATGCTCCATTTACATCGAAGTTCTGTAATATGGAAAACCCTTGCCATTGAAATATTAAATTATGTAGTGTGAGCTTTGCAATCTGACAGTGTTGAGCAGTAGTAATTGCCCAAAATTTATGCCAGCTATTCGCTAAATAGCTGTTGTTAGGAGTCAGAAAAGATTTATTCTACCAGTACTCATTTGCACTGTGCTGCTGCATGTATAATGTGTGGACCTGGCCTTTTCAGCTAGTTTCTTGCAGTTTCGGTTTTGCTTCTCTTGTTAAATTCCTCAGAGGGACACATCCAGTTTCGCTTGTCACTCTGGTGGAGACGGCATCATGTGGGCCACTTAGTTAAAACTATTTTGCAACTGTGCCTTAATTGAGTAACAAGGACTTGAGCTTTGAGTTTAAAGATGACAGCACCTCAACGTCAAGTTTTGAGAGCAACAAAGTTTTGTGTTGCCCTGCGCCATCTGCAGCCATTCAGCGGTTAGTCTCGTTTACGATGTCAAGTGGCCTTCATTATTCAGTTGACAGCTTTTTAATTCAAGAAATAACTCAGATTAACTGCACTAATATAGCGCTACTACTTGTAAAGCTTCCCAAAAAACTAGATACTGCACATATTCATTACATTGTTCTGTATTGCTCTTTGTAGCAAAGTAGTAGTATCAGCAATTGCTTTTGGTTAGCCACCTTTATATTAAGACATCAAAGCTATGCTTTAGGTATATTTTATTATAGTCATTAATTACAGTGTTAAAAGATGTGTTGCATCTTCATGTGAAGACACTGTGACTGAAGGTCATATATATTTGCATACATTTAAATAGCTTCTTACACAGCTATAAAATATTGATAGCCTACAGATATTCTGTGAGGACGGCCTTTGCACCAAGCTTCAGCTGGCCCAACTGATATTTGTATGTGAAACGCAAAAGTAAAAACATTTGCTTTTTTTAGTCACGATATTTAGCAGTTTGATTGATATGTGGGGTTTAACGTCCCAAAACCACCATATGATTATGAGAGACGCCGTAGTGGAGGGCTCCGAAAATTTCGACCACCTGGGGTTCTTTAACGTGCATCTAAATCTGAGTACACGAGCCTACAACATTTCCGCCTCCATCGGAAATGCAGCCGCCGCAGCCGGGATTCGAACTCGCGACCTGCGGGTCAGCAGCCAAGTACCTTAGCCACTAGACCACTGCGGCGAGGCTATTTAGCAGTTTGCAAGTTATTTCATCTTTTTTTATTGATGTCACTTGTACATATGCTAGGTGCTTCTATGAAGGCATTAATAGGTAAAAATCATTATTCTGAAGTAAAACACCAAACGATGGAGGCATGTTGTCATTGGTGGCAGCCATCAGGTGATGCATATTGTTGCTTCTGAGTGGGGACTGCCTGCCCAGTCCCACTTCTAATAAAAATGTGCCCCTCCCACCCCCCAAAAATTTTTTAAGCATAGTTTTAACGAACCTGAGCCTTATAACGAACCACTTATAACGAACCTGAGCCTGACGCGGCATCCGTTCACTGTATGACGAAGTTCGTAGTAAATGAAATACAGCTTTTAAAAAAGTTGCGAGTGAAAACAAAGTTTTCTACCCATAATAGTTTGTGATGCACGTGTTTTGAAGAGCGATAAGGGCGGTCTCAAGTTTCTTTTAAACGCAGCGTGCTTATCTTAACCGAGGCCCATGGCATAAGCTGCATGAGGCACTGGTTCCAAAGTTTTGTCGTTCTCGCAATTCGATTCCTCCAAATCGCTCTTGCCGCGTTTTGAATTCACAATGCCCTAATCCGTGCACGGTTCCGCGTTTTCGGCATCATCATCAGCCGTAATTAAACCATCGCAACAGATGTTCCACCCACTCTGCCACAAATCGCTGCTGGAGTGGTCTTGTTCGGAAGCTTCAGGCTCGGCATCGGCCCCAGCGTCAATGAAGTCGACCTCGCGAAAACATTTTCGTGACCATGTAGCCGTCACCGCCGCCCACGAAATATTCAAAATCTCCACAGCTGAATACCGGGACCCCCGAAGCCGCAAGTTGGCTGCCAGGTGGTCAACAGCTATGAGCAAGCGCTCCACAACGCGGCACCTAACATGCGGATTACACCCAAGCCAAGCGGGCACACTTTCAACGTTTTGTTGAGTGGCAGAAAAAAAGCATGCAAGGCCTTCCGTTTGCCATCCTGACCACACACACCGAGAGCGAGCAAGACGCGCACACGTAACACACATGCCAGAACGTGTGGTACAGCTCTGGGCTCGTTTCTAGTCAGAAAACAATACTTCTGAATTCGAGTCAGTGTGGCTGGTGTCACGGAGCTGCGGAGATAGGCGAAGGAGTTGTGTCAAGAGAGGAGAGCCAATTTGCGAGAGAAGGGCAAGGAAAAGTGAAGAGAGGGCAGGATACCGCGGGAAGGTGACCTTGAAAACCAAAACACGCAAGAAGGAGGCAGGTCGGGCGGCTTGCTTGAAAGCTCCACCAAACCCGCAACTCGCACGTAGAAAAAATTGAAGAAGTGCCTGCGCATGCAGAGGTCTAAGCACGGCCAACTAGATCGGCGCGCGCGGTGGTGTTCAAAGAATCAGCGGCCGTGGTCAAAGAATTGTTTTGCTGCGCCGGCGGGTTTGCGTGGCTTCACCGACTTCGATATTTCCCGATTCGTTGTGCGCAAATTAACAGCTGTTTGTACACTTCTGCGCACGTGCAGAGGACATACTGAGTCGAGTGCGAAATGAGCGAGAACAGGTCCTTAGCATGAAAACAATCGCAAATTATCCGAGTGGGTGGTGTAGCCTACGTGTGTGCTCTAGAACGGTACGATAAGATGAGACACAGACGATCGGATAAAGACGATGTTAGCAAATGGTCTGGTCACTCCAGGCTGGCGACGTCAGTGACAGTTCTAGCGATCAAAAACAGGGGAGATGGCCGACCGGTCTTTGAAAGATGGGTGGCAGTCTGAAAACACGGGCCGCGTCTGACGATGCAGGGTGCTCAGAGTAGCGGGGGGGACAAAGGACGGAAGGGTGCGTAACAAACAGCGGTCGGAGAGAGCGGCAACTAGAGGGGCACAGAAGCAGGGTCAGCGTTTAACTATAAGAATCTATGGGCACCTCGCCGATGCCTCATCTGTGGTCTAAAGGGGTTTCCCGGATAGTCTGCAGAGCACAGACTTCGTTCGCTGTAACCGATCGGCGGCACTTGGAGACATTCATTGTAAGTGCGATTTTGTGTCATTGAAACAATGTATATTTTCACGGTCACACGGATATTGTTCGTTTTAAGCGAAAGTTGGTTTTAAGTGGGGCCGTTATATGTGGGCTCGGCTGTATATGCAAAAAGATGTCTAAGAATGCTGGGTTACCAGGGTTACCAAACGATGGTGCC
The DNA here is from genome assembly GCF_043290135.1 of Rhipicephalus microplus. NCBI lineage: Eukaryota > Metazoa > Arthropoda > Arachnida > Ixodida > Ixodidae > Rhipicephalus > Rhipicephalus microplus. Next base: position 206,637,295 of record NC_134710.1, on the reverse strand, counting down.
AACACCTCATGGCGCTTTGTGCAACCACAATAAACGACACGTTTGTTTTCGCATAGTGTTTTAAAGACAATAGTCCTTGTTGGGATACTTCAACCAGAAATTTATGTCTGTCTGTTTTTCTGTTGGTCTGTCTGTTGCACGATTCGGCCACCCGGTGAAAGTTTAGGCCCAGCAATTTTTATCTGCTGGCTTCGTTCATACTTGTGAACATTGTCAATCAAGAAGCAAATATTACACATATTTGAGGTAAATAGCGATATATAAGTATTAGGTAGTGTGTTTCTTTATTTCTAAAATGCATAGATAACATAGTTTTAAAGGCCGCAGTGCTTATTACGCTCTTCTGACAATGCGACACTATGAAAAAAAAAAGTGGGCGTTTCCTATGTTTCGCTGAAACAACGCGGTGCTTCTACCAACCAGTGACTCTTCGCTCTAAAAAAGTTTCATTTCTTCACATTACTGCCGAATGGCGCCATAAGTAACACAGCACCTACAAACTGAAAACTATCATCTTTAAACGTCCTTTGCAGTGAAGCACATAGATACGCTGGCAATTCTTCAGGGAAAAACAGATTAAAGAGGCAACTTATTTGTAATTATGCTGATGCAAGGCATTTACATCATAAGTAAAATGCATCACTTTTCTACAGAAACAATTTTGTGCTTGCCTGGTACATTTCAGCCCCGCTAGACGGCATCACTTATTTGTCCTCTCAGGGTCTTTAAGCTTCTCATGTTTACGACTTCGATATTCTAGGTCACTCTAGTGTCAGTTATTTGCATCAAACAATGCAGTCATAATTGGCACTTGCACATCTGCTTCTTTTTTACTCAGTGGCTGGAGTCTCCAAAACAGATATTGCAAGTAGCCACGAACGAAGGTGAATTCGTGAGCTATGGCCACAAACACGAAATGTGTCTGGCGAGTAGTTTAGGTACGGTGTGTGAAAGCAAATTTACATTTTGTAAAGGCCCGCACATGTGCAGATCTCATCTGGTAACAGGTTAACGTAAAAAGTATATGTAGAAGCTAAAAGCTTCTAATATACCTAGTGGGCTCATCATAACTGAAATACTAAAGTAAGCTTTTTTTTTTACATAAAAACCTTGTCAGTCTTTTATATATAAAAGAAACTGAATATTCACTCTGTAGTAGAGCAGGTAGCGATAGCTTTGGCAGTGAAGGACCTTTTGCGTCTAGAGATATTTACTGACTCCAGGGCTGCTGGCTGGGCCTTTGCCGCAGGAGTGAGCTCCAGAGAGGCTGCTGCTATTCTCAGGTCAAGGGGTGTAGTAGGCTTTCACACTATTACCTGGTTCCCGGCCCACATGGGCTGAGGGCTCATCCAACAGTTCCAAACGTATATGAACTTGCCCATAACTGTGTGCGAGAAATGGCATGCTGCGGCAGTTTGGGTGGGTCTGGAGGCTGGTTCGTGGAAAGTTTTGGGGATTCATTTGGCATTTTCCATAAAGTTTCTTCTCACTACCTACTGTTAAGGCTGAGGTACCCCCTCTTGCATCCTAGGCTCACTAGACTGCAGTTGTCGGCTCTCTTAAAGGCCAACTGCAACGAAATTTGGCACTCCGCAAAAAGTCAATATATAGGTTGTCTAGCTAGAGGTAGAACTGCCTGCCAAATGTCGCCTTCAAAGTACAAGCGCCTACCTTAGAAAAAAAAGCTTGCAAATGACGGTGTTTTTGAGACCGAAACTAGAAAAAACACGCCATTACGGCTGACTGGAGGTGATATGAAGGACAGAAAAATCGTCTGCTCCGTGCTCCTCAAGCACGCGCATCGCAGATGTGGCTCTTAGTGTGTGTGTTTTTTCTATGTTAACTTAAGAAAGCTGTGTGAACATGCCTCTTATCGAATGCTGGTCCGGGCTTCCCAATGGTGGGTTTAAGAAAGCTGTGTGAACATGCCTCTTATCGAATGCTAGTCCGGGCTTCCCAATGGTGGGTTTGCAGTGTCTGACCCCCGTATTCAGAAACTCTGCTTGACTTAGCTTGCCATCGACTTCAATGCAGCATGAACGCACTATCTTTAGGAGGTGCCAAGGCAGCACAAACACACAGACGCATTTCAAACACGCTGTTTTAACGCAGAAAAGAGCGATTCAGTGGCAGGGAGGATTGCTCACAAGGAGCGACGCGGCGACATTATGTAGTAATTGTCATATCTGGTTCTGTCCGGTTTGCCTGGGCGCACCACTAAAGCTCCACGTAGTCTGCTTTCTGGCAATTAGAGCACCAATTGTAAATTGAATAGGCGACTGCAAAATTTTCCACTGTCGTTATCGTAACTTACCATTTTTTAGGGCCGTTTTTGCCAGAGTATAAGGGCCGTTTTCGCCAGAGTATAAAATTTCATTGCAGTTGGCCTTCAATGCTGCAGGCAGGTTTTTTTTCATGCCTCATAACATGTTCAGTCACTTAGCTGAAGGCATAAACCCAGGATGCCCAGTTGTGGGGTGGATAATTGTTCACTTGCACACATGCTCTGGCAGTGCCTGGCACAGAACAGGACAGGGAGAGGGCCCTTAAAAGCTCCGAGCTCTCAGTCCAGCTCTCAACAGACCAGGAGGCATATGAAAAGGTGGAGGGCCATGGTCTTCTAGTACCGCATGGGCACAGCTAGCAACTGTAGCAGACCCCTTTAAGGGGCGTCTGATCGGGGTCCTCCAGGACCAAAGAATTTTTTTCACGTTCACAGAACTGCAACACGATAAGTATGTTCTTTGAGAATGCAAACCAAAACTGGCTGCTAAAGTGCACACATGACAGCCCACCTTGAGGTTACATTGCTGCTTACATAATTGAACTGCGGTAATTGGCTCTCGACAGCGCCATCAGTATCGTGCAGATTTTTTAGCGCCAACATTTGGTGCCGGCTTGCTGCTCAGCTATGTAAGTGGCAACATTGCCTTGAGGGGCCACATGGGCACTTTGGCATCTGGCTTTTGTTTCACATGCTCTAAGGCGAATAAATTCATTGTGCTGTAGTTCTGCGGGTAATCACTTTTTTCTGTGCCAAAAAGCTGGTAGTATGGCTTTTAAAAAAGCTGTATTCTATACTTCAGTTACAATGAGCATATTAACTTCAAAGTTAATGAAATTTTTATTAATTGGAGACTAATTATGCATTACATGTCACAGCATGGCCCCCACCACTGACTCTAGCAAAATCTACCTGATATTTTTTTAAATAACCTTTTTTAAAATATGCTACTCGCAGTTTTTTTGCATATGTGTGTGTGTATGTGTGTTTACGTGGTAGAAACATTTCTCATGTATTTTTGCATGTCACCAGTGGCTTCAAAGCCAAAACAGTTCACTACATTAAATGTGATTGCAGTGGACCCACCAGCGCCCATGGCAAAGCACTGGAAATCTGCAGAGCATGATGAGTGCATGCCCACCACCCACACCACCACATGACCCAGACTTAAAGGTCATCAGAGTCAGCCTGGATCCTACGTTGGCTGCAGGACAGGACAGTTCATCTGGCATGAACCAAGGCACCACTCTCTACAAGAGCATATTGGTATGCTATAAAAAATGTCTGTTATAATGTCTCTGGGGTTTTTTAGCACTGCTGCACACTTCAATGCGGGGTTTTTTCCCGCAGATCATGCAATAGTTATCTGTTAGCAGTGCCAAAGAATTCTGTTAAGTACATGTAAAGAATTTTATCGGGGATCGTCCCATCAAAATAAAAGTTGCATTCATACAAGCAATGAATTTTTTTATAAAATAATTTATTACTCATTAATTCTAAGTTGCTGAGATATTAATATATTTTTTTGAGTCATAATTAGGTAAGAGCTCCTGAATTTCTTCTGTCAAATAATGCGTGCCTATGGCACACATACTTGCCATAGCTGTGCTGCTGAAATGCTGGCAAAAAGATGTGAGCTGACGCTGATGTCCAAGCATGTGCTCCTTTTGTTGTAAAAATTTTACTAGAAGATATATCTATATGTTCTTTCCATGAACGCGACACACACCCACATTCTTTTTTTTTTTTTTTGAGTAGAGTTATATCGTAAGTGGCAGGGAGCAATTTAAAGAGGTGAAACGAGTAGTCTACTCGAAATTGGCATGTTCTTGTGAGTGTGTTGCTCTCGTGCTGTCTCTGTATTGGCAGTGAAAGGTTCAAGGGGACATGATACTATAAAAATCCATTTTTTTAATAACATTTTTTTGTTCTTACTTGCTTTCACAAGTTTAGTTTCTATACTTTCATGACAAAAGAAATCAAAGTTGTTATTAAATGCAGAATTAGGTAAAAAATGCTTTTAAAGAATACAAGGTGCCTGCTAAAAGCTAAACAAGCTTACTAGAATCCCATAGAAATTTTCACCTGCCTGATTGCCATTATATTTCGCGTGAGTAGTTCACCAAAGCCACATACTCAAAACAACCATGATTCCCAAGCTCTCATGATGGTAGAAATGATTTTAAAAAGCATATCTGCCATATAGATGAGCCTTCATTTCTACATTTAAAATGTGTTTTTCTCAAGATGTAGTTTTGGGGCAACTTCTGAGTTTGAGCATCATGTTTTTGGTGCTTACAATGGCCAGATCGGGATGAAATTTTGCCAACGTGTTACTCAACATGTGAAGAGTACATTTAGCATCTTCATAACGTGATACAACCTATCTAGTCACTATGAACTTAAAGTAAGCAATTAATATGGACTGAGCAGTTTGACTTCACACATTATAGTTTTTGTTGTTCATTAAAAAGTCTTATGCACAAACTTGTTAGTTACTTGCGTTCTACGGTTAATGTAGAGCAATATGAAACATTGTTGGCTGATAACCATAAAAGTGTAATAGCATAAAAAGTGTGTCCTAAAAGAGCTATATTTTACAGATTGTCATTGTACAAAATGAAAAGTAAGCTGCTTACTGTTAAACATAATACATATTCCAAATCAGTGTAAAAGCCCATGTTAACAGTAAAAACTTCATAGAGTAGCATCTCCCCTTAAGACGTGTCTTATGTGCTCTGTGCTCATTTCTGTTCTAAGTGTTTTTGTTAGGATAAGGATGTGTGTTGTTTGTTGCATTAGCCTGATACATCCTGTAAAAGGTATCACCATATGCATGATTGCCATCCTAACGGAATGTTGCTTATATACAGCTCAGCAATGGGGACCATACACCGACCGTAGTGCGCAATGCCCTTGAAAAGCATGGCCTAGAGGGTGACCCTGATGAGTACGAACTCACCCAGCAGCTGCCAGACTCTGGTAAGGGGCCTTTGTACTTTGCATGCTGTGCACTCGTATATGCAGCTCAGATAATCTACAATGGAGCCACCTAGTGCAGGATCACCTGCTGTAATGCAGTCCAACGCCTCCTAGAAAAACTATGCCTCGAGCGTTGCTCTCTTTCCAATTGGGAGCTTCCTGACAGCACACAATCTCTGAGGCCATGCTTCCTGTCGTGTGTTGCGACTGGCAGCCGCATGCAACCGCTCGCCTCCGTACCACTCAGCTATGTGACATTACCGTACCGCTCTGTCACGTGACATCACAGCTGCTCGGAGGCAACTGTGAGAGCTTTGCTGTGTTCACAGGGGGCAGTCGTCAGAGGCGTTCGCCTTAGTACCGGAGGGGGAGCGTAAATTCTGAGGGTAGGGCAGCACACTCGCGGCTCACGTTCCAGGCATAGTTTTTTCTAGGAGGCATTGTACAGTCTTTCGAGACTCCTGTTTCCTTCCCCTCATCATCATCATCAGCAGCAGCAGTAGCAGCCTGACTATGTCCACTGCAGGACAAAGGCCTCTCCCATGTGCCACCAGTCAACTCGGTCCTGCACTTTTCGCTGCCACTTTATACCCGCAAACTTCTTAATCTCATCTGCCCACCTAACTTTCTGTCTCGCCTTCACCCGCAGCCTTCTCTTTGAAACCAGTCTGGGATTTCTGATGACCGGTTGCCCCGCCACGGTGGTCTAGTGGCTAAGGTACTCGGCTGCTGACCCGCAGGGCACGGGTTCGAATCCCGGCTGCGGCGGCTGCATTTCCGGTGGAGGCGGAAATGTTGTAGGCCTGTGTGCTCAGATTTGGGTGCACGTTAAAGAACCCCAGGTGGTTTAAATTTCCGGAGCCCTCCACTACGGCGTCTCTCATAATCATATAGTGGTTTTGGGACGTTAAACCCCACACATCAATCTAATGACTAGCGGTTATCTTGCCTTCACGCTACGTGCCCTGCCCAAAACCATTTCTTCTTCTTGATTTTGACTATGATATCCTAAACACCTGTTTGTTTCCTGATACACTGTGCTCTCTTCTTGTCTCTTAAAGGGCCACTCACCAGGTTTGACAATTTTGAGCTGACAAGCGCAAAGCGTAGATGAGGCATTCATGATCACATCTGCCAAAATTTGCAACGCTACGCGCCGCTGAAATGGGTCAAATTTCAAGATGAATGCTGCTCCCCCTCCCCTCTGCCGGCGCACGCCTGGAGAATGAGGGTATGACGTGGGCGTATGAATGGCTTTACGTAAACGGCAATGCAAATATGTTGGTCCTCTACGTAGACGACTCTGCTCTGACGTTGTCAAAAGTATACCACGTGACATGGCAAAAATTATTTGACACAACATGCGTAGTTTATGTATTTGTTGCTTTAAGAGATTAATGAAACTCAAAATAAATAATGAGATGCAATAAAAAATTGTGCACATTTTTCTTTAATTTTTTTTAACCGTGAAATGATACGAGATGCGGGGCTAATGTGCCAGAGTTTCGCATGCGTTCGTGTCCCCGCGGTCAGCGCATTGAGCAGACAACCGTCGTGGAACGCTCCTACGCGTTCGTGCACTCATTGTACTCATCTACCGTATTTTTGTGTGTATAACCCACCCCTGCATATAATCCACACCCCCACTTTCAGCTCACAGAGAAAGAAAAAAAAAAATCCTCGCGTATTGCCCGCACATTTGACATACAGGAAAGGCTGTACAAAAGCTACTACTCAAGCAACATAGCACATATGTAGACAGAAAAGCTTTATTTAGCAAGCAGAATACGCTGTCTGCAAGGCCAGTCACGATTCACTCACTGTCGCTGCTCTCGCTAGAGCTATCACTTGAGCCGCAGTCACTGTTATGCACAAGGTCATCTTCGGTTCCATCCATGTTGTTTGTGATGCAGCATTTCTTGAAACTTTTTTGCACCATCTCACCTGGAATGGCCTTCCATGCCTCAACAATCCACTTGCAGAATAGGGCAATATCAGGCCTTCGACCTCGTCCTGTCGGCGTCAAGTCGTAGCAGCCTTCGGCCATCCACTCGGCATAATAGCGCTTGACATGCGCTTTGAAGGGCTTGTTAAGCGACACGTCTAGAGGCTGCAACATTGACGTCATTCCACCGGGTATAACAACTAAGTCGGTGCCGTTGCGTGAAAGGCCGTCCTTCACTTCCTCAGTTGTGTGGCCGCGGAACGAGCCAATCAAGAACGAGCATGGACCTCTTTGCGAGCATCGCACCAAGCCTCTTCTCTCATACAGTCTTGATCCAATCTACGAACAAGTCACTGTTCATCCACGCGTTCTCGTATGCGCACGCCACCACACCGGCAGGCAAATGAACCTTTGGTAGAGTTTTCCTTTTCAAGATGACTACGGTCGCAGTTGCATGCCGTCGGCGAGGGCACAAAGCAAGACTGTGATGCGCAGTTTCGTGTTCCCGCCGGTCAGCACACTCACCGAACTGCTGCCCGTCTTCTCAATCGTTGTGTCCAACGGCATTTCAAAATAAACAGGAGTTTCATCCGCATTGCCGATTTGCGAGAAAATGTAATTGTGCTGCTTTCGCAGGCCAATTACATATCTCTGGTACTTGAGCAGCTTCTCCTCATAAGAAGCCGGCAAGCGTTGACATATTGTAGTCCGCCGTCTGATTGAGAGCCCTTGTCGCTTCATAAAGCGGTGCAGCCATCCGCGGCTCGCACGGAACTCGTGAGGTAGGCCTAGCTCCCTCAAAAGTCGCCGCACTTCCACTTGGGCCATCTCGGTCGATACGGCGTGACCCCTGCTTCTCACATCTTCGATGAACTTTACTAGCTCAGCTTCCAGCTCAGGGTAGGCACCGGTCTTGGTGCCACGAAATGACCTACGGTCACGGTGCATGGCTTGTAGGCTCTCTTTCTTCTTTCTCCACAGTCGCACGCAGGACTTGTCCACATCGTGCCGTCTTCCCGCTTCACGATTTCCGAATTCCTCGGCGACGGCGATGATCTTAAGCTTTTGCTGTACAGTGAAGGCCTGCCGCCATACGCTACTCATGGTGACAGAACAGATCGACTTAGGCTTGGCGAACGGGTTGAGATGTGGAGAACTAGCGGTATCAGCGAGGTAAAGAGCGCTCACACTCGGCGACAACTTGACAGCACTACCCCTTCTAGTACACTGTAACAGCACCCTGGAAACAACAGAACCGAAATGCATGCCTGCTACTGTGTCAAAAAGTAGTACATTAATTTACCGATAATATCTTTATAGGCACTATAATATCTAATTTGCCTTGCTGAAATAAATACTGCTTTATTTATTATGGAACTTACTTTATTTATTATGGAACTTTCTTAGACAGCACCACCTTTTCGGCAAGCCCTTTCCAAAAGTAAACATGGCGTCCGTGACGTAGGGACATGTGGAGGGTCACTGAGCGGCCGCGAACGTCCAAAAAATATACTTGTGGTGTGACAGTGAGATTTTACACTGAGCAATCGAATTGTCTCTCCCCAAATATTTTTCTAAACGCTTCAATGATGCAAGCAAGCGAAACCAAAATCGGCCGCAAGCTGCCGTGCTACTTGCGGAGCAACACGAATTTGCGGAAACCGCCTCCGTAGCCTTCGCTACACTGTTTAGGGGCTTCACAGCACAACACGCATTGCTGTGAAGCAGCACTATAGGAAAAACCCCGCGTATTTTCCGCACCTTCACTTTGCCACTGAAATTTTTGGGTTTTTAATGCGGGTTATATGCACGAAAATATGGTACTCTACCGCGTCTAAGCCAGCGTTTCCAAACCATCCCGCAGAAACAGGCAGAATACCACAAAATAACGCTGGTCAACAGAGCAATGCCGCTCACGTGCTCGGGGGTTGGACTTGTTTGGGCACGTCATGCGCACGTCACCTCATGGTCGAATGCTGGAGAGAGTGGGGAAGAGATTTGGCTTGCGAAGGCTACGCGGAGGAGTGGCAAGGGTTTCGAGCTCGCCTCCTCTCATCCTCGTTTCGCGCCGCTTCAAAAAACCTGTTTTTTCCGCTCGGGATGAACCGATTTGGAAAAATTTTTGTGTCAAAATGTTCCTCCTCGGACACCCAACAACTTCCACTGTCTAACTACAATTCGGTATGCGGCCTGGTGAGTGGCCCTTTAAGGTTACACCTACCATTTTCCTTTCCATTGCTCGCTGCATCGTCCTCAACTCAAGTTGAGCCCTTTTTGTAATCCTCAAAATTTCTGCTCTGTACCCTCCCCCCCCCCCCCATACCCCCATAGAACTCCTTATATATGCGTCCAAACGAGACAGTTCAGGCAAAAATGGGACTTGGAGTGATAAGAAATTATTGAATAGGAAATTTCACTGTCGCTAAAGCCAGTGTTTCAGCTAAAAGATTTGTCTCTGTCGGGGTAGTAACCGCCTTCCTTAGCTACATATTTATGTACTCTTTCGTCACTTTCCCCACAACCTTAGAGGTGACGGAAGATGAGAACAAGCTTGTACGCAAAGGTTTGCGCACATGCTTGCTTGTTTGAAATGTGGACTTGCCCATGTAATTAAAGGTGCACATTAAAGAAGCCTAGTAGGTAACAAATTTAGCTGAAGTCCCCTACTACAGCAGACATACTTTGGTGCAGCTAACATTACATTGAAGTGGTTATAATTGAACCCATTTATAACAATACTCAAGTACCACAAAAGTTTGTTGCTATAACCGATAGTTGCTCTAAACAGCTGTTGTGAGAAAACTATATTATCGGATGGGGTATGCCTACAGACATCAGTGATGAAAATGACAAACCTGCCAATTTTTCGGGCATGCTTGAAAATTCGGATGCTTTTATGCGGCTGCCAGAAACTTCATAGAGCCAATGTATGATGACGTGCAAAGTTCAGAATTCCGAAACTTGTCAGTCTCAACTTTTTACTCATATTGCATGTCAGGAAGTGTATATTTAGAGAAGCCACCGCAGCTCCCACATTATAGCAGATTTAGAAAGTCAGCTTTGCTGCAATGCGCAAACGCTGTGCAGTGAAGCATATTGTTACTTTGAAGGGGCACTGGCGGTTGTTTGTGGGTGAGGGTTGAGCACCTTGAATTTCTTGTTTTTCTTCTTTTTTTACAAAAGTTTTACATTCCTTTACCTCTGGAAATGGACACACAAAAGCTATAATTTATTGTAATAACTAATAATGCGGGAATTGCTGTAAACGGGTTAATTATTTCACCATAAAAACATAGAAAAGTTGACAGTACACCAGTTTCCCATTGTTATGGGCGATATATTGTGAGAACCGGTATCATTTTAAATGGGTTTGACTGTGTATAACAAAACTTGTTGATATTCTTGCTATTTATTGACTTAGCAACTCATTCATATTAGAAAATTATATTCTGTGACAATTAATGGTGTACCCATTTTTTAGTAACCACAAAAGTTACATGCACTTTGGTATATCAATAATTTAATTTTAATGGCGATTTTAAAACTCGCCATGTCTGGTGTGCAGGGAACGTAGACTATCTGTTATGCCAGACCAGAACTTCCTATGATGTTAAAGTGAAAATATTGTTCATTTATTGCCTCAAAATTGTCAGTGATAAGTCGTTAATTACTTATAGGGGAGGATATTCATAGGAGGGAAATTAATCGAAGAATGAGGATGTGCTGGAGTGTATATGTCAGACATTGAATCGTGACTGGCAATTTACCACTATGAAATGAAGTGTACGTTAATTGTATATTATCAGTTTTATTAACATATGGGGCTGATACTTACTTGCAGGATAAGAAACTCGCGGGAAAGTTAGATACCCTGAAGCAGTTCGAACAATTTTGTACAAATGCATCGAGTTGGTGTGAAAAGGTCTAAAGAACATTAGCTTATTTAAGGGGGCAGACTGGACTTGGGGACCAAAAAGTGACAAAAAAAATCATTTTTTAAAATTAACATTACTAGTTTCTGCAAGTACTTTCTATCTTTCTGCAAATTTTCACACACCAGGAAGTAGTAATCTGCATAACCCTGTGCAGTTTGATCAAGATCACTGAATAAATAAACAAAAAATGTCTAAGACCAATTTGCCTCCTTAAGTTCGCTGCTTAAACTGCCCAATTTATCACCAGGGTTCAAATCTGCAAATCGTTACAGATTTCATCGACTCAGCCAAACACATTTTCAGCAGCTCACTTTCAAAATAAGTAATGTGGAAATAACCAACCAACAGATGAGTCAAGAGAAGCATAGAATACATCATTTCCATTTTGTTTTTAATACATCTGCAGTGTAATAATTATGTCATGAATTGAAAGGAATTAAAGTACACAAAAAGCACCCTTTTCATTGGTGGGATCCACACCCAGAACTTTGAAACTGAATGTCCAATGCTTAACCATTTGAGCTGTGACAAAGGCAGTTCTTTATTCAGTTTGTTCAATATTTCCAGATGTGTAATCGCTAGGAGTATTAGCCAGTACTACTCACTTTATTGGACCACCATACTTTATATGACAGCATGCAAGATGTAATATCTACCTTTCGTGGGCAGAGGGCAGGTGCTCCACAAATTTTAGCTCGGATGTCACTGAAACGTCATACACGATCTTGTACACGTTTCCTTCCTAGAACAACGTGCTTTTCATTTTCTGTGAAAGAGCGCATTCCTCTTAAAGGGGGACGTGGCTTTTAAAAACCGGTAAATTGCGAAAAAGTCAAGTTTTGGAAAACCATATATTTGGGTAGTATGTGTCATAAACTACGTCTAGTGTAAATATCAGCACCTACTTCACACTAGAAATGCTTCAAATAAATGTTTCGCTAGCCGCAGCAGCTCCTGAGCTGTGAGCGATCGCCGAAAATGCGACTGCTCACAGCAAAAATGTCCCATTTTCGCGTGCACGCCGCTTCTCTGCATGTCACCCGAGCGCCGCCACCTGGTCTTGTTTTGTTCGTCAATTCTTTTTTTCTCTCGCCGCCATCAGCTGTAGAGCTGACGGCGCAGTCGAGGCATAACTTGCTTCTGATTGGGGAGCTCACGGAGCATTTGAAACCCCGTTTTTTAAATGCGGAGCTATGATTGAATGGAGTGCGCACTCCTCGAGTATGAGTGGGAGCAAGTGGCTTCTATTGGCTGCTGCGCGCGCTCACTTGTTCGACTGCCAACCATGCCGCCGGCAACCACATGTCTCTTTGTTTGCTTCGACTCCTTTGTTGCATACTTTCTTTGTGTGCTTCTTCGTCTCTGTCTTCACGAGATGATAATCATTTGACACGGCCTGCCGATCATTTCACAATTGACGAATTACGCAAACGCGCGCCTGACGCGGCTCTCCGTGTCGAGTAAGTTTTTCAGAGGACTTGTGCGCATTCTGTTGCGATGGATCGCAGCTTCCGGAGGAAACACAAGACTCGGGCTCACTTATCGAGAGCAAAAGCGCTGAACACCTAATCCTCGACAATCGCGGATACCCCCCAAGTCGTCAGTCAATCCCCGAAAGTGATGCCACTTTGGACCCTCAGTCTTCTAGCGATGCAGTGAACAATGCAGACGGTGTGGCGCCGGTGCGTGTCAAGCTTAGAAGATGATGACATTGATGCCACCGTACATCGACGTGAAAGTGCACACTCTCCTAACTAGGATTGTGCTGTTCAACATCACGGTGAAATGACTAACAGAGAAACTTGTGATGGTGAAATAACTGGCGCGTTGGTAGATGCGGGCAATGAGCGGGGCGATGCCGCGATCGTGCCCGGCGAGCGTCATACTATTTAGAGACACATACAATTGAGTTTTGTCTCTGCAAAAATCGCAGAATTGCAGCCGACCACCGTTCGCGAGTTACTCGGCGCGATGTCTTCTACTGAGCGGAAGTTTGCATAGACCGCGTCGCTGGAACACACTGCCGACGCTAGAGGAAGAATACTTGTTAATGCAGATGGCCATCCTGAACACGATTATTGGGAATACCCTGTGCACAGAATGTTATGAGCAATGCTTGGTTGTGGATTGTGACACAAGACATAAACTTGCTGTGAAAATTGTAGTCACATGTCGCTCTTATGGCTCAGCAGATACCAACTGGATTTCACCAAGAAAACCAGATGCTCGAGTTTTCGACAGGAATATTCAGTCTATGCTGGCAATAAGAAGCATCGGTAAAGGGCCTACTGCTCTAAATGACTTCTGGGCAGTCATGAATGTCTGTCGCAGAGGGTCGCACCAGAAGACATATCAACGGCACTTGAAGCACATGCTCAAGTCAGCTGCTGAAGAAACTGCAGAAACAGTTTTCGCAGATGCAGTCGAGGCTGTGAAGAAGACTTGCCAGGCAATGAAAGTGAACTTCACAAAACTATAACCTTGGTCTATGATGGCACATGGCTGACGCGCGCACACAGCTCACACATTGGTGTAGGCTGTGTGATAGAATTTTGTACTGGTCTTGTGCTTGACTGTACAGTCCTGTCTGAACTTCTGCCTCCGGTGCTTGCTAGGTCCAGCCGAAAGTGACCCTGCACATCAAAAGTGGAAAAGGACACACGCATGTCAGAAAAACATTGACGTGGCTGCAGGACGCATGGAGATGGAAGGTGTACTGCAGCTTTTCGAACGCTCCCTCAGAAAAGTTGATCTCCGTTACACACATGTAATTTGTGGTGGTGACAGTCGCATCTATGTCGCCCTCTGCAATGAGGCAATGTACGGGTTTGTACCTCTGACAAAAGAGAACTGCGTGAACCACTTACACTTCCCTTGTAAGCAAGGCGAAGAAGGGAGAGGCACTCGGTGGAACAGGTGGCCTGACGCAGGAGCTGATCAAAAGGCTCACCAGTTATTATGGCCTAGCACTGCGAAGCAGCACTGACGAAGGCATGAAAAAAGCAGTGATGGCCACCTTTCACCATATTTTGTCAATTGATTCAGAGCCTCATCTCGAGCTGTGTCCTCCTGGTGCCCGGAGCTGGTGTAGGTACCATGCAGCAGAGGCAGAGGGAAAACCACAGCGTTCACCCAAGTATTATCTGTCCAGCAGAGTTGTGGATGCATTGCGACCAGTGTACGAACGCATTTCCGATCGTTAACCACTGGCTCGCTGCAGTGGCAACAAGACTCAATATGCAGCCATAAGCTTTTACTCAGTGATTTGGTCGCTAATTTCTAAGCAGCAGCATATCTCCCTCTTCACTGTAGAAGCAGCAGTGCATGAGGCAGTTGCGAAGCGTAGTGCAGACAACCTGCAAGCATACACAAAGATTTGCGCTGTAATGGGTGTGCAACCTGGGGCCCTTACCCTCCATAAGGCTGCTGAAAAAGACTCTCAGCGAGCAAAGAAGTCATATGCATGAAATGAAAGAGCAGAGACACAAAAGGTCGCCCCTACACAAGGACACAAAGGACTACAACGCTGGTGGGTTTTAACAAATGCAAACAACTTTGAAAACTTCGACAGGCTTTTTCTCATAAGTGTGTTTTGGACATTGTGCATTGCTCGTGGAAAGTGCAGCACGGGAATGACTGAACTGATTTTGATGCAGTTTTTTTTTTTCCTGAATCCCAAAATATTTCTTGAGAGTCTGACAATCTTTGAATGCTTGTTTATGGCCACGTTTTTTTTTCTAGAAGATGACTTGTACATGACACTGTTTCTGACAATGTGTGTAGGCAGCTATGATGACCTCTATATAAAAAAGAAGAGAAGTGATAGAAAAAATTTGAAATTTTCATACCCAGTAGTCTTCTTTTGAGTAAAGATCAACACGATTTGAAGTTTTCTGGCATCTTTTTTTACAGCACTAGGCTTTCCACGAGCAGACCATATAAATCAAACCATGTAGCATGATGTAACTACTCAAGGTATCATAATGAAACTGCACATTTCCCTATTCAAGGCACTTCTGAGTATGCATGCCAAATTTTATTGCTCTAGGTCAACAATCAAAAAAAGTTTTTTTTTTTTTTTTTTCAACGGAGGCCCTCCAACACTATTCAGCCCCCCCCCCCCCTTTTTTTTACTTGTGGGTTGCATAGACTGAAGTACAGACAGAATAATGCAGTAAAAACGGCAGCAATAACTGCACACAGTCCAAATAGAATATTTTTCTAGTATTTCACAAATATTTCCTTGAACACTTCGAAGCGAAATTGCAGAAAAAAAATTGGATAGGATTTTTAAGCATGTTATTGGCTAGATTACTGAAGCTCTGGCGTTGGTGTTTCATAGTTGTCTTATCAAGAAGAAAGCAGTGCAGAGGCAGAATTGTATTTATGTACGTGATGTGGTGCAACCGAAGTGTTGCCGACAACATTTAACACGTGAAAGGCGAAGATGCTCTTTCCTCAGCCTCCTCCTCTTTCAACTTATGTCTGTGGAAGCCCAACTGATTTGGTGGACAAAGGCATGCTTCCTTCGTGTGCGGAGTTTCCAAAGCTGCCTCCTAGACATCAGTATATAAAAGCATCTGCAATTTAGGTGCTAAAAATCTTTGGCGTACAATTTTTCAGACTTCCTGCCCAAATTTTAAGTCCAAGAGGGCATTACTTACCACATCTATCATCTCACTGTTGGAACCAGCACTTTCTTAAGTCAGTGCAGTGGAACTTGTACCAATTCTATCCCCTGTATATGTGACGCTATGAAGCGATGGTTGGTAGAGGCTGAGAAGGAAGAAGTGCTTTGGAATGAACATAGCGTATAAACCAGGCCACGTCACCCAGTCATCATAACGTCACATATACACATTTTTGGCGCTAGTGTATCGCACATTGCCGAAAGCTTGGAGTGAGAAGCGAATGGTTGAGATCTGATCATTTAGGTGCAGCAAAGACCTCCATTTGATAGTTTTTTTACCTAATTAAATTGCTGTTTATTTTAAATTATACTAATTATGTGATTCTAATATGTTAAATTATACTAATTGTGTGATTCTAATTTTGCCTGATATACATTGATGTCCGCTCTATCATATACAGCGCTTAGCTTAACCACAGTGATCTCACTCCTGCGCCAACTGCACCAAAGTGCGCCAAATCAGATTTACTGCACCGTCCTGATACTAATATCAACGGAAATTGTGCCAAACTGGGCTAAAGTCAGATTTTGGAGCGTCTATCTCTGACAATAGCCACACCAGCACGTCAATACATGTGCACCTTGTTCTCGGGGCCACCAAAGTCACAATCACGTGCCTATTTTATTTCACTGAATAAACAGCGGTTGCGCGTGCGTCCTAAAATCCACGATGCTGTTTGGTGCCAACGCAACTCTGTTGAGCAAGTCGGCTTAACAGCGAAACACGCTCTTCACAGGGGCTTGTGACATCTAGTCCAATCGGTAGTGTAAAACTGTGGCGGCAATTTATCGGCAGATGTCATTCGTTCCAGGAATGCTGGTGATAGCTCGTTTGAAGAGTTGCGCATCATGTAATAAAGCAATTTTTATCAATAACTGCATGCATGCAGTTATTAGCGAAAATTGCTAGAATGTCTGTCATGTCTATGCCTAAAACATCGCGATCTAATTTTTCATGCTTCGTGTCCGCAAAAGAACATGTAAATTGTGAGAACGCATTGACACTTTTCCTCTAATATACTTTGTTCATGGATCATCATACAGAAGAGCTGTTTCATGATTCCTTCCACCAGAACATCCGCGTTTGTAATCGCTGTGGCGGCAAAAGCCCCTAAAAGCCGCTGCACTTTCAAGCTCGAGGTTGCTAGGGCCCAAATTGAAAATTATCACGTGCTTTCTTTTTAAATGTCATCTCATTTATAAAAGCATGCCTCCTGGTCAGAGCAGCCGCAATTCGGTTTTAATATGCGCAGCTATAGTGAGGCCATCGCTGGCGGCTCTGGTGTCGGAAGGCCTTTGAAGCGGCTACGCCATGTTACACGCCGGCCTCTCGCTTTCCAGGGTTAATAGCTGACGGTTAAAAAAAATTGAACATCACAGCATCGTATTTATTGCTTCGTTTTCAAGGGAGGGGTGAAGGGGTTGAGGGGAAGCTGCTGTGTTGCTTGAAGTAGCTGGCGCGCGCTATCTCGAGTTATAATGAAACTGCTTATGAACTTTCTGTGCTACTAACATCTGCTTCGCGTTTAGATAAATAACAGCACGAAAGCTTCAGCAACTATTGACTATTGTCCCTTTAGCCAGCGTTCTTTTGAGTTGCACAATATCGGATCTAAAGAATACAATTTGTTCATTTCACTTACGCTCTTAGCAATAGATGGGATACCAACACATTGTATTGTTACAATAAATAATAAGGCTTGACGTCATCCGTGAAAATTGCTAGCGGCGGGGTTGTTATTTCCAAGGTCCACGCACTCGCAAAAACTTGCTGTATGCACAGTGTTCGATATCCGCGACTTGGGTGACCAGAGACCCCCGAAACATCTCTTGCATGCCAATGCACGTACGGATAGAATCAGACTTGTCTAGAGTGCCCAGCCGGCTGCTCTAGCTGTTGTTTTCTTCAGAAATATGGAAAGAGAGACGCCGTAATGCTACCAAACATGGTCGTACTGCATGTTAGGCCCTTGTGCTGTAATATAAGCATCAACGGAAGCCTGTAGCTAACGTTGAAGCCTGTAGTAACGACACAGAGACAAGAAGGACACGAAAGACACGTGTCTCTGTGTTGTCGTTTTGTTCTTGCGCTATAACTATCGTCATGCCATACCAACTAGCCCAAGCTGCCACACTTCTATGTGAGATAGAAGCCGCGGCCAACAGCAGCGTCGACATGCACACGCTCCGCTGCTCTAGACCAGTGTGATTCTATTTGTACAGCACGTACGAATGAACCTTCTAAACGGCGTGACGTTGGTGTGGCCGCCTTGCGATCAAGGCTCAGTGCATACCCTTACATGGCCACTCTATAAAGCGAAGCACTTCTTGCACAGTTTGTTCACGTTTAGAGTACAAGTTAGAAGGGTATACCAGCAGTAAATAGCGTATGCACTTGTAATTACACCCTTAAAGTCTAAGTTCAAAACAATGCTCTCCCCGTTCCTAGCTCGATCCTTCCTGTCCCTTTGACACGAGCGGCGCGTTCCTCGCTGTTTGAGTAACAATCGATGGGAGGCCTGGCACATGAGGTGATGTTATTGCATCCGCCCTCAGTGCAAGGGAGATAGGTCGGCTCTTCTTATTTCTGCTTTAGTAGTGTTCGTCACCCCTGCTCACGTGATTTTACCTGCGTGTAATAGATGATGCGCCGAGGGATGTTATCAATTGGGACATTTCACAAAACATGACGGCCAGTGGTGTAGGCACATCGGGAATGTGCCCTTGCCTCCATGAAATTTGCAATGAATCTAAATATTTCTAGATCTTCACAAGAGCCTCAGAATAATTTTTCATGTCCTTGAATGTAAATGCCACTTCTCCTCCAGGATTTGAAGCTAGCTGCTCCAGATTGCTCTGAAATAGAAAATTTTGTTGCTCGAAAGTGCTCCAAAATAGAAAATTTTGCTGCTCCATATTGGAAGACCTCGGTTAGATCAGTGTAACCGTAGTTCTTGAACACTTTCTACTGGTCGCAAAACTTCGGGCCAAGTTTCGTATAGGGACAGAACCTTCCGCCAGGTGCACCACTTCAGAAAAGGGGTCTTTCATTGCAGCCGTTTAAACGGCTTGTTTCTGTTGCGTTGCAAGGTTTACGTTGCGGAGACTCACTCTGGTGACTACACGAACATATTTCAGTGGGATGTCATATTCTGGTCTGTCATCGCTTACAGGCAGCGTATCTGCATCATGCAGCAGCCATAAATATCTGTTTGGTTGTGGAAGTTTCGCTTGTGGCGAAATCGGTGTGCAGCTGCACACCGGTTTAACAATGTCAGGCCATGCTTTTTTGAAGAATTTAATTTCCTCGAGGCTGCAGCCAACGTCAGTGGAAGTAACGAGACCAACACTGCCAGTACACAGTCATACATACTGTTGGAGAGTGCCTTGTATCACACCTATTCGCTGAGAAACGTACTGATTCATGCAAATTACACAATGATGCTTGTTCTTGATGATGTATCCATGTCTTAAAAAAATACTTAGCCTGAACTCTTCAGAATATATATGACTGAGTAGAAAAAGAACACTGGTTTTAAAAGCCGAAAAATCGCACAAAAATCGATTTTTTCAAAATGGCACTTTTGCTATTTCCATCCAATACTTTACCATTTCGCCATGTTTTATGCCGTCTGAAACGATATCTTAGCCATAATATCGATTTTCAGCTCCAGTGTCAGCTAAATACAAGCCAAGGATTCAGTGAATAGAACGCTTTTTCCGTGACATGCGACGACTGTCATACTTGTCTTATAGCCGCAGATCATATATTGTTTGAAAGCGCAGCTTCTCATCTTGATTTTTGCACCGCTTTCCGCTCCGAGTGCACATATAGTGTGAAGATATTCCTCTTCAGAAAAAAGTCCCAACGCCTGCAGTCATTGGCCAGCCACGGCACATGATCCGCAGCGGGCCACGCCATTGGCTTTACTGGAATCGTCTGCATCACTCCACGGCAACTGTGCGCTCACCGTACGCATCAATATAGTGCCTAGAATATACTGGCTAGTGTGCCGTTCGCCAGTTCTTTTCAATGGTGAGGGTGGCACTGATTTGGATGAATGCCCGCGGTGGCCGCGGGGGGCGCTGCCAAGTGGGAGGGTGCCGACAGCGTGTGTCACCTGCTCCGCACAGCGGATTTGCAGCAGTTGCATGGATTTTCATGTTTGTGTTTTCAGTGTTATCGGGTTGTGTGTTTGTTGTTCATATCGTCAAAGGGTGAGTGAATGGTTGTCGTGTTTCTGTGCCACAACGAGAACTATGAGGTGAATATAGAATGTCGAAGCCAAAGGGGATCGACGGAAAGGAACAGCTTCGTACCATTTTGTACAGCTGGTTATACCGTTCGAACTAACAGCGACTATCATTATTCATGACACCATCAGGCAAAGCACATCTCTCAGAATGGGACAGAAGCATAAAGAAGCGAACAGGAGACTGCCACCAACTGCTGTGGTCTGTGAAAAATAGTTTGATGAGAGTTTTATCGAGCCCATGCTCACAATCACCGTGAACGGCGTGTTCAGCAAGATCCCCCACGACAAGCCACACCTCAAAACTGATGCGGCACTCACAATATTCTCTGAATATTCTGAGCAAATTGTGAGCTAAGTACAGTCAAGGCTGCTTATAACAAACCTGAGCCTGACGCAGCATCCGTTCGCTGTATCCCGAAGTTCGTAGTAAATTAAACACAGCTTTTTAAAAAGTTGCGATTGAAAACACAAAATTTTTTGCCCAAAAAAGTCCGTGCTGCACGTGTTTCGAAGAGTGATAAGGGCGGTCTCGAGTTTATTTCAAACGGCAGCGTGCTCTTCGCCGAGGCCCTTGGAAAAAGCTGCATGAGGCACTGGCTTCAAAGCTTTGTCGTTCTCGCTATCCGATTCTTCCAAATCGCTCTTGCCGCGTACCTAATTCACAATGCCCTAATCCGTGAACAGTTCCGTGCTGTCTGCATCGTCATCGGCCGTAATTAAACCATCGCAACAGATGTTCCACCCGCTCTCCCAGGTCGGAGTAGACGCCGCGCTGCCACAAATCGCCGCCGCAGTGGTCCTGTTCGGAAGCTTCAGGTTCTGCATCGGGCCCGGTGTCGACGAAGTCGGCCTTATGAAAACAGTTTTGCGCGCATGTAGCTGTCACCGCCACCCACGAAATATTCACCATCCCCACAGCTAAATACCGGGACACCCGAAGCGGCAAGTTGACTGCCAGGTGAACAACAGCTATGAGCAAGCGCTCCACAACGCGGCACCTACCGCACGAATTATGCTCAAGCCAAGCGGTCACACTTTCAACATTTTGTTGAGCGGCAGGAAAAAGCGTGCAAGGCCTCCCGTCTGCCATCCTGACCACACACTCACACCGAGAGCGAGCAAGACGCGCACATGCAGCACACACGGCAGAACGCGTGATACCACTCTGGGCCCATTTCTAGTCAGAAAACAAAACTTCTGAATTCGACGATAGTTATAGCGCAAGAACAAAACGACGACAAAGGGGCAAAAAGGAGACGAGCGCTAACTTAGTGCGCGTCTCCTTCTTGTCCTTTTGTTGTTGAGTTATTCGCAATGTTCATAGACTGTCGCGCCGCCTAGCGAAATTCAGGAGCGTCCTCTCATGGATGATCAGTAGGCAGATGCTCCCAACGTTTCCTTGTTCGTTGGTGCTAGCCTCAGTGTTAACGCGTCAGCGAGAAACGAACACAAGCCATTTTGTTTGTTGCATGCATTAGTGAATATACCAGGTCGTCTGTGACACAATAAATCTGATTCGTTCTTGCGAGAGGCGAAGTTTTCGTGAAAATACGTGGCAACTCGCATTTTCATATTTAGCCCGCAAAGTACGCATATCAGCTTCGCTAAATTTTCTGCAGCCACTTTGGATAGTTAAATCTTATTGTCTAACCTTTGCAGTTCAAACTCACCTTTTTTTACGTGTGTATAGCATTCATCAGTGATTTTGTAGTGCATGAATCCCATAACAGTCATTGCAAGCGGAAAGTTGCGCAGGCTCACAATTTGCGCTTCCAAACCTTGACCTAGACTGCGCCACTTGTTTTTTACGTTCGTTGATAGATGGCAGCACACTGCAAGCGATTGCTTTCTTGCCTGGTATCGGAGCGAAATGTTCTCCGCACCCCCAGATAAACGTTGTGAGTGACAGCTTGTTGGGGCTGTGCAATGACGCCTTGTTGGGGCTATCGAAGTCGTTCGGCAGAAAGAATTCCTCAGATTACGTTCAGCAGAGATGTTCAAAGAAGCCGTCTTGACGTCGAGGATTTTTCACTGGATGTGGGTGGTTGTCAACGCGCTGAGAGTGACAGCAACGATGAACGATCAGCTGCTAGCTCACAGGCAGCGAGTTGCACTTCCCATCCCGTCATGTGTTGATGTTTTTTTTTTTTTTTTCACGCTCGTAAATCACTTTGATTGTATTTATTATATGATATCCTTCAGCGGGCTCAAAATAACAAAAAACATAGTTTTTCTTGTGCATAGCATGCAGCCCAATTACAGTGAATATTAAAACGCTGCATGTCACAATACGATTGAGCTCGACCAGCGAAGCGAATTGGTTAGAGCAATTATATATGCAAGTACGACTACAGTCCATGCTAACTTCTCCTGCTCTTCATCGGTGTCATCTGAACGACGCTGTTTGACAAATTTTCACAATTTTGACATTCTGAAAAGCGTATGCGTGTATTCGTTTCGATATCCTTGTTTTGATCACACTGATGGAACCTACAACATCCGAGTGCAGCAAATTGGGCACTGTTGGACTCTGATCATGGTTTTGACAAAAGTGCTACTTAATGGGAAGTTAAATGCTTGTGTTCCGTTGAAGAAGCAGCTGCATGATGCTTACAGTGCAAGTAATGACGACGGCGTATTATGTTTGCGAGCCATAGCTACGGTAAACATTTCGTCCTGTGCAGCCGTGATGGCACACTACTCGCTAGTGGCCTAATACCGTGGTAATTTCACCAGGCAGGCTCGGCACAAATTTTCTCGGAGTGCCATTCAATTAGCACATGAATTCTAGTTCGCCCAATTTTCTGTAGCACGCACAGGATTATGCAAAGCATCATTGATACACGGACGATCAGCTGACAACACCACCCTTCGCACTGCGGCACGAAATCAGGTAGCGAACATTCAGCAGTTCCTATAGTTTGGGAAAGTACTTTTGTTCGTTATACGTTCATTTGACGATGAAGAGTTCATACGGTGAAAGCGGCATGGGGATTACGTCCGTGCATCCTATCTTTTTTATGCGAGTTCACTGGTTGATCATCGCTCCACAGCCATCTTGGATTGCACGGCGCACCACCTATGGGCCGTGAGCATTGTGAATAGCACAAAAACAGAACGACGACAAAGAGACAAGGAGGAGACGAACACTAACTTAGCACTTGTCTCTTTCTTGTCCCTTTGTCATTGTTCTGTTCTCGCGCTATAACTATCGTCATGTCATATCACCTAGCCCAAACTGCCACACTTCTGAATTTGAGTCAGCGTGGCTGGTGTCGCGGAGCGATGGAGACGGGCGAAAGAGTTGTGTCAAGAGAGGAGAGCCGATATGCGAGAGAAGGGCAAGGAGTTGAGATAAAGTGAAGAGAGGGGAGGATATGGCAGGAAGGCGACCTTGAAAACCAAAACATGCAGGAAGGAGGCAGGTCGGGCAGCTTGCTTGATAGGTTCGCAAAACACGCAACTCATGCGTAAAAAAAATTGAATGAGTGCCTGCGTGCGCAGAGGTCTAAGCACAGCTGCCTGGATCGGCGCGCAGCTGTGTTCAAAGAATCAGCGGACGTGGTCAAAGAATGGTTTTGTGTCGCCGGCGTGTTTGCGTGGCCTCATCGTCTTCGATGTTTCGCTATTCGTTCCGCACAAATTAACAGCTGTTTTTACGCTTCCACGCACGTGCGGAAGGCATGCTGAGCAGAGTGCGAAGTGAGCGAGAACAGGTCCTAAACACAAAAAGAATCTCGAATTATCAGAGTGGGTGGGGTAGCGTACGTTGTCCGTGCGCTAGAACGATACGATAAAAGACTCAGACGATCGGATACAGACGATGTTGGCAAATGCTCTGGTGACTCGAGGCCGGCGATGTCAACAACTGTACCAGCGATCAAAAACAAGGGAGATGGCCAACCGGTCTTTGAAAGATGGGTGGGAGTGTGAAAACATGGGCCGCATCTGGCAATGCGTGGTGCTGAGAGTAGCGGGGGGAACAATGGACGGAAGGGTGCTTAACAAAAAGCGGTCGGGGAGAGTGGAAACTAGAAAAGTGCAGAGGCAGGGTCGGCGTTCAACAATAAGAATCTATGAGCACCTCGCCGATGCCTCATCCGTGGTCAAAAGTGGTTTCCCGGGAAGTCGGCAGAGCGCCGACTCTGTTCGCTGTAACCGATCAGCGGCGCTCGGAGATGTTGGTTGTAAGTGCATTTTTGTGTCATTGAAACAATACATTTTCACAGTCACTGGGATATTGTTCGTTTTAAGCAAAAGTTCATTTTAAGTGGGGCCGTTATATGTGGGTTCGACTGTACCAGCAAAATGACAAAAATAAATTTGTGTAGACAAATCAGGAAAGTGCACGCCGCAGCAGCGCTTCGAAGCGAGCTCGACCATCGAAGGATCTTTTGTCCTGAACTTCAAAAGTGCATGACAACCTGAGGATTCGAAATAGTGCGCAAAATTTTCAGCTGTGCAACCACCACTGAAAGTCGTCATCGGACATCTATGAACCGCACATGCCTGCCGTATTGGCTGAAAGTGTGGATCCCTGCCAGCAGGAAGGGTAGCTCACGCTTATTAATTTATTAAAGTGAAGTAAATAGCATTGTCACGTCCTATTCATTAAAATGATGTACTTCGAAAGGCTTAATCTGCCTACAGGAAATTGTTGCTGCGGCATTCTAGCCATCGTACTAACCGTACGCTGTACCGCAAAGTATACGAGAAAAATCAAGGAGTCCTCACGCGTATCACCGAGGCCGCATCTCTTAGTTTCCAAAGCAGCTCTTTGTGGCGGTTGTGGCTTGATGCAAACAAAATCTTCACAGTACATACTCTTCGGGAACCACGTTTTTTTTTTTTTTCTGGAAAAAGAAAATTGGGGCATCTTGCACCCATATATGCCCAATGCCAAAGAAACAGTGGAGCTGGTGGGAACCAATTGAGGTATAGTCCTTGCGGTTGCTGTACACGACCTTGTTGTTGGATGGCGACAGTCCCGCTTTCTTTGCTCTTCAAGATGCAAAAGTGTATGGATGCATACCTCTGGACTAGGAAGATTGTATTAACCACATACACAAGAGAATGGGCACAACACTGTGAAGTCTAGTTTCTAAGCAGAAGTCCTCTGGTACAAAAAGTCTAGGTGGGAAAAGAAAACTGACCGGTGAACTTATCACCAAGCTCAGCAGCTACTATGGCTGGGCCTTAAAATCACACAAAGTTGATGTCAAGGCCATGCAAAAAGCAGTCATTGCCACATACTACCACATCACCTCAAACGATGTCACTTCAAACCACACTCTCTGTCCAGAGGGCCCATATTCATGGTGCTGCCAAAACGCAGCAAAGGCCAAAGTTGAGCCTGCTCCAAAACACCACCACAATCTGTCACCCCATGTATGTCTGGCGCTTGTTCTAGTCTATAGACGTTTGTCTGACGAATCACTTCTTCGGTGATGACTAAGAGGGAAAACCGAAAATAACAAGTGTCTCAACTCAATGATTTGGGCACTGGTGCCGAAGGAGAAACATGCATCATTGTTTGCTGTACAAGTTGCTTTGGCAGAGGATGTAATGAAATTCAATTCTGGAAATGAAAAAGCTTCTACAGCCATACTTCAAGAACTACAGCTAAACTCTGGCCAACAGTTGACCAAGCGCATGAGTGAAAAAGACCGCCACCGTGCTGAAGCATGCGCACGCAAGCATGCTTATGCTGAAAACTTGCAGCGTGTGCTAAGAAAACATCACCGAGATGACTCTAAATAGACGGACTATATTCCTGGAGGCTAATGATGTCGTACCATTTGTGAATATTGTAAATAATTTATGATGTTATGTATTAAATATTGCCGCGTGCATAGCTGCATTTAGCGGCGAGATAGTGATGACAACGAAGAACGCGGATTCGCTCGAGAGGCGCAGCGCAGCAGAGTGAAGAAGACGACAATCTTAGCGGCCTTCTCTGAGAGCGTCTCTACAAGTCCTACTGTCCGTGTTTTTAAATAAACCCCCTGTCATTTATAACCCGCGACACTGGTGGAGATGCTGGGTACTACCACCTCATGATCAGCACCCCTGTGAGAAGCCCCGAGTCCAGCCCTACGAGACAGCCACGCGTGGAGACGCCTGTGCACCGCTCAAGCCGTCGCCTTCAAGGTCTTGAACCAGAATTTGGCCTTTTAAAGGGAGCAACACTTCCGACAACCACCCCTTTTCAAGAAATGGCAAGGAGTCCTGCACAGGTGACGGTCCAGAATATGCGCATTCCTGAACCATTTCATGGCCGGCCGAACGAAGATGCACAAGACTGGCTTGAGCAGTTCGAACGGGTAGCTAAATCGAACTACTGGAGTCTCGATGGAAAGCTCTTCCACGTATACTTCGCCCTTGAAGACGGCGCAAAGACATGGTTTATAAACCGGGAGGCAACATTGACGACATGGGAGGAGTTTTGTCGTCGGTTTCTTGACACCTTCGGTAACGCGGACCGACGCGAAAACGCACAACGCCTTCTTGAAGGACGCACCCAACAGCTGCATGAAAGCGTCGCCATGTTTGCTGAGGATATGGTGCGCCTGTGCCACCGCGCGGACCCCAACATGCCCGAGGCTCGAAAGCTAACCCATCTCATGAGGGGCGTCAAAGAGCAGCTATTTGTTGGTCTTGTGCGCAATCCGCCGACAACAGTGGACGAGTTCACCAGGGAAGTCACCGCAATAGAGTGTGCGCTACAGCAACGGTACCGACAGTCTGATCGCCCGGCCACCGGCGCAGCTGCAGGCGCCGCCGCACTTACCTCAAACGACGAGTTTGCTCTACGCCACCTGATTAGACAGATCGTGCGTGAGGAGATCGCGAAGGAGAACGCAAAATACACATTGCAATCACAGGCGCCCCCGCAGCAGGAGTCCACGGTAGCCTCCGTCGCTGAAATAGTTCGCCATGAACTTCGACAAGCGTTTGCCTCTCCTCAGCAATATTCCGCTCCACCGCACCGTCCAAACTCGTATACCTATGCAGATGCTGTGCGTCGTCCATTGGCTCCAGAAGTATCGTACCAGCCGAACGGATACAGCTATGCAGACGCTATTCGTCGACCCACGTCTATGCCAGCGCCGCAGTACCTCGAACCGTATCCTGTGGCAGCCTGGGCTCAGCAGGATTCTGTCAGGCGACCCTATATGCGGAAGACCGACATATGGCGCACTGCGGATCGTCGACCACTCTGCTACAACTGTGGAGAGCCAGGGCACATTTGCCGTTTTTGCCCACATCGCCGAGCTGAATACCGCAGTAGTGCACCTACAGCTACACGCCGACAGTTCGACGAAAGCCGTGCCCCCATCGACGACGACCAGGCTGGCAGGCGGGAAGGCTCTTCTACCTTCCGGACGCGGTCACCATCACCGGCTCGCTTTGGTTCACCAAGCCGCCGTAGCTTTGCTGACGCCGTCAGAGGTCGGTCTCCCAGCCCACGGCGGGGAAACTGAAAGCAGCGACCTCTGGGGGGAAGGTTGCAAGCCGTCGAATTGCCGAAAAACCCCCACTGCTGCCGAAACACGTGAGAGACGACGATGAAGACTTCGCCGAAAAAACTGTGACTGCCGACCTTGCTGTGACGATTGACGGCATTGAAGTGACGGCCTTAGTCGATACGGGTGCAGACTTCTCCATAATGAGTGAACGATTGGCAGATGAACTCAAGAAAGTCAGGATGGAATGGACGGGCCCTTATATCCGAAGTGCTGGAGGCCAGATAATGACTCCCACGGGAAAATGTACAGCAAGACTCACTATTGAGAATGTGGCTTTTGTAGCCACATTTCTGATCCTACCGGAGTGCTGCAAACCTATGATTCTGGGAATGGACTTCTTAAGAGAGTACGGTGCTGTGGTCAACATACGCGACGGTGTGATCACATTTGCCGCTGACAAGTCTGTGACCAGTGATCCAGACCAAGAACCCAGGGTGTTACGTGTGGTCGACGACGACGTCTGCGTGCCACCACTGTCATGTAGTCTTGTTTCCGTGTGTTGCGCCGTGCACTGTAATGAAGACGCCATAGTCGAACGCATCACTGACCTTCTTTTTCACCAAGGCATCGCCATCGCTCGCGGTATTGTCAGCTTAGTGGATGGGCGCGCAGACGTGCTTCTGACCAACTTCACGAATGAGCGCCGGCACATCGGTAAAGGCACGGCTGTGGCGTACCTCGAAGAGCTGGACTACTCTCACGACTGTCTTCTAATGCAAGGGGAAGCCACAGTTCAATCACCTCCACATACACCACCAGTTGATATCGGTCCGAGTCTAACACCGACTGAAAGATGCCGTCTTATGGAGCTGCTCGACCAGTTCAAGGACTGCTTCTCATCGACATCACGAGTGGGTCGAACGCCTCTGACTAAGCATCGTATAATTACGGAAGACACAGCAAGACCGATCCGACAGAACCCTTATCGCGTCGCTCAGAAAGAACGTGAGGTAATCCAGCAGCAAGTCAAGAAGATGCTAGAGGATGACGTTATCCAACCATCAAAAAGTCCTTGGGCATCTCCAGTGGTACTCGTGAAAAAGAAAGACGGCAGCTTGCGTTTCTGCATCGATTATCGTAAGCTGAACCATGTTACAAAAAAAGACGTTTATCCATTACCACGGATCGATGACTCTTTGGACAGGCTACGGCATGCACGCTACTTCTCGTCAATGGACCTTAAAAGTGGATACTGGCAAATAGAAGTAGATGAGCGCGACCGAGAAAAGACCGCCTTCGTGACGCCAGACGGGCTTTATGAATTCAAAGTCCTTCCTTTCGGTCTATGCTCAGCCCCAGCCACGTTTCAGAGACTAATGGATACCATTCTGTCCGGCCTGAAATGGAAAACATGCCTTGTGTACCTCGACGACGTGATCGTTTTTTCGGCCACGTTTGAAGAGCATCTAAAGCGGCTACTGTCAGTCCTTCAAGCCATACGGTCCGCTGGACTCACACTCAAACCGGAAAAATGCCACTTCGGCTTCGAAGAACTCCAGTTCCTGGGACACGTGATCAGTCGCGAAGGTGTGAAGCCTGACCCAGATAAAACAGCAGCCGTCGCAAAGTTCGCAAGGCCTGTTGATAAGAAAGCGGTCAGGCGTTTTCTGGGTCTCTGCGCCTACTACAGGCGATTTATAGCAGGCTTTGCACACATCGCCTCTCCACTCACCCGCCTTACAAGGGAAGACATCGCATTTGTATGGGGTGAAGAGCAAGAAGCTTCATTCAACGAGCTGCGACAGCGTCTACAAACTCCACCTGTCCTCGCTCACTTCGACGAGAATGCACCAACAGCCATCCATACAGACGCCAGCAATGTGGGCCTAGGTGCTGTTCTTGTCCAATGCCAAGATGGTGTGGAGAGAGTGGTTGCCTACGCTAGCAGAACGTTGACACGTGCCGAGTCCAACTACTCAACAACGGAGAAGGAGTGTCTGGCCGTCGTTTGGGCAGTTGCGAAGTTCCGCCCATACTTATATGGCCGCGCTTTCCAAGTCGTAAGCGACCATCACTCTCTTTGTTGGTTGACCAACATGAAAGACCCATCTGGACGTTTAGCACGGTGGAGCTTACGGCTACAAGAGTACGACATGGCCGTAGTGTACAAGTCCGGAAGGCAACACTTAGACGCCGACTGTTTGTCAAGGTCACCGATTGAATCACCGGCTATAGAGGATGATGATTTCCCAGGTTTTTTAGGAGTTGTTGATGCAGCTATCATTTCTCGGCAACAACAAGATGATCGGGAGCTCAACTCGCTTATAGAATTCTTGAACGGACGAGCCGCCAATGCGCCAAGAGTGTTTTCGAAGAACTTATCGTCATTCTGTTTACGGGACGGAATTCTGTACAAAAAGAACTTTTCATCAACAGGTAGAAGCTATCTGCTGGTAGTTCCTGGAGCTCTCCGCAGCGAAATTTTACAAGCCTGCCATGACGAAGCCACTGCGGGCCACCTTGGCTTCACAAGAACACTGACACGCATCAAAGAAAAGTATTACTGGCCAAGAATCGCAGCAGAGGTTAAACATTAGGTCCGAACATGCATTGACTGTCAGCGGCGCAAGGTACCACCTGTAAAACCCGCTGGGCTATTACATCCTGTGCCCGTGCCAGAAACCCCGTTTTCTCAAATTGGAATGGATCTGCTGGGCCCATTCCCAACATCGGACAGCGGCAACAAATGGGTTATAGTGGCGACGGACTACCTGACCCGATACGCGGAGACCAAGGCAATCGCGAGTGGCACTGCAGCTGAAGCGGCTCAGTTCTTCATTGAGAACATTGTTCTGAGACATGGTGCTCCAGCTGTCGTCATAACAGACAAAGGTACCGCGTTTACAGCCGAGCTTTTGCGCACTGTGCTTACGCTCAGTGGCACAGCGCATAGGAAGACGACAGCTTACCACCCAAAAACTAATGGGCTTACAGAAAGACTTAACAAGACAATCGCTGACATGCTTTGCATGTACGTCGACGTAGAACACAAGAATTGGGACCGAATATTGCCGTACATCACATTCGCGTATAATACGGCGCGCCAGGAAACAACAAAAATGACGCCGTTCGCACTAATTCATGGCAGAGAAGTTACGACAATGCTTGACGCCATGCTGCCTTACGATTGCAATGATTCAGAGACAGACGCCGCAGACTTCACTGAGCGCGCAGAAGAAGCAAGGCAGCTTGCCCGCGTCAGAATAATGAACCAGCAGCAACTTGACGCCCAATGGTACAACCTTCGCCATCGATTCGTCATCTATCAACCAGGAGATAGAGTCTAGGTTTGGTTTCCTGTACGACGACGAGGCCTCTCAGAGAAACTTCTACGCCGATACTTCGGACCCTACAAGGTTCTGCGTCGTCTTAGCGACGTGACGTACGAAGTCGTGCCCGACGCCTCCTCCTGTTCAAAACGCCGCCAGCATCTGCCTGAGACAGTGCACGTGGTCCGCATGAAACTTTACCACTCTCAGTGATGTAAACACTCGATGGCCACATCTCTACCTGTTGAGCGTCGGGACGACGCTCACTCTGGCGGGAGGGTAATGCCGCGTGCATAGCTGCATTTAGCGGCGAGATAGCGACGACAACGAAGAACGCGGATTCGCTCGAGAGGCGCAGCGCAGCAGAGTGAAGAAGACGACAATCTTAGCGGCCTTTTCTGAGAGCGTATCTACAAGTCCTACTGTCCGTGTTTTTAAATAAACCCCCTGTCATTTATAACCCGCGACAATATGAGCCTATTTTGTTTTTTGGCATTTTCTCAATCTCATTTTTGATGTTTTTAAAACTTTCCAAAGCGGTATCTTGGTCTCCAGGGCTCATAGAGCCACAATTCTTGTTTTGGCATGTAGCTACATATGTCTGCTATGCAAATGTAGGAACAGGTTTTTCAATCCAGCCTTTGTAAATTTTATTTTTGGTACTAACTGGATAACATGATAGAGATATCTGGAGATTGTGAACTTCAAATTGCTATAAAATTGTTAATACCTGTAATATTAAGAAAGTAATCCTACATTTGTGTTCAAGCCATATGTCAATATTAATATTCTGGCCAATAACCATTTTGCCATTGTTGTGATAAACAATATAGATTTAATTTTAATTATCTCTGCAACCACCCAGCCAATTTAAAAGGCAATTGTATATATTTTTAATCAGCTTGAAAAACTGTCTTTGTTACAGTTTTCATTGAATTTGGTCAAGAAATAAAAAAAATAAAAAACCCTCTTCCCCCCAGTAAAAGTTCCTTTGCAGTGCCCTACAGTGTGGCATAGATGCTTGGCTTAAAAAACATGGCATTGTGGGGAAAATGGTAGATTGCTCACGTATTGCTGAGTTTTGCTTGGGCAGACTGCATGCCCAAGACTATGAAGTGAATATCACAAGAATTTTGTAATAATACCTACACACAGGCGAAAACCCTGATATAATTGCTCTCATACTTACCTCTGTCGCTTAGTAACTAAGTTGAGCTGCTAATCATGCCTGGTCACAGCTCTCTCATTTCGAAAGAGACAAGGCACGAAAACACGTGTACTAAGGCTTACGGGTTTGTTGAAGAGCTTATATGGTAGCAGGTGTGTGTGTGTGTGTGTGTGTGTGTGTGTGTGTGTGTGTGTGTGTGTGTGTGTGTGTGTGTGTGTGTGTGTGTGTGTGTGTGTGTGTGTGTGTGTGTGTGTGTGTGTGTGTGTGTGTGTGTGTGTGTGTGTGTGTGTGTGTGTGTGTGTGTGTGTGTGTGTGTGTGTGTGTGTGTGTGTGTGTGTGTGTGTGTGTGTGTGTGTGTGTGTGTGTGTGTGTGTGTGTGTGTGTGTGTGTGTGCGCGCGCGCGCGCGCGCGCGCGCGCGCGCGCGCGCGGGCCAAACGAATGGTTTATCCATTTTTATAGCCATGCTCTACAACATGAATGAAAGTCAAACAAGGGTCCTAAGCAGCTGATTCATCCAAGAACGATTGAAAATGCTTAGCAATGTAGTAAAAACCAGCAGGCTTTCAATATTTTACATTTTCATTACACTTAACTCATTTGAGGCTGTGAGCATTTTATTTTCAAAACAGAGATCGAATAAGGCATACATACAGGTGCAGAACAATAAATAAATACGCATGATTACAAGCTCGCAAAATACATCAGAAACAGCGATTATGAGAACAAACAGAGAAGAATTGATTAACACAAGCAAACAACTATCACTGTAAAAATGTATAGTAAGGTTCAAGTTGAATGCAGATAGATTTTCCAGAATATGCAATGAATAAGCAGCCGTGCAAAACTGTAATATTTACCATCATTTACTGCATCCATTTTATCGGAGCCATCCATGCACATAATTTTCCCCCCCAGTGGCATCTTTGCATGACTCCTTAGGAAGCTTGACGGGCTGCTTGTGTGGCAAGCACCGAGGTTTCAATTCCTTTGACATGCATTCCTTTGCTTTTTTACGCAGCAATTTACCAACGGTGCCTTTATTAATGCACTCGTTTTGACAAATAATGTCCTCCTTATTCAAATAGTTTTCGCATACGCAATCGTTTAGTGAATCAAACGAAAATGTACTTGTTTTTTTACGTGGTACCACCCGTTTTCACTCCTCTCGTCCTTTGGGGTCACTTGGAAACGAGAACAACACTTTTTTTGACGAATCCTCTGTAGCCAGAGCGACAGTGTGGTATGCAGTGTCTTTGGCATTGTTTGTCAAGCTGCTGCTAACTATTTGGAACATTCAAAAATGGCAACACGCACACACAGCAACATACACTCGGCATAAATAAGATGCCAACACAGCCAACACATCATGCCATCGTCTCACAGGCCTTGACAAGCGCCTTCTTAGCCACAGCGACAGTGCGGCACACAGCATG
The DNA here is from genome assembly GCF_043290135.1 of Rhipicephalus microplus. Taxonomy (NCBI): domain Eukaryota; kingdom Metazoa; phylum Arthropoda; class Arachnida; order Ixodida; family Ixodidae; genus Rhipicephalus; species Rhipicephalus microplus. The sequence goes on along the minus strand of NC_134710.1, from coordinate 206,603,803 downwards.
TGTTAGGCATCGTTTGTCAAACTGCCGCTAACTATTTGTAGCATTTAAAAATGATAAAAGGCACAGACAGTGCCACATACTCGCAATAAAACATGATGCCAGCAGAGCACACACACTCACCATGCCGTCTTCTCTGTGGCCTCGAACAACGCCTTCAGCACTGGTGCCACTGTGCTGCGGTCAAAGTTGGCAGCACGCAAAGTTTTCCCATAGAGTGACGAAGAAGTTCTGTGACAAGTAAAAATATTGAGGGACTAAGGCTTAACCAATTCCATCACTTTTACACGCGTTTTTATTATCAATGTCTGCTGTGATGGTGTTGCAGTTATGGTGCTCGGCTGCTGACCCAAAGGTTGCGGGTTCAGTCCCGGCTGCAGCAGTTGTATTTCGATGAAGGCAAAATGCTACAAGCCCATGTAGAGGCCCATTGACTGTGTGATATTTATGCACGTTGAAGAACTGATAGTCAAAATTCTCAGAGCTCTCCATTATGGCATCTTTCATAACCATATTGTAATTTTGGGATGTATAACTGCAACAATTATATATTCTGATTTTTATCAATATTTTGGGACAATGCACATTGATGTTAGACAGGGTAGTCTGAAGATACCAAGAAGTGTCACTCAGCGCTTGCGTTACTAAAAAACTCTAAATCGATAGCTTAACTCCCAGTGTTTTACATTTGAGTAACATTGGCTTTAATGCGATTTTGCTTGTGTCTTTCCTCTCTCTTTGCCTTACAAATCCTCCAGTTGTCTTTTACTTATTTCTGTCAAGGACCTGTTCACTTTTCAATTATGTTCCCCTCCGTCCCCTTTAGTGTGTTATACGTGATGTGGGGATCGAGAGTGCCTTCATGCAAATCCACCTTTACTATCCTATTAAAAAAGGGACTCTCTTGGACCTGCATGCTGAACAGCAGTGCCATGTTACAATATAATTCATCCTGCTGTGTTCCAGCACTTATTTCTGCAATGTTTTACTTTTCAGAAATAGTTTTTCCACCTTCAGCCAATGTCTTCTATGCACTCAGCACAGCTCATGCCCTGAATTTCATCCTTCGCCAAAAGAAGAGTGAGCCAGCCTCTCCTGTCAGCTCCAAAAAGTCCCGTAAACCCTTTCAGCTCAAGTTGAAGTTGCCAAGTGGCACATGAACTAGTTTTTGCTGTACAGAAAGGTCTGCTTGCATTTCTCTGAATGAAAGTACACCTATAGCACCATCACTACAAACTTAAGCAACACATGGTAATGTCATGCTATTGTAAAACATCAAGTCAGCTAAGGACCTCAGTTTAATGTGAAATTACTTACCAGAAGTCTTGGTGACTTTGGGTGAAAAAGTGCCTGGGAAAAAAAAAATGTGAGAGCAATTTTTTACTGCTGTTAAGCTTTGTGAAAGCAAGGCACTTACAATACTGTGGCGAGTTATTTACTGCAGTCGGCTGCAATGTCTAAAAGAATTGAAGCATGGCATCATGCAATGTTCCTGTCATTTCAGCATACTTTGATGTTCACTCTAGTGCCTTCTAGGCTCTAAAAGCATGTACTAAATGGCATGTGCCAATGAGTATTGTATTTTTATATAGTATGGAAATCAAACTTCATGCGTATAACTTCTTCACTCAATCACCAGGAAGTTGAGCATCCTTACTTAGCAGTGGTGCACCTTATGGTAAGAAGCCATGAGGGGTATTCTATATTAAGAATAGGCAATAATGGCTTTCATGTGTTGTTCTTTTAATGTGGCCAGATTAAACTTAATTGAAAACACCTTTCTACAAAATTTAAGGGCCAGGTTTATATATATGTTTCACTGTCTATTTTTCTTGGCCATTGTTTTTTGTTAGAACTCTGTGGCCTATGGCAACATAGCAGGGAACTGTTTGAAATCTGCAAAATTCACCACTCTTTATTATTTCATGCTGTAACATACTGTGCACATTCTTACATTTGAGAGTTTGTTTTGCATTGCTCTATTTCAAAATATGTCAGTGCAACTTTGCTTTTCTTTTTTAATCTTGTGATGTTTTTGTACATAGAGTTTACTGTTTCTCTTAATCGTCACCATTTTAACGACTTTTTTTGCTCTTAATTACTGGCCTGGTTTCAGACCAGAGCAACAAATTCAATGCTCATTTCACATAGTCATCAGTATTTTGACTGTGTGAGAAAATGGTACATCGAACAATAGCAGGACTTGAGGCATTCCAGAACTGTACTCTACCACCACCTGCCCCATTACTAATGCTTATCAGGATAAATGAGAGCTTCTGTTAACAAACTGAAGGTATTACAGTTTCTTGTGAATATGTTTGCTCATCCTGAACAAAACTTGAAGTCTGGTTACACATTAAGAAGGGGGGGCCTTTTGCCAGCACTCGAGTGCCTCTTAAGCCCTTATTTTACACTATTGCTGTTTGGTAGCTCCAACTCCTTTATTATTATACTCTCTATAGTTCTACGAATTTGAAGGCTCTTTATAAGCAGAATTTTTCATGTCAGTGTGAGGAACTTTTTTCCAAGAACACAGTGCTTTTTGTTCTTAAACTTATCATTTTTGTTTTCATGTTATTGCTGTGATATTTGGTGTTACTGCTGGTTATTTTCAGCTGTTTGTGTATGTTCATGCATTTTAAATGGTTTTGTGCAGATGCGTTGGAGCTTCACAACTTTGTTTCTGTTTGTCTTTCTCTTGATCCCTTTGGATTGTTTCCAAAGGCTGTTTATTGGTAGTCAGCCACTTATCAGGGCATGAGTACAGCATACTAAAGAGCTTAGAATATTGCTCTTCATTGTACCAGTATGACTGCTGCCTAGAGTCTGCTCGTGCCTATTGTATATATTTTATGTATACAGCAGCAATATTTTTTTCTGACATTTGAGTAACATGAACGAGGGTCAGCAAGCAGCTAAAGGTTGCTTCTTCCTTCCCTATCATATCTTTGCAGTTATGGAACAACTCTTGAACTTTATTAACGCTTCTATAGCTATTGGATCTAGTGAGGCTGGCACGTAAATATTGCTTGAAGTAGCACTGCTTGCACCAAATTGCGGAATATATCTATATATAATTTTTTTTTTCATTAACAGTTACTCAGCTACTTAATCTTTCAACTACATTAGATAGTGTAAGCAAACGTTTACTAAATTATACACTATATATAAACATGAGTTTTCCTTACTCTCAAATGGATGCTGAGCTATATGTTTGTAAAGATTTTCTAGAGATTTAGTCTTTATTAGAACACTTTCTGTGAAAGTTCTTTGCAACAGTGCAATACACCAAGAAACTTCTCCCCCAATGGCTGTTTGCTACCTCCCACTCCTGCGCTCACATACTTAGGGCAAGCGTCAGTGCAAGGGCACGACAGCACACGGAAGATGATTCGTGTGGCCTTAATTTTCCCACAAACAATTTTTACTGTTTTTCTTGCACATTTTATTAATTGGAGCCACTCAAGGTCACATATCAGACTGCATCTGTGTAGTTTGTATATTCCTTGCCTTCCTCCACATCGCAACACTTCTAGAAGGCTCCTCTGCAATAGCACAGGCAGCTTGTAGCAGTCATTATGCACTTGGCTGTCATACATATGAATGTATTTTGCAATGGAAACAGTATTAGTTACAGCCAGCAGTCAAAGCAGCCTTTTCTGTCTTCCGGGCACATACAACCTGGCACTTCTCATTCACAGTTAAATGTTTAGTGCACACTTCCCTGCGTGCCTTTGTGCTTTGTGATAATCTCGTGGGCATCACATTGTGCGTGACAAAATAAACGTCGTCAACAATCAGCTATGTTTTCTTTCCTCGTAGTGTATATGAGTGAGCCACTAGATTAAGAAGCTATATTAATGTGATCACAATTGCATTCATCCACATAATGAAGAGCGAGAGATGATTGCTACTAAAAACGGCATTTGCTCTAATGACTGAAGGTGCAAGGTTTAGTGAGAAAAGCATGGTTTACATTGGTTATCTGCAGACACACAAGAATCATATTTTGTATCAGTAGAACTTTCATAATGTGAAGAACACTGTCACGTCAAAGGACCACTGCCAGCAAAAGTTTCGTTTGCGACTTTTTTTAGAGTAATTTGTAGCTTTGTGTCTGGTAACCCCAAAATTGAATTGTAAATGCTCCAACACATTTTGTAACTAATGCTAGCTTCTCAATTCAGAATGCTTTTGCATCAGTTCAAAACACCTGCTTAAATACCATAAGAAACTAGCTCCAGTAGTGGGTAGTGCCAGAGACTACATGCACTCAAGCTTCAGTGACGCTGAATAAGCTGTTTTAAATTGGGGGAGGGGTGGAGGGGTATGAGCGGTGAATTATTAAATGGCGTGGGCGCTTTGAGTGTGTGCTCCTCGGCTAAATAAAAGCATTCCTGCTGTAAGCAGCCAAAACGACCTTGAGAGCAGCCCGACAAAAAAGCGAGAGGGCCGACAAACAATAGTCCTCGCAGGGTGCCTGTCGGGGTATTGTGCATGCCCCGCAAATTTTTTGTGATGTTGACAATGCTATTCTTACATGTGGAACGTCATGCCAGAAGGCCTCTGTCAACATAAAACCAGAGATGTCGATTGGAGCCGATAACTAGGATGAGCGCTCACTCTTACTTTAAAACCAAATTAAAATATCTTATAGGCAACGCTTGTCACAAATAATTGGTCAGAAGTGCTCTCGCATGCAGGACTCTCACACAACAGAAGCATTGTGAGTTTCCAAATTTGGTGTCGGCGGTCGTTTAAAGGGACCGACAACTGACTTTTTTCGATCCAGTTTTTTCCTGCCCGACAAAAAGCTTACCCTTCAACGTAGCTGCAGTAGTTAATCCCAAGAGCTCGTAGTCATTTTATAAGCAGTATTTTTCGATCTGAAAGGCTCTGAACACGGTAGTGCCTTTTCATCCGGCAGCGCTGAGTATTGATAGCGATGCCGGTAGCCTTTCTGGTGGCTTATGCATGCTGTCGTTCTTATTTCGCAGGATTTCCTAGAACTATGCTTAGCCACATTTATTCTTCGCTTTACTACAATTTTTGAAAATAACAAGCCATTACAATGAGACAGTGCAGCTCTGTAGAGCTTCCCTGCATTTGTACCGCGTCACCAAGCCAAGTAATCGAAAACAGAACTGCGCATATGTCACGTAAAGGCAGTGCCACTTTAATGCGTACTACTAATGCAATCTTATACGTATACTTTTATAAAACATTATCTTTTGCTATAAAGAATCGAACAATATTTCAGTACTAATCAATAAATTATTGACCGTGTACATTCACGCATGGTCACGTTATATGGCACTCATGATAGTTTGTTTTTGCCATCAGAGATGCCACAGGCCATTTTTCGCTATTTTCAGTGAAGAAATAAAAATAAAAATCCACTTCTTAAGAGAAAAACGGGGGTTGGTTTGAGTCACTATAAGGGACAATCTTTCCATCCGTGCAGTCATCTCATTTCATGTTCTGGGCAGTTGTCGGTCCCTTTAAAGCCAAACCGGTGTTCTGGTACAAAAAGCGTAGCTGAACTTCAAGTTCTTCAGTCAGTCTAAACATGTGGCGCAGCTTACTGTTGATGTCATACACTGGCTTTCTATGTCGCCTGCAGCTGATAAAGCGGGCCTTACTATTTTTTGGCCTTCACTGTAGAAGAAAAGCATGCATGCTGTACTGGAAGCACTCACTGTAAGACTACCAGCAGAGTTTTCGTCGCATTGCATGGACAGGGGTGCAACAGCTGCGCCAATTGTGTCGATTTGATACAATTCCCCATTTTTGCACCAAGCTGCGCCAAAACCATGAAATTTGCCGAAATTGTGACATGCTGCACGAAATTGCCCGACCAACCTCAAAATGTTCTCAGTTGAGTTAATTTCAGCAAGAAATGGAGGCCACATTAACCACCTGTAGTTAGCATCATCAATCAATCGGGGGATCCAGGTGCGCAGATCCTAATTCGGAACTACGTTCTAAGATATATATACTCATTAGGCCAGGACACTCGCAAAATGCGATTGACCACATGAAGTAACACCACGCACCCGGTGGTCTGCTGACCTCAGCGGATATTTATCAGCGGGACGACGCAACTTCAAGACGAAAAATCACAGCATGTCCACGAAGTGAATGATGGCAAGTGGGTGAAGCTCCAGGGGATCATTAATCCCCGTACATTTCCCACTCGATATGGCGAATCACGCCATATCCATGAAGTTAATCATGAATGAGTTTACTTTGTTCGTCCGCCTAAGCTCAACCGAGACTACACTAAAGCACGCGTCTCCCACGCATCAGAGTGAAGCGAGTGCAATAGTGCCATCTAGTGAGTACTCTGAGCACTAGGGGTGGCTACTACGCTGTTGCAGGACAAGCCTACACTATTAGGAGCTTCGCCCCTAAAACGCGTTGCCATAGCCGGCAACACTGCGCGGGAAATATGAATTTTCTAGTCGGCAAGCGCGGCTATGGCTTGTTAAGAACTAAAGCTGGAAGCATAGGCCGCTGTTACTGCATGCGAAAAACTCAACGTGCTGCGAACGGTGGCGTTCGCAGCACGTTGAGACTCATGCGCGTATGCGCTGCATAATTTTGAGTACTAATATTATCGCCGACGTTCAAAAAAAGTTACTGGCAATCATCTGGAGCCCTGTATGACATTTCTACAGCCCTAAAAAAGTCAAAGAAAACTGTCTGCTAGTTTACTTATCGCCACCCCTACACCTCTATTTTGAGTCTCCAGAATCTCAAGGTCACCAGCTTGGCAGATCCACATTCAAATCCTCATAGTCTGTCACAAGACTTGACAGGCATGACAATGAGGACTTTATCTTATTAGTGAGTGGTGTGGTTCAAAATGCTACCTTTATTTAAATAGAAGTGCACATATTCACTCTGCACGATTTAGGGGATGTTGATAGTTTGTGCATATTTTTCTAAAACGTAATCCTTTTTTTTTTCATACTGCTCCAAATTTAATTTTAGTGCTCCAAAAGTAACACTTTGCTGCTCCAAAAATGGCTCCAAATTTTATTTCAGCCGTTGCACCCCTGCATGGACCTTGTTGAAAAGTGACAGCTTTCCCTCTAGCTATTCTAGCTGAGCGTAAAATGTCTGCTGTGATCCAAAAACTATCACTGTCATGCGAACGGTGGTGTGCCACAGAAATTTGGCAAATTTCACTAATACTAGTCTACTAAAAAAAAAAGGCAGGAGATTTGTGGCAGACACCACTTAAGATTTCTAGACAGAAGTAACTGGTAATTGAGAAAAGCTTAAACTGTCAGGATTGCACTAAACTGAAGGTAAACTCCGAGGACACATATTTAAGTATCATTCAAGAATCTGCACGGAGTGCTTCATTGGTACAAAACATGGCGACGAAAATCTTCTAGAAGAATTTTCAGTGCTGCCTGTGTTGTACAATGGAGACGAAAAATGGGATGAAGACAGCTACTATTAGATTAATTTGGCTTGTGTGAATAAAACAGGTCGAACACTGACACTGTCTCAGTGGTTCGTTTTAAAAAATGTGTGGAAAGTTTTCACCAACTCAAAGCTTGGCACAGCGATAATGGTCGGTACTGAAGCAAAACCTAATTGTAATATGGCAAAACCTACTAGCAACATAGCAATAACTAACAAAAACCAATTGCAACATATCGGCGAATGGCGCAAGCCTGAGCACATGAGGATCGACCAGCTTTGCTGTGCCCTGCCTTGCACAAATTACTGAAAACGTTCCACATTTTTCTTTCATAGTGCTACAATCTGTCTCATTCACATGGGAACATCAGTGCTATGCACAAGTGGAGTTTACTCCAAATCACAGCTGCGCTTATGAAACATTGGTGCCTGCAGCCACGGATCGTTAGTAGTTTGTTTGGTGGCAGACCAGAAGACTAAGCTTACCGCACCATCCAACATGATGATGCATTTCTTCTTTTACTGCGAAAGCTGTTTATGAGATCACAAGGGTCACGTGCACCATAGTTGTCCGTCGCCAGTGTCCGTAACCACTATCACAGAAATTGTGAAAAAAAAAAACTAAGTAAATAAAAAACACCAAGGACACAATTGGATTCGAACCTGAGTCCCCTGCATGCCAGCCCAGTATTCTATAACAGAGCCATGCTGGTGCTTGAAACTTCCTTGCAAACTGGCACTTGATGTTGGCAAAGGATTCTCGTGAATATGAATAATAAAGCATTTTAAAACAGCGAAGGAACAACCAGGCGTGACACAATGCGAATTGTGAGACAAGTAAGTTATTAAACGCTCCAACCCATTAGAAAAGCTTCAGGCATAATTCATCTGCCACAGCATTGGGAAAATTGCACAAATTTCAAGTGTGTAGTGGGTACCACGCTTCTCCAAAGAATGACATAGTGAATGCTTCCCTGCAAGTGCAAAAATTATCACGATTAATGGCGTAGCAGGTACCTTGCAACTGAGCTTGAAAGGCCTGAAAGCCCGCTCTTACAGCTTTCACTGTGATTGTGCTGCACATGCCGTGCAGGCATGGCAGTTTTTTTTTACAACTTTTTTGCAGCTGTAACAGGCACAGTTGTTTTCTTGCAATAGCGAGCATATAGAAACCCTCGGCTGATTTTTGTCATTTCTGCCACCATCATGCCCCGGATATGTATATGTATGTATATAATAAAAAAAGGCAGGAAGAAAAGTAAATCTTAAGGAAAAAATTCCAAGTCACCCGACCGGACTCGAATCAGTAACCCATCGCTCTGCAGTGCGCTGTGTTGGACCACTCGGACCATGCATGCACCGACGTAATAAATGCAAGCTATTTATAGATTCCATCTACCACTGGCAGTATGCAGATCTCGGAGAAGCTTAAGAGTGTTTTCTATCTCACAATGCTCACAAATTTTTTTTTTTCAAATAACTGCCCTTGAGGTGCCTTCGAAAAAGAAAGGTGTGGGGTGCCTTTTTGTACTTACTGGTGATGTGGAACTAAAGAACAAAAAAACACTGCGTACACCTTGCATCAGACACCACCGCATCGCAGAATACTCTGTGTCATTTAGATCAGCACACTTTCAAAGAAAAAGAAATATCTAAGAGCGTTGGGTTCTGCGTTGTCAAAAGTTGCAACGCATTCCTCAAACACAAAGGTGTAACAGCTGCGGTAGTTGTTAGTTCTCGCCTGTCCTGTGTATACCTGCATGTCCTTTCAAGCATCTTTCTCTGGGCTTCAGTGGCAAGCTACATGTATGAAGCTGCTCGTCGATCTTCGTGCGACATTCCAATTTTTTGCTATCACATTCATTGCTTTGTCCTTGCAGTGAAAGTGGCGTTTTCAAAGACATCTTTCTTGGGCACCTTCAACGCAAAAACTTTGGTTTGTCTGTCTGTCTGTACATTTGTCTGTCCACCGTTACTGCGAATCGGGTTCTCTAAACAGCACCAGCCGATACCCCGAACGGCCGACCCCATCCGCAGCGCCCACCAATGTTACTCAAGGATCAGCATTCATACGTGAGCGATTGTCAATTAAAAAGCAATTATTGCACATAATTGAGGCACCATAACAACACGTATATAATCTGCATGTTCATATTTTACTAGAAAAGACATACATAAGTAATTCTAAGGACCGTAGCGCTTATCACGCTGCGCTGACCATGCAACGCTTGCACGGAAAGGCGAGTGCTTCCAACACTTTGCTAAGAAGACACGGTTATGGCCCCTACCCGTCGCCTTGCATTCTACACCTTATCACCTCTGAGACAGGCACGCACAACCGTATCAGGGCCACGCGCTTGTTTTCCAAAAAAAAACTGCCAGATGGCACTCATGTCTTACGTGTGACATGACTTGATGCGCTCGTTCACCTCCGCTGCACGCTTGAGGCCCTCTAACTCAGCGCCTTCGGAATACCATTCACCGATTTTCTTGCGCAGAACATCAAATAAATGTTTTGTTCACTCTCTCTACAAGCCAGACTGTCGTCTTTCGACAACATTTGCAGATTACATGCAGATACGGGGCCATCTTTAAATGGCATTTAATTTGTAGTGCTAGGCCAAGTTCTTAATATTTCACGCATCATAAGTCGTTGGGTAATCAAATAAAGCTATATTGTTTTATGCATAACTGGAGACGATGTAGTTGACTGAAACATTTCTCACTAAATTGAGAATGGTTTATTTTAAAGCTGTTTTTGAACTTCTACCAGTATGATAAAATACACATTTTTCAGTGAAATTCTGAAATATAGAAATGCTTGGTAAAGCCATGAAAATTCTTAAAAGTGCAAATACCAAACTCAATATCTTCAGAGTTTTATCATTTTCAGTGTAACCTGTCCACAGCTATAAATTCTTGTATTACAGATATCTTTTGCTGTTCAACATTTTTATAATTTTGAAATCTCAATTATTCTATAGCAAAGTGAACTAAACTACACAAAAGGTTGCATTCTTTTGCTCTGTTGAAAAAAAAAAGGTGACAAAAAATCTATTCTTTTGCTGTGAGTGTGCTCAAAGCTTGGAAGATGTGAAATTGAAAGGGCAAAACTTTCAAGCGACTAAAATTCATAAACCTTTTTTAGGGAAATTTTTTTACAGAACAAATTTATAATTGTTTTGGTTCAAATACTTGTGCCTAGAGTAAATTTCATCACAACCAAAAATGGTTGCTATGACCACCTGCTCAGTCCTCTCAGGATTTACTAGGCAAGGCTTTCATTCAAGGCAGAATGCATCATAATTCCTGCGAAAGGATTAGGCTATAGGGGCAACTGCCACAGCAAAAAGGACTAGCAGTTAGAGCAATGGAATGGGCTCCAAGGGATACTGTTGGGCTTGTGCAAATATTCGAACGCTTTGAATATTCGAACGATAAGTTGAGTATTTGAATTTGTTTCAATTTGAATTTAAATTATCGAATATTTTTGAAGTAATCGCAATAAACAAATAAATGTATAATAGTCCGCCTGTAAAGGTGGTTTCACTGCAATGTAGGTGTGCTAAACCGTGAAAGCATTTATTCAAGAAAAATTAGCTTTGCCGCGAAGCCCTCCTTTAAATTTTAAGGGGCCCTGCAACACTTACTGAGCATTGTCAGTAAACGCTGCCGATCGGTAGTCGAGGCTACGGAGAACACGCGAGGCAAATATTATTGCGCAGCATGCGGCCTGTAAATCACAATACATTTTCAAAGCTAAAAATGCTTTCTTCCCTCGGCAAATGACACAGCTCAAAAATCACTTCTCACAGCCAAGAAGGAATATACGGCTCTGGTCACAGCCACTGGCTGATTTGAGCATGGCGCGCTCGTCATTACCGCGGCCGCCGCTTGACCACGAGTATGTGCGCGATAACACAGAAAAGCCGCATACCCGGAAAAAAAAAAAGACGTGCTCAAGGTCACGAGGCACGTGTGACGTATTTCATTTCGCCGTTCCATTCCTCCCTGCTTAGCTTCGAGCTATTTTGTTGGGACAAGAAGAGAGAATGCAATTGCAGCGTGCGACAAATTTTTGGAACTCCACTCATGCTGGACTGATTCTAGAAACTTTGCGGCGGTAGATTTATGAGGCAACAAGCATGTTTACTGGCTGCATGGCTACTTCAAAAAGTATTGCAGGGCCCCTTTAAAGAAACATATTACCCTCAAATCAATTTTTCATTTTATTAAGCTTGTTATGACAGCTTATATACTTCAAGTATAATGAATTTTTTTTAAACGTGAAGTATCTTACAGGTTATCACTTGCATCTTACCGAAATTACTTCTCAAGGTTGTTTTAGACTTCCTTTGAACGAAAAAAAAATGGCATTTGCATAGAGCCCCTATTCCATTTCAAAGGAAATATTGTGCAGGTTAGTTATAAATATTCCCTGTTTTATTATATGCCATACATACCATTCGAATTCGATTCAAAATTATTTGATCAAAATCACTATTCGCTTCGAACCTAAAATTCACTATTCGCACAAGCCTAGATACTGTGTAGAGCTGCAGAAAGATGAATGGGGTCACTCAATATAAAAGTTTGCAGGCAAGTATTGTAATCTGCATGCTTGAGCCAGGGTAAATTGGAGATCACTGGCAAAGACCTAAACAGCAGTGGACATGATAGGCTGGTGATGACATGGTGGCCAGCAATGCTGTTTGTGCAGTACATGTTCTAGTGATCAGTACGACTGTAAGTGACACATAAGGAACTTGTGGTAATAGACATCAGCCATCGGCTGAGGTCACAGCTCATTATGGACAACAGAGTTTTAGTGCCAATGTCAAAAGGATACCGTCCATGTGTACAGACACGTCCACTGTTAAAGGGAACACTTGAGTGCATAGCATGTTTAGATTCCGTTATCTTACAGAAACACAGTAGCTTAGATAAACATAAGACCACTGGTGGTTGAAAGTTCCGGCTCTTCTTGACACACTGGTGGTGTGCATGCAAACTGTTTTCATAATCACTTACTGTTAGAGGGCCAGCAATATTGGTGGTGTGCATTCAAACGTTCTCTTTAAAATTGGATGTTACTGTACATCAAGTAATTTGTTACGTGGCTTGCTGGGCATTGCTGGTTCGTACCATTCAAATAGGTTACCAGTTACAATCAAACGACTGTGATGCATAATTGAGCAGGACAAGCACATATCCCATCCAGTTGTTCTTCATTATTGTTCTTGTTTTACTTTGCCGATAAGCTCTTTTGAACCGTAAGTTCTGAAACATACACAGCGTAAATAGAGGATTTCGACATGAGGAAAACAATGCACAAATTGCAAGCACACGTACATGAGTGAAACACTCCTGCAAAGAAACCCTGCCTCTTTTTTTCTCTCTTAATTTGATAATTTGCAATGTACTTGGGTGAACGTACGTGAAGCGGGCTTCTTGGATTTTTGTGCAGAACACCAGAAACTTCAAGTGTGCTAGTGCACTATTGTTTTCACGCTCAGCACTGACAGTTGATGGGACGGAATCACGCATGCTACAAGGGTAAAAAAAATTATCGCCAGTTGATTTCTACACATCAGTGGTACTATGAGTGGACATGGCTGCCAATGTATATCACCTCCCAGAGACAATGCGCAGAATTTGCAGATATCCTACTGCACAGAACTATGGTACCTTGTCAAGGCACAGAATGAAAGCTTGATCTTTCAGCATTCCTAATAACATATTCATGGTCCATTTAAATGCACTTTGGGCTGTTTGCAGTCGAAGAAACACTCGATTGAAAGAAAATGAACATCTTTTTATTTTGTGCGCACAGCAGATATGCTATAATAAAGGCATTAAGGCATGACCACATGGTAGCCATGATGCAGCAGGCACTTGAGCTCCATTGTCTTTCACTTCTCGGGTGCCTTGTACTCAATGCCACTCCAGATTAAACTTGTAGAAGCCAGAGAGTTCATAAAAAAATGTTTTATAAAAGGTGACCGTTTGTGAATGTCACTTCTAAATGTTGGCATATCAAGATGTGGCAGTCTTGGGCCAATTCTGGACATAACGTCGGGAACACTAGGGGGTTACAGTTAAAGGAGCAGTCTTCGCTGTGCTGTCCACACATGACAAATCAGTAGGTTTGCAGCTAATCACAGCATCCATCCATGCTGATAGCTTGATCGCTGTACTCTGCAGCAGTTGCATTTTCCAGCTCACCGCTCTCAATGTGTGCTTCACGTGTTGCATTTTCAATGCAGGCGGAAAGCCCATATACTTGTATTTAGGTGCACATAAAAGACCTCAAGTGGTTGAAGTTTTCGGAGCCCTCCACTATGATGTACCTCATAATCATATTGTGGTTTTGGCTCATAAAATCCCATCAGTTGCTAATGCTCTTATAGTTCATCATTGAGCTTCGAGAGCTTGTCATTGCTGCCAGATAGACGATCAAAAATAGCTGACAGCTTGGGCTTGTTGACGGTAGGATCTGTAAGTAACAGCTCGACTTCCCGCACATTTTCATGCTTTGTGCTCAATGAGCTGACTGTTTGATCTTTAGGCAACTCATCCAATCAGCTCTTGAAGTTGAGGTTTGGTGCCCACTCCAATCACGAAAAATCTATTATCAGTCTTTGCCGCATACAGCGCAAAGCAGTCAAGTATAAGGCCCCTTGATACATGTGATAGACAAGTGTCCAAATGGAGATTTTTGACACCACATTGTAGAAGACTAGCAATACGCAAAGAAACTAGAACGAGGACTAGTGTTTGTTCTAAATTCCATTGCAGTGCTTGCTGGCCCACGTTTATTGGCAAAAGCCATAAATGCCTCACCAAACATTAAAATTGACCAGCGCCCCGCTTCACTGTCTTCCACTGGCGACGTCATTACGGGCGACGCTAAAAATAATCCTGTGAAAACAGATCGCAAAAATTTGCAACATCATGGCATCGCAGTGATTTCACACGACGTAACGTCACACAGTGAAGTCATCACTCAATATTGAAGGTTGGTCAAAGGTGAGCCAATCGCAAAGGCAGTGCGAAATTGGGTGAGGTGCCTGTGATCCTGGCAGCAGTTTAGGTGCAGAAAGCTTTTGGAGGGTCGTGGGGCAGGACCGATAGATCGACTAAGATGGCTTTGCCTTCCGTTGTGTAAGGTGAGTGTATATGGGACCCCGTGAGTTTGTTGTCTTTTTCCACATTTTATCTGTATTTTATTCAGTAAACTTAAACCACTATCTTTTTCCTGATTTTTTATGCCCTGAGAAAAAAAGCTTTTTTTCGAGCTTTCATATTTTGAGCAAAGGAACAAAGAAAGCAAATTGCATGAAAGGACACCAACTATGCTTGCTCCCTGCAGACAGAATATGAATTATCTTTACTAACCTAAAACAGATTAAATGTGAATATTGTCATGCTTTTATTGTAAAAGTCTTATTGTAAAAGTCCATTCTACTAATAGCATGCACTGCAAAAGACAGGCACACCTAAAAAAGTTAATTTGCAACAATGTGCCACGATTCACATGCTAAGTTGTTAAAAAGAAAGAAAAAAGGAGGAAGAGGAGAGAAAGAAGGGCAATACGCAGTTACATCTTCAATGTGTTCTTGTAACACACTGCAGTATCCACAGTGTGGACACTGGTAGAAAAACTCTTGAGGTGGACTGTCTCGTTGCCTTCAATGAGAAGTGGTGGCGAGTCTTCCCAATTGTTTGGCAGTCTTGATTTCTTGTTGGTATAAATGAGAAGATCAAAAGCACCTGAGGAAAAAGAAGGCAGGCAGCAAGGTAAGATAGTTCCTCTCTCTCTCTCTCTCTCTCTCTCTCTCTATATATATATATATATATATATATATATATATATATATATATATATATATATATATATATATATATATATATATATATATATATATATATACATATACACACACACACACACACACACACACACAGCACCTCCACCACGTATGACGTCTGGGTTTGAGACAGCATTTATTCAGCCTAAGGGCTCGGCAGCAAACGGGCAGTTGAGACAGAGCGCGCACACACACGATTATGATGGTGGTGAAAACCAGTGAAGATGAGGACAGAGACCCAGACGGATGATGATGATTATGATAATGCATATATGAGAAGAAGTGCATAACGAATGCCCACACTATATGTGTGTATGTGTGCATGTTTTTCTTTTTTATGGCTATGTGAATCAGTCAGAATAAAATAGGGTGGGTCAACAGATATAGTAGGCTTGGTAATTATATGGCTTGGCTCTGCACTCCCGATGTGCATTCAGAATCTTAAGGGAAGATTTTACTTGAATTATGGACGAATCATGACACAAGCTCCTCTTTATTTTTCATTACTGTAATTTGTTTTGATAAAAAAATTGAGAGCACAAAGCAAGCATTTCATGATACTGCGTTTCAGGTGAACGTTAGATGCCTTTCAGCTTGAGGACAATCTATGCCTTCCTGCTAGTGTAGAGGCATTTTATTGAAATGGCGGGTAGTTCACACATATTAGAGCACAGCTGTTATGAGATCACAACAAGGGTCGCGAGTGCCGCCGGTGTCCATAATCACTATCGCGCTGAATTAGAAAAAAACTTCGTAAATAAAAAACACAAAGGACACAATGGTATTCGAACCCAGGTCCCCTGTGTGCCAGCCCAGTATTCTACCACTGAGCCACGCTGCTGCTTGGAACTCCTTTGCAAACTAGCTTTAGGCAAGCTTGATGTTAGGGAAGAAATCTTGTTAACTTGAGTACTTAAGCATTTTACAACAGCAAAGGAACAACCAGGCATCTCACAATGTAAATTGCGTAATTAGTGAGTCGTCGAATGCTGCAACCTATTACAAAAGCTTCAGGCATAATTTTTCATCGTTGTCAGCCACAGCAAAAGAAAAATTGCACAAAGTTTCTTGCAAGTGTGTAATGGGTACCCCAGTTCTCCAAAGAGTGACAAAGGATGGCATAGCGAATGCCTGGCGAATCCCTACAGTGGGTATGAGCCACAAGAGAAGGTGAACAGGAATGCCTGCCTACTACACAAAAGTTATGATGAATTATAGCGTAGTAGGTTCCCTGCAAGTGGGATTGCAGCAGCTAACTAAAGAGAGTAAAAAAGGGGCTCTGAAAGGCCGCTCTTTCAGATTTCACTGTGAAAGTGCTGTGCCTTCCGCACAGGCCTGGCTTTTTTTCTTTTTTCTAAAAAATACCAGCATGATTTTATTCCCCAATACGGTGACTGAGAAACACAAAAAGCAAGTGATGTTGAAAGGTGTTCAGTTCAAGAGGACAAAAGAGGGAAAAAAAAGGTAAGTGGCAGTGCTGTCCGAGACTGGGAAGACTATCACCATATTGGCTTTTGCTCAGGCACTCAATTTTTTTGCAGTGCAACAATATAACCTCAAGTACAGCACTGCACTCTGCTATATTACCAGATGCAAAGCAGTTTAGGGTCGAGCTCAATTCGGTGTGCAGCTTGACCACATTTAGTGCACATCCGCTCCCCCTTTCTCGCCTCGCATGCTGACGCAGGGAGCTCCTGCTAACCTATGCTTGCTCCCCCCCCTCTCCTCTAGGCATTCCTCCCGCAGCATTTACACCTCCTTTGAACATGCACATTCCCTCTCCATATCTTTTCTCTCCTACGCTCCGACGCAGGCAGCGTCTGCGCTCGAGTGTCTTGATTGGAAAAACCAACTGTTTGGGCTGCACAGCCGTTCACTGGCCACCCCATATATATAGGCACTGGATCTTGATCGAAGGTAGTGCCTGTAGGAGATTGCTCCTGCACGTTGTTGAACAATAAAATTTCACAGCATGTGCATTAACTAAAAGCAGACTGCGGGTCTCCGTGTCCCATCGGAGTCTTCTGTTTCTCACTGTCCATTAGCAGCAATTGACATGTTCCGACACAAAACACCGGTCCACCACTGCATGCTTTGCGGCTCCCCAGGTTTCTCTCTTTCACAACGCCACGATGAGTGCCAGTGTCGACGTCACTGCCAGTGTAAGCATTAGCACCCGCTGCTTCACATCTATACATGGTTCCGTTTTTGGGAGATGGTGTAACTTTTTGTGTTCAACTGTTACCCATTTAATTTCTCATGTAAAATTTTTTTATCAAAACGTAAGTGAAATTCAAAAGGACCAAGAAACACCTGCTCAGCTACAGGCATCGACACCATGTGACATCATTCACTAACCGTTTAAAGAGGCCCTGCGACACTATTTGAACATGTATTTTTCATCGCTTCACCTGGTGCTGTGGAATGCACCAATATCATTGCGCAAATGGCAACGCCGAAATTGATGTTGTTACAGTTTGAATTCACAGGACAAACTACCTTGATATCAGACTATGGCGACACACATCGGCTATTTTTGTTATGAGAACTGACGACGTGTCATGTGACGTGACGACAAATATTGTTCGCTTTTGATTGGCTTGACGCGACAAATAGCATGCAATATTCATATGGTGGTAGCTAGACCATACGAGTGAATGCTGAATGCTAAACACAGCAAAAACCCTTTTTACACTTTCTCAGAAAAAAATCATTCCTGTTTCTAAATGATGTATTCTCAGAACAACAAACACAACACTTAGCCTGCGAACGAGGCTATGGTACGCCAGCAACTAAGGGTGGAAACACATGCCACGTTTTTAGCATGCCAAAAATGCGACAAGTGATGGGCGCCGGTGTTGCCATAGAACGCGTCTGGCAAGCAAGCCAAGAAGTGGCCCCGCCCAAAGCGCATGCGTGTATCTTACACAGTGTGACCGTGGGGACGTCCACTGCCCGACACACGTGGCTCGTAGTAACCATGCTAACAACGCCATCAAAAAGAGTGGTAGCGAGGCATTCTTTGAAGGTCACCACGAGGTGACATTTCCAGTATGTCTTTACGAGACGCATGCTGTGATTGGAAGTGGTCTTTGACGTCAGCAGACGAGTGAAATGCGAAAGAGAATGTTTCTCCTCGTCTGCTCGAGTTTCGAACTTTGAGGACTCATAGCTTTCCTTTCCGTGCACCAATTTCCATAATTCTTGTTGCATTCATCTCGGTAATCATTGCTACACGTGTTCCAGTGCCAAGTAAGGCTGTTTGAAAAGTGTCGCAGATCCCTTTAAGGCAAGTCACTGCCTTTAAAATGCATTTTTAGGGAAAAAAAGTTTTTAATTTAACATACTCAAGCTCTCTGTCCACTCAAGAATATTTAGCTAAATAATTATGTAGTTATATTGAGCCATTCAAAAGTTATGACCAGCAATCTCGTCATAATTGCATCTTCATATACATATTACGCAACTCTAAATTATCTTAACGCATCTTAAAGCTTGTGGGGCATGATTTTTCAATTTCTTTTAAAATTTTAACAACACGGCCGTGGCACTCTTTTAGGCTGGATGAGTTTTCGCTTGGCTGTGTGTTCCTTTTCGCATGCCATTTCAAGCTATTTTAGACTGTGCTTTCAAGGAGAAAGCTATAGCATACCATGAAATATAGCATAGCGATGTAGTGTCAATGTGAGTTATTAAATCAATATACCAAGTGTGGGCCCACTGTGGAGCATGTCGATGAGAGTCACCTGGAAACGCAAAATGACCTATAAAAAAAATATGTGCTTCAACTCGCTCAAAAGGAGATTGTGCTGCTTCGGAGGAGTTCCCAAGCTATGAACTTGCCCTGCTGAATTTCCGACATACTGAATTTTTTTTTATTAAGATTCGGTTGAAATCTTTAAATTTTTTTTACAAAAACATTTTTTCAACCTATGTCTATGCAAACGGCAATACATTTTCTTTTAATAAATAATTTCACAAACGTTTGAGTGTTATTTCTTTATAGTTGGAACTCTGCGTTCAAGCAGAGTGATTGAAAACAAGATGTAACTTTTTGTGGCCAAAGCAAACTTGCCAAATATCGATTGCATCAGTACCTTCATAATAATGTACGTTAGCTAAGAGACGTCATGATCATGGAGGTCAGATGCAAACGACATTGCCTTCACTATGTACCTACCAAGTCGTGCTTGCATGCCACCAACCGCTCTGCCGACTGTTAGCACAACATGCATATTAGATGCAAGCAGCTCTTACACTAGCCTGTGTAACGCTGTCTCTCCGTCTGCACCGCTCCCTTTGCCACAGGTGTTGGAGCGGGGCCAAGTAGCTCACGCCCTCCTAGCAGTGCGCAGTGACCTCTCTCCGTCGCCTGCCGCGGGCTCGCCATGTGTCAGCTCTCTCGCTTCACCTTCTCTACCGCTCGCAATGCTCGAGCCTACTCCTCACGTAGGCATCATCTAACCCGCGCCACCTTTCTGCATTGCCGGCACCTCGAGAATTTCACGGTGCTGACAATGTGGACAGTGCGCTGCTGCTTGCCACACGACCGCACCGACGGGCGGCACGCCATCGCAGAATGCTTCCCGCTAGTGTGCGGGTACCTTTCCCGGCTGTCGCCGGCTTTGCGAGGGTTAGCGAAGCCAATCACGTTTGCAAATGGCAACGTCAACACCGACGAGGCGCAAGCCAGGGAAGCCGAACACAAGTGTCGGCAGTGGAAGACCAGCGACGCTGACGAGGTGCAAGCCAAGAACACCGATCGAGTTCAAGAATACAGAAGGCGTGCGGGTAACATCGACGAGACGCAAGCCAAAGAAGCCGAGCGCAAGCGTCTTCAACCCGTCCCGCCTCCCGTGTCTTTGCGTTTTAAAGAAACGTTTACTCGAGTAAACGCTACACCAAGTTTCACTTCAGACTGTTCTTCCAGCCCCCACATCGACGCCCATTTCAACCGGGTCAACGCCAGCGCACCACTGCTGCTTCGCATCCCATTAGGGTTCCCTTCGGAGAGATGGTCCATAGTTTTTGGGGCATATTTTGGTCTTTATCAATTTTATTTTTTACATTTTAGCAATCTCATCATTTTAAACTTCAAATTTACCTAAAACCTATAAGCCAAAACCATAACTATAAGTTTTCAACTACAACTGTAGAATTTTTTTCTCGAAGGTGGTGACCTACCTTGAACAATAATGGCAAGGATGACAAGGTGCAATCGACAAGGATTAGTCCACCTATCAAAATGTAAGCCAGCCTGTCTGAGGCACCTTATCACTAATTTTACTATTTTTATTTCACAATCATGAGGTAAGTGATGAACCAAAGCAGAACAGGCTGCTTTGCACACATTATACCCCAGCAAATGTGGTCAAGTATGACATACGTATTAGTTTATGCTTGGCAAAAGATACGGTTCATGGCAAGTACTTGTTGAGACTGAAAGCTTTGAAACCTTTTATCATACAATAAATTTTACAAGTACAAGATGAAAGCAAGCAAGAATTTTGTGTATTTTATTGCTCTACTGTACATTTATATTGATTGATGCATACATTTACCTCAATAGGCAAAATTAAGTATTGTAATAAATTTACACTTCTTAATTGTAAGACATATGCAGGAGCTTCAGGGAAAGCAAGGTAAGGAAAAGGATCTTAAAAGAAATTATAAACACAAAGGTAAAGTGCGACTAGTGTTTTGCCACTGACAAACACTGATATAGTCATGGTAATATCAGCATATATTTTAATTGAAAGACATTTCATTAATAATATCAAAGATCAAAGCACTTTTTCTGTAAGCCAGAAAACACAAAAACCTTACATGCTGTCTCCAGAATAGGCAAGTATGTGACACTTGCCACAATTTGCCGAATGACGCTCTTAATCTCATTCTGGATATCACTCAGCTCCTTCTCCTTTGGCTTGCTGCATACAATAAACATTATATGCAAATTAAGTCCACATCCCAAAAGCACTCGTGCACAGCAGTCATGTGAAAGTGACCTGTATGCTCTTTAAGGGGACAGGGTACGCAAAATATGGGGAATTTTTTTTTTTTTTTTTTTTAGCGTTATTTGACATCTGCAGCCTTTTCTGAACCAGAATCAGTCATTATTTTGTCCCTCTAAAAGTGACATATTTCAAAACTTGAGCGGTGTCCTACCATGCCCCAATTCTTACATAGCAAGACATTCTTGCAGTTCAAGCATCACAGTTGTATGAAGAAGTTACAGTTTGCAAGCTGGAGTGCATTTGGCACATACAGAAAAGAATGGGCACAGAACTGCGAGAGCAAAAGAACAGTGACATCAAGCTTTCAGTCAGGAACTCTATATCTGGTCGTTTTAGTGGTGTTATCATTGACAAGCACCAAAACTATTATCGTCGGGCCAATAAAAGAAATAGAGCCAGCTTGAAGGACATATGAAAAGCTGTCCGGTACACATATTTTCACATGGCATCAAAGGATACCAACCAATCCCACAGCCTTTACTCAATGAATGCCGAAACTTGGTGTAAATTCAACAAAGCCCACTTAAATGGTGAACCACTCGCTCATAAAGAACACCTTCTAGCATCTGTTATAGAGGCTCTCAAGCCAAATTATCTGGAACTAGGTCATCTAGAATTACTGGCTAAATGCCTCCATGGAAAAGCTCAAAGCCATAATGAGTCATTGGATTGTCCTATGAGAGCACGCTCTATGAGAGCACGCTCTATGAGAGCACGCTCTGAAAAACAAAAATTTTTCCTTGGACACCAAACACTAAATATGCACTCTTGATGCTGTGTTCACTTTCAATGATGGCAATATAGCTCGTGTGAATCCGCTGAACTATTTAGGAATTTCGCTACGGCACTGCACAGTGCAGCACCTACGTACCCTAGAACTGCGTCGACTGACGCGGCTGCATAGCAGGTGACAAGTGAGGCTCGCCAGGCAAAATGTTTCAACATAAAAAGAAAAAAATTATATTGGTGATGAGTGTATGGCTGGTGCCTATTGAGAGGATCTGTTGATTCGCTGTTATATCGTACTTTTGAAATAATGCCGACATTTATCAACTTTAAATTGCGATTATATCAAAACATTCTTTTTGTTTTTATGTTCCTTTTCATCAGCCACCACAGTATCTAGAATCATAGATTTCAGCCAGCATTTAGATAACATAATAGAGAATATTGCAGAAGCATAATTATGGTTGTGCAAGGAAGTGCTCTTCTACAACATGACATCTAACAGCTATTATTGAGTGATAATTAGGTTCCTGAAGTAAAAAAATTACAAAAATTGAGCATTACAATATTCAGTGCTAAATCTGCTTCATTAAGAAGAGGAATGGCTCATGATTACAATGACAGTAAAATAATCACTGGAGCTGTTATGGTTATGGATAAAAAGGTACATGAATTTCGCCTAAAATACAAGGCGAGTATAGGACTTACCCTGTTCCCTTAAGCTCAAGGTATGAAGGGCAGAACACGTTGTTCTGGGCCAGATATGGGAGGCCATAAAAGGACTGTTGCATGTTACACTTCAATAACTGTTACAGGCTTGTGAGTCATTCAGATTCGTCTGAAGCTAGCATTGGCATTTGTCATAGCACACTGTGTCATTGTATATTTACATGTATGCCTTAAGCAACCATTCATTTAAGTCTGTGAAGCTTATGCAAAAGCTTTTTGATTGCATGCTACATAAGGCATAAGGCTGCTTCAAACTTTTAAGATTTGGGCAATACGTTTATGAACTGTGTGACCACTTTGGTAGTGCTTAGCTAAGGAGTCATTAAATTTATGCATCTGTGAGCAAAGTTAACAAGTTTTATTATTAATTTACTAATATTGACCTCGCATAACATGCACATTCAAACAGTTTGAAAAATAATTTTTAGAGTAAAGAAATTTCTGTGAGAAATAAACGCTTTCAGTTTCATCACAGGCTCACAAAAACTGACAGCTGGCTAAAACCAACGATTATTTATAGCACCTATAACTCTGATCTCTCCACCCTGGCCTTTTGTCACATTGACAATGCTACCACAAAAATATCGGTGTAAGCTAATGCCTTATTCTTCACTTAAAATCGTAGCAGCATGTCTTCATGGCAGAGGTGGGCTAAATATACACCATCGTTCCATCATGAGCTGCTCCTGCACTGCATAAATATATCCAGCTTTCGACACTTGCAGCCACCGGCATAAAAATTTGGTTTCATAAAAATGAAAAAAAAAAAAATGAGGGTGGGTATGGCTTTTGTATTTTATTCAATATTGACACACATGAACAATTGCAATTAAGCCTATAAAATTAGTCGCATTTGTAATCGTTTGGAAGGAGAGCTGTGGGGGATAGGCTTTGTAATTTCTCCGTGTTTTGGCAAAAGCTCAAGTGCACAGGCAAGAGGAAGAGCAATAAAATTTCATCACTATGAGACACAGTAATTGGAACTGTATGCAAGATTCACTCCAGCTCTATAAGAGCAGATTTGGGTAAGCTCTGCCCACATACTCACCTGGTATTTGTCATCTCTTCATCTGACTGAATTCTGAACTCCCAGCGCTCTAATGCTTCCTTTGTCTCAGCACTTGATATCACCAAAACAACTTGATGGACAGCCTTTGCCTCGAGCCAATCTGCAAGGTCATCAAGCAAAATTATCAATAAGCTTCCTTGCATTATATAAAACATAAGTTTTTGTTTCATTTTTGTTTGACTGTATTTCGTTTAACCCTTTGCAGTCTAAAACTTCTACCCACTTTCTGGCTCTACCGATTGCAAGCTTGCCCATGGGCAACTTATGTATCACTGAGCTCATGGATTGGTCATTTGCTCTACGAAATAGTGCCTTGGCCTTCCAGTGATGGAGTTTCAACTGCGCCAGTCCGCATTTTCATTTTTTTTTGCTGCCCTCTGCCGTTTTGCAGAGCTCGATACTACCGGGAAGTTGTATTGCCAGAACGAAAGGCTCTTAGATAAATAGGCATTTCGCTGCTCTACCGGTGGGGGAAGGGTGCTCCTCGAATTGCTCTTCCTCCTTGCGCCGTCGTGACATGTGCTCATGTCGGGGACGTCCTCCTCAGTGATTGGCTGTGCGGCAATGGCGTATCGCTAACGTTGTGTCACACTGCCAAAGTGAACAGAGTCACGACGGGCTACGCCTTCCCTCGCCCTATGATGGAGAAGGGTGGCGTGGCCGCATGAAAATTTGAAACCAGCTGAAACGGTTGTTCTAACCTCTTTAACTTCCTTATTATAGCATGTATTCAAACAAAAAATCCTTGCAGCAGGATGTTCACACAGCAAAAGTGCACAAGTTTCTCTTCATAACATTTTTCGGACCACAGGGTTGTTTAGTGGCCCTTGTAAATGCCTTATATTACTAACCTTTGAGTTGTGCCAAGATTGTATCCAAATACTTCTGCAGGGATTTGTCACATGTTACAAGAATACTGAGACCATACTTCTGAACAGTAGCAAACATCTCTGGTGGGTAGACTCCACGCTGGTAGAGTATGCTGTTGATGCCATAATCTGTACGGAAAACATAAACTAGCTTTAAACTTCACACATGGCCAATTTTGAACAGCATGAGCCACATTCACTCAATTGTAACGCGACCACCGATTGTAATACCAGCAATGACTTTTCATTGCGTCTAGGAGAGAAAAAAACAAAAAGCAAAGAATTGCGTGCACTATTACGCTTTTTAGACTACTTGAATTTTGGTGATATCTGCATTCAATTGTTACACGAGGCTCGACTTCAGGTAGCAAAAATCTGGGAAAAAAAAACTGCTGTTTTATTCAAGTAAATACGGTATTATGACTACCTCATTTTTGTAAGGACATCCACTTTTGCCAGATTTCCACCCAGCTTAACATAATGTCAAGTTGGTTCCTTAATGACATACTACAGAAAAACAATACCCATACTGTTCCGTCATAAATATTGACACTAGCGTAGTTTGAGGTCATTCATGCAGTATCACATTGATGCATATAATGCCAAGAAATTTTGATATCACTTGCACAGTTTCGAATTTGCCCACTCACACATGCAAATAGCTATAGCTGCACATGAACACATTTCTGAAGTAAACATCAGTCTATAGAAAGTATGCTCATCAATGATTTTAATAGAATTCTGGCAATTTCATCAATGCTGCAATGAATCCAGCTATCATGATGGCATTTGCCATGACTAAAATATGTAGTGCCAGCTTCAAGGGGGCTAACGGTCAAGTTTTATGAAAACTGCTTTCTTTTGTGCAACAAAAAGCTGAACGATCATAGTGTCTAATCATGGAATAGTAATGCAGAAAATGTCATGAAACATTTATAATCAAAATGCTTCGATCTGCTGTGACAATGAAGCCATATACACACAACAAATGCTGCTAAAAGCGGGAAATGAGCATGACAGGGGTTTGGGTTTGTGCGGTGCGTGGAGGTCTGTTGTGTATGCATGCACTCGGCACACATGTACCATGACTCTACAACATGTTCCACTAGCTTCCATGAACATGTCCCACTAGATACTTCTCAGTGTGTAATTCCTTTTACCTCATATGCACTGAATAGAGCATCTAAAGATCATAATATTGCCACCCGTAGATTAAAGCGGGTGACATGCTCATGCAGAGGCACAGGACACAAAATAAATGCACGTGCTATCCGTCTCTCGCATGCACGCCCAAGCGACGCGTCTGGCAAGAGTCCTGCTGCTCTATCCCTACGTCCAATAAACCTCACCTGGACTTTTAAAGGGACGTGACAATATACATGCTCTAATGTTCAGCAACAATCACGGTGCACATGAAAGCATTAGATTGCACACAGCGAAGACTCCATAATCCACCTTCAAAAGTTTTGCTATACTTTTAAACTTGATTTTAAATTATAAATGTTACTCAGATCACAAAAAGTACATCAATATGTCATTATAATTTATTATCATTTCAACCATGATCTAAACACATGCTCTTGTCTGTTGTCGGTGCCTTTAGTTAAGTGGTATTGAGGTCCTAACACTTAATGGCATTAATCATGCTCTATTTGTCAGACAATACAATACTATCCTTTATAAATACAAGAGCATTTGTTTTCACCACTCATACCCACTCTGGCCTGGCTGTCTATCCAGCTTTGATGGCGTGACTGCAAAAATGTAAGAAAGAACAGACTCCTAGAGGAATAATGTCTGGGTCTGTATGGGAGCACCTCTCATGGTGAGATGCTCCCAAACCTAATGTACAGCTTGGTCCTTCTTGAAAGGATATGCATGAGTGTATGTTTTTTTTGCACCATGGCAGCTGCTTCGTGCGTACGTCAGCAAAAGGTAGCAAGAGAAAGCACATCCACTTTTGAGTTTCTATTGGTGGCTAGAATAGACATTGAAAGAGACGCACGCTAACCATATTAAAAATAATTAAATGTAACATCGATTACTCTGTGGCATTGAATACTGTACAATACACATATATGTATCCACATGATTTGCCATAACTTCATATGTGGCTCACATCTCAAGCAGGGACAATTTGATGGATATGTAGGGTTTAACGTCCCAAAACCACCATATGATTATGAGAGACGCCATAGTGGAGAGCTCCGGAAATGTCGACTATCTGAGGTCCTTTCACATAGTTTCCAAAAATTAACTAGAGGGGACTCTGGCGCTGCGATCGTTCAGGGACCATGGGAATGATGCGTAGTACACGGATTTGCCCAGTCTTCGTACTTGCGGAGGGCGAATCGCACTTGTGGCTTCGTTTATTGCTGTGTTTCCATTTTGTTTCAAAGGAAAAAACAAACCATTTCGAACTTCGTGGCCCGAATTTAAATGGTAAGCCTAAACAAATAAAGTGGTGAAGCGCAAATGCTGAACATTTGCCGATTTTCGTTTCGTGAGAAAGTAGCTCCAAGCCACACAAACACACACGAAGCTAGAAGTATGAAGATTAGACAAATTCATGTACTACCCATCATTCCCATGCTCCCTGAAGCACCATGCATTTCAGCTCCCATACACGTCACTCTGGGGTTTTGTGAATACGCAGCGCCACTTGTCGATGCAGTTTTGAGTAGTGCAAAGCCGAACTCCCTTGCAGTTTGCTGCGCACCAGGTGCAACTACAGCGTACGAAACAATGATTGAGCAAAATATTAGGTGCACTTGCACATTCAACACTTAAAAAAAAGAGCTACGAATTTCTCTTCACTAGTCGGAAGCATCACTGAATCGCCGTGAAGTGTTTGCTGCTTCACTCGCCAAAACAACAGCGAAAACAAAGCCGACGCAACAGCTCTGCACTCTACAAAAAAAGACTCCAGTCTATGCTAGTGTTGCGCTGTGTATTGCCACAGATGTAAAGGGCTTTAGTTTTACTGATTTCCGCAGCTTTCGCGATGCAGAACGGCAAGGGCGCTGGATACGTGTCGTTGTGAACGTGTTGGGTAAGCGAATTATTCGCGTTCTCCACAGCCATTTGCATGAGAAAGTGTGGTAATGTAGTTCTCTTGTAATCGTTTTGAGTTGCCTTGACGGAGAACCATGGCAACTTTGATTATGAAGCTTAACAGAGCCTCTGACCGTGGTGCACACGATAAACATCGCACACGCCCACAACCACATATAATCTGAAGTTGTCACCGCCACACAGCATTATGCACGTAGTGCTTTCAAGCCTCTAAGTTCCGGCTTTAGTTAGTAAATGCGAACACATACGTCATCAGGTAGATCGCAAAATGATCATGACCACAATTAGGTTTTTCTTGCCGTTAGTCTCTGCGATTGCCAGAGCTATTTCGGGGGCCTCGGTTTTGCCTTTCATTGTACACCTATAAAGTGGACATGCATGTATCCCCATTTGCAGTACATATAAACGGATGACAACCATCAACAGAACATTCTAGCATGGATAATAAAACACTGTTCAATGCACAGGAAGCAAGAGATCACGATGGAAAATGCCACTGCAAAGGCGAAAATCGCCAGTGCTATCCGTGCCGGATAAAGATAACTTCATACCACTGATCATAAGATACATTGCTTGTGTATGCACTTCATCAATTTGAAATCATGTGTGTATGCCCAAGTTTAACGCATTCAGGCGTTACAAAAAGCACGTTTAAGTGCTTGCCTCAGACTCGATGTCATGCGATGCTCGCTTACACTTAAATTGCCAGTTGCAGTACGCCGAAATAACTGAAACACATTTTGTATTGTACCCGCAGTTCATTTTCATGAGCAGTATACTCTCCTAAGGCGTGGTTAGATTGGAGGAAGATGCTTGCCAGGTCCTTGATTTTCAGAAAACCGCGCCTCAAGGCCAACGAATGAGAAGGGCCTATGCATGTTCACTTGCGCACGGCTCTCTTTGCACTACCCATTTATGGCCGGCGCGCCGAGGGGGCCTGTGGTGGCGGCGTTTTTCGCAGCGCCGCCTGGGCAGAGTCTGACATCTATAGACACTAGAGCCAGAGTTCTCTCAAGTGTATATTTAGGAAACTATGTGTTCTTTAATGTGCACCCAAATCTGAGCACACGGGTCTACACCATTTTCGCGACCACCAAAAATGCAGCCACCACAGCCGGGATTCAATCCCGCGACCTGCAGGTCGATCCCGCAACCTTACCCACTAGACCACCGCGCCGGGGAGAGCAGGGACAATTTAACCGCTACAAACTTTACAGGGAGAACTACAAAGAGCCTGCGGCGATGACTTGAACACAACGCGTGCGGCGCTTCGCATGTGCAATTTTTTACTTAGGTGAGAAAAAAAAAGGGCTATCGTCATGGGTTCACGTTACCTCGCGAGCAAAATTTAAGTGCAAAGAGCTGCCACAACTATCAAGGACACTGGCAGGCACTGACAAGCGTAGCAAGTACGCGAGGCCATCGGTACGTTCACAACAGCGTTGGTATTACAAAATGCCTTGCTGTTACAGCGTTCTCAGGTTTGATTAGCCCAGATGTAACATAATAAAATGGAAAGCAACACAGCACAAGGACATAAAATTACTTGAATCTCGGGCGTCATTTTATAAAACGGAGTAAAAACATTCCAACTTACTGAAGAACTCCGCCACGATCTGGGCAGAACCTTTTAGGGTGATGGCATTTTGAGTAACTGTTGAAGCCTGCATGGCCGTTGGCTATCAAATATTTACCATATAAGCTAGAATACGTTTTATCGACAATGACCATAGACATTGGGAGCGGATTAACCGCCTTGGCCCGCGTCACAGGGTTACCAGATGCCGCGAACCTCTAACAGCCAAATATGACTCCGTTGCATCGTCGTGCTCTGTTATCGTTGTAGCCCAAACCAACGCCTCCTCTATTTAGATGCCTGTCCACAGCCTGCCACGTGAGAGCAGCTGCCACACTCTTTCTCTCTTTCATTTTCGATTGGATAAATGGATGGATGTGGCTGTACCCTTTAGATCGGGCGGCGGCTACCGTCACCTAGCCGTAATACTTAGGTAACTAGCTATTAGATTTATCTTTCTTTATTCTTTAAATAGTGAGGTTGAGGATTCGTACTTTGCAGTGAAGGGTTTAATTTTCACTCGTGCCTTGACTTAAGCCACCAATCAGATAACCTCCTTCTAGTTAAGTCTACCCGCTTAAAGTCTATTTTGCCCTCCCTGTCCCTAAACCCCAGTACTTTGAAAAACTCTGCGCCATCATCCTGAATTATTGGGTGAAGCCCTTTACAGAACATTATCAAGTGGTCAGCAGTTTCCTCCTCCTCTCCACATGCACTGCATACCGTGTCTACCCCTTCGTATTTGGCCCGATATGTCTTGGTTCGCAATACTCCCGTCCTGGCCTCAAACAGTAGAGAACTACCCCGAGTATTATCATAGATTCTTTCTTTGGCAAGTTCCTGCTTAAAAGTTCGACAGATCTCTAGTACGGACTTCTTAATCGTTCCAATTATCCACATGTCAGTCTCCGTTTCCTTCACTTTCTTCTTAACCGATAGTTCTTTTTGGTTTGGCCACCTGCTGTTTTCTAAGTATTTACCAGTCAATTTCCTGGTTCGCTTCCTCCATTTTGTATCGACATTCTTCATGTACAAGTAGCTGAATACCTTCCTAGCCCAACGCTCCTCCCCCATTTCTCTCAATCACTTCTCAAATTTTATCATGCTGCTAGCTTCCCTGCCCTCAAATGATGTTAATCCCATATCACCTTGTACTCCCTGATTTGGTGTATTTCCGTGAGCTCCTAAGGCAAGCCTACCTATTCCACGTTGCTTAATTTCTAATCTTGCTTGAACTTCTGATCTCATGAACAAGACCGCATTTCCGAACATCAGCCCAGGAACCATGACCCCTTTCCATATTCCTCTCACAACATCATACCTATTGTAATTCCACAGTGCCCTATTTTTCATCACAGCTGCATTCCTATTACGTTTATTCGTCACGTATATTTCGTGTTCCCTTAGGTACTCGGTCCCATTGCTTTTTGTATTTGTATTTATCTGTTATCTCTAGCGTGACCTCCTGTATTCTAAGCTCACTACCTTCGTTATCATTAAAAATCATGACTGCTGATTTGTCCTTACTGAATCTAAAATCTAACCTATCTCTCTCATTACCGCAGGTGTCCATCAATCTCTGCAAATCTTCCTTGTTGTCGGCCATTAGCACTATATCATCTGCGTACATTAATGCTGGTAGTGCCTGATCAATGAGTTTTCCTTGTTTGACTAAAGAGAGGTTGAAGCCGAGTCCACTTCCCTCTAATTTGGCCTCTAATCCTTGTAGGTACATCATGAATAACAAGGGTGATAGTGGACACCCCTGCCTAAGTCCCCGTTTCACCTCTGTGGGCTTGGATACCTGCTTTTCCCACTTTATAACTACCATGTTACTTTTATAGATTTCCTTTAAAAGATTAGTGACTCCGTCTTCCACACCCAGTGTGTCTAGTATTCCCCACAAGTCCTCTTGAACCACGCAATCATACGCTCCCTTGATATCCAAAAATGCTAGCCACAGGGGCCTGAGTTCCTTTTCTGCTATTTCAATGCACTGCGTCAGTGAGAACAGATTGTCTTCCAACCTCCTGTGTTTCCGAAACCCATTCTACAGTTCCCCCAGCACCCCCTCATCCTCTATTCATGCCTGCAGTCTTTCCTTTATAATCCTTTCCTTTATAATTAGTGTTGGTTTCTAGCGCCACTTGTGGCGGACGGTGCAACAACTCGACATTTTGCATAGCCTCCGAAATTACAGATCTTGGATAGCTCTTGAATACCACCACATACGTATAAGTGTGTCTTTACATATCTGTGCCTGAGTTTTCTATTTTCCATGCACTGCTTTGTATGTTTTTGCTTCAAGATACGTGTTCAAGGTTCAATTAACGGCTAAGGAGTAGCCGGCGCCATAATGGTGCGCCAACATCTCCTTATATATCATATCAATAAAAAAAAAATATCATATCAATCTTGAATACCACGGAGAAAGGAAAGTGTTGAATACTGACGAGCCTATAGGGACCACAAGTAAAAAAACGCCGTGATAATATTGTCGGTCGCGAGCGCAACGCCGTGGCGCTTGCTCGAAACTGAAGGCAGGGCGACTCCGCTGGCAACACGAGCCATTCGTCAGGCATCCTAATAAAAGAGGCGTTACCCAAACGCATAGAGTTTCATACAATAATACCTAGAGGGAAATCTGGCGCAAGTTCCTACGTGGGCTCTTTCAGCGGCGCTTGTAGTTGTACCCCCATGAGAATTATGGGAAGCATAGGCTTCGGATATGCTTCAGGTCCAGGCGGCCGTGTTTAGATCATAGAGTCGCTCACAAACTTACCTAGAGGGAAATCTGGCGCTGGTGAGCTGCTGGATGCAAGAAAAGGCAGTATATCTGCACGTCAACAACTCGGGATCACTTAACTCAAAGTCAAACGTCACACGTCGTTGGAAAAGCGATCGGCTTCAACTGACTATGCCATAACAAGCGACTTTAAGGTCAAGTGAAAAAGAAAAAAAAAAGTAAATAAAAAACGGGGTTGGGAGATTTCTTCACAAAATACCCATGGGAGAGACGAAAGCTAAGTGAGAAATGCTTAACGTCTTGTCTGCTGCGTCTAACCAAGTGGTCTGCCCCCAACGCACCTCTCGTTTTTGTGTGTGTGTGTGTGTGTGTGTGTGTGAAGTCGAGCCAGAAGGGCATGACAATGCGTCCAAGGTCAATCTTGTGCGTCTACTTAGCTTTGCTGTCGTTTTGTAGTCGATTTAAACGAGTTTTGGCAAGACGCGCTCACGAAAAAAAACGTGAATTAACTCGAACTGATATTTTGAACTGGCATAAGATGCTACATCTATGCACAGCGGTAAGTAGACGACGTAAGCTGTCAAATACGACTCCAAAGCCGCAGTAAACTTCATACCTAGTGGTCTTCAGCCTTTTTGAACAACAATGGCGCTGCTTCAGTGCCTTTGTTGTACCAACGCCTCCGTTGTTTATACCCACGCTGCGCGAAGAACGAAACTGAATCTGTAAAAAATACGCAGACAGACTAAGAGTACACGATTGCAGCGCCAGGTTTCTTTGGAAACTCTAGCTCCAGAGGGGGAACTACTCACTCGCTGTATTCCAGTACTCACCGTAGACGGCTAGGGTGCCACCCTAGCTCCGCTCCGAGAAGACCGCATCGTAGACAAATGCGATGCAGGCTACTTTGCTGTCTAAACAAGATGGCAGCTTAGCGAATCGCTCAGATAGATCAAATCTCGCCAGAATGGCCGTCTATACCAAGGAGGATTAAAAAAAGTTGCTGGAGTGGAAATGATTGCGCAGAAGTGAAGTCGTTCCTCTGGCAAGATGGCGGCTGTATTGGTCATCTTACTAGGGTCATAATAAAGTATCATCGTTGAGCGGTTAAAAACGAAGCGTTTCCCTCGCATGCCCAACGAGTTTAATGTGTTAACTTCGTCGGGTCACATAGTGCTCCAAGTGCGTCTTACACTTTTCCTTAGTGAGCCTCTTATCGGACGCAAAGTTATTTGAAGATTCAGTCGCCCATACTCGTTTCTGTGTGTTGTTTCGTCGGGAACAACTTTCTTTTAATATAGAGCTAACGTAGAATTTACATAACATATGAAAACCACTTGATCTTAAGTGGGCAATATCAGAAAAGAGCATGTTTTCGCCATCTTGGCAGTGGCAAAAAGTGGCTTCACTTCTGCTGGCAAGGCATTGCGGGGCTTCCACTCCAGCAATTTTTCTTTAATCATCCTTGGCCTACACACAAGCAGACGCTTTCCCAGACACTCAATGTGAGTGACGTTTATTTGTTTTTATTTTAACACGAAATAAGCCAGAAATTACAAGTATTACGTTTGTTTCTTTCAGCTTTTTTTCTCGACGTGAGGTGGCGCATCGTTGCGTAAAAGCTGTCTAAACGTGTTCCAATTTTCGGACAGCATGAGCTCGGTGCGTAGACTGTCAACGTGCTGTGTTAGAATTGGAACACAGCCACTGTAGTCATGGGATCTCACTGACAAAGTGATGGTGATGATAATGCAGTGGTGGTTGACTTTTTTGCTCTCTGTGGTGTAAATTGGAACTTGAGTGCTAGCGCGGCCGGCCCGCGAGCCCACCGTTCTGAAACAGGGTAGC
Source organism: Rhipicephalus microplus (assembly GCF_043290135.1). Lineage (NCBI taxonomy): Eukaryota > Metazoa > Arthropoda > Arachnida > Ixodida > Ixodidae > Rhipicephalus > Rhipicephalus microplus. Next base: position 206,569,843 of record NC_134710.1, on the reverse strand, counting down.
GCGTGCATTCTCTTCGTTTTCATTTCGTGGCAGTTGGCTCGGTAACGACGTGGACGGTCTTGGAGAACGCCATTTCTAAGGTACGTCAGAGACGTTATCGAAGATTCGGCAAGATACAACGCCTCGGCAGTGCAGAGAAGTTGGCTGGGCGAAGAAGCAAATGTTTTGAGAGCACTGCTGGCAGACTGCATTCCTTAAAAATGCCCACATCTGACGAAGCTTCTGCGCCTGTTATTTCTTACCGCCAGAAATATCGTAACCTAAAGCGCAAGTTGAAGTTTCTTCTCTACGAGAATGAGTGTTTCCAAGAGGAGCTTCGTAAGGCGCAAAGAAAGCTTCTCAAAGTGACGCGGGACAAAAGTTTTCTTCTCGACCAGATCCTTCAATACGAGTCGATCGACTCGTCTTCGAGTGACTCAGATGCGACAGTATCTAGTGACAGCGATTCCGAGCTTCGTGTTGAACCACCACCACCGCCCCCAGCAGTGAAGAAAAAGAAGCCGTCGTCGGTGACCCCTGGGGAGGGCGGAAACGTCCACCACATTCCAGTGGCTAGCGTGTCGGCAACAGCGGTGCCCAGTGCAACTCCGTCTTGTTCGATACCTATTAAGACTGAAATTATAACACCGGGGCCGCTACCGGTCGCTACTACTTCCGCTGCATTGGGTGTCCTGCCTACGCTCGCCGCGAAGTCTGCCGTTTTATTGCCTCCCGGCGCATCACTGAATCTGACGGCTGACAAGAAGAAGAAAGTAGCCAGGGCCTCCAAGCCACCGACAATGACTGCACTACCGCATCCTAATTCGAAGCCCATTTTGGTCTCGGGCGTTCCGAAAAGGGTAGTGGAAGCGGTCGATGCGCTTTCGGTGAGTCGTCTGGACGGCCACATGACTTCAGAGGAAGTCGAGAGGCATCTGGAAGCGAGGCAGGCACTGCGCGATTTGCTTCCTGAGAAGGCTCCGCTCACTGTGCCGGCTGAGCTTTTCAGCAATGAACCACCGGCCGACCTACTTGACGGCGGGCCGCCCCTGCTGGCGCCTGGTGCCTGTGTGATGACCTCCACTGACGCTGAAGGGGACGACGACGAGCTCATTACTGGAATAGCGTAGCAGTGTTGGAGCGCATAGCAATTCGGAATCGCCATATGTGTAACATCTATACTGGACCGACACTCAAGGTAGAGCTATGAAAGTCCGAATTATGCCGCTGTCCACTCTGTACAGTAAGGTATTTGCCCATTCACGGCTGATACGTATGTGGCTTCCCTGCCGTACTTCTTGAAGTCTTAACATGTTTGAGAACATTTCACTTGTGTGATTTATAGCTGTGCTCTTAATATTGAATTGAATAACACTGAATAATTTATAGCTTGTCTTTGGAAGCGTTCTGCTAGCTTTTTGTTTCAGGGCACAGTTTATTAAATAATGGATCAGCAGTAACCCACACACTACTGTCAGTGAGAGACCCGAAAAATCGAGGCTCTTGAAAACATGCGGTTCTAACTCGGATTTTCACGTTCTGCGAAATTTTTTTTTAAGGATTGCTGTACAAGAAAAAGGTGTGCATTGAGCAGTGGCACTGTCGTGCTCCACACACACGAACAGTTGCATTGGCTGGCAAAATTTACCTCACCGCACAAATCTGCACATGCTGCAGCGAAAGGAACTCTAAAATGATCTAGGACAGGGGTTATTTTGGCTTTCTTTTTACATTGGTATTGTGTGTACCTTGTGAATACACAACTGTTTTTTTAAGGGTAAGAAGGTACATGCAACTAGAATAGCTAAGCTGAGGAATATTTACCCATGGATGTGGAGAAACTGATTATTAGGTGTATTGGTCTGCAAATCTATGCTTGGTTTCCCTGAAGTGAACTTGCGATAATTTTTTACTGAACTGACTATAGTATTCTGGGCTACACAAAATGGCAACCATACACTCACCTTTGGCAGTGTGCACCTGTTGCCACCAGTTTGCACACTCCACGTCACACCATGAAGGAAGTGCACTAGCATCATTTTGCATGATTTTAAGCTTTCAGAGGATTGCATGCTGTACTGAGATTGTAAGATAGGATGTATAAAACTGTTCATTTACAACTTCTTGTGGCATAAGGTGAAGCAGTTCTTATATAGCATACAGAAAGGTGAAACATCTGGACAATGAGCATTTATAATAGGAAAGTCACAAAATTGAACTGCTATTAGCAGTTTCAGTAGCATATATCCTCTTGTAAAGCTTGTGGAAAATTGTGAGTATGAAAAGCTGGATTAGTATTGAAAAGAAAAGCGGAAGGTTGGCATCTGTGCAAGTTACTCTATGTGTCTGATGGCATTTGTTTGAATGATTAGGGAAGTCTTGGTTGCTGTGTGAATGTGCAAGAAGTAAAGCAGAACATTTTTTTCTAGCAGCTCTGCTGTCTACAATAGTTTTATGGTGGGGATGAGGACATGTTTGACAATTGCTGTAGTGTGACAGGGTCACCTTGAGCAGGTTGTTAGCAGACAGTGTTGGTGAACTTGTATCAAATGCATCATCAGCAGCAGAAACCTGACTATGCCCACTGCAGGGCAAAGGCCTCTTCCATGATCTGCCAATCAACCCGGTCTTGTGCTTTCCGTTGCCACGTTATACCTGCAAACTTTTTAATCTCATCTGCCCACCTAACTTTCTGTCTCCCCTTCGGGCATTTGCTTTCTCTGGGAATCCAGTCAGTTGCCCGTAATGACCGCGGTTCTTCTTCTTCTCCTATTCTCATTACTCTTACCCAATGCAGAGAATTGACCGAATGTTAGGTGAATTTCTTTGTGTGTGTGTGTTTCTTCGCATTACTATTTGTATATGCTAGGGATAGGTAACACAACAAATAATTACTGAGTATTATTTCTATATTTCAAAAGATAAATATTCATTTAGTATGACAATGTTTAGTATGACGATATATGCTCGATATTCTTTTAGTATGACTGATAAATTCCTCAATGGCGTAGTAAATATACCTGGACTGTAGCCCAGAGTAGAGGTGCCAAATGATAGAACAACTGATTCGGATAATTCCAGATCCTAGTTTGGAAGAGGTGGTGCTATGAATCTTCTTCTCAATGACTTATACCGGCGTCAGGATAGAAAATAATGACTGATTGTTTCCTCCTCCTTACAGAAGAGACACAGAAAAGACAACGCTTGACTTGCTCTATGCAGGTAAAAGTTGAGGGAGGTAACCCGGCAGCGAGGTTTGGTTATGGCCACTTACATTATTCTCGACCGCGACAACTCACTGTTCCAAAGAAATGATAGGCGCTTATATTCTGGAGAAGCTGTCAAGACAGGGTCTGATAAGAATTTTTTTTAAGTTAGTGTGCGGAATTGTGCAGTTGTTATGTATGTTGTCAGTGGGAAAAGCGGAATGATTGGCATCAAAAGTGCTGCCTTTGCTGAAGAATCAGCGTTTTCATTTAAAAACAAACCCTTGTGTCCTGGTACCCAAATTAAGTGGAGACACTGTAGGTGAGCAGGAACTAGTATTCTGAAAAGCTTTAGAAGAGGCATTTCACCAGATGTAGAGAGAGAAGAACACACATATAATGAGTCGGTGATGATTGCTACTACTGGATTTAAACTGGGTAACTTTTGAAGAGCTAATATTATGGCCATAAATTCAGCTATAAAAATTGGGATAAAATCTGGCAGTCGTAAAGAAAAAGACCAGTCAAGTTGAGGGCAGAATATTCCTATGCTAGTTTTTCCTCAATTTTAAATGCATCTGTTGCAATAAACGCATTCGTTGGCAGATTATTTAGATGCTATTGTTATAGTCCATTTAAAATTCCGTGAGGTAAAAATTTCAAGTGCCGAAAAAATATTGTGGTGGACAATGTCTGTGAATTTAGGTTACATGGTCAAAGGACGTACATCACGAATTTGTACATTCAGGGAATCGAGTAATGTTTGTAGAAATATGATTTTTGGCTTGCGGAATCTAGGCCAGTGCTCGGAGAAAAGTATATCGGGATTGGAAGTGAAAATTATTAGAGTATGATTAGACAGTGTTTCGTACAACTGTAAGAAAGTCTGCACCATAAGTAGGTTAAATCTGCTTAACAGGGGTGGTGTTCTAGCTTCCAGGTATAATACTGCATTCGCCACATATTTTGGAAAGCCTAAGCACAGCCGTAAAGCCTCTCGCTATAACAGGACCAGTGGCTGAAGCTGGTATGCTGGCGCACCGGAAAAACTAACACAGCCGAATTCCAATACCAGTCGTACATACATTTTGTAGACCATCAAAAGGGCTTTTCTTCCCATACCCGATCTGCGGCTGCTCAGCCTACACAATACACCCATTGTCCATGCACCTTTTGTTGTGATATATTCAATATGAGCTTGCCAGTTTAGTTGTTCGTTTTATATGACTCCGAGGTATTTTAATCATTCCACTTGCGGGATATCCTGCAGCTTGTAAGTCAGAGATATTCTCACCGATCGTTAACCGGAAAAACCAGAACAGCACACTTCTTGGCATTAAGACTTAACTGCAGTCCATCTAGCCACTTCTCGAGTTCACTTAAGCATGACTGTAAAGTTTCATAAAGGCAATGTATGTCAGCAGCCATAGCGAAAAAAGCAATGTCGTCCACATAAACATAAGCCTGCACCCCTGATCGAATAGGAATAGTGCACATCAAGATGTTGAATAATGCTGGTAAAAGTACTGATTTCTGGGGCACGCCTCGCGTCTGCTTGTGCTTGCCGGAAGAAAAGCTATCTTTAACGCAGTAAAATTCCCTTTCATTTAAAAATTCTGTCACCCGTGCTACGATATAAGAAGGCAGTCCATGGCACCGTAAACAGTTTATTAACACAGAATGTTCGACACTATCGTATGCTTTACTGACGTCTAATGTAACTAACGCAGCGTATTGTTTTTTATGCCGGGCAATGTGAACCCGACTTTCAAGGTCTACATGCGCATTTCAGATTGAATGTCCAGATCTAAAGCCAATTTGGCTGGGGCTCAACAGCTGTTGGTCATTTAAAAATGTTGTTATACGACCACGAAGGACCCTTTCAATAAGTTTCACTGCATTTGATGTTAATGCAATTGGTCTTATATTGTCGATATTATATCCAGTCCCCTGTTTTTTAAGCAGTGGTATGATTTCACAATCTTCCACTCATCAGGAGTAGTTTATTTTGCTGAACAGATCCTTGGGGAATTCCTGATATATTATTTTTAGCATTGAGTTTGTAATTCTGTCAGTCCCTGGTGCTGAGTTTGGCAACCTTAACATAGCCTGATCTAATTTGGAAATCGATACTGCTGTGTACTCAAAAATGGCTGATGTATAAACCGATGGTGGAAGGCGCGTTGTGAATCTATTTTTTAACCTTTGAGCTAATTGATTTAGTGCTTCCTGTAATTCTTGTGAAGTGTAAACCACCGAGTCCACATTTCCTGGCATTGGAATTTTCTTTGTACAACATAGGAAATTGAACAGTGCTCGATTATTTTTTTTATTTAGATAGGTAGTCTAAGTGATTCTTATCATATTCCTCTTTCGTGCGTGATACTGTACGTTTAAATGTTCCCGCAATGAATTGATAATCCTTCCAATTTTGTGGGCTCTGATTTCGTATAATATGTTTCCATGCCGCTTTTCTCCTTCTCAGTGTTCCACTATCGACTGGGTGGAGCACTCTTGGTTAACGCTGACGTAATCACAAATTCGGAAGTGTTTTTCGCCCACGTGCTGTGTGCCCGGCCCATGTCCAGTTCTTCTTGATTTCAACTATGATATCCTTAACCCCAGTTTGTTCGCTGACCCACTCTGCTCTCTTCTTGTCTTTTAATATTACACCTACAATTTCCTTTCCATCGCTCGCTGTGTCGTCCTCAATTTAAGCTGAACCCTCTTTGTAAGCCTCCATGCTTCTGCTCTGTAGGTAAGAACTGGTAAGATGCAGCTGTTGTATACCTTCCTCTTGAGGGTTAGTGTCAGATTACCATTCATAGTTTGAGAATGCTTGCCGAATGTGATCCACCCCATCCTTATTCTTCTAGTTTTTTCACTCTCATGGTTCAGCTCCGCAGTTACTACCTGTCCTAAGTACATTTCTTTACAACGTTTAGGGTCTCTCCACCTATTGCAAAGTGCTGTTTTCTGCCGAGACTGTTGCATATTACTTTAGTTTTGTGCATATTAATTTTCAGACCTACTTTTCTGCTTTCCGCATCCCCTTCAGTAATCATGAGCTGTAATTCATCCCCTGAGTTACTCATCAAGACATTCTTGTAAGAAAAATCAATGGTTACTAAGATACTCTTCATTAACTCTTATCCCTAACTCTTCCCAATATAGGGTCCTGAAAACCTCCTGTAAGCATGCGGTCAATAGCATTGGAGAGATTGTGTCTTTCTGCCTTACATTCTTCTTTATTGAGATTATGTCGCTTTCTTTATGGAAAACCATGGTGGCTATGGATCCACTGTAGGTTTCTTCCAGTATGTTTATGTAGGGTTCTTCAATGCCCTGATTCCATAGTGCCTGCATTACTGCTGATGTCTTGGCCGAGTCAGACGCCATCTCGTAATCTATGAAAGCGATGTATAGGGGTTGGTTGTATTCTGTTCATTTCTCTATTACCTGATTGATAGTATGTATATGGTCTATTGTATGGATATGGCCTGTACAAATATGGATATGGCCTGTACGAAATCCTGCTTGGTCCTTTGGTTGAATGAACTCTAATGTCGGCGCTATTTTATTAGTTATTATATTTATAGATGTTTTGTAGAGAACGGGTAGTAAGCTGATCGCCCTGTAACTTTTCAAATCCTTGACGTCTCTTTTCTTATGGGTTAAGATGATGTTGGCGTTCTTTTAAGATTCTGGTGCCCTTCCCGTCAAGAGACACTCAGTATATAACTTAGCAATTTTTCTAACATGACTTCTCCACCATCTTTCAAGAGGTTCGTGGTTACCTTATTCTCAGCAGCGGCTTTGTGTTTTTGCATTTCTTCTAGGGCTTTCCTTACTTTCCCTGTTGTTACTAGTAAGATGTCAAATTCCTCTGGACTATTATTGTTTCTCACAATATCATCCTGGTTGTTCTGGCTTCTGTACAGCTCTCTGTAGAACACCCTCTAATAGCACAGCTCGACTGGCCTCACTAGATATCGTTCTAGCGTTTATGGCAGCCAAGTTCAAATTCCAATAGTAGCCTGCCCGGACCCAGAGATTCTTAGCACCCTCCGCTATGTCCCAGGTCTGACCGCCGCCTTGGACAGTTGCTTTGCAGCCGCTGGGGACTAAGGGCCAAAGGTTAATTGCTGTATTCATGGGAGGTAGTGTCCAGGTACTGCACCAGGGTAGCCAATCCTGCTCTGGTGACTGAGTGCATTACCGGCAGCTGGTCGCCAGTGAGGCTACACCCCAGACCTCCCTTTTTTTTTACGATTCCTTCACCATGCGTTTTGAGTAAATATATAATTAGGAATAGTCCGGCATGTGCATACGAACCGAATTTTGTGATGGTATGCTAGGCTGCTGCGCTATCTCTAAGTAAAGGGTTTTGTTGCATTTTCTTAGCACTGTAGAACTGTAGATTACTACCTGACTGTATCCAATGCAACAGTGCCTAACTGGTGGTGCTTATGACCTGCTCAGTGAAGTTAGGAAAAATTTGTGTGTTGCCTTGCTTATGATGTCTCATGTATTGAATGGGTTGTGATGGATATAATCAAGATGTATTTAGTAACTTTCTCCACGTTCAGGCAACATATTGCTCATAAGTTCGAATTTTGTCCGATACTCTCTACTTCTGTTGTAAAAAAATGCTTTTCATTCATGCTGAAATTTAAGGCCAAAAGCTGAGGAGCGCAATGCCTGGCCATGCTGCCATCGCAAAAGGCACAGCAACACATGTTCATCGCAGCTGTCTCTGGGCAAAGGAACGTGGGTGAATTTTATTGGCTTTTATCAGCGGCTTTTTTTTTTCAGGCTGACTAGCATAGCAACGTTTCATGAATGCAGGGCTACCTGTGGTATTGCATTTTGAAGGTGTTTACAGTAAAGCGACCAGTTTACACCGTTGATTTTTATGATGTGAAATGTTTTAACTTTTTATGTATCATTGTAACATATCAACACAAGTATAACACCATCAATGGCCAGAGCATAGCAACAGATCGAGTGTTGGCAGGTTGGGTGAGCAGGTTGTAGCAACTTGAAACCTAATCTTTCTTTTTGGTCTTGTATTTTTTTTTCTAGTTGCCTTCATTTTGCAGAATTTTAACTACAGTGCATTGACTGATTGTTTATGATGCATTTCTGTGTGAAGTATATTACCTTGCATTTTTAATCATTCCTTAAGGGGCACCTGTTATGCACTTATATAACTTACTTCATGACCATACAATGTTCTAATTTTTATATATTGTAATACCGGGTATTCAAAATTAAGCTTTATGATTTTTTAAAATTCTGCTGTCACTTATTTGACACCTTTGGTAACGCGTAATGACGCAAAAGGCACAACGCTTTCTTGAGGCACACACCCAACAGCTGCATGAAAGCGTCGCCAGGTTTGCTGAGGATATGGTGTGCTTGTGCCACCGCGTGCACACCAACATGCTCGAGGCTGGAAAGCTAAGTCATCTCATGATGGGCATCAGGGACTAGCTGTTTGTTTGTTTTGTGCGCAATCCGCCAACAAAAGTGGACAAGCTGATCAGGGAAGCCATTGCAATAGAGAGTGGGCTGCAGAACAAGGCCGTGAGTCTGATCAACCGGCCACCGGCGCAGCTGGAGGCGCTGCCGCACTTACCGCAAATAACGAGTTTTCTCTACGCCACCTGGTTCGACAGATCGTGTGCGAGGATATTGCGAAAAAGAACGCAAGGTACACAATGCTGTCACAGGCGCTCCCGCAGCAGGAGTTGCCTCCGTCGCTGAAGTCGTTCGCCACGAACTTCGACAAGCATTAGCCTCTCCTTAACAATATTCCACACCGCCGTACCACCCGAACTCGTATACCTACACAGACTCGGTGCCTCGTCTATTGACTCCAGAAGTATCCTACCAGCCGAACGGATACACCTATGCAGACGCTTTTCGTCGGCCCACGCCCATGCTGGCGCTGCAGTACTTCGAACAGTGCTTCCTGCCACAGTGCCTCCTGTGGCAGCCTGGGCCCAGCAGCATTCTGTAAGGTGACCGTATATGCAAAAGACCGACATAATGCGCACTGCAGATCGCTGAGCACTCTGCTACAATTGTGGAGAGCCAGGGCACATTTACCATTTCTGCCCACATTGCCTAGCTGAATACCGCGGGAGTGCACCAGCCGCTACGCGCCGACAGTTTGATGAAATCCGTGCCCCCATCGACGACGACCAGGCTAGCCGGTGGGACGACCATGCTACCTTTCGGATGTGCTCACCATCTCCGTCTCGGTTTGCTTCACCAAGCTGCCGTAGTTTTGCTGACGCCTTCAGGGGCCGGTCTCCTAGCCCACGCCGGGGAAACTGAAAGCAGTGATCTCTGGCGGGAAGGTTGCAAGTTGTCGAATTGCCGAAAATTCCCCACTGCTGCCGAAACACGTGAGCGACTACGATGAAGATACCGCCAAGAAAACTGTGACTGCCGGCCTCGCTGCGACAATTGATGGCTTCGAAGTGACGGCCTTAGTCGATACTGGTGCAGACTTTTCCATCACGAGTGAAGGTTTGGCAGACGAACTCAAGAAAGTCGGGATGTAATGGACGGGTCTTTATAGCCGAATTGCTGGAGGCCAGATAATGACGCCCACGGGAAAATTTACAGGAAGACTCATGACCGAGAATGTGCCTTTTGTAGCCACGTTCCTGATCCTAACGGAGTGCTCCAAACCTCTGATACTGAAAATTGACTTCTGGAGAAAGTACGGTGCTGTGGTAATCATACGTGATGGTGTGATTACATTCGTCACTGACAAGCCTGTGACCCATGACCCAGACCAAGAACACAGGGTGTTATGTGTAGTTGACGACGACGTCTGCATGCCACCACTGTCATGTAGTCTTGTTTCAGTGTGGTGCGGTGTGCACTGTAATGAAGACGCCATAGCTGAGCGCATCACTGTGCCTGTCTTACGCCAAGGCATTGCCATCGCTCGCGGCATCGTCAGCTTAGTGGATGGGCGTGCGGAGGTGTTTCTCACCAACTTCACGAATGAGCACCGGTACATCGGTAAAGGCACTGCTCTGGCATACCTTGAGGAGCTTGACTACACTCACGACTGTCTTGTTATTCAAGGGGAAGCCACGGCCCGTTCAGCACCGCATACACTGCCAGTCAACATTGGTCCGAGTTTAACGCCAACCGAAAGATGCTGTCTTATGGAGCTGCTCAACCAGTTCAAGGACTGCTTCTCCTCGACGTCACAAATAGGTCAAACGCCTCTGACTAAACACCGCATCATTACAGAAGACACAGCAAAACCGACCCAATAGAACTCATATCGCTTCGCTCAGAAGGAATGTGAGGTAATTCAGCAGCAAGTCTAGAAGATGCTAAAGGATGCCCCAACGCGGTGGTCTAGTTGCTAAGGTACTGCGACCTGTGGGCTGCTGACCCACAGGTCAGGGTATCGAATTCCGGTTGCGGCGGCTGCATTTCCGATGGAGGCGCAATGTTGTAGGCCCGTGTGCTCAGATTTGGGTGACAAGAAATTATTGGGCACAAGAAAACCCACACTGGTTGAGGCAGCACAAGCATCAAGATCGCTGGAGTGTGAATGTGTAGTGTGGCATACTCGGGGACAAGATCATCAGACCTCACTTTTTTGAGGACAACTTGAACGGAAAGATGTACCCAGAAAAAATATTAGGTGTCGTCATTCATGACCTTGTCTGCAGTTTTTCCCTGAATGACCTGCGCCAAGTATGGTTTCAGCACAATGGAGCACTACCATATTTTTCTACCAGGGCGAAGAACTGGTTGAACAGACGTTTTCTACAACAGTGGATTGGGTGCGTAGAAGCAATGTTTTGGCTACCAAGATCTTCTAAACTTTCTCCGCTCAACCTTTTTTTTGGGGGGGGAGGGGGGCTACGTTAAAGATCGAGTGTACATAACAGAGCCCAGTGATGTTAATGACATGAAGGACAGAATAACATCTGCCTGTGCAAGTATTCCTGCAGAAATAGTGGGCCAAGTCATCGAGTCAACGCAAGAGCGGTTCATGCTTTATGTTGCTGCCGAAGGCAGGCATTTTGAACACTTTTTAGGGCCTTGGCGTCTTGAGAGGTGAAGAGTTGCGATGAGATTTGTGCACAGCCGAAATAAGTTTATGTAGCAGCAGGAAATATCTGTTAGCAAGGATAAGATTGTTTCAGTTTGTGGCGGCTGCATTCCCGATGGAGGCGGAAATGTTGTAGGCTCGTGTGCTCAGATTTGGGTGCACGTTAAAGAACCCCAGGTGGTCTAAATTTCCGGAGCCCTCCACTACGGAGTCTCTCATAATCATATAGTGGTTTTGGGACGTTAAACCCCATATATCAATCAAGATTGTTTCAGTTAATATTGGAGGAGTTGTTCTCTTCATTTCAATAAAAGTTACAGTACTCTGGCATCAACAGTCGCGCTATTCGCGTAGCCCAGGCAACGACCACGCACGCTTCTCTAGTCATTTTTTACGCATGCGGGCTGGTATACAGATTCTCTGCCGCTCCATTATCTCGGCATGGTATTTGCCACTTCGTTAGAGGCTCTGTAGTTGAGTGTTGAGACACTCCTTTCAAGTGTTCTTCAATTTCTTATTCAGACGGCCGAGAGGACAAGGCTAACTAATATCACCTATGCCTACGCTTCCACCCTCTTCACACACTTAACAGCACACACAAGAGATGCGTCACTTTAGGGAGGAGCTTTGCGCTGAGCCTCGCCTTCTTGCATGCGTAATCATGGGAAAGACAATTAAACTTTGGAGCCAGATATCTCGGAGCACAGGCGTGCTAGAAAAAATCTTCCTACTGAATTTGTGTACAAACACCACTGCCTACATTTTTTGAATATGAACATGCCAACTTACTGCAGCCAGTAAAAAGGTAATTATTAAATTTTAGTGAATTGGGCTGCTGACAGCAATAATTATCATCTGAATTTTGTCCCCTTGGCTGCTTATTCGCACAAGTGGTTCTCGCATGCCTTTGAGTACCTCATTTTTTAAAAATCGTAAATCTTAACTTTGAACACCCGGTATATCATAAACAGAAATGTGATGTTAAACAGCAAAGAGCATAGTTGCACTTTAGGTGTTGATGTACCTTGTAGATGGTTTGTGGCATCTTGAAGCCTAATGTTGTTGTGCATTTTGTTTGTACATTCACCTTTGTGTTATGTAATTTTTTGACCTGTGCATTAAAATTTTGCTTGCGACAGATTGTTATACGAAATAACTATTGCATCCACCCAACCTTCTTTTCGGGGTACCTTTTATGCAGCTACATTATGAAGTGTATGGCATGGACTGCTTTAATATTTCATGTATGAGTTGTAATTTTGTAGATGAACAGAAGTGAAATTTAGTATAGAGGACAGTCGCACTTATATGTTGATGTACCCAGTAGGTGCAGACTGATGGCATCTTGAAACTCGCTAATGTTTTAACAGCAAAGCTGTTCAAGTCAGCCGTAAAAAGTGTGTCGTTTCCAGTGAGGCCGCAGCTGCTAGAACACCTCGCTTAACCTTGCGACGTCATACCAAGTCATGCATGTGCAGTAGCGGCAACCATGACACTGCTATTGCTAAGCCTTGCCTAGCAACGGAGATGCCTGGCACAACAGAGTTGCATCATGCTTTCGCCGCTCGAGCAGATACACTGCAGCTACAGGACGCACAAGGAAAATACATTCTCCTGAAGAAAAAGCAGCACATTGTGAAGTAAGGCTTGTTGCTGTAGAAATGGCAATGGCAGTGGTGAACAGATCCAGGATAACCTAGTGGCAGCCTAGTTCGACCTAGTGGGAGCCATGAAATGCCGTAAAATTAGCCAGCTTCCTGTCTCAAGCCTTGCACAGCCGAGTGCAAACTTTCGCCCTTTTTTAATGCTCTTGCTCACATATTTTAAATTTGTTTTATGTAATTTTAACCACAGTGCATCGCTGGATTGCTCATGACAGCTTTTTGGGTGAAACAATATTGTAATGCGTTGGTAAAATTTTTCTAAAGGGGCAGGATCTTTCATGAGAGGTATGGAATGTGCCTAGTATTCTTCATCTCAGTAATATTTCTAGAATTTTTTTAATGAACTTTGTATCGATAGAGTAATTGGCAAATAAATGCTGCCACTGCTGCTCCCTTGCCTGATTTTCCCCATTTTTGTTGTTAGTGAACTTGATGCTTCATGTTGTGTCTATTCGAGAAAATACCCATCATTTTCTGCTCATCTCTGTAACTAATCCCTGTGAACTGAACAAAGAAAAACCGCCAGGGCTGTGTGAAACGCACAGCCCTCAAACACTTCAAGTAACCATGGAATGAATTCACTAAAAGAGCTTATTGCCTCACGAATTCAACACCACAAGAAGTTTAAGAATTTGTCCAGTGCGGGTGGAGTTCACCAAGATTTGTCGCATGCTACAATTGCATTCTCTCTTCTCTCGTCCCGACAAAGGCGCTGGAAGCTAAGCAGGGAGGGATGGCAGAGGCAAAAATAAAATACGCCACACGCACCTCGTGACCTTGAGCACTTTCCTCTTAATTTTTTCTTCGAATGCGCGGCTATTTCAGTGTGATCGCGCATGGACAAGTCGCGGCCTCTTACAGCAATCTCTGTACCGACCGAGTGCGCCATGTTCAAATCGGCCAATGGCTGATGGGCGTTCTACGAGTGATTTTTAAGCGTCTTCCGTGATTTTTCAGGAGAAGAGAAAGCAATTTTTAGCTACTTAATTAGTTATAGTGAATTCCAGGCCATGTTATGGGCTATAATCTTTGGCTCGCATGTTGTCAGAGGCCTCTACTACCGAGCGGCAGCGTTTTCTGACCATGCTCAAAAAGTGTTGCAGGGCCCCTTTAATACTCTTTGGGTAGCTGCTGCAAGCTCGCTTCCATGGTACCCGCTATGCCATAAATGATAACATTTATGTATACTAGGCAGATATTCTTGTTCGCCTTGTCGTGTGGCCTATACCCACTGTTGGGGATTGGCAAGACATTTGCTATCCCATCCTTTGTCATTCCACATAGAAGTGTGGTAGCCACTACACACTTGAAAAGAATTTTGTGCCTTTTTTTGCTGTGGCTGACAACGATGATGAAGAATTAATGTCTGGAGCTTTTGTAATGGGTGGTTGCTTTCGACGACTCACTAATTATGCGATTTGCATTGTGTGACACCTTGTTATTCCTTTGCTGCCCAAAGCTAGTTTGCAAAGGAGTCACAAGCACCGGCGTGGTAGATTACTGGGCGGGCACCCGGGTGCCCGGGTTCGAATCTGATTGAGTCCATGGTGTTTTTATATACTAATTTGTTTTTATTATTTCTCGCGATAGTTTATGAACACCGGGGGCGGACAACTATGGTGCGCACGATCCTTATTGTGATTTCGTAACAGCTTTCGCTGTAATAAAGCAGCACTAAAGACTGGATGAGAAGAAAAGTCGCTGATGTCTGTGTCAGTGCTGTGTCTTGTTCTCATTCCATCTTTAACACTGTTTTATTATTCGTTCACTATGCACCAACCGACCCAATCAAACACTGCTAAATCCCTGGGAATATACTTGTACTTGGCAGATCACGAAAAATTTTCCGGTGGTTGATTCGTGAGGTAATAAGCTCCCTTGATGAAGCCATTCGATGGTTACTGTGAAAAGTGTGTCAGGGCCCCTTTAGAGCTTCAACAGATGTAGGTGTGTCGCTTTAAAAAAAGGAAAATACCTGCATGACATCCTGCTGCTAGTGAGCATTGTACTTTTCATTTCAAGACAAGCTCGCAGGCTGTTTCTGTCTCTGCTCAGGATTTTTTCACACACGCTCGACATTGACATTATGTAGGAGGTTTGTGCTGCCGCATTGCTTTGTAGCTCTCACTGCCATGCTGAGAGAAAAATGTTTTTGAAAAAAGTTTGGCTTGAAAACAAAGACTGCTAACCAGATGCAATATGTCCCGGCATACTAAAAATAGATGTGCTCTTTCTGTGCTGTTCTCTTTTTCCTACGAGTCCTGCAAGTTCCAGCTATAAAAATATTTAATATTTTAGCAGGAGGTTTTGAAAAACTGTAGTAGGGACTATGTGCTGTAAATAGAAAGGCAGACGCTACTTTACCATCAGGCTGTTTGCCTTCTGTGTCTTGTTGGAATTTCCTACAATATTTACTAGAGTTAACTCTGGCAGTGCGATCATTCAGCCGCCATGGGAATAATGGGTAGTACATGGAGTTGCCTAACCTTCGTGCTTGCGGCTTCAAACACACTTGTGGCTTTGTTTATTGCTGTGCTTTGGTTTTGTTTCAAATAAAAGAACGGACTGTTGTGGACTTAGGGACCTGATTTGAATTGGTGAGCTTAAACAGTCAATGTGGTGAAATGGAACTGCTGAATGTTTGTTGAACATCTTGCGACAAAGCAGCTGCAGGGACTTTGCCGCGGTGGTCAAGTGGCTAAGGTACTCGGCTACTGACTCTCCGGTCGCGGGAACGAAGCCCAACTGTGGTGGCTGCATTTTTGATGGAGGCATAAATGCTGTAGGCCCGTGTGCTCAGATTTGGCTGCACGTTAAAGAACCCCAGGTTGTCGAAATTTCAGGAGCCCTCCACTTTGACATCTCTCATAATCATATGGTGGTTTTAGGATGTTAAACCTAACATATCAATCAAGCAGCTACAGGAAACACACAGAGCCGAAAGAACGAAGCTTTGACAAATCCATGTTCTACCCATCATTTCCATGCTGGCTGAAGTTGCATGTGTTGCAGCTCCAATAGATGTCACACAAGTGCAAGTTTTCTCTCTAGTGTATAATTTAAAAAACTAAATGCGGCAACAGGCATGCAATGCACATGCACCCTCACCAGACCCTGTTACAAAATTTAGTTGCACACTTAAAAGTTGGAAACCATTTTACGTACATTTTTTAAATCAGTTCATTAGAGGAGCTTGAAAAAATAAAACTGCTCTGTTATCATGGTGCCATGAAAGGAGAGGCACTGTCAGAAGAAACTGTTGTTGTCCCCTTTGCCTGGGCATTTGCAGGTGGTACAGATTCCCTTCGCACTCTCATGTGCTTATACACTCCCTGTTAGACCATAGCGATTGTGATTCCAAGGAACACCTGTGACATAGGGTCCATACACATGTTACTTTCACACTCTCTCAAAACACTGCTCCCTAAACATACAAGATGCACAACTTCATTATTTCTTTAAATCACGTTTACTTTTATTGAATGAGTACAATGTGAAGAATATACAATAGAGTGTCCATAAGGTCAGGTAGGCGTACCAAGACCCCCGCACATGGTTATTGTATCCAAGCTACAAGATGAGCATAAAAATGTAAAAGTATCTAAACCAACTAAAGAAAATGGTGCAATAGTTAGTTACTAAAAAAAAAACATGAATAAGAGACAATAACAATGAAAGTTGATTAGTATAAAGTACTTTTTGTAATGGTATCGATATTTGACCAAAATATACAAATTCATGTTAACAATGAAGATATGCAAGGAAAGCCACGATGAAAAGTAACAATGCATTATCATGTAATGTTTACTACAAAATAAATTGGAAATAAAAAACACAAGGACAACAAAATACACACTGTAGGGAAGAGCAGGAGCAGAGAAACAAGGTCTTCCTTTGATTAGTGCTGTTAAGCAGAAAGTCTTACCTTGTGATTGATATTTCAGTCATTTTGTACCATGTAGCGATCTCATACTTGACCAAGATGACTGCTACTGCACAATTCATGCATCATGCTTGTTAGATTCCAGTGCCCAATTGGAACGTTCTCCTCTCGAGACCCAGAATGAATTAAGGGTCATGGATTTTTCTGAAACTCGCAAAAATGATTTTTTTGAATGCTAAGATGAAAAGTGTCACGCAGCTTTTCTGTATGTGGTGTTGCTTGGTTGCAGTACGTTGTCCAGTATATTACACCTTGGCACTTTAAGGGCTTTTTTGCGGGGGGGGGGGGGGGAACAAACGGTAGGGTGTTGTGGAAGCCAGTGACCAAAAAGACATCTTGCAATATAGATATACTATTATTATGTGCTGCTTCAAATTTGAGAGAACAAATCTGAATGGTCGTCTAGGTTCCAGCCAACGAATCTTAGTTTAAATGAGTGAGCATTCTCAAACCACTGTCGTTCCTTCATTATCCAATGAAATATCCAACTTTGGCAAAAAAAATTAAAAACTTCATTTCCATGCTTCACTTCCATTCTGCGGCGAGCATCTTTAGAAGTGTGCTAAAGTCGCGAGAAATGGCCAACTGGTTTTGTTCTCACTTGAATTGTGATGCAGTGGAGTTCGCTTCGTTGGTTGTTTGTGTGTGTCACTACCACTGTCTGTTGAAATCTGCAGCAGAGATGCAGAAATTTTAAAAAATTTTAGGAATTCCCATATTTTTTTGGCTTGTTTCACTATTAATATTTCTTTTGATAATATTGAACAATAATAATAGTAATAACAATGATAATGATAATGTTATTTAGTTTTAGGATAATACAATCGAACCTCTTAGAGACACTGATATGAGACAAATGGGAACACCAGTGTGCCTACAGTAAAATACGGGTTGATGAGAAATGCATACAAGGCACCCTGCTTATAAGAGACATATAAAAGACAAAAATTGCTGTCTAGGGCATGCCTCTTATAAAAGGGTTTAAAGGGCCAGTAAACACCCCAAGGTCCAAAAATTGTTATAAATAGAAATAAGTGCACTTTTACTTCGTGAACATGCTGCCACAAGAATTTTTCGAATACCTGCCATATTAAGAAAGTTACAGGGGATAGAACATCGGTTTCAGCTAGTTTAAATTCTTCGCGCGGCCTCGCCACCCTTCTCCGTCAGAGAGAGGGAAAGGCGTAGCCCGTCGTCGTGACTCCGCCCACTTCGGCAACGTGAAAAGACGTCAGCAATTGACGTCATCGGCGAACTCGATCAGTGGCAACGCACTTCCTCTTGCTGCGATGCCTGACTGTTTACTGTTTACCCGGTGCCGATGCTTAGCCGCAGGGCAGTCGCTCGATTTGACAGCAAAACTGTGTTCCAAAACCCGAACATGTAGTTGGCCCAATTTTTTTAGAGTAATTTGGGAGCAGACTGTCGCGCCATCTGGGAGCAGCAGCACATAACGCAAGTAATGCGTTTAATAGTGCGTGTGCTCATCAACTGATGGCGCGACAACCTACACACTCCAAAAAATTGGGCACTGTGGAATTACAATTGGTATGATGTTTGTGAGAGGAATACGGAAAGGGGTCATGGTTCCTGGTTTGACGTTCGGCAATGTCGTCTTGTGCATGAGATCAGAAGTTCAAGCAAGATTAGAAATTAAGCAACGTGGAATGGGTAGGCTTGCTTTAGGAGCTCACGGAAATACACCAAATCAGGGAGTACAAGGTGATATGGGATGGACATCAATTGAGGGCAGGGAAGCTAGCAGAAAGATAAAATTTGAGAATTGAGAGAAATGGGGGAGGAGCGCTGGGCTAGGAAGGTTTTCAGCTACTTGTACATGAAGAGTGTCGATACAAAATGGAGGAAGTGAACCAGGAAATTGAATGATAAGTACTTAGAAAGCAGCAGGTGGCCAAACCAAAAAGAACTATTGGTGAAGAATAAAGTGAAGGAAACGGAGACTGACATGTGGAGAATCGGCATGATTAAGAAGTCCGCACTAGAGATCCATCGAACTTTTAAGCAGGAAATTGCCAAGGAAAGGATCTATGATAATACTCGGGGTAGTTCTCTACAGTTTGAGGCCAGGACGGGAGTACTGCGAACCAAGACATATCGGGCCAAATACGAAAAGGTAGACACGGTATGCAGTGCATGTGGAGAGGAGGAGGAAACTGCTGATCACTTGATAGTGTTCTGTAAAGGGCTTCAGGATGATGGCGCAAAGTTTTTCACAGCACTGGGGTTTAGGGACAGGGAGGGCAAAATAGACTTTAAGCGGGTAGAATTAACTAGAAGAAGGTAATCTGATTGGTGGCTCAAGTCAAGGCACGAGTGAAAATTAAACCCTTCACTGCAAAGTACCAGTCCTCAACTTCACAATTTAAAGGGAAAAAAAGATAAATCTAGTGGTTAGTTCACTAAGTATTACGGCTAGGTGGCGTCAGCCACCGCCCGAACTAAAGGGTATAGCCACATTTATCCATCCATCCTAGGGTGCCTTGAGGGCGCGCGCATTGAGGCATAGCCCCTTGATCTTGGCAATACCCCCTAAAAAAAAGTGTGTGTTGATCTAGAAATGTAATGACTCTATCCTCCACGCACGCGTTTCCTCCTCGATTCTCCTCTCCCGCCTTCGGCGCGCGCAGCACCTGGCGCCATTTTTCGCCGGAGCTTTCACAAACGCGCCGCCCAATTCAATGGAGGCACGTGAGTTCGTGCCACTTCGGTAGTGTAGTGAATTCGGAAGAATTGTGATCATAAATAGAGAACACTGCAATGAACGTTTATTAGAAGATTAGTTTCTTCCGGTAGCTGTGTAAATGTGGCCTGCTACTTTAAAAGCCGCTTCATGAAGTGTTCAGTGAGACAGGTGTTTTTTTTTCTTATTATTATTATTATATCACACTTTACGTTCGCATTATATATAGTTTTGCTAGGGGCAACTGCTACAGATGTGAAAAGGAGCAGGTAGCAGCAACTACTCACTATCAGCTCGAGGTTCATATGTCTCTGTCGAGGGGGCTTCCTGTGCTTCACAGCTAGGTGGTAGAAAAATAATGCTCGAACTGCGTCGGGTTTCTGTTTTTTTCACCAAATCGTTTCAAAATATGCGGCTCAGATTGGTCTGCAATGGAAATAGCAACAATGTATAGAAAGCAGCTGATCACTCAGACACGATGTATAATTTTGTTAACAAAATGACAATTAAGTAACTATCTGCGGTGCTAAAAATGATTAGTACAGAACTTATCTGAATTATTGCATAAGAATCAAAATTGCAACTGACTGCCAAACCTTCGTGGCCAAACTCATCGATGTTATAATTTGGGTTCGTGTTACATGAATAGCAAAAAGGTCACCGAAAAACCGCAGAAAGGTGATTTTGAAGCACTTACTGAGCGAGCGAGAATTTTCGCAAGCGAGTGCGATTCCATGAACACCCCTTGCACGTTACCCGTATGCATGAGAAAACCAAATAATAATCGGCACTCAGTCATGCGTGCGCTGACGTCCAAACTAATGAACTGAAAAAAAAAAAACAATTTTCGCCAACTGACGCTATGCATCAGCAATGACGGGCGCGCTTATCGTTTAGACGAAAGCCTAGATCCCTCATCAAGAACGGTTAGGTGATGCAAAAAATCATTACGAGATGACGTCAACATCTGACGAAAATTTATTACGTCACAAAACGTGTGGTGTCGTAATGACGTCACAGTTCTGTCACGTTACAAAACTTATGCAAAATAAAGGCTTATGTTTGCTATCAGGAAGTTGATGTTAATTATTGACAATTTTTTCTGTCAGTGCCTAGCTGTTTTTATCTTTTTCTAGCGCCAGATCGCACTTTGTGTGATTCTTTTGCATGTGAATACCCGCCACGACCATGAAAAAAGATTCTCCATTAGATGACCATCGCCAGTGTTGCCTCAATATATTCGTTCACTGACTTATTTTTTCCACATTAATTTTCAACAGATGCCAACGATCACGATAGGCGCAGTCGAAAATCTGTGTCATAGCAGGTAACTGTTCGCTGCAGAAAGAATTCTCTGTAGTTCGTTTGCGACTGGATAACCATTGCTGGACGTGTGATTCGATGGAGTCTCGACAGAATTCAGCACATTCAGGAGAATCCTGTTTTAAACGTAGCCATTTGTATTCTGGTTGCAACAGTTATTGGTACAACCACTGGGCGTAGCGCCAGAAAAGTACGCAAAAATTACAAAATGTCCATTCGTTTCACCTGCACTGAATTCGTGAACCGGTTCCTGGAGGTGTGTGCACTTCGGTATTCGTTTCATGAGTTCAACATGGCGGCAGCGGCACCGCAGTATTCGTTTCAATAAAGTGCAGCTGTCGTGCAAGGCCAGTTCACGAATTCCCTGCACCTGCTTGTGAGGTAGTTCTGCAGTGATCTAGAACACTGTAATATAGTTCCGAGTTCGTGCAGTACAAGATGGCCGCAGCAGCAGACGACACAGCCGATTTTATTCGTGTCTGTTTTAGCGGCGTGCAACAAGGACGACAGTCAACATTTGTTGGTAGACACATGCCAAACAACGTAAGCGGCGTCGTCTTTTACGAATCAAAGCCTGCGAAACCCTCGAGACAGCCGACGAGTAGGATAGGGCACGACATCTGCGCTCTCGTATTCATTTTCGCGTCTCTTCGCTGCTGCACTTGCTGAAACGTGACCTGCACGAACACAACACCCAGACGGCACCACCATGAACTAATTCTGGAAGTGCAAGGTGAATCGAATGGACCTAAAGTGCGCGCTATGTTCGCTACGCGAGCTGGGTGCAGCCCCGGCGAAAATATGGTGCGAGCGAAAAAGAAAAATATCAGCGCAGCGCATGAGTCGCGTGTCTCCACGGGCAACCGCGAAGGACAGACAGACAGACAGAAAAACTTTATTAGAGCAAGTGTGTCTGGACCCCCGGGATCCCTGGACCACCGCGAAGGAGACCAGTCATCGCGCAGAAGCAGCAGCGCAGAGCGGCAGAAACACTGAAGGGGCGAGGAGAGAGTGCGGAGGTCGTGCGCTAGTACAGTCACTGCGTGCAGTGGATGGCGGTACTTTCCCAAGATGAAGGGGCTTTACTCACTCCCCAAAACTGAGCCAGTGACGTGTCCCGATTTCGATATACATGGAGCCTATGGGGAGTGTCGCAATTCATATGATTGAATATCTCTGTCGTAGCTGTGGGTGGGAACAGGAACTGTCGTTCACTTCACTACTGTTTGTTAAGACCTGGTTTACACCAATCGATGAGCTGCTGGCTGCGTCATATCGCCGATCACCGAGTTGACGTCACTACGTGTGGAATGAGCATTGGTGAGACGTAGGATGCAGCGCGGCAATTGTTTTTAGAAATAGAGGCTCTGCGTGGTGCGCAGCTCTGTAATATTGAGAAAGCATGATCGCGGCGGTCTACTTATTTACAAATTACCGAGATTGTTTGGAGGGTGTAAAAAGAAAGTCGGAGCCTGTTGACTGGCCTGTGAGAAAATAAATGCAGCGAAAAACATGTTTTGTACATAGTGCCAATGCAGCATGCATGCCTACTGTTGAGTTTCTGTTAGTTGTCATTGAGGCTTAATAACCAATATATTTGGCATTGTGAAATACCCAACAAGAAAACTGCATTTGTTGCTGAAATGTTTTTTTTTTTTGCATTTCTAGAGGTCTTACGAGTCCAAAGGAATGCTTAAGTATGCTTTAACACATGTGAGAATGCCTATAAATCTACCGGTTTTTTAGGAGGCAGTCGTAAAAGTCACTTATGCGCAGTCCGGCCATCACCAGTTAGCTGCAACTCTGCTAGTGTTTTGCCTGACACGTGGTAGTTTGAGGCATAGTAGCAACCAAAAGAGTGTTACTGCCGCTGAGTAGCAGCTGTCCCACATGTTGTGTCATGCCAGCATACTGCTCCCACGTGTTGCTAGAACACTGTTTCCAATGAGTTCATGCACAACCGATGCGTTGCTGCTACTGTTAATGTTCCACTGTTCTACCCTTGGGCCAACACTGCCATTTTTAGGGGTGTGTGAATATTCAAAACTTAAAAGAGCATAGATAGTATTTCCACTAAGTTCTTGCAATGAGTGGCCGCTATATTCAAAATTACAAATATTTTCAAATATTTCCTTTATATTGATCATTTCATTGATAGTGCACAGTAAACATGAAATTAAAGCAAAAAACTTAAAGCGTCTCTCACAAATTTGCCTTAGATGACTCGATGGTGAAATTCATCTGTGTGTCTAATGTACCATGCACTTTATATTGACGTTCAATGTTCACTGATTAGGCACAACATATGCCATTTCCAGCGGTGCTAGCATCATTGAAGGCTCGCTTATGCACCCATCACGTACCTTAATTCCTATCAATTTGCACTGCGTCAACCACCAACTTAGAGTACAGATCTTTATGAATATACAAAATTGTAGTTTAATCCAACAAAGGTGAGCAGTTGCACAGGTCATGTGCTGGTTACAAGTTTATATCAAGAGATCAGGGGTGCAATGCAGGATGGATGGCCCGAACTTCTCGGGCAGACGAGTTTGCTCCGAGCTCGCTTGCGGTGGCCGTGGCATGAAGGCACTTAATTGCAGAGTGCGTGATAGCAGCGTTGATAAAAATGGCTATACGAACACGCGTGGCGTTGAACACGCAAATGGGACATTTGCGGCGGTTATCAACGAAACTGCGTGCGAGCACGTAAGCGCCGCCACTCACTCAACATTTTATCTGTGCAGCGATCGATGTCAGCGTGATTGTCATGCTGTATTAAGTGCAAAGGATTTCTTAGCGAACTTCGACGACTTTGAGCGTATCTATCTATCTATCTATCTATCTATCTATTTATCTATCTATCTATTTATCTATCTATTTATCTATCTATCTATCTATCTATCTATCTATCTATCTATCTATCTATCTATCTATCTGTCTGTCTGTCTGTCTGTCTGTCTGTCTGTCTGTCTGTCTATCTGTCTATCTGTCTATCTATCTATCTATCTATCTATCTATCTATCTATCTATCTATCTATCTATCTGGCCGCCTAGGACTTTTAGCTCTCCTGGCCGTTTCGATAATGGTATCGATACCAAACTTTGTATGGCATAACATGACTGTATGAAGAACATATTTGACTAGTCATAACATGAAAATCATGACATGTATGCCATGAATGTCATAATTTACATTTCATGGTCCTGCAGCTCTTGCGGTGGTTTCGTTCGCATGGCATGGTGCAAAACTGGTATGATATGGCATGATTGCATGGCGAAACAAGCGGCAGACCCTAAAATAAAAATTATGATATGCGTGTCATGTAACAACATGACTAATGTCACGCTCATGATGTGCTCGTGGCCGTTTCGCTAGCGTCATATATACCAAATTTGATATTACAGTACGTGAATGGAAGACGAAGGTATGTGACTGGTGCAAACATGATAATCATGAGATGCGTGTCATATGTAACAACATGACTACATGCTACGCTCATAATGCGCTCGCGGCCGTTTCGCTAGCTTCGCATGTACAAAACTCGGGATACGCGACGCGAACGGATGGCATAGGTAAATTACACATCCAAACATGATAATCACGACATGCGTGTCATGAAACATGGCTACATGCCACACTGATGATGCGTCGGTCGTTTCGCTATAGCTTCACATGTGTCAAATATTGTATTACGTGGCGCCAATTAATGACGAAGGCATGTGACTGGTGCAAACATGATAATCATGAGATGCGTGTCGAGTGAGATCATGACTACATGCCACAGTCAAGGCGCCAATACATTTCGACGTGACGTGGTGCGCGTGCTCGCCGGCGTTCCTCCGTTACGAAAAGCGGGAGACGCGGTGTTGTCTGGGTAACGCATCGGCGCGAAATGCAGCCGCCGCTTGCCGTCGGGCAGACTATAGAGTGCTCGCGTTTTGCTAACGTAGCGTCACTGTGCCCAGCGTGCGCGCATGTCAACGATACATTGCAGTATACTGGGCCCTTTATGATGCGCTCGCGGCCATTTTGCAAGCTCCACAAATACCAAATTTGGTGTACGTGACGTCAATGGATG
The DNA here is from genome assembly GCF_043290135.1 of Rhipicephalus microplus. NCBI lineage: Eukaryota > Metazoa > Arthropoda > Arachnida > Ixodida > Ixodidae > Rhipicephalus > Rhipicephalus microplus. The sequence continues at coordinate 206,544,847 of NC_134710.1, read as the reverse complement.
ATGAAATATATGACTAGTGCAAACATGATAATCCTGACACGCGTGTCATGTAAGAACATGACAACATACCACGCTCTGAGCGTGCTCGCGGCCGTTTCGCTAGCTGCACATATGCTAAATTTGTTATGACGTGACGTCAATAGATGACGAAGGTAAACGACACATCCAAACATGATAATGATGACACGAAAGTCATGTACGGCATCATTTGCCTCCATCTCGTAACGTTGTGCTGATTTTAATGTGACATATCAACATTTCTCATTCGTGGATTCCAACTGTACGTGGGATCTGCCCCCCCCCCCCCCCTTTTTTTCTGCCATCTCAACACGCGCCACTCACAGGCGTGTCTGTTGGCGTATGTCCTCTTTCGCACATGTTCTTTCGTTCCTTCATGCAGCATAAAAATTTCCACTCTGAAGGCATCAAGGGTGCACACACAACACCATCGTGCTGCTCGCTCCACTTCTTATCAAATATTGCAGATAAATATAAGAACAGGTGGTCACGATGGGCGCTCGCATCTTGTCGGGAATGGAGGAAGCGAACGGGTAAATACTTAAATAACTGCAGGTGGCCAAACCAAAAAGAACTATCGGTTAAGAAGAAAGTGAAGGAAACGGAGATCGACATGTGGAGAATTGGCATGATTAAGAAGTCCGCACTAGAGATCTATCGAACTTTTAAGCAGGAAATTGCCAAGCAAAGGATCTATGATAATACTCGGGGTAGTTCTCTACTGTTTGAGGCCAGGACGGGAGTACTACGAACCAAGACATATCGGGCCAAATACGAAAAGGTAGACACGGTATGCAGTGCATGTGGAGAGGAGGAGGAAACTGCTGATCACTTGATAGTGTTCTGTAAAGGGCTTCAGGATGATGGCGCAGAGTTTTTCAAAGCACTGGGGTTTAGGGACAGGGAGGGCAAAATAGACTTTAGGCGGGTAGAATTAACTAGAAGAAGGTTATCTGAGTGGTGGCTAAAGTGAATGCACGAGTGAAAATCAAATCCTTCCTTCAAAGTACCAGTCTTCAACTTCAATTTAAAGAAAAAAAAAAGATAAATCTAGTGGTTAGTTACCTAAGTATTACGGCTAAGTGGCGTTACTGCCGCCCGATCTAAAGGGTAGAGCCACATCCATCTATCCACCCATCCATCCAATAGAGTTACTGTATATGCTACCTAAAGGTAGCATATACATACAGCCACTGTAATATACAGAAACTCTAGTCGGGAACGTGGCTGTGATTGGATATGTCGTGAGCGCGGTGAAATTGAATGCGAGACATCGTAACCGCGTGGTGATGTCACTTTTACTTCTGCGTGCGTGTGTGCATAGTCTGCGCGATAAAGCTGATGGATTAATCGTGCCGCTCGACGTGAGTACTGCTCCTCGGCAAAAGCAAACGGTGTACCCGATATTCGCCGCTGGCGTCTGTCAATCAAACTGATGAACGCGTGAACTCGGATACCAACTCGTTGATTCTGAGAAGGCCCGAGTTCAACACGCGACTGTGATGGTATCGGTGTGACTGTCAAGCGTTTCATCCGGTGAACGCTAAGCGGCAGCTTCTTTGCATATAAAATAATTTGGTGAGTTTACACTACTTGTGCAAGGCTGAGGCCGTAGATGAGTTTGTGATAACCTAGCTTCTTGCAGCTTTTTAAGTTGGTTGTCTACTTATGTGCGTGGTCTGCTTTGAAGTGAAGACCCCGCATTGGTTATGTCTCAATTTTGATTGTACTAATCGGCTGAGGCTTACGGCAATTACACCGAGCTCTCAGGTTTTCATTGATAATGCTTATTTAATTAAAAAGGTAATTATCGCGGGTCCAGTTACCGAGGTCATGATCAATGAGCTATTGAACATAATCATGATTAGCAGGATACTAATTGTCATCATATTAAGGGCTAATTAGCATGGTTTTGCTTGGTATTACATTAATTAGCATAGTTTAGTTAGCTCATCAACTAGCATGATTTAGTTAGCCCGGTTCTAGTTTTACATGGCTTCATTAGCACGGTATTCCTAAAATGTGGCTTCATTACCTCAGCCTTACCATGACTTGGCATAATTAGCTTGGTCATAAAATGTCCTGGCATAGCTGTTTAAGTATACCGTCCAAGCAAAAAAAACAGAGCATATATCCGCGGAGTGAATGATGAAGAATGGGGTGAAGCTTCGGAGGGTTTATCGGTATAAACTGTGAATCGCCTGTCCGTCCGTTCATCTATCTGTCTGTCCGTCTATTTGTCTGTCCATCCATCCGTCCACACCTGCTGACTGAGTCATTAACTATAGGCAGTCACATCTCACGAGCTAGGAGGGACAAATCAACGGCTTTGGAGCTTTGCCCCTAATAGCTATATAATTAACCAGCCGCACATGCTCGGGTGCTAGAGGGTGATCACAACAAAGACGACGCGCACCGACCGAAAAGCGCACCAGTATGTACAGGCTGACAATGTTGATTAACATATAGCCTCGGGCTTAGCTGTGGTCGCGATGTAAGATGCTCGGCCGATACGTACTGATCTCAAAGGCCACCATGCTAATTATTATAAAACAGACTTAGTGGTGGCATTAAAAGCTTCAAAATTAATTCAAACACCCCGTGTCTCTAAAAAATATCATCACGAAATGTTTCTGACAGTTTTATTGCATGGCTGCACTTCTGCACTCAATGGAATGACAAACAAATGAAAGAAGATGCCTTTGGTTTTAAAACAACGCCCAACTTAGTCAACCGTTCTTGACGCGATGACTGGTTATATTATAACCCAATTACTAACTAGCCCAAGCCTGTCTTAGCGCGCTGTCTTAGCGGGTTGAGGGTTGGATTTGACTTGTCCAGAGCTAGGGAAGCCGCCGAGTTTCGCGAAACTCGGCCGATCCTGCACAGCGCCCCAGGAACCTGCATCTGAGTTTAGGTAGCTTCCAATCCTGAGAAGTATTCTTCTGGCTATAGTAGCTAAGGCTTTCGTGCAAGGATATATGGGTGTAGCACCCAATCCTGAGCAGTATTTTTCTGGCTATAGTGGCTAAGGCTTTGGTGCAAGGATATATGGATGTAGCTATCAAGGTCTTTTGATATGTAGATAACTTCACTGTATGCATTTACAGTGGAGACTTCACCAGGAAGGTTGTGGATATATACTAATGGGATAACATTTAGGTATTCTGTTGCAGACAATTCTTCACTCATTCATAGTGCAGAATAGCGTGATGGATGGCAGAATGCCAATAAGATCTTTAGCGTTTCTTCTAACATGACACACCGAGACTTGACGGCCGAGTTTCCCAAAAATAACAATTTCACATACTTAGACTTGCCAAACTTGTGCGCTGGCAATATGCTCCCCTCTCTCGGAAAAGCCTCCGCCCTTCTAGTTCTGCACAATGGAAGCTTGTTTAACAGGAGAAAGTAAAAGTGCACATGATGGCATCATCGCCAAGGTTTTGCCATCACCAGATTAAGTACAGGTCTAATAGCCAGATTAACCAACCTAAGCCAACAGGCTTTCGTGCCCATTTGCTCTCGAGCATAGATATGCCACTTTTAAAGTGAAAGTGTTTCATGCCGGGCTCCACCACAGCTCTGCTGGCGTATTTTCGTCACGGATATGACGTTGTAAAATGTAAAGACTGTAAAGAAAAAAATAAACAGTTTCTTTCGCGCCATCCTCTCAATTCGCAGCGTTAAACACTAGGCCCCGAAGCGTACATTGCCAAGGATGCTAACAACAAGCCATTTATGTATATCACATATCGTATGGCGGTCCTCAGTGCTCCGTAACTTTAGCGCGTTGTCATTACCAGTAGCGGGATGGCGCAACGAGCTCGCGTTGGGTGCGCTCTAAAGGTCGCCGCCTCCACGGAGCATGGTCCCTCCTGCACGCACTTATCAGGCTCGTAATTCGGGAGAGAACAAAGGTCACTTCTCTCGCTGCTGCAGCCGCGTATACGAAAGGAGCGGCTTGCTAACACATGGCGAAGAATTGTGACAGCGGATATTGATGCGGGACAACCTACACTTGTCCTGTGTATACTTGTGCACTAGTTTCGTGTGTTTTTGTTTCTGTTCGAACATAGCGCTTTCATTGTCAAACAAGGACAGATGTTAGTCCGCGCTCGTCCTGTGAATGCCAATTTCGTGCATGCTTTTTGCTTGAGGTGTGCGCTGCAAGTTTCGAGCTGCTTGCCGTTGTTCATGCGATTTTGAAATTTGTTGCTGTTGCTGAAACGATGGACAATGAATGCTAAACTACCTCGGTGAAGACAAATTTCACTTTCGTGCTAAACCAATTTCTAGACAGGGGGATCAGCCACGTTTTTTATATTTGTAAAAGGGAAGGAGTGCTAGACATGCTACCTTTGCCTGAGCAGGTTATCCACCACACCACATGTACACAAGGTCTGGCACTGCCTAGAAAGAATTGTGGAAAAAAAGCGGGGTTAAGATTCTATTTACCGCAAGGAATAAGCCCGGTTCCTATTGCATGGATGTGATTCTTGGTGGAACTTCCAGTGTGGGGTGTAAGAAGCATAGCAAAAGGTTTGTGGAATGTGCTAAAGGAGTTGTTTACATTTTTTATTGCACGGTCAGTGTGACATTAGCCAGACAGGGCATTGTTTAAACGATCACATCAGAAAGCATGCTGTTCAAAGTGCAAGTGCATCTCTGATTTTAATGATTTCTAGGTAATGGCAATATTCCATGTAAGAAAACCACATGAAATAGATTAAGTTTTTTTTATTTGCAAGGCATGGAACGAGCACGTGAGTGTGCCATCTAGTATTAACTTATAATAACTCTTTGTGCGAAAGCAGGACACATACATTCCACTTTTTCATCTGCAGAAAACATTTTCTACCACATCAGCCAATTGCAATAAGCATAATGTTAAATCCCCGAAGTCAACATTAAGAGAGGAAACATTTTTTTACCCCGCTTTCGAAGGGCAGATGTAGTGTTAAAATGGCATTGAATTTCAGTCAATTTTTTATGATACTGGCTTCTGAATTTTCCTCTTCTATCGAAATTGTCCCACTCACCCTTCACCGCTATTGCGGATATGGATACATGGAAACATTTTGCTTGATATCATATACCTCTTGAAAAGTAGGCACATGTGCAATGACAACATCCATACTCAACAATTTCGACAGAAAAAGCAAGGACAGCCAAATGTACAAAAAAGTGCTTGATGCATGCGGTGAAGTAAGTTTTACATGACCAGACTACAGTGGTATGAAGGCTCATAAAAGGCACAATTTCAGGTGATGTTCTTCTGCTCAAACAAGGTGCGCACAACTCTCTTCTTCACAACTTCAGAAGTGGTACTCTGTGCCTCTTGCTTTGGCTGTTTCATCCCAAATTCTCATTGATGCAATCGGGAGATGGTGCCTTCATGAGACAGTGGGACAGTGTTTTCCCACTTTTTGAAAACTCCCTCATGAGTGAGAGAGACATATGTGGCCCACTTTTTTTCAGTAAAGTGCTGGCTTGATTTTAATAAAATTTGCTTCGTTCTATTCCTTTGTAGTTTTTATCAATACACCACAGTCAGTTTTTATATCACCGTGTGAAAAATATAGGCGAACCTACAAAGGCTTAAATAATGAATTTCTGTATGTTTTGAGTTGAAGCATGCTTTTCAATATGTTAGCAGGCTGTTTTGCACATGTCTTTTTTCCTTTCCTGCTCGCTTTTGTTAGATCAAACTAAGATGTATATCATGAAGACCTGTGCAAGGGGTTGGTGGTTGAGGCAGCACAAGTTTGCACGAATTTAAGGCAATGGGGGCATAAGCCAGCTGTCAGTTGCACTGTCATGACAGAAAATGGCATATATTAAGAGCATACACCCCCAATGTTTGCTTTATAACACATGCTTGGTATGCTTTTCTTAATCTTTACCTGTTCTGGGATTTTATATCAAATCTTTCTACAATTATTACATTCATGATTCAGCACTCATTCCTTCTTCAATCAATGTTCCTTTCACTTCATCTTTGTTAATGTATGCTGTTACTTTTCACATATCAACCAACTTGTCCAACTTCCACCCTTTTTGTATTTGAAAACAGATTAAGTGTGCAAAAAGCAGATTTTCATTTTGGGTAACCAATGTGCTTGAATTCACAACATGGGCAGTTTCATCAGTCATTCTTACAGACTTGATTCATTCAACGAAAAAAAAAATTGATGACGATTTCCATACTTCACACACTCAAACTTCTTTAACTTTTCTTCCATGTTGCTGATCATTCTGAAAACTTAGCAATTTTCAAGCACCAAGGATGCATTAGGACAGAATAGTTGGTATGCCCAGTTTCCAGCTGCATAATGCCTCAATTTACTAGAGTGTCTTATTTGCAAGAGCAAACACAAGAAAATTTTGTATTTCACTGACTTTCTCTGAAGGTGTAAAAACGAATGAACAATGCAAAATATAATCACACGAATAAGGTTTTGGATGTCTCCAAAGGTTCCCTGTAATTTTCAAACATAATTGATGCCCAAAAGCAATTATAAGTTTGCATATGTTATCTTAGTTAACTATAGATAGCTGGTTATGCACACTGCAAAAGTATTTTAATTTGGCAAAGGCCACCACAAAATATGTACAACTGATGTCCTCTTAAGACAGTAAAGCACGTGACAGCGTAAAGACCAATCTAGTGACAACTTTTTTGCCAGGTTCATTTGCCATGTTTTTTAGCCCGAAAAACTTCTTGGATGCAACAAATGTACTATTATTCATTCCTGTGCTTACTTCCTCCCAGAAACATAACATGGGAGAAGAAAAGGTGGCACAAATAACTGAGAATTACGAATAGGTGAAAGGAAAGAGCGTCAATTGTTTTACCGCGTTTTAATGAACCTAACATGGGTGGAGGAAGTTTCCTTCTTGTGAATGAGCAATGGGGCATTGTACCTGCAAATGAAGGAGGCTTTGTCAAAAAAGTTGCCACAAACCTCGACTGTATGATTCTGGCAGGGGACACTCAAGTGTACATTTGCCGTGTACTTGCCCTATCGTACAACAGATCCACGAACCACTGCACAATTGTTTCACATGCAGGTCACTGTGGTAAGGCTTTCACAGTGACTGGCATGATGACTTCAAGGAATAGCTGAATATGACTTCAATTACACAACATTACTTGGTCATCCTGCTCACTGCAGTGCTGCATCTCAATTTAAAAGCTTTTTTTTTTCATTTACCATGCTATAACAAGGCAAACTACCTTAAAAAATTGGATATCAGTTTCTCTGGGAAATTCGCCATTAGGTTAGCAGTACATTATAGTTATTAAGCCACAAATTATTGTTCACAAATTTATGTACTTAAATAGACAGTAATCCAAGTGAATATTGAGTAACATGAGCTACTTGCTATGTATTCAAGGTTCAAGAGATTTAAACTACTCAGGATTGAAATTAAAGACTGAGTTCCATAAAAACATGCAAATAAGTATCTCACATGCACAATTGAAACAAAATTTATTGCAAAATCAAGGTAAGCCATGAATCATACGTATATATGCACAATTTCAATCACATGTAAAATGTTCATGAGAAAGGAACCATTATTGCTATATTTAGTCTAGTATTCTAGTAGGCACACTTCACTACACTGTGAAGAAAAACCTGAAAACCATATGCTTGCTGTGAACATGACTAAGGCACATAAAAAGTAAAATGTGAAAAAACATGGCACAGTTTACTTCATACTACAAGAAAATGACTATGCAATAGCATCAAGTGTAACTTTGGTAGCTGTAAGCATTTTGGTATAATGCTGAAATAAAAGAGCAGCATCGAATACATTGACAAGAACTACAACAAGACAGTGACTACTGCAAAGAATGGCAGGTTAGCAACAACAAAGCTTGAAAGATGAAACGAAGTTGGACCAGTACTTTTCAGTGACATGTTATGCCTCATTCTATGCTAGTCTTACCACCCATTTATCGCAAGTGGCTGAATTTGCTGATACAGCTGACGGTTACTTTGACGACTGGTTGAACTCAAAAAGCACGAAAAGGCATGCACTGGAAAAGGCGCCCCTGCAAAATACCAGCCCTAAATGCAATGAGACAACTTGAAACGAGCTTCAGCCTCCAAAAGAAGCCAACACAGAGGAACCAGCTACAAATGTTGACGGCTTACTGGCTTTACAAACCAAAGTATGTTTTCTTTTTTTTTTAAAAGTTGAAATCATGAATGATTTGAGCAGTAAGCAATGGAACAAAACACGATGAATAGTTTTACTATAAGTGAGAAATGATGACAGAAAGAGAAAGGGGGGGAGGGGACCTGCATGAACTGCACAAAACTAGGTAATCTAAGCCTGTTAGTGGAAGCTTGGAACACATTTATAATTGTTACCCAAAGTAAAGGTGTCTGTAAAGCTCAGCAAGAGTGCCAATGATTTCATTATTGAAGAATGCCAGTATCATTATATTGTGCATGTATGCCATAAGATGTGAAATCTCAAAACCCAAATGAGGCACAGATGCACAAACACAAACATACAAATAAAAAATTTCTCATTCATTTTTATTTACTGTTAAAAATCTGCTTGCAAATGGTACATTTAAGTTTAAGCATTTCATTTTGATAAGCTTTAGTTTTATTTAATATTTGTCCCACGACATACAAACTTATATTCTAATTATTAGTGCTGAAAGTAAAGTAGTGCTACCTGCTGAGAGTTCTTGAAAACTATTATAAGAAAAGTCAAAGAATTGTGAAAAAATATTCAGTCAGTTTTTGCAAACTGTTCTGACAGCAAAAACAGGATGCGATATACAAAATATGTACCTTGCTTTAAGTTTTGAACTTCTTCAAGTTGGAACAACCAAGAAACTTATAATTATACTTGTAATAAATATTACTCAACTGATGCCTGTGATATACAGAGAAGTTGTTGATTCACAAGTATGAAAACAGGCATATGCTTTATTAGCAAGCAGCCTTTATTTTGAATGCTTACAAAATTCCTAGTTCCCTTTATTCTTCATTACTCAGCCTTCAAAGCTTTGATTTCCAGTTTGGAGAAAATCCACAAGCCTCATCTGTTTCAATAATTAAGCTTCATAACATTGTCCTTCGGAACAACCTGACTTAGTCACATTGTTTATTGATTAACCTTCAACCCCTGATTTGGAAACTTGAGATGTTTATTTTGTTTGAAAGTCCTGCATGTGTGGGCATGTCTGACCGATTATTAGCGACGAGTCTTGCCTATAAGAAATTTTAATTTGGTTTTAAAGAATTGAGGTCCAATCGACATTTTCTGTGGTTTGACATAAATAGAGGCCCATGACTTTGCATAGGTCAAGCAAGGATTACGGACGTCAAAAACAATTGCAGAGTGCACACAATACCCCGACTGGCACCCACGAGAACTATTGTACGTCACCCCTCTTGCTCTGTTGTGGGGCTGCTCTCAAGGCGGTTTTGGCTGGTAACACCAGGAATGCTTTTCTTTTTTATGAGGGGGACACGCTCAAAGCACTCACTTCATTTCTTTCTTCACGGCCCATGGGTAAACCTATAAAAAAACAGTGCATTTGGCATTACCGAAGCTTGAGAGCACGTGGTCGCAGGTGCTGCCCTGCAGAGAGGCGCTAGTTTATTTGAATACTTCGGCAGGTGTTTTGAACTGACTCAGACTTGTTCTGTATTAATGATGCTAGCATTAATAATACAATGGGTTCGAGCATTTATGATTCAATTGCAGCATTACCAGACACAAGGTTACAAATTACTGTAAAAAAGTCCCAAACAAAACTTCTGCTGTCAGAGGTCCTTTAACTGACACTCGCGACTTTGTGTGCTTTCTACAGTATTTGTACAGACTGTACTATAAGACACCAAGCTTTACAGTATTGTGCAGAATATGCTTAAAAAGCATATGAAATCAATGTGCTGGTCAAGATCCAGTGAAAAATTTGAAATAGACTGTGTGTGTGCTCCATGCAAAAACAACAATTCCTAATAATAGGTTGTGCAAGTGCTGTTGAAAGGCTAATAAATAAAAAAAAACATCACAGTACAAACTAAATAAAATTGTACATGATGTTAGCTAAGCCTAATAATAATAAAAAAAAACATCCTGCATTTCTGAACATGTAAGCAGGAATGAGAAACCGTTAAAATAGTATATAAGGTTCGACCAGAAAATCAGACAACCAGACAAAAGCTACTGCTTCTTAGCTGTTGCCTCCATTTTTTTTTTAGAGCATTGTTGGGTCAACCAAGGTGCTAACCTTTTCTTGCTTCATTGCCAAGTAACTAGGAACACAGGATTGCAGTTTAAAAGATACCTCCTGTCGAATTTTTACTTTTTGTCTCGATGTCCCAACTTGCTAAAAATGTGCTATAACGCGGCACTAAAAACAATCACCAATTCAGGCTATACAGATAGACTAATACTTCAAAACATGTAAAATGTCATTTTTATCAACAACAGTACTTTAGTAATCTACGTTTATATTAAAGTAAAAATAGGATGTGGCGTGTGAATAGCACAAAACTGTGGTGCTAGCCCCATAGAATTCTAGCACTGCAGTTCTATTAGATTCTTGGAGAAAGTATCTTCTTAACATTAGCCGATATGGTTCACAAACTCGGGACATCCAAGATGTTCAGATGCCCCACTCTTCTCTAGAAGTCTATTTGCGCAGCGAGTGTGTAGCACAGGACAGATTCATAAAATCTTTCTTCTGATAATCTGTTACTATGTCATTAGAATGCTCACTGCAGTGCCACTAAACTTATTGCAACAGTTATTGTAAGAATCTGTACAATCATAATTATCAATAACCATCTCAGAGGCTGACCATTTCGTTGAGGAAACCTGGATTCACGCCTCACCACGATTACCTTTAACAACTACCAATGTCAAAATGCCATCTCTTGACAACGAAGCAGACAAACATGAATGGTTAGTAAGTTTTGTTGCCCACACACTCATGTTTCAATAGTTTCTTTAATGAGTAGTGCCTTGCTGGCTTTATATTTGATCGCACTACTTGCTCTTGCTACAGGTAAGAGAAAATGTTGCACTCATATAAATTCGTTGACTTGCTTGGATGACCATTACTTGGTCATCAAGCAAATAACACAAAATAACACTACCTCGTAGTGTTATTTTTGTGCCAAGGAAGGGCTTATTTTGGAATAAAATCATGTTTTAGTGGTTCGCATCGAGCTAGCGCACTTCAAATTACCCGTCTCAAGAAGTGGACCAACACGACTGACTCTCATCACTGTTGCCGTGCACAACGTTGCCCGGCTTTACTGCGCTAGTAGCTGCAGCTCGAAAGCAGTGGGAGCCACAGCAGCAACAACTGCCTTTGATCAATTTTCCGCTATTGGCTCTGAGATTGCAGACGTTTTTTATTCAATTGTACCTCAATAGATGGCACCACCTGTCCAGTGTAACTACGTTAAAGTTGATTTTTTGAATCACTCGTGCCATTCCCCATAGTAACGTCCGGCGGCTCTTTTTTCCATTAATCAAACAGAAACGAACAAGCAGCATTTTATTGCGTCTCTTGATGCATGGAAGGTTCTTTATTTATTGCAGCTAGATTGATTACTAGTGATTAATTGTAGGCGGTTCATCTGATGTTATCGGGATCATTTTCAGAAAGTCCTACTGTGGCACTTATGTTCTTGTGCACACTGTTGTTGATAATATTGTCGTTTTAGACGTTATACATTGAGGTTTCACTCTGACGTGAATTGTTATTTGACTTTGTCTCCTTTTAAGTTTGTGACAACATCATAACTGGCCAGCAGCTGACAAGCCAATGTGCTGATCCCATGTGATCACACCAATCATGTGGCTGTGTAATAATGCTAAGTGTGTTCCCAATTTTAGCAATCTATTTGCCTCGTTCCAGAATGACAAACCGTTGGTGGAAATTTAGCTTTGTCACATAAGTTGATGATTATTTTGACAGTATATAAGAACATAAATTTATTTTTAAAACAATTACTAGTCCAGATGACCAGAAATGCCTGCAATCCAGCCTGTGTGCTATTTCTAAATGGTGTGAAATTAAACAGTCACAAGTCAGTTGTCATTCAAATAAAAAATAAAAAACACTGTTTTAATTATATGTATCATTTTAACAACTGTCCCTAGACTGCGGCTGAAGAATATAGTATTAAGGAGATTTTTTGAGCGGAAAGGTTGTCACTAGTCTGGTGATGCACCAGCCGCAGTTCACGAGCTCGAGCCTCTGCTGTACGCTCGATGCTGCTGCCTCTGTGCCAGAGTACTTCCTCTTCTTTTCAATGGCCCCGTGGAAACAAAGGAGCCATCCTGGCGACTCATTCCTGTGCAGGCGGCGCAGAACCATGGTAATGTTTGAGTCTCTGGACGTGTACAATTTCGCGGTTGCGACGTTGCAAGCCTGACGGTGGCATAAGAAGCTCAATGAGGTAGTTTACTGCAGAAGTCTGTTCGATAATACGATATGGCCCATCGTGCTTTGGCAGAAGTTTGGAAGAGAGCCCAGATGTGCAATGCGGCACTGACAGCCACACAAGGGCACCCGGAAGAAAAACTGGAGTTGAGGTCTGGGCATCATGAATTGCTTTTTGCCGGTTTTGGTCATCGGAGATAAAACGACGAGCTAACTGGCAACATTCTTCTGCATGTCTGGCAGCGTCCAAGATCGGCAGGCACTCGGACGCATCCGGTCGATAAAGCAAAATGGTGTCAACCTGTTGTTGCTTGCATTGCCGTATTACAGGCGTGTGTAATGGATGGGAGAACTAAGTCCCAGTTAGAGTGATGAGGCATAACGTACATAGAGAGCATATCAGCGAGAGTACAATTAAAGCGCTCGGTAGCCCCATTGGTTTGAGGGTGGTAAGCAGTACATGTGCGATGTACAATAGCACACTCAGCGAGCAATTGTTCAATGACCTCGGACAAGAAGGCGCGGCCACGGTCGCTGAGAAGTTCTTGAGGGCCTCCATGATGCAACACAAAACAACATAGTAGGAAAGTGGCAACCTCCTGTGCTGTAGCCGTTTGGAGAGCAGCGATCTCAGCATAGCGCGTTAGATGGTCGATAGCAACTATTATCCACCTGTTGCCAGTCGGAGTCAATGGAAGGGGACCATAAAGATCTATTTCGGCCCGTTCGAAGGGTCGGGAATGGCATGGTAAAGGCTGCAGTTCACCGGCGGAGGCGTGGAGCAGAGATTTTTGGTGCTGACATTCGGCACAAGAGCGGATGAAGTTGTGGACGAAGGTATACATACCACGCCAGTAGTAACGGTGTCGAAGCCTTTTGTAGGTCTTGAAGACTCCTGCGTGGCCACATTGTGGGTCAGCGTGGAAAGAGGAACAGATCTGCGACCTCAGGGTTCGTGGAACGATGAGCAGCCACTTGCGTCCCTCTGGTGCGTAGTTGCGTCGATAGAAAAGCGTGTCACGTACCAAGAAGTGTGGAACTTGGCGCCGGAGCGTTCGCGTCTTTGGGAGTTTAGAAGTGTCGGAGAGATGATTGAGAAAAGACGCAGTCCACGGGTCATTGCGTTGTTTGATAGCAATGGTGTCAAAGTCAAAAGATGACAATGTGTGATCGCAAGCGGAGTCAGCTGTGGCATTCTGAGAAAGGGGGAACGGGAAAGGGCGTCGGCGTCAGCATGCTTCCGTCCTGACTGATAAACCACGTGTATGTCATAATCTTGGATTTTCAACGCCCAGCAAGCGAGGCGGCCAGATGGGTCTTCTAACGTTGAAAGCCAGCACAGCGCATGGTGGTCGGTTATGACGTCAAAAGAATGGCCATATAGATATGGGCAAAACTTTCCAAGGGCCCACACAATGGGCAAACACTCCCTTTCTGTGACGCTGTAGTTGCTCTCTACCTTGGTGAGTGTGCGACTAGCGTATGCCACGACGTATTCCGTATGCTCCGGTTTACGCTGTGCGAGCACAGCACCGAGGCCTACACCACTGGCGTCGGTGTGGATTTCAGTTGGAGCTTCAGGATTGAAATGGCGTAGAATGGGTGGCGTCGTGAGAAGCCGTCGCAAGGTGGTAAAAGCCTCGTTGCAGGTAGGGGACTACGATGATAGGTCTTTACTGTTGCCGAGGAGTTGCGTGAGAGGTGATACAATAGACACAAAGTTTCGGATGAATCGCCGGAAATACGAACACAAGCCAATAAAGCTCCGAAGTTCTTTGATAGTGGCAGGTTTAGGAAACGCCGTAACAGCTCGCAATTTCTCGGGATTCGGGAGGATGCCTTTATTGAAAACAACGTGGCCCAAAATGTTCAGTTGACGCATGGCAAATTGACATGTTTAAAGGTTTAATTGCAAACCGGCGTTGGTCAAGCAAGTGAGGACATGCTGAAGGCGACGTAAGTGTGTGTCGAAGTTAGGGGCGAAGACCACAATATCATCGTTGTAACACAAGCAGATCTTCCATTTTAGTCCACGCAAGATGTTGTCCATCATTCGTTCGAACGTTGCAGGCGCGTTGCAAAGTTCGAAGGGCATTACGGTGAATTCATATAAGCCGTCTGGCGTGACAAAAGCGGTTTTGGGGCGATCGGCCTCCGCCATGGGCACCTGCCAGTAGCCTGACCGCAAGTCTAACGAGGAAAAGAACTCTGAACCCTGTAAACAGTTCAAAGCATCGTCAATGCGCGGCAGTGGATAGACATCCTTCAGCGTGATCTTGTTCAATCGCCGGAAATTTACACAGAAACGAATAGAACCGTCTTTATTTTTGACGAGAACCACCGGAGATACCCATGGGCTCTGTGAAGGTCGAATGACGCCTCTGCGAAGCATGTCGTCTGCTTGGTCAGCAATGATCTGGCGTTCTGTAGCGGACACGCGATATGGTCGTTGTTGCAGCGGTGAATGAGACCCAGTGTCGATGTGGTGTTCTACTGCTAAGGCACGGCCGAGAGATGTTTGTGCAACGTCGAAAGAATGGCGATAGCACTCAAAGATGATGAGGAGCTGTGAACGCTGCCAAGATGTCAAATTTTCAGCGATGAATGGTTGAAATATGTCCGCCGACATTGGGTCAACCGCGGAGACGACAGCCAGTTCACAGACGGAGGTAGAAGGCACCTCATAGGGGATGGATATAATTCTGTTAGAACTGATTGTCTCGACATGGCCAAGGCACTCGTGACAAAGTAGGGATAAAGGCGATAACTCATGATTATAAATTGGCATTGTTGTTGAGCCTTCTACAAGGTCGAGAGCAGCAAAAGGCAGTGGGAGGGCTCTTCCGGCGACGAATATTGGAGATGGTGTGAAGAAGACCGTGCCGTCGAATATGGCGCTACATGAAACTGGTACGAACGCAAAAGAGCATAGAGAGATGTATGTGTCGTCATTAACGACAAGTTTAGCGGCAGACTGGGTGTCGACGAATGCTCGGTCATCCAGAGAGCAAAATTCAATCTCAGCCCGAGCGCAGTCGATTACAGCGTTATGACGCGACAAAAAGTCCCATCCCAAGATAATAGTATGGGAACACGATGAAAGAACAATGAACTCATTCGTATACAGAACATCCTGAATTGTTACGCGAGCTGTACATACTGCGGTCGGTTGAACAGGTTGAGCACTGGCTGTGCGAAGCGATAATCCGGAGAAAGGCGTCGTAACCTTACGAATTGAGTGGCAAAATCCAGCATCGATAACAGAAACAGCTGCACCGGTATCTACAAGTGCGAAAGTAGGGATATTTTCGACGAACAGATCAATAACATTGGTAGGTGACGAATGAGGACTTGGGCAAACCGAAACTTGCGCAACTCTTGCCTCAAGAACTGCTTCGTCTAGTTTTCCTCCTCGTTAGGCGCAAGCCGTCGAAGCATAGGAGAAGGCGAGCGGCGGCGTGGAGAGGGTAAGCGAAGACGACCCGACCGAGGGCGGTGGTCGTCCTGGTAGCAAGCTGGCATTGGAGTGGAGGAACCGTAATGCGCTTTGGAGTGAAGCGGGAAGAAGGGCTCACGGCGGTTTTCATCGGTGATATGCATCTGGTGGCGGCAATACCTTGCGACGTGTCCGGGGTATCGACATACGTAACATATCGGGAGATTGTCGAGGGTGCACCACGGGTTGGCTGTGTTAGTGCTGGTCCAGTGGACTGGAGGTGGGGGATGGCTCGCACGAGGCTGGAATAGAGGTGCAGGCGCCTTGCGAGTTGGCATGGCTGCAGCCGCGCCGTAGACGGGTGGAGCAGCCACAAGACGGGTGGAGCAGCTCACGGGCAGCTGGTAGGGCCTCGGCGACATCTCCATGAATGACGCAACGGAGAGGCGATGGTAAAGTTGTGGTAGGTTCTGGTGTGAAGGGCACCAAGGAAAGCTGTCGTGTGACTTCTTCGTGGACAAATGATTTTATTTCGGCTATAAGCGACGCTTGGTCATGACCATTGGTCACACTAGACAGTGATGCCAAATCGTGCGCTGGAGGATGTCTTGTCAGAGCTCGCTGCTTCCGCAATTCATCGTAGCTTTGGCACAAGCTAATTACGTCATTAACTGTGGTCAAGCTTTTTGCCAAGAGCATTTGAAAAGGGTCGTCGTTAATCCTCTTCAGGATGTGCTTACATTTTTCAGCTTCCGTCAATGCAGCGTTCACGAGTCTGCACAATCGACGACGTCTTCTATGTAACTCGTGAAAGTTTCACCCTCTTCTTGTGCGAGTAAACGCTGCTCGGCATGAAGTTTTCGGACGGCAGGTCGATCGAAGACTGCTACAATCGACGTTTTGAATTGCGGCCACATTTGGATGCCTTTCTCGTGGTTTCTAAGCCAAAGGCTGGCTACACCCGCGAGGTATAACGACACGCGTGTCAACTTGTCCGCGTCCGTCCATCTGTTCAAAGCGCTCACCCGTTCGAAAGTCGAGAGCCAATCTTCAACATTGTTGTCATCTGTTCCGCTGAAGATTGGAGGCTCCCGCTGAGAAACACTGCCTGGACAGGTGGCCGGAGGAGATGGAAGCGTCTGCTGAGCAGTGTCCGGCATAGCAGAAGGTAGCCGTCGAGAACGGAGTTCCAGGATGGTAGCGGGAAGGTATAGGGGACGGTACTCGGCACGGCTCCACCAAATATAAAGGAGATTTATTAAGCGGAAAGGTTGTTGCTAGTCTGGCGATGCACCAGCCGCAGTTCACGAGCTCGAGCCTCTGCTGCAAGCTCGATGCTGCTGCCTCTGCGCCGGAGTACTTCCTCTTCTTTACAATAGTAAATACTTAAGTGTCACAATTACAAACCGTTAAACATGGTCAAGTCACATTAATAAAACATGCTCATCTGCTTCTAGAAAGCTTGGTTGTTTTAGACATAAATTAAAAACAGCAACCTAAAAATCAAACTGTTGGCTTACAATGCTTTTATAGGACCGAAGTTGGACTATAGTAGTGTTGTTTGGGACCCACATCTAAAGAAAGATATAAGGATACTTGAGATGGTGCAGCGCAAGGCAGTTTGCTTTATCTTTAATGCTTACCACAGATATGACTCACCAACAATGATCATGACCATTAATAACATCTCTACTTCACAGTACCGAAGGGCAGTTCCCCGTCTGAAATTTCTACACTCGCTTTATTTTCGTAAATTTAGCATTTGTCCAGAAACTTACATAAGAAATTGAATTTCAAGACATACTAGGCATACACATGCTTACACTCTTGAACCTTACTTCGCAGGTACAAATCCTTTCATGAATTCTTTCTTTCCTCGGACCACCAATCAGTTGAACACGTTACC
Organism: Rhipicephalus microplus; assembly: GCF_043290135.1. Lineage (NCBI taxonomy): Eukaryota > Metazoa > Arthropoda > Arachnida > Ixodida > Ixodidae > Rhipicephalus > Rhipicephalus microplus. Next base: position 206,527,048 of record NC_134710.1, on the reverse strand, counting down.
TTTTGAAGCATTCTGTGATGATGATAATCTGGTTGTTGATAACTATGTATCATTCTCTTCTTAACAATACAACACAAGCTCTCAACTGTCTTACAGTGAACTTGATTTACATTCTGTAGTTGCGATTTACGTGATCTTGCTGTCATCTCAATTCATTTATATTTATGTTCTGCGTTCAACTGCCTTATCACGTTATTATTGCTTGAAATTTCTTTGTATTACGGTTAAACTGTGAATTACATTTTATTATGCCCCCCTGCTTGGTCTTTCGACCGCAGTATATTGTAAATAAAAATAAATAAAATAAGATGATAATATTGCGTGTCATAAGGGTATTTTGGTGTCGCATTCAATTTATTTAAAAATAGCTTGACTGTACTGCCACAAGTTAAGCACCAAGTATAGGACATTATTATGCTTTGCAATAATCCCACAATATGCTCTCTGCACACAATAGAAATGCTACTATTTTAAGTGCTTCTTGATGGCTTAGTTATAAGAGTATAGTATAGTACTGGCATCATCAGACACAAGTTCCAGGTTTAAGCAGCATTACACACATGCACCATGTGACCTTACAACAGGTAAAGTGTCGTTTGACCACCTATTTTGGCACTAACACTTAATTTCTAGGGAAACATCAGTAAAAGTGTAGCACGTTAAGCAGGATCAAAACTTATTTAAAAGCTGCTTTCAAGACCGGTTGCAGTCCCTTTATGTACCTGCAGTGTTAAATATGGCACCGTTTATGGTTAAGATCAGTAACTGAGTTTTTGTTTTCTTCCAGTAGACCTCACATGAATCCTTGACATATGTTTTGAGGCTGTTTGGGGGATGAAAGTTTCAATGATTGCATTGGTACTCTCTGGCTGATCTGCGCAGTCCAGTCATAAAAAGTATCTAAGGAAACTTGACAGTGAACAAGTGCACAGATATTGGGTGAAACTAATGGCATCAATATTGTAGATACTGGAGACATTAATAAAGAACATGAGTGCAGGAAAAACACTGAGATAAAAGCTATCCGGGACCTTCAACCAGATACAGCAACACAAAAATCACAATGAAAAAGAACATTACGTCACACATTTTTTGTTTTACTTCTTGCAGTGCCTGACTGCTTTTAGAAAGCTGCCCAGATGGGTACACTGATTAGATTAGAAAAAAAAAAAGCTGACTAGAGGTATGTCAAGACTTGTAAGGACAACACATCACAACTAGAGTATAATATGGCTGTCGTACTTCACAAGCGGAAACAAGCCATTCAAGACATTCTAATATGGCTTGCTTCTCACAAGTTTCACAAAGTTGAAAAAAAAAAAGTAAAATATAACTGTGCTTTTGAAGCTCTCAATCTAGTAAAGAAAAAAAAAATGAAAACAATAAGCTGCTTATTATATGCCTAGCACAAATGCAACCCAAACATGAGAAAAAAAAAATCCACAGGTAATAACAGCACTGAACTAAAAGAAATTGCCTCTACAACAGCATAGTTCCAGTACTATCACTGACAGCAGGTAATTCCAGCAGAACCTCATCGTACAAGCTTGAAGAAAACGAATAGATCAAAATATATTTATACACAACACACAACAAATACACATGTAGACGGGAGAGACAGACAGAAAGAGCTTGGCTATTGCTAATTGCACTGTTATCTTCTAATACCTTTGGACTCATTTACGGTTACCACAAGCAAACTTACATCTGAAAGTGTTTACTCAATGGTCTCCTTGACAGCATTTCTTGCGCATAAACAATGAGGAAGTGAACAGCAAGAATTCCTTGCTCAATGCATTGTGTGAACTTACGTTATGATATAAATTAGTTCAGCACTTTTGGTTTAAACCAGGGGTCAACAACACGCGACCCACAGCACAGTATTATGCTGCCGCCGACAGGATATCAGATCCGCCTCCCTCACTTTATGTAACCGATGAAACCTCCACGAATTTTTCAGTCTGTCAGTGAACAACCTTGATGTAGACATCTTTGCGAGGTGACTAAGAAAGTTGAGCACCGAAATTTGCATAGAAATAGACCTTTTTATTCTATTTTATGTTGATAAACTGCAACCTCATGACAATCGTGATGATTAAACCAAAGAAGGAGAAAAAAGTGCCAGCTATGTCAATATTTTTTAAAGAAATTCTGCTATAATTCCAAACTATCAATGAGAACAAAATTATTTCAGAAATAGCACTCAGTGTTGTGCCTACACTGTATTATATTTAACATTTCGTGTCTGCAGATGCATAGTGCTGGAAAGTCTGGTTCTGTCTACGCTCAAATATGAGAATTCCTTAGCTAATTCATTGCCACATCACCACATGATACTGCACACCTCCCTACAAATGGCTTCTCGTATACTTCGGTATTCCATGTGTTGGATGCAACCACTGTTGAGCAACATGCTACCCTTAGGTAGCAGGCTAGCAAGTGCATGAGTACAAAGTTATTTACTTTCTCTCTAGCCTCACACAACACCAGAGGGTTCATACTGCTGTGCAAATAAAAATTATTATGATTTTTGCTATTATTATAATTATATTTTTTATTATTATGCACAATCACACAACATATTCGGTATCAACTAGTACACTAGATTTTCAAACACGTACACTGACACAGAAAAGAAGGCAAGCCTGATGCAAAAAACTTACTGCCGAAGAAGAGCCTATGAAAGATAGTTTATAAATGTACAGTGAAACATTCTGAGTTTTTATGCAAAACTAGAAATTTCAAGAAGTGTACCATATTTTGGAAAAAATAAATACCAAAGGCACTCTAACCTGGATATACACAGTTATGAATCACAATATAGTATTTCACTACCTTGAAAATTTTGTCGAAACTCGATTGAATGAAATCCGATTTTACGAAGTTTGCGATCTAATAAAAAAATTTCCATTTCCTGGCAAACACCCATAGGGTACAGTGTTGCCATCAACTGTAATTAACCAACTAATTTGGCCACTAAAAAATCAATTCACTAAAGCTTTTCCTGAAACAATAGCATTAAGAAAGAGTAGTTTCTTTTATTTTGGCAGAGATGGGCTTTTCTTTGAGCATGCACTCTAATGCTGCCACATTTAAACATCTAGGTGCCATAGTTATGACCCTAGTGTTGCTTTCACGAGGCTGTAAGGTGTGCCAATGCATGGAACAACGGACTTGGCAGCCAGTAGCATTCTTTCGTACCATATGGTGCTAGAGGCAACAGTGATTGCTTTGGTTATTTCATAGTTCATGCGATGAATACCACTGATTATCACCTTCTACCTTTCTTTCTTGTCTAGCTGACACAGTCACTGCATGTGTTCACTACATCATGGCATAACAGAAGTGGTCATAGATGGCAGCTATGAGACCAGCTACCTGGCCTGCACGGCAGCGGCATGGTGTCCTTTATGTCAGGATCACCATTGGGCTGCCTGCCCTCAGGCTGCCCTCGCGAACTTTTCAGATATGCAGGCATGAGTTTCTAACAAAAACAATGCATTGGTACCTGTTGGGTGCTGCTGTGTAATAATTTCAGATATCGAAAAATTGAAAATTTCCTTTCCCAATTTTATGAAACTCTCGATTTAATCAAATTTTAGTATATATACTATTTATTTAGATTGAATTTTAACTGTATATATAAGACTGTGCCGCCGTTACTGAGTTTTTACAAATAATAAGTCAAAAGAGGACTACATATGACACTTAAAGTAATTGCTGAAAGCCTGGTCGCCTCATGTAGCCAAGTTCTATTTACGTGTGAGACCCAAACACACAAAAAATTCTCAACTTCTACAATGGATAAAGCTTGAAATTGTGAAAGAAATCATGAAAGATACCTAAGAAAAGCTGTGTAACTCTTGTGAAACTGTTATGTGAGCATTACCTTTTCGATATTCCCCTTTAGGTAAACACATGAGAACCCCACTACTAATATGTTTCTTAGAGAACCACAAAGAAAACTGCACTTAACAGGAAAATGTAACATCTAGTCATGTTTGTGGCAGTGCTAAGGCAGGCTTCTTTCACATCAAATTCTACTTGAAGATGGATAGAAAAAGAATGAATTCTTCAAAACCAGTTAAATAATGGTTGGCATAATTGTCGGGTAGTTAAAACAAACATTAAACACATTTAAAATGGTCGCAGGTATGAATCACACTAACTTCAATTTTTTAGTTTTTTTCTGCTTCGGTCAAATATTAGCCAACAGCAGCCCTTTCTACAAGTATTTGCAGCTTTTTCTCAGTTTCTGAACAGCTAGATACATTAAACCAAGAGCAAAGGCGGGTATCTAAGATTATGACTAAATCCATTAACTTTGTTTAAAGTGACTGCTTGTTTCTTCATTCATTTTCTCTTCACATTGATGTTGTGGGCAGAGGCAACAATGTGCAAAACGCTCCGTAACTCCAATGTCTTGGGGTCACGACAATGAAAAGCATAATCAAGATAGATCATGCGAGCCCTTGTTCATTCCACAGCTTGCTCGTTATACGTACTGATGTTATGTTGGTGGTGTGTCACTGCTGTTTTTGAATGTAACAACTGGAAAGAGAAACCAAAAATTGAAAGCCACATATCCAGATAACTCTTCGTGAAGCAAACAGGAACGACATCTCAGAGCATAGGAGCTCGAAAAACATAACAAACAAGTATGTATCAATGAGGTTCTGCTGTGCACATGCTGCTGTACAGAACTGTGGGACACAGTGCCACGATTATCTAGTACGTTACAGGTGACAAGGTTTACATTTTGAAACAGTTAAAATCCTCAAAGGATTGAGCTCTGCGGTATTTGCATTCCTCCCCACTAGCCATGTCGCTTGCTCAAATATTGTGCAAATCGTATTTTGCTACAGAATAAGAAGTGAATTCAAGTCAACTAAACAAAAAAAGACGTAGCATCAAAGGTAATGACAAACCAGCACAATCAAACAAGGAGAAGCGGTGAGGCATGTGGCTTGTGTAGGTCAATGTGAGAAACTTGAAAACACTGGGCAATGTCTGCACATATAACTGGAATACAAATGAGCATGACCACCATGCTGCTTGACAAGACAATTTGCGATGCCACGACAAGTGACATCTGGCATTACGCTTCATAACTTTTGAGAGTTTATATCAATTGAAACAGCTGCGCATGGCGATTTTCCCTCCGCTCGAGTCCATATAGATCCTATAAGTTCGTTGTGTCTGGGGGCTGAATAGATCAATGACAGGTGGAAAATTTTCTTCTCTGTACTAAACTGCATCAGTCCAAAATGTTAATTGAAAAATCCTCCTCCACCATGCCATAAACACACATTCACACGGCAAAGCACAAAATGCTCATGATCTGCTGTGCAGTCTAAAACAAGCACTGCCCTTAAAATGTTCTTGGCAGTGGTGGATGCATGGTCAGAACTGATGTCACGAGCAACCTGTCGATTGGAACATCATGACCAATCATCAGCGCAGTCCCTAGAGCACCTAAGTGTGAAGGCTATACATATATGCAGCCTTGAATGCTGCAGCTAGACTGCTTTTCAGAATACGGACCATATTCTAGTAAGTGAATGCAGCCTCTGCACTTCGTGATCTCAGCTCTGTCAATGCGACAGTGCACTAAATAGTCACACCATAAACACATACAGTTTCTAGGCTCTAGGTCTTATTTACTGAGGTCTTAAATCTTACTTTGGCATAGCCTTCCTACTTTTTAAAAATATTCTGATTGATTAACTATAGAATTAAATATCATTTGACATTCTGTGATGTGCTTGAAAAAATGGCTGTCTGAAACTAGAGTTGATGAAGCTGTTGCTTGACATTTTTGCGGCTTCATTTTATCACCTCGAACACATTCTACCACACCCAATGCAGCACATACAGTGCCCACAATACTCTGCAAGTTGGCATGGTCACACTACATCTTAATTTGCATAATTGCTATACTGCTTTACCTGTAAACACAGTTAGCTATCCTCTCTAATTACCTCCCAATGCTGGCTTGGATTAGAAGCAAAAAAGTTGGCAAAAGTATGCAGTGGTCTGAAATGAAAAAAAAAAAAAGGCAACTACTTATCAGTATTACTAGGCCAATTGAAGCATGTCTCTCTAGTAGCACTAAAATTTAGCCCAATAAAGTTTAGATCATTGCGATTCCAGAATTGTTGGCAATTTATAAAACACATAAGCACATATTAAAGGCTAAGAGAGTTGTTCTTTGCACAACAGCACATAGTGGTATAAAAGTTCATGTTAAGAACTACATGAGCATTACAGGGCCTCTTTACGTATATGGTATAACAAAACTTGCCCTCCTTTGTAAGTAATCAGGCATGTATTGTCTCCTGACAAAGCTCATGGCATAAATGCAATTACACGTTTCTAAAAGACAGAAATACAAAGATAAAATATTTTACCGAGTTGGGACCTTTTTGTTCGTGATATTGTGGCCAGCACAATAAATCTGCAGGATAAAGAACAATGCAAGATGTAAGCTAAAGGCTTGACAACAAACAAGCTACAATGCTGGATGGCAAAAGCTGCACAATGTCAAGAGTATTCAAGGGCTTTGACAGTAGGTGTCAACATTGAGGTGTCAAGGCACAGAGTTGTATGTTGTTCCCTATGAAGAGTAACCGCTTAGCTTGTCTAGAGCCAACTTGTTGCAGAGTGGCAGGGACAGAAGTCGGTGCTCCACATGATGCACTGCCATTGCTACACTTGGGCTTGAGTTGTACGTCACTGGTTGATGCGTGTGCCACATGGCCTAAGAAATTCTTGACCTCGTTCATGGAACCATTTGTTCGAGACTAAAAAGAGAATGGACAAGAAATGAGTAGACATGTAAGAGTAAGCAGCAGGCAGAAACAGCTGAGTCTAATGTATTCTGCACCAGTAATACTTTTTTATTTTAGGCTAAAATAAGACACAACTTGTTACGTGACATCCCAAATGTTCTCCAAGATTTTTTACCAACTCAGTAAGATAGTACAGTTCCTAGATACCATATCATCGACTTCCCTTGAAGTGGCACTGCATGCCGTAACAAAGAATTACCAATTTAGAATCAACAGGAACACAATTGGCCCCGTATCTGCACGTAATCTGCAAATGTTGTCGAAAAACGATAGTCTTGCGTGTGGAGATAATGAACAATTAATTTGATGTTCTATGCAAGAAAATTGGTGAATGGTGTTTTGGGGGCACTGCGTTAGAGTGCCTTGAGTGTGCAGCAGAGGCGATTGAGCACATCGTCATGTTACACGTGAGACGTGAGTGCCACCTGGCAGTCTTCTTGCAAAACAAAGCGCGTGGCTCTGAGATGGGTGTGCACGCCCGTCTCAGAGATGATTGCAAGGCGACGGGTAGGTGCCACCACCATCGCGTCTTAGCAAAGGGTTGGAAACACTCACCTTTTCGTGCAAGCATTACATGGTCAGCACAGCGTGATAAGCACTACGGTCCTTAAAATGATTTATGTATGCATTTTCTACTAAAGAAGCACATGCAGAATATACACGTGTTGTTATGGTGCCCCAGACTTGCACAATAATTGCTTATTAATTGACAATTCCACAAGTATGAACGCTAAACCTTGAGCAACATTGGTGGGCGCTGCGGATGGGGTTGGCCGTTTCAAGTACCCAGTGCCGTTGAGAGTAGACAAACAGACAAATGTACATATAGATAGACAGACCAAAATTTTTGCGTCGAAGGTCCCCAAGAAAGACTATCGTCTTTAAAAAACTGGCCTGGCCTTAGAAAGAAGTTGTACTGGAACAAAAATAATTTGTTATTTGCAAATTTTGTTAGATCAAGGTTTTTATGTTGCAGCAGAAAAAAAAAACCAAAAAAATAACCCTGTCGCTTCCTAGGCAATAATACTTTCTAGCGTTTTACGTGTCAAAAGCACAATATGGTTATATTAGATACAACATTTGATGAGAACGAACAGACAATCAAGCTAAGGAAAGTATAGGGGATATTATTTGTAGTAATCATGATATAAATGAGATGAAACTAATGTGGATAAAAACCTAATAGCCTCTGGCAAGGGTTGAACTTGCAAAATTTGAATAACGCATCCAATACTCTACCAACTGAGCTATGGCAGCTGTCATCCCACCATCCCCTTTATGGGGTACACTATAGCATCATTATAGTTATAGTGTCTGTCCTTCCTGAATGTTTCATCTTTCTTTGTGCTAGTAAATTTATCTTGGAACATGTTGTTATGGGGAGTATTTATTTAGGGGTCATGAGTTGGTACGAGAGTGAAATAACAGTGCACAGGGTGCACAGAATGCCAGTCAACAGGGCCAGACTGAGCCCGACAATACCAATGTCAGCTTCTTCTTTCATTAGGTGCCATTTTAGCAGCTCCACTAAAGAGGTATTTCTACACCCGTGACAATATTTTTCTGGTTCCATCAGGTCCTATTTCATGAGAGCCTACTGTAATCCTTGGACTACACCTGCCGCCTGCAGGTTTGCCGTAGGTTCAGTACCTGCCAGTGGCAAGTTGTCCTTTCGTCTACTTTAATTTTTTTACATTTGTAGCATAATTGCTACAGAGAGTGTTCTTTACACTTTCCTTGGCTTGATTGTCTAACAAAGATAATGAGCTCTTAAATTCACCTTTTTTTGTTCTGTATGGTATGAGACATGCATTACTTGGGGTTTACGAATAAATTTTGACCATCTGAGATTATTTAATGTGGACCAGAATATAAGCACATGGGTGTTATTGCATTTAGCCCCCATCGAATTTTGGCCACTGTGCTGGAAATCGAACTTATGATTTAAAACTTGGTAGCACAACAATTCAGCCTGCTATTGTGGTGGATATAGCTTCCCAGGTCATTTTTTGTGATAGTACTTCATTCGAAGCTGTCTAGGTATATACATATTGCAGAAATAAAGTTGTGATTAGCTTTGTGATTACAAACTCTGGCATCTGTGGCACATATTGTTCTCAAGGCAAAGCATCGGTGTGACGTGGCTTGCGATTGATGCATGCCAAATTGCAGAGAGTTCATCATCATGAAGTCTTTGCTTAGGTAAGGTCTGCTCTTGCAAATACATCACTTTTTGAACTGCAAACAAGGCAAACATTCAGGACAGTTTCATTTTGACTCTGCAATATACCATATGAAAACATACTGTTAATTTGCCTCAAGTCACGTAAGCAATGATATGCACTGCACCTGATCACTAGGCACTTTTAATTCTCTTGAAAACATTTACAATATAGACCCACTAGCTGAGATTGGGACTTCCAGCATATACCAACCTAGAACAGGTACCAGTAGAAGGTCTGTTGTATTACAGATGATTTGGCATTTAGTGAACTCTACTGATATGGTAGTCATACTAACCCCATTTCGAGCCAGCAAGAACTGGGCAAGCAGCATGCCGTGTGAGCATGTCCCCCTCACCACTCCGATGAAGATTGTACCAGAAAGCAGCAGCACCCTAGAAACAACAAATAATAACCAGGTATACCACTTGAAATTATGCTTATACTATAGTATGAGCAGATTAATGCCATTTAAAAAAAAATTCGAATAGCAAAATACATACTTATGCACAAAAACTTCCCATTCACCGCAGTGGGACGTAAAATCCCAGATATTATTAATATTATAAATGCATCAAAGTGTTACAAAAAACAGAGAGATATTCAGTGTCTTCTAAACACTAACCTTGCTCTTAGAATTCAGTAAAGGTACATCTTAGATGTAGTTAGACCATTCTGCTGTTTCGGGCAGGAGAACTTGTTTTTTTGGTATGGCTGGGTGATTGAAGTTTAGAACTGTATTGACCTACTTTCTCATTGCCACAGTCATTGCCAATTCAGTTTTTCTGAAAAAAATGTATGCTCCAACAAAAACGAACTTTCTCCAGATAATGCAAAAGGTCACCCATCTCCATCTCCCCACCTGTCTCTGTCAGTGGCTGGTTCTGCCTGCCCAAAGTATAGCTTTCCCCTCACTACTTTTCATATGTTTCCTGTACGTTTGCTTCAAAACTGTAGAAAAAAGACGTGTGCCCATTATGTGACGATACCAGCAAAAGTTCGTTGTTACTTTGTCTCCTATTCACTATTCTCCCCTTTGGTACTGCACTAAGCAGAAGGAATCCAAAAGCTCGAAAAAAATATGGTGGATCCCTCTCCTAAAAATCGGTATACCACAAAAAAAAAAAAAAAAAAAAAAAAACAAACATGCTTTCACAAAGTTGGTTAGGCATTATTTGTGCATTGTTACGCCACAAGGGAGAATGAATGCTACAGCAACAAATTGCAAAATAACGCGAAGAACGACAACCATCTCGAAACTTGCAGTGCACACCTCAAGCAGAAAGCATGCACAAAATGAGCATACACAAGACGTGCGCGGACTAGCAACTGTCACTGCTTGACATTTAAAGCGTGCTATTCAAACAGAAAGAAAGGCTCACAAAACGAACGCCCAAGTATACACAGAACGAGCGCGAGCAACTGTCACGATTCTTATTGCTTCGTGTATGAGCAGTGTGCTCCCTTTGTAGACGTGGCTGCACCAGCGGCAGCTAGTGAGAGAAGTGATTTTTGTGCTCTCTTGAATCACAAGTGTGACAAGCACGCACGCAAGAGAGACCCCGTTCTGTGGAGGGGGCACTGATCAAAACGCTAGAGGTGAGGACCTTGAGAGCATGCCCAGCACAAGGCCTTAGCGCCATCTGGCTACTGATGACGAGAACGCCCTCCAGTTATGAAGCTCTGAGGGCCACCAAACGGTATATGGTGTATATGAATGGCTTGCCCTTAGCATCCTTGATAGTGTATGCTCCGTAGCGTAGTGGTCAGCGCCGTGTGTTGTGGATGAAGAAGTCCCTAGTTTGATGCCCCGTGACAAATCCTTTCGTTCTCGTTTTTTTTTCCTTTGCAATCTGTTAAAATATATTTTACAATGTCATATCGGTGACTGGAATACATCAGCGAAACCGTGGTAGACTTCGACATAAAACACTTTCGTGTTAAAGAGTAGCCAACTGCAGGTTATCATCCGTAAAGCCTCCCAAAACGAAAAGAGATTTTTTGATGAGATACTATCAATGAATGAATGATCCAATTCATATTTGTGTAATTCAAGTATGCAAGTAATAGTTTGCAGCATTGATGAGTAGTGTAAAATGAAAAAAAAAAAGAAAAAAAAAGGAAAAACGGCATAAATTTTATTGACAATCTTTGCATACTGTGGCTTCCTACAGGCAGTGGTACACTTGGCCAATACTGAAGGCAGTGAAACTGGCTACATAGTCAGAAAAAACTGAGTAATGAAAAAAATTGACCATCAACTGTTATTTGTAATAAGATTCAGCTCGACAAAGGTAAAGCCTTAGCATACGGGCAGATGGATACATATATACGATGGATGTATTATACAGTAGTATCAAAAACAGTGATAAAATTAATCACACATCACAACTCAACTATAGAGTTTACCTTCTTTGGCCAAAGGGTCAACCTCAGCTGAGGAAACACTGTTGCACCACCAGCAGACACGTCACTCATCTGCAGAAACAATAAGATTGATATAAAAGCCTTAAAAAATTGGGTGTTTTAATGTAATGGTAATTTTGCTCTAATCCAGCACCAATTGTGCAGTTAGGCTAGCGCTCATGAATTTCTGGTGGAGGTCTTTGTGTGGTTCTAAATCCCGAGCTAAATCCTGAGCTAATTTCGTTCTCATGCCCGTCTTGGCACAGTTCTAAATCTTGCACTAAATGCAGCTGCACGACCTTGAAACCTGAAGAGGTGCATAGCACAGGCAATTAAACAATTCTCTTGGCAAGTGCACGCTTGCCAAGGGTGCCTACTTCTCTTGCACAACGTAGGCATCAGCCAGCTGGTTCAGACTCGTGTTTTGAGATTTTAGGTAAAATGTCGCGATTAATTCTTACCTATTTTAGTAGCTTATATTATTTTAAACCTCATTTACTTTACACTGATCTTTAGCATTACTAGCATTGTTTTAGGCCAGTATATTGACCCCTCTATGACCATGCGACGTAAAACATAGATGGGTGACAACAAACTGGTTTCCTAGGGTGATACATACTTAAAAATCTTGGGACACACGTGCCAAAAACATATCATAATAAGGCACGCTGCAGAAGTGGACTGGAGATCAAGGGGAGATGCTATTCGAAAAAAGCTAGTTTTTTTTCCACTAAATTGCATATTTTCTTTTACTTGCTTTCACAAGTTCAGTTTCCCTATTTTCATGACATAAAGAAATCGAGGCCATAATTGAACTCGACATAGATTAAGATAACTCTTAAAGAAACCAAAGTGGGCATTAAATATAAAAAAGTTCACTCTCTAGAGTCCTGGACATTGTTACCTGGCTGCTTGCAATTGAATTTCGCATCAGAAGTTTTCCAAAGCTACATGCTCAAAATAACCATGATCTCGAAGTTCTCATAATGGAAGAAATAATTTTAAAAAGCATAACTTTGCCCCATAAATGAGCTTTCATTTCTGCGTTTAAAATGCATCTTTCTCAAGATGCAATTTTGGGCAACTTCTTGAGTTTGGAGTTTAGAGATCATTTTTCTGGTGCTTCCGACGGGACAGTAATTAATGCCCCCTTCCCCCCCCTGCCTCGTCCGAAGGAAACTGCCAGACTTAAAATCAAGTTAATTCATTCATTCCTAAATCTTAATGACCTGGAAACTGTGTGCACAGTTGCGTGATCATGCTGAAAAGTTGCTCAGGATGCACTAAGAAGCTTGGAATCATTATGTCACGCAAAGGCAGCGCCACTTTAATGCACACTACTAATGCAGGCCTATCTGTACATTTTTATCAAGTAATATCTGTTGATATAAAGAAAACAATTTTTCAATACTAGCAAAAAAAAATCGTCGGATGTGTGCAGCAATCAACAGTCACGTGGCCGGGTACATTGGATGGTTCATATTTTTGCCACCAGAGGTGCCACAGGTTATGTTTTGTGACTTTCAATAAAGAAATAAAAATATAAATCTATCTCTCACGAAAAAACCAGGATTGGTTTGAGTCAATGCAACAGACAATCTTTACATCAGTGGAGCCATCTCATTTCACGTTTCGGGCAGTTGACGGTCCCTTTAATGCATTTGCAGATAGTGCATCATAATTTGCTCCTAAAGGGAATACTATACAGTGGGACCCCGACTGCTAAACACTTGTTCAAAATGGCACAGCAAAAAAATACAGTTGAGCCACTTTATTGTAATCTAATTTTGAATGACTACTATTTACACGAAACACTAAAAACAACTCAATGAGCACCCTGTGTATAAGTGTAAGGTTGTTATGAACCTAGACTGAACACAACACACTGTATGACTTGAAGTATGTGGGGGGGCTATTACCCCATGTAAAGTTGTCTGCGTCTTGTGGCGCACAAGTGTCTCGCGGATAAGCCACATTTAGGGTTAACAACACGATAGGTGGCATTGTGCTCGCGTGCAAGCTCATCATCATCATTATGATTGGCGCGTTAGCGCCAGGCGTGCCTCATTTAGAGACCCCACAAGTATCAAAGCACATGGTGTGCACTTTCTTTCGGCACCTCTGTGATGATCTTCTCAATGCAAGTAGTGACATGCTCAAGAGGAACTCAGCCTTCTGCAATGAGTATATCAGGCACTAAGGCCTTGATTTCGGTTGCAGGACACATAGCAACCTTACGAATTTTCACAAGGATGTTACGGTCTTCCTCATTGCACTTTCTTTTCATCTAGATTTATTTGCCTTTTTTTTAACTGAAGCAACTAGTGTTGCCACCAGTGGCATAACCAGAAATAATCTTTGAGCGGTGCTATACGCCACTAGTCAAACAGTAAAAAGAGCCAGCATCTAAACAATATCTGAGTCACTTTTCTGCCAAATAGGTATACTCCGACGCTCAGAAAAAAATTTTTTTGGGAAGGGGGGGGGGGGTGCAGGAAGGTGTGGAAGTGTTGTGCCTTGTGATACAAAGACATCCCCCTGGCTATGCCCCTGGATGCCACAGTCAAATTTACTGTGTAATGAAAGGCTAATTTCCAACACACAATACAATTGATTTAGTGTGACCTCTGGGTGCCCTAGAGTAGAATTTACATGCCACTTGAGCATGTAGATGCACGACCCCAACATGTGACGGTGAACACGTGAACACATATAAGACATTTAAATGCTCAAATTTTGTACATACAATACATAGTTATTCTAAATTGCATCACACAAACTGAAAATAACTGCTAGACAGTGCATATTTTTTGGGCCTATAGTTTGGTGTGAATAGATAAAATGTTATGAGATCACTGGTGGCCAGGAACAGCAGTATCTGCTCAAATATCGAGTGATCCTCAAGTCAACACTACTCCTCCACTCCACCTAGTTGTGCACAGTGTTGCCCTTGAAATGAAAAAGTACTACAGCATACAAGAGCTGTTGTAGAGTGTCAATGAAGCACAGTAACCACTTTTGTTGAGGAGTGGCACTTCTATGCCTATCCTTCAGTTGAGGTAGAGTGCTGAAGGGAGGAACAATATAGAAAATGGGGGTCAGTGCTCCTATGGTTGACTTTACAACACTGTGTTCCGAACTTTAGCATGGGCTTTCATTCAAACGTGCAGATGTTAGAAGAGCTTGCAAATAAGCACTGAATGAATAATAAAAGCAGCAGAAGTAATGAAACTGCCGCTGAATCCAAACAGCAGCTTTGTATAAAAGCGGTATGAGCTGCTGCTGCCAAAACATCTAAACTGGTTGCACACAAAGTATCGTCTACTGTACAGGTAAAGAAAAGCATTATGTACCAACCATTTCAGGCTGCAACAGACATCATTAAGGAAGCAGCCAACAGCAACGGCGTGATGTGTTTGTGTTCTTGTGGCATAAACACCCCCTCCCCTTATTAGCAGTAATACAAAATCAATTACTATGTGGTTATATTTAAACTGTGAGATTTGAGAGCTGTGAGCTGAATTCATTCTTAAAGTTCTATCCTCAACAGATTGCTTCCATAGACCTTACTTTCATAAGATTGCGTGTGACCAATGTTAGTCAATAACCTCCCGCCATCAGACAAGTGGACACACCGGCATCGATAAAGTGAAAGCATTATTGGCACAGTTACAATAACCTATGTTATCATTATAAATGTGTACTCTGATGTAGAGCTAAAGTGTAGCACTAATAAGATATTGTGTGGAGGTAAAAAAAATGTACTTTTTATTAAAAATGAATTTAGGCACATAGCTTAAGTTTCTAAATGAATATAGTAATAAAAACAACACAAATAAGTAAACACAGTGGTTGTTAAAGCTTCCATACAATATAATGAAACTGGAGAAAAATCAGAAATCGTGTGTTCGGTAGGTGTCCACAAAGCCAATAGACTGGTTGTCTATACATATTACAAAACGGCTAAAAACTATGCTTGTGGAAAAAACAGGCAAATTATAACAAACACTACTTTGCACTGACTTCATATAAACATACATTATGACAAATTGTGGCCTACATAGTAGGACACTTTTTAAGTTGTATAATATAATGGCTAATAATAGCTTACTTATCCTACAGCAGTCTCAATTTAACAGTTTGATTCCCCAACCTTTTATAAGTTTCTAGGTATTCAATAATGTAACAGCTTCAGCAGACATCTTTGTTTCTACCGGTGTAAAACCAAATGAAGCCTCTTTAGTTTAGTAGATGATCATGTCTGCCAAAATTGCAACGCCACGTGGTGCGGAATTAGGCCAAATTTCAAGATGAACGCTGATCTCCCTTTCTTGCGTGGGCACATGCCCAGACAATGAGGGCATAACGTACACGCATGAATTGCCCTACGTACACGGCAGTGCTGTGACGTTGGTCCTCTATGTAGACGACTGTGCTCTGACATTCCCAACATTAGCACGTGACACGGCAAAAATTATTTAACACAACATGTGTAGTTTATGCAAGTTGTTGCTTGAATAGATGAATAAATATTGAGATAAATAAAGAGACACAAAAAGGAAATGCTTGCGTCTTTTCCATTTTCCCCCCTGTGAATTGCTACGAGATGCGGGGCTAATGTGCTTGCGTTTTGCATGTGTTGGTGCCCCGGCAGTTAGCGCATCAAGCAGGCGCCATCTCTTAAAACGAAATTAATGGCCCTGCGCGTTCGAGCACTCCTTATATGCTCATCTATTCTACCGCATCTAAACGAGCGTTTCCAAACCATCCTGCAGAAACAGGCAGTAGATCACGAAATAATGCTAGTTAACAAAAGAACGCCGCTCACATGTGCACGTGACCTCTTGGTTGAGTGCCGGAGAGGGTAGCGGAAGAGATTTGGCTTGTGAAGGCAGCGCGGGGCGAGTGGCAAGGGTTTTCAGCTCGCCTCCTCGCATCTTCCTTTCACGCCATTTAAAAAAAGAAACAGTTTTCTCGGCTCGTAATGAACCAACTGAAAAAACTTTTGTGGCATAATGCTGCTCATCGAACACGCAATTACTTCCATGGTCTCTCTAAAATTTTTTATGATGCCTGGTGAGGGGCCCATTAATTTTACACTAAACCACAATCAATACCACTACATGAGGCTAATTCAGCTAGCACAACAGAAGATATTAGAGTAAGGAGAGAAAGAGCAAAGTACGTTGATGCCTACAGCATGTCAATTTTAGAGTGTTCAGTCATAATGCTTTGTACATGCACCGTCACTGATGCATGCTTTACATAACTTGAGACCTATGACCATGCAAGCAGTCTAAGCATTCCCGTATCTTCTAAAGCTTATATTTATAGCATAAAAAATAAACAGACAAAGAGACAGAAAGGGAGACTTCACATCTGCTTACATAGTTAAGCCACGTGGAAACCCGGTTGCCATTTGACAAGTGCGGTGGTAGTTTTTGCTTGCCTTTTTTCTTCAAAACAAGAACAAAAAGATAAACATAAGCGAGAATGGCACCACGAGTGCAGCAACATTCACAATAAGCATGATTAGGCAGTTAGTACTGCAGCAGTATTAGTTGCAATAGCCCACATCTTAGGTGGTTAGTAGTAGCAATCTGTGTAATAAGTAGCTTTGAAGTAAAATAGAATAATGCACAGGACATACTACATGCAAAATAAACACAAAAGATCTGCACAAACAAAAAGCAAGGTTAGTACCAACAAAAGCTCAACCTGCACTATTATGACAAAAATGAGAAGCAAACAAACATCACAGCCGTTATAGTAGAAAAAAAAATAATGACTTATACCAAAGAAAATACTGCACTAAAATATATCTAGCCACTAATATGAGCTAGAAAACAGATATCAGCAAAATCTTTTCCTCCGAGTCCAAAGGCGTTGTGCACATGATTATGACATAGCTAATAGAAATGGTGAAAGAAAGCAAAAAAAAAAAAAACAATAACCCAGGGTTCAAGTATCTTATCTGAGAATTAATGTCCCGTCTTTACTAATGACAGTAGATATACTTAAAATGCGCATGAAAAACTCCTGTTATGAAACCTTTATGTTTTATATTACTTCAACTATTCATTTAAACTAACTACAATTTTTGTGTTTCGTGGTGAAATTAAGATAGACAATAATATCTGAGCATGTTATTCCCCACATTTCTTTCAAGCTTACACCATTGTGGCTGAGTGTAATAACTTCCTGTTGATGCGTGGCCTAGTTCTTCAGTTGAATCTTACATCATCTGACTAAAGCCAACAATGAATTTTTTCTTTTGCCTATATGAACTAAACAACAATCACAAAGCATACCGTTAGCAAAATGTATAAGCTGCCATGTACATGAAATTTTGAGTTGAGAACTCACTAAGACCTGCACATTTTTCAGTCATCATAATCCCCCCTCCCCTCTTTTTTTTTTGTGCATAACTTAAGAAATGTCTTGAAAATTGTTAACGTGCCGAAAATAATCCAGACAGTTAAGAGCCAAATGTTTCCCATCTTCTTGCCCTTTAAACCTGTATCTGTGAAAGTAGCCTGTCGTAGCGGCATCACCTCTACACATAATACTTTCGATTTTTTTTCTCTGGTAGCCATTCACAATCCAATAATTATTAATTTCATGTCTCACTACATCGTAAAATTAGTACTTAGCTCCTTCCCTGTTTAAACTTATCCATCTGTGATATCAAAGTAGTTTGGTAACACATCTGTGCTGGATGACACCTTACAGCACCTCGACATGCTGTAACTACATGCCACAAGAGTTGCAAGCAATTGCAGCGTGAAGAAGACAAGTCCGCCGGTAAAAACGTCAGCTGCTGTGGCACTCGTGTTCACATATCTAAGAGTTGCAAGTGTTCCTTGTGGCACGTGTCGCATATACCTCATTTGGCAAGCACATGCCACATGAAACACAACCATATATGGCGTGTGGTTGCTGTATGAGGAGTTAGTGTTCCGTCCGTCTATGAGCTCTGCATGCAGTACAATTCAGTAGCACGTCTATCTAATGGGCAAACGCACACACATACTCCACCTGCAAAGTTGGTGCCTACTCACACTGCTCAAGGCATAACTGGAGCCCTACTACCAAGTAATTGTGCATAATCTATTATATAGGAAGCAAAGGATGTCGTGCGACTTCCTCATACATATGTTTTTGAAAATTTGAAAGTTTCTTAATAAAACAAAATATAAAAAGCCAAACTTGTATTGAAGTCAATGCTGAAAGAGAGAGAGATTAGTGATCCAGTGTTAAAGCCATAACTTATGCAAAAGCAAGATAAAAAAGAAGAAGAAAAGAGACATGCATCAAGTGTGTACTTATTTACAGTCAGCTGGAAAGAGAAACAAAAGTATCTCTGATTAAACTACGTGGCAAGAGAAAACTCCACAAAATGCTTACATAGTTCAGCCAAGTCGCAATCCTGTTACCGGTCCCAAGGCTTTGGAAAGCATTCTTTTCCTCTCGCTGCATCATAAAGTGATAAAGCAGAATGCACATTCACAGACAGCTCTATTAATTTTTATGTTTTATAGCATCACTTAATTCTGTGGAAGTGCTATCACGCATCGTAAAGGCATTTTTGCCTCATAGCGCACGTGCATCCGGCTAATTAGTTATGGCTAGTTTTGTTGCAGAGTGAGAGAAAGCACCGTGGTTGTGCAGTGACGCCAGTAACACCACTCTTAAGAAGTGAGGCTATTTGGGCACTCGGGGACGATATTTTTTTTCTCTTTGGGTTTGGTGTAGTGGTGGACAGATGTCTCTCATAGGAGAGCCATGGGGACTATTCTGCAGCTAATTTCATGCGAGCCCCTCATTGTGAGTTGGACATCAGCGACACCAAATTCGCAGTACATAGTATATGCTGTGTTGTTTTTTGTGTGTTATAATCTCTATTGGCATTGCCTTGTGCTATTTGGCATGTCTGCAATAGCTTATTAGATTCAACTGGTGAGCTTGCTATTATAAAAGTGTTAAATTATTGTTCACGTGTGTGCTTGCTCGACGACGTGACTGTGTATGTGCGTTCCGAGAGTGCGTCTTATACCAGACCATAAAATCTTAATAGTAAGTCGGCACTGACAACCTTCCTACATTATGCTTGCTTGTATCTTGCATAACCATGAAGCAAACATTCTATTCAGCTGTGCAAAAACATTAAATGCAGTTATACCATAAGGAGTGACAAATGATTTCCTCAACTATACTGAACAAGCCTTGTTAATCCACTCTAAACTGTTTCAAAGCATTTATGCTGAGTATAACCAGTCTTGGCTCAATAATATTCCCCTCTGAGGATGAAAGGCTCTCTTCATTACCTTAAGAATGCTCTCCTCATAATAAATGAAAACATAAGCATTACTTGCTCTTTTCAGTGTACAGCCAGTCACAGTTAATTACAGTACGAAAAAAGTGATTTATATTCAGCCATGGCCGGGCTAGACTGCACCTGCGCACGCTTCTTTCCTTACCACCTTCTCACCTGTCGCGGAAGCAATGGGAGAGTTTCTGAGTATGTTCCGCCACCCATCGGCGGTAGGGGAGCAGCGACCCTGACCTTGCATCTTCTGCGCCGCACACACGGCACAGCAGTGTTGTTCGATGTGAAATCGCGGAATGAGGGTTGTCAATGAAGAGATTCAAGAATTCGGGGGTAGACAAATGAACGTCTTCTTTTAAAAAAACTAAATTTCTCAGACTGCTCACTGCTAATTGTAGGTATGCATGGGCTCGTGGATAATACAAGCTGAAACTCAGTAAGAATGTGGATGAATCAGCTAATGAGGCATAATGCAGGCAGCATAAAGCACTGGCAACAACAGAGAAAGAGAGATAAACAATGCTGCATCTGTTCTGCAAACAAAGGGCACCAAATACCTTTGGATATTGGTCTCGTTGGACGAGATTTAAATTAAGAGAGGTCGCTTACAGAAATGACGAGCACGCTTTCCCTTTGCTAAGTATTTCATATTTGTTTATTTTTCCAATTACATTTCGAGTGGTTTTCAGGGCTAAAAGGTGCATCTGCACCTTGACAGCGTTTCAAAACACGTACATGAGTTGTACCTCTAATGGTTAAAAATAACTGCATATAGAGAGAAAGAAAGTAAAAAAAAGGAGGACTCTTGCAGCTGAATAACCCCTTAAGACAGCACGCACTGAGAGTGGTAGTGTGCATTGTCAAGGTGTTAACACCACCTAGAAACATTAATTTTGGGGACCCAAAGCTCTTTGGTGTTCTTTTGTACTGAAAGCCACATCGATGAAGAATGCAGCTGCTTACGCTCGCAAGCCGCTTGCCCTGGAAGTAAAACTTTCTAGTGCAAATCAGTTCTGCTATCCTTTGAGTTCGTGAAAGAGCATGTTTAGATAGAGAAACTGAAACCTTTCTAACTTTTTGGCAATTGAGCAACTTTTTTTCTAAAAAATCTGAATGAATTCTCTTGTGGCTTAGTCCTACAAGCAGGTTGTTGTCAATTTTCCTTTATCCCTAGTGTGGCTTGCTTTATTCTAGACTTAGTTTGGTGCTGTCTCAGTGTTCAGTTTGCAGTGATTCCTCGACTCGAGAAAACGGTCATACAACCTTCAGTATGCATAGTACATACATGGATATATATTAGCAGTAAGATGGTGTATTGCTGTGTTCCGTATTGTAAGTCCCATTCAGGGAAAACACTGGCGTTTCTTTTCCCCAATTCCCAACAATGCTGAGCTTTGCGCTAAATGGCAAAAGATTATTGCGAGACACAACCTCATCATCAATGACAAGTCTGCATCGACAGTCATATGCAGCAGACACTTCCGCCATGAAAACTGTATGCCTGCATGCCGCATCAGAAAACTTCTTCCCGATTCTGCGCCTACTCTCTTCGAGGACGCATTGACGACAGCCACTCCCTATGGTTTGCAGATTTCATAGCCGAAAAATTCCTAAGAATTCTTTTCACCAATCACACCAACCAAATGACTGACACAAATGACAAGCCTTCCATCTACCCACACAGGCCGACTAGGAAGCACATTGGGTTGTGAAAAAGACATACGTGAAGTCCAGCAAAGTTTCCACTTGAAAGTGTTCAACTATTGCCAGTGCTTACGAGCAATAAATATTTATTTTCAGACCTCAGAATGTTTACACAATTGATGGCAGAAAGCTTTACTCCCAGCTCTTGCATTTATACACCTTTTGATAAACTTAAGCTCGATGCACATTTGCACATAATAAGTCGAAATAAACCATTTGTACGTCTTTAACGACTAGAAAACTTTTTTTTCAATGTGCGGTGAGTGAATAAGCGCACCCGAACTTGTGTGCTGTCGTTGCGCGCCCTGCACGGAGCGGTGAAGGGTGAGAGCTGCAGCACCCCCCTCAAAGAAGTGGCGAGAGGCATGTACCACACCCGATGCGAAGGTCGTAAGAAGCAAGCCCGCAGGTGTAGTTTAGTCCGGCTGTGATTCAGCAATATCAAAAGAATATTTAAGGGACAAAAGTTCTAAGTAGAATAAAACAGTTGTAGATTCCATGGTCCCTATTATGCTTGGGCATTCGACGCGAGATGAAAGGTGTGGAGCACCTCTCACTTAGTAGTAATACTATTTAATCCTTGTTTGATGTACAGTTGAGCCCACATATAATGGCTCCACTGAAAATGAACTTTCGCTTAAAATGAACAATATCTGTGTGACCGTGAAAGTATACATTATTTCAACGGCACAAAATCACCCTTACAACGAACAGCTCTGAGCCCTGCCGATTGGTTACAGCGAATAAAATCAGTGCTCCAGCGACTGACCGAGACATCTATTTCGAGCACCAATAAGCCATCGGGGTGGTGCCTGAAATTTTTATTTTTCTGCAGCCACGTAGTTGTCCCTTTCCCCGACCATCTTTTTGTTTTGCGTCTCTTTGTCTTTTGTCCCCCTGCTGCTCCGAACCCCTGCGTTGCCAATTGAGGCCCATGTTTTCAGTCTGTCACCGATATTTCGAAGGCCGGTCAGCTGACTAGTCTCCCCTCTGTTTTTTGATCATTGGTCTTGTTACACTATTGTTGGTGTCATAGGCCTAGTGTGACCAGACCATTGGTCAACATCATCGGTCACCGACTTGTACCCAATCATCTGCATCAACGTCTTGTCTGGATTGGCCCTACTGTCAAAAGCATAAACATTCGCTGCTATCAAAAGCATCAGCTAACTTTAATGGCTTCTCTAAATAAACATTCTGGAAAAGCAAAAGCGTTCTAACACTAAGAAGGTTTCTGTTAAAGGTTTCATGCCATAGTTACAGATTTTTCTATTATTCAAGAAGCATATTATGCAAAAACAAGTGTTTTTAGGTAGAATATTTACACATGTTGAGGCATTGAACATGATTGCTCTATTTGACCGCTTCGGCCAGTGGGAAAGATATCTGGCTGCTTGTTGATGGTATAGTGCGACAGAATCAACACAGGGAAAGTTTAATGGCCTTTTAAGGTTACTGTCTTCAGTCAAAGCACTAAAATTTGTACAAGTGCATGCCTGTGAGTGAGCAACGATTCAATACTTTCAGTGATTAGTCACAAAAAAAAAAAATATTATTGTTCTCATAGAATATTTTACATTTTTTTATTTGGTATAACACTAACATTAGCATGGTTCCGCAGATACCTAACATAGATAACACCTGTCAGCTGTGTTGTCTTACCAATGAGGCACTATACAACCGAGCATAAGTGAAAAGCTAGAGTAAGTGATAGTGTTGTTGTTTACATATGAAAATGAGGGTTCCTCGCATAAATATTTTGTAATTTATTGGTGCAAGTGCCAAGAATGTAGATGAAGTATCAGAACTGCTACAGTTCTAGCCCATCTCGTTCGAGCATGAAGGATTTTAAAATTACACCAACTGACAATTAAAAAGTGTAGTATACGTGGGCATGCACATATGTGCACATGCACATGCACATAGAGCCCGTAGTTTGTACAGAGATTTAACAACTGAGTACGATGTACGCTATATACATACCCTTGCAAAGTCAAAATGAGGTTCATAATGGCCACCTATTCCATAGTTGACCACCTGAAGCTCCTCAGCAGTGTCTGCAGTCAATCCCGTGATATCTTCTATTCTCCGAGTTACACGGGCTATGACACCGTGCTCTTCATTCTTCAGCCAGGCACTCTTGCTAATACGGTAGCTGGCAGTTTCCAATTCGCCAGATTTGTAGTTCTGCACAGTGGCCCTCCTCAGCTGCAGTAGTTCAGTGAACATAACATAAAGTACAGCCGCAATAGAGAGTGCTGACAAAATGGCCAACACATACCACAATATGTTAACATTTTCTACAAAATGGTGTAAGTCAAACTGTATTAGTTATAGCAAGACAGAGTAGTTAACACTTATAAATATTTACTGCTGAAATTAGTTTTTCATTTAAGCTAATTAATTTTAAGCTGTGAGATACACACAATAATTGGGTGGGAAATATTTATATGCAGCATACCCTTGGTTGTGCTAATGTCTTGATGACGTTCATTTCATGTTCAGACAAAACATCATGGTAAATGACAATTCGTGGCTTTGGGAACATCACTTCTTCTTTGGCTGGCTGCAGCAGAAGATATGGCCGGTTGTTGGTACGGTACTGGCATGTCAGCTCCCGATCATGGAATAATGGCTGGAATGACCCATTATTGAGAGTATATGTAAAAAATATAAGACATATACAGCTCACACTCTTGGAAATGTATGGTCCACTTTATTGTGTATGCCCTTCAAATCGCTCATGCAAATAAAACTTTAGCATGACAGGTTTGTTTCAGTCTGTTTATACAGCGTGGTTATCCCTTGAGTAAATGACATAGCTAGACCTTATTTGAAAAACCAAAACTATTTTAGTTGGTTAGCAAAGTTACTAGTATAATACCTTTTAAATTAAAACTATAGATGATAATCATGAGCATACCAACATAACAAACAAACAAAAAAAGAAGTTCCACATTTAAAAACTATGCATTGACTACAAGTGATGCTAAATGAAGGTTTTCAGGTTAAGGGGAGATGCAACTCAAAAAAAGAAGTTTTTTTAATCTGTAGTTTAAGGCAATAAAAGTTTTGTTGTTTACATAGCTTTTTATGTAGATTTCAAATATCTTATCAGTTTTATAGTAAGTTGCATAGTTGTCATTTTGTAGAGCAACCAAGTGTACAATTTATCTATTTTTGGACAGACACACTTCTTATGCCACTAAACTTTGATTGTTATGAGCCATTAATAGCTCATATTGCTCCACATTAACTGTAGAAAGGAAATAACCAACATAAAAGTGTGTATAAGAGATTTTAATTAGCAAAGAACAGTAATGTGAGAATTCTTAAAATGCTCAACCCATAGTTGTTATTTGCTTACCATAAGTTTATAGTAGTTATATAAGTGAGAACAAATTTCAAAAAATTGCACTCCCCACATGTTAAGGAATATGTGGAAAAATTTTCATCCAGATCTGGCTATCAGCACCAAAAACATGGTGTCTAAACAAAAGGAGTTGCTGAAGATTGCATGATGAGAAAAATACATTTTAAAGGTTGAAATTAAAGCTTAATTTATGTGTCAAAAATATGCTTTTTAGAATAATTTCTTCCATCATGAAAGCTTGGAAATCATGCTTATTTTGAGCACGTGGCTATCGTGAACTCCTCATGCGAAATGCAATATGGCAAGCAGCCAGGGTGACAAACTTCCAGAGGAATTTTGACAATGAGCTCCTCTTAGTTTTTAATAGTCAGCTCGTGCTCTTTAAAAGTGATTTTACCCTCCTTCAAGTTTCATTACAATTTTGATTTTTTTTGTCCAAAAGTAGAGAAACTAAACTTGTGAAGCAAGTAAAAACAGTAGATGTGTAATTTTAGATAAATTTGGATTTTTCTAGTAGCATCCTCCCTTATTAAGCTAGATTACTTGGGGTTGACAATGTAAGAACTATTCTGCAATTTCTGTGGTCCTAACAGAATTCAATTCGTACCCATTGTCAGCAAACTCTACCACTGAAAAGAGAACCTTTTTCATATCTCATACATAGGCCATTTCTGAAGAATAATAATAATTCTTTCAGTTTAACAATCCAAAACCACGATATGGTTTTGGAAAACACCAGAGCAGAGGGTTCGGAAAATTTGACCTGGGGTTCTCTTACGTGCACCTGAATCTAAGCACAAGCAGAAAGTTGGCCTCTGCTGTGGCCGCCGTGGATGGGATTCGATCCCGCGACCTGTGGGTCAGCAGTCGCGCACTGCAACCACTAGACCACCATGGCGGTTTATTTCTGAAGAAGCTTTGGGACCAAGATTCCATCCAACAAAATGTTGATATCGACCTCTAAAATGAGCAAAATCTGGATGCAAATTCTGAAATACTGTTTTTGTCTCACGCTTATGTTGACCATATGGGTTGCCCCATAAAAACAATGCTTTAGACTATGCTTGCATAGCTCACGTACATGGTTATTATAAACATTTTGAAAAACAGATGGCACAAACATAGCTATGTGTGGGCCGCGGGTCACAAGTGAGAGGACTGCGGGTTGCATGCGGAGTTTGAGACCCCTGCCATAGATTTTAATGTATTGTATGAATATAGAGAATGATAAAATGTCTGTACAAGCTTAATTTTAATTCTGTAATGCAATGCAATCATTAACCCCTTAACTGCTAATTTTTAAAGAAAATTTCCGGTCAAAAAAAAGTGCCCATTTTATTTATTGAGGATTTCAATGCTCGTTGTACTAAAAAGTAGCTAGTTGATATTGGAAAAATATTTTCACCACATACTTAGTCAAATCAATGGAATAAAGTTTATTTCTGAACAATACATAGGAAACAAACTACCTGCTGCTAACAAGATTAAAAACCTAATAAACAAAACAGCTACAGACGCCACATGTTACTTCACTTGTGTAGGCTAAGCAGCCTTGGGATATTTCACTCTTGAAACTTCGGAGCTGTGCGAAAAATTTCAAGACGCGGAATAACACAAGGCGGCTTCACTGGCGGTCACCCACAATGTTCGCGTGCGAGCTGTTTTCATCGTCACCGGAGGAGCTACTCATTCAATGTCATCACTGTCTTCACTTCCAGACACAAGATGAATATATACTCGAATCGTCATCACTCAAACAAGATGATGAAAATGAATAGCTTCTTTTTCGTGTTCACGGGTAAGCTATGAATGGGTAACCACCACCGCACGCAGTCTTTCTATAGAAAAACCGTGCTCCTGCCGGAGGAGAAAACTAAAGCCTCAAGAAAATGCTGCCATCTTGAGGATGACTTGCAATGTCCCCCGTAAATGCGCGCTTCTCCGCTTGACCACTAGAGGAAAGTACCTATTCTGCTAGGACGAGTTTTACTTGTCCAAAGCAGTTTAATAACAGTTTGGGCAGGACGAGCTCTGCTCGTCCTGCTTTGGACGAGCTCTGCTCATCCATAGCAGTTAAGGGGTTAAGGGGTCATGAACATTTTTTCCAAGTATTCATCAAATGACTTCAGTATTGAAGTTTATTGCCTTGCGAATCAATTTCCAAAAAAATTTCTCGAATCGGTCAGAGACGAGTGAACTTACAGGGGTTTATCGTGCTCACACTTTACGTGTACAACACTTTGACCATCTGCTGTTCCTTAAAATGCAATGACATTGCACAGCACACAAGCCTGCAGTATGTACCCTCCACTGTAATGTGACTGCTGCGGCCAGTACCAAACTCGCAACCTGCAGGTCAGCAGCCGAGCACTGTAGCCACTGTTCCACCACGGTCAACTGAGTATAAGCGAGTCTGGGTAAATAATATTTTGACGAGTTTGAGACTGAGTCAGCCTAGTTAAGAAATGTTTCAGTTAGTATGAGTTTAAATAAGCCATCAGAACAATCTATATTTCTTAAGCGAGTCAAAGTGAGCTCCAATGTTTTTGCTGACTTATAATTGTGATATGCTAAATTACTTTGCAGTTCTCCAAGTTTATAGAAAATTCCACTCAGAAAAAGCACATGAAATTTTAATATTTTACAAAACAAATAGTAGAAGTAAGATAATTGCATACAAATATGTAACTTAACATGTTTCATTAAAATTGATTGAGAGCCTTAAAAAAATGTTTTAAAAAGCAACTACCACCTTTAACGGGGTCCTGAATTACTTTTTGAAGAAATCGTGGTATGATGCAATATAAGAATATTGACTCACAAATTGGTTGCAGCAAAATTTCTCAAATTCGTCAAGAACGAGCAGTTACTACAGGGATTTGCTGCATTTTTAATCTCTCTCTCACTTGTTCTAATGAATGCACTGAAAGCTATACAAGTAAGGATGACACGGGGAAAATGAAGCTACGTCAGCACGTGTCATGACCTGAGGTGCACGTGATGAACAGGACTGCTCTTTCGCACTGTAATTCCTGTGTAGCTTCTACTATGTAATGCTAGCTTACTACAGAGAGCAGCACTGGCATGGGTCGACACTAGCGCACACAAGACACAGTTTATGTCGGCTATTGGCCAATAGCATGATATATCTGCAGTTCGATGTCATACAGCAGGTGCCAGCAGTTCTGAAGAGAGTGAGCGCAGGCCTCTGTATGAAGGAGGGCACCTGAGAAAATGGCAACTTTGCACTCTGCTTGCAAGCTCTCCTTAACGGGCGCAACTGTGAGGTTCGGCTGAGCTGTTTATAGCAGGGTCTACTTTCCACAGGATGCACTTTTTCATCAAGCCCATGGGGTGCTTCAGGACCCTTTTAAATTGAATTAGAAAATCATGCTGATATGTTTTTTTTACACAAATAGGATAATACACTCAAAATTTATGCCTCAAAACTGTAACATCAACGAACAATTCTATTTAGAGGTTTTGAAATGGCTGTGCAGAACTGTGGCATAGAAATGTCCAGCGTTAAGGAGTTCTATCGAGTGCTTCCTGAATCATCCCAATGCTCGGACGCTGGTTCTGGCCTCATGCGAGACCAGACTGACACATGGACAGCTTGACACATGGACAGCTTGACCCATGCACCGTATTCTCTACATTAGCAAGATTTTGTCGCAGCAGAATTCTTTGTGTTTTGCGGAAAAGGACTTAAATGACAAGAATTTGGCTGGTGCAAGGCGTTTCCAGCAACATTTATTAGTACTAATGGAGACTACTTTGATAGTGATCAAAGTTGTATTTAAAAAAAAAGTTGCATTTATTAAAAAAAGTAATTTTCATGCTTTTTATCAGGTAATGCTGGTTATTTTTTGGCCACCCCTCATACTGTCGACTTTAGTTACACAGTTCCCTATTTCAGCGCCTCAGCCCTTACTATGATAAAATAGACATATAGCCCCTGCTGTCTTTAAGGCCTTTCTACATCAATTTTCTGCAATTCAAAGGGGCTACACTCATAGAAGGCAGATGGTTATCTGTAAGCCTTTCATTGGGACTACCTCAGCCCCTCATGTGTCTGTTTCATGCACATGAACCCACATTTTTATGCACCTGTAAGGCTGATCTCTAAATCTCTAATGGTGACTTACTGGAAACTTTTCTCCTCGGCAAAGCCTTTCATAGATGCCCCGTTCCGAGTCAGCATCTGGAAGTGGAGACTTTTTCTTCGAAGTGATGCTGTCATCTTCAGAGATATCGCCATCGTCTCCTCGTTTGTACTGCTCTCGTTTTGCCAAAGTATCTTCATAGTACCGCTTATTTCCAGGAGCACGGGGATGGTCGGGCACTGTTTGATGTGAGAACAGAACTTTACACTTTAAATCATGTAAATTTTATTCTATGTTAATATAACTCCTTTAAAAAAGTTTCAATGACTAATTTTACCAGAAAACAATATTGCTATGGACAATGGACATCCTTGAACTTCGGTATCCATGCCTAGAGGCTTCTGTTTTATGAAACAGATAGACCCTTTACAACAAATTTATGACTGACATGAAAATATCTTTACCATGTCTAATAAGCATTGTAAGTATACACAGTCATATAAAAAAAGTACTTGAAATAAAAAGTTAAATTATATACTGCTTCCTAAAACTAAAAATCGGTCACTAGCAGATTTCAATTACCCAGCAATGCAAAGTGCTCATATGTTGCATGGGCTCAAGAATAAATAGCAACTTACATGGCTGCTAATATATAAGAATGCCACCAGCATGATCACATGAGTTAAGGCACATTTGCCTGACTGCTGCAGTCAAAGTAAGCTAAGCCACTTGTTAAAATGGTTACAAGCCTTAAAATGAACCAATTATACTATTATTCATTCCGAGGACAGTTGCAGACCTCTATTTTAGACACAGATCAGACTGTGCATGGACCTAAACACCCCAACTATAGCTGTCAGTCTAGCCCCATGTATGTAATCTGATGCTTAAAGGAGTCGCAAAAAGAAAATGAAGCTGCCCGGTTGTAATTTGCCCTACTTCATTAAGGACTAGACATGCCGATTCCGAAATACTTTGGTGCAATATTCAGTCCATAGTTAATGATGCCCATTTGAAATCGCAGTTTTCTTGGGCTCCCAAGCGACTATGCAGCACCCCCGGCCGCCATAGGCACTAACGTGTGGCGTCATGCTAAGAGAACACAGTGTGATGCTAAGACAACACAGTGTTAGCTTTCTTTTGCTCTAAAATGAAATACTTAGCGAAACCTAGAAAATAAATAAAAAATAACACAGCAATATTTGCACTCTGAGTTGTATACTATGCAAGTACAGCAAATGATCTGCTTGGTTCAGTTTTCAAGTACATCCGGGCTTCATCACATGTGCATTCTTGCCTTACCGGTTGCCTTCACTTGCTTGGTGCAGTGTCCCTGTTTTTTCTTATTGGTTGCGTTAGGTTGCATTTTACAGCGTGTTTCGGGTAGCTTAGTCCTCACTATAACAACCATGTGCATTGTCAGACAGTGCTGCATCACTTATGCAAACATGGAAATGACTTTACGGCACCGTAATTGAAATGCTATGATGCTATGAAACTCGGTCAACTATGGTGCAGCAAACATCACTGCATTGTCATATTTTGTTGACAACAGAGCCTTCTTATTGGCTGACTTTAAGTGATGTCTGCTGTAAAATTAGAAGAGAAAGTGAGCTGGAGATTACAAATTGTGCTTTTATAGCTATTATATGAAGCTGGACGGTGAAACTAGCCAAGGTAAAGTATTGAATGGACAGTCAGGATTATGAATACACACATAGGTGAAATTTTCGAAAAACATTTCACACCTCCTTTAATCGCTAAAATGAGGAGTACAAGTACGATAAACATATACCAACAGTGAGATTCCCATGACAACTCTTCACCAGTCACCATATTAGTCATTGGTAAATTATCATCACAGTCAGCCTCGGGGATGATTAGGCCTAGGCTGCTATTAACAATTCATACCCCTGAGCTTCCGATGCCTTGAATAGATCTGTTACATCTAGTTACAGAAAAAGTAAACATATCAGCCAACTTTGCTATGGACATGCTTCAGCTCAGGCCATAATAGACTGAAGACAGATTCAACAACGTCTAATGGCTTACTGTAAACAAATAATATAAAGGGGCCCTAAAATACTTTTCCAAGTCCTTTTCCAAGTCTCACTATTAGCGCATGATGCTTCATGAATTAAATGCCGCAAAAATATTTGAGGCATTTTTTTATTTAAAGAGCCAAGTGCACTTTAAATAAAACTGAGAAAAACACACTTTTTTCTACTGATAATATAGTAAGGCCTGCTCAAACAACTTTTTGCCATTATGTTCCTCTCCCCTAAATACCACAAATCTATATTGTGGGTAAAATCGGCATAGCCAAATATCGTCAGCATTGTGAAGTAAAGTTTGTATTTGGCTCATATTCATTGAAATATTTCATTTGGACATGAATTAGCTCATAAAATAAGTGTAGAACGATTTGAATGTACTGAACAGCAATATTTAGCGATAGAATTGACATCATATTTGTGCTTCCGTTGCTGCCGCGCTTCGACGCATTAGCGTAATGGCAATTACTAGACTTGAAGAGCGAGTGGTCCTTCCAGGCAAAAGGGGCACTATTCTGGACTGTCATCAGTGTTTTCTTGTTCCTGTCATCAATTGAAGGCCTTGAAAAGTGTTTCAGTTAGTTTTATACCATGCCATTTCTGACGACTTCTTCTTTAGAAAATAGATGGACGCCCGATATCCTCAATTCCCCCAAGCCTATTTTATTTCAAATATACCATGTAGGAGTGAACTTAGGACAAGATACTGTGGTGCTAAAGTCGAAAAAAATCACCAAGATGCAAAAAGAAGTAAGCAAGTCAGCTTCTTAATCTTTGCAATCGACTTTTGTCAATAACTGTCATGCCCTTCAGTAAGTGCAAACTCGGCCTAGAAGACCTATTTGTGGAATGTAAACACGATAAAAAAGCAACTAAGACACAAATAAAACATTCTGGCTGGGACCATGTTGGTTGTTTTGATCATGCTTGTTGGTTTAATGAATGTGGCTTACTTTGATTGAAGCAGTTGGAGTACTTGGCTCATTTTTTATTAAAAACTGCCTTCTTGAGCTCATGTTACAATAAAGAATTGCCCCATTTTGATTACAACTGTTTTATAAATTGAAGATACTTAGGCATGCTTTTTGTTAAACTGTTAGCCTAGTTTCGGTTTCTGCATCTGGCTCTTCTAGAAAAAAAAAAAAAAACGCCTAATTTAGGATCTGTCAAGTTATGAGCAGAGTTACAGGGGCTTATCATTTGCTTTAAGCACCTTTTCTCTCCTTTCGTACCAGCAAGTGCACAGAAAGCTATGCAGGGAGGGGGGTGTTAAGGGGCAAGAAGATGCGTCCCTTTGTCAGCATGGGTTATGGCCTTGAGCACTTATAATTTTTTCTTCAAACGCACGGCTTACTTTCAGTGTGATCGCAAGCACAAGTGCACCCACATGCTGGCCTCTCCTGGCGGCCACGTAACTCTGGAGATCATGGTGCTGAAATCAGCCAATAGTCGGGGGCATGTGGGGCAGTGATTTGGGTACATGGCATCATTTGTAGAGAGAAGAGGGTATAATTTCTAGCTGACTTTGAGATTTAATTGGAAATTCCTGGGTATATTGTTTGGCTCATATATTTTCAGGAGCCTCTATTACCAATCGGCTGCTTTTTATAACCATGCTAAAAAAGTGGTGGGGGGCATCTGTAATGGAACACAGTAGCAAGTTGAGCATCCTTCCTGTCAGTCCTGTGTCCTTTTAAATGGTGCAGTTATTTTCCAAAAATTACCTCCTCTTCATCTTATCAATTTCCTGAGAGCTATGGCCCGCTATCTACATTAGTGCTCCATTAATGGCCTAAGCGGAGTGGAGCAATGAGCCAATTGAGCCTTAAGGCAGTTGCAGTATTAAGCGTGCCAAAGCATTTTCGCTCTGATCATTTGTAAAGTATTAGGTTGAGAAGTTACAAAGGAAGCGGTGAAATTACAACATGGCACTCTGTAATAGTGTGTATGTGTAACATGCAAGTGGACTGATTTACGCTTTACTGCAGAATTGTCACTTGAGTTGGATGATGACAACAAGGACAAAATCACAGCCATTAGTGGGATTGGCAAAGTGAATCAAGCTTTTATAACTGACTTTTATACTCTGATAAAGAAGCAGTGATGACAAAGCAGAAGGTAGCCAGTGACCTCACTGGTATTTGTGGTCACCTGATAGTACTTTTTCATGAGTAGGCCAAGTACGTCAGGAGTCCCCGAGTATTTTCAAAATTGAAACTGCCCCAGTCGTAACATATTGTCACGTTAAAGAGACAGGAGACGTTTTTTAAGGCGTCCTCACAAAAGTCCGAAGAGCGGTCGGCTCAGCACAGCCAAAAACAGAACAATGGCACGAGGGGAACTGCCACTTCGTCTGCCTCTTTTGCGCTGGCAGATCAAGCGCGCGGCACTGCCCCTCCTCCCTGAAGAGCATCGCCTCGATGCTAAACGAAGCGTGTATCGTAAAAAAAAAAAACATTGTCACAGTGTGTGGTACGGTTTTAACCGCACCACGTGCACAATCTCGGGTCGTAGCTGTCGGCGTCGGGGTGGTTGGCTTCCGTCCGGAAGGACTTCGTAATTGACGTCGCTCACTTGTCGTAGCACTTTGTACGGGCCAAAATACCGACTGAGAAGCTTCTCAGAGAGACCTTTGCAGCGCACAGGGGTCCAAACCAACACCTGGTCACCTGGTTTATAATCGACTTGTCTGTGGCAGCGGTTGTAGCGCTGTGCATCGACGCCTTGTTGTTTCTTGATGTTTACGCGGGCTAGTTGACGTGCTTCCTCGGCTCGTTGCACGAAACACTCAGCATCTTCGTCGAGATTCTCGATGTTGTCAATGTCGCATGGGAGCATTGCGTCCAACATCGTCTGAACGTCCCGACCGTATAGAAGACGAAACGGAGTGAATCGTGTGGTCTCTTGCGTAGCGGTATTATACGCGAATGTTACGTAAGGCAGTATTTCATCCCACGTCTTGTGCTGTACGTCTATGTACATAGACAGCATATCAGTCATCGTTTTGTTAAGCCGCTCGGTCAGTCCATTTGTCTGAGGGTGATACGCTGTTGTCTTGCGATGCGTGGAGTAACTTAACTGAAAAACTTGTTCAAGGAGCCTTGCTGTAAACGCTGTTCCTCGGTCTGCGATGACACAGGATGGAGCACCGTGGCGTAATACAATTCTCTCGATGAAAAACTGAGCAACTTCACAAGCCGTGCTTTTAGGAAGCGCCTTAGTTTCAGCATAGCGGGTTAGATAATCTGTAGCGACGATTATCCACTTGTTGCCGGAAGATGACAAGGGAAACGGACCCAGGAGGTCCATGCCGACTTGATCGAAGGGTGTTCTGGGTGGCTCGATAGGGTGAAGTAATCCCGCAGGCTTAACAGATGGGGATTTTCGGCGCTGGCATTCGCGGCAGGCTTGAACGTACTGTTTAACGCAAGCGGCAAGTTTCGGCCAGTAGTAAGACTTTCGTACCCTAGCGATGGTTCGGGTGATGCCCAGATGGCCCGATGGAGGCTCGTTGTGGCAGGCAAATAGAATTTCCTCACGCAGCTCTGCGGGGACGACCAACAGGTAAGTTTTGTTGCTGGCGGCTGCGTTCTTCTTGTACAACACGCCCTGTCGTAAGCAGAAGGATGACAATCCGCGAGTTATATGCTGGGGCAGTGATACGTTGCGGCCCTCTAGATGTTCAATGATAGGTCGCAATTGAGCATCTGCTCGCTGCCGTAAAGCCAAGTCTGTTACGCTTACGGAGCCAAGGAAAGGGCAGTCCTCTTCGAAGCTCTGAGCGGCAGGCTCAACTGGCGCGCGTGACAACGTGTCCGCATCTTCGTGTGCACGACCGGACTTGTACACGATAGTGACGTCGTACTCCTGCAGACGTAGGCTCCACCTTGCCAGTCGTCCGGAGGGGTCTCTGAGGTTCGCAAGCCAGCACAGCGAGTGATGATCCGTCACTACTCTGAATGGACGGCCGTAAAGGTAAGGTCGAAACTTAGCAATTGCCCACACGACAGCAAGGCACTCCTTCTCCGTGGTACTGTAGTTTGACTCCGGGCGTGTTAGGGTTCGGCTTGCGTAGGCGATAACCTTTTCAATTCCCTCCTGCCGTTGGACGAGTACCGCGCCCAGACCGACGTTACTGGCGTCGGTATGAATTTCTGTTTCGGCTTCCTCGTCGAAATGTCCAAGAACAGGTGGTGATGCCAGGCGAAGCCGAAGCTCTGTGAATGCTGATTCTTGTTCAGCACTCCAAACGAACGGCGTATCGTCTCTAGTGAGTCTAGTTAATGGTTCGGCAATTTTCGAAAAGTTGCCTATAAAGCGCCGGTAGTACGCGCATAGACCAAGAAACCGCCGCACACTTTTCTTATCGGCAGGAGTCGGGAAGGCTGCGACAGCGGCGGTTTTCTCAGGGTCAGGACGGACGCCTTCTGCGCTTACGACATGTCCAAGGAACTTTAGTTCTTCGTAACCGAAATGGCATTTTTGCGGCTTTAACGTAAGGTTAGCCGTCCGAATCGCCTCAAGTACTTGTCGTAGTCGCTTCAGATGTTCGGAGAAGCTGGTTGAAAACACGACCACATCATCCAAGTACACAAGGCAGCTTTGCCATTTTAAGTCAGTCAACACAGTGTCCATCATGCGTTGGAAGGTAGCTGGCGCAGAGCAGAGTCCGAACGGTAGCACCCGAAATTCGTAGAGGCCATCCGGCGTGACAAAGGCGGTTTTTTCGCGGTCGCGCTCATCAACCTCAATTTGCCAGTAGCCACTCTTTAAATCCAGGGAAGAAAAATACTTCGCTCGTCGTAGTCGGTCAAGCGAGTCATCAATACGCGGCAGCGGATAAACATCTTTTTTTGTGACGTTGTTGAGCTTTCTGTAATCTACACAGAAGCGAAGCGTACCGTCCTTCTTCTTAACCAGAACGACCGGTGAGGACCAGGGACTGTTCGAAGGCTGGATAACGCCGTCGTCGATCATTTCTTTCACTTGCTGCTTGATAGCTGCGCGTTCTGTCGGCGAGACGCGGTATGGCTGTTGGTGAATAGGTCTTGCGTCGTCGTAAGTGATTATCCTGTGCTGTGTAATTGGCGTCTGACTCACTTTAGACGACTGAGCAAAGCACGCCCTGAATTCAAACAATAGCTCTCGCAAGGCCCTCTGGTTCTCTTCTGGCAGTGCACTGTTCATGTCAACATCTATTACGGTTTGTCCATTGCGGCTACTGTCTTCACAGGCAAAACACTCAATGACGTCCTCCAAGGCTTCAGCGTAGGCGACCGCAGTGCCCCGGAAAAGGTGACGATGCTCATTGGTGAAATTTGTAATCATGACCTCGGCTGTACCGTTCCGAATGTCAATGATGCCTCGTGCCACAGAAATTCCAAGCGCCAGCAGCAGGGAGACGTTGCACTCTGCCACTGTTTCACCGTCACTGGTTCCTTCGGAAGTCACCTGAATTAGGATACTTGCACGAGGTGGTATTGTGACACTGTCGTCGGAAACACGGAGGGCGGTTGTACGGCGGTTGGAGTCCCTTGACGTAGCG
Source organism: Rhipicephalus microplus (assembly GCF_043290135.1). Taxonomy (NCBI): domain Eukaryota; kingdom Metazoa; phylum Arthropoda; class Arachnida; order Ixodida; family Ixodidae; genus Rhipicephalus; species Rhipicephalus microplus. Next base: position 206,490,458 of record NC_134710.1, on the reverse strand, counting down.
TTGACTGTCGAAAAGGAAATGCAGCGTCGCCGTAGGTCGATTACGGCGCCATATTCCCGAAGAAAATCGAGGCCGAGAATTAATTCGCGGGAGCAGTCACGTAGCACGATGGAGCTGACCAAAAACGTGCAGCCTCGTATTTGTAGCCTGGACGTGCACAAACCAACCGGCGTTACAACATGTCCGCCAGCTGTACGTACATGCGATCCTGTCCAAGGCATTATCACTTTCTTCAAGGTACGTGCCAATTGTCCGCTAATAATCGAGTAGTCAGCACCAGTGTCTATTAAGGCAGTTAAATTGCGACCGTCGAGCAGCACAGGTATGTCCATTGAAAAGTCGCTCAGCTGGGATACAGGCGCCGGCGTAGTCGAATTTCCGTTGGTCCGATGTCGCGTCGATTGGAGGGCGAGGTCTTCATCACGTCGAGAATCAGCGGCCTCGCCTCGAAAGGTCGCTGGCGTTAGTTTTCCAGGCGAGGGCTCGGAGACCGTCCTTGCGGCCTTCGATTTCCGTTGCCTGAATAAGATGACGACCGCGGTGACGGTGAGCGCGACTGACGCCTGAGTGGGACGTTCTGCCGAGCGATAAAATCTTCAATTTCTGGTGGTCTCTGTCCAAACCGGGGGCGGGGTGAATTGGCAGGAAAACCCTGCAGCCCAAGTCGGCGGTACTGGCAGTCTCGGTAGAGGTGACCCGCTTCACCGCAGTGGTAGCAAAGCGGTCGTCGGTCGGGCATGCGCCATATGTCGGATTTACGCATGACGGGTCGAGTGTCTGCAAAATAAGGGACCACCTGTGCGGACTGCAGTGTGGCGTACGGGGTTGTGGCTGGTAGTGGGACTGGTGCAGGTGCGTTGTGTTCGAACGTGTCGGTATAAGTGGTGCGCTGGAAACCACTCACTGGGGATGGTGTCGTGGACGACGGAACGGTGCGTCTCAATACGTCTGCGTAGGTCACCCCTAGAGGTTCACTTGAAGTTGCGAACGCCTGAAGTGGTGCAGCAACCTGCGTTGGTGTCTCGCGGCGAGGTGTGCCGAGCGCATGCTGAACTTCGTCACGTATGATGGTGGCGATGCAATTCGTGGAAGGCTGCTGCTGCGCCTGGTTCAGCTGTTGCAGCTGTTGTAGCTCGTCGCGAACAACCGAACGTATCAGCTCGCGAAGCGCTCCCACGTCGGTCGGGAACGAGCCTAGCCCGGTGGTATAGGTAGCATTCACTTGCCGATCGTACTGGTTCCGCTGCTGCAGCGCCTTTTCCATGGCGACGGCTTCAGTGAGGAACTCCGCGACCGTTCTAGGCGGACTACGAATGAGTCCAGCGAAGAGCTGCTCTTTCACACCTCGCATCAAGTGTCGCAGCTTCTTGTCTTCCGGCATGGTTGGATCGGCGCGAGTGAACAGATGAACCATATCCTCCACGTATGTAGCCACACCTTCATTAGGCATCTGCATGCGGGACTGGAGGGCCCTTTCAGCGCGCTCTCGACGATCGAGACTCGAGTACGTTTCGCGGAGCCTGTGACAGAACTCATGCCACGACGTTAGGAGGCCCTTGCGGTTCTGGAACCATGTGCGAGCACCATCCAGAAGACTAAAGTACACATTCTTGAGCTTCGCTACTTCGTCCCACCCGTTGAAATCCGCTACGTACTCGTACTCAGCCAGCCAATCTTCCACATCTTCATAGAGGCCACCACGAAAGGGACTCGGAACACGTGGTTTTTGTAGCGTGTAATGAGTGGGTGCAGCTGCGGGTGCAGCGGTTGGAGCAGCGGCGGCTCCAGCGGTAGGGGAAGCGGTGACAGCAACAGTATTCTCCATACCAGTCGACGTACTTGTACTGTGAGGCACAAACTCGGGGGACAGTCCTCGAATCCTCCGACTGAAACGGTGTACCGGCGTAAGCTCTGGGTTTTGGGTCACGTTCCGGCTGCTAGAAGGAGTCTGTTGCATAGGTGAGGTTACCCCGCACCTCCACCATTAAAATGTCACGTTAAAGAGACAGGAGACGTTTTTTAAGGCGTCCTCACAAAAGTCCGAAGAGCGGTCGGCTCAGCACAGCCAAAAACAGAACAATGGCACGAGGGGAACTGCCACTTCGTCTGCCTCTTTTGCGCTGGCAGATCAAGCGCGCGGCACACAATTAAACATTCAATTAAACATTCTTCTTGCACTGAGGTTATGAGTTGCACTGATACTACTAATGAGTCAGTAGCCACTCATTAAGAGCGAAAAAACAGGGATTCACTAATTTTGTGTACGCACTCCTTCAAAATGCACATGATACACTGTTGCATGTATTGGAAACACAGATAGTGATATACGATTGCGAAACATAATAATGCAATAAAGATACAAAATACACAGAGTATCTAAGATAGTATCTAAGATAACAAAACGCTGAGCTAGTTGGTAAATATTCATTCTAAAAGGACAGGGCCGTACATCTCTGTGTTTGTGGCATCGTGCATTTTTTCTTGCATCTGTTTTTGCGTGCCCTGTCTTTTTAGAATATACCTACGATACATGTGTTTTTGATACTACCCAGTACTGTTCACTGTCACCATTGAATTATCACTGGCATGGAATGAATAAATGAACGAATGAACGAATGAATGAATGAGAGAGACTCACCAGCGGCGAGCAAGTCATTTGTCAGTTTGAGTGCATGATGAATATTTCCTTGCTGTGAAAAAAATAACAAGAAGTATTGCAACATTCAAAACTTGATGCCAATAACAGAAAATCCCGTTGAAAGAAAAGCGGTGAAATTACATACTGGAGAAATGAGCTGACAATCAAAAACAGCCACTTGGGTAATGTTTTTGTGCCATTGGAAAGGTGATTACTCTACACAATCCGACATAGTACATAGCAGTACATCTGCATAGAATAAAAACATACTGATATGGCATATTTACTTAAGTGCGGATAATGGGCAGGTCACAGCAGTTTTTTTTCTTTGCCAGCAACAATGCATGAGTTGTTTGAAGCACGAAAACGTATCTATAGAAAAATTGATAGAGGTAAAATATATTTTTGTTACATTATGCATTGAATCTTATTAGAAAGCTGTTGACTAGTGTGAAAAAAGTGCACTGTTTGCACCAAACATCACCAATGCATAGTAGTTGTGATGGTCATGCGTGTATAATAATTTAAACAAATGATAGAAGTAATGTACCCCTTCTACAACCCGTTACGGTTTTTGTATTTTGCTGCTTGTGGTGTTTCAGGTGAACCAACCATTAAACCATGTTTAGTTCTATGACTAAATCATGGTTTCCCAGAGCAGAGATGATGCTGACCAAATGCATAACCAACTATGTACACCTGTATAGAAAAGGCACAAAAGAAGGATAAGAGTTCACTGCCAGATGCTCTTCCATTAACATCTGTGTTGCCATCTGTTGTATGGTCAAAGGTTAATCAGTGCACAGTGCTCAGCCTCAAGACTATCTGAGATGATTCATTTTTTAGCTTTTTGTAATGGAATAGGGGGGATATTTGGCAATATTACCGTCAATGCCAATTTGTTTGTAACATAGCTGTTTCAAAAAATTTCGGGGGTGCTTATAATATTCTGCCTGAGAAATTAAACTTTTTCCCACAAATTTGCAAGAAATGCATGACAAGCACATAACAATGAAACAAGAGCTATGAAAAGAAATAAAAGAACCAGAGCAATCCGACAAGCTTTTTCAACAAAAAGTTCAATGTAATGGCCCGCCTACGAAAATGAGCACTTACTAAAATTCGTAAAATTCCCAGATAAGAAAATGGCACACAATTGTTTAATCTTCCAATTTACTAAAACCTAACCACACAGACTGCATAAGATGACATAATCTGACCTTGACGCTCGTACACTGCTCAAGAGATAAGCAGCACAAACAAAAATATGGAAGGAATGTTAAGTATTGCATCGACATGCACTGATGACAAAGTAGAAGCAGTCATACAAAAACCAAGAATGTTTTGTGCCACCTCTCGAGACACAAAAATAAATAAAAACAAGCATTGCTACAATGTATTATACATGCATGGAAATCAGAGAGCAAATTAGGGAACAAGAAAACCTATTTATACAAGCTTGCCCTTTGTGCAGACTTTTAATAGGATACATAGGCCCTTCATTAACCTTTCATAACAGCATGCAAGAATATAATAGCAAAATTGCAACTTGTTTCTGAATCATAGCGACTTTTTCAACATCCTTGCTGCTGACAATTTGAAAATTTTCTAAACGTGTCCCTATAAATTAACTCAAAGCAAGTACTTCCCTCGTTTCCTTTCACCATCACACTTCTAACAAAATGTTAAACAAATTAAAACAAATTTACAAGTTTGTCCTCTTACCTTTGTCAATTTTTTCAAATTTGCGAGAGACTTGTCAGAGATGCAGAAGCTCACCTGAAAAGTGGAGAACGCAAGATACTCCAGAATTTCAGTCCTGTCAGCAGTCTTGTCCACTTCTTCATCAACTCTGTCAAGTGCCTCTTGCATCCACAATACTGTATGGTAATGGTCTTCATTGTTGTATGACTGCCGGCCCAGCTCAAAGCAATCACCCGCTGTTGATAGGAAGATGCAAAGGCACAAAATACAGTCGGAACACTTTAGAACCATTCAGCAGCAATGATAAATAAGCATCTCTATTGTCATAGGCTGCAGCACTTGAGAACAAATAACACCTTCAATCTTCAAAGTATCTCAAATTACTGCTGCCCTGTCAGTGAGACTCAACCTAAACCAACAAATTTTATTTTATCAACACATCAAATTTCCTGAAACCTCTGAAGGAATTTCATCTGGCTTGTCATACATTGTGTTTGTGACCAACCTCTGGCTAACTCTTATGCTGCAGTTTTAGATTATTTAATTAAATAAGCAGACCATGAAGTAGCAATGAGCACATGAACATGATTTACTGCAAAAAAGATTTGTGCAGAAATTATCAAAATGTTCAGACTCAATCTGCTCAGCCACATGAGCCACAGCAACATTACTCAAGAATTCAATGTATTCTATAGAAATATTCCGGAGAGATGAATCAATTTTATTATATAAAAAATTTCAAAAGATCATTTTATTAAATTATTAATGTTCTATAACCAACTATCTACTGAAAATAATGGCAAACATTGTATTATATTCAAAAAGAGAATGCTTCAACTAATGTTATAAACACCACTGTTTGTTGTTTATGATTGTGTCTGTTGAGAATGTTTGTTTCATACTTTTTTGCTTCTTCTCTTATTGCTTTGCTTTATGTATTTCTATTTTACTATTGTGACAAGTAAGAATGCTTGTTAATGTTTGCTGCTGCTGTTATTGTTCTGGGAGGTGGGACTAGTCAAGCTGCCTACATGCAGCTTTTATCCCACCATCCTTGTTGTTTAAACATGTTTTTGATATATGTGGCAATAAAGTTCACTTCACTTCACTTATATTAGGAGTCATCTATGAAACTCTATAATGTTATAGCAGAGAGTACATTAATATATGTCACAGGTATGGTGTCGAATAATTGCTACAACTACCCACTAGAAACGCTTCTAACTGAAGCACTTTCATTGATCATGTGCTAACAAACCTGCTTCATCCCCCTGAGACTTTTGTTGTAAGAAGAAATATAACAGATAATTTTCCAACTGTACGCATTGAGTTTTCAATGTCTTATTCATGCCTTTAAAACTATGTATGTATACAAAATGAATATTTGATAGAGATCACTATAAAGAGTTAGCCACCAGATCAGACTGGTCACTCGTTACATCATTGAATAACTCTGAGGCCTCTTAAAATAAACTCGTAGACCTAATTAAGGACTCTATATCCTCATCTACAATGGTGGTTAAGTGTTGCAAACATATCACTTTTACCTCAAATCTCTGAGTTACAACAGGATTGTTGAAAAGCATGCGTAAGAAAAAAAAACCCGTATTGCAAACGTAAAAGTCAGTTATTTAACCAAATATTTAAAGTTCGACACAGGAAGTTTTGCACTTTGTTAACTCAGCTGCTTAAAACAGTGAAGAAAACTGATATTGAAAATTTAATACTTAAAACCGGGCATGATTTGTGAAAACAATGGCAGATACCGAATACAGTTGAATCGCGATATTTCAAACTCGGAGGGGCCCGAAAATTTGCTCGAATTAAAAGAAGTTCGAATTAATGAAAGCTAAGCAAACAGAGGGCTCCTCATGCAGTGGCGCATGTGCATTGAGCTAACACATGAGGGGAAAGTTTCAGAAGACTTACACTTATTCACAAATCACAGGACATCCGTCATTAATTGAAGTAATCGGTGATGCGCGTCTGCACACATTTGCCTTGCAGCGAGTCAATCAATTTCGCACACAGCTTGCAAAGCATGTCTACTTTGGCTACAGCATTCTCCTGGCAAGAGAATTCGCATGCAGCAATGTCCAGCGCCGACGCTCTCTAAAGACGATGACAACGACGACTGCATCTCCACTAGTACCCTCTGCGCCAAAGCCGTAGCATGGCCAGCACGTGACGAGAAAGGAGGAGCGTCTCCACGCGGAGAGAAGCAGATCATTTGATAGAAAACCAACACTCCACAACAGCATTTTTTTTTTGCTCTCTTTGTGCACGTTGTTGAAAGAACAAGGGTTACGTGGCAGGGATGGGAAAAGAGGAAGCGTGGCACCGGCCCATGAGGGAAAGCCATACTCTGCAACAGCTTTCTTTTTAAAGACTAGTCTTTCTTGGGGAAAAAAAAATTTTGGTCTGTCTGTCTGTACATTTGTCTGTTTGTCCGCCCTAACGATACCTCAAACGGCACCAAACGGCCAACCCCATGCGCAGCGCCCACCAATGTTGCTCAAGGTTCAGCGTTCATAGTTGTGCAATTGTCAAATAAAAAGCAATTATTGCGCATATCTGAGGCACCACAACAACGCTTCGATGTTTTGTATGTCTGACTTTATACTAGAAGAGGCCCACACAAGTAACTCTAAGGAATGTAGCGTTTAATCACTCTGGGCTGAGAGTGCAACGCGATGCTCAAAAAGGTGTTTCCAACGCTTTGCTACGACATCACGGTGGTGGCACCTGCCCGTCGCTTTGCGTTCTATACCTTATCACCTCCGAAACTGAACGTATCTTTCTCCGCGGGCTGCACGCCTTAGTTTTCGAAGATAACTGCCAGATGGCACTTGTGTCTAACATGCCTCGATGCGCTCGTTCGCCTCCGCTACACCCTCGAGGCACTATAACGCAGCGCCTGCAGAATACCATTCACCGATTTTCTTATGCAGAACATCAAATAAACGTTTTGTTCACTCTCTCCAGATGCAAGATTATTGTCTTTCGACGACATTTGCGGTGTAACATGGAGATTTGGAACCAATTTTTTTCTCTCTCTCTCTTTGCATGTGGCGTTGGAAGGAGAAGGGTCTTTACGTGGCAGGGGCAGAAAAGGGGGAAGTGTGGCACAGGTGGGTCATAGATCGGCATTTTGACGGAGAGCAAACATTCTACCGCAGCTTTTTCTTTTTTTTTTTCATCTCCTTTGCGCGCAGCGTTGAGGTGTCGGAGGCTGGATTGGGCGGGGTTTGGTTTGGTTAGGGAAAACTTTATTGTGAAAGTCCGAAGGCGTGCGCCCTAGCACACGGCGGGCCGCTCCCACGATAGGACAGTAAGGCCGAGGCCTAGCGCCGCATCGTGGGCCCTCTGAACAGCCCAAAGTTGCGATGTTATGTCCCGACTCCGGAGAGCGGAGTCCCACTTTCTGGACGATGCTGTATCGATGCCGCGTACCGAAGGGCACTCCCAGAGCATTTTCGGAGTGCGGTATGTTATAATTAACTGTCGCAAGTGCTTGCACGTTCGAATTACCGGGCGTTTTCGCCCATTGAAATACACATAGCTTTGACGGGACCTCATTGTGAGTTCGAATTAACTGGAAGTTCGAATTAAGTGTGTTTGAATAAATAAGATTCGACTGTATATTTCTAAATAAAAATCCCATTGGGAAAAGCATAACAACACATCAACAACATGGCCGCGTACTCAATAATCCTACAGATATTGCACGTAGCGTTTAGCAACTCTTGAAATTCTATTCCTGATGTCCCAAATGTTGACTACACTCTCATATCATGCCTGACGCCACAGTCATTTCATCTCTTCCTAACTTATCCAAGTGAAATTCGTGATACGATCATGAATCATAAAAATTGTAGTCCTGGTTTAGATTCGATTTGCTGCCATCATATCACGGACATTGTTGACAATATAAGCGAAGCATTCTGTCATATTGTCAATCTAATATTCAAAACATCAGTGTTTCCTAATGACATGAAGAGATAAAAAATTATTTCAGAGTATAAAACAAAAGATGCCACCTCATTAGCAAACTACAGGCCTATATCTATTTCACTGTGTTTGATTAAAGTTGTTGAAAAACTGGTTTAAAAATGCCTTTCTAACTATATGAATAAGTATAAACCGTTAAAGCCAAGACGATTTTGTTTTCGTCGCGGATATTCCACTGACTTAGCTTTAATTGCACTGACTGACAACATCAAAGCAGAAATTGATCAAGGCAAGTATGTCTGATCTGTTTTTATTGATTACCCAAAAGCATTTGATTTGCTAAATCACAGCATTCTTTTTTCTACACTCAATGCTCAAGGCATAACAGGTCCATCTTTGGAGCTTCTGCGCAGTTACTTAGACAATCGACAACAACAGGTTTGCATTTCAGGAATATTGTCTGACACACAAATAATTAACACTGAGGTTCCACAGGGGTCTATTCTATACTCAGACCGTTGTTATTCCTCATATATATTAATGATTTTCCGAACTGCCTCACTTACACATCATGTCTTCTGTACACGTATGATACTACGGTTTACACTTCTGATAACGACATAAATGCACTGACAGACAAACTGAACAATGAACTAAGTACTAATATTAGTTGTGGGTGCCCAAAAAATAAGTTGCTCTTGAAACCACAGAATGCAAAATACACGGTTCTTAATTTGCACAATAAACCTTGATTTAATATTGCTCCATTGTACATAGGATTCCAACCAATACCATCATCTAATGAACGTTCTTTCTAAGATATTCAACTTGATTCATTTTTGAAATTTAACATTCACATCAACTTCTGAAAAAAGAAAATAGCATACGGTGTCAGCGTGCGCTTGCAAGACACTACTTTCAAAGGCACACTCTTTTATCACGATAGCGTTAAAGAGCTCATTTCGCACAAATTCCGGTGTCAGCGTCAATGGTTGTGATGAAAAAATCATCTTATACGTGGCCGAAAAATTGAGAACAATGCAAATAAAATAAATAAATGATAAAAAATCTTGGAGCAGAGTTGGGATTGAACCAGGGTTGTTTAGGTCCGAGTGGAGATCCAATCCCGGTCGTTTGCATGGCAAGTGGATGTTCTACCACACGGCCACGCCTCTGCTGGTGAAAACAGTGAAAAGGACATCCTCTCCTTTTAAATGCAGGGAAAGTAGCTTTCATTTTTTAGAAACACATGCGTCCTACATACATACTTCACAATACAACATGAAATACTGCATAGTACAAGCGTCCACTGCCAACAGGCGTCAGAATATGCGATTATCATAATGGCAGCGTGGCTGAAAGCCGGTAACCTACTACAAAAGGCACACACGCTACTGTGCCTTTTCCCTTAAGGCCATGTATAGTGGGTGCATAGCAAATTCGAAAAGGTTTCATGCGCTAAGTGTTTGAAATACGCACTAGGCATAGGATGTTGCTATCGCATTCAACTCCTAAAGGCGACGCTTTAGGGTCCCCTGATTTTTTTTTTTTACATTATCTTATGCCTTCATCTTCAGTCACATAAATTATTGCATAGCATCATGGGACCTCACAAGTCACTGTAATATAGCACCCTTACAACACATTCAAAATAATACTGTTTGCATTATCACTTCAGCTTCTTATAATGCCCATGTTACATCCCTTTTCACCGAGTTAAATTTTCTCACAATAAATCAGCTCATCAACTTTAATCACGGCATTGTCATTTATTGTATGCTTAAAAACCCACAACTACTTTACGTCATTGGTCAGAGCATTTCTGCTAATCCAAATAATATATTAGGTTCTCTTCACAGAACAACATTTTACTTCCGAAGTCTCAAAGCAACTACAGAAAGCTAACTGTTGCTTTTGCAAATCTCAAAGTATAGGATGATGTGCCGATTGACTTAAAATGTTCACCTACACAGTCATCATATCAGCGATCATTAAAAACTTATAAAGTTTCTTTGTGACCTCTACCGATTCTTTATTTGCTTCATTTTCTTGGTTTTTTTCATAATTTATTTATAAGCTCAACACTCAGTGTATTTTTTTCCCTTTGGTTTATGTTATGTAACGAAATGTTGTGCTACCACATGCTTCTTTATCACTGTACGGAATATGTAGCTCTCGTATATGTTTGTTTTCAACCGATGCTTGTTTAGTTTTGTTGCGTAATTAATAACAAGAGGTTCCGCTGCAGTTTCTTAACTGTGGAACCTCTTTCTGTATACTTTTTTCATTGTGTAATACCATGACAAATAATAAAGTTGAACTTAAAAAACTTGAGAACACTTTCTGACTTATGCACAGTGACTGGTGGCTGTAACGTTATGTTCAAACAGCCACCAGTAAACTGGGCAAGCGATAGATGACTAATGAAGACACTGGGCGCTACAAATGCGTTCAACCTCATCATAAACAAACAGTGGAATGGAGAAATCTCTGTCTTTTTTTTTTTCCACGGCAATGCATTAACAGACGCAAGGAATGCCGGTAAAAACGTGTGACAAAAGAACGCTTGACTGGTTAATTAAACATCACTTATTGCTTTATCCTGCTGATATAATGTGTTTTATTTAACTATACATTAAGTACCTACATTGCAAGTGAAACTGCTCATGCTGAAAGGGGCACTGACAAAAAAATTTTGACCTCACATTTTTTTGCTGCAATTTTTTGCTGGGGGCCTGCTAGTAGTAACATGACACATCTGCTGCAAAAGAACAGATGATTAATTATAGGCTCCTCATTACCTACCAATCTCTGTTTTGGTTTGAGAGAGCTCCAAACATGACGAGCCACCGGGCGCGACCATCACCACCTAGCGTGAGCAATGCTCGACCTCAACAGCACACAAAACTGAGAAGCAGTTCTGCCCAGCACACATCAAAAAGTCCGCACAAACAGGAAACGGGACAGCAGTATCCAAAACTTTCAACGTGCGCGCCGTGACCATTGACTTTTGAGCCACTGCACCAAAATAGTCTGCTCAGCAAATGCGATAAAAGGTAAGATGGCGGCTATGACATCATCTTAACTTGTATTGACTGCAGTGTGGTGACGTGAGGCAAGGTGGGGGGGTGACTATGGGTCACTTATGAGGGGGCGGTGCTCGATCGCGCATGCTAACTTCAAAATTCACGTAAAATACCTTCCAAGCTATGTTCGCTGTTCATATTTTTGCAGATCATATACGCATATTCATAGGAATCGATTCCACACGCTATCTCAGCTGCAAAATTTCGTGTTTATACCCCTTTAATGTATGCTTACTTGGTTGAAACACTGAGACAAGTTTCAATTTGATGTATTTATCCTCAAGACCTATCGCTGAATGTACTGAACCGCCTTAGCTTCATCAAACACTATATGAGAGAAGTTTTTATAAAGAAAAATACTACGCATGAGGCTTAAAAAGCATATCTTGAAACTGGCCCATATGTCCTACTAAATGGACATTCCTTGAGCACTGCATGACCACCTTCAGTTTCACAGAATATCAATGCTAGTATCTTAGTTATTCAGTGATGATCACATATTTAACATTGTGAACAGCTATGAAGAATGTATCACTGAAAAAAGAAAAAAAGAACTTTTTTTAAATCTTAAGAACGTTTTGCTATTTCACTTTTAGTTGATCTTGATAATGCAAATGTTTTTTAAGGCAACTGCTATATCATCGACCAGTTTGATATATATGAACTTTACTTTAAGCTTCATCTTTGGGCCAGGAGGTGCACTTATTGGGAAATGCACATGCGCCACTGCATGAGGAGCCCTCTGTTTGCTTAGCTTTCATTAATTCGAACTTCTTTTCATCTTTGGGCCAGGAGGTGCACTTATTGGGAGATCGGTTTTGCTCGAAAGACCGTTCATTTACACCTCTACCAGCCCTCAACAAACAAATTTCTGGTGTTCGAAAACAACTCTCTTGAAATAATGCATGAGGTCTCTGTCTGTTCATGGCAGAAACAAAGGCCATTGCACGATATCTATGCTATCAGATCCAGAACAAAAAATATGTGGAAGACCAAGCAATAAACAACAAATAAATGAAGCAGACTAGTGCTACATACCAGAAAGTTCTGGGGATGGCCTAGTAACACCTTGAATACGGCCCTTTGCCAGACTTGCGGTATCTAAGCGGTATGTGTCTTGCAGCCTAAGCAAAGCAACTGCTGCTCCTGTGAGGTCTTCTTCATCTGGGAAGCGCAGGTGGCCAGAGTGTGTTATATTCTCCACCATCGCTGCAGCAAGTACGAAAAAAGGATAAGATCATGAAGAATAATCAAGGTTCAAGAGGCATATATTATGTAATTTTCCCCAGCAGTTTCCCAGTGGTTTATTACTGTCTGCAGGAGGCATATGTTTTTGCAAACTACTTATGTGTGAACTTAAAGCCACCGAACTTACACAAAACTGACAAAGCCTGGCGACCCCCTAAATGCTTAAAGTACAGAAAATAAAAAAACACTAAAGAACAAAGAAGTTGAAACACAACTATTCTTTAAATATCACCAGGCACATTGTATGAATCCCGTCACCACAACGAGATACACAGCTTTTTATGATAGAGGAAAGAAAGGTATGTAGATGAACATGCATAATTTATTTGTTTTAAGCAATAAAAATCTGATCCTGCAGCAGTTTAAAGAAACGCTGAAGAATATTTGAGGTGCCTAAAAACATGATTACGCTGCATCTAAAAATCCAATATTAGTGGATGATAGTGTAGTGACATGTTATGAAGCTTCATCAAACCACAATTACAGACACATTTCCTTTTGTCTAATGAGTGTGCCTGCCAAAGACAGGTTTAAAAAGGCAGCATGTTAACAATAACATTGCTGCAAAAAGTTTTCACCCACAACAAAACAGTGTATGTTTTGTTACAGCAATAATTACTGTATTTGTCTGTTTGCACTTTGCACCACCAGTTGGCATCACCATCTTACAACACTCGATAACCTGGAATTCTGCTAATACTCAGAATTTTACGAACAAAATAAATATCTCTAATAGAGAAAAGGAGTAACATAACAGTTGCAGATATGAACAGTAGTGTATGAAATAAAAGGTCATTGCTTTAACACAAGAACCCCAAGCAAATATGAACAAACAAATCTAAAAAGTAACCTCTAGTCTCTTCCTTCTCTGTTCAGCCATACAATGTGCAGAAGTTATCTTGTTAGGCTACCACTCCACAAGTGAAATTTGTAGCACTTAAAATAAGGTGTTTAATGACTGCTAGAAAGCTCAATTAAAATTTATTTCATGCGTTCATTTTTCTAAATTTTAAAGAAAAATAGATCAGTGTCCCAAGATGATGAATTTATAGCTCTAACCCTGAAAAAAAAAAAGACAGAATATCAGGGCAAATAGCACATTTAAAGTAGGCAAAATCAATATTTAAACTTACATCTGATGTGAAACATTCATTACCTACATTAGTTAGCAGACATTTTTTATTCATCCGGTATCACTGGTGTTCCGAAAGCAGAAAGAAAAGTATATGATGATTTGATCATGGATGTGTTCCCTAAAGCACTGCTGTGTGTTGGTATAAAGAAGCTCTCATAAACTTTTAGCACCAGCAGACAATGACGAAAGAAAGGCGTAGAGATCACAATACACTAACTTCAATAGCCAGGACGTCATGTCGAAAAAGTTGTCAGCAAAGCTAATACTCTGCGTACTATGTGAACTTGCACAATTACGCATTAAAACATGATATATTACTAATTTCAATCTCTCTGTGATACTTATTTTATATTCTGATTTGTGCAACCTTATACTTCTAGTCAGTCTTCTAGCAACTCCATATCTTTTGTACTCTTCTGCAATGTTCACCAAAGTGCTTACTTAATGAAACTGACTAAGCATGGGAAAAGGATTACTAGAAGAATTTCTCATAAAGAAGAGAGGGTGGGGTGCATTAGCATCACTCTGGACATGAATAAATTTAGATTCTCCAACTCTTATATAAGATAGCAAATTTGTAACTAAATCCACTTTTTTTTTATTGAATGCATCTGTGCAGTGCCACGTGTGTGTGTGTTTCAAGACAGTGTTGTAGACAAACAGTTCTAAGTGGTGCTCGTCTCTTGTGTATCTTTCTTGTGTGCTGCGTTTTTCGTGCGCTAAGTAAATCTTGTCAGTATGCACCACCTAGGCTCTCAAAAGGTCCTATTATGCTTACTCTATTTTTCATCTTAGATCAATTTTAAGTATTTAGAAACTTGACTAGCTAAGAAGTATTGAATACTGGACAATTGGGTATTGCATAATTAAGCTGAGAATCCCAAGCAGGGAGGAAGCTGACAATGGACGACATGTGCGTAAACTAACAACAGGGGTTTGTCATCAGAAATCGACAATATGAAGTAGAAAACATTGCCAAAATTTTTTTGAAAAGCCTTTTTTTTATAGAGTATTCGGTTGCTCACTAAATGCTCTGTTACCTGTTGGCCACTGATAGAGTAAACAGTTCCTTGCATGGAATTCAGTGGCACAGGAACGAGATTTCAATTCACTGAGGTTTATAGGATATAAGAGTCCTTATGCAGTGTTTGCTAATATTGACCCTGTTACTATGATCCAATTTAAAATATGCTAAGATGACGATGAATAAGAGAGAGACACACAGCCACAGGCCCCTGTGTGTGTGAATTACGTTCGAAAAATATAGGCAGGTTGGGAAACAAATCGTCACCCTGAATTTGCATAAGACCGCCAAATGCCCAGGTTTTCCCTGTTTAATGAACTCTATTACTATATGCTACAGATTTGACTTCACTACATTCTCCCCCTGCTCATATATTTCTTTGTACATTATTCACAGTTATAAGGTCTATATTAACAAAAGCTGCTTTAAAGGGCCAGAAAAAGGCTCTCACTTTTTTTTAACACCTCCATACAAGCTCGGCAATTCGTAGATTAGACCGCAGCGATCACAATTTCTGAATATTACAGCGCTGCGTGCCATGCAGAGCCTCTATTTCGAAAAACGATTCCTGCGCATCTTTCCTACGCCTGACCGACCCCCTTGCATGCGCAGTGACGTCACCTCGGCAATCGGCGACGTGACGTAGCCCGAAGCTCGCCGAAACAGCTCGCCGATTGGTCTAAATCAGGTGTGAAAAAACAGTAGTGAAGTCAACATCAGTTCCTGTTCCCACCCACAGCGACGAAACTGCCCCTTGTTTCTTGGCATTGCGGTGAAAAAACTAGCTTTGCAGTTGTCGTGTGCATGTGTACACTCCTCGCTCAACTACAACGCCTGTGCACATGTACGAATGTACTTCGCCCTTGGCATGAGCAACACGGGTAAAAAGCATTGCTCTGACGTCGGTTGCAAATCGAGCGACTGGGCAGCGGAGAAGCATCGGCACTGGGTGCCTCCCGATGGGGCCCTGCGCGCCGCATGGCCGAAGCTAATCGGCCATCTAGCGACGTACGTCGGGGACCTAATCCTTTGTGGTCGACACTTCGCATCTGACGCTTACATGGTTGACCCGCGGTTGGTGCGGCAAACGGTAAACAACCACGCTTCACAGCAAGCGGAAGTGCATTGCGACTGATCGAGTTCGCTGATGACATCAATCGCTGACGTGGTGTCACGTTGCCGAAGTAGGTTGAGTCACGACGATGGGCTACGCCTTCCCCTTCATGGAAGGGAGAAGGGAGGTGAGGCCGCGCAAAAATTTGAAACCAGCTTAGACCGATGTTCTAACCCCTGTAACTTCCTTAATATAGCACATATTCGCAAAATTCTTGCGGCAGCATGTTTGCAAAGAGAAACTGCACATATATCTCCTTTTAAAATTTTTTGGACCAAAGGCTATTGGGCTATTTACTGGCCCTTTAAGGCTTTACTCATTTATCTCACGAATTTTAGTGGACTGGAATTGTCTTTCCATATTACTGATTTCCGTACAAGAGATTGTTTACCTCTGTCACTAGCTAATAGTGCTGTGTGGTTTTAACGCGACAGAGTTAAAGCGCTCATTTCGCAGAAATTCCAGTGTCAGTGTCAGTGTCGTTGGTTGCGAGTGAAAAATAATCATGTTATGCGTGACCAAAAAATTGAGAACGATGCAAATAAAATAAATAACTGATGAAAAATCCTGGATCAGAGTGGGAACTGAACCAGGGTCGTTTGTGTCCAAGTGGGGTTCGAACCCGGGTAATTTGCGTGGCAAGTGGATGTTTTACCACACAGCCACGCCTTTGCTTGTGAAAACAGTAAAAAAACATTTCTCTGCTTGGAAATGCAGTAAAAGTAGCTTTCATGCTTCACAAACACACACGTCCTGTATATACATGCTTCACGATGCAACATGAAACATAGCAGTAATAATACGTGGTACAAGTGTCCATTGCTAAAGGGCGTCAGAATATGCGGTTATCACAATGGCTCCGTGGTTGAAAGGTGGTACCCCACTACAAAAGGCACACATGCTACTTCGCCTATTCCCTAAATGCCACATAGTGGGTGCATAGAGAATTCGAAAAGGTTTCATGTACAGTTTTAAGTATGCACTAAGAATAGGATGTCGCTATCGCATTCAAATCCTGAGGGCAAAGCTTTGGGGTCTCCTAATTTTTTTCAGGCAATCCAGATTTTTTACAAAGATCCCTCGAAAGTAAAGCTCCTGTTGTTTTCATACACGCATGCCTTAGCGAGGGGGAATACATTGAGGCAGCTGAAACGAGACTGTTGTGACTACTTGATAAAAAGTCACTTATTAACTTTTTAATTACTTACTTATGAGCAGGTGTTTTTATTACAAAGTCATAGTGCATGGCAATTTATGGCATACCCATTTCTTAGAAATCACAAATGGCCCCGCCGCGGCAATCTAGTGGCTAAGGTACTTGGCTGCTGACCCCCAGGTTGCGGGATCGAAACCCAGCTGTGGTGGCTGTATTTTCGATGGAGGCGAAAATGCTGTAGGCCTGTGTGCTCAGATTTGGGTGCACGTTAAAGAACCCCAGGAGGTCAAAATTTCTGGAGCCCTCCACTATAGCGTCTCTCTTAATCATATGGTGGTTTTAGGACATTAAACCCCACATATCAATCAATGAATCACAAATGCTGCTTGTAGTTTGAGATATTCATCATTGAATTTCAAAGGGCGAAGTGAAAAAAATTGATTGCCCCCAGCGCACATGAAGTGCAACCATTCTGTAACATCAGAGCAGAACTACCTCTGACAATGAAGTGACGAAATTTGAATGAAAGCACACTGCGGCTGTATCTTTTTATGAAAACTGCAAGTCATCTATCTCGTGCAAGCACATCACCTTAATTTTGTGCGCAGTGTTTGGTGCTTGTCTGTTTCGTTCGAGCTGTGCACAAGAAAACCGCAATATCAAGCTTTCCTTTGAATGGGAAGCATAAAACTAGGGGGCAGCTACTGCGGCACTTATTGCAGGCAGGCGAAATAGTTCTTCATGCCTCTTTATAGTTTAAGAAAGAAACAAACTAGCACTATACATCGCATACAACTATTAAGTTATTAGTATAATTTAGACTGCTGGCTGATTTTTCTGACCCGACTCTGCTTCGGCATGTGTTCATTCAAATTTCGTAACTTCCTTGTCACAGGAGGTCCAGTATGACAAAAGAGTGATGTCACACTGTGAGCGTGCCATGCATGATCAGTTTTGATTTTTCCTTTGAAATTTAATGATGAATATCTTGAACTACGTGCAACTTTTGTGATCTCTAAAAACTGGCTATGCTGCAAATTATTGTACACTACAATTTTCCAACATAAACAACAGTACTCAAGTCAATAATTAGAAAGTAAGTAGTTAGCTTCTGTTAATTAGTCACACCAATGTTATTTTAACTGCAAAAAATATTTCCACCTCTCTATAGGATTCATGTGCAAATACAAGAGCCTGACTGCCATAGAACTTTTACAAAAAACTCATAATGTCTAAAAAGAAACACCCTGCATAAGGACTTTCATGAGCAACCAAATACTCAATGAAAAAAAAAACTACATAAAAAGGATAATGTATAATCAAGAATATATCTTGTTTTTTTTTAATCACACAGCTTTCTGGTGTAACACTTTTGTGCTTGAGCGTATAAATAAATTAAACGGAATATGTGAAAGTGGATGGTGGCCCTGCAAAAACTTCACAATGCATTTTTCTAAAAACTGTTGATTGAATTAAGTTACATAACCAGCTTCCCTGCAAATTCTTTGAATGGACATGTTCACCTGATTTCCTAGCTTATAAATACGTATCACTTCTTTCCAAGCTTTTTTCATAGTACCATCTATTATTGCCTGGTGTTCTTAAAATGTATTAAAATGTAACCACCTCTTCCTGGATGGCTTGTAGCTGCCCCCTACCCACTATGCTGCTGCTGGAACCCTTCCCTACTGTGCATCACTCTATGCTGCCTCTAAAGCATCTTTAGCTGTGAGTGGTGGCAATCTGAAATCACATGCCTTACTGCAGTGGCACAGCTGACAGTTGCACATCTGTCGCTGACAGCAGAGTGGTATCGGGCCTTTACTCACCTTTTCCTTCTGTATTCAGCATCAGTCTTGAGATAGTTTTCCAATCAGCTGTGAGCTTCTTTACAAGAAGAAATGCATTTACAGGATTGGAGATGAATTCATCACCATCTCTACTGGCAGCCTTGTGCAGCTGGCTGAATTCTTGTCGAAGCCTTGAAATAAATTATTACGAAATGTACAAATGAGATGAAGATTAAACAAGACCGACTAACTTGTTTAGTTAATATGCAGTTTTAGGCAACAAACACGGCAGTGATAATTACCAAGCAGCAATAAATGTACGGCTCTTAGAGCACACTCCCAGCTAAGTTTAAGAAATCAAGCATGCAAGACAAACATCTTTATAAGTACAATAAACACCATTTGCAGTACCACTATACTACTTCAGTTGAAAAAAACCCTTTCAGCAAATGCTTTGATAGAAGAAATATCAAAGCCAGAAGAGGGTTTATAATAGCTGCATCCCTTATTTGCACAATTATTCATGTAGACCAACTTCTAAGACAGTGTCATAACACGGAAGGACTTTACAGACTTTTTTCTACAAATATATATATATTTGAATCAAGAGCAAAGATGTATTTTTCTCCAAAGTGTGCAGGCACACAGGTACGTGTTTACACACTCACATACATACACAAACATACATACAAAATCTGTGTGTGTGAGAAAGAAAATTCAGTTAGTCCAACAAAGAGAAGTGAAAACAACTTACTTTTTTATCTTCTCTAGCCTATCCTCTTCAGCATCCAGGTAACGTTGAAGAGTGTGAACGATGGCACCTTCTGTATGCAGAAGATTCTCTAGGTCGACCAAAGCAGTGTAAACTTCTCCCTGAGCTGGCGTACTCAGCATAATGAAGGAGCAAGCAGCCCCGATTATGCTCATGAATAGGTGCACAGTGGCCATTTTCACCCACCTAAAGCGACGAAAAATATAACAATCAGTAGAATAAAGGAGATGAAATAGTGAGACTACTTACCAACTTCAAAGTAAGTTTAAAAAACTTCACATAAGTGTCCCACAAATTTAGTATGGAGCTACCTATCTGCTAATAAAATATGTGCTTTTATTTCAAAGACAACTTTCAAGGCTGCAATTGCGTCAGAATAAATCTTGACGAACATACAGCATGTACCGGTTTATTTTATGACGATGTAATCACAGGTACATTACAAGTTTACTTGCACAGTAGCTTTCCAAACTGGGGCAGATCAAACAAATCAATACCTATACAGCAATATATTACTCGTCAAGTAAATATATAGCTAGCATTTATTCTACGAATATTCGATGACATTGGATATCAATTGATGATGTCACAGGCACAAAGATGCAATGTTGGACACATTAGGGTGACCATCAGCCCCCCCCCCCCCCCCCCACTCCCAACTCATAGAACTGTTCTGCATTGAGAAATATTATTCTGTGTCCAGCAAGAGATGAAAATCTTTAAAAATGTCACAAATTTCACACATTATTATTAATATTTAGCAGGAGGAATTTAATGGGGAATCCCAAGTCGCTTTTTTTTTACTATTTTGGCACTGCAGTTTCTATACCTAACAAGCTTTTAAGTGAAACTTTCAGCTGCTCTGGCACCACAATTTGTGTAATAATTGCTACAACCAAAAACTGTTCATCGCTGTATGTTGTTTCTGTAATACATCTAGTATTCCTGTTTATATTAAACCAATATACAGCCTTTGATAATGCACACACAATTAATGAAACTCTTACCCAAGATTTGGACTAGAACAACAAAACAAATATCCACCTGTACCTGACTGGCATCACGTCTTACTCTGTGCTCTCAAGCTTTATAATTCACTCAAATATAGTTACCTGACACCCAAAAGCTTTCTTCTGCATTATATAATTATCACAAAGGAGAATAGGAAATCGCCTGCCCCTAAAACGTACAGGTGTGGAATCAGTGATCGGTCTCAGCAAATGAAGTCGATCAAGAAAGCATTTTAAAAGTGAGAGTTGAAAAACATTGGATTTTACTTTAGATTTTCATTGCAATAACTTGCACAGCATCTTTTATGGGACTATAGCCAACTAAAACAGCTATTCCCCTACCCATGTAACCACGGATATTCGCTGGCTGTCCATTCTGAATACAAATGTCCGGCCATATGGATAACTAAAACGGATAGCCAATGGACGTTCTGTGAAAATCAATGTCCCGTGTGGCTGTTCTCTGGACGTCCAAACTGGATGTTGAACCGGACATTAAGTTTTGAACGTTGACTGGCAATCCATATAAGGACATGCCAAGGATATGTGCATTTGCTCATCAATTATTGTAAAATTAGAATGTAGCGAAAATTTATTAGAGATCTGCAGAATCCAGGGTGACAATCTCGTAAAATTTCATTAAAAAGGCTACCATAAAATTTATACAAATTTCGGCACACGCATTTGATGCTGAGGCAAAACAATCTGGTTGATTCAATATGTGTATTGTATGTCACAAGAAAGAATGTATTCAGTGTTATTACCACATGTGAACTAATGAAAATGCAGATCGAGCGCATCATAGCAGTCATTATGTAGGCAAACTTTCATGCGCCAGCCTCAACACTTCTCAACAAGCGGTGCACCGCAGTTGCTCAGATTCCTCGAACGTACACATCATGCTTGTCGTGCCCCTCTGGATGTTTTGGGAGAAAACGCGTGGCATTGTGCCTATTGTCCCGAAACCTGCTTGACCAGCGGCGCACACTGAGGGAAGGAGCATGGGAAAAGAGGGTGCTTGTGTCGCGTCAAAGGCGTGTACGCTGAGCCGATCTCCGAGTAGCAGAAGGCTGATTTTTTTTTTCTCAAGTGTGCCCGTGTGGACATCAACAGCAACATTTGAAGTTAAAAAGGATGACTTTTCTACAAGAAACACCAAAACACAGCATGAGCCCACCACTGCTTTCGGCAGAGATTACCATGGCAAGCAGCAGCAACCCCACTCACTCGCACGACACAGGTAAGGCCTCGTGTTACATACCAGTTCTTTACATCTAATATCAGACATTTAACTGTTCTTAGCACGTGTTAACTATTGTCCATCATTTGTATAAGCCCTGCTAATACGTGGAATGTTTTCACCTCTTCATTTGCTCGCATATTCCTTGTTATTAACCGATTTAAGACGAGCCTGTGGTCAGTGCCTGTACACCTTCTTTAGAGCATGCGCTACACCCATTAGTTTTTCTCCTGAGCTTGTCTGTATGTACGTATTATGGTTACTAGAATAGCATTGCCATAAACACGCGTGAGTTGGGTTCGTTGCTAATAACTTAATTTAATAAACTTGTAAAGAAGCAAACGCTGCCACCTAAGAAGTCATCGCACTTGAAGGGGGAAGGGCATTGAACACTGAAATCTTGTAAGACTATGTACACACTTTTAAAATCCCGACTGCAGACTGTGAGTTATGTGCTTCTTAGCCTTGATATATGTTGATAATAAAGGTTTGAGTGTTCTTAAAAGCCCACCTGGACTCAATTTATTTAGAATTTATTTGCAGCAGGAAAGCTCCCTCGGAAAAAATAGGGGCCTTTGAGTAGGCTGTGTGGGTACGTTGTTTACAAGAAAGGTTTTACTTGAATATGCACTAGCTATATGCGCACAAACATTATATATATCTATATCCTTTGAAGGGCCTGTCAATATCTATGTTGGCTGTCCTGAAGGGATGTCGAGCGAATGTACAAATTTGCTACCTTTGTATATGTGATGTATGTCCATCCGACGTACAGTGTACATTTGTGGTCATTTGATGGATGTCCAGAATATCCGAAACATATGTCCCATCGTATGCCCACCCGATATCCGTGGTTACTTGGGTAGGTAATACCCCCCTCTCCCTCGTTACATTCTCATACATGGTTCAGAACTATTTTGCTTATACATACTACTTACACTTTACCATCACTCCCTCATTGATTTCATTATAAATGTTAAATGTGGGAGGTGAAGAAAAGGGAAACTATGGATAGCCGTAGTCAACATTTAAGAGTTCTTACATTTTTGTCCATTACTCGCACTATTGTAATTTTGACTACTACTAACTTTTCATTACAGTTCAACAATTAATTACCTAATTCATATAAACTTCAAAATTGGTTGTCTGATGAAAAGGTATACTGTTATTTACATGAGAGTAGTGCTAATAATAAAGGAAACCCATGTATTTTTCAGAATAAATGAAAAAAAAAAAAAGGTTCACAGTTTAAAAAACAAGCCTTTGTAGTCTGGGGAGTGAACATGGGTTTGGGTTGTCAACTTTGACCTTGCCATCTGATCGTTTCTGGTAGCAACTGCCCCAGAAAGGCAATGCTTTCAAGCTTGATCCCTCATGTGACAGACACATTTTGAACCTAGACAAATCCATGTGGTATCAGCTGGACGAAAATATACTTCCGTTTTCATAAAACTTCTTCTGCCTTATAAATTTATTTTGGATTTAATTTACCACCATTCGTGTTTCACACCACTATAATGCCTTTTTCAAGTATCCAAGCCCAAATTTTGCCAGCAAGGCTTGTATGCATGCTTAATAAGTTTACATGTAAAAACCAGAGATGCATTTATAGTACTTACATATGCATCACTGGTCTTTAATCAGCTGACTGATCTGAATATTAGGCAGTTGATGGACACATTTTGTTTTTGTGCAGCTATCTTGTCTGGTCTTTATACAACAGATTGGTGCAAGCAAAATTTTTATCTTGAGAGTCGGGACCACTTTAAACCAGTGACCATATTCTTGGTGTTGGTTCAGATACATTTCTGGATGAAGTTACAGACTATATAGGATGTGTATTTTGAACTCCAACAATATATATTCCTAGTCAAGCCTCTGTGGATAAATACATAACTTCATGAACAGCACTGCACCAGGAGTAATGATACTGTAAGCCCTTAGTGACAGCAACCCGCATGAAATTTTTTTTTAATGGATAAAGCACAATGTTCCAGCAATTTATCACAGAGCTGTAATCTTTTCCTAAGAATTTTCACTGCAATGATCGACTGTTTCTGCTTGAGGAAATTCACAAACACCACTGATGTTTCACACATAAAAAATAGATTACACAGTTAAGCATACAAACTGGGTGCTAAAAAGTTTGCATGTCACATTTTAATTATGAACTACAAGAAACCTCTATAACTTTGTTTACTTTATTTATGAATGCACTGAAGTGAGGAAAATTTTTTTGATAATAGTGCATTGATCTGAGAAATGCATGAGCGAACATTGTTTTCGAATTGAGAAAGAAGGATGCTTCAAATGTCCAGTGAAAAGTGGAAGTACAAGTGATACAGAGGAGTTTGGATTCACTGGTGAATTAATACATGGGTAATGCACTTTGCCTACATGTAAAGGTTCAATATGATGTAAAATAATCAAATTGAAGATTTTGCTTTGTAAGAAAAATTAACAAAACTCCTTTGCCCCCCCTCCCCCCTCTATCAGGGATGATGTCAAACAATACCAGTAAACTGTGTGAATAAGGACATAAAATACTTCTGGTATGGCTGTAAAAGTATCCTCTAGTACAGTTTATATGATCAGAACAAATGTTGCCATTCCCTTTGTATTGAATTATCGGCAACTAGGGTCAGCTACAAACACTGCTTAAAAAGTGGCTCCATCGAAGAGCAAGCCCAATGGGAGAAGAAAATAAAAAGAATTGAGAACAAATGGCTGACAGCTTGTTTTACACATCACACACAAAGAAAGCAAAATAATTTGTAAAGCGTTTTTTTTTCCTCCACAATTCATGACAAAGACCTGGAAACGTGACCCACCCACACTGCCAGTTTGTTTGATGGTATATATTGCAAAACAACGCACAGTTAAACAAAGCATCTCCACATTTAATTTAATATAAGTAATATTATTCATGAAGCCACTGGCTTACATTAATGGTGGCATCAAGGACAAAGCTAGCATTTATTAATAGTCTCAATGGTCTGGTGTGATGAAGACTTTGTAAAACTATGTAAATGTAAATAAGATAGGTGTAGCAATTGTGCTCTAAGTACACAGCATAGAAAAAATGCGAGATTTAATCACATTTCGTACAGTATTCTTACGTCGAAATACATTGTTTTTGTTTGTACAATGTTGATGTTTACGAGCTCATGATAACTACATTATGGTTGATTGATTGATATGTGGGGTTTAACATCCCAAAACCACCATATGATTATGAGAGACGCTGTAGTGGAGGGCTCCGGAAATTTTGACCACCTGGGGTTCTTTACTGTGCACCCAAATCTGAGCACATGGGCCTACAACATTTCCGCCTCCATCGGAAATGCAGCCCCCGCAGCCGGGATTTGATCCCGCGACCTGGGGGTCAGAAGCCGAATACCTTAGCCACTAGACCACTGTGGCGGGGCATATGTAACTCCATCTTGTTGCTGCAAACCTGGCTTCTAGGGGTAGTTGACTCTAATATAAGTGTTCAAGTTAAAATTACACTGATATGACACAAACAGTACATGCAAGAAATGAAAGTATGTGCATTATTACTTAGCTCTAAATTTCACGTTGAGAAAGTACGGTACAAGCAAGACATGTAATGTGGCAAATACTATTAAAATTGCTCTGCAAGTGAACTAAATAAAAATATGGCATAGGTTGTTGATAAAAGTTAGGGGGCATTTTTCGAAACAAGAGAAAAATTGTCTGAGCCACTAGTGACAAAACAAGAAAACGGTTGCTTGCCTTCGATACATATGCCGTTTCAAAAATTTAGCGAGAGGGCTACGAGACCCCCCTTGTCCCCGACATTACGCACTGGTAACTCAAGAAAAAGTTTAAGCTCCTCCCACAGAACCACATGACTTCCATTCATCTGTGCGAGGTGTGCCAGGTGGTTTTCGTTAGAAGCATAACTACTTTTTTTTCTGCTGATCAGGCATATTGTGTAATAAAAGAATGTTTCATCTGTTTAAAATACTGCATTAGGCTGAGTGGCGATGTCAGAAGCTATAATAAAATGTGCAGGAATGTTCACGTTTTTGGTACAAAACTAGCAACAAAAATGTGTACTTGTATGGTAGAATCAATAATATTGTAGCAGTGTTGCCACAGCTTGCGGTATCAAGACACTCGAGATGTGCACCACTGTGGTAATGAACAATGTAGATGGGATCAAGAATACGATCTGGATCAGGTTCTAACCGCGATCAAAAGTGCCAGATCAAAAGTAACCCCAAACGCAGGTATGTTTATCGTCACGGAAATGAGCACTAAAGCGTTTATACGGAACGTCTATGCAAATTATCTCTGGAGAGGATAGCAAGCTGTGGCAGAGCTTGTTTTTCTGTTGCACCGGTGTTACTCACACGCGCACTTTTGATCGCCATCGCACCCGATTGTGATTGAATCAAATCGCGATTTCACCGACGTCAACGCCAAACGTGATCCAGATTAGTTTAGACCGGGCAGCATAAATCAATGTTTACCGTGATGAAAAGTACCCATGCGACATCGGTAGCTCATGAAGTAAACCACTGCCTTATGATCTGTCACACTTCCGCAATTCTAGCAGCCTTAAAAAGAAAAAAAAAAGTTTTCTACAATGATTGTTGTCATCGGATAATGTGGTAGAGGCTTTTAAACACGCAGCGATCAAATCCTATTCTTTGCAGCCACATGCAGCTAAATTAATATTTCACATGCCTGACATGCAAACAATTATTCGTTTACGGTTAATACAAAATATGCATAAATCTGTAGCTACAGTGCATGATTTCGGCGTTCCATATCTGCTTTAACACTGTCGATACATATTTATCACAGCTTGGGCCGTTTCACAAGTAATTCAGCTCCTAAACCATCGATGCACGCTTATTATCCAAATTACCCAATTATTTCCGTACGTATCCCATCAATTACAAATCTTGCGCGAGGCATTAGTTTCAAACGACACGTAAATTTATGTTCCCAAAAGTGGTCACTAATGGTCGTCATTCGCGTCATGATAAAACTGCGGAAGCAACGAAAGTCAATTAACTCACGTAAGAACTGCTTTTAACGGTGGACCAAATTGTGGAGCAAGTGCGAACCGTTCACAGGCTAAAGGGTAGTTTCTGCCTAAACGGGATGCACACACAGGAACAGACGTGCTGTCGCCTACGAGCTAAATGGCCTCCTCACTACCGTTTCTCTTTCAACGTAACGAAAAGCCAACGCGTTTCCTGCGTACTCGCGATACAAGCTTTCTTTTCGCGATAGTACGACCTACCCCAAGAGAGCGTCTACAAAATCTCAATGTTTCCACATATGGCACGTCACACTTTCTGCAAAACGGCACAAAAAGGCATTTAAGAGCAGCTCCCCGTCGCAGATTATCTCCGTCTCTTGAGCTTCACATTTCCATCACTTGTCAAGGCCACAAGTGGGAGCTCCTTTTCTTTAAGACGTGGCTGCATTCGTGCACAAAAGTAGTCGTTACTATACTTACACGCGCACACTGCAAAAATATTGAAGACAGCACACTTGGAGACGACTATGCGCACAATTCACAGCAATTCAACTTTAGTAGGGGCAAAATAACGGTCAGTAAACGTTGACTAGCACAGAAAGCGCGCCGGCGTCCGCACCCGATCGCTGTAGTCGTGGGCTGGGTCGCTGCGATTGGTTTTCACAGCAATCGCGTTGCGGCAGCTCCGCCTCCGCTGCATGACACGAGAGTGTGGCGCTCTGTCAAGAGATGGCGCTCAATTTTATAGTCAGGAGCGCGGCCACTGGATGAAAGAGCTCATGAGTGCGGTTTTTCATCCAGCGGCCGTGTTAAAAATCACTGCATGTGCTCCCTACGGGAGCAGAGTAGCGCATAGGTACAGTGGCTAGAATATTCTAGCCACTGTAGCATAGGTACAGTGTACTAGAATACTTTCCAGCTGCAGTGGTGGCACTGCCACCGACCACTCTTGAAAAACTCGCCCGGACTCTTCTTTGCAGCGTACGTGGCACACGAGAATGCAATGCGTGTTGGATTCGCGGCTGCTGTTTTAACACTATTGTGGCTGGGTTTTCAATTATTCTTCGCGTATTCTATAACCGCATTGGTATGTTGAGCTGTAAGTATGATTTCGCGTCCCTCAGCAAAAGAAAAGCTGGTAGCAGTGGAAGGCTAGTCGATGCTCTGTATTTTTCCCCTTAGCGCAGCATTCATGCAATGTGGCTATTACGGGAGTATTAAAATTTTCGAAGCAAATGTTATTCGTGAAATCAAATACCCGCGGGATAACCGCGATAATGAAAAACGTATGCAATGTCAACTATAAGTGGCACGTGCACAAAACTCGGGCACGATAATTTTTAAAACCCATGATACGTACGAGAAAAAAAGACTTCGAAAGTGCTCTCACTGTCCCACTCAATTTTATTGCTCGTGTTTTTCACTTGCACAAAAGTTTTTCGTGCACCTTCAATGCACAAAGTATACGGTGTAGAAGTACAGCTAAGTTAGTCTGCTTAGCTTGAGGTGTTGCGCTGCCTTTCTCTTTGACAGCACGTTTGCCTTGTTCAAGCCTTTGATAAAAAAAAGAAAAAAGAAGTCGAGTGGTGACATAAAAGCTGACTATGCGAGGAGTGAGACTCTCGGCGTGAGCGCTGCATCCCACCTTCAAAAGAGCGGCACAATGAATCATGTGCTGGATGTCCATTACGCTCTCCCGGTGAACTTTTCGTGCACTAAAACAACTTGTGAAAATATCTTCAAGTCTTGAGATAAAGCGGAAGAGTTCACCCTACGGGTAGAGCAAACCACCTTGACCACTGTGGCACACAAATTATGCCGTATGCAAACGGCGCCCTTCTTTCGTTGGGAGAAGAAGGCTGTCATTACATGCAGACACTTGGTGGGAAGCACGCACTTTCTCGCCACATATCCGGAAATGTAACAAGTCAGCCTTGAGTAGCTTCTCTAGACGTGGTACTCATGTTCCCCAGCTTCACTTTCACATGACCCTGAAGGTGCCACCCGCTTGCTTTTCCGCGTAAAGCTTCATTTAGTCAATCAGCTGTTGCTTTGGAGTTTCTTCCCTGTCCCCAACATCAAGAAGAGAACTGATGACATCTCCCTCTGCATTCCCGCCTGCAACACTGAGTGCCAAATTAAAGAAAGTGAGACAGAGAGCAGGAACTGCTGTGGCGTTGGATGTGGGTTGCAGCCGGACGAAAGTCTCACGATCCCGAAAAAGTTTTCCACTTTATCTTGGTTCAGCCTGGGTATCAACAAGTATACAGCTAAACCCATATTTCTCACGCAAATAGCGTACGAGCTCTATACAGTACTTGTACTTTACTCGCTGAGAAACTTCTCCATAATCAGCATGAACTTCGCTTGGAGAGTTGGGTATGAGAGCCTCGGCTGTGTACCTTGCTGTCATCACAGCAATCAGTGACTTCATTCTCAAGAAGAATTCCTCTGTCGCATAAATTTTACCACAGATCCTTTCCAAATAAGTACGGTAAATAAAAATGCTAGCAAAGGACCATGCCCGAACAACTGGAATGCATACCTTTCCCGCATTTTTTCGAAATTGTTGGGGCTTATGTGGACGCTGCTAATCCCAGACATTGCCTTCATTATGACTGCATTAATGTCCAATTTGAGAGCTTCTCTTGCAAATTTCATCGAAACTTCGCCATCAGGGGGGTCAAAAGTTGTAGTAAGGAGCCTGTTTAGAACAATCTTGACTAAATGAGAAAAATCTGCAAAAAAGTGTAGGAACCATTAGCTGTCACCAGGATGTGGTTTTTCGCACGCCACTTTCTTTTAAACAAGCGCTAATGTTAAAGGAGCTCCACATTTTCCGGTTCCAAACTGCTGCATCACATGTTATGTAGTCAACAATGAGGCCGGCTCTTTCTGTTAGAACTGTGGACTCTAAAATAATTTTGGCCAACAGGTCCTTTTTCACGTTCTCGTTGCTCCGGAAAACACCAATCACTTGTGTCCAGCTGCCAACCAACGGCACAAAAATCACGACGAGGCCATGATTGCATAGCAATGTTCTGTCGTTTTCGAGCGTATACGGTCCGAGGTCCACAAAGCCTTAAATTTTCGCACCTGTAATCACAGATAAATGTTCAACCTGTTTGATTTTATCGATTATTAATCCACCATGTTGGTGAAACAAATCCAAATGGGCAACTTTTTTTTTTTTTTTTTGCAACACACTCAGCATCTTTTCGTTGAACCCCTAGCCGCTTCTCTACTGAGCGGTGTATTTACGGTGGGTTGTGTCACTTGGAAGTGCCAAAATGTTCTGTCTTCGCATATACTGGTAGAGCTTCGGGCTTCTCATTTTGAGTAAAGTGCATTGGAGCATCAATTCATTGTCGTACTTCATGCCCCGCAAGCTCTTCCTTTTGAATTCCTCAAAGTGCCTGACAGCGAACTGCTGCTTTAGCGACAACAAACTTATCTTAGTAGCAAGTACTTCATCAGCTGTCGCAGTCCATTTGCTTTTCATTTTCTTGATGTGTAAGGTGAGCTTGTCTACCTTCAATAAAAGTCGTTGATTTCTTCGGGTACAAGCTTGCAGCTTCTTCGAAACACGGCCACAGCACAGCGAGCTAACATTATGACTGTTCAGGCTCCGTCCATGACGCCTTGTGAGGCACCACTGCCGCCTGACAATTTTCTTACGTATTTGCAAACGACGCAATTCATTACTTATTTCATTGCCCTGCCTTGGCAGTTAATACTGTAAACTGTCTTCGAACTTAATTTGACCTTGCGATTTCATTGAAGAGTTGGTTGTGAGACTGCTTTCATCTCGCAATGCTGCACCTTACATATATGCATGTCATGGGCTTCCTGCAGAGTGGTTACAGCATCTTGAATAGTCAATGAAGCTCCAGCCACCTGCTTACCCAACACGAACGTCTTCTAGTGCAAAGCACCGACACTGCTTGCAGTGAAGAACACGGCTTTATCCACAGTGACGTCGCCTGAAAGCGAGTCGAGGAAACATGAAGTAAAACATACTCTGTCGGCGTCATGAAGTTCATGCGGCGTCCAGCGCTTCCCGGGCATTTCGATTTCCATCACCGCAGTGAGAGTCGCGGCAGCAAAGACTTCACTGCCATTCGAAGGTTAGTCAACATCTGTCATCTCCGCAGTCTCCCCACGCGCCTGTTTCTGTTGTGTGACTTCGTCATCACGCTTCCTTTTCCACTCATTCCTCTTGGGAGTGGGCTGCTTGCTCAGGTAAGCTGGCAGGTTTGGCAAAATTGTGGGGACTGTGTCCGAAGTGAGCGTAGCCGTCCCACGTGGAATGCGAACTTCCTCACCATTTTCGCAGTGTACGTAGTCCCTGACAATGAAACGCTGCTCAAAATGGAATTCACATACCGCGCAGTCCGCGGTCAGCTCCTTGTCTGCTCTATGAAGGTTTCTTTCCCACGTGTATCTGCGTTCCGGGTCTGCAGGCGCCTTGAATAGCGACAGCTTCTTCGCGCTGTTAGTTCGCGCGTACCCCGTGCTACACCTTGGAGCGTAGCAGTGATTGAGGCGTTGCTTTCTACTCATTGCCGCACGTGGCCACGTTCACATGAGTGCACGCATGAAACACAACCACACAGAACGAGAAGCCTCGCGCGTAAGCACGTGTGCACAAAACCGGTAGCTTTCAAGAGTGGTAGAGTTACCGTATATGCGACCTTTCTATGCTACTTAAAGGTAGCATATGCAGTAAAGAGTGGCTGACGTCAGCGCCACCGCTTCGCGTACCATTCATTGTGACGCACGAAGCAAGGCAGTGCTCCCTCCGCTAATTGCACTGAGTTATTCTAGTACACTGTTGCCATGGAGGAAGGAAAAAGAAACTTTCCTTCCTCCATGACTGTAGCATAGGTCCACCATTACAGTGTTCTAGAAGGGGTAGTGGGATTAGCAGCCCGAGCGCCCTACGCCGTAGCCGTTTCTTTCTCCTCGGGTTCAGACGCTGTATCGTACTCTTCAGACAAAACCGACCCACGTTCATCCAGAGAACTGGCCACGTCTCCTGGCCCCGTAGCCGCGTCTTCCGGCTCAGCGGCGTTCATGGTCTGCTCTCCGATCTCATCGCACGTTGTAGCGCTTGACCGGACGCACTGGGCGCCTCGATGCCCGATCGCCGACAACTTGAACACCATGGCACCCTGCAGTCCCGCCGCACATGACTGGTCCTCTTGCACCGCAAGCATTGCATAGGCCTGCCCGGCGCCACGACTAGGGACGATTCCCCTGCAACGTGTACTCGATGCGGAATGTCCTCAACCGTTACTCCACTCTTTGACTTGAGAAGCGCAGTTCTGGTCATCGACCCTTTGTCGCTGACGCAGTCGACTCTCCAGCGTTCCCGATTCACTTCGACCACATTGCCGAAGGCCGCAAATGCCATTCGCACATCCTCATCGGTGACTCCGTAAAGCAGCCAATGAAGCCGCAGTTTTATCCGCCGGTCCTGGGGATCGACGATGAGACACCGGTGTCAGGCTTCACCTGAAGTTCCTTAAAGGACAGCAGTTTCTTCGTCGCGTCTTCTCCGGTCAGTGTAACCACCCAGACGTGATTAATCTGGTACGCTCCAAGTGCAATGAAGTCCGATAGCACTCCAGTGGGACCCAACGCGTCTCTGAAGTCTTCAATTCTATAGGGTCTCGCTCGAACGTCTCCATGCAAAAACACAGCATGCAAGGCAACGCGTCCCGTTGGCAGATGAAGCAGAATGACTTGGTACTCTTCATTTGACCTGTTACCGCGGCCCTGAAGGGCTGCTGTAGCCGCTCCAATGGAGCCCTGCATCCTGCGTCCGTTCACAACCGTGGCCGAAAGGAGAATCCACACGACCATTTCTTTGCTTGTGAACACAGTAAGAAGAATTTACTCGGCTTGGAAATGCAGTGCGAGTAGCTTTCATGCTTTACACACACGCGCTTCCCGTATACATGCTTTAAAATGCAACATTAAATATTACAGTAATAATGCATGGTACAAGCGTCCATTGCCAGCAGCCATCGCAACATGTAATTATCTTTATGGCTTCGGGGTTTTGAGCCTGTCATTCACTACAAAAGGAACACACGCTACTGCGCCTATTTCCTTAAGGCCACGTAGTGGGTGCATATAGCAAATTTACACCAGTTTCATCCACTAAAAGTACGCACTAAGAATAAAAAACAATTCTGGGCCTGAGTGAGGACAGAACCCAGGCCATATGTACGGCCGCAATTGTTCTCCCACTCACCCACATCTCTGCTTGAAAACACAGAGAAAATAACTTCCTTTGCTCTCAAAAGACAGCTTTTACGCGTGCAACCCGCTACACAGAATACAGGCACATGCTCATTTAAGACCGTGACATCGCTATCGCGTGCAACTCTTAAACGCGAAGCATAAGGGTCCCCCAATTTTTCTATACAACTTGTTTACAGTTGCGTAATGATGCCAACACCAACATGGGTATTGGCAACAACAAAAGTGGTAGGCTGATATTTAGCGTTTGTGCTCGCGAGGATGGTGGCCTTGGATACATAACTAAACTTCAGTGGATGGTGCTTAACTACAAGTGACGTTAACCCAATGCGATCGCTGTATCGTGTGGTCACATATGTAGTGTTTATGAAACTGGATAGCCAACACTGCAACCACAGTTAACGTTTCACGAACATTATTCCTGCGTAGGGTCTGTTCCGAAAGCAGTTCCGATACCTGGCGTGGCTGTATGGTAGAATGCTTGATTGCCACGAAAAACGCGTGGGTTCGATTCCTGCTGGGACCATAACACTTATTATTATCAGGTCAACGCTGTCTATGTCAGTTTCTCCTCATGCTCTCGCATCTATATTACCAATGTCTGCTCTCGCTGTTCCTCAGTATAGACACAAACTGTCAAACACTTGTGGCACATACCCGCATACCTGTGGCACATACCCGCCCGTAGTATACAGCTATGTGTCTCACGCGTCTGGCTGAAAGGGTTTTACGAGGTAAACGACAGGTTTGTAACATTATTCATGTCATAACCAGACAGTCATATTCGTCGAACCGTCTTACACTCCGATACTAATTTCGCTTCTCCCTACGTTAACGAGATGATCACGAGAGCACCCAGAGCTATATAGACAGATACACGCAAAATGGCCTGCAGTACGCAAAGAAATGCTCCGCATTCAAAAACGACCATGTCCATTCAGACTGAGCTCAAAGGGCAGCTGGTGAGATAGGCGAATTGGTTGACGTGACTACGATGATCTTGAAAGTGAAAATTTAAAAGTTGAACACAATAGCGATATTCTGTTTTTAGTGCGTACTTCAAACACTTAGTGTATGAAATCTTTTCTTGCTTGCTATTCACCCACTACGGGGCTTTGTGGGTGCAGTAGCATGTGTGCCTTTTGTATGGGGTGACTGGCTTTAAACTATGAAGACATTAAGATAATCCCACGTTCTGACGCCCGATGGCAATGAACGCTTGTACCACGCATTATTACGGCAATATCTAATGTTGCATTGGGGAGCATGTGTACAGGACGTGCTTGTTTGTAAAGCATGAAAGTTACCTTCACTGCATTTTCAAGCAGAGGAAAGTATTTGCACTATATTAACAAGCCGACTCATGCCTCGCAAACAACCCGGGTTCGATCCCCACTCTGACCCAGGACTTTCATAATATTTTATTTGAATCATTCCACATCTATCGGTCACGCATAAGATGACTTTTCGCTCACAACCAACGATGCCGACACCGAAATTTCTGCGGAACGAGCTTTTTAATACTATCGCGTTAAAAGTGTGGACGTATTGTTACTCCGCAATAAGTTTTCTGATGAGTTAACAAATGCCCAGCCTAACGAAAAACGTCTAGCCGCATAAATTGGGAAACCGACATGGTTAATAGATAAAATAACTCAATAAAAATGACTTAATTAGCAAAATAAATAAATACATAACCTGATCGCAGCACTCTGGCCCACGCAAATCGAGGTGGAATCAATTCAAAGGTGCACGCGCTAAATCAGTGCAATGGCTGAAGAGTTTCTTTGCATTATTAAAAATGGTTCGTGCTGAACCCTGTTGATGACAGTCCCTCTTCTATGGCTTTTCACCGCGTTTTGGGGTTTCGCAAGATAACTGATTTGCCAAGTGCACCATCTCAGTTGAAAATCTCAGAGTTTAGATTATCTATGTTTTCGCGCTTTAATCTGTGGGTATTAAAGAGTTTTAAGTTTACGCTAACGAGGGGTACAGGCTTCGTGGTGTTTAAGATGGTAACTGAATAAGCAGTGAACCTTTATTTTAAGTTGGTGTATACGAGTGACTTTGTAGGTGTTAAAGTTTGTGTTCAACCTGGAAGACACCAAATATCATCCCATGAACCTCGGCTTGATAACGAAATGGGCAGCAGCTTGCTGTCACATTCATTTATTATTGTTTTAGTATCTTTCCAGCGCACTATTTCAAAACACCTGACTGCAAATCGTACCATTCGGACGAAAATTTCAGCGACATTTTCCGCGTTATCATTGCAAGATTGGACAATCGCGAGCAACTTTTCTGCTGCTTATAAACAAGGGAATATAAAAAATGTTTAATTTAGGTTGCTCTCTGTTTGCAGCCATACTCTACGCATAAATAGTGACCAGATACTTATCGAAACAGCTAAATTATTCAGTGATACCACATAACAAAACAGCTGCGAACATCAGATCACTTTAATGAGAAAAGATAAGTTCTTCAAATAATGTTGATATAACACTTGATTGGAGGCACTCGCGTTAATAGTACGCCTGCGCCATGTTGTCTAGCACCTGCGCATCATACATGCGCTTCCATCATAGTGCTCTCCGCACCACGAAGAAGTCGACAAGACCTTGCAGCATTCAAATTCGAATAATGACGTGTGGTCTTAGCGTAAGAAGCGACATACTACAATTCGAAAGGTGATGTCCGTCAACAACAGATTAAAGACATCAGGATATCATGGAACCACTTTGTTTAGCGGCCGAAACCCAGGCTGTGCACTTATCCAACGGACCCATCTTGGACGTAGGTCGGCAGCCATAGACTTCGTGAAACATAAGTGAGCCTCGAAGAGGGATATTCACAAGGCGTGCCCGATCTTCGAGCTCTTCCTCGCGAAGGTCGCTGTTACAGAAGTCGAGAGAGTAGTAAATAAAAAACAAGTGGTCCGCTGTAAAATCTTCAGCACCTGGCAAGCGAACATCACGAATTGCCCCGGATGCCGTGGCTGCGCCAACGAGGTGAACGTTTCCTTGGTAGAGCTCTTGGATAACTTTTAGCGCCGTGTGGTCTTCCAGAAGCGATAGAGACATTGATGCCGGAACACGGGCATGCTCTTGCAGGCACAGCTGTGCGCGACGGAGTGATGTCTTCGCTGACGACGACCAAAAGCTGCGTGTGAGTATTTCACGGTTAAAGAATGACGACACACCTTCGAAAAGCATCTTCAGTACGCATCGAGCCGCACGATGACCTTGTCGTGGTAACTGCAAGTAGCCCAACTCGTCAACTCTATAACGAGTCCAGTTGGCTAGTAAGACAGGAATGTACACAGTCTTCAGCTGGAGATCATACCAACAATCAGTCTCAAAAGGCGAAGCTCGCCAAAATTCCCTTGAGCTACGACGAAGTGTCGAAGTTTGTACCATTTCGTTCACTTCAGAGAGCCACTTCAAAAAGTTGCTCCGATTATTAAACAAGGGAAGCTTCGCGACAAATGAGGATAGTTTAGACATGTCGCTAAGCCAGTGTGGTAGGCCCACAAGGAAGCGAACGTCGGACAGAATTCTCTTCGCCAACACGCGAGTTTGGCCGTCCAAGAATATTAGAGACTCCACATGTGTAATCACTTGCTTTAGCACGTTGTCGAGAAGCCCACTGATCGTACTGTCTGCCGTTTTCACTACCAGATGAGTAGCATAAAGGAACAAGTCTGGTAGCGCTTGCGCAGCGGCGCGGACGCAAAGCCTCCACCGCTGCACGTGCCGGACTGGACGGTTGAAAAGCTGAGCCGACACAGCCCATTCTAAATCTTGGTCAGCCATAGAGACGAAAACTGAAGATCTCACAAGCACGTGCACGCAAAGAAAATTGAGAATGACGTGGACATCCGTCTTGCGTATTAGATGCACGAGAGCTCTTGAAAAATCGGGCGAAAGGAGCATCAAATCGCGATCTTCTTCCTCCGGAGGAAGCTGCAAGTCACCAAAAACTTCAAGCAAGTATACCTGGAGCTCGTTCTCTTCCTTCAGTTTTACGACCCGATGTGAACGTTCATCTCGGCTCTGCGACTCTCCAGAAGCGATTGCTGCATCAAGCTGTTGTGTGAACGCGACTACCTCCATGGCGTAGGATGAAGGCACGAAACGCTTGCCGAGTGCATTCATCGACGCTTGCATAAGTCTTCTGTAAGCAGAGGTCGTTTTTTCAGGGCCTACAATCAAGGGTTCGGGTACTTCGACAGTGATTATGTCTATGTCAGGCTCAAAAGGATGCAAGGCCACTCCAAGTCGAAGAAGCGCCGATGTGCCCGTCAGAAGAAAAACCTTGGCGGCAGTCTTCCATGGCGAAATACTGCTGCGCACAGGTGGAGTAAAAGGGAAGCCTTCGAGGTCAGCGGCTGCCAGTAAGTCAAGAACAGGGTCAACATTGGTCCTGTTCACGCCATTCATACACGCAGTCATTACACGCTTTAGTGGGGATAGGACGTCAGAGTCTTGAACGCTGAGAGACAGTGGTGATGAAAGGACGTGGTAAATGTCACTCTCGAGCTTCTGGACCAATTCGTCATCAGGGCTAGTGGAGCCATTGGCACCTTTCCAGCGACTGCAGACAAACTTGTAAAAGTCGTCGCACGGGTCCATGTTTTTGGAAATTAAGGCGCCAAGGTAGGCGCCGTCTTTTTGACATGTCTCTGTAGAACAGACGTCGTACAGTGGCTCTCGGTGTACGACGTGTTCTGGCGCATCCATTGGATGCTTTGTTGACGTTGACGAGGTCGTCGAAGAGACCGAAGCAGGAAAACCACGCTCGATAATTAAGGGAAATCCAGAGCTCGATTTCACTGCTCCTGGGTAGAAGGCAATCGCCAGTGCGGCAGCCCCTGTGACAGCAACAAGAATGATGACGTGGAAAACTAGGAGATCCTTCTTGAGTTGTTGAGAATTGCCGGAACCTCTCGTAAGGTTACCGGAGACTGTCGTTTCAAGAAGGCTGTTGTCACTGACCGTTGACGCGGGCGTTTCCTTTGCAGAGGAGTCGGCACAAGGTAGGTTGGCGATCTTCTCATCACCGCGCTGCGCATGGACCTCGCGTACCGAATTCTCCAGGTTGCGTTCCAAGGAGGTGCTGGCTTCCGCTGTGGTGCTCCACGAAGGCCCCGCTAACTTGGGAGAAAAAATGTCGTAAACTTCATTTTCTTTCTGCTTGTATCGCGGTGACATAAAAGCTACTTCGGTGGCCCGATAGTCCGAAGACCTGCCTCGTGGTTCACGATTGTTGAACGGTTGCGACTTAAAAGTACACTCGTCGTTTCTACGCCTGCCAGTTGTTGCTCGAATCCGTGGGAGTGAAACTCCGCAGTCTGGGTCAGTCAACGGCATGTCACCCGCAGTGCACTGCGCAACGATCTCGCATTTGGAGAGCCTTCTTGCGCTGTTCTCTTTTCGTCGAACGACCGTGGGTACGGTGCCCGCACCCACGCTCCTTGTCGTTCTTTCAGTTGGCTCCAGCAGCCTGCAATGTGAACGCAAGTAAATGACTCAACTAAGAATCTTGGGATGAGGATTTGCCTATAAACTGTGCAAATATTACGAATATTTACGTGCAGTATAGCTTACTTGTATCCATTTTCTCTTGCATTTCGCTATTGTAAAAGCAATCCTCAATTTCGAACAGAACATGAACACACATTAGACACGCAACAAAAACGCAATTCGTTTTTACTACTTCTGCAGAGCCGTTATGAGGTGACTTGGTCTATAGCGCTAATATAATTAGTGCTACCAATTTACGACGCACTTTCCTTTGTCCTCATTGTTGGGGAAAAGTGCACGTGCTGTATCTCACTTTCTTGCATCAAACTTCATCACAAAAAGAATATTCATGTCGAAAAAATGACCGAAGAATGACGTGAAAGAGAGAGAGAAAAAAAGAGAATTCGGGTGTTCTAATGTCTAGCGCTTTTTGCTTAGAAGCACGTTGGGAAATCCGGTTGCACCTGCAGCCCATCATCTGTCAAAACTAATATAAGCCCTCACTCCGAACATGTCGGGAAAGACCGCTGGATGATGCGATGCATAGCGCTCTTTTTGTATGCGTCATCTAGTGCGTCAGTGTCATTGCCTCCGGCAGTAATTCTTCCTGCAGTCAGGGGACAGACAGTTGTGTATTGCGTGTTGACCCTTGTGTGCGAAAATCGGCGCTTACGTCTTTTAGAAGAATTTTGATCACTGTATAGTAAACACTAAAAACTAGAGCAAAGACTGAAAGGTAGTCGCTCGTAGGATATATGAACGACAGTGGTGCTTGCGCCAGATCGCTGGTAAAAATTTCACAAAATATGAACGAACAATCCGTGGTATGTGTTTCTTTTGGGGGTAATTAAGTTTTCATGACAAGTATAAATGGGTGATTGCAAGGTGGGTCAATTTACTGTCTATTTTAGAAGCTTTAGAAACCCATTTCAGCCCCACATATGGCAAGAATACTTGGAACAGATGGAACTATCATTGGACGTCATCTACATGCGAGTGGAAAAAATGTCGCGTCGTCTTTCCGAGTGGTGGTAGTTCAAGAACGCACTCTATACTACGCAGTCTTCTTGTGCCGGAAAAAGTTCTGAAAAATACTCCGTCAATATTCCCGGCAAGTTTAGGTAAGTTGCTTCGAACCCAACTCTCGTATCCACGAAGGGGGCTATAGGACGTTTTTCGATAAATTGCTTAGGGACAACATTGTCTGCGGGACCAACAATGTGTCGATGCAAGTCAGGCAGCTCGAGGATCTTGCCGTCATGCTGGAATACTCACGAACGCCGGTAGTTACTGTGGAACCTGCCAAATGTAATGCGTCACAACTATGCGTAGAATGTATTATGCTGCAATTAGTACTATTCATGATGATAACATAGAATAAAAATTTGGCAGGTCCCACGTATAACTTGGGAATCAATGTGCGAAGCA
The DNA here is from genome assembly GCF_043290135.1 of Rhipicephalus microplus. NCBI lineage: Eukaryota > Metazoa > Arthropoda > Arachnida > Ixodida > Ixodidae > Rhipicephalus > Rhipicephalus microplus. The sequence goes on along the minus strand of NC_134710.1, from coordinate 206,450,350 downwards.
TGCGGATGGAAAGTGACAGTGTTGTAATTTTTTCACTGAGCTAAACGTTACGAAATGGCGCTAAAGATATCTGTACAAATGTACGCACATACATGTTAAACAGCCGCGTAGGTTTTATATAACAACTCGTTTACTGCTGCGTAACGATGCCAACCTCGACATGAATATTAGCAACACCAGCAAGGGTAAGCTTATCTGAAGTGCTGGTGCTCGCGAGGATGGCAGCCCTGGACACTGCCACATAAGTCAACAGCAGATGACAACCTAAATACAATTGACGTTAACATGACGTGACGACTGTATATGTAATGTATATAAAATTGGATAGCCAGTACTGTAACCGCAATGCACGTTTCATGAACATTAAGGTCTATTTGAAAAGTAGTTTCGACAACTGGCTTAGCTCTGTGGGAAAATACTTGATTGTGACGCAATATCTTGGGGTTCTAGTCCTGCTGAGATTTTGGCATTTATTATTTGTATTCGTCGAGTCAACGCTGCCGATGTCAGCTTTTTGTTTAAACTTCGGCGTTCTTTCGATATTCATCGATTTCAATAAAAAATTCACCATGTGTTCTCATTGGTACCGTGGTGATATGTGCCAAATTCTACAACCGTAAGTCGTTTAGTTTTTCGAAAACGAATTTTGAAATTGGTAGCTGATTTAGGAATCCCGCTTGTAAACGCGGGCCACCCTGTGTACGTGACGTAGGTACCTACTTTCTCTCAAAAACTCTGCCTTTCCAGGCAGACGGATGCAGCACGCGTTTTCTTCAACTAGGCGAGGACGACGTGAGTTCAGTTTTGTCCGCCGCATACAGCGTGTTAGTCATCGTTGACGTCGGGTCTTACAGTATTGAGCAACGAATAGATCGATTCGGGGCACGTCAGATGCTTGGTGCACCGGCGGGTTGAAATAAAAAAGCGATGCTTCCGCACTCAGGTAGTGGCCGCAATCACCGCTGAACTTGTCACTAGTAAGTTCAGACAAGCTGGTACAGCTTGATTCCGCGCTTGATGACATCGCCAATTTGCTTTTCACGCTTCAGAAGAGGCATACTAGTTATGTTTACACCCTGGCTAGTCGGCATCGAAGAAAGATTTTCGTGACGTAATCCGATACCCACCATGGAGGATGAAGCAGCTCCCTGTTTCGATTTCTGTTTTGACTTATCGTTCATCGCTTAATAATTGACGAGTATCTGGGCATAATGAACCACCCTAGCTGTTGCAGGAGTGTCAAAACTAATTGAAAACGGCATTATCTCAGCATGGTAGAAAATGCACCAGAGTTCCCCATCAACACTCCCGCGTTAAAATGAACTCATCTCGGTTCTCGCCTTGGCTGGGTAGGTGTAAATTGTCAATAATCTGCGGCACTTACCCATCACCGCATACCTGTGGCACATTGCCACAGGTATGATTATGAGAGACGCCGTTGTGGAGGGCTCCAGAAATTTCGACCCTCTGCTGTTCTTTGACGCGCACTGACATCGCACAGTACATGGGCCTCTACCATTTCGCCTAAATCGAAATGCAACCGCCGCGGCCGGGATCAAAACGGCGACCTTTGTGCCAGCAGCCGAGAAACGTAGACACTGTTCCTCCGAGGTGGACGGAACTGCATGCAACGTGTGCGCGCTACTTTGTGGCCGACACACTCTCCGCCTTGTGTTAGCAACTAGTACCACGAAAAAAGGCCATATAGCCAATGTATACAAGGCGAAATGCGGGAATTCCAGGCTCAGATTCGCTGTGCGTTATCACCAGAAAAAAAAGTTCATGGCAGCTACACTATGAACTACGCCAATATATATATATATATATATATATATATATATATATATATATATATATATATATATATATATATATATATATATATAATATATATATATATCTATATATATATATATATATATATATATATATATATTGTCGCGAGACGAAACGATAGACAGGGCCTCGAAGCTCGAAGTGGACGACTGTTTACTAAGCCACAGCTAGCTGCCATTCACTTCTTCGTTCTCCTCTTCTACCACTAACCCAGCGCGGCATTACCCTCCCCCCCCCCCAAAAAAAAAAAGAAGAGGAAGCATCGCATGATTGCCGTGGCTCCGAAAAACAACAAGAGGTAGTAAAAAATGTCTGTGTCCATTGAGAAGAAAAAAAGAGATGAGCAAAAAAGAAGCGAGAAAGAAATCTACAATTGTCTTGAAGGAAAGTGCCACATCACAAAGTTCTTGACTCAACGCGAATAGTAATGCTTCATCCTGGAGACGTGAACCACACCCGAGGAACGTGGTCTACGAGAATGGTGCGATGTGTCTGCTGGGACAACTTCGTAGTTAACTTCCCCGATGAGATGAAGAACTCGGCAGGGTCCGAAGTACCGACATAACAATTTTTCCGAGCGTCCACGTTGACGTATAGGAGTCCAAACCCAGACAAGGTCACCGGGTTCGTATAGTACTGCTCTGTGGTGGATGTTGTACCGTCGAGCATCTTGATTTTGCCGCGATAAAATGCGAAAGCGTGCTAGCTGCCGGGCGTCTTTGGCACGCTGAACAAATACATCGGCGTCCGGGGTAACCATGTCCGGCAGAGTTGGCTGCAGCATGGTGTCAAGTATTGTGGTGACGTCGCGGCCGTAAACCAGACAAAAAGGAGCAAAGCCGGTGGTTTCCTGCAGAGCCATATTGTAGGCAAATGTTATATGGATTTCGTCCCAATTCTTCTGATCCTTGGCGACATACATCGAAAGCATATCTGCAATCGTTTTGTTAAGGCGTTCGGTTAGCCCGTTAGTCTGCGGGTGGTACGCAGTTGCTGTTCGGTGCGTCGTGCCGCTGAGCAACAGGATCTTTCGAAGCAACTGTGCCGTAAAGGCAGTACCACGATCTCTGATGACTACAGCGGGAGCACCATGGCGGAGAATGATGTTCTTGATAAAAAAGTCAACCACATCGGAAGCAGTTGCTCACTGGGCGGCTTGTGTTTCGCAGTATCTGGTCAAGTAGTCGGTGGCAACCACAATCCAGCGGTTACCAGCCTTAGACTTCGGAAATGGGCCGAGTAAACCCATCCCGACCTTTTCAAAAGGTGCGTTAAGGGGCCGCAAAGACTGAAGCAGACCGGCTGGTTTCGTCGTTGGATTTTTGCGGCGCTGGCAGGCTGTGCATGTCTTGATGTACTACCGGACGGTTTTCGTAAGTTTCCGCCAGTAGTATTTGTCCTTGATCTGCGCCAGAGTACGGGCGAAGCCAAGATGCCCTGACGATGGCTCGTCGTGACAAGCACGCAAAATATCATCGCGGAGAGCAGCAGGAACGACGAGCAGGTAAACAGTTTTCGTTGGATGAAAGTTGCGCTTGTAGACGATGTCTTGGCGTTGACAGAAAGATGACAAATCACGTGAAAATTTACGTGGTGTTTGTGGGCGACGTCCCTCAAGGTATTCTATCAGTGGTTGTAGTTCTGAGTCTTCGCGTTACTGCTCAGCCACGTTTAATGATGCGAGAAAACCAAGGCAGCCGAAGTCTTCATCCTTGTCTTCTGCAGCGACCTCGACGGGTGCGCGGGAAAGACAGTCAGCGTCGCGTGTTTCTGGCCAGACTTGTGAACCATCGTTATATCAAATTCCTGTAACCGAAGGCTCCATCTTGCGAGACGGCCCGAAGGATCTTTCAGATTCGCTAGCCAGCAGAGAGAGTGGTGGTCACTGACGATTCGGAAGGGGCGTCCGTACAAGTAGGGCCTGAATTTCGTAATGGCCCATACAACCACTAGACATTCTTTTTCAGTCGTCGAGTAGTTCTTCTCCGCAGATGACAACGTGCGGCTAGCGTAGGCGATGAAGCGTTCCACGCCATCTTGATATTGCACGAGAATAGCTTCAAGGCCAAGGTTGCTCGCGTCAGTGCGGACTTCTGTGTCTGCTTCGGTGTCGAAGTGACCAAGGATGGGCGGCGTTTGTAGGCGTTGTTGAAGGTCGCAGCGTTGTTGTTTGTAGGCGTTGTTGAAGGTCTCCACAAGTAATATTAGAGCCAGACTTCCACGACTTCTGCAGCAATAATTAAGCCAGGAAGCGCATAATCTCACCAAGTATACAAACAGACGACGTATTGAATTGCCAGAAGCACGATGACAGTCTAACGTTTGACGATTGGATAGATGCACGCACTGCCAGCGGAAAAGTCAAGCAGAACGCGCAGCTCGTAGGACGGACTTACAGCACAAGCTGCAATCCTTCATAAAAAACAAATGCAACAAGGAGTCACTGGGAAGCCAAGGTAGAATTATTAGTCTGGACACAGCGGTCGGTGAAACGCCGTGTTAAAGCTGCCTATATAAAAAACAACGTGAAGACGTCTGGCACACGGCTAAAAATTTTATATCTGCACTAAGTGGGCTTGGCTTTTATATATCTTTATACTTCTTTCTCTTTTCGGTTATTGTTCTCTTTGGCTCTCTATCTTTTCATTTCTGCATTTTTAAAATTTTTCATGTGCTACATTTTCTCTCCCCCTTCCTTTTTCTCCTAATCACATCTCTCCTCTTCACGCCGATTTCCGGTTCCCACCACCTTGCTGCAGTGTACTACACAAGGCTATGCCCTGCTCTGCCAGCGTACCTGGCTAGCCGAGTAGTCAGGATGCTCGCCTACTGATTTAGGGTAAGTGGGTTTGCATCCCGCCTCTCTTTCTGTGCGTACTCGTTCTCTCATCTATCAGTGTTATCACAGGCCACGCCGTTGCGGTGATTAATGCAACTTTGAAGCGTGGCAGTTTATACTTGTAGGTAGGTTATGAAGATTGTTAGAATGGCGAGTAATGAGGTTTGCCCACATTCTGTGGCACGTACCCGTTTATGATCTGCCCCGCCGTGGTGGTCTAAGGTACTCGGCTGCTGACCCGCAGGTCGTGGGATTGAATCCTGGCTGTGGCGACGGTTGCATTTTCGATGGAGACGAAAATGCTGTAGGCCCGTGTGCTCAGATATGGGTGCACGTTGAACAACCTCAGGTGGTAGAAATTTCCGGTGCTCTCCACTACGGTGTCTTTCGTAATCATATGGTGCTTTTGGGACGTTAAACCCTACATATCAATCAATCCGTTTATGATGATGGGAGGGGCAGGGTTGACACCTTATGAATCACTAACTTCGCTGTTAATATGGTGAAATCCTAAAGAGGCCATATATTTAAATTGACCTAGTGTGCAATAAGTTTAGAATTGCAAAGACGTCGGCGATACCTTGAGTACTGCCTTGATATTAAGCTAGTACTGTTACACTGACGTCCTTTGAAATGGCGTATTGTGCTATGCGGCTATACGCCTTATTATCCCTCCAATTATGTAGATCGCTCCACAGCAGTATACTCGAAAGAGGCCAGCAGCGGGTACTTGCAGCAGCAGGAAAAAGTGAAAACTGACGTTAAATTTCGGACTGATGAAAGAGGCAACAGCACAGAAACAATGTACGAATAGCAGGGTCACACATAAAACTTCGATTACTTTTCTACCCAAAATTTGCGTGTGTCCCTGTAGCTCAAACATTGTTCCTCTTTCGGCAGCCGCTTTCAATATCGATTATCAAACGAACCACTCGTTCCCCCTGTTGATATGATTAAGTTTCGGGCTCGCGCACTTTGCCGTCATGTCGGCTTCCTCGTGTCTTTACGAGATCAGCATTCCGCTTGCGCTATCTCGTGATGCTCCTGGAGCAGCATATGCACAGCATGCTTAGAGACCTTGTATTAGCTCCGCAACGTTCAGACATCCAGGAGCGTCCAGTCGTTTGCTATTCTATAGTTGTCCTTAAGTGGGGTGGCGCCAATATTAGCCATCTTCGTTACATAAACATGCTAGGAAATACTTTTCTGTGCACTCACCACATTGTTAATGCTGATATCATAGCATACAGCTGAGAGCTAGGTAGAACGGGTAGCAGAGCTACTTTTTTGTGGAATTTCTGGGGTAGGGAGGGTAGGCGCCTTGACAGGTCTTTTCTTTTTTTTTTTGGTCTTCTCGCCGGTTTGTGCATCTTTCTCGTTATTTTTCCTGAAATAAACTTCAGCTTACCATACTCTGGTTCAGCGGATGTGGTACTAAGTATAATAGGTCCGGAATGGATCTTGAACTATAGCATCGCTAGAAATCCCGCTGCGAGAGATAACGATTTGACAGATGTTGTGCGGAGTGTTTCAGCCTAAGTGCATGATGCGATGAAGAATGACGGAGTGCCGCACGGAGAATGAGACGTGAGCGGCCCTGGCCGAAACGAGCGCTCTCATCGCACTATGTTCGTTTCAACATGTTTGCTGTAATTGTTACAACAAATATTTACAGATAATATGCCAAATGACTGCAATATGATTGTTACACGATTTACTGCTATAACTGCAAGGTATGAGCCTGTCAATGTAACAACTGACATTTGGCTGTAAAGTGGGTAAAACACCAATGAGTAATGCTACGTCTCACCTTTCTTGGATGGGAACGCCTTTGACGGGCAAGCACGATGGGCGAAGCTTACGAGATTTGACTGCAGTTGCCGTTTCGCCTTTAGAAGCTGCGTTCACGCTAATGGCAGCTCTTCTTGCAACGGGAAACACGTGACGGGGCTTTTCCTCATTGCTGCCACAAGTGCCTCCCTTAACTGGAGAACCACAGAGGTCTTCATCCATAAGTTGCACACGCCCCTTGATAGCACAGAAGCCGATACGAGGACCAGCGCCGTGTGAATCCCATGGTTGAATGACCACGGTGCTGGGATGAGCGTTCAAGGGAATAATGTGCTTGCTGTGTTTGCTGTCTCTTGCTGCAGAGGAGGCTTCACCCAAATCATTGTTCCTGGCTGCCGGACGGAGCTTTCTTCTGAGCGGTTTCGGTGCTTTTGGTGGCCTGGGTGCAAATGTAAAGCTTTAACATAGCATACAGTGTATTGCAAACATCCAGTACAATCAGCTTTGTGTGTTAATATACACACACTAAAGTTTAAGAAAAAAAACAACTTACAAAAAACAAGCACACAAACGCACACGCACGCATTCAGGCACACACACAAACACACACACACGCACACACACTTTTTCAAAAAATTAATGCAAATAAAAAGTAATGCGTCAGGTACGGCGTCAGTTCATACATTTGAAGTTTCTGTACTTGTTGGAAATTTCTGTGCTCATTATCAGCTAATTACTCTGTGGTGTAGTATAACAGATGAACTGCAGCTGGCGTGCGTTTGCAAGGCATATACACTTTTGATTATGATGCTGCAAATAATCACGGAAATCGCTGTTGTGCCATACAGTGACGCGTGTCTGGCAGGTAAAATCGTTCTGTGGGTATAGTGAAAGTCCCACCGTAAGGTTTCTACAGTCAGACAATGTCTGTTCATGTTTCTGCACAGACGTTGTTATAAGGTCATGGAGCAACATTTGGATTAGTTGCGTGGGTCAATAGTGCAGAAAGTTTGGTCGCCGCTTAATTAGCATGATTTAAGAATTATGGTCGTTCATGGACATACTTATTGCGCTCAGAATATTTAGATATAGGGAGTGATTTTATTGCGTAGCCTAGTCCTACAGTTGTGCACCGATAAGACTCAGGAGGAGGAAGCGCCTATGGAGTTCGTAAAGATAAGCCTAATTCAAAACAAGCGTCATTTGTTAGGCACTTTTTACAGTGAACAGAAAGACTGGCGAGGCTTGGCGAGATTTGGCGAGACAACGTGCCAAATTACGCAGACAGTCTAAATAAATGCTTCGGCTAAAATTCTCGTCGTGGTGCGCTAATTATGGATATGCGCCAACCATGAGAAGCTTCACCCCCCTGTATATATAGAGAAAAAAGCCTGTTAATTATTGTTTAAGGAGGATTCGAAAAAAGTCCGAATTAAGCGAATTCCTAATGATCAAAAGTGTCAAGAAAACAACAAACAAATGTCTGTTACATCAATACTATTTCATTTTCTTGGTTAATTCGTAAATTCTGTTCCTATTATGCGTAAGAACAGCGTAAAAGCTGCAATTTTCGCCATCCTGTACTTATTTCACATTGCGACTTCATTGCAAGACCTTTGTGCCTCAATTAGCTCAAAACATGCCCTGCGCCCGTCCCTAATTACTACCGCCATCACCAGCACACTCTTGCGATGATACTTTTTTTCACCGGTAAACGAAAGAAATTTTGCGCAGCCGCTGAAGCCCGAGTTGTCAACAGCGCGATTGTGCATGGCGACCACACCTTTTCGAACACCCGTGACCAGCCACATCTATGAAACATGCAAACTTGAGCAAGTTGGTAGGACAGAATTGACTCGTCAGTTTTCGTCTCTAGCGCTGTTTTTATATTCAACTATATATATTATAAGGGGGTTTATTGAATAAAACCAACTGCCTGGTTCAAGAGGCGTCAGTCACTGTCACGAGCTCAGCTCTTCGTCGTAGTCGTCTTTCAGGTGCTCCAACTAGATACTGTCTCTCTCCCTCTTCCCCACTACATTTGCCCCGGTGGTGAAGAGGAGCCATCCTAGCGACTCACGGCGAAGCAAGCACAAGGGGATCATAGTAATGTTTTAAGCGGCTGATGTGGACTGTCTCACGACCACGGCATCGTCTGTCCTCGGCAGGTGTCACTGGTTCGACGACGTAGTTGACCGGTGACGTGCATTGAACGATGCGGTACGGACCATTGTACTTGGGTGCGAACTTTCGGGAGAGGCCGGGGGACTAGAGTGGAACCGAAAGCCATACAAATGAGCCTATGGGGAAGCTGTGAGCAGGCTTGTCTTGGTCAAGTCGTTATTTTTGGAGACCTTGTGTGACGGACGTAAATGAACGTGCTAATTGGCGGCACTCTTCGGCACACTGAACAAGTTCGGAGGCTGGGCGGTATTCTGAAGCATCTGGGCGGTAAGTAAGTATCGTGTCAAGCGTAGAAGAGGGCTCACGTCCGTACAGTAGAAAAAAAGTGAAAACCCAGTAGTTGCTTGCGTGGCCGTATTATACGCATACGTCACGAAAGAAGCACCAAGTCCCAATAAAAATGGTCGGAGGATATGTACATAGAAAGCATATCACCGAGCATGCGGTTAAAGCGCTTTGTCAAACCGTTTGTCTGTGGGTGATAGCTTGTACTGGTGCGATGAATAATATTGCACTCACTGAGAAGCTCCTGGACGACTTGCGATAGAAACGCACGCCCATGGTCGCTAAGCAGCTCACGTGGCGCGCCATGGCGAAGGACAAAGCTACGCAAGATGAACAAGGTGACATCACGAGCAGCAGCGGCTGGCAAAGCGGCGGTTTCAGCGTAATGGGTTAGGTGGTCAACGGCCACAATAATCCAGCGATTTTCCGCAGGAGTACAAGGTAGTGGGCCATAGAGGTCGATGCTGATTCTATCAAACGGCCGAGCTGGACACGGCAATGGTTGTAATTCGCCAGAGGCATGACAAGTTGTTTTCCGTCGCTGACACTCAGTGCAGGAGCGTATGTACTTGCGAACGTACGAGTACATTCCACGCCAGAAAAATCGCTGATGAAGCCGGTCGTATGTTTTCAAAACGCCAGCGTGCGCGTTTTGAGGGTTTGCGTGGAAGTACGCGCACATGTTGGAGCGCCAATGGCGAGGTATACCAAGAAGCCATTTCTTACCATCCGGCTGATAGTTGCGACGGTACAACATGGCATCCCGTATTGCATAATGGGGAATTTGCCGACGTAGTGCACGAGGTAGAGGCTGGCGTGGTGTCACCGAAGACGAGGAGAGAACGTCGATGAGCGAGGCTATCCAAGGGTCCTTGCGTTGTTCTGAAGGCATGTCAGCGGTATCGATGCTGCCGATGGTAGCTTCGGCGAAGGAAACAGGTGCAATGGCTGAAGGAAGGGGCGAATGAGAAAGAGCATCTGCGTCGGTGTGCTTGCGGCCTGAGCGGTAAATGACGTGAATATCAAATTCCCGTAAACGTAGCGCCCAACGTCCAAGCCGGCCCGAAGGATCCTTCAATGAAGCGAGCCAACAGAGTGAATGGTGATCTGTAACTACATCGAATAGGCGTCCATATAAGTAAGGACGAAATTTTTGTAATGCCCAAACAATGGCCAAACATTCCTTTTCCGAAACCGAGTATTTGTGCTCTGCCTTGGTTAGGGTACGACTGGCATACGCAACTACATACTCCGAGAAGCCAGATTTGCGTTGAGCAAGGACAGCGCCAAGCCCTATGCCACTGGCATCCGTGTGCACCTCGGTTGGAGCAGTAGGGCCGAAGTGGCGTAAAATAGGTGGTGAAGTAAGGAGATGGCGCAATGTTGCAAAAACATCATCGCATGCTGGCGACCAATCAGAGAGGTGTCCATCGCCAGAGTGGTCGTCAGTGGTGCGATTATCGAAGCAAAGTTCTTCACAAAGCGGCGAAAGTAAGAGCATAGTCCGACAAAGCTGCGAAGCGCTTTCACAGTCGTAGGCTTCGGGAACTCAGCGACAGCACGAAGCTTCTCTGGGTCTGGGAGGACGCCCTGTTTTGAGACAACGTGACCAAGTATTGTGAGCTTCCTAGCTCCAAAGTGGCACTTCTTGATGTTTAGTTGAAGGCCTGCGCTCGTGAGGCAGCTCAAGACTTCGCTGAGACGTTGGAGATGGCTGTCGAAATTAGGGGAGAAAACAACGACATCATCCAAGTAGCATAGGCATGTCTTCCATTTTAGCCCACGCAAGACGCTATCCATCATCCTTTCGAATGTGGCTGGCGCATTACAAAGGCCGAAGGGCATTACATTAAATTCGTATAGCCCATCGGGCGTCTCAAAAGCAGATTTTGGACGATCTGATGGTGCCATGGGGACCTGCCAATAACCGGACCGTAGGTGTAGTGATGAGAAGAATTCAGCGCCTTGCAAGCAGTCCAGGGCATTATCGATGCGCGGCAAAGGGTGTATATACGTCTTTAATCATGACTTTGTTTAAACGGCGGTAATCGACGCAAAAGCGAATCGAGCCGTCTTTTTCCTCACAAGTACCATAGGTGAGGACCAGGGACTGCTGGACGGCCGAATGAAGCCACGTTGAAGCATGTCGGCCACTTCCTCGGTGATTACACGACGCTCCACAGGGGATACACGGTAGGGACGCTGTCGCAGAGGCGCTTGGGAGCCGGTGTTAATATGATGCACAACGGTGTGCGTTCGGCCTAAGGACGTCTGCTGGCAATCGAACGAGCCGCGAAACTGGTGAAGTTCTAGAAGCTTTTCGCGGTGTGGTTCCTCAAGTTCGCCATCAATTGAGGGGCCAAACAGTTTATTATTTTCGTGGACGATTGAATGGGCAGCTGGCGTCAATGCATTAAGCTGCAAATCACTTTCACCGTCAAGGTCGAAAATGGAGGAAACGTCTAAGTCTTTGAATGTTCCAATATATTCTCCGCGACGCAAGGTTGAGGGAGACGGCAAGAGATTTGTGACAAACAAATTGGTAGGGCCCGCCGAAATATCTAGGACTGCAAACGGCAACGCGAGGCTCTTGCGACTTTGGAATGTTTGGGAAGGCGTAAACGACACTGCAGGCTTAGACACATCGGCACAAGATACGGGAACAAAGGCTGCGCTAGTCGGTGGTATGTCGATGTCGTCAGCGACAAACAGCTTGTTCAACGGAAATTCCGGAGACGAGGCATACACCGCAGAGAAGGCCACTTCAGCACGAGCACAGTCGATAACCGCATGATTACGAGGCAGAAAATCCCAGCTGAGGGTCACATCATGAGAACACGCCTGTAGCACAAGAAATTCAACGGTATACAAGACATCTTGGATGAGAACGCGAGTGGTACAGGCAGCTGATGGTCGAATATGGTGAGCACTGGCAGTACGGAGGGACAACCCCTTTGGCGTCGTGGTAACCTTACGAAGCAGGCGGCAAAGTTTTAAATCAATTACTGAAACGGCAGCACCAGTGTCCACAAGCGCAAGGGTACGGTAACCATCCACAAAAACGTCGATGAGGTTTGTCGGAGAAATGCGAGGACTTGATTCTTTCGACGACGACGCAGTTCGTGCCTCCGGAACTGCGGCATCTGGTTTTCCGCGTCTGAAGGGCAGGGTCGACGGCGCATAGGCGACAGGGAGCGACGTCGGGGAGATGGAGATCGGTGACTGACTGAGGGAGGGCGGTTGGGTGAAGAGGATCCTTGTTGACGTGCCGTGTTGTTAAAGCGCCGAGAGTCGTGCGACGATCTTTGCATGTTGTTGCTTTGAACGAGAGGGCGGCGGCGGCACAAGCGAGCCACATGTCCTGCGTAACCGCAAGAATAGCAAATCGGGCGGTTGTATGCGGTGCGCCATGGATTCGGAAATGCTGCATTCGGCCGGCTGAACGGAACTAGTGATGGCCGAACAGGGATCGGTGAGAATACAGCATAAGTGGGCTGTCGAGGTGCTCTGGCTGCAACGACTTGCGCATACGTCAAGGGTGCGGCCTCCTGAGGTGGTGAACGAGCGAAAGGCAAAGCGTCCGCTACCTCATCTTGTATGACGTGCCTTATGGCCGGGGCCAGATGATTTGGGGCCAAAGGATGCGTTTGTGCTGGATCGGGCGTGCTCGATAAAATGGAGAGCTGCCGAGCGACCTCCTCACGCACGAACTGCTTTATGCGAGCCAACATGTCATTCTGGTCTCCGAGAGTCAAGGCCGCGATCGAATCACGTTGTTCCAGAGAGCGCCATGTTTGGGCGCGTTGCTTGCGCAATTCGTCAAAACTCTGGCACAAGCTGACGAGTTCGGCAATGGTTTGTGGGTCCTTGGCTAAAAACACTTGAAATGCGTCATCGCATATGCCCTTGAGGATTTGTTTGATTTTGTCGGCTTCGAGCATCGCTGGGTTTACCCGCTTGCACAAGTCAACGTCTTCAATGTAGCTGGTAAAGGTCTCTCCTGGCTGTTGAGCGCGCTCACGAAGTCGTTGTTCTGCGCGGAGTTTTCGCACAGCAGGGCGGTCGAAGAGTTGCGAAAAGGAGGCCTTGAATGAATCCCAGCTGGCAATGTCGGCTTCGTGATTGCGCAACCAGAGACTAGCGACGCCGGACATGTAAAAGCTTACATAGGTCAGCTTAGCCGCATCGTCCCACTTGTTCGCTGCGCTCACCTTGTGGTAAGTAGCCAGCCACTCCTCAACGTCTTGGCCATGAGTGCCGCTGAAGATCGGTGGGTGACGCTGTGGCCTCACGCCGGGACATGTAGAGGCGGGAACTTGCGAGGTACCTTGGGTGGAGGGTTCTTCCGGCATTGCTGGCACTGCAGGTAAGGTGTGACTTCGTAGTTCCAGCTTCGAAGACTACCCAGCACTTCCACCAGATTATAAGGGGGTTTATTGAATAAAACCAACTGCCTGGTTCAAGAGGCGTCAGTCACTGTCACGAGCTCAGCTCTTTGTCGTAGTCGTCTTTCAGGTGCTCCAACTAGATACTGTCTCTCTCCCTCTTCCCCACTACAATGTATCACACGCCGTGGTATAAACGCAATTGAGCATTCAGCGCCCTGGCTTTCCGCTCGTTACCACGTGATTTAGGTGGCAGTGCTCCCTGCGCCGCCTCGTTCTTGTCTGAAACACACACACACACACACACACACACACACACACACACACACACACACACACACACACACACACACACACACACACACACACACAAACACACACACACACACACACACACACACACACACACACACACACACACACACACACACACACACACACACACACACACACACTTCTTCGGCTTCTACCACCGCCTTGTTCATACATTACACTCTTCCTCCTCCCCTCGAAAGCGTCCCTGTTCAGAATGTAAGAAATAAAGTCGTAGTTTGCCAACATCACAATGTCTGACATTTTGCCTAAGGACAACACAGAGTGGTTCATCTGATTGTTCACTAGTGAGTCTTTGCGTAGAATCTTGTAGGGACCTTTTATAACGGAACTCAGTTTGCCGTTGTTGGGATGCCACGGTGTCTCGTAAAAGACGAAGCCACCGACTTGGAACTCAATAGGAAGAAATTTCTTATCATGTATTACTTTGTTCTTTCCTCGCTTCTTCCACCGTTTGTTCTCGCTGTTTGAGTATAGTTGAATAAGATGTAATCCCGCACATTAAGAAAGGTGGTGCGTAGCCGATAACTTCGTGAGGCGTTCTGTTTTACTCGTCTATTACCTGCAACAGCAGCTGAGTCTAATGCTTCTGTGGCTCGTCATTAATCTTGCACTTAAGTGTGGTTACGACGGTCTGCTTTGTCCACTCGTTCATACCATTGCATTGCTGATGATGAGATGAGGGGAAGAGGGGGTGTATTCGGTTATGTTTTTGAAACTGTTTAAATTTTCCTGCAGTGAATCCTGTTCCACGATCTGAAAAGAACTTTCGTGGTTTTCCGGCAACAAAAATTGTTTTTAAGCATGAGATGTAGGCGTCGCTGTTTTCACTTTATGGGCGAATGCCCATACGTAGCAAGTGGCATGGTCAACGTTCAAGTGGATAAACGTTTTTCATAAGCCATATTCACAGAATTCCCCAATGGTTTCCATCGCAAATAGGCCAAAGGCTCTTTAGCAGAAGGCAGAGATACAAGTGTGTCATGCTTCTTTGTTTTCGTCTTCTTGTATACCTGGAATGCCGAACGTAAGTGGTAACAGCGGTTATCATATCCGGCCAATAATATTGCTGTGACGAGAGTGATAGCATCTTCTTCACTCCGACATGCCTAAAATGTTGGTGTGCGTTTTTAAGAATGGTTGGGCGTAGTTCATGAGGCACAGATATTTTCCTTAGTGCTTTTATTTTGACGATGGCTACGTTGTTTTCCAATGACTGCGTTCCTTTTGGACGCCCATTGTTGAATCGATGCTCATTGCTGCATCGTCATCGTGGGACATGTAGTTGAGCTATCGGGGCTCTGGAGAGTGCATCTGATTTGACGTTGCTTATGAATTTTGGATGCTTGATGTTTACTCCTTACATCAATAGTTTCAACGACCACCAAAAGAGACGATCTTGAGGATTTTCAATATTCTTCAGCCGCTGTAGTGCAGAGTGATCCATCAGTGAATGAATTTCTATGACGGTAGCAATGTCATTTATTAATGGCATCAATAATGGCAAGCACGACATTCTCTTTTTCTAACAGCATAGTTGACCTCGTGCTTAAATACCTTGCAGGACTAATATAGGCAACGAGATGTTCCTTGACTTTGTCGTCAGCTTGCTTCAGCACTGAACCAATGCCTTCGCCAGATGCATCACAGTACACAGTACATGATCTCGAAGTGTCATGTATGCGAAGCACCGGTTCGTCAGTTATGTGCTCCTCCAGTTCCCGAAAAGCTTGCTCGCATGCTTCTGTCTACGTTCACTTGCTTCCTTTGGAGAGTAGTTTCGTGAGGGGGAGAGCGACGTCGCTGAAACAAGGAATGTGCTGACGGTGAGTGTTTACAGAGCCCAGGAAATGCTGGAGGTCTTTTCTTCCTGTCGTTTGAGTGTCAAAAATATGAGTATTGCAGCCGCGTTACTCTGCTTTGGTGTCACTATTCCTTGTAAAATTTTGTGGCCCGAGTATTCAATGGTGTATCTTGCCAATCGGCACTTTTTGCGTGTCAGTTTCACGTTCTCGTCTCTAAGAGTCTTCAACAGTGCCTCGAGGTGTCGTATGTGATCGTCAAGTGCCTCTGAGTATTCGACCACATCGTCAAAGTAATTGGCAACATTAGTTAACTGATGCTTGGCTATTATTTATTTCATGCCTCTTGGAAATGTAGCAGGAGCGTTCTTGAACCCGAACGGCATTGCCAACCACGCATAATGACCATTAGCCATGACAAACGCAGTTTTTTGAACGTCGTCAGTATCAAAACGTTACAACAAGCATAGTGAAAAAGTTCGCCATGTTCAAGCGGTCCAAAATGTCATGTATACGCGGAATCGGTGGATAGTGAGGTACCATTATGGCGTTGAGCTTGCGATAGTCAATACGTAGACAAGTACGTCCTTCACCTTTATTTTCTGCTAAGATGACCGGTGCGGCATAGGACGACAACGAATGCTTCACAACACCTCACTCACCTAATGAGAGTGTCGACTTGTTCGTTAATTTCCGTTTTGTCAGCCTGTGAACATCTCTAGGGTGCTCGATGAATAGGGACTGCACTGGTAAGTGCAATCATATGTTGCTCAGTAGTGATGCACCCAATATCCGCTTGTAATTTCGAGAAGATCTCGTCATACTTATTTAAAAGAGAGTCGAGCACTGCTGATTCATGTTCTGGTAAGCTTTCTAATCTCAGGGTTCTTATCAGCGGTTCTTTAGTGGTTTTCTTTTCCTGGTACTTGGGCAGGTTCAAATTTTCACGTCCTCTTGTTACTGACGGGCTTTACAACTTTACAGAAAGATTGAAGTACGAAGCGCTGTCTAGGCCAAGAATTGTGTTCGCATGTCTCGCAAAACATCTACATAAACTTTTTTTGTGACATCCCCAATTCGCAATTGAATGTTCACGTGACCCAAAATTAGAATGCTTGAAGTAACTTGCTGCACCATGATGCTGGAGTCTGTCATCAACTGAAGCTTGAGCTGTTTATACACATCTTCACTGATACAAGTAATTGTTGCACCTGTTTCAAGAATAGAAGTAAATGGCCTCCCGTTGATGAGAGGATCGAACTACCATAATTAAACTCTGGGTCGCTGTCCTCGTTTCCCGTACTAGTTTCAATAGCAGACACGTTGCCGCGGCGCGGACATTCGTTGTGCCAATGAAATTATCGCGGGAAACCAGCAGCTGAGCGATATCTACGTTTATTTTGGGGGACACGCGGTCGAGAAGTCAATTATGGCTGCTGTGGCTTGCTGAAGAGACGTGAAGCTCTTGATGTAGCACTAAAAGTCCGGAAATTCTTCTCACCCGTCTTAAAGATGTCTCGACCCATTGAGCAGCAGCGAACCACTCTGATGACGAGTTGAAAGACATATCTGTAAGCGCCAGTTCCACATTAGAAGGAAGGAACATCGTCAGTCAGTCCAGAAATAATGTGGCACTCCTGAAGGTCGGCCAAGGAGCCTTGCCGTTTTTTCTCGTCTTAGTAATGCTTAATGGTTTGCCCTCACTTTAGCCGGTAGTGGATGAAGTGACAAAAGGCATCTGTCTTAGCCGTAGCAAAGTGATTTCGCATGTTGCACTTTACACTGTTTCATGCCTCGTCGTTGCCAAAAATCTCTCTCAGGTACTACTTGAACGCTTCTCCTTCGATGTATTTGCCGAAGTGCCTGACCCGATCGTGGTTGCCTCGGTCGCCTTTTTGTCGAAAACGAGTATTCACTTCTCTCTTGCTTCACCCTCTCCCCCACTCACAACGTTCGAGCGCACATAAAGCGAACAATTTTTAGGCTAGTTTATCTCCGATGAAGAGGACGCCAGAAAGCGAAGCTCCTTCGTCCTACGTAACATGCGCCGAAGCGATTTGGCCTAACCCAGCTGCCACTGGCGTTGCGAGGGTTAGCAGAGCCGATCGCGTCCGCGAATGCGACGTCGTGCTTGCAACACCAATGAGGCGTGAGCCAGGGAAGCCGAACGCAAGCCTCGGCAGTGGAAGACCATTGACACCGACGAGGTGCGATTCAAGCACGCCGATCGCGTTCGAGAATGAATATGGTATGCGGGTAACACCAACGAGACGCGAGCCAAGGAAGCCGAGCAAGTGCCGACGGCGGAAGGCCAACGCCATCGAATCCTCGACGTCGTCGTCGTCGGCAACGTCTCGAAAGCACCACGTGCTTTCCACCGAATCTCCCACTGAATCGCCATGCACAACGCCGCTGCTTCGCAACCCATCAGGGTTTTCTTTGGGATAATGTCGTTTAATTTAGTGCTAAAAAAGCACTACGGATATTTCCACGTGCGTCGTGCTTTCTCGTTCACATCACATGCATCTATATACAGGGTGCCCCAGTGTCACGCGGCGAAATTTAAATAAAGAGAAACGATGTCACAATAAGTTAACCTCGTGTCTATTGTTTCGAGCACACTGGTATAGCCATGAATAACTTTTACAAACTGTTATGCTCGAGGTATGCCGTATGTTACAGATAGAAAATTATCATCCTCACAAACGGACACGAGTTTTTTTGTCCAATTCTTTGTCGTCGTCCTTTTCGTCCTCTTCGGTTTCGTCCCCAGAACAAATGCGCCGATTTGTCCGGCGTGGGATGCTATAACTCTGATGGGTGAAAGAACAACTTCGGAGGGAGAGAGGAAAAAGAAAGAGCAAGAAAGAAATTCTAGGGGAAAAAGTTCTTGCCAAGATGCGTACTCGCATACTTACGATTCATATATACCCACGAATTACGGCGAAATGAGCCCTTTAGCGCTCTGGCGTTAAAGCTATCCTAGTCAAGCTAGGGCCAGCTAAGGGCCGACCAGCTCCACTGTGCACCAGCCGTGAGTGACTTGATGCAAGCTGCGCTAATTTTTCCGGTAATGTGGCATGACTATTCAGCTATAGCTAACTTAAATAATAATAATAATAATAATAATAATAATAATAATAATAATAATAATAATAATAATAATAATAATAATAATAATAATAATAATAATAATAATAATAATAATAATAATAATAATAATAATAATAATAATAATAATAATATGTCGGATTTGACGTCGCGAATCCACAACAGGTGTATTAGGATTGCAGGGTTCCGAAAATGTTGACCGTTAGGTGCCTTTTGACGTGCTCTAACATCGCACAGAACACAGGCCTCTAACACCTCGCCTCAATCGCAATGCGAACGCCGCGACGGGGATCGAACCCATCATCGTCAGGTCCGCAGCCGATTACCGTATCCGCAACAACCCCGCTTTCGTACAAGCTCTCGCTTAGTTATTGAAATGTCAATGCGGCATGCTTAGAGGGACATGACCTTCTAACATTGTCGTTTTTAGCAGTGTACTAATTGCTGTCCGATTATTGCGCACTAAAAATAAGGTACGTGAAATATGAAAGAATCACGTAGCTAAACTGCAGCGCGCATCAGGATGCAGCGCCCTCAAATAGGCTCTCTGTGAGCAGTGCCATTCAATGCGCCAACAAGCATTGAATGACTCTTCTGTGAGGAAGCCAGTATTAGGAAAAAAAGGCAGAAAAAAAAAATTGGCCCCGTATCTGCATGTTAATTTGCAAATGTCGTCGAAAGACGATACTCTTGCATCTGGAGAGATTGAACAAAACGTTTATTTGACGTTCTGCGCAAGAAAATTGGTGAATGGCATTCTGTAGGCGCTGAGTTAGAGTGCCTCGAGCGTGCAGCGGAGGTGAACGAGCGCACCAAGTCACGTCAGACGTGAGACATGAGCGCTATCTGGCA
This sequence comes from Rhipicephalus microplus, assembly GCF_043290135.1. Taxonomy (NCBI): domain Eukaryota; kingdom Metazoa; phylum Arthropoda; class Arachnida; order Ixodida; family Ixodidae; genus Rhipicephalus; species Rhipicephalus microplus. The sequence goes on along the minus strand of NC_134710.1, from coordinate 206,430,932 downwards.
GTTATCTTGGAAAACGAAACGCGCGGCTCTGAGACGTGTGTGCGTGCCCGTCTCAGAGGTGATAAGGTGTAGAACGCAAGGCGACGGGTAGGTGCAACCACCGTGTCGTCTTAGCAAAGCATTGGAAACACTTCCCTTTCCGTGCAAGCGTTGCATGGTCAGCACCGCGTGATAAACGTTACAGTCCTTAGAATAACTAATCTATGCCTTTTCTAGTAAATACGCACATACAGAATATATACATGGCGTTATGGTGCCTCAGATATGCGCGATAATTGCTTTTTAATTGACAATCGCATAAGTGTGGACGCTGAATCTTGAGCAACATTGGTGGGCGCTGCGGATGGGGTCGGCCGTTTGGAAAATTCTCTGGCGCCGTTTAAAGTGCCCGGTACCATTAAGGGTGAACAAACAGACAAATAGACAGACAGACAGACCAAAAGTTTTGCGTCGAAGGTCCTCAAGAAAGACTATCGTCTTTAAAAAAGGTCACTTCACCTGCAACTCCACGGAGTTACAGAGTCAGGTCGTAATGCAGATGAGTGCTCCGGCCACGTTATCAATAAGAGCAGTCAAATGTGATAAAAGCATAGAGAAACATACTTGCATAAAGAGCGGACACTCCCGTATCGCCCTGTGGCCCAGCTACTGCGCTGCTTACAGTGCCACGAGTGGTTGTTCAGACCTGATAATGTCTGTAGCGTAAATCAAATAACAAAGTTTCTTCTTTCCGACGCTGGGATTTGAACCCGCACCCTCATGCTCCGAAAGCGAGTGTCTTTAGCACTAGGCTACACACTCATGCTTCCGCGAAGGGAATACATGTACAACACATCTAAACCACATGAATGTGCCTCTGTGCGAAACATCGTTGTTTTATCTTTTGTAGTTCAATATAAAATAACGTGCCATAGGTCGTCAAAACAGCTACCAGAAGCATGCTAGCCGTCAAAACTGTCGTCATAATTATGCCGCTTCTATAGTGTTTCTTCAAGTTAGGAAACGCGTGGTGATTGGAAGGGACCAGGTCACGCGAATATGAGTGATGTTGGGCCGACGTGCTCGCGGATTCGTAGAAACTGGACTATGTTTTCGGCAGGTATTCGTCTATTACCAAAAATCAGCTGGTAGACAGCATAGCTTGTTACCGGATCCCTCGAGGTTGTTGGGTGGCCACTTCGCGATTGAAAACCCATGCTAAAATTTCATGTTTTTAAAGGAAAGAGCCAACTTTTGAATGTACAATAGGAAAGATTCTTCTAATGTTTCTGACATTACCGTCCTTGTCCTTCATCGGCTCAAAAGGCAGTCAAAGCCCTCTTGCGGGACTACGGGCCTATGCGAACACCTTTAACGTTTGTGTAGTGCCACCGCTTCATACGCGTCAGCCCATTGACTAACATTTTTTTTGCCTCTTTCTCTTCTTTCTCCTCTCCCGTTCATGTTTATTCTCCCCCTTTCCATTCCCCAAGAGTAGGGTAGCAAACCGGTCATGTGCCTGGTTAACCTCGATGCCTTCTCTCTTGTTGTTCTTGTCCTTCCTTCCTTCTTGCAGGGCGAGTGTTCTTTCTAGGTTTTTCCTTTAGAAACAAAAGCGTCATGAGGCCTGGTAACTCCAACAACAACAACAAAAAAACCCCCTGCTTATACCTCAGTCATCTCAGTCTATACGAAATCAAAACTAGTTCTGAAAATCAGACACACCTCAAACATTCACAAATACTTAACGAGACATTAAGCGTGTCAGTTTGGGCTAGTTGGTATGACATTACGATAGTTATAGGGCGAGAACAGAACGACGACAAAGAGCTCGTGTTCTTCTTTTCTCTTTGTCGTTCTGTTCTCGCGCTATAGCTATCGTAGATGCACTAAGCTTTCATATCGTTCGTTCCACGTTTTTGATTCAATTCTCAGTGAAAGGCGACAAAGCCAGAAATTTTCCAGCACCCCTGTATATACACCCTGATGGTTTCTTCAGGCAAATACAGGCTTATTATGTTTATTATAAGATACGTAATGACAGTCACACACGTCATTTTAATAGAAAAACCTTGCATCCAGGCGGTGAAATTCGGCCAATACTAGTTACATTGAAAAGACAATAAATTAAGTTGGAATAAATTCACCACTTCTTCCGAATTAAAGTTTTCATTGCCAACGTGTGTGATATTTACCTGAAGAAAAAGGCATGCCATCACAATGTATGGCGTATCGATTTTTTAAATAAGAATGGCACATAACTTAATTAATTAATAACCGAAATTCAATGGCGATATCAGAGCCGAGTGCGCCCATGCGCACAGGAAATTAAGCCCCTCTGTTACGTCAGAACGGAACTTCGTGACGAGGAAAGGACGGAATGAGGGCGCGTAGTGGCAGAATGTTCTCGCGAAATGCGACGCCATGTCACTGGTACCAGCGCATCGCCTTAGGTTTGCGTGTGATGCTTGGTGCTCTATCCGATCTCTCAGACTGTGAGCGAAAAAAAAAAAACCCCGTAATTCGTACCTTCTCTTTCACTGTAGGTAGCGTAAAACTCGCGCACAGCCATTAAGGCACTCCTTGTCACAGACAGTGCAACAGGCGAAACAGTGTTTCGTACCTATTTATAGTTCAAGAAACGGAGAAGCACTACACATCATGCACACAAAATAAGTGGTCCAAATGTGTATTCTAGTTGTCGCGTTTCCTGGCCAGATTCTGTACGGACGTGCCTTCCTTCAAAATTTGTGCTTTCCTCTATCCCGGGAAGTTCCGGTCTGACGTAACAGAGCGGCCGCTCTTTCCGAGCGTCCGATCTGCTCAGCTTCACAATTGACACTGAAATTGGAGTATGAATATAAAACAACGTAAAATTTTTTGATTAAAGTTATAGTATTCAGAAATTGTTCCTTACTACAACTTTCTCAAATTAACGCTGCCCTTCTCACGTATTCATCAAGGCGAAAGCCTTAGACAGCCTATTAAAAGCAAAAACTGACAATCGGCATCATCCAGAGGGGTGCAAAAAATTATCATCACGTGACGGCATCACAAAATGACGTCACAGATCAAGTTTTATGACTTAATGACATGACAACGTCACTTGGTCAAAAGTACACCGATCACGGAGGCAGTGCAAAACTAGGGACAATGCAAAAGGCTTGCAATGCCTCCGATCCTGGAGGCAATATTAAACCCCGTTATGTGCAGAATGCAGAAGCCTTCGGAAGGGGGCGGGAGAGGATCAGTACGTCGACTGAGGAGTAAAAGTTGGCTTTCACCTTCGATTCATCTTAGGCGGATGCATAAGTTATCGTAGAAGATTTTCTTTATTTTTATTTATTTATGTGTTCCGCAACCACATTGAGCAGAATGATTTTACAAATTGGCAAACACTACCCCAGAATACAAGGAAGGCAATAATACACATTGAAAATATGTAAGTTAACACCTTTAGTAAGTAATTACCAACAATGCAACGTTAGCAGCGGTGAGGTATTTCAGCTTCGACGGGGAGTTTCTGTGCGAAGACTACGGGAGCTTTAGTGGCACAGCTTTTTTATCGTGAATGCTCGAATCGATCCGCGTTCACAGATGTGAATATTGCCATTTATCTATATGATTGTGAGGCTACGTGTCTTTCTTTCCGTTTTATTTTTGCGAACAGAAATGCAACGATTCCGCACCGGCTCACGGGTTGCGTTGTACTAACATTGCTGTGTTGGGACTGAGAGCAAAACACTTTTCTGGCCCTGGCAGCTCGCGATATGAAGCTATAGCAGAGAGGTAAATCGATCGTGATCGCAAAATGTCATGAAAGTCGCGAATAAATTTTGTTCAAATGTTAGTAAATATTCTAATTAAGGATCGCATGTGAAGGAGGGGATAATAAAGGTTAACTATTTGAACCCCGTATTTTTCATTTTGGCCAGACCATTTATTTGTGCGTGTTTTCTTGATTCGCAACTCTGCAAAACACTCCTTGAGCTAGCAACAGTGGTCGAAAAACAAAGATGGCTGCGCTTATCAGAGTCAACATGGCAGTTTCTTAGAAGTGTGGCAGCTTGGCCTAGTTGGTATGGCATGACGATAGTTATAGCGCGAGAACAAAACGACGACAGCTGTTGTTTCTTGATTGTGGTGTCGGATCGCGTTGCTTCGCCGAAGGCGAAAGGGTGCTGGCGGCGGACCACCTCATTCTCATCGGCATAAAGGATTTCGCTGCCGAAACAGTGGAAATAGTTGCGATGTGCGCGCAAACATCGAGCCTTTTCGGCGAACCGCAACAGATTTACTTCAAGTTGAAGAACCTGTCTAGCGAGCCTAAGGTTGAAGAAGGCACCTGCCTATATGTACGGGCCTTTCCGAAAGGTGCCAGCACTTTTGTGCTGTGTTGCTACACTGCTACAAGCTAGGTTTTGTTGGTTTTCGAGATAACTACACCGCGACTCGTGATGCTGATTGCATGTATTTGATTGAGTTCCGTTGTGCCGTTAAAGCTGAATACGCGCACCGTTCACTTGTTTACAGAGCGTAGCTATGCTTGGACCAGTGTATCTTGAGATAAAGGTAATCATAGCTTTGATTTTAATAGAAGTGTTCTTTTCTGTTCACCGATCTATGTTACCATGTTTCTGATGAATAAGGCCACGTGCTTCTGACCACTCGTTTGTCGTGTAGGCCGTAGTTGATATTCAAAGCAGGTATATGCACGCAGACTACGAATACACGAACATGATGTATATACGAACGAACATACATGCATGTACGCACGCCCGCGCGACCTTCACGCGTGCGTTAGGGTGTGTGTATAAACACACATGCGAAATAAAAAAAATATTCGGGGGAAAGGATTACAGCAGCCTAATTTGAGAATGGGTAGCACTACGACTTGCACAGAAAAGAAGCATGTGCGAAAAATAGTCACACATGCAACGCAACTAATTTCATAAAGCACTTGCTTATATAAACGAAACTATACCCCGTGCCTATTCAGAGAAGCCCGGGTATTGATAAGAATGCACACAAGATAAATAATGGTGCAGTCACTGAGGAGAATTCAATTGTCATGAGCGACTTGATTAGGACAAGCTACCGTAGTGTCCGCCACCTTTTTTTTTTTTTCAGTACGTAAGCTTCTGATTTGCGCCGTTCTCCATCACGCGTCATCTGCATCGGTCAGGAAGTGATAGAACGATACGTTGCCATCTTTTCACCACGATGACGATTTGTGGGATTTAACGTCCCAAAACCACCATTTGATTATGAGAGACGCCGTAGTGGAGGGCTCCGGAAATTTTGACCACCTGGGGTTCCTTAACGTGCACCCAAATCTGAGTACACGGGCCTACAACATTTCCGCCTCCATCGGAAATGCAGCCGCCCCAGCCGGGATGTGACTTTTCACCACGATACAACGCATTGCGACAGTCTGCGACGGTCTCAGGACATTGAGTTCTTATTTTCCGTGCTCGCACGTGCAGCATGGTGAAAAGAAAAGAACTATGTGGCCGCTTCTCAACGCGCGCGACTTGGTAACATGTCTGCGCCCGCCATCTCGGAGGCCATGCCCTGTTAAAGCTGTTTCCAGGCGTGGCCTCTAGGTAACAAGCACTCAATTGGAGCCGCGAACAGTTGGGACCTCAAAAGACCCCAAACAAAACATTGAGCCAGTGGTACACGTATTTATGGATTAACAAACATGGTGTTGCATAGGTCGTTAGAACTCAGTGATTGCGAAATCAGAACAATGGCTTCTCTATTCTTTCTACTCAACAGATCACACAGAATACGAACCAACGCTTTATTTGGCAGTGTTATAGTCATTGAAATAGCTTCCCCACTTCGTCCTGAAGAGGGCGTTAACCGACCTCATCATGGAGGAAGGAATAAACTTCCTCCATGCACCTCAGCTTACGCGCCACGGCGTCACCCATGGTTTCGTTCAAGCTTCGTAATCGTGACTTCCTTTGGTGTCGATCACAATGGGGATCATTGATGACTCTTAAGAATGGGATCTCTTAAGAATGGGCAGTTTTCTTTTCGTTTGCGAGGTTCTATAGGGGAAATGCTGTGTGGTGGTGTCAGTTGACGCTGCCAGGGCGGAAATGGTTGAGTACAGGAAAAGTTCAGATAACCGCTTTTATAAGCAATTGAAACATAATTCGGACGAGCAACTTAATTACACGCTGAAACCCCAGAAAAGTGCCTATACAGGTCTGCTGTAAGGGAGCATGAAGTGGCGTTTGATGGATACGTATTATCTAAGTACTGAATTAGAAAGGAGCATGTTTACTGCGTGTTATAATTAATTGGTATTAGTTGAGAGTCACAATAAACCTTAAAATGTCTACTGGTTCACTGGAAATAAATCCATAGCAAGACTGCGTTTGCGGTGTAGGTCCACGTACAACACTCGACTACAGTAGTGTAATGTATATGCTCCTCTCAGCTGAGGGTAAAGGAAATGGTGACATCATTCGATTTCCCCGTGCGTAGTTTGCGCCGCTCTCACCACTCTCGTGGCGGCGCTCGCATCATGCACGCGCGCTCACTGGCTCCGACTGTACCTGCGTGCGCTTCACTTCGCTTGCGTCATGCTCGCGTCAAGCGACTACTATACGCTGACTAGAAGTACTGGTAGCGTGTGTTTTTCGCTGTGCTCTCCTGATGGTACTCACACCGCACCTTCTCCTTTTTCCACGGCTCGCCTCTCGTGCGGCCCTATCTGGCGCGAAAGCGTTCGGACCCGTCGATATAGTCGCCTGGACGGATCCTGTAGGATCGAGTAAAACGTGTGCGTGCTTGTGTTCGCTCTGTTTGCGTAAAATAAGAGGTAAACGACGGCCAACATCAATTTCTTAGAGTGTGTTCACACAGTCACTAAGGAACAGCCAAGCAACCAACACAGTCCATAAGTTTACATTTAGTCTTGTGCTTAAGCACTTTCGCAATGTGCGTTTTATGTTTTTGTGTGCGCTTTCTACGCAGAACTACAGAAGCCACTTTTTTTAATTCGCGCTCCATGCTGCCAAATCTATGTGGCTTTACCACAGTGCATACGTGCTGCAGGGTTGCGGCATGTGGGGCCCTTCAATCGGCAGCTCACCGGTGACTCTGTCAAAACACTGGAGAACGGTGTAGAGAGAACGCGTTTTGACAGGTGGAAACAGATCTTAAGCTTTTGGGTTTCAAAGATGAGCTCTATCTTTAGCTTTTCCAGCCAAACGCTAACACACTTTCTATGTGCTCACAGGTAAAACGCCACTAAGTTTACTGGGCATCTTCTGGTTGACAGGAGGTTCTATTTGGAGACTCGTCTCTGCCGAGTTTATGAGAAAGATAACTGTGACATTTTATCACCTTCGCGGGTCTCCGCGAGTGAATGAAAGTGTACCATTCATGTGCGAGTTTCAGGGACCTTTGTATTTGATATACCTTGTATTATTGGTGACCAATGCTAACGGTGGTTGTAGGAGTGCCAAAAGCCGTGGTTTGCTCACTGCACCCGTTTCTACAGTGGCAGGTGCCGCAACACTTTACATGATGAGCATTACTGGCGGCTAAACCTGCTATGCGGCTGTGTCCTTGTATATCGGAGTTAGATAGCGTACGATATTTTTTTTTCTGTTCGTCTTAGTTGTTATAGCTGGTGGGGAATACACTGTTCTCAGCGTCCTGATTAGCGGTCACTCTTATGCAGAATGATATCGGGCGTATGACGAACACGAGTACACTCGTATTTCACACATATACTAAATTGCAATTCATGCGTTATTTGATGAGCGTGAGTAATACTGATTAGATGATGTCAGTGGCGTCGGATATATAGATGACTGAAGAATGTTAGAAATACGCTAGCCTTGAGGACTGCAATAAACCAGCTACTTCATTAAGGTATCTCTATGAATGTGTGTCAGCTGCAATAAAAAGAGAACGTACAGAACTGAGATTGGCACATCCGAAAAATTGGTGGCGGGAGCTAGAAGAAGACGAAAAACAGTGATAACGGAGTAGGTACTTCGAATATTACCCACCATCAACTATATCAATCCAAAACAGGCATTATGTCTGTCTCCGTGCGGTTAAACATAAGATGAGAGCTGAAAAGTACATATTACGAGGTTTTATCGCATTCGCACGAATTCACATGGAGGGAAGGAGTATGCCTCCTTCAGCTTCAGACGCACCTTGCTGACGTAGCTACGGTGGGAGCCGCGATGCCTCCACGACGCTTGGGAACGCAAGGTTCCCGCTTGATGGAGGCTAGGGTCTTTCGAGCTTTGGGTTCGGGCGCCCTTTTCAGCTCGACGTGAACGCCCTGCGACATCTCTGCATTCAACTTGTCACCTTGGGGCACGTTATCGTCCATGGCTCGTCCCCACCGGCCTCCAGGAAGCCGGCTACAAGGTTGATTTGCCGCGGTTGCGGCGCGCCACTTTCACATGAGTTCTTTTCACTGCTGGATTGCAATGGCAGGGCAGCCTTAAGACATCCTCTACACGGTGGTATTCGGCTTGGTTCCCGTCGGACCTATCATTCACTTCTTTGCAAAACATAAGTCTTCAAGGTTGCTTGCTTGCTTGCTTGCGCCTTGACTAGTTGACTCCTACCCACTACGGGCGATTAGCCGTAAATCCAACGGTTAAAATAAAGAAAATATTTTATTTTAAATTTTGAAAAGAGATGAGGAAGAAAATCTAACGCCACATCAATAAAAATTTAAGAATGACCAGTGTAAATACAATAATACAGTAACACGGAAAACATCGAACTAATGAAATTACTTGCGAAGTACAAAAATCTTATAGAGAATTTCTTACCATAGAATTCTTCTTGTGTCAACAAGAAATTCGCTTATAGCCGAGCAGACGCCCCTGTTGCTGAATCCTATAGAGAAGACAACACATGGTTGCAGCATGTGGGCTCACGAAGTTAGCTGATTGGATCTTGTTGGTATGGTTCAACCCACTACATGGAATGAAGGGAGAGGGGAAAAAGAAAACCAAAGAAAGATGGAAGCTTGCTTGCTTGGCCCTTTACAAGTGGCTCGTATCCACTACGAGGGATTGGCCATTGCGAGAGTAGAGTGAACGTTTGCTTTTTCTTCCACGCACCAGCCCTGAGAAACACGTCCGGTATTTCGGGATTCTGAAGCATTTTATGAACCCGCTACGACGTTTTTTTTATTTCTTCAGACTTCTCGAAGATTCACCTCGGTTCTTTTAGAACAATGCGAATGTGAAGCAGTCAAAGGTCACACTGCCTGTAACGTTTATTGAGTGGCAGCCTGGATACTGCTGTAGAAGCCGAAGGCAGGGCTGTGGAAGTGTCACGACATGGACCAGTAAACTCGTTTTTTGTGCTTACAGACACAGCGAAAAACAGCTTTTTAACCATGATTAAACGAAGAAAAACATTTTCATGATCAGCAGACTGCAAATACCTACCCGGCGTAAAGAGAGATAAGGCCGAATGAAAAAAAAAAGACAGTTTTAATTGCTTAGATTGTAGTTATTATCTTTCTTAGCTGAACAAAGGGCATGGGTCAAGTACCGTGTATACATTCAACTTGGCTGGCCTTTATACCTTCATTGTACAAACAACTTTTGCGGTTGTGTGGTGTTTTTTCTTGCAATATATGAAAATATACAGATTGCTTCAGGTTGGATGAAGCAGGACTGTTAACAACGCCCGCTGCTAAGAGGAAATAACGTGCCACGCCTTTTGAGACTATAGGCCGAGTAATTTCTGCAGTGTACACACAAAAACTTGGATATGAGGCGCGTAATAGTGGGACCAGCCTCCTGATCAACTTATACCACCGAGAGTTCCTTAATGGACATCTACAGGGTCATTACTTCTTTGCGGTCCCGTCGAAACGCAGCCTCTGGGAATATTATACAACTAGCGAGCCTGAATGAATAATCGTCTTGTATACAATTTTTTAGAAAACATAACAGCATTTCAGAAATAAAGAGTTCTGGCGACCAGACTTTTCAAGGTCTTTTCAAGGGCATACACACCAGGCTTGAACAAGCCAATGCACGGCTGCTTAGCCAGTTAGTTCTCAAGTGCAGTGTATCAACTTCAATCAAAACAATACAGCGGTCAACATATTTCATTGTTTATATCACTAAGACCGCGAATTCATGTGCTAGTAAGCTCTCACAGAAGATCAAACGTCATTTGTTTCAATCTCGGCTCTGTTAGTTCTCCGGTGTTCTTATGAGCAATATTTTTTGTTACCAAGAAATACCTATACTTGAATTTGTATAGATGATATTGCGTTTTCGCATCTGCATAAGGAGTTCTATACCACCTCACTACCATACACTTATCTCAGTGCCCTGGAGACCTGGCTGAGTTGGAGCGATTTTTACATAAACGTACTGTTATAGTTTTCTCAGCACGCCACCTTGCGTTGTCATCTTGAAGATATGCCACAGGTGGAGTCGATTAAGTACATCCAGGTGAGCTGTGACGCATCTGTAAACTGGCACCTACAAATTGGTTGCGTATTACAGTCGAAACTACCGCACTTGCGATTAGGATTTTTTCGTGAGCGTCAAAAACAACCGTAGACGGGACATACACTCCTAGGGAGGCGTTGCGTGCATGTACTTGTATCTTGTTTTCAAAATTTGGTTGCGTAGTTTCCTTCGCTGCTTCAGTTGGCAAGATATTCCTGTTCATTGTAACTTTAGTGTTAAGGGTGAAGTATACACAGTAGATTTGGGTTAGATTTAAATCTAATTTGTCTATTTTTACAAAACCTATATTTCGGACATATTTCCGCACGTGAACAGTTGTGGCTCTTTTGCTAATATAACATTTTTATGAAAACTTGGCGCATTTTCTTATCAGAATATTAGGCGTGCAATGAACCTCAAGGAGCGAAATTGGGCCACAAAATTTAATATATTCTCCAGTTATATGAAGGTGCCCCTAGGGTTAGTGCCCATTTTTTTGGTCATTTAATTACTGTGCTTGTACTACTCGTAAAATCTCATTTGATTTGGTTCATTGCACAGGCCAAAGCTTTTTATATGTGCGTCAAAAAATAAAACATTTTCAAAGAGCAGAACTTGAGTTAGGAGGGTTTGCGCAACGCATACTTTCAATAAATTTTTAATTAGAAAAAATAACATAAGACATGACTTGCTTAAAACGCTCATATGTGCCTAAACGACGTGCTTTATATTGCAGACTAATTATTTCTAGTGACTGTTGCTTTGAAAAAAATTCTGTCACTTCGCCTTATACCTTAATCCTGTGAGCGTCATCAATTTCAAGATGCTGCAATGTGCTAGCATGTAAGCTGTACACTGTGTAAGTTAATGTGAAGCTAGGAAGAAGAAATGGGGTGATTTTCCTCCTACGTATTGCTGGTAAGATTTTGTTCTGTTTGCGGGCTATTTGATCAGCGCAAGAAATAGAATGCTTCGAAGGGCCTGCTTTTGTAAGACACGACCATATGCATCCAGCAAATAATGAAGTGGAAATCGAGCCCATAACCTTTGCATTACGCGTGCAATTCTCAGCTGGTAGTGCATCGCACGCGTTTAAGCTCACTTGGTCAGCTCGGTCACCGCTGGCGGCAAGCTGTTCTTTTGTACAAGTTCATTTCTCTTCACATTATTATTACACTATCATCATCATCATCATCATCATCATCATCATCATCATCATCATCATCATCATCATCATCATCATCATCATCATCATTACCAACAACAACAACAACAACAACAACAACAACAACAACAACAACAACAACAACAACAACAACAACAACAACAACAACAACAACAACAACAACGAGGCCAGGAAATAATATCCCGATAATTTTCATGACCTCATCTTTTACTTGTAGGCTTAATATTGCTACGGGGTGCCACAAATGAACATTATAGGAAAGAGGACAATGTTTAGGGCGAGCTCGTGCAGACTGGGCTCCATATTGTATGCCTGCCTGTTTACCCTAAAGTAAAGGTATTTTTCAGACGCCTTCTCCCCGTAACAATATAAACGCAACAGCGTGTTTTGAAATTCCTTTACTCCATTTCCGCCTCGGTGGAACAGCAGCTACGGTACTTGGCTGCTGAACCAAAGGTCGCGGGTTTGATCCCGGCCGCGGTGGTCGCGCTTCGATTGAGGCGAAAGAGTAGAGGCGCGTGTACTCAATGCAGGTTAAAGAACCCCAGGTGGTCAGAATTTCCGGAGCCCTGCACTACGGCGTCTCTCATAATCATGTGGTCGTTTTGGGACGTTATAACCTACATATATTTTAATAATAATAATAATAATAATAATAATAATAATAATAATAATAATAATAATAATAATAATAATAATAATAATAATAATAATAATAATAATAATAATAATAATAATAATAATAATAATAATAATAATAATAATAATAATAATAATAATAATAATAATAATAATAATAATAATAATAATAATAATAATAATAAAAATAATAATACTTTATTGTACACATCCATATGAAATACAAAGAAAAGGGCCTGTCTAAGTCCCCAGGACTTGTGAGACTAGGCCCGCGATGTGAATACAACGAAACAAAACTATTGTTGTTTCCTTACCAACGAACAGACAAACGATTGACACCATTACTTTTTTACAGGCAGTAAGTAAAAAAGAGGAACAAAGGAGGGACACAGAGCATACGTGGCATACAAATAGACCATGTGATTTTACAGCTCAGAGAGCAATTTCTTTATTTGCCTTTTTGAACTCGCTGAAAAAAATTCGTCAGGTAGTGCTTTGAAAATTTTTGGAATATATACACTTCTACATGCTTCTCAATATCTGGTTGAGAACCAGGGTACTATAAAACGCTTTTTTTTTTCTCAGGGGTCGACGCGTTACGTATGACACTTTAAAGTCATCACACCAATTGTATCTTAGAACAACTGTCTTAATAAACAAATCCTGGAATACACAAAAGCCCAAATCCTGAAAAATAGTACTGGCATCTATCTTATTACCGTAAGCTACACTTTTAAAAATATTTCGAAGTAAACTATCAATGCGTGTTTTCCAGCGTTCTGAGCAAAATGCAAAAACTGTTATCCCATATCTCACTGCACTATATGCTAACGAATGAACTATCATTTTTTTCACTGGTAGAGGCACCAAGCTTTTTATATTGAAAAGAAGACATGCCACACTTCTCAATTTGGAACAAATGAATGCCATGTGATGTTGCCAAGACATACCACTATGAAAAATTACGCCCAAGTATCTGAATGTTTCGACATTTTCCACTGCAGAACATTTGCTTGGATTGCAATGTTCGGTGTGAAAAAAAATTGGTATATTCATTTTTTTGTGTTTTTACAGGGCTTCGAAAGCAGATAAGTTTTTTCTTCTTTTCGTTTACCATTACGGAGTTTTCTTCGAATCATATCATGGCATTATGAATTTCACTCTGAAGACAATGAATCGCCCCTTCATAACGTACGTGACGTGTTAATAGCACCGTGTCATCTGCATACTGGTACACATTGGCTTTACTAATTCCCAAGGGGAAGTCATTCATAAATAAATTAAATAGCAATGGTGACAACACCGATCCTTGTGTCACACCAGCAGTAATATATTTTCTATTGATAATTACCTCCCTACATTCCATAACGACCTGTGACCTGTCTTGTAAGTAATTATAGAGCACATCATAAAAAAGGCCCACTAAAGTCCAAACAAAATAACTTTTCTAACAAAATGGTATGGTTCACTGTTTCAAACGCTTTTGCCAAATCTAAAAATAGAACAAAACAGAAGAGGTTCTTGTCTAAAGCCGAATATATTTCATCACTAAACTCTTTTAATAATGTTATAGTACTGCGATTAGCAATTAAACCAAATTGCTGGGGTGTTAGTAGCGAGAACTTCTGTAAGAAAGACGACATACATTGAAGCAAAATTTTTTTTGGTATCTGGGAGAGTATAGGCAAAACAGAAATTAGTCTGTAATTTTCTATATCATCTTTTTTCCCTGCTTCAAACAATGCCTTAACTATTGCCATTTTTAATTTCTTGGGAATCGATGCACTGGTTAAAAATCCACTTAACATGAAGAAAAGTACACCAGATAATGCTTCAAAGTTCCGTCAAAGCGTGGCCACAGCTACCCCATCAATCCCTGGTTGCTTATTTGGACGAAAACTGAAAATTATTCTCCGGAGATCTTCCTTCGAGAGCGTGGGCTAATAAGCAGATGCAGGAACAGACTGCTTAAGCGTGCACGTGCGTTTATGCGCATGTGCATAATAATAATAACAATTCTTTTTAATTAAGGCCAATGTTCAGGAGAAGATAGAAGTTTAAAGAGATATAAAATTCTTGAACACGGAATGTCGCTGGAGCCAGCGTTTGGACAAGTGGTGGTTTTGTATTCTTCTTCAAGGCTGCCATGGAGAAGACAAGGCCCCTTGTCGAAACGTTTGCGTCGGCTGCATCGCAGTATTTTGTAACGCAACTCTCAGGCGCCTGTTTCTGCGTTGACCAGCATCGCCGATGCTGCCGTAACCATTAGACTTAAAAAAAGTGAAATGAGAACATAACCCAGGACTGAATGTGATTTGAACCTGTGCCCTCTGCATCGCAGTCCAGCATTCTACCATAGAGCCATGCTGCAGGATGCTGGTGAATCACTTGCAAAAAGACCCAGGCGTCACGTCCGGCAGGGAATCGCGTTAACGTTTGTATTATAGCGTGATAAAAGAGTGAATTAACAACCAGTCATGACAGTGATGCTAATTGAGTAGCGCGCGTGTGTGTGTGCGTGCTCGCGCGCGTGTGTGTGTGTGGGGGGGGGGCGCAGTTTAATGCTTCCTACCCACTGTAACGTGCTCAGCTATATCTCTTAATTGTCATCAACCTCATTCAGCGTCCACACAGTGCACATAATACCTTGAAAATGTGCAGCGGACGCCTCGCTTATCCACAGGAGGACGAATAACAACGTTTGCTTCGCAAAAATTATGATGCATGGCGCAGTCAATACCTTGCGGAAATCCGAAACTTCAAACACAGTTGGGTTTATTCTAATAAGAAGCTGCACCAAGAATTCGCATACTGTCAGTCAAAATTTTTTCATTATTTTTTGCCGTTTTGTAATATATTTCCAGTTGAAAGTTAAACGCTGTCTCGCTTCCTTCATTACTGCCCCTTGCGCTGCCCGCAAATAAGGACTTATTTCATACGGCTGCCGGATTTTATTTCGATTTCTTGTGGCTCGATTGATGGCAGTGGTTTTGGCCATAGGCAAATTAACTAGAACATGCACGTCAGCTATGATTACTACTGATTATTCATCTCTGCTTTCATCACTTACTGCGTGTTATGACTCACATTATGAAGCCGTTTCATGTCTGTTATAGGTTTAGGTGTCCCTTTAATGAAATTGTAGATTCTTTTTATGAGACATTCGTAAGTGATCAGACTCCACCATACTTTTTTGTTGGCTTATGTGACAAACTCTCAGTTCTGTAAACGCCTGTGGTCATGCAAGAAGTGTTCTCAGAATCTGCCCTGGCTAATTACACCTGTAGCGCGCTAGTACATGCCACAAGAATTTCAACAGGAGAAGACGACGTCGACACACCAAGGACAGAAGAAGAAGAACAAGAAAAAGCTGGCTTATGGTATCCACACGTCGACGCGGTGCAAGTAGCTGGCCGTTCTTGCTCTGAGGTTTTGGCCTAAGATTGTGTAGTTGCTGAGGTTTCATTGTCTTTGTTAGGTGTTCTTATAGTGCTTTTACAGTTAAGTAAGCATATTTAGCGATAGAAAGAGCACTCAGATGTCGTTTTCTTCAACTGGACCAGGGGCTTTCTTCTGGGGCCGAATTCACAAAGCTTTCTCTTTGGCTACGCATTTTCTTAGCCAAAAGTTCTCTTATCTGGAGGGATTACTATAGCGCGGGTATGAATTTAACTTTTTCGGCACTTAAGAGGGCAAGGAGGACACACGATAGCCGATAAAACGACAAGGAAAGAAAGAAGTGTGTGCCGATAATATCAAGGTAGCACACAAAGCGTCTAGCATCGAGAGTATACGATGATAGCCAATGATTTGCTGCAATGATTTGCTGCATCTGATAGCCAATGATTTGCTGCATCTAAGTTTCAGTTCCGCGAGCGTCTGCTACAGCGCTTACGGGATGCCGCGTACGTTGTAATAGACGTTTTGGTGGGCTGTGCAAAGCCAAGCACTCGCCTTTACTTAACGACTGTACCTAAAAAAAAAAATTGCTCGATGGCCTTAAGTCACCGAGCAATCCATGCACTATCTCGCCAAGTACAAGTAAACAACACTCCAGACCACATAAATGAAACCACACATAAATCGATGCATGCAATGTTTGAAAATGTGCCTCGAATGTCTTCCCCTATTTAACGCGACCAGTTACCTTACATTTCATTGAAGCTGCGCTGCTACTTAGCTAATTCGGTGCGATCTAGCACGGTATAGTGGTGAACGTAAGGGTGTTTTGTACCTATAGTCAAAGGTAGCCTTTGTTACAATATTCTTATTACAAGACACATGAGCGACTTTGGTGCCTGCAGACGAATTGTGCGGAAATAGATAACAGCAGTAATCAAATGAAATTGTGAGCGCAATTTCGCTGGTTCCATGCACCGCAGCGTTTTTATAAAGCCGGAATGTGAGAACGTGCATACGCTTACGCTTAGGTATATGTCTACGTAAAATGAGGGAGACTCGTCGGGAGGTGTCTCAGTGCTAATGCTTTTCACATAACACGGTGCAAATATTTCGCCCAGCGTTGTTTGAGTGCGCAAACGAAGCAAGGGACGTGTATACGAGTCTTGAGGTCGAGAGACGTTATCACACGTGCGAAAAGGATGAAAAGAGAGAGAGAGAGAGAGACTCTCGTTTCGGCTTCGCGAAAGCTTGAAATTGATAGATAATAAAGACAATTTTCTGGCCCAGCAGACGTCAGGGAATGTCTCCGCAAAGCAGAGTCAGATGCTCGGAGAGCATAAAAAAGTGGAGTACGCGTTATATGGGAGTGAGAGCCACTCAGAAAGCGAGATGATGTGTGACTGTCCTTAGGTGTGAGAATCAATGCTAATTAAGAGAGTTGAGTTAATGAGCCAAAACTTTCCTAAATAACGATAATGGAAGCAAACTGAGCATTCATTTAGTGAAAGTGACACTAGTGACAGTGAACTCATAATAGTTGATTAGCGTTGTCACAGGCCGATATATATTTTTATTTTCTTATCTATATTTGGCAAACTATGAGAAGGTAGCGTACGTTAGAGCCGGCTATCCCAACGTAATGACAGTAATGTACAAGAATAAATAGCGCACGGTTATACAGTCACACGTGGCGGTTTCTATGTTCTAGTAACCTTGGAAAAACGCATTCTAACAATTTTTTCTATTTTTGACAAAGTTTCACGGGACGTTTTTGCATTTGGCTTCATTCGAAGGAATGACGATATATCAGCAATAGGGCGAACACAACCACTGCTGCAGTGGACGAGCGGTTACAGCGCTCAACTACAATCTAGGAGGTACTTGGTTCGATTCGCAGAATCACTGAGCACTTTTTTTTTTTCAAGAGGTCGCCCGGCCTGACATTATGCGTGGTGGCGGGTACTAACTTTTTGAGAAGTAGGCTTTCGCACTTGCTTCTTTCACTCCCTCTTTGACCCAAAAGCGCTGTACTGTGCTTCTTCAAAAATTAAACAGATGAGGGTTCATAATTTTCTCCTCCATCCTCTCTTATCGCAAAAGTGTCCAGTGCTGAAATACCAATATAATACCTGGTATATTACTTTTCACGTCTTTGGATATTCGACCAGCAATCAGTCTTCACGGTGTTTTGAAGAAAATCTACACATGCAGTGAGCTAACTGCTTGCAGCCAAGTTGACTGCCTTTGTAGGGACACGCTTTCGTGCTAATTTGGTGGGCATCATCACATGCAGCAAGATTAGAGAGCACGGACAATTAGAGCTGACGCAAACAGAGTGATTAGTTTGTGTCTTCTCTCCCGCTATTTGTCATGCTGCACGCTTCAGTGTAATGTCGCTGTCAATGGTTAAAATGAACTATAGCAGGTAATCGAGTTCTGCTGAGAGGGTCTTCTATGGTCCAGAATGGAACAGAACAATGGCGATTTGATTTGTGTGATAAAGAGATACCCTGCTTTTGGTTACTAGAATAAATTTCTTAACTGAAGTTTATTTTTTATTAACAACAGTTCCAGTGCAGATGAAAGGGGCATGGTCAAAATTCGTGTATTCAGCTTGACTAGGTTTGTGACCTTAATTGTAATTGCGAACCGGTATCACAGTATGCATAAATATCACACACGTATACAACCACGGGTGATAGCTTGCTTATTCTGATTAAAATTGAAAGGTTGAAATCGACATATTCAACCAACGCAATGTGTACGAGATATGCCATGTAGAGTAGCTATGCTCGAAACTAATCTTCGCAGGTTCGTTCCATTTTACCCAATTTCTTGTCCATGACTGTAGGTTGGGAAATGAAACTTCTTCGAACACACATATTCTGTGTAAGGTTATATTTATTTTTATGCAGTACAAAACAAATTGAAATGTATAATGGCTCAAAAGTGAAATGACTAGAAACAAATTCAGCCAAATCATTACCAAACTTACTCACCAATGATAAACGGATTCTCATTTAAAAGATACATACATACATACATACATACATACATACATACATACATACATACATACATACATACATACATACATACATACATACATATGTACACCCATGCATACATACATACACACACTCATGTGTAAATATTAAAATGAATGGCTATAAAACAACAATTCTAATACACTCATTTTGAATATACTACAGAAAGTAACTTACGAGAGATATCCACCGGCACTGTTATGTCTGAACACGGTGTTTCTCGAATTATCTCGCAAAAGCTTGATGCATAGTTTTCTGCTGCTGCCCAGTGACAAGCAGTTTTTATAAAAAACACAAGAATAAAGCCCTTGACAATGTCATGCTAAAGAAAAGGGCTGTGAATCAATATTTTGTACATGTCTGCAATATCACTCTGTTTATTTACATAGCTTGGCTCATTCACAACCCACTAACAAAGCATGTTAGGACACTTCGGCTGAAAGTTGGCAAAGCGCGAGTAAATTCTAGACAATACATGAATAATACAATTATAAGCTACTAAGCTCCTTGGTGAAACAGTGTTTATATTGACAGCTATAGGTGCCATTTCGTTTCCCCAAAACACTTCTCAAAAGTAGAATCAACTTTATTTAGCTAAATGTTTCTATTCTGGCGCGTCGTGGTGGCTCAACGGTGGAAGTGACTTTTTCGGCTAAGAAAACAAAGACCAATTATTTTTCCAGTTCGTGAATTCACCCCATGCTAACATTGAGGCAGCTGGTAGGAGTGCTTTTGGAGAGAGGAAAGCACCGAATTCCCACCAGTTGTGGCCTTGGGTAGCTACTTCACTTGGACAAAAATGATGAAAAACACTCCTCAAGAAGACTTCAAAGTTTGCACATCAACACAGTTCCCATACAGCTGTCTATTAGTCTGCTTGAAAAATATTGAGTTTACTGGTGGGCAAAGACTGTACACTTGTGAGGTGATGCTCCAGTGCACTGCATGTATGTCTTGCTGCTGGCCTCAACTGCGATGTCGCTCAGCACATATGTGTAAAATAACAACTAATACTATGCCACTGCAAAGTAATTATGTGTCATTTGCATGAAACAGGGACCACAATAAAAGAACATAACAACATTTGCCTTCACAAAGTTCAAAAAATGTAAATAAATTTCCACAGAGTTTTCACAGTTCATCTGAGGATAGTAATATTGATTGTAAAAACATTCTTACTTCCACTAACAAACTATTTTAAGATGCCAGATTCAATATTAGAGTATACCAGCACTTTTGTAGGGCTAAACAATTGTACAGGCACCTAGAAAAACACAAGTGAATGAATAGTATAGCTACATATAAAAATAAGTACTTTTATTTCTAGTCTGAGTAGAGCTGCATAGATTATAAGTCACATGCATTACATTATGAACAAACCTATCCGAGCAAAGTATACATTTAAAAAGTTACACTTACACAGTAGATAAGTAAACTGTTGAAGGACGGACAGGCAGTGGGATAATACCCAAGCACTAAAATCTTCTGTTAAGATATACTAGGAGTAGTGATGATCTACTTCCTTCCAAATAAAATAATCCACATAGATTCACTTCCGAGTGCTTATACACTCATGGCATCATTGGTGCTATACAAATGAGTGTACACTGAAGGATTACATCGACTAAGTACATGATTACTGCATCTATGGCTTTACTTCTTGTACTACAAAGAATGCAGACACTGTTACCATTGGCGACCATGGATGCTGTGATTTCTGGCATGTAAATGTAAAGGCACGCAAGCACTTAACACACATGTTAAAAACTTCAGCTCAAAAATATTTGCCCACTAACACTACAGCAGCCTTTAAATTAGTGTCATAGTTTGGTATCTTCCATGCAAAATTTAAATAATTTTGAATGCAAGCAATTGAACTGCTGAATAATGCACTGCTAAGAAGTTAAGCAGCAGCTGCTCCTGACATCACAATGTGCTCTTTCTGCTGTTGTAAACTTTGAGCAGGAGAACAGTCACTGGCAGCCCCTTTATACTTGTTGGTCTTCTGTGCTCTGTTCTTGATACACTGTACATGACCGTGGAGCACCAAACCCCTTGTTACTGCTGGAAGTTAGAAAAATACAGATCATTGTTACAACCATGCTACATGCAAGAGTGTATAGTTGTCAATTATGTGCTCATATTTACAGATATTGTTGTATTTTCAGAAGCCAATGACAAGCCTCAACACACACACACACACACAAACAGTGAAGACTGAAAATATATTTAATATGATACAAGAGCAAAACTACAATGTTATAGATGAAGGCATGAAACTTCTGCCAGACATAAAAAGCCAATAAAGTTTCTTCTATTTTGACTTTTACACTAGGTGCGAGAAGCAGAGCACAAATAGGTTCACTAAGAAATACAAGTTAGACTGCATTACAACGCAACAGCCAATGTTCCTAACTTTAAGGCTGTCTAACATAGCCAGCTCACCGTACTGCGTATAGGAGCAAATGGGCAGTCTAGAAGACACAAAGAACTTGTGGATTATGAGTGTGTTTGTTGCTGACATCTAATATTCTAAATGAAGAAAACCTTTCAAAAATGCACTTCATCAGGGGAAATAATCATACGCAACAAACACAACGGGCTCCTACAGGTGCCACCAACACTCACCATTATTGTTGATACCAGTGTCTTGCCGGATGGATATGCTGCGTCCTGCACAGAACACCAAAGGAGCGCTCCATGACTTGGATTGCATGTGTGCTAGCTGCATCACTCTGCTGCTGAAATAGGCTAGCCACAGACAGAGAAATGAGAAGCCATGGCTTTGAAACACACTGAACGTCACCTTTAGAGATCAACAATGCATACTTAGGTCAGGTACAATTTGTAGAAAAATATATATCACTATGCAATCGTGGTGAACATGTTCGGCTGAAACATAACCAACAGCACTGAGAGAGAAAAAGCTACATTAGGTAAAAGATGCAGTTACTGGCCCTATGTCATCTGAAGCTTCTTCAATAGGTCTTTCTCCTTACAAGTTGTGAACAGCCAGGCAATTTTCACCCACTTGCTATTTCCTTCCAGAGCACTTGATCCACAGAGGGAGTCACAAGCTCGAGAGCTCAATAAGGAATCAAAGTATTTGTGCTCGTTTCAAAGACAAGCTTTTGAGCCTCAGATTATTG
Organism: Rhipicephalus microplus; assembly: GCF_043290135.1. Lineage (NCBI taxonomy): Eukaryota > Metazoa > Arthropoda > Arachnida > Ixodida > Ixodidae > Rhipicephalus > Rhipicephalus microplus. Next base: position 206,409,055 of record NC_134710.1, on the reverse strand, counting down.
GAGTTTCATTCATAAGCTGCAGGCTTTTAGCTTTCAACATTATCAATTATCTTGCAATTTAGTTCTATAAATGTTGAATAAGAATTATGTGTAAGAACATTACAGGTATCCACTGAAAGCAACCATGCTTGGGTTTTCAATTTGTGCACAGTAAGTGGTGTTCACGTAATCGTATGTATTAAAGAAAAACTAACCTTGCAGCCAGCCGTTAGGCAGTTTTGTGCGCTCGAAGCTCCCAAGTAGATCGCAGTCCTTCCAGATGAGGCTGCCATGCATGCTTCCACGCCCCATCCGCTGAATGATAACAGTCCCAGCAGTGACATAGGCTTGCATAGTTAGGGAGAACGCGTCCTTCCTATTTTCGTACAGGTGCTCCAAGTAATGATGAGGATTGATGTGCCAGAATGTTCAACCGATGAATCACAGGACCTTAAGAAACCAATCTCTGCGATCTGTGAAGAGCCAAAAACGAGATATTTAAAAACAATCATTAAAGCACTCACTTCTAATACTTATTTGAGGAAGCTATCACTTCGTTAATGTGACCAAAATCTGCTATAATCACTTTGAAATAAACTGAAGCCTCATGTAAAATTTACGTACCGCAATATATATGTCCTACTGAAGTATAGTACTAGCACAGTGGTAATCGTCTATAGAACTAATTTTCCAAAATAACATAAATTTTTTAAGTGCAACCTGGCTTCTGAAAAATAAATTCACATTAACTTTCCAACTATCAAACGTGGTCAATCGATAGGCCCAACCTCATAATCAAACAAGAGCTCACTTGTATCAAATCACAAAAAACTTTTTATGTATTTGCTCCATAATATATGTATGTATATAACAGTAGTAGTATATTTTTCATGCTTCAACATACCATAGAGAAACATTACATCTGATGGGCTTAAAAACTTGCACACGTTATAGAACTGCGTGAATTATAGTACTGGTGAAATTTAGTTCTGCAAGGTGAACTTACCGATGGCAGCATTTAGTAGCCATCGGTGTCATGAGGAACCAAGTACGGCCAACAGGCAAAGGGCATCTGCAGACTGGAAGCTGCCAATGACAGCAATGAAGGGCTGGCCAGGCGTGCACGTCCATTGATAAAGTGTAAGAACTGGCCATGACCGGCTGTTGTCAAGGCTCTAGTGCCGTGAAAAACGATGGCCAGACGAATTCGGAAACCTTTAGTTAGGCGATATTGGCCTACAACTTCATCCAAAGCAAGGCACCGGTGAAATCTTTGCTTTTTCTGGGGGCCGAAGGGAAGCTGGACGTTCACGGGCTCTCGCTGCCACATAAAACTCTCAAGTTGTTACCGAAGAACAGTCTAGGTGCGCTTCCAAAGTAGCACGATCCACAACAGAATGTAGCATCTCGCAGTTATGTTTGATCACATCACAGCGCTAGGACTATGGTTATCACAAAAAGGAGAAGTGACGACTTAATAAACAAAAGCGCCAAGCTGCCCCACCACAACTTCGCCGGGCAAAACAGTTATCAACGCTGTCTTTCAATTTTCGGTCACACGAGTACAGCTTGTTCACAAGTCTTGGAACGTCAACACAGCACCACCAAACAGTACATTGCTCTCAAGTAAATAGAAGCGTACGGGCTAACTAGTGGCGAAGCAAGAACCGAGCGCGTAGTTCATACGTTTCCGTACGTACTTGGGGTCACTCAAGTAACGTGTCAAAACGCTGTCAATCCGAAATGTCGCACAGCACCCAACTGAGACACTGGAAAGTCAAGCGAACGAACTGTTACTGGCACACAAACACACATTGCAGGCTTCTCGAGTGCTAGTTGCCGTCGATACACCGACGCCGATCCCCGCTTGATAACCACACCGACGCACAGGCTTCGCTGCGCTTCACCGTACACCATTGCACTGCCACAGCTTTCCGCACTGCTCACACGCACTGAAAGAGCTGCTGTAATCACAACACATCCGGTCAAACGCTGAAGTAACTCGTGCGAGAAGCATTTGCTGAAAGTCGCACCGACCGATATGCTGTTTACGACGCCATGTTGTTTTCGACAACTGCACCGCACGTAAGAGAGCTCTTAGAAAGTACTTGCACTATTTTCACGGCGTGAAAAAAATTTCTCTTATGTGTGAGGGGGGTGATATGACGAACAGGACAGGCGTGCCAGATGAAAGAAGTGTTTTGGCAACGTCACGGAGTGAGCTGATGTAGAGGGTATTGCTTCACAACCAATAACAAGCTGTGCCTGTCGGCCAAGCCGTCGTCTGCTCGCGTTTGTCGTCTGCTTCGATCAGAGCATGCGACAGGGGGTTCGCCTTCGCAACGCTATTATTCTCAGGTCAAGTGGTCACTACGTCGCACAAAATACATGTCAGTGGCTCGCTCTACCTTTGAATGATGTTCGTGCGCCAAGGTAAATGACTGGTAATTGACGCAGGGATGAATTCAGCCAAGGTTTGCTCCAGAATCGTGAAGGTTTGCATATTTTCGGTGTCATACAAAGTTACTAGGGTCATTTCATTCCGATTGCTTGCCATAATATCACGGTCCATATCGGTGTCTGAACAGTGAAGGTGAAGATGCATGATTTGTTTGTAGTTCCATGCGTAATCACGCGCACCCCTAATACGCTTTGGTTTACAAAGTACGCTTTGTTCCACATCGTCCCAAAGTGTATCGACAGCTGTATTTCAGAGATCGCAACCATTGGACAGTTAGAGCCGATGAAAGTACACTAGAGCACAAACTTTAGGAACCACTCACTGGAAACTTTCTCTCATTTTTATTTCCAATAGCTTGCAAAGAATGTGCTCCCATTAACCTCTTTGGTGGTAATTTCCACCAATGAGGCAAGGATCTCGAGTCGCACATTTAATTGGATGAAATGGGGCGCAACACAACAACATAACAAATAAGGTTGATCCTATGTCATGTCGCGTTCGAATGCACCGACCATTCACGTATCACATTGGTTTTCATCCAACCACAAATCTTTACATGCGTAGTTTTATGCCACTGACGCCCAATAGAATTCTTCAATTACTGCGACTTCGAACTTATTGGACGGTGGTGGTTGTCAACACCATCCACTGCGTACAAGGGGAACAACACGCGAAACTCAAAGTGCCGAAAGAGATAAAAGCGCACCAGCAGTCATCAGGCAGCCCTTAATGGGCGTGAATTAACTCAAAACCAGCCAGGGCACCAAAGTATACCGCTGTGGCAGCAGGTTCTAAGTAGCCACATTGTTCCTAAGAGTGGTCCGGACCACTCTTTGGATTTTCTCTCAGCCATGCTGTTTTTACGCACAATTTCGCTTCGTGAATCCACTTACGAGCACTTTTCGGTGACGTAAGCAAATATAGCAACTGCATCACCATCGCTGACATGTTCCCGGGCAGTCACAGCGCGCTTTATTTGCAGCGGCCGATGTGACAACTATGGCTTCTTACGACGTTTTTTCGTTTCGTGAATCAACTTACGCAACAAAATTTCTCTTGCGCAAAAATGTTTTCGTAAGTGAGCTTTGTGAATCCGGGCCCTGGTCTGTTTCTCTTCCGCAACAAAAGATACCAGTGGATTGGTTTCGGCGCAACGGTATCCCTGCAGTTCCTGTGGCCCTTGTCCCAAGCAATGATGGCTTCGTTCGGATGAAGAATTTGAAAGTGGTCCAGGCGGAGCTTAGAGCTGCTACGTCTCACTTCCACAACATCACAGAGGTCCACCAGTTCTGCAGAGGCAGTATTTTGTGCTTTTAATCAAATCAGCTCTGTGTCCAAGACCTACTAAAGTGCTCGTTGTTCGCGAGCAATCCGGTGAGCGCCTTTATTCCCCCGTATCTGGCATGTGCGAAAGGTATTGCTAACGACGTCAATGTCAACTTGACCCCATCTGACGTATTAGATATGTTTGCCGTGACTGGTGTAATCTCCGTTTATAGGTATGCACGAATTGTAGAGAAGTAGAAGATCCCGACTGAGTGGGTAATTGTAAACTTTGCTGGAGTGAATCTCCCAAACGAAATCAAGGCGTGGCCACTAATATACAGAGTGGAACCACTATCACTGCGACCACTCCAGTGTACGAAGTGCTGGCGATGTGGTCACACTATTAAATGATGCAGGTCAGCACTCAGATGCCGGGAGTGTGGTGACAACCACAAAGCGAATGACTGCAAAGGTAAATAAGAGAAATGTTGTCTCTGCAACGAACATCATTGTGCAGATAGTCCTAATGACTCAGCTAAGGCTCGAGAAATACAAGTTCTTGAAATTATAGGGCGTAGGCACTGTTCCCGACGAGAAGCCATAGAGGAAATACAGGCCAAAACTCAGGGGTATGCCAGTGTTGCAGCACGTCATATCTCGGAAATGAATGGGTCGATTTCCCTGAATATCACAGAGGTCGTAGAAATGGCTCTAAAAAAGGCCATGGAACGACTGGCTTCCAACTTTTGTGATTCTCTATTTCAAATTCCGGCTAACGAAATGATTCACATATTTTGTACACCGGGAGAGTCAGGCCTGGTATCCGAACATATTGAGATTTCACGACCAATAAGTGATGTTGAATTGGAAACTGCGCCATCGTATTATTCATCTGCAGGACCCTCTGCAGTAGATATACAACGCCAAAGTGAGGATAAAGATGAAGATACAATAGATTCAGATGGCATGGATTTGGACCCTAGGTCACTGGAGCGATCTAGATTCCCTCTGTCAATGACAACTAACTCACCAAAACAGACAAAAAAACAGAAGTATCTGAAGGAAAAGGAGAGCCTTTCAAAAAGAGATTATTTGAAAGAAAGCATTGTAGATAAAGCTGTAGCGGAAGCAGCTCTTTCGAAACTATAGGGTCACTTAAGATTCACCATTGGAATTGCCGATCAATTTATTCTGCATCTACGGATTTGGTATACTTGAATTTTCAATTCGCTCCTGATATTATAGCATTACAAGATACACAGCTATCTGTAGATAACTTGTTTCAGTAAAATAACTTCCGGTCTTTTCGACTAGACCGTCCATCGAGAGGTGGGGGTCTAGCTTTCTTTATTAATAATAGAATTAGTATGAAAGTCAAATGTTCATGCAAACATACGTCACAGAATGCGAAATTTTGACGGTAGCCATTACATTACCAAACTGCAGTCCTTTCACCCTAGTTGATATACATTTTCCAGATGGAGTTCAAGACACACGAAGTTTGGATCTAGCTACAAGGTCGTGGTGCAAGGATCAAGTTTTAGTAAGTGGTCACTGTTGGTGCCACAGTCCAGCGCTTTCCAAGAAGAAGTAGTAATAGCCGAACTGACGAAACTTAAATCTGAGACTGACTTCGAGTGATTACAAATAAATGGGGGGGGGGGGGGCATCAAATTAGGTGATAAGGGCCCAGTGATTGGAAAATAAAAAAATGGCTTCTTTTTTCCTGCCAATCAATAGTGTACACGAAATGGAAACCAACGTCTTACTTTTAAGCCTAATACTCACTGAAACAGCTTCGGTACGTCGTCCCGAAAATGGCGCTTATACCCGCCTCCACTTACGCGCCTCGGCTTCATGGAAGACCTCGGTTGCGCCTCTTCTTCTTTGTGGCTGCTGCCTCCGCAAACGTGCCGCAATATTGATGTCAATTGCAGTGGGGATCATTGAAGAACTATGCCCCCAATAATGAGTAGTAATGGTTACGTTTCCGAGATACTAGGCGAAATGTTGTGCGGTGGTGTCGATTGACACCGCCAGGTCCGAAAGGGTTAATGCTTTCATGAGCACAATTTCAACAGAACAAGAAGTTACTGTCTACATTTATGCTGATGACATCGCATTCTTTGCTGCTGGCTGTAGTATTTACTCACTACAACTTAAATTACAAAGATATATTAATATGTTAGAAATTTGCTTGCAGTCGATTTCATTATCGTCAAATGTCAACAAAAGTGCGCTCTTGGTGTTTCCGTTTGCAGACTCAAATTCAATTTCAGTTCTATATAAACAGGAAGCCATTCAGCAAGTAGACTCTACAAAATATTTGGAAATCATTTAAATGAAAAACTTAACTGGAGTCCACACGTAGAGTATATAACTACCAATGCCCAATGGGCCTCCGGCTTATTGCTCAAGCGGTGTAACCGTAAATATGAGTTACAGAGGCAGACTTTGATAATGTTGTACAAGTTGCACATGTGCCCCATCGTGGAATTCGGATGCATATTATTCTCGAGTGGCCTTGTTTATAAGACGAAACCTCTAGTTGTCTTGGAGCGAGAAGCACTGCGAATGTGTCTGGGACTCCCCAGGTTTGTGGCTATCAATGTACTGTACCAGGAAGTGGGACTGCCCACTCTACTTTGTCAATTTCGCATTTTGAAAGTACAAGCATTTTAAAAATTTTATATCTTACCGGCAAGAAGATCTCAATATGCTTTTATCTCAAACTCAGACGCCTTCTTTCTTGCTCATTGGCCACGGTTTCACACACCCCAGATAATGTTTGTACAAAAGAAACTACAAAGTATAAATGTGAACATTAGAAATGTAATTGAGGCTAATGACTCGAATTGTAATGTTATAATTGAATATGATGATATTTTCCCCCAAAACGCCGAGTTACATTCTTTCAAATTAAAAAAAAAACATATTATTACATTACTTGAACCATGCAGAAACCAAAAATACAATAGCCACAGATGCTTCAGTAAATAATCAAAAGGCAGGTGTAGGCATTGCCCCTGATTCGCTTGACTGGTCCTTTTCAGTGAGACTGCCTGATTTTACTCCAGTTTTTGAAGCTGAGCTCGTGGCGATTATTTTAGCTCTTCGAAAACTTCCGTCAAATCAAAATAACACAGTCATAATGAAGGATTCCCTTTCAGTTAGTACAACTCTCACAGCTTCTTAGAACTCTCGAATTCTAAGGACATTCATAACATTAGTGCTACCACTGTTGAGACTCCTGAGGTTACTCTGGGTTCCAGGACACTGTGGATTAAGATTAAATGAACTGGCCGATTCCTTAGCACGAGCCGCGCTTCATGACCCAATCTTATTCGTACTGCCAGAAGTTGAATATATTACAATAATAAAATATCGAAAATCAGCAATCTGCCCTCATATGATAGAAAAAGTAACTACATGGACACAATATAACCACCTCAAGTTTTCTTGGCGCCCCCACTAGAGTCAGTCCAGAAAGCTCGAAGTTTTAATTACTAAATTTCGATGTCGTGTCCTCGCTCCTAAACCTGTATCTACACAGAGCTGGTCAGACGATATCACCCCTCTGTGCATTCTGATGAGAAATGGAATCAATTGAACATTATTTTTTGTATTGTCGCCGATATGCTATACTTAGAAAAAGACTCATAGTTATTCCATTTCTGAAAATATGCGTTACATTGACGGCGGAAACTGCACTATAAACTTTGGTGCCTCAGTTTTGGGACATTGCCACAGGGATGTTGTCAATGCCATTTGCGATTACATGCAGGCATCCAAACGTATCCCATTGTGATCTTTAATCGAATAATTATTATTTGGTAACCTAGAAATTCTAAATGGTGAGGTGAAGTAAACGCAGCTGTGTGGTAAACACAACACCTGAAATATCAAAATTTCTCAAATTGACTTTTCCATTTTTTTGTTCACTCTTTTTTTATGTGGTTTTCCTTACATTAGTCATATTATAATACAAATTCATTTTTACACTTAGGTATATTTTTCACAGAAAAAGAGCACTACACTTTCTTGGCCACTCCCCCGGAGTGGGTGGGAGCCATGAGTCTAGGGAAACAAACAAACAAACAAACAAACAAACAAACAAACAAACAAACAAACAAACAAACAAACAAACAAACAAACAAACAAACAAACAAACAAACAAACAAACAAACAAACAAACAAGGACGAGATGGCAGCGACAGTTCCTGTTCGCACTTGAGAAAACGGCTTCTAAAATATGTGATTTGTGGACTCGCAGATCGACGTCTGTCTGCCTGTTTCCACAAATTGTATAATTTGTGGAAATAGGCAGACAGTATATAATTTGTGGAAACAGGGGGGCATGGAGTTTGGAGTCCACAAATGATATATCTTAGAAGCCACTTTCTTAGACGCAAACCGGAACAGGCGTAGCCATCTCGAGCTGGGCGTGTGGTCGTCGTCGTCTTCTGTTTGGATTTTTACTGCACGTAATAGTGTGCTACACACCAAATGCCATAGGCAAAATAATCGTGGACAAAATACGGGCCACGCCTTTATTTTGCCCGCGATAAGTTTTTGCAAACACTACTCCGGACTTGACTCTTCACCGATGGCCCTCATTGTGAAGCTATGCGCGCGCACACACACAAAATGTTTTTTACCCGTAAGCGGTTCTCCTTAACGTGAAAAACTCCGCTACAAACTCGGGGTGTGCGTTTGTGTGTGCATGTGATTTTGTTATTTTGAGCCTCAATTTTCAGGATCAGAAACAAAAAAAAAATACATGGAAGTGTGAATATTTTTTTTTGCTCGAACCAACCGATCATCATCATATATGCACGTAAGAAATGTACAATATACATACCTGCATGCATCCTTCTCTTCAATGATATATTGTACCAAGCCCATCGATGAGCATATATATATATATATATATATATATATATATATATATATATTGCATATATAGGCGGGGTTGCAGGGCAAGACAACAGGACCACGAAGGACAGGATATTCTGCCCCCAAGTGGCAGTCAGTGCGCAAGGCTGTGAAGAGCGATAGATGAAGCTGGTGCGTATTGCGCTGCAAGAAGATCTTTAGCCACACCGTCTGGGGAAAAATCAGACGTTACAGCTATGTCGAAAACGTGATGTCAGCGCTTAACTAGTGACACAAGAGATATACTTCCTTTAAAGAAGAGAGCAAACAATTAGAGGCAGGTTTCTGTTTCATACACTATGTCACGCCAGTGATCCACGCGAACCGTAACGCACGACCAGAGAAAAACAAAAGAAATGAATATGAGAAGGGTCCTGTACGCGAAGTACAAATGTTTCCAAAGCTCACAGCCGTTGTGAGGTCCATTGTTTCCCACGCACACTGATATCTAAGTACCGAGGCTGGTCGCAAAACGGCCTGCGCTCTATGAATCGGCGGCCGAGCGCTCGTTAGCCGAGCGCGGGAAACATTGCGCGCGCTGTGGCTGTTTGCGTGGTAGCCGCCAGGGTACGCCACAGCCGGTGGCGTCACCCGAGCGTTCCATAAAAATTGCCCTCTCCTCGAAACCCACCGTACGGGAACGAAGACCTCGTCCGGCGGGCGCGGGAGGGCGGCTCACTTTTAAATTCGTCGTGTAACCTGGATCGCGGGCCTCGCTGCTGTCAGCCGCGCCGCTGTCTCCGCCGGAGCACGCCGTGGGTATCAGACACCGCCATGTGGAACTACGTCTTCCTCTGTCTTCTCTTCCTCATCAAAATCATCGGAGGCCTGGATCGAGAGGAGTATGAATTCGGCGTCGGCATCGCAGACATCACCGGTCCGGCGGCTGAAATCGGAATGGTAAGCGCGTGACGACGTTTCCTCAAGGCGTAGTATTTCTCGACCGCACGTACGCGCCGACTGAACCACGTGCACAACCCAACGTTCCACTCGTTGTGTTTACTGTGGTACGCATACCTTCTCCTTGCGCGGCCTCGTCTTACCTGTACTTCGAGATTTCCTGGAAGAGTTCCGTTACGCACTCTGCTCGGAGAGCGCTCAGTTGGCAGGCGTCTTGTGGCGTTGATGTGAGGACGCTGTTTTGTCCGCTTTCTGTGCGTCTCCTGCGTGACCTCATCATTTCGCGACAGCGTAAGTGAGCGCCCGGCCTGCAGCCTGCTTGTAGGCCGCTTCCTCCCTTACGCTGTCGCAAGAGCCAGTGGTCCCTTCGCAACGTGTAACGATGCAACATCAACGGTGTCTGTACGGCACAGGCGTAGTGGGGGGGTTCGAACCCCTCCCCCCAAAAAGCGACATTGCCATTTTGTTTGCGTACGTGCCACATAAAATCACAAACATGTGAATGGTGGGAAGGACAGCTTCCGAAATAAAAATCCTAACTGCGCCTCTGGTGCATGGCTGAGGGCCTGTCTTTCAGAGAACCTTTGACGAGCGGACTCATTAGCTCAGTTATCGGAATTAATTTATTGTAGAGTAGCAAATGCACTGAGGTCTCATGATGTTATAGTACTGGAGTACACAACAGTGGGCTACCAGCTCGTTTTTGGGCATTCACACAATCAGGTACTCAGGAAAACACGCATCAGACTGCGATGAAACAAGCAGTGCTGCATTGGACAATTTCCTCGAAGTTCCTATGCGAAGCTTCACACTGCTTGCATGCGTCAAGTTCTATCGGCGAGGTCGCCAAACATTTTGTGTGCCTGCTGTGACAGGCGCCCCAGATTTGCTGTGTGCCTTCCTATATACATCCTCACATCCAGGACAAGTTTGTATACGACAGAGAACCTTCTGGCGAGTAGTCTTGCACATCATTAGCGTGTGGCCTTTCGATCTCGTTACTAGGGATTCACACTCACGAATGGCGATGGCACGTGCTTTCCGTCGACTTGCCCCTGTTCTTATTTATGCACAAAAGTGATCGGAGATTGTGAACGCGGCAGTTGCGTGGATTATTCCGGCACGTGTCGCCCGCTGACTGAACGCTATCGGTTCCAGCATCTTTCGGCGCCTACAGCAGCCTCTTCTAACCGGCTGGCTTTCGACGAAAGAGGAAATGTCTCGTGTTGTATATTTTGAATGGTACAGAGAAGGTTTATTCAAACGCACTTTCCTTCGCGCCCTAATCTCTGGCAGGAGAGGAAATGGAGCATACGAACAGGCGCCTAATTCGACGTAGGGCCGGAGAAAGGAGTAATGTGGTGCTGGGCCGTAATCACACGCGGCCAAAGTGACGCTCTCAGTTTTGTCGGGCGCAAGGAAGAGGCCGCGCATAATCCGATCCGTCTGGTCGGCGAGGACTGTGCGTATGGGCGAGGCCTAAGCAGGAAAAAAATGCTCGGCCGGCGCTGCAGTTTCATAAACTGAGGACCCCAACGAAGGGTGCCTATTTTGGGGGGATGCCTAATTCATGTTTGCTCCTTTAGAAATGATTGCCTTTGTTTGCATGCTCTACAGTGGCGCCCTTCCTGGAAGGAAGTGCTTCCTATGGCGGCCCGTTACAGGGATCGCGAACGGCCGCGTGATAAAAGACCCCGCTCCTCTGCTGGGCCAGCCGGCAGCGAGGGCACGACGCGGAAAGAAAGCGAACGCCGGAGATGCGAGCAGGGTTCGGGGCGGAGCATCCTTTTTTCGTCTCGGTTTCTGTTCACGATTTCTTTCTAGCTTCTTCGAAGATCAAAAGAGAGGCAGCGGAGGCAAACCGAGGTCATGCACGCTACAAACGTTGCCAGTTGCACAATTTTTCGCTTTACTTGGCATGTACGAATATGTTCTGAATTAGTACGCAATTTAACCCTCGTTGAGATAGCTCGAACGGGTAGATATGATACACTCGCACTTCTTCTATCAGACAGAGGACTTAAGACGTTACGTGGTGTGTATACATGAGAAGAAGAACCAAAAAGTCATCTTGAGAAGGAATGGCCAGCAGTCATCCTGTTTTCGCAACGACGACTGTCAGAGGAATTGCCGTTAACGGCCTCATCCCCTACGCATCGAAAGGATTGCAAAATATGCAAAATTTTGAAGAACGAACTCAATAATATGTGGGGGGGCTTATGTTCTAAAACCGCGATGTGATAACAAGGAACGCATTAGTGGAGGGCTCCGGAAACTTCGACCACCTGGGGTTTTTTGCCGTGCCCTGACATCGTACAGTACACAGGCTTCTACCATTTCTCCTTTATACAAATGTGACCGCCACTGCCGTAATCGAACCCGCAACCTTCGGTTCAGCAGCTGAGCATCGTAGCTACGGATCCTCCGAAGCGGACCACGAATTCAATAGCGTTTTAGGCTATTCGATACTCGTATGGAGCACTCCTTTTATCATATATCGAATATTTTTCGAATAACCAGCACCGATGGGAAAGTTCAAAGGAACAACTCGTTGGAAGAGTGGAGGATCGTATTTCTTGTTTTAATTAGTGAATTGCGAAAATTCACGCAGTTCAAGGACCTCTGGCTTGAAGGTCGCGGGATCAAATGTTGGCCATGTACTTTGATTTTAATAATAATAATAATAATAATAATAATAATAATAATAATAATAATAATAATAATAATAATAATAATAATAATAATAATAATAATAATAATAATAATAATAATAATAATAATAATAATTGGGGTTTTGCGCCCCGAAATTACGATATAATTATGAGAGACGCCGTATAGGAGGGTTCCGGAAGTTTGGACCTCCTAGTCTTCATTAACATGCACTGACATTACACCGTGCACGGGGTGTCTCTACTATTTCGGCTTCATCGAAAGGCGATCGCCCCGGCCTTGATCGAACCCGTGACCTTTCGGTAAGCAGCCGAGCACCGTAGCCACGGATCCACCGTGGCAGACGACGTGCACGTTAAAGAAACCACTTGCTCAAATTTTTTGGAACACTCCAATAAAGAATGTTCATGAATGTTCATTCATGAAATGTTTGACGTTTATGTTTTAGTGTTATTTAAAATCCGTTGACGAAGTACTACCTCAAATACAAAAGTAACTAAAGTTCCCGGCTTTAGTCGCTACTGTATACGATCGTACCTCAGTTTACATAATCGTGGCATCCTTTTTGGGTTAATTGCACTGGTAATGTTACTGTGCTAACGTTTATGAATAATTGCTTTAAATGAAATGTTGTAGAGTAGAGAAGTACTAAGCGACAATTGAACAGAGCAACTACTTTTGGTATCTTAAGATCCCGAAACAAAAGTCTAGGCCCGTCTTAAATATAGTTGCCTAATTATTCGAAAACTATTAGAATATTAGTCGATTTGGTATGATCGCTGTTTGATTCGTATTTCACCATGCACACATGCCTTGATGGAAATTAAAGACAAGAAAAATGCTAAAGCCACTAGCAGTGCTGTGATCGGTAGCCTGCAGGAAGAGATCATTGAAGAGCCATCTGCATTAAAGAGCCGCACCAAAGTGGTGCGGAGATAGAATGCCCGCTTCCCTCTCATAAGACCAGTGTTGTATTTGCTGTTATAGATGGTGCTTGGTTTTTGTTTAGTGCAATTTGCTACAGTTGTTTCCTTCTTTCGTTTCTTAAGATTTGCCTCGTTCGCTACGCACTGCCCTAAAGTCACGCGAAATGTCAAAGAAAATGAAACAAATTTGCGAGTGAACGTAAATACCTGTAGCACCACTTTGCGGGATACAGCAAAAAACACAAAGAGAAGTGTGGCCCCCGGGATGCAGCTGCAATTTTCTTTTTAGGCGAAATTTGACAAGTCATGCTTAGTAAGTCCTAGCGTATACGGGCATTGTGCAAAGTGCACACTATTGGAGTCAATTTCCTGTAAATAGGACCATGTTTCACCTTCCCTCTACTTTGAAGAACAATCCAGTTTGACTCCCAAGCGTGATGGTGCTTGGAGAAAGACTTCTTGGACTTCGTATTATGCACGAGCGTGCGTTCGAGTCTCGTATTCACAAAAAAATCTCGGAGGCCATACTCCTCTGTGCTTTTGTTGAATCCCGCGTGATGGTCCTACAAAGATTTACGTTCGTGGTCTAATCTACTTCATCTTCCGTGACATTTCACGTTAGTATTTGCGGGAGCGCGTTGCAATCAAACCAAGTTTTGTGAAAAAAAAATTAATAAAAATGTAACAAGTTATACAAAAAAAGGGGGTATCTACAGCTGCAGTCTTCCGAGTGGCAACAACCCATCCTACTTCTGCACCACTCCGGTGAAGCGTCGCTCAGCCCCTAAGTCACCACATATTGCAGCCTACCGATCGTAGTGCTACTATATAGCGACTTGGCTTCGCTTTTCGAAGCTAGTTCCGAGCACCTATACTGGATATAGTACATTCTATAGTTAGGGTGAACAAGAAAGATGCACCGTGTAATCACATTGCATGGAGAACGGCATCTCCGGTCGCTTCTGCGACGTGATATGCAGTGAAAAGTACGAAATGGCCTAGGCGCAATAAGCAACTCAACAGTAAATAGAGGTGGTCTTCCGTGCTCTATTGGTGCTAGCGTGCTAGGTATCGCGCCATTTTTTCCCTGTCTGCCGCATGCGACGACACGTATGCGTAGATTTTTTTTGTGCATGACTTTAATAAAAAAAGCGTAACACACCGAGGAAGTGTGAACAACGAAGCAAAAAAACATCGCGAAAACACGTCAGTGAAAGAGACGGACGATGAGCTGACTTACAACCGAGGTTTTATTCCATACGAGGGAGTATGCATGGCACACGCAACATGAAAGGAAGGAGAGGATAACAGTGACGTGGAACGTTTTTTGATGAAATACTTTTATGCGCCTCAAAAAACTGTTATGAAGCATTCATTCACTTTACAAAAACGCAACTTCTCTGGTGAGAAGCGCTAACGAGGGTACACTCATACAACATCACTTGCATTGCAAAACGCCTCGTAAATCTCACGTGCTCGTTCATAACTGTGCCTTTGAAGTACCTTGCATTGATAAAGCACAGTGTGACAGCCACACACGGAGCTGTGCGCAGCTAAGTAGCTACCAACAGAGCCCCGCGCATTAGACTGCAATGTTCTCTGAGGTGGTTACTTACACAGCGGCCAGTTTTCCCAATTTAGCAGTGACCACATGAGAGGGCAACAAAATGCGCTGAAGTTTCCGAGCTATGAGGACCGCCAGCAGTACATGGTGTGCCCAAACAGCTTGCCGTTAACATACCGGAGAAGGAACGCTCTGTGGTGTAGTGGTTAGCGTCTAGCGCTGAGAAGCGTGAGGTCGCGGGTTGACGCCCCACTGCGGAATTTTTCCTTTTCGTTTTTTTTTCTTTACAAACGTGTTAATAATTATTTTACGTCATATTCATGACAAAAATACGTCACGAAACCGTGGTGGACCCCAGCATAAACCACTTTCGTCTTGCAATAACTATTATCCCCTCCCCCCTGAAGAAACAGCATCGCCTCGACGCGAACTTATAACAAAGAACACACAAAATTTAGACGTAAACAAATAGCGCTGGACAAGGGATGGTGAAGGACCGATAAACGAGGGTGCTAATTGAACGACAGTTGAAGGCGAGCGACAAGGGCGTAGACCAGCGCCCTCGTCTGTCGTTCTTTAAGCGTCCCGTGTCCAGCGCTGTTGGTTCACATCTTAATCACGTACCAACCAGCCCAGTTAGGTGTACTCCTGCACATACAGAATAAAAAATGACAGCGTAAAAATAAATTCAGAAAAATATTGAATGTAAAATAACTGTTAGCGTTCGCGCACACCAAGTCCAGTACAGAAATACAGCTCAAGATTACATCGGTTTCCGACTGCTCGTAGAAAGGTGTAAGTCGTGCGACGTGAACTACCTGCAGGTCGCTCCTTTTGGAAAGATCGCATTGTTCACTTCACCGACATAGGAGCTTGTAAGGGCCAAAGTATACCGTAGTGAAAGATTCTCGCTTAGTCCACGCCGGAGGACAGGTGTCCACAAACACACAAAGTGAACAGGCGTGTACTCTTGTCGTCGTCGAAGGTTCTTGTGTTCGACGCTCATGTCTTGCTGCCTCTTCAGTCGTACACGCGCGAGTTGGTGAGCCTCTTCGGTGTGATAAAATCTTAAGCTACGTCGGGGTTGTCGTTTACATGCGGCAGCATGACATTGAGTGCTGTTGGAGGAGTTCGCCCATGCACAAGGCTGCTTGTATTCTCTAGGAACGCTGTGCTTTACGCCAACGTATCGTAGGAGAGCACTTGCCTTGTGCTGAATTTTCTATGTATACATTGACAGCCCGTTTGCTAAAGTCTTGTTAAATCGCTCTGTGAGTCCGTTAGACGTGGCAGTATTTAACCGAGGATAAGACAACTACAGAAGCGCAGCGACAATATCTTTCGCTTATCTGGGGCCTTCCACGTACTTCTGCGTCTTTCTCACGCACTAACGTCGAACCAAGTGTCAGTGTAAAGTGAGCATATATTTGTTTGCGCTGACTACGAGCATACGCACAGTTAAACTAACGGGATCTGTTGGCGTGCATTTCTTCGTTGTCAAGACCAAGGGGTGGGGGGGGGGGGCGTGTGTCACATCTATGGTGATTACCGCCGAATGGTGCACATATACCCCCAATGGAGGACAAAAACACACCGCTATTCTAACTGTTGTCGGGTTCGCCTTAAACCGGCGGCAAGATTTTTTTCGTCTTCTTTCACTCAGTTCAACTAGCCTCATAATTAGTAAAACTACAATTACAAGCAAGATATGACACCCCTTATGCAATCTTCTGCGTCGTCATTTCCCTTCAAACATGGTTGCATCTCACAAGAGCAGCCCGATAGATTCATTCCGCTTTCATTTCTATTACATTAGCAGGATGTCACCTCCCTACTTTGAAAACTGAAACTTGTTGAAACTCAGCCGTCTTCAGAAAGGTAATATACATTCTAATGATGGCCATTGTGTAAAAATGGTGTATTGTGAGGATGTTCAACTGATGTTGAAAGAAGCAGTGTCAAAAAATTGCTGGGTATGAACTACGTATAAAGGATCCGATGGTGCGATTTAGTAGCTAATATCTTACCTAAATAATCGTGAGAGTATTAAAGAGTCACATACACGCATTTCATGTTTATTAACAAATATCCTGATATCTGTTATACTGAAACACAGTTGTGCACATCAGAACGTAGAAGAAAACGCAAATATTTACTGATATGTAAGGTGAACGTGCGAAAACCGGATTCCAATATTTCGCCAGGATCCGGCCTTCGTCAATGCCGGATTCCGGTTGAAGTGCTGATAGAAATGTGAAGTGTTCATTTATTATATATATATATATATATATATATATATATATATATATATATATATATATATATATATATATATATATATATATATATATATATATATATATATATATATATATATATATATATATATATATATATACACTTTGATCGCGCGCAACGGCCATGCGAGATAGGACAGTATACGTTTGGGCGACAGCAGAGCAGAGCAGGGTTGCTTACATTTCACAATTGATAATCCTAGCATATATTGACCAGTGGAGATCTTACTGCCTCTTGACGTCATGTGAGCAGACCACTGGCGTCACGAAATGTGCTGGAAAGAGGGGATACGCCAAGAGAGAATAACGCGTTCATTCTTTGAATTTCCAGAAGTTGTTTAACAATTGTTCTATCGATTTCAGTTTTGTAGAGCTACAGATGTGCCCGAGCAGTTTATCATACCCGCATAAAAATATATGCGCTTGTTTCCGGGTTGCATATTTTAGGACGATGTCGCAATTAGAATGTAAAAATGCTGGACCGTCAACAATTCAGCGTAAAGTCAACTAGATGGTATAATGATTGACACGACACTTTCACTATGCACGCGGCCACTAGTTTCCACACTCTGAGTTGAATACTTTTCTCTCGGGGCATCGAAATAACGAAGTACTATTGCACACTCGTGTTCAGAAACTGCGCGACTTTAACATTGTACGCCAAAGGTGCACTTCAGTGAACACAAATGAAAAAATGAAGCGCAGAACATTTTTTTTCAAAAAATTTGGTGCTCTATAGGTCTCGGCAGCTGACTTAAATCACTTTGTAGGCAATCTCAATTCACGTCGAAATTGAAGCCGTGCCTTAAACGCACACGTTCTTTTTTAAGCCAGCCTTTTTGTAAGCTGGCCTAATGACGATGTAGATGAATCATTGACTAAAGATGACTAGAACTGACTATAGAATTAACTTGGAAGGGTCAACAGATGAACTGAAAACATGAGACAAAAGACACGCAATACTATGCAGAAAAGTAACTGAGCGTAAGTCAAAAGGGACACCGCAACTCTGTTCGGAAGGCCTATTTGAGTGACGTTCGGCGGTCAGTTGGTAGTTTTCACTAGATCTGTTTGTGTATCTTCTTTTTCTTCCCATTTTCGAGCACTGAATGAACCAATGAGCCCGCCAAGACGTTCCTACACGGAATACGGATCCTTGTTTTCTCTCGTTTGTCCCACATTTTCACTTGTGCTGTTTGGATTCGGCTTAGTTGAACCGGCCTTTGTTCTTTTCACTAGCTCTCTAACATCGCCGTAATTTATATCACCCACACGCACACAGACTTCCGACGCTATCTGCTTTCAATGAACCTTGGCATTACGTCGATGTCGACCGCTGGCCTTCGGCGATCGCGCCATGCTATCAGAGAGCGGAAATGGCTGAGCCCGGACCAATAACGTCGCACACACACGTGGCGGAAGTTCGCAGCATGCTTCGTTGTCGGGGAGCCGGAAGAAAATTGTCTTGTAAGGAGCGCGGTCCTCTGTATGGGCACGGTCGAGCGTGGCCAGCGTAACTGCCGAAAACCACCTTGCTCGGGTTCTGAATAAGACGTATTGTTCGTCGCGTCCGAGAAGCAGTTGCTTGGCAGAACCCACGTATCGAGAAACGTGATTTTTTCCTCTTCGGAAACGCCTAAACCATGCAATTTGACAGCACTCAGGCTGCGCGAGTTTACCGCCTTCTTTGAGCGGTCACAGTTCGTTGAGAATGATTTTCCTGGGTAATTTGAGAAAACATGAACCACTGTGGCTGTGCTTTACGCTGAGTTTCGGCTTTTCGCTTCGGTAATAATTCGACAGTCACGAACAACAGTTACTCTTTTTGGATTTCCTGTTTGCTGGCGTCAGTCAGTGTATCACACCTAAGCGGCCTTCTACTAATGCAGTGAATGTATGCATAACAGTTCACTGTCTTTAGTGCTAGTCAATTTCATTGACGGTGGGAGAAATGCACCTATATAGAAAACGTATGCTTCGTTTAAATAAACCTAGTAGTACTTGGCAAGAGAACACACGCATATGTGGTGAGAAACATGGTTGAACTAGTCTTGCGAAAGCGCCTTTTGTGCGTGGGCTTTATAACGCATAAAGTGAGAGATAGCTAAAGAACAAGTAATTTCATCTAACCATAAATGATTAGATTGTGTTGCGTCTTCTTGAGCTTAATTATCGTGATAACCACAATAACGAATTAAAAACGCTAGAAAACGGTCACAGGTACGATGAAAAATGACAGGTTTCACTGACGATCTCGTCCATTCATTCATTCATTCATTCATTCATTCATTCATTCATTCATTCATTCATTCATTCATTCATTCATTTATTCATTCATTTATTCATTTATTCATTCATTCATTCATTCATTCATTCATTCATTCATTCATTCATTCATTTGCTTTATTTGTGACCATAAAAAGGGTTGTAGGAGACCAGGAAAAAAAAAGCTGATCGAACAGAGAGGGTGCGCTTGTCACCCTATACACACTGCAGATATGCCTCTCTGAACACCTTCTTCCACGAGATACTGCGTGGCATGACCGCGGGTGCTCTATGTTGTCCACGTAGCTCTCTCACTAATTTTCTAACTGCCACTCTTGAAGCAAACGATGAAACCGCTGTACTTGTGCCTCTGTTTTTGTGAGCGGTTATTCGCTTAGTTTTTGATAGTTTTGAAAAATCGTACCCTCTACTTTAGTTATGTTACCGAAAATGTAGCGTTTAACTCGCTTATTATATCGACAGTATATTTTAACATAATTCCGGATTTTCACATGCCATAATCACGATACGAGTCACGCCGTCTGTCTCGGGATTCACTTCGACTCCTTATGTCACTTTATGCGTCATGTGTTCATGCGTGCCAGATGTTTTAGTCCAGATTTTCTTGAATGAAATTGTGACTTTTAGTGCATTGTGAGGGACATTTTTAAAAGGTCCTTGTGCTCAAAATGTTTTTTTTTTGCGACGGGATGCACTCTGAGTGCACATTGACCGGGATGCACATTGACCGCCTGAAGCATGTCTGCACACGCACACAGACAAGAAATTCTCTCCTGCACAGCATCTGATGAGCGGTGCTTAGTATTCAGTACAGCTTACTGGGAAATGCGGGGCGCAATCTTTTTCATGCGTTTTCAGTTTTCACGAAACTAAAAAAAAGACTTTTTACCGATGACGATTATAATAATGATACGTAGGGTATAACGTCCCAAAACAAAAAAATTACCAAAAAAACACACTGTAGAATTTGTTACCGACTCGCCCCTAACGGCAAAAATACTTCGTAGTAAAAATGGCAAGTATATTCTGAAAAGAAAACGAGGAAGACATGACCAAATTCAGGTTCACATCTAGTCCTTATATGCGCATGGAGGTGTTCCTAATAAAATATGAACTGAAGTGCTTAATGTACCAAACTACTCACATTACATTTCTGCCTCACTCTATATCGTATTAACGTGAGGTGAGACACGAGTTTCTGAAGTTGGCACTTGCAACCAGTTGGCACGATCGCACAGCATGACCGTTAATTGCCTCTCGCATTGACGGACGGTGAGAAAGATTTTCCGGACCAGTCAGCGCTCGGCAGTGTTCGCCAGTTCAACGAAACATTTCAACCCTGAGTCAGCACGCACGCCTCGATAATTCACTACAACATTTTCGAATAGCGGCTGCTTGCCTGCGTTTGTAGAGAAGTCCAGAGCCAGCGCCACATTCGGTTAGAGATCCATTTCTTCTTAAGTATGATGGTACCGAGGTGCGCCCACTGCTGTTGTAGTAACGTCTTCATGAAAATTCAGCCGCCAGTTTTTGTCGGCAGGGAAACAGCTAAAAAAACGAATCCACCTCAGAAGTTGCTTATTTTCTTGAATTTCATATTCCAAAGTAATAGGCTACCTATACCTGCACTATTTGAACGCTTGTAGATTAAGATCTTGGGGTTACTTCCATCAGACAGGTTTATTCAGTAGTGTCCTATAACAATTGATGAAAAATTAATGGTTAGCAATCTCAGTAAGTTGCAAAAAGTTGCACAGGTAGCAAAAATTCTCCCTCTTTCATGCTTGAAAGGCCATGTCAGAAGGTGGTAATTGATGAAATGAATTTGAACCCGAGGTTTGCCACAGTGCCTCGTCAGGGCATCTGCACGTGCCATCTGTAAGACCTACGCCAGCCGTCACTTCAAACGAATTTTCCAGCGCCCACCTCAGCACCCGTGTTAGCGCCGTT
Source organism: Rhipicephalus microplus (assembly GCF_043290135.1). Taxonomy (NCBI): domain Eukaryota; kingdom Metazoa; phylum Arthropoda; class Arachnida; order Ixodida; family Ixodidae; genus Rhipicephalus; species Rhipicephalus microplus. The sequence goes on along the minus strand of NC_134710.1, from coordinate 206,387,821 downwards.
CAACCCGTGACGCCACCCGTGCGCAACGCTGATGCTTCGCATCACATCAGGGTTTTCTTCGTGGAGATGGTTCAATTTTTTTTCACTGTTGCATACGCCCAAATGCGCTCCCACGTTTGACATCTGGTTTTTTATTTGTACTTGGCTACTTGATAGGACATATCCGCATAACTAAACTTATAAAGCGTGTAGAAATTACAACACCTTCCTCTTGCTAAACGAATAAACGAGTGCAACTTTCATGGTAGGAAGACACAAAATTCGAACTACTAAAAATGACTGAGGGGAAATCATTACACCACCTCTCGCTAAAGGGAACCTCATGCCTCATTTTACAGCGAAATCTGTTATAAGATCACAACGAGGGTGGATTCTGGTGCCGTAGTTGTTCGCCGCCGTCGCCGCTGGTGTCCGTAACCAGTATCGCACAATATAAGAGAAAATAAAACCAAATATAAAATACGCAGGACAGAATGGGAATCAAGAGCAGACCCTCTGCGTAGCGGTCCAGTACTCGACCAGTTAGCTACACCGGCGCTTGGAACTCCGTTGCAAACTGATCCTGTGCAGGCTTCACTTCGAGTAAGGAGTCCTAAATCCGCGATATGATCATGAGGAACGCCGCAGTGGAGGGCTCTGGAAAGTCTGACCATCTTGCGTTCTTTAACGTGAACTAGCATGGCGCAGTACATGTGCCTCAAGTATTTCGCTTTGGTTTAAATGCAACCTCTACGGCCGGGATCGAACGTGCGAAACTCGGGTCAGTATCCGAGCACCATAGCCACTACTGATCCACCGAAGAGGACAAGGAATCGTGGTAACATGTCTAATAAAGTGTTTTAAGACGGCAAAGGAACAACCTGGTGTAACACTATGTGAATTGCGTAACCAGTGTGTTGTGGAATGCTCGAACCTATTACAAAAGTACCGGGAATAATTCATCACCATCGTCAGCCACAGCATAAACGAAGTGCACACATATTGTCTTGCAAGTGTGTAGCGGGTACCATGCTTTTCTGAAGAATGACGAATAAAGGCATAGTGGATGCTTCGCTACTTGACCACAATATAATGATTTATGGCGTAGTTGGTACCATGCAAGCGGGCTCGCAGTAATTGCTCAAGGAGTGTTGAAGAAAAGGCTAAAGAAAGGCCGCTCTTCTATAGATTTTGCGGCGGCTGTGCTGTGCGCTCCACAAAGGCCTGTTTTTTTTTTGTAATTCCCCCAGTGACATGGGACAATTGCTGTATAAATTATTTCTATGAGTCGGTGCCACTGCATATCTGCCCCTCTAAATACAAGCGCCACGTTTTCGCGAACTGAAAATCGCAGCCAACCTTCGTATTCATGCGCAATTCCCGCGAGAGAGGCCTTCGCTCGCAGGTACAGTCAACATTTGCGATGCCAAGACCAATTTCACTTACGGTAATTCTGTGTACAGCTGCATGCTTGGGTTACTGTCTCGTACATTAACGAGGTGAATTTTTCTGATTTTCTTTTCATTGTTATGCAGAAAGGCGTTTAGCCTGTGCGTCTTTCACTGTTTTCCTGTTAATAAGCCACGGAACTTGCGTCACCAATGTCGAGCATTTTGTCTTTGGGCCGCATAGCGTCGCAGTGAATTTCAGACGATATAAAATATTTTTGCAGATGAGTGTTTAATATTGATGTTTGCATATGAGGCTCATGACAAGCACCAAGTGCATGCTGCCGTGCCAGTAAATACGTCGTCACTGATGACAACCGGGGGTCATGGCATTGACGTGCAGAATACTACTGAATGCAAATTTCACTAGCTCAGAACATGTGCATATGGTGGAAAATTTGGCATGAAAAGGTCAATACGACGTTCCCTAGAAATAAAACGTTGGTTTGGCATCATACATTCATGAAAACACCGTTATCGAGCATAAGTCCCAAGTTATCAGGAGTATATGAAGAAATGAAGCATTCCAAGTGGAGCGGGAATGTTCGCAGTTTGATAGAAATGTTATTTGACTGTCAACATAGCAGTTGCGATCAATGCAGCACAGTATGCCATTCTGAAAGTACAGGATGTGCGAATCTCGAACTACACATACGTGCGATACCGGCGAGGAATTTTAACTAGCATGGTCGGGAAACAGCGGATATAAATGCAATGCCTTTATTTTCCGAGCTTGTACTACACACGCAACGGCGTGCGTGACGGTGTAATGAAGACTGGCTTTCGCAACGTGTGCTCAGTGTTTGCCGTGGCCTCCACCTGAGCTCAGAGCAAAGGTCTCGAAGAAACCGCCACGCCAGCTAAAGAAGGGAGCGAGGGAGCGTGGTTGTCGTGACGAACGGGTGACCGGTTTATTCTCAACACTGAGCCAGGCGAAGCGGATTCTACTGGGTATAAAAAAGGGGAAAAAAAGAAAAAAAAAGAGTAGTAACTACAGCCCGCACTAGAGGACCCAGAAACATCCCTAACCAGACAAGGCGTTCAGTAGAAGGCCTTCCGTTTGTTTATCAAAAAAAAAAAAAAAGCATCGTCCAGATAGGGCTGGCCGACAAAATAAAAATAGGTCGGAACACACCCTTCGACTCACCTAAGTATTCACTTCACGTACACTTTTGTGCGGGAGGGATTGTTGCCTTGTGCAACGAAAGTGTTTAGGCAAGCGTTATTTAAGACTTCGGAATTGGACTTCGGAATTGGACTTCGGAATTTAAGACTTCGGAACCGTGAAAATCAGGGGGGAAAATGCGTATTTGGCAGGCGCAGAAGGCTCTCTAGTTGCCCGCTATTTTTTTTTTTTGCACTGTTAAAATAAAAGAACAATGGTGACGTGGCTTGGATTGAGAGTTTATATGCTGAATAACCCGCGTAGCGTTTGCGTCACGCTACGATGCGCAGATTAGATATTCCTCGCACTATAAACGTATATTGCGGCTACAAAGCACATGCTGCCTATGTACACGGACGCAGCTTGTCATCCTGATGTCACTTCGAGCCCTTCGGAACGGACTCTAATATATGTGTGGTTTCGTAACAGCTGCTTGTAACTGGTCAGGCGCCTTCACGGCTCGATGTCGCGATTGGCGCAAATTCCCTGTTTCGAACTTTAGCAGCGTACAAAATAGACTTGCGAGTTTATACGTTCCTTAAGGAGCAGCTCTTTTCACAACGGACAAATGTACAAGGTTGCTTTGTGGGGGACTCCATACATTGAGCGCGAACAAAAGGAAGCAAATTGTGCACCGGGTGTTGACCGGCACGAACGAACAGGACAAAGCCCGTAAAGCTGCAGCTGTGAGCAATTACGGTGCGTCGAATGGGAAGCGTAAAGTTTCCTTTGCACGTGCATATAGCCGTGTGTATAGCTATGTACAATCAGCGGCAAAATTGGTGACCTCTGTGGGAGAAAACTTCAAATTTCCCAGCAATTCGTGAGTGCAGTGATGTGGTTAGTCGAAGCCACTTCGGTGCAGCTGCTGCATGGAGCAGATAAAACACCAAACTGGAGCACCATATGATGCAAAGCAGCTAGCAGTCTTGCATTTCCGAACGCAAATATTTGACTCTAATATGGAGTAATATAAATTGTACCATGTTTAATGAAATCAATATATTTACATCTGGATGCATGTTTATTTAAAAATTACAGAATATTAAGTTAGCTTACTGCTTCTGGTTTTCTGGTGCCCAATTCCAGTTTTTCGCTGTACTGTGACTGTCAGCCACTTCACATTTGCCTGTAATACAGTTCGTATTTGTAATTAAACGAGCCTCTCTCCAATGCGTTAGTTGTTTATGGAAACGCAAGCTGCGTAAATATTCCGCGTACATTAATTTATTTGTAAACTAAAAAAAACTATTCTCACGATGTTCGTGTTTTCAGTACAACCTGGATCTGTATTGAATAATAAAGTGAACGTTGCAGGGCTTCATGAAGAGAACCGTTGTTTTGAAATGCAGGTTTTTAGTGATTAATTTGTCCTTTGTTCCAGAAATATTCGCAGTGATTAACGACATTCGCTGCAATAAAAGGCTTCATATCTCATTTTACAAGTCATTGAACATGAAATTTTGCGAAAGCCGAGGAGGCGGAGGACCGAAACACTGGTGTAGATATGCTGCGAGTTTTGTATTCCCAGTGAAGCTGCACTGCTTCTGTCACCGATGGAATCAGGATCGTAGAATTGTATTAAAAAAGCGCTCTGCATGACATTATATTTTCGAATATATATATATATATATATATATATATATATATATATATATATATATATATATATATATATATATATATATATATATATATATATATATATATATATATATATATATTATATATTCTGTTTAAGCACACATACTTACACTGTAATTAATGCACTGAATGAATTAACAGGTATCCGTCTTAGAAAAACTTGTAAATCCACCAAATAATTTAAATTAGACGCTATGTTTACTAGATTTAATTATGTTATGCCACATATTGGTATAGCTGTTGTAGAAAACTTTATTTACGCAGTGAGAGTGAGATAAAAGCTTTAATTAAATTGCTCGGGATGCTAGCCCGTATATTCGCCTGACATGCTACTTCAGGTCCTGGCTGATATACACCAACAAACACAGAGCAGTACATAAAGCCACATTTGGAATCGCTGCTAAAGTCCATACAACTATACAAATTTATACAAGTTCAGCTATACTTTATACAACTTCAAAAGGCAGCCGCCACGTTAAAAGTGGATGCACACAAGCTTGTACAAATTAGCGAGTGTGCTGTATATGGTGACGTCACGAGCCGGACGGACGGTGACCCCGAAGTCGGAGAGCACGGCTAATGGCCGAGGACGTCGGCGGTACTATTCCCTTACTCGCGGGTGCCATCGGCTGCCGAGCTTCAGTCACCTGGTCATCGCTGGACTGTATTCTCTAAAGCTGTGCAGTACGTGCTCTGTGGGCGTTTTAGAACAGGACGGCAATCTAAATTCAACTCTGCCTGCCCGTCGAAGTATAGATATTCAGAGTTTGCTTGGGTGTCGCGGTCTCTAAACTTTTCACGCTTACTGTACGTACGCTTGCACTCATTAATAGAAGCAGTCTATCGCGTCCACTTGGTTGCTGCGGACGGGGAAAGCTGCAGCGCGTTGGCACCAGGCGCTGTCGTATATCTTTCAGGCTTTTGAGTTGCATAACTTGCACTACTGGCTTACAGGAACTAAAGAAAAAACACCAAGGAAGTAACGAAATAAATAGAAAACAGGCGTGTGGAAAGAGATACGAAGCGATTCTGGCCGCTGCGAAGGTCGAGAGTGGCGAGAGTAGCCGGCGACAGCGGCAAAGAGACTAAAGCGTGCTTGAAGAGTTGTGACAGCGGGCGACGGACGCATATTTCCGGCAGAGATTCCAATTTAGGCGCTAATGGACTTCGAATAGTACACGACAAGATAAACGATGTTCCACGAAATGCGAGGTGCATGCTAAACCATCCGGGCATTTTGACGTTTCGTGACATCCGGACACAGCCGGCGGTTGCCTCCTCTCATCGAGCCGCACTCAAGAACGTCGGCCCCTCACTCGGTGGCGACCAACCTCTAATGCGTGGCGTGCCGAAACCATTGAGGATAAATGGTCCTACCTGTGCATTACCTCTTAATTGAGCACCACTCGTGCAAAGAGGCTGGATAATTCAGTGTCTATAGCTGTTTTGAGTAGTGCGCCTGTTCTTGACCGTTAGGAAAGACCATCATGCGATCCTGCGCTAAAAATGGGCCAACGGTGCTGTATTCGCTTGTGAAAACATCAGACGACTTGAAGGGCTGTGTAGGCGCTACACGTAGACTTATATATCCGTGGCCAACTTTATCGCGGTTGTCATGTCGGAGGAGTTATTAGCACAGTAAAGAGCCAAGCGTTTATCTACGCGTACGCGTTTAACGTTGCCGCGGTTAAGTTGCTGAGCACACGGGAGGTCACGAAATCGACTCCTTGTAATGGTGTCCACATTTAGACAGCGAAAAACTTCCGTGGACTGCTGCTTTGGTGCTCGTTAAAGCCTGTGACAAAGAAAAATATAAAAAAAAAAGAGACTCAAGCTTCCTCTATACGGAGTTCCTCATAAGCCACAACAAGTACACCATTCGGGTGCCAAACCTCATGATTTGTAGGTTGCGCGAATCAGAAAAGATGATTCAGCAAGGCGTGCGTTGCGGTAAGTTGAGGGCACTAGCTTCTTTATGGCGCCACTAATATGCCTAATAGAACTAGTGGCCAATTTTAACGCTGTAGCGTTAACGAGCTCGTTCGCAGAAATTCCGTTGTCGGCGTCGTTGGTTGTGAGCAAAAGATAATCTTGTCCGTTACCGAAAAATTGAGAAAGATGCAAATAAAATGAATAATAAGAACTTTCAATTGAGCGACAATCAAACGCACACCATCTGCATGACAAGCAAGTGGTCCACTATAGAACCATGCTATTGCTGAAACTGCTTAAAAAACAATGTCATGTAGTAGAAGTCACCTTAACCAATGTGATATTGCTTGGCAGACGCGTAGAATTGCAGTGTCATAACATGTAATATATGCTGAATGAGTGGATGTCTAATACTTAAAATCGGCTACGAAAGCCTGTCTACCACTTATACAGGTACTGTCTACCAATTATACAATCTTAAACTCAGCTTATATGTCATTAATGAAATAGTAAACACCGTTGGCACTTATATAGAGCATTGCTACCCAAGCGATACTCCATATGAACTACGCTTTGATCGTTTTCGATTGCCTTTTTTCAGAACAACATATGGTAAGCAAGCTTTATCATATTAAATACCTTATCTATTCCACGAAAATAGCTATGTCCGTGAACTTTTCAAAGAATATAACACTAAAAACAGTGTGAAGAAAAAAAGTTAAGATGTACTTCCTTCTTTGTAAGGAGCCTTAATTGTATTAGTAATTATAAATATTTATAAATATTTCTTTTGTGTCGTTCGTGCTTTTGCATATTAGATGAAAATTGCTCAATTTCTTTGTTTTCAAATGTATTTATCTATGGTACTTATTAATTCTGTCAGAAATTTCTCCTTGTTGCATATATATATATATATATATATATATATATATATATATATATATATATATATATATATATATATATATATATATATATATATATATATATATATATATATATATAATATAAATATATATAAATATATATAAATAACCAATTGTTTGCACTTGCGAAATGATGCAACCGGAACATGCGTATTAGCAACAACAGAAGCTGATATGAAGCGCTGATGCTCGCGAGGAGGCTGGCCCTGGGTACCGCTACATAAATCAACTTCATCGCATGGCAACTAACCACAATTGACGTTAACCCGACGTGACGGCTGTATCAAAGGAGTACATATATGTAATGCTTATAAAATTGGGTAGGCAGCTCTGCAACCACGAAGGACGTTTCACGAAGCTTAGCGTCTATTCGAAAAGTAGTTAGGAGACCTGGCGTAGCTGTGTGGTATAATGCTTCGTTGCCACGCAGACTGCGTGGCTTTGATTTAGCTGGGACTCTGACATTTATTCTCTGCATTGATCAGTCGACGCTAACGATGCCGGGTATTTATTAAGGCTCGCACGTTAAAATTGTTAATGTGTATTGTCGTCGTTCCTGGGTAGACACTAAGTGTCAATCACCTATGACACATACCTGCATACCAGCGGCACATACCTGCCTGTAGGTTATGTGCCACTGCCTGGCGAGAAGTGTTTGACGACGTACGCGGCGGGATCATGGCATTATTCATGTCCTGACCAGCGCGCCATATTCGTCAAACCATCCTACCCTCCCATGCTAAGTTTGTTTCAAGCCAAGTTAAGGGGCTGATCACGAGAGCACCCAAACGTAAGTGGCTTGATAGATAGATACGCTCAAAGTCGCCGAAGTTCACTAAGAAATGCTTCGCATTTTATACTTGTCGGTTCAATATTACAGCCAGAAGGAAGGGATTATACATTTCCATCTGATATAGCGGGAACGAAGCGTCAGTGGTCAAGTGACATGTCTGGAATAGTTCCTGCATGCTCTTATCCTCTTGATGAAACTACTTTCAGCGTACACAGCTGATGCGTTTGAACTGTTTGAGCGATGCGAAACAGGCCAACCGGGCATGCGGCCCGAGGCAAACGCCGCGCCACTTGCGAGCTCGACCAGATAGCGGTCACGTGCGCGTAGCTTGGCTGGGGTTGTAGCGCTCGACGAACGCTCTCGATCCCTCGCAAACTCGTGCGTGTAGCGCAGTGCCGCGGATGGCAGACTTTTCTCCGACCGCGCATGTGTTACCACAGGACGTGCCATCACTGCGTCATCTACCTCAATAAGCGTTATCCCTTGACATGGTTTCGGCCTCCGATTGCACCAGTATTACTCTAATCGGCATTGGCTGTTAGTATATGGGACACCATTCTGTGCAGCCTACTGTGTAGCACTAGAATATAGGGCTTATATATGCATCGCGCAGGAGGCTCATCAGAATGAGTGCGAGGAAAGCGCTGTTATTTTCTTTTCATTCACACATTCGAAGCAGCCAGTCCCCTGTCACGTACGAGGGGGTTCGTATCCTTACTCAGACAATATATACTATAAATTGCAAGAATGGCAAAAGCTCGGTGTATTAATGGCTGTTTCGCGGAGTACACTGATCTACGCTTGACCTTATGCGTCACTTCGCCAGATTTCTCGCAGAATAAACCACAAAACTAAGCTGATAATCCACTGGGATTCCGACAGATTGACCTGCAAGAGTTACCCCCGAATAAGCGAGCGTGGTTTCGATTTTAGCAGATATGTATCTGGCAGCAGGAAGCAAAATTATCCGCACCAGATCACAGCGCTCGCGTGGTATACCGGAAACGGGGACGCAGCTTCCGCAGTCTACTTTTCTGCAGTTATGGTCGCTTCATTGTCTCCGCTATCTCCGCTGCTGTCGTCCTGGCCCATACGGAGGAGTGAGTCTCAAGACGAGTCACATCAGTGGCAGTGAAAGGATACACCCGGAAAGAATACGACAGTTTTGCTTCAAACCGGAGTTCGCGCCGCTTGCAGCTGCAAGCCATATTTTGATGTGTACTATAAGCCCTGTGCGGGAGCAGCTGGAATGAAAGGCCGCGATAGTGGTATCCTGTTAATATCACGTGCGTTCTGTCGGCGCTTGTGTGCCATGGCTTTGTCGTCTGCTGACGTGTAATCCCTGCTCCGTCCACGCAAGCCCAGCGATTGAGATAAAACTGGGTTTAATAATAATAATAATAATAATAATAATAATAATAATAATAATAATAATAATAATAATAATAATAATAATAATAATAATAATAATAATAATAATAATAATAATAATAATAATAATTTAATTTTCACCGATACAAGGTTGATGAAGGGGATGAGCATAAATGATCGTAGCCCTCTATGCACACCAGCGAGACGCAGCGGGGCAACAAAGCACGTGGTTCATTAATTACCTTCCGTAGTTATTGCTGACTCAAAGGTACATACGAGACAGTAATCACACTGATCATATACCTCAATACATTAGTTTGTCATAGCCACAATCATAATCATTTTCAGGTTAATTCATGTGCCCTGCCGGACGAAGGCCGCTCGCAATGATCTCTGATTTACCCTGTAATGTGCCAGTTGACTCCATTTTAGGCAAGCGAACTTCATTTCTTCAGGTCGCGGGATCGAATCCCGGCTGCGGTGGCTGCATTTCCGATGGAGGCGGAAATGTTGTAGGCCCGTGTGCTCAGATTTGGGTGCACGTTAAAAAATACCAGGTGGTCGAAATTTCCGGAGCCCTCCAGTACGGCGTCTCTCATGATCATATGGTGGTTGTGGGACGTTAAAACCCGCATATCAATCAATCAATCAATCAATCAATCAATCAATCAATCAATCAATCAATCAATCAATCAATCAATCAATCAATCAATCAATCAATCAATCAACTTCATTTCTTCACGCCATGTAAATCGCTGCACCCCTCGGCTGTGTTTCCCATCCTTTGGTGTGTGTACACATTTAGAGAACAGCAAAATGTAAAAATTATAGCTACGAATGAAACACCTCAAACAAATGTTTCTATACAACATATACTACGTTGTGGCAGTACAAGAACTCACAGACAACTCGGTTAGACTAGACAGACGGACATCGGTTGTATCAAATAGTTTGAAGAGTCTGAATACACCATTTATTCACGTAGTTGAGAAACCTTCATGTTTGGGATATCAATGCCAGCAATAATCAGATTCTTCACATGTGACAGCGGCCGATGTATGCTTTGTTGTGTCCACAATTATTTGCTTTAAATAAAAGTGTACAAGTAAAACAAGAACACCAGCTCAAATAAGAACTATATGCTACGCCTAGACTAATGCACAGCTTACGAAAGCGACGGAAATGTTTGAGCTTGCATGCAGCCATCAATGCTCGCTGATGGGGGAGCCCAGTAAGAGGAGGCAAGCATAACCAGCCCCGGCATACCACACAGTCTCGCCATTAGTAGCTGATGGGGACATTTTCATGTTATCTGTATGCGCCACTACTTTTGCAACGGAAAGCTTAATTTCCATTGCAAAGGACAATGTTATTGCTGAGGGACTTAATTTGGGTAGGTTGTGGGGGAAAAGAGAAAATGCTGCTGTATGAAACATAGACGATCTTCTAATTCATGGCTTGGTAAGCGATTAAACTAAGCGTTTGTCTTCACTATCAACGCTTTACATCTAGCGGAGATTCGCGAAGAAAAGGTGGATACACCGAATATGCGCCTGGGCACACTTTAACGACAGCTATGCCTGATTTTTTTTTTGTCGCAGAATAATATAGGTGAAAGATAAAAATATCCGCTACGAGGAAAATATGACTTTGAGTGGTTGTAAGAATTTCTTTCATTTTCCCCCCTGCAGCTCGGGAAAATAGTGGTGTGTATGATCAGAAAGCTGTCGAGGGACAGTCTCCTCTAAACCACCTCTGGAAAATTTCCTCCTACGTTCCCTTTAGTTTATTACGTCGAGAAGCAGCTTTTGATGGCGGCTGTGTCAGCACTCGCAGCAGCGGAAGCATTCGTTCGTCACGCCACATTGCTCGACCATATCGACGAAATATAGGAATGCGTTTGCTGCTGCAGTTGCGCCGCTGCTCTCGGCGAGGATTTCGTGAAACATCTATTGTTCATTGATTGCTATATACCTGTGATAGGCGACCGCGACAGGGGAGAGCAGTTTTCACCGCCCATACATTTCGACCAGCTCTACAACAGTACTTTTTTCAAATTTTTTCCTTTGTCAGACGGCGGCTGACTAGCGTTCGCTGCTTGAATGAATGAAAGCCTGTCTTTCATAAAGAATACCCGCAGTGAGAGCATGAGCCATGCGTTGTTTGCTACTGTAGAAATGATTCTTTATGGTGTATGTAGACTATGTCCATTAATGAATTGATCATGGGAGGGTCGAACAGTTGTGAATGATCCTCTCAGCTAGGTGTTCAGTCGACTGTAGCTTTGGTGTAGATGTCATGTGATTGTTGGCCCTTCTCTATCCACTTAGCTAAAGCAGATGCTTTACCAAGTTGGTTCGTATACTTGGGATTCTATAGACAGTGCAAAAAAAAAAAAAAAGTCGGATCACGCAGTAAGACGCACAAATGTAGTACTGTATCTGTGCGCCTTTCTGTGTGGTTCGTCTTTTTTGTGCTGTTCAATCTTTGACACCTGTACAGTAGTTTGACTTAGTTTATGTTAGTACTCAAAGTAAAGTGAAACAGAAAGCTTGCGTGTTCTGTGCTTGGATATATTCGAAAGTATGCTGCGAATCATGCGCACACCATGTCCGTCCTTTTATCATGCACGTGGTGGTGCTTGTCCATAATTTGACGCCTGAAACTTGCTGTGAGACTTTCATTCTAGATTGTCATGGAAGTTGGTATGCTACGCTCTTGTTAGGAGCGTTGCTTTTAAGGAGGATGTAACTGGGAGCCCCCTGCCGAATGTTTTGCATCTCATTGTATACGTTCACACATAAAAAAACATGTATTAGCATGCATAAAAGGCGATTTAACCCCCCCCCCTCTCTCTGAAAACAAAACAAAATCGTGGCTGCGTTTCTGGCTATTAAATTGATCGTTACCCCGTAAGAGGACTCGTTGTATAAATGTGCACCTATTTGATATATATATATATATATATATATATATATATATATATATATATATATATATATATATATATATATATATATATATATATATATACTGGAACTCAACTAGTAAAAATCAGATTTCTAATGACAAAACTCCCAAATGGAGCTCAGCCAAGCCTGTTCCTAGTTTTGTGCGTGTGATAGCTCTGCTTCACACTCGGCTTCTCCAGCAAGTGTAGGCCCCGCACAAATATTTTTATGCAACACTACAACGTGTTAGTTTCCTTTATTATGTGAGGATATTTAACCATTGAGGAGGACATTGGTTGACGCCTCTCCGGCGCCTACCCCAGTGGGAATTTGTGAACTCATTCTTTGCCAGTGACGTCGCGCTGTCAAGCTTGCGATGATTGAGCGTGTTTCGCTAGGTATTCTATATGCCACTTGTGCCTGAAAGGCTTTTACAGGCAACAGCACGAGCGAACGCCGCATGTGAGTCCGCTGTGAGCGTTACAGACAGTAACTGAAATCATGGTTCAAGGAATTGCGAGCGAACATATGCTGACCAGGCTGATTGGGTTCGGTAAGAGTAGCTGCGTGTCATTGAATGAGGAGGATACATTCATAATAAAGAAGTGGACTTTGCTAGGTTCTGTTGAATTTCGGTTAGTGAAAGTGCCCAGAGAGGTTCTTCACGTCCATTTCCTTTTGTTCCTCGGGAAAAAAAAGTGCTCGACCAGTATAGTGAATTCTGAGTGCAGTACGTTCTATAGTTATATCACATAATTATATAACGTGGGTGGCACTCCTCGCGCCATTTCTTAGAAATATAGAAAGCGCATATATATAGCTGCAGCTCGGACTGTCCTGCCGAGGAGTTGATGCTTTATTGTGACTTTCGGTGCTGTAGTATACCACAGCAAGAAACTGTCGACGTGGTACGTTGGGGCGCGCATCACCGCTACTGCAGTCCATTTGGGTTTTTCCTAGACACACGCGCTTCCAGAGGACTACCAATCACTCCACGGCGTTGGAAGGTCCGCGGCCAAGGAGGAAAAGCCGTCCGCCTTCCCCTTCGTTACTCAAGGAAAGACGCCGTGCGAAACTTGCTGGACGCGGCATGTGGCCACGCTTTCGTTGCTGTTCATGCCACCGCAGACGAATACGAAAGAAAGAAATGAAGAGGCAAAAAAGAAACAAAGAAGGGCTCCTTTGTGTACATATACGCTTCAATTGACGTAAGGCGTGCGCGCATTTTCGTTTATTATGTACTTTTACTCCTCTCTGTTTTCCCTCTCACATATTTCTTTTTTTTTCTGTTGTGATGTAACTTTCGGTAACCAGCCTTGTTCGAGTTGCAGAGATGGGTATTTTATTCGCATGTTTTCCTTTCATCATTGTGAGCAGCATCTTACGCGTCTAACGGTGGTAACCAAGGTTAGTTTAGTTAACTCTTTGTACGTTCTTTCTATGGAAACGCCTGCTCTACTAAGGTTAAAACGAATCGGAGAAAAAAATGCCTTCACGTCAGCCAATTTAACTGTACTCGGTGGTAATTCGCCCAAGAAGGGCTCCAATGGTTCTAGTCACGTACGCAGTGGTTTAGAAATTTTGACCGACAACTTCACGTCACACGAGATTTAAACTGATCCGTTCACCAGTTCATTGCATGGAATTTCATCCATTGCTCACAAAATTTTGCAGTTTTATTTTGGTTGCATCTGAACGCATGTCCTAAACGAGCATCCTAATTCCAGGTTGGCCTTCGCGCAAACTACTTCCACACTAATTTACGCAAAGAGGAGGTCAGTTTCACAGCATGAAGGCAAAACATTCGAATGAATACTTATATGTTCACGTTGGCGCCTGACAGCGTTGCTTACCGCTGCCGTGATAAAGAGCCTGCCAGCAGTATTTCTGGTGTTCTCAGTACTGAACGGTGAAACCGAGGAAAAACCATTGGCGTTTACCGAGAGACAAAACAAAATATTTCACCCACAACGGTGGCCTGATGGTGCTCGGCTGCAGGTCGCGGGATCAAACCCGGCCGCTGCAGCTGCACTTGAGATGGAGGCGAAAATGCTTGCGGCCGCATTTTTTATTATTTAAGCGTACTTAAAGACCGCCAGGTGGTCGACATCTCTGAAACCCCCCACTCTGGCGTGTCTCATAATCATATGTATAGCGGTTTTATGATGCCAAACTCCAACAATTATACTATTGAAATATAAGAAAGCATTAACACAGCGTGGCATCGAGCACGAATCGGACGCACACAGGTGTAAGAACGCTACAATGCATGTGCGCGCAACGCACATCCTACGCAGTGGAAGGGAGGAAGGAAGAAAAATAGGAGGAAAAGAACAGCAGGGAGGTTAACCAGCCTATAGGCAGCCGGTTTGTTACCCTGCGCATGGGAGGGGGATGGGGTAAATGAAGGTTAGAGAGCAGAGAAGGGAGAGTGATAAACACAGCACATTTGGCAGCACACGCGCGCACACTCAGTCATAGTTCAGTCTTGTCTTTCGCGGTGTGTGACATTGCTGTTACAGCCGCTTGTTCAAGTCCGCGTGGCGTAGGAATTTGAACAGAGCTTTTGTTACCTTCGCAACATTGACCTGGCTACAGGAGAAATGTCTATGGAGGCCCTCACGCCAGCGTCACGCGTGTGCCTTCAGTGGCAGGACCACATGGCGATGCCAACGGCGCAAGTGTGCCCGGGAAATTCACACATAGAAAACAAAACAAAAGGGCAATACAATCTATAAAGACCGACTTTTTCGTTCACGGTCATCACAACTTGCAGAAGCTGCGCTTGCAGAAGTGCCAATTTTGCTATCTGCAGAGTGGCCGTCGCTTATGTCTATAGGCTTCTGGCGTCCATAAGTAGCCGCGGCTATGACCCAGGTTCTTCTTAACAGCCAGAACTGAAATCCATTTTGGAGTATAAATACGTGCCGACCGTGCACGTAGCTCGCGTACTTCGTTTGGTGTTCGTACTACTTAGGCGAGAAGATGTGCCCGCGCGTGGGTTTACGCCCTTTATTATCGCGCTCAGCGCATCTCGAACTGTTGGCTCACTGAATTCCATTACTGCTCTATTGAACTAGCTTTTAACAATATATGTGGTATTCCGTTCGAAAAGCGTGATATGATTGTGAGGCACACCTTCGTAAAAGACTCCGAAAAATTTGACCACATGGTGCCCTGGCATTGCACCGCGCACGGGCCTCTAGCATTTCTCATCCATAGAAACTTGACAGCTGCGGCCATAATCGAACCGAGCACGTAACCACTTCACCTGAGAGGTGAACCCTAGGAAATAATTTTGCGTATAGGTCTGACGGCATAAAAGCGCGTCAGCATCGGGGTCCCCACGCTGTGCTGTTCAGCCATGTATATGCTGCACATGTAACCATGTAACGCGCTGCACATCGTTACCTTTCGTCTGCTTAGGTGGTTCTTTGAAGTGGCCTGTATGTACTGGTCTCGCAGATTCCACCCCCCTCCCCTTTTTTTTTAAAAATCACCTTTGTGGAAAGAACTGTATACAGAGCACAAGTTTTGAAGCAAAATAAAAATGCTTTCCACCATATATGGTTGTCTTCTCGTGAGTTTGAACGCCAGATGCACTTTCAATCGACCAGAGTAATGGGAGCTCCATCAGCCGGTGGGTCTATTTGAGCGAAAGCATGGACGATAGCGTCCCAGACCGCAAACCAGTGGCGCTTACTTGCTTCGGTGCTTGGGCCGCCTGTCCGTCAGCACGGCCAGCCACCGGTGAGCGACGCTTTGCGCGCAGCTTATCTGGGACAACTTGTTCCGAATCACTTTCTTCTTCTTCGTCGTCGCTCTGCGGCAGCTTCCTGCTACTCGCTGTATTGGGGCCCTTTTTCTTTCTCCGTTGCTAGACTGGCTCATGTGCTCTTGGCATTTGCTTTCCGGGCGCGCTCCGCTGCCCTCTTTCCTCCGGCGCACTGTTGGGAGTAAATGACCTGTAAGGAGAAGAAAAAACGATCAAACTCGCATCTCTGCAATGACCTGACGCTTTGGAATGCACGACGCGAGCGCACTGGCTGCTTGTGCCGACCTGTGCGAATATACGGCCAGCCCCTGCGCGTGACGGAAAGGCGCGATGCCACGTTGGCACCGGACACACCGACACGAGGGTAGTGCTACTGCACTGCGGCGATGGACGTCTTTCATTACTCCGTCGACATTGAATTGTAACTTTCTAGGCACTTAATTTTGTTAATTGTATGCACATTGGCGCCACTCCTCATGCCGCAAATAAAATCGCGATTACTCCCCGATTCTTGTAGCCTGTTATTCGCTTAGTGCTGGTGTCAGTAATGGGTTCGATTGCTGCCAACAGGCTTTGTTCCGAGGCCTAGGGTGTTCGTCTGGCTGATCAGAAAGGAATAAACCTGTCACTTGATATTATATAATATTAGATGCGAAGCATTCTTTGACTAGCCTGTGTAACGCTGTCCCTCCTTCCGCACCGCCCTCCCCTGGCCGCAGGTGTTGGGGCGGTGCCAAGTAGGTCACGCCTTCCCTCGAAGTGCGCGCGCATTGACGTCACACTCTCCCTAGTCTGTCGCCGCTCGCCGCATGTCATGTCACTCGCTTCATCCTCTCCACCATTCGCACGTTCGAGCGCACATTGAGCGATGAGTCTTTCTGCGATCAATCTTACAGAAAACCTAACCCGCCTCCCGTGCCTTTTCATTTCAAACAAACTTTCACTCGAGTAAACACTACACCGAGTTACCCTTCAAACCGTTCTTCCAACGCTAGCGTCGACGCTCGTTTCAACCGAGTCAACGCCATGCGCACCGCTGCTGCTTCGCATTCCATCAGGATTCCCTTCAACGCGATAGCGTTCGAGAGCTCGTGTCGCAGAAATTCCGTCGTGGGCGTCGGCACGGCTGGTTGTGAGCGAAAACTCGCCTGTAAGCCAAAAATTGAGATAGAAGCAAATAAAACAAAGAACGAAATTTCAGGTACCATTGAGGATCGATCCCGGGCCGTTCGCGTGGCAAGCAGGTGTCTTACCACAAAGCCCCGATGTTACTTGACGCTGATTCGGGAAAAACACTACATAAATGCCATGTAGCAGAAGAAGTCTCCTTATCGTAATTTGCTCGATAGGTGTCAAGACGAAAACTATAGCCCATTCGCCGATTTGTTGGCGCATTTGGGAGGCCATCAAACTACGTTGAAAGAGGCCGGTATAGTGCAGCCATCGCCGCTAAAAACACACACAAACTTTCAAACAGCCATTTGTGAGGCATTGTGAGACTCTTCATAGCCTCCGAGATGTCGAGCGCGTGGCGTGTATCTTGGAGGCCATGCGACTCTTGCTTCAAATAAAAAACCTATATCATTCGCGCGCGCTCGCTGGTACAATCTACTGTGTGCGCGCGTACGTACGCGCGCGCGCGCGCGCGCGCGCGCGCGTGTGTGTGTGTGTGTGTGTGTGTAACAAAAGATATTGATAAACATGCTCTTAGCGGTGGAAGGGCGAACTAGGGGCCGGATTTCGCTATCCCGTTCAACTCTTAAAGGCAAGGCT
This sequence comes from Rhipicephalus microplus, assembly GCF_043290135.1. NCBI lineage: Eukaryota > Metazoa > Arthropoda > Arachnida > Ixodida > Ixodidae > Rhipicephalus > Rhipicephalus microplus. The sequence continues at coordinate 206,370,064 of NC_134710.1, read as the reverse complement.
TAAAGGCGAACTCCGGTAAATTTTCCGAGGTCGATGAATCTCAGTGAAATTCGCAGGGTACGTTCCTTGGCACATTTTTGCCATTTATGCCAAATTACAGGCTTTAGAGATGCGCTGATTGTTTGCAAATAAATTTTAAAGATTGCCTCGGAAAGCTCACCTCGCTTGCCAGAATTTTTGGCAACACTGTCTGTGTGACGTCCTGTTTGGCATATCAATGGAAGTGACGCAGCCGATGGCATCCATACTTTGGCCCCTACAGCGTTTATTGTGCTGGCCACAAGGCGACAGCGGCGGTGTTTGGCACGAGTATATCACGGGAAAGCTTTCTTCCTTCTTCTGTGGTGTTCAGCCAGTGCTTCCGTGGTCTGGCTTTCACAGCTTTCATACTTCACGCCAGCGGAACCAGTATACGGCCTCCGGTTCTTGCCAAATAGTACGCCATATGCAGACAGGGCGCCCATTTCGGTTTCGGGTTTGCCCGTTTTTGCTTATTAAAAATTATTTTCGAATTTACTGACCATTTCAGCTATTCGGCTCGTGACAAGAGTGTCTCAGGAACATAGAAACACCATTATCTTGACATGGTCAAAAATCACCGGAGTTGGCCTTTGAGGGTCCCCCATTTTTTTTAGATGTGAAGCAGCTCTTTGACTAGCCGTGTAACGCTGTTACTACGTCCACACCACGCCCGCCTGGCCGCAAGCGTTGGGACGGTGCCAAGTAGGTCACGCCTTCCCTCGCAGTGCGCGTGCGTGACGTCACTCTCTCCCTAATCTGTCGCCGCTCGCCGCGTGTGACACTCGCAAACACTGCCCCTCCCCTGCCCCTCTCTCGCGTCGCAAGGCTGTTTGCTAGTTAAAAACTGACTGCTCGCTCTGCACAACTTTCATTGATCACCCCGTATATGTAGGCAGTAGATCGCGCGTTTTGAATTTAGCGAAGTGTGTCTTAGCCTTCGCTTGATGAGTGCCACCTTCAACGTCGCCGCCATAGCATTGCAAGCGTTAGCGCCCGCCACTTCGCATCTACACATGGTTCCCTTTAGCGGGACATGGTCTTTTTTGCCAATGAACTCGCTACTATCAACACTCCGTGGCAAATGGAACCAGTCGCGTTACATGGATATGGCAGCAAGGTTCGTTTTATTTAAGTGAGTATTATAGTAATATCTCACATTTAGTTTGGAAATGTGCGAACTAAGGACTTTTATAAACGCGTAGCCGATAACTTTCCGAGTTTATCATGTGTATAAGTCTTAACTTTCGCTGTAGCTACAAGTTTCTTCGAAGAGACAGTGTTGATCATAGTGGACTTCCGATTGACGCCACTTTATGCTGCCGGTTTAATATTTATTATCAGGTAGGGAAAACCGACAAGTAACAACGATGTGCATACAGGTAATAAGAATTACATCATTGTACTCACAGAATTAAATTTTTACGCCAAGTGCATTAAAAAAATGTCAAATATATTAGCCTATAGTTTGGGCATGAAGCGTGCATACATGCGCTACATACATGTGCTGCATCGATGCGCTGCATTACACTGCATAAATGTGCTAAATATGCGGTCAACATAACTCTGCAATCTTTCAATGACAGTTCCGGTAAAACTGAGCTGACAGTCGGCTTTTGTTGTTAAATACGAATCACTTGCCCTTCTCCCCCTGAAGTATGATGTACGCATTTGTACGTTTGTACTTTTGTGTATACATTTGCAATAGTATACCCGAAATATTGTAACTGAGAAGTGCTATTAATTGCAAGTACAGATGACAGCTTGTCGCTTGCCTGACACTTCCGCGTATTGTGTGTACATGCAGAGAATCATTACCTAAAAAAACCTCTTTAGAATCAAGGAGCTGTGAAACAGCGGCGTTGGGGCCTGCTTCCTGTCATTATATGGATGTATAGCTTCTGTGGGCATATAGCGTAGATTTCGGGAGTGCGCCTTCCGCACAGTTCTAGATAAGGTCTTATTAGAAACCACTTCGAGCTGAATCATGTTGGTTTGCAGCTCTGGTTTTAAAAAGCAATAACACTAAATAATATAAAACAGCACGCTAGATGCATTGGCAAGACTCGATGTAGTGTACATTGAATGGTAAGGTCTCGAATTCGTCTAGACTTGAAAAAGGATTGGCACAAACTGATAAGCAAGAGGCCAATAATGAGCTAGCGTTGAGGTGGGAAGCACAGGATTTCAGTTTCGCTTCAGATTATAATGGCGACTCTAAGGTAGGAAACCGACGTAACGTTGACACAATGAACGATAATCTGACAAGTATCATAAGGACTGCAATGGAAGTCGAGGTACAGACGTTAGACAGGACCCTGGCCAGTTATCACAATAGACGAGAAAACTCCTAAAAGACGTCAGACCGTAAAAGCCTTTAATGCAACACACAACACACAAAATAGGGCTGGCGGAGCTTTCGAAGTTAATCAATAGGATTAAGGCAGCCGACATAAGATGGTATAACGTGGAGAGAATTGAGCTTGCTGTAAAGAGTGGAAGAAGCCCAAAAGTTGCGAAGGCAACACTGTACATAAGTGAAAATCTGATGTATATGTATTATGAGATAAGGAAGGCAAGGTCACAACCATTAAAGATAGAGTAGTTGAGGTAGCGGAGGAGCTCTACAGAGATCTGTATAGCAGCCGTGACAACCAGGGTGATATCTTCATGCCGGTATCACACGGGCACTTTTAATCGCGATCAGGGCGATCCGGATCGGTTTTCTTGATTGCGATCAACTTTGTGACCGCTGCTACACTGCCCAAGCTAATCCGATTGAAGCTTGGGTCAGAAGAAATGCACCAGGAGGTACTTGCGTGCCGTAAAACATGTCACTGACAAAACTCGGCGTATGATATTTATGCGGAGCCCTTTATCAGCAATGTTATTTGAGCAATAACCGTTCGAACTTCAAAAACTTTGCGTGCCACTAAAGAGTTATTTCATTAATCCATCACTCGATAAAGTTTTCCTTGCACTTACTTGTATTGCTGAGTGAAATTCTCAACCTCCAATATTATTTCTGATGGCCCCCGCTCGTATCCGTCCAGTCGCAGCAAAGCATCAATCTCGTTGTACGCGCCAGAGTTTCACTTCTGGCGCCTCAAGTCTTCCAGTCGCTCCTGCCAGCGGTCGATTTGACCACGAAGTGCGCTTACGTTGCGACGTAGTCGAAAGGTTTGCGGCACTCACACTCCGTTTGCTTCGAGGTTCTCCAACAGCTCCGACAGTGCGAGAGTGGAACTGAGCGCGGAATGTAATGGTCGATTGCTTGTCGTCTGCTTGTCCCATAACTACATGCGATTGATACGAATCTTAGAATATGCAATATTTCAGATATTGTTCTAATTAAAACAGTTTAGAATTTGCTTTTTATAAGCTTGTGGCTGTTTTAAAGTTTTTTTTATTGAACTATGCTCGAGCTTCTTGTTTGTTTTGCTTTCAACAAGCTCGGCCAGGGGGTGCAGACGACACGAAATCGCGATCTCTCAGCCAGATCGCGATGTGCGTATGGCGATAGTCTTGATCCCGATCGCGCCTGATCGCGATTAAAAGTGACCGTGCTGCAGCACCTAATCCGGATCGTGGTTAATCCGGATCGACACTGATCGTGATCAAAAGTACCCATGTGACACCGGTATAAGAAACCGCAATAGCCTAGAAGAACGATACCAGCAGTAACGACAAGGTAAGTAAAGAAAGCCCCACAGAAAATGCAAAGTAGCAAAGCCGCTGGTGAGACTAAGGTAACATCAAACCTGTTGAAAGATGGTTAATGGATTGTGTTAGAAAAACTGGGCACCTTGCATACGAAGTGCCGCTTACGGGAAGGATACCAAAATCTTGGAAGAATGTCAACATGATCTTAATCCATGGAAAGCGGAGAAGACAAGGACTTCAAAAATCACAGTGGCTGATCAGCTTACTATCTGTTGTCTACTGGCTTTCACAAAAATAATAGCTAATAGAATTAAAACAACATCAGCGTTTATTCAACTATAGGACCATGCAGAATTTTATAAGCTTACTCAACAATATGCCATATTTATACTATTAGTCAGGTGATAGACTAATGCGCGGATTACAACCAACCTATATATACATAGCCTTCACAGATTACGCGAATCCATTTGATTCGGTTGATATATCAGCACTCATGCAAGCACTGTGGGATCAGGGCATTGACGAAGCCCATGTATACAGACTAGAAGACATCCACAGCGAATCCGCAGCCACCATAGTCCAAAATAAAGAAAGCTACAGAATCCTATAGCGAAGAGTTTAAGGCGAGGAGACACGATCTCTCTCAAGCTATTCACTGCGTGTTTACAGGCGGTTTTCAGGGCTCTAGATTGGGAACAGCTAGGGATACGAATTAATGGAAACTATCTTAGTAACCTGCGATTAGCTGATGACATTGCCTTGATCAGTAAATAAGGGGAAGGATTACAGCTCATGATTACTGAACTGGACACGGAAAGCAGAAGGGTAGGTCTGAAAATTAATTTGAATAAAACTATTGCAGTGCACAACAGTCTCGGCAGAAAACAGCGCTATGCGATAGGCGGCGAAATGTTGGAAGTTGTAAAGGAATGTGCTTACTCGGGACAGGTAGAAACCGTGAAGCCGGACCATGACAGTGAAATAACAAGAATAATAAGGGTGGAATGGAGCACATTCGGCAAGCATTCTCAAATCATTAATGGTAGTCTACCGCTGTCCCCCAAGAAGAAGGTATATAAGAGCTGCATCTTACCGATGCTTACCCACTGAGCAGAAAGCTAGAGGCTTACAAAGAGAGTTCAACTTGAATTAAGGATGATGTACCAGTCTTTGAAACGCAAATACTTGTGAACAGCTTTTAGACATTCACAAAATTTTATTGAATGATATGAGACTGTACTACTGGGGAGGCCGCTATTCAAAATTGTATCGACGCATAAAGTGGTGCGTTTATTGTACGAACTGTATTTGTATGCACTGTCACTTGTACAATAGGCGTATGTATGACTGTCTCATTGTATTTTGCGTAAAATGGCGAGCTGTACCTCTGCATTCATTCATGCTCTTGTTAAACATTTTATCTTTCTTTGTACAAGACGGCAAAGTCCTCTGAAGCTGGTTCTGCATTTTTGTCTCTATTTCAGCAAAAAGATATATATATATATATATATATATATATATATATATATATATATATATATATATATATATATATATATATATATATATATATATGATCAGAGTTCAGAGTATATATGTTCAGAGATGTTCAGAGTATATATGAATCCGACAGTGTCAAGTTGCTGCTGGAGATGTGTCCTCGGCAAAGAGCGTCTTTAGGATTCACGGGAGCTTGCGCGATTGTCGTTGTCAGAATGTTTCTGACAGATGCATCAGCTATAGGAAAACCGCCTCGTGAAGTGCATACGTTTTCGTACGGTAAGCAAGCACACCACACAAAGAATAAGAACAAAAAAACGTGTTTTTGTGGATCTTACAGGTCTTTGGCTCGAATAATGGAAGAAAAAGCTGCAGCGGTGTATCAACTGACGCACGACTGGGCTCTGGGGATATATATATATATATATATATATATATATATATATATATATATATATATATATATATATATATATATGATCAGAGTTCAGAGTATATATGTTCAGAGATGTTCAGAGTATATATGAATCCGACAGTGTCAAGTTGCTGCTGGAGATGTGTCCTCGGCAAAGAGCGTCTTTAGGATTCACGGGAGCTTGCGCGATTGTCGTTGTCAGAATGTTTCTGACAGATGCATCAGCTATAGGAAAACCGCCTCGTGAAGTGCATACGTTTTCGTACGGTAAGCAAGCACACCACACAAAGAATAAGAACAAAAAAACGTGTTTTTGTGGATCTTACAGGTCTTTGGCTCGAATAATGGAAGAAAAAGCTGCAGCGGTGTATCAACTGACGCACGACTGGGCTCTGGGGATATATATATATATATATATATATATATATATATATATATATATATATATATATATATATATATATATATATATATATATATATATATATATATAGAGAGAGAGAGAGAGAGAGAGAGAGAGAGGGGTCAGTCTTCAATATAAACGTCGACGAACAAGCAGTTATTTAGAAGCATGCACTCTTTACCTATTTTCTCGTGGCAACCATTGTCGCAAGACAATAGCCTATTGTATTATTTCTGTGTGTATATCGAGAGAAGGATAATTTTATATCTGACAGTGTTTCACTCTAGACCTTACAAAAATAGGACGAACAGCTTGGCTGGACTTTCCCATGCTTTACGCACACAAATACAGGGTAATAGTTAACAGGAACAGCACAAAGAACGATAGACAGCTGGGCTATAGTAGGTTAGGATTCATCGTTAGCGAACTTAAGGCGGGGAAACGCAGACACAAGACAAGAACGCAACACACATGCTGACTATAAACAAAGTGCCCACTGTGGTGGAAAGTAGGCAAAACTTATCCGACCATGCCCACATGTGGAAGCGCCACCTTTAATTTTGGCATACATGGGTTTCTACGCCTGACATAGCAACTTAAACATTTTATTTATTTTTTATCTAAGTTGATCGAGCTTGCCCCACGCATGTGCTTCTACTGCTATAGATATGCCAGGCCTCAGCAGCTAGACTCGTATCTTCACTCTTGCGCCTTATAACTAGAAACCGGAACTTATGGTACGAAAAATGAATGGTTTAGACGCCTATAATAGGCCCTAAAACTGTCATTTAGGCATAAATAGGCGTTAAAAGCTTTTCTTTAGGCATATATACTTCAGTATTGTACTCAGGACAATTATTCAACTGTAAAAAACACAGCAGGCAAATTCTGTGCTTTAGGAAAGCTACTAAATTTATATTTTTTATGAAAAGGAATAGCAAAAAGCCCAATCATTTGAACAGATTTAGGTGAAATCTGAGGTAATTTGACATTATGGGAAAGGCTGTGAAAACAATGACAAATCAGCATCACCTTAAGGTTTTTTTTCGGGCTTGAATTGTGCTTCTTTTAGTCAGTATTTGCTTTAATTGCATCCTAAATATTTGAATCAGCAGTGCTAGAAACTTCAGACACTTGCTTTAGCACATAAATAGTGGGATTATTTCTAAGACAGATTTCAACTTTGACAGAACGCTGTGAGCGACCAATCTATTGGGGACGAGGCAAATCTTTCCTGCGTGTCCGAAAAAAAAAAATCTGGGTATCCATAAGCTTCGCGTTCAACGCGATAGCGATATTCTGTCCCTGGTGGGTACTTCAACCACTTAGTACATGATTTTTATTGTATAATGTTACTCGAGAAGCTTAAATTGTGGATTGCTATACAGTGTAAGCAATAAAGTTCAAAGTGGCTTGTGGCAGTGAAGCTTTCGCATATGACTGTATTCTGTGTAATGGGTGGATGCGAGTTCTGTGCACGTGAGTTCACAGATGCAGATATAAAAATAACAAAAGTAATCTGTGTGCCCGTGGAACGACCAGAAAATACATGTTATTCGCGCAGATTCAGTGGTTATTTGACTAAATTAGCAGTTGCGTTACCAATTTTCGGAGCCTTATGCCTATGCGTGCTTCAGAGTGGACATCAAACTCAAAATATTGTTGACATTTTTAATGTCTTCTTCCCCGCTTTCCACACAGACTGTTTCTCTATCGACGGAGTAGCGCTGTGATCCACTGGTCCATAGACTAACAAGGACGCTTTATGGCTTCTTTTTATTCCGCATTGCTAGGTAGACTTCCGACAGCTTCTGTTATGAAGAACATAAATGCCAACAAAACTTACGTGTAGGCTGTAGGCGGCAGCGCTAGCCTAGCTTAGTCTGATTAGAGTACGTTGTAGCTACATGTACTCTAGCCTCCGAAACGCAACCGCCATGTTGCATTACTCTCGAACCAAGCAATGAAAATCTTTTAGGGGGGCCCGCTAGCGCCATAGATGCCAGTTTTGGTTTGCCTCGCTGGGGTACAAGTCCCGCTCATGTAAAGGCGCGTTCAAAGTGCGACATTATCGGAGCTTGGGCAAACGTCACATGCGTCGGAGCGCATTGGCCGAGTCTGATCATACGTTCGTTGTGGCAGTGCGTCGACTTATGATCTGTTGTCGCCAACATGGCACAGTGTATGCGCGCGTCGACCCTACGCCAAACCATAATCGCACCTTACCAGGAGCTAAAAACATGAAAAAAAAACTAGCATGCTAGGCACGTGTTGTTAATATGGCCACATTAATTGCTTCTTGTTTTTCGCCATACGAACAGCTCATTTAAGTAAAAAAGCTTACTGGACGAACGCGGAAAGGCATTTCTAGGCACTGAAAAGCTGATATAGGCACCAACCTCAAAATAGGCACTTATAGGCCCAATAAATGTATGATTAAATGTTTCTCATCCCTTAGTTTGTGTTTATATGTTAAATAGGCTCGAAACGGACTCCAGGAAAAAAATAGGCATTTTGCCTAAAGTTCCTGTCTTTACTTATAAGACTCTGCATTCACCATATTTTGGCGCGCATGCATTAACACACTACACACTGTAATGAATTATTCATGGTGAGCCTCCGGTTAACGGCCTCTTCATGCGCCTCTCATATGAACACAGCCGTCATCTGTTCTCCGAAGAAGCGGTCGCGGGTGAAAGGAGGGAACCCTTATATACCACACAAGTACGGGAGCATGCCATTTCACTTGTTTTTTTTTTTTAAAAAAAGAACTGTCAGTCCACTTTTTATCTGTTATCCACTACTCTCTCTGCTCGTCGACGCATATCTTACTCTCCGGCAGCGCACATGTCATTGACAGTCGTAAAAACAACATTAACGTCGCATCTACTTAATACTTTCTCTACCTTATGTGATAAGAAATCGATGTAAGGATTAGCTTCAATTCGCTTCTTCTCCAGTCATTTTCGGACCTGACAAAATTTACTAAGAGTTAAGCATAGTCAATTTCTTAGTCTACAAAAAACTGCTGATTTTCCGCCGTCTACAGGAGAGAACCAGCAGCTAGTAAACAGCATCACCGGGTTTGCAAAAACGACGTCAGGCAGAATGAAAAGAAAATGAGTACCAAATAATTTCACTCTAAGGAGCCCCTCTTCAGCGGTGGCCTCATCTGCGAGGCTGGTGTTCAAGACGAGAAAGCGTCGCGGCTTGCACCACAGCGCACTTACCGCGTACTATGGCGGGGCATAGAAGACGACGCCAGCCTGAAGCAATGTATTTATGAAAAAATAGCAATTTACATAACGTGACTGAAATGGGTCCCAAAAATTTCACCTCAGCTCTTGGTTTGCCAGAGCACTACCGACCGTGACCGCCCTCGATATTCGGAAGGGGGAGGCCGTTTGCAGCGCTCCCCTGCCCCGCCGGTAGATACGCCTGTTATATATAGGTCCTAGCGAGGGTCCTTTACACGAACACTATTGTGTAAACACGTGAGCACATTATTATTATTTTTTCATTTTAAAAAGTATAGCGCAAGAAAACAATGACACGAGAAGGAACAAGAAAACCAGACGAGTGCCAAGTTAAAACTCGCTTGTACGCTTATATTGTTCTGAATAAGATTGGCTGAAACAGTTTGGTTTCAAGCCATGGCTTCAAGCCAATTTGCAGACCAATATGACCAGTAAAGCGAAGAAGTGGGCTTTGCGGTCCTCCTGTACATGGATCTGATCAGCTTCGTTACGCTTTCACTTAGACGCGAGGCGTATAGAAGGCTATAGACATAATAAAATATATTCTTTCGGACGTGTTTTATTGTGCGATTGAGGCATTAAAACAGCGTTGTTTAAATTAAATTGCCTTGTTTAAGCCCTTTAGTAAAAAAAAAAAAACTCATTGAGCAATCTCGGATTTGTAATCAATTCTGCCGATATTACAATTCTGCTGGTTCTTGAGCTCTAATAAGGATTGTGTATTTAAAATCGAATACGACACGGTCAGGCGTCTTCACACAAAGTGAAAAGTAATGGGTGATTCCACGAGAGATCGACACGGGTCCAAAAGTTAATATTTTAGATTTCATTGAGTATTTTATATTTCGTGCACCTCTCACCAGGTAGCCCGAAAGTCAACTTCGTTTTATTAGTAACGGCATAACTTACGAGAAAAAAAATATCAGACTTCACCAACACGGAGGCACCAATTTCGTCACCTGTCATTTTCGAAAACTGCAGATGCTATAAAAATACAAATATTTTTGTTTCAAGGAAGATATTTTTTACCTGAAATGCATGTCTAATGAAGAATGAATTCATACGGTTTCATAAGGTTGTACGAATTCATAAGTTTGTAGACCTTAAGAAAATAGCTTTTAAAAATGTCTAATTTTGCGACGGTTTAAAATAAGTTACATATTCCCCATTTCTTTTCTCCGAAAGTAATGCAAGCAGCGTTTTCAAACTTGACACGTTTTAAGAATATAGTGTGTTAATTAGGTATATCAATTATTGCTGCCGTAGGGCAAATGTAAATTTTTATATATATCCTCAAAGTTCTCATATTGGCAAAAGTGTACTCCACTGAAATTTGAATAATAAAAAAAACCCCATCTTCGATTTTTCCAAAAATCTCGTAAATATCGTAAAATCGCTAAAATCTCGCACTGTTGATACTTGTGTGCAAGTATCCACAGTGCGAATGCAAAACTGAAATATAGTACGTTAAAATGAATGTCACAATGTTTTTGTCGATAAAATTACGGGAGGCGTAATCTTTGTCCCTACTTTGAACCATATGATCTAAAGCATTGCCTCCGAGATGTGGTGCACAGCAATTAATCTGTAGAGCAGATAAGGGATGACAACTTGCCCTAAAGCGTGTTGTTCAGTCTAATGCGGTAGTCTTCGTGCCCCAAGTGATAAAAATTTGTTATGAATCCTTTATGAACTCATTCAACATTCAATTCTCTTACCCAACGAGTTGCAAACACATGGCCATCACAGCAGCTCCATCTGTGTGTCTGTAATGGAGAGGAACCACATATTAGAAGTCTCAGTGCTCTACGTATAAGAGTGAATTCAGATGCTGTAGAATATAGTGTTCAAAATAGTTACTCCTATCTGCTAAAACAGCCTTTCTTCACCAAATGCGGTCACGTTTACACGCGTTTGAAGCTCATTGCGACTTTTCCGTTCCGATTTCTAGATTTCTCAACTTATCAGCGCATTCTAGAAAAGCTCTGATTTGTACCACGAATATTGTCGCTAAAAACAAAATAATGCAACATGTTTTTCTATATTACTGTATGATGGCCTTCGGTTGTCTATTTACGAGTTTTTAGGAAAAATCGAAGATGGGGTTTTTGTATTATTCAAATTTCAGTGGAGTACACTTTTGCCAATATGAGAACTTTGAAGCAATATATAAAGATTTACATTTGCCTTACGGTAGCAATAATTTATGTACCTAATGAACATACTATATACTTAAAACGTGTCAAGTTTGAAAACGCTGCTTGCATTACTTTCGGAGAAAAAAAAGGGGAATACGTAACTTATTTTAAGCTGTCGCAAAACTAGACATCTTTAAAAGCTATTTTCTTAAGGTCTACAAACTTGAAACCGTATGAATTCATTCTTCATTAGACAAGCATTTCAGGTAAAAAATATCTTCCTTGAAACAAAAATATTTGTATTTTTATAGCATCTGCAGTTTTCGAAAATGACAGGTGACGAAATTGGTGCCACCGTGTTGGTGAAGTTTGATATTTTTTTTCTCGTAAGTTATGCCGTTAATCATAAAACGAAGTTGACTTTCGGGCTACCTAGTGAGAGGTTCACGAAATATAAAATACTCAATGAAATCTAAAATATCAACTTTTGGACCCGTGTCGATCTCTCGTGGAATCATCATTTGTGAACTCCTATACCGTTACAAAGTTGGGATGTTAAGCCTGTGTATATTGCACCTTCCGCAACCAGTGACCGGCACCGCCACCTCATAAGCTTTTACTATTTTCCTAAAATGAGCTTTTTTGGACTACGGAAGCAGCAGCGACGAAATGGGACGTGCTTGCTTTCTCGAGCGAACCTGCAGGGGCCGACGACAAAACGATAGGACGACACATATCGAAGAGCTGGAGGCCAAATTGCTGCAGGCCCGTGTGTTCAGATTTGGGTGTACGTTAAAGAACTCCCCAGGTGGTCCAAATTTCAGGAGCCCTCCACTACGGCGTCTCTCATAATCATATGATGGTTTTGGAATGTTAAAACCCCACATATCAATCCTTACCACTGTCCCCTTGGCGGCTGAGAACTTCTTCCCAAGTGATACGGGTGAAGAAACGTAATAGTGCATTAAAGTGTCGAGCGCGAACAATGATTATCTAAGGAACTGAAATGATTTGACAGCTTCATCAAATTAAGCAAGTATGCCGCAGTTATGGTTCTCGGATGCCTACATGAAGGTCACATGTTTTATTCTGAGGCCACAGCGGTTGCGTCCGATGGTGGCGATACTCTAGAAGCTCTCGTACGGAGCAATATCAGTGCTTGTTAAAAAAAACAACAGATAGTCAAAATTTCTGAAACTTTTCGTTGCAGCGTGCCTCCCAATCAGATGGTCATTTTGGCACGTAAAAGTCCGGATATTATGTATATCCAATTGAAGCGCTTACTCTACACAGTGTTTTTACAATATTTATGGAGAGTAATCTCATACGAATTCATACGAGAGCTGCATCAATGGCTGTTGAGCCAGCATTGGACTGATGTCATGGATTTGGGAAACTCTTCAAATGGGCTTTGGACTAGGCAAAGTTACCGTTTTCAACAAAATATTGTTTTAGGCGCGACAATTCATTCGCAGTGTTTGCGCGTGTACGCGGAGCCTTGGTTTTTTCGTTTAGAAAAGAAGAAGTATTCCAAAATTTGATACAGTAAACGAAAGGGTATGCCGTAAACAAAACCACAAGAACGTCACAGGCCGCAATCGCAAATATAAGACAAATCCTCCTATTATACGCATACCTTTGTAATGGCGTTTGAATGCTCGCAGCACCAGATCGAGCCCCCTCAGATGAAATAAGCATGCAGATTTTATGCTAAGAGAGCATCTCAGGAAGACTATGTAGCCATTTTATAATTTTTGTAAAGGTTATCTGCATTTCTCATTCACCATTAGTTCGCATGGAGCCTCGAGTCTCTTTCCAGGGCAACGAATGAATATAATCAAACGAGAAGAGTTTCTGTATTCGATTTGCAAAATATACTAGAATTATTTGTACAAGCTTGCTTACATTCACGTTTGGCTCAGCGCTTTCGATAATGAGGGACCCATGGATAGAACTCGGTAAAATTAACGGGAGTTCCTTTCAACTTTTTTTCTTCGCTTGTGAACTCTCTTCGCTTGTGTAACTTTTTTTCGCTGTCTAACGTTTTCTTTACCGTGCTCCAGCTCACTTCGCCGATTGGCTGCACATGGTGATAAATTACGCATACTGCGTTGTAGCCCGGAAGCTTTCTATCAAGACGGTGTGTTGTGTTGTGATGAAACGTTCTTGTCGCCAACGTTTGAGCTTACGCGCGAATTTCACCGAAAGACATGTCACAAAAGCTGTAGGTTGGACGCATTGGTGATGACACATCTGTCCGTATAGACGGAAACAGCACGCTAATAACATCGGTGCATGTGAGAGCTGCTTTCTGTGGCAACCTAGGAAGATAGCGCAAGTGGATTGCATGTCACATCCTCCCTTTTCAGTTGTATTCTCTGCAGACATCGCCAACCACTTATACTGTGTCAAAGAAACGTCCAGTGTAGATACATGGAGTGTCATAATTGGGCTGTACCCATGCACAGAGACGACCAACAAGATAAGCCGTCAGTTGCACACGTGTAGTAGTGCCAGCGGAATGGAGGCGCGAATGGAGACGTACGCGATTGCTCGATCTTGTCTTCGTTTGAATCGGGCAGCCTTAACCCTGATTTCGGCGCTTTCCGGACGCCAAAATTAAAACATCCAACAAAACTGCCCTCGCTCCTCCTTCCCCGTCCGCGCCTCCGGTGATCTCGTCCCAGCCTTCCCCATTCCTACTACAAATAGCGTCGAACGAAACGGCCCTATAACAAGATTGCTCGAGCGGAAAATAAACTCGGTCGCCGTGACCGAGTTGCCCGATGCGGCCGTGGGTGGCTGCTCACAAAGAGGACGTTTGAACGCCATCGATCAGGCGAAGACGGACTATGGCGGGAGATTGTCAAGGGCTGAGCGTGGGCGAACATATGGGAATAGTCGACCTCCACCTGCTGTGGCGACTCTACATGTTAGGTTCAGGTCGTGTAGAAAACGAAGGTGTGACTAGCGAGGGCCACAGACGGTCGAGCTGATCGACTTGCGAATGACAAGGATCGTACAGCCGCGATTGACTGAGCTGGCCTTCTGTCAGAGCCGGGGTCGGAACGAAAAGGAGAGATTCCGGAAGAGCCCGTGAAGCTGCGTTCGGAGGAAAGGGCACTTCCTCGAGATAGGAAGTGCCGCCTTGCAGAGGTGGCCTCCGGGCGCAGAACTGGCGGCCACGAGTAATAAAGAGTGGGTCTACGCTGCAGTTTCATGCACTTGGCGAAGTGGTGGCTTACGGAGGCAATTACGCGTCCAACGCCAGAAGCGTTCCACCTTGCCAAGTCGTCTTTCTAAATATGGGCCTCCGAGCGACCTCGGTGGCCTTTAATCATGATGGCCAGTACACGACTTTCATGAGTTATCATAGCTCATCCGCATTGACTTCTTCAACATCTTGCTTCGACAACGTGCTTTAAACGTCCGCCTTGAATGTTGACGATAATGTCTTCAGGGAATCATTAGAGTTAGCGCAGTGAAATTTGTAGGAGTCGACTGTCACTGTCAAGCTGGCACGACGACTCAAATGTCAAGAGTGATACGCGGAACGAGATGCATGTATAGTATATAACTAGGTCGGTTATCAGAAAATTAATAAACGTCGATCAATCTATATGCAAAACTTGATAGAATTTTCAACAGGGCGTCTTTCTAGATATGCCGCGAAGTTGATAGAAGGAAGATACGTATGTCACTGGCGTTATGGGCGTGCTGATGAAAATATTAATGTTTCTGGTGCCTTGGCAGCACGCATCAGGATATAATTTTACTTTAATTGTATGGAGGTTACCAATATTAATAATATTATGTTGAATTTTACGTTCCAAAACCACGATATGACTATGAGAGACGCCATAGTGGAGGGCTCCGGAAATTTTGACTAGCTGTTGTTCTTTCACGTGCACGGGCATCACACAAGGACCTCTACCGTTTTGCCTGCATCAAAACGCGACCACCGCTGCCGGAGTCGAACCCGACCTTCGGGTCAGCAGCGGAGCACCATAGTCACTGATCCACCGCTGTGGACGAGGTTTCCGATGCTTCCACGTATGGTAAAAGATTTAGCTGTTCAATTAAATACCCGTGTAATTTAAGCAAAGCGTGTTACAGAAATCTCAAGGTTCGGGGTGCATGGGGGTCACCGAAGGAAATTTTGTAAATGTCGGAGCTTGTAAGGCGCTCCATGAAAAAGCACCCGGTTGGTTTAACCAGACAGTTCAACGTAAGGATTTGAAATCGCGCATGATTGCAAGATACCTCTGCGCGCAGCACTCATTGTAGCACTTATCTGTTTGATTTGTTAACTTCAGAGCTAAAATTTGTAACGAGCCGCACGTCAAACTTCGCTGATTTAGGCGCAGTAATTGAGATGATCCGCTGGGGGTGAGAGCGAGAGTCACTGTTGTGAAGCTCCACTTAAATGGTGAAGCCTTTTTTCGTGAGGAACGACATACGATGTCGAAACCTTCTTGTTTTATGACGAGCTTATGTGGAACTTGTGTTGGGATTGGACAGATTCGTAAAAGCCTGTTGGTTTTATTTCGCATATAGTTATTTGCATACTTAACTTCACCCGGACGCCTCACTCAGAGTGAATGGGCTGTGCCTCCAAGAATGCGCGATTACTGCCGCGTATTTATTTAGGCGTGTCAGCCTAGTGCGGCTCGGAACAGGAAGTTGACCGCTGTCCGACGCACGCTCAGTGCTGGAATAATGATCCGGTGAAAGAAAGGAGAACGTACACACCCGAGACGATAAAGGTGTCAGTATGGCTCACGTGAAACCGGAGTGAAAGAAAGCGGAACACTACCAGCAGCCTAACGCCTAAAGCAAATCAAAAGGGGAGCAAACTGTAACAGGACCTGCCGAGCCGAACCATTGGAGACACTGCGCTACAGGCACGATGAAACTTGTTACCTTTTTTTTTCAAAAGCGGTGTTAGACACGTTCGTACGAGAAAATACGGCATGGTGTTACCGTAACTTGCTAAAACG
Source organism: Rhipicephalus microplus (assembly GCF_043290135.1). Taxonomy (NCBI): domain Eukaryota; kingdom Metazoa; phylum Arthropoda; class Arachnida; order Ixodida; family Ixodidae; genus Rhipicephalus; species Rhipicephalus microplus. The sequence continues at coordinate 206,353,667 of NC_134710.1, read as the reverse complement.
CCCTTCTGATACAATTCCCGGTCGAAGTTGTGGGGAAGATGGAATCTTGAAGCGATGAGAAACCCTCGGAACATGGGTTGTCGCTGGTGGCAACGTTCCGACTAACGTGCTCGTATTCGTCAATTAAGCCTGCACCGGGTTCTTCAAGTTGCAACTCTTCTTCAAGTTGCAGCTCCAAAAAAGGGAAGTCGGCTTGTCTAAACGCTGGATACAGCTAAAATCCGTATTTCGAGGATTCCTCATGGTGCCGATCCTGGTGGCTTCAGACAATCCGGGTTCGAGACATATCGTTAGCGAAGACAGCTGGCCAACGGCGAAGACTATGTGCGAATGAAAAGGTTTGGGAATTGGGTGCCTGCGTTTCGTAGAGGCAAAAATTGAATGTGTTCGCTTGATAGTTTGGAAAGCTACGTTTACCTTTGTCTCACTAATGGTTGCTCAAAAAACACTTGAAGACTACGTCGTTGCAGTTGTGTTAGTGGCAAAGACAACATTCATTTGAGACAGGCCACGGTAGCAGCTACTCCTCCCGGGACGTGTGCTGTTGCTGTGTGCAAAGTCGAAGTTTCGATTGCCCTCCACAGCCGCACTTTGAGTTGACACTTTCGTTACCACGCCCATTAAAATTGATCACAGGTGATCAACGCTTTTCGATTGTCGATTTCGACATGTTCAATTTGTTTGTCGAGCACCCAGCACATTCTGGTAGTTAGTACAACCGCTCACATTTCAGAATCATTTTCATTTTGAGTTTGCTCGTTTGGGCTACATAGTGATTTTTGACAGTTGTTTGCACGAACCAATGTGTGTATAATATTGGAAAAGTGCACTAGGCTGGCAAACTTGACAGAAGTACATGCTCCTCGTGATTATGCTACAGTAACATCGAAGTTCTATAATAAAATTAACGTTTGCAAGTCAAATATCGAATTTAAGTGTTAGCTTGGCAATTTGGCAGTGTGGAGTAGTGATAATTGCCAGATTTTATACCAGCTATTCAATAGAGAGTGGTTGCTAGGATTCAGGGAAAATTAATTCTACAAAAAAATATTCTGAAGGTCTGCTGCACGTTGAAAGTGTCAAGGTGTCCTTTTCAACCAGTTTGGAGCAGTTTTTGTTTTGCTTCTATTGTTATATCAGACACAGGGTCGTATCTGGTGTCCACTAGTTCTCCTATGGTGTAAATGGCACGCGCGCATGCGTGCGGCCCAGCACTGCAAAGCACATGGCCTGCTTGAAATTGTCTTGCAATCTCACCTGAATTGAGTGAAGATGAGCTTAGAGTTCGACGATAACAGCACTTCAGCTTCAAGTTTTATGGCGGCTTCGTTTGGCGGCAGCCTGAGACATGGGTTTGTTCTGTTTACGGCTTCAAGTTGTCTTCTCCCCCACAAGTGCGTAGCTGCCGACCTCTGCGCACAACCTTAAAGTCAATCTGGTTAGTTTTGAGGTCCACACTTCGCTAGGGAGCGGTGCGCTGGCGCCGGCTGCAGAGCTTCTCCTAACGACAACAAGGCCACCGGAGCACATCCTGGCCCAGACTGCGGAGCAGTACGAAACGTTCTACAACTGCGTACGATATTGTTCTTTTTTTAATGCGATGTGCAAAATACTAAAAAATATGCTTGCACGCATATTCGTACGGAGGCATTTGAATGCATATGCCTATGCGGAGTGAGCTGGCTCATGGAAAGAGGAGACGCTAGATTGAATAGTGAAGTTCATTGGACACTTTATTTATAAAGCGATTATTCACAACACAGACATCTGTCTATATTTGAAGACCTGGAAGTTCCTATCGCCAAAAAAGCAAGAAAAATAACTGTGGAAAGTGAACGAGTTCACTTGTTTCTAACAAAAAAACAAGCAATGCTTCACCAGTTGGCACAAGCAACAAAGCAGCACATTGGTTCTGACTACTCTCTCCATTTGAATTGAAACGTTTTGTACAACATTTATTAGTTTTATACTGGTCCTGAGTCAGTTATCCTCAAATTGTATATTCAGAGTTTTCTTTGTTTTTTGAATATTTTTGCATTTATAGTGTTTTTTATGATACTGTTTACCAGCTGGCAACCAAAAATTGCAAACTCTTCACATTTTCATTTCATGCAAAGTGTTTTGGTTTGTTTATAAGATATATTTTGTAGAACAAGCATTTAAATGTGCAAACTGATATGCCACATTTTGTGCTTTAGCTGTTTTAAAACTGGAAAAAAACCAGCTTTCCGAGACATGTGAAAAATAACCATTTTCGTATTGTAACGAAACAGTTAAATCGAAATGCGAAAAAAAAGGGCAGGAAATGGTCCCGTATAATTACATTTAGGTCCACGTTAAGGAACTCACATCGTCAAAATTGTTTTGGAGCCAGCGGCTTTCTAAAATTACACCCCCCGCTTTGCGCTATGGTACATGTTGTATTTTTGTGAAATTTGTACCAGATGATGTGCCGAGTGGTTTAGTATAATAGAAAAGGTATATTAAAGTCGGGTTATCATCTCATGGTCAAACTGATTCCCATAGTCTTGTGGAACCTGGTAATATGTGTAACTGTACACTTAGGTCAAAAACAGCATACATCTCTCGAGGAATGGACTTCAGGCCCATACATCGTTCACCACGCCTGTTTCACGGCGCATTTGCTTCTAGTTTCTCGAGGGAACGACATGGGTGGGGAATCGGTCGAGGGGCCCAATGTTTGTTATAGTCACAGCTGTCGTATGAAGCAACCTTCGAGAGAATGATGGTCCCGCTCCTACAAGGATTTAAATGGTCGACATGTTTGTGTTACCTGGACGACGTGATCATTTTCTCACCTACCTTTGCAACCCACCTTGAACGCCTTTCGACCATTCTATCCATATTTCGACGGGCCGGCCTGCAGCTCAATTCCTCCAAGTGCCACTTCGGTCTTCGTCAGATTACCGTATTGGGTCACCTTGTTGACGCTGCCGGCGTACGGCCAGACCCGGCGAAAGTACGCGCTGTAACAAACTTCCCGTCTCACGCGCTGTCCATGATGTTCGCAGTTTCGTGGGCCTCTGCACCTACTTTTGCCGGTTCGCGAAAAACTTTGCGGCCCTCGCACGGCCACTCAATGACCTTATCAAACAAGACGTCCCATTTTGTTGGAGCCCTCTTAAAGCTGATGCCTTCTCTCAGCTAATCACCGCTCTAATGACACCTCCTATTCTTGCACATTTCGACCCCGATGCTCCTACAGAAGTGCGAACAGACGCGAGTGGTCACGGAATTGGTGCAAATTTGGCGCAAATTCAGCGTGGCAACGACCGTGTAATCGCGTACGCAAGCCGTCTGCTTTCTAAGTCTGAACGCAATTATTCTATAACAGAACGGGAATGTGTCGCTCTTGTTTGGGCGGTTTCGAAATTCCGTCCGTACTTGTATGGCCGCCCTTTCCGTGTCATCACAGACCATCACGCGCTGTGTTGGCTTTCTTCTCTGAAGGACCCCACTGGACCAATTGGTCACTGGGCATTACGCCTACAGGAGTATTCCTACTCGGTTGCTTATAAGTCTGGACGTCTCCATCTGGACACTGATTGCTTATCCCGCTACCCTGTTCATCAGCCCGACGAACCAGACATCGAGCTTAGCCTCAGCGTCATGTCAATCTCCCAGTTTCTTCATATTGGTGAAGAACAACGTCGCGATGCTTCTCTGCGACAAGTGAGAGCAAACAAGGGTAAGATATCTATTATCTTAATTGAATTGTACCAGTTATAAGCTAAAGAAAAATAAAAGAGGGCATTTACTGAAAAATTTGTTGGCAGTGGGAGCTGTGATTGCATTCACAGCCTATACATATGTTTACAGGCGCCCAACATTAAAGTGCAAGAATCATCTATAGCTGTCACTGTCCACGTTCTCAGTGTAGTTCGCGCAGATGACACTGGTATTAACTCTCTGTTGCGCACATCTAAGACAAAAAAATGGTGCTTCAACAAGCGCTCCATGTTTCTTAATAATCTATTGTTTTTGTAAAAATTCTGCAATGTATTTTTTCACCTGTACACTGTTTAGCTTTTAGACCTTCAGTATTGTGCAGTGTTTGTTTTCTTCATGCGTTCTGGTTGTGCCCTTGCTTTAAATGATGATATGTAGGGTTTAACGTCTCAAAACATCAAATGAATATGAAAGACGCCTTAGTGGAGGGCTCCTAAAATTTCGACCAACTGGGGTTTTGTTAGCGTGCACCCGAATCCGGCTCTCGCTTTGAGCATATATGAGTGCACTGCAGGTGTGGGGATGTACTGAAGAAGAACGGTGAATTGGTTGAGTTGGTTAATGTACAGTCCTGGTGAAACGTTCCCACGTGACGCTTCCATGGAAATGCATGGGATCGTGGCCTGGGAGCTTTTGACACCTTCCGCCTCCTTCCCCTTCCCCCTCTGTACGTTTTAAAGAGTTTAGTGTGTGGTATAAGAGGAAAAAAAAAATGACCAGATATAATGTACGCTTTTATCGGCAGATTTTTTGTGCTGTGGTTACGACCACGTGAACCTTTGTGTGTTCTTTTTCATAACAAATTTCTTGGTTATATGTTAAAACGAATGGAATATGCCCGGCACTCCTGTATACGTGCCACCTTCGTGGCTTTTATATAGTACAAAAAACATTTGCAGAGTTGCGATCAGATGCAAGAGAAAAGCACAGACGGGTCCATTGTAGGCGAAAGGCTGTGGCATCTCATTGTCGTAGTTCGGTGTCTAATCAAATTTGGTGGTTTCACAGGCGATACTGGAGGTTTCCTCGCCCTTCTACTTGTGACAAGTAATGTCACCTGACGCACTTTTGTGCCATTCACTTCTTTTGGAAAATAGCCCCGCCGCGGTGGTCTAGTGGCTAGGGTACTCGGCTGCTGACCCGCAGGTCACGGGTTTAAATCCCAGCTGCGGTGGCTGCATTTCCAATGGATGCGGGAACGTTGTAGGCCCGTGTGCTTAGATTTGGGTGCACGTTAAAGAACCCCAGGTAATCGAAATTTCCGGAGCCCTACACAACGGCGTCTCTAATAATCATATGGTGGTTTTGGGACGTTAAACCCCACATATCAATCAATCTTTTGGAAAATAATACACAAAATGTTGAAGCAAACACCACAAGACAAAGGAATTATCTTAAATGTTTGCAAGTTCAAGGTAGCGCACAATCAGTGAATAGAATATTGCTATGGGCCAGTTCCCCAGATAAGCAAGAAGCTCCTGATGTGGTTGGCTAGAAGGCAACTATTCTTTAGCTAGCACTGCATTTTCGTGAACCGGGCGGCTTATCAGTTGGTAAACGTATCTGTATGTAGGTTATGCACCCATATTCCACGTAACATTTTTGTTGCGTGCGTGTTGCCTGTGACCATCCCCCCAGCTTCGCATAGATGGTTACTCGAGCCTGTCATCGTTGCCTCGGACGAAGAGACCTCATCTAGACCGCCCACATAAGCTGGTTCACAATATGACGCAGTGTCATCCTCAAATCTATACAGCTGTCAGGTTGTAAAACATGCGTTTCATATGTGGCAGTTAGAGCACATGACTAACTGGTTGCGGATAGGTACCTACGCCCATCTGTGCCTATACCACTCTCAGGAGATCAGTAAAACGAATACGTTGGCGCGTTATTGCGCCACGGAAAATGGTACGCTAGACGCCGTACTGCATATGTGAGCAGCTGTTGGTACCTGGGACACATTACGTTTCCGTTCGCAATCCGGCAGCGATGCTGCACTATGTTTCACTTGAATATGACAACAGGTGCGCCAAGGAACAACGCGCAATGTAGCCGTAGTTCCAAGAGATAGTTGCGAGGCGTGGTGTCACAACCGCGGAAAATAGAATTGTGGCTCAACGTCATTGCACTTGCGCAGGCGTTTGGCACGTGTACAAGCACTCTACGAGCTTTAGAAGCCTTCGCGAAAAAGTGAACATAAATCCAAAGTGGACGTGCGCACGCACGCACGAACGCACGAACGCACGCACGCATGAACGCACGAACGCACACACACACACACACACACACACACACACACACACACACGCACACGCACGCACGCACACATACACAAACACACACACACACACACACACACTGCTGCGCAAACGTGTTAAGAATAATTTAGGAACATCTTGACCATACAGTCTTCATCATAGTTATGCTGAAATGTACAATAAAATAAGTTTGATTAGAGGGCGTCTTTTTTGTACGACACAATAATAATGAAAACCAGTAGATAATGCATCCAAGCTAGACATAGAGTACGTTAATTATGGATGGGCTGTCCTGTACACTGCCATGAATGGTCACTCTGTCTTTTTTTTTGCTAGCTCTCTTAGTGTTTCTGTACTTTTTCTGTCTCGTCTCTCTGTTTTGGAAAGAAATTCTAGTGCCTTATATTTGTTCTTTCTTTATGTACTCGATTTATGTGGATCTCTTGCTGTTATTTTTTGTTATGGACACATTTTGCACCGCTTTTTTGTTACCATGAACTTTGCTCTGCATTCTTTTTCTGACTACTCTTAGCTAAGTTTTAGTTTGTAACACTGCTTTACAAGGGCGTTTTTATTGTAAACATTCTTTGACTTCCATGTCTTGCTTCCTTATTTTCCTTTTTGCGTGATGAAGCGGTGCGAAAACAAGAACCGAAATTGGCCGCAAAAACTGCAGCCATTTTTGAAGCAGTTTCTTTGCAAAAATGGCTTGTCTAAGCCCTCTGCTACAATTGCAGCCGCACGGGGCTGAAACCCATCACGTGCTCGGGACATACAATCACGTAGGAGAGACAATCTCAATTCAGCGTGCGGTTCCCCTGTGGAAGAGAGCGACAACCTCGGTTGCTTGTTCTGATAAATCATGCTATGCACGTATATCGAATTAGATTCACGTTACCCTTATTTATGACAGCAGGAAATAGGTGCCACACAATGTGGGCACAAGGAAAGGCACAGTGCAAACATTGCGCCATTTACAACTGCTTTATTGAAGGACGACGGAAAGTACAGGGGATATTTGCTGTTGTGTGGTATAGTGGGAGTTTCCATGCAAGAGCCGCACTTCCTATGATGATATTGCTGTCACGCTTGCACATTGCTAGCCAAAAGCTAAACAAAGAATGCGTGCAAAGAGGAGTGTCACTCTACCAGTATATATGTTCTGTTGTCCTTCAGTATTTCAAGTGGCACATGGTGTGCATTGTGCCTTTCTTGGCGTCCTTGACATGAGGCGATTATTTCCTGCATTAATGCTGAACAAACTTGGCCAAAAGTATGCAGCTTTATTTACGTTTTTGCGTGATGGCTGCGTGCCCCTCGCTTCGTGGAATTCGCGCGCGCTGTTTTGTCGAGGCTAAGAAGCTAAATAACTGCGAGTAACTATATAACTCTATGCATACTCTATCAACAGAATTCGAAGCATCAAGAGAATCATATTAGCGATGCATTGAGTAAGCGCTTCATGCATCCCATTGTTCAATGACTGGGGAGGGGGAGGCAGCTTTGCTGAAAGTTAGGGGTGTTGGATGGCCTCCTAACCACGCGCTTATGTCATGTGGGCGTGTGTGCATGCATACGTGTGAGATATAGCGCTGTATGTTTGCGAATGTATTGCTAATCACCCACCATGCTACCTTAATAGCTAAAGTGTCGTCCTTCTAAGCTCGAGGATGCGGATTAAAATGTACGGCACGGAGGCCGTATTTCAGTGTAGGTGACATGCGAAAACACCCGTAAACTTGGATGTGTGCCAGGTGTTCAAATTTAAGTCTTCTACAACGGCGTGTCCTAATCATACCGTGTTTTTGGCATGTAAAACCAAAGAATTCGGTTGATTATAACAATAAAAATAACAATGGGCAATTTGCTGCGTGTGGTCTCCCCAAACAATTTATTTTGAATGGCATATTTTTGTAACGCACAGCGGTGTTCGAGGTTAAGAGGCCAGCGGGAAAACTCCTACCGAAATATAGGTCCCTCGACTATATAATATATTTCGCGTAAAGAAAAAAAAAACCATACTCCAGCAAACTATCCCCTTTCACCTCCCTCGTCAGAAGTGTCATCGTCACAATCGCTGCCTCACTTTTGTGCGAAGCGAACATGCTTGTGCAATATATCCGGTACGGTTTAGACGGGTTCACGAAAAGCAAGAGCGAGTTATGAGCGACTTCTGCTCGTTCGTTCTATATCATATTTAGCGTACTTTATTTGCCATTGTATGTGTGTGTTAAGTGGGGGGGGGATACAAAGTTGAAGTTCCGATTGCCATTCACGGCCACCATCTTTGAGTTAACTGTTTCATCACCACGCCTATTCAAATTGGTCTCAGGTGATCGACGCTTTGGAATTGTCGATTTCGACATGTTAAATTTGTTTGTCGTGCACCCAGCACCCTCTAGTAGATAGTACAGCCACTCAACTTCTAAAATAATTTTGAGTTTGCTCGTTTGGGCAACATCTAGATACAGCTTTGCTCGAACCAATGTGCGTGTACTGTAAGAAAAGTGCACTAGGCCGGCAAACTCGACAGAAGTGCATGCTGCTCGTGATTATGCTACAGTAACATCGAAGTTCCGTAATGAAGTTAACGTTTGCAAGCGAAATATTGAATTGAAGTGCCAGCTTTGCAATTTAACAATATTGAGCAGTAGTAAGTGCAAGAAATTTATGCCAGATGTTCAATGGAGAACTGGTCCTATGGGTCAGAGAAAAGTTGTTCTCCAAAAATAATCACGAAGGTCCCCCGCATCTTTAAAGTGTAGAGGTGGCCTTCTCTGACAGTTTCCAATAGCTTTTTTTTTTGCTTGCATCGTTATATCGTTATATCAGGCAACAGGGCCGCATCGATTGTCACTAGTCGCTCTTAAGACGTTGTCGTCATGCGTGCATGGGTGCGCCCCAGCACTGTGAAACACATGCGCTGCTTGAAACTGTCTTTCAATCTCACCTGAATTGAGTGAGGACGAGCTTAGAGTTCGAGGATGACAGCACTTCAGTTTCAAGTTTTATGGCGGCCTCGTTTGGCGGCAGCCTGAGACATGGGTTTGTTCTGTTTACGGCTTCAAGTTGTCTTCTCCCCCGCAAGTGCGTAGCTGCCGACCTCTGCGCACAACCTTAAAGTTAATCAGGTTAGTTTTGAGGTCCACACTTCGCTAGGGAGCGGTGCGCTGGCGCCGGCTGCAGAGCTTCTCCTAACGACAACAAGGCCACCGGAGCACATCCTGGCCCAGACTGCGGAGCAGTGCGAAACGTTCTACTACTGCATGCGTACGATATTGTTCTTTTTTTAATGTGATGTGCAAAATACTAAAAAATATTCTTGCACGCATATTCGTACGGAGGCATTTCAATGCATATGCCTATGCGGAGTGAGCTGGCTCAAGGAAAGAGGAGACGCTAGATTGAATAGTGAAGTTCATTGGACATTTTTTTTATGAAGCGATTATTCACATCACAGACATCTGTCTATATTTGAAGACCTGGAAGTTCTTATCACCGAAAAAGCAAGAAAAATAACTGTGGAAAGCGAACGAGTTCACTTGTTTCTAACGAAAAAACAAGCAATGCTTCACCAGTTGGCACAAGCAACAAAGCAGCACATTGGTTCTGACTACTCTCTCCATTTGAATAGAAACGTTTTGTACAGCATTTATTATTTTTATACTGGTCCTGAGTCAGTTATCCTCAAATTGTATATTCGGAATTTTCTTTGATTTTACCATTTTTGCCTTTATAGTGTTTTTTATGATACTGTTTACCAGCTGGCAACCAAAAACTGCAAACTCTTCACATTTTCATTTCATGCAAAGTGTTTTTGTTGGTTTATAAGATATATTTTGTAGAACAAGCATTTAATTGTGCAAACTGATACGCCGCATTGTGTGCTTTAGCTCTTTTAAAACTGGAAAAAACCATCTTCCCGAGACATGTGAAAAATAACTATTTTCGTATTGTAACGAAACAGATGAATTGAAGTGCGAAAAAAAGGGAGGATATGGTCACGTTTAATTACATTTAGGTCCACGTTAAGGAACTCACATCGTCAATATTGTTTTCAAGCCAGCGCCTTTCTAAATTTACACCCGCCGCTCTGCGCTATAGTAGATGTTGTATTTTTGTGAAGTTAGCACCAGATGATGTGCCGAGTAGTTTAGTATATAGAAAAGGTATAATAATGTGTGGTTATATTGCCATAGTCAAACTGATTCCCCTAGTCTTGTGGGACCTGGTATTATGTGTAACTGTACAATTAGGTAAAAAAGAGCATACATCTCTCGAAGCATGGACTTCAGGTCCGTTCATCGTTGACCAAGTCTGTTTCACGGCGCATTTGCAACTAGTTTCTCGAGGGAACGACATGGGTGGGGAATCGGTCGAGGGGCCCAATGTTTGTTATAGTCACTGCTGTCGTATGAAGCAAACTAATATGAAGGGAGAGCAAACAAGAGAAAGATATCTATTATCTTGATTGAATTGTACCAGTTATAAGCTAAAGAGAAATAAGAGAGGGCATTTACTGAAAAATTTGTCGGCAGTGGGAGTTGTGATTGTATTCACAGCCTATACATATGTTTACGGGCGCTCAACATTAAAGTCCAAGAATTATCTATAGCTGTCGCTGTACACGTTCTCAGTGTAGTTCGCGCAGAGGACACTAATATTTACTCTCTGTTGCGCACATCTAAGACAAAAAAAAAATTGTGCTTCAACAAGCGCTCCATGTTTCTTAGTATCCTATTGTTATTGTAAAAATTCTGCAATGTCTTCTTTCACCTGTACACTGTTCAACTGTTAGACCTTCAGTATTGTGCTGTGTTTGTCCTCTTTATCCGTTTTGCTTGTACCCTTGATTTGAATGATGATATGTAGGGTTTAACGTTTCAAGAACATCATATGATTGTGAGAGACGCCGTAGTGGAGGGCTCCAAAAATTTCAACCTCCTGGGGTTTATTAGCATGCACCCGAATAACGATATGAGTATGAGCGTATATGAGTGCACTGCAGGTATGGAGATGTACTGAAGAAGAACGGTGATTTGGGTGAGTTGGTTAATGTAGAGTCCTGGTCAAAAGTTCCTAGGTGACGCTTCCATGGAAATGCATGGGATTGCGGCCTGGGAGCTTTTGACACCTTGCGCCTCCTTCCCCTTCCCCCTTTGTACATTTTAAATAGTTTAGTGTGTGCTTTAAGAGGAAAAAAATGACCAGGTATAATGTACGCTTTCATCGGCAGATTGTTTGTGTTGTGGTTACGACCACGTGAACCTTTGTATGTTCTTTTAGATGCGGAGCATCTTATACTCGCGCCTTGTAGTGCGCCGTCCGCGCCGTTCGCGCCGTCCGCACCGCTTCTCGAACATTCGACAGCTGACGCGCGCGCATGCGCCGTCGCGCCATCGCCCACTCTTCCACCATCTGTGCATCCCTTCCTCCTCTACACACCGCGCGCGCTTCACTCCTCCACCATCTGTGCACCCTTCCTCCTCTACACACCGCGTTCGACATCTACAATTCTCCTGATTCTCCAGTGGACGCGCATGTGGCGTCGCGCTTCGAGAACATTCAACAGCTGACAGTGCATGCGCCGTCGTGCTGTATATATACTCAAGGTCGGCGCTCGCTCGCTCAGTTGCCGCTCGTCGGTTGGTTTGTACGGCGCGTCGACGTCCAAGGTCGCGGTGAAATGAATTCCAACGAATCCACAAACACAATGATCGACGTCCCTTCGACCAGCGCCGCCCTTTCGCATACGTGTGTACGTGTTCACTCATTTAACACCCCCTCCTACAACCACGTTAACCAATTTAGCCATCGACCCAAGTAAGTCGCAATTTAACACCCCATTTCACAACCACGTTAACCAATTTAGCCATCGACCCAAGTAAGTCGCACTTTAACACCCCGTTAACCAATTATATGGTCCGCATCCTCCTCAGTGTTCCCCCGAGGGAAGCTGCGGGTAATTTTTTTCATAACGAATTTCTTGTTTTTATGTTGAAACGAAAGGAATACGCCCTGCACTCCTGTAGTACGTGCCACCTTCGTGCTTTCATATAGTACAAAAAAAAAAAACATTTGCAGAGTTGCAATCAGATGCACGAGTAAAACACTGACGGGTCCATTGTAGACGAAAGGCTGTGGCATCTCATTGTCGTAGTTCGTTGTCTAATCAAATTTGGTGGTTTCACAGGTGATACTGGAGGTTCCCTTGCCCTTCTACCTTGACCAGTAAAGTCGCCTGACGCATTTTTGTGCCATTCACTTTTTTTGAAAAAAAAAAAAAACCCGCCGTGGTAGTCGAGTGTCTAAGGTACACGGCTGTTGACCCGCAGGTCACGGGATCGCAGCCGGGCTGCGGCGGCTGCATTTCCGATAGAGGCGTGAACGTTGTAGGCCCATGTGCTCAGATTTGGGTGCACGTTAAAGAACCCCAGGTGGTCGAAATTTCCGGAGCCCTTCGCTACGGCGTCTCTCATAATCATATAGTGGTTTTGGTACGTTGAACCACACATAAAACAATCGTTTGGATAATAAGCCACAAAAAGTTGAAACAAAAACCGCAAGACAAAGGAATTGTCTTAATTGTTGGCAATTTCAAGGTAGCGCACAATCGGTGAATAGAATATTGCTACGGGCCAGTGCCACTGATAAGGAAGAAGCTGCTGACGTGATTGGCTAGAAGGCAACTATTCTTCAGCTAGCACTTCATTTCCGTGAGCCGGGCGGCGAGTCAGTTGGTAAACGTATCTGTATGCATTCTATGCAGCCATATTCCACGTAACATTTTTGCTGGGCGCGTGCTCCAAGTAACCATCCCCCCAGCTTCGCACAGATGGTCACTCGAACCTGTCGTCGTTGCCTCGGAAGAAGAGACCTCGTCTAGACCACCCGCATAAGCTGGTTCACAATATGACGCAGTGTCATCCTCAAATCTATACAGCTGTCAGGTTGTAAAACAGGCGTTTCATATGTGGCACTTTGAGCGCATGACTAAATTGTTGCCGATAGGTACCTACGTCCTTCTGTGCCTATACCGCTCTCAGGGGATCATTAAAATGAATACGTTGGCGCGTTATTACGCCGCGGGGAATGGTACGGTAGACGCCGTACTGCATGTGCGAGCAGCTGTTGGTACCTGGGACACATTACGTTTCCGTTCGCAATCCGGCAGCGATGCTTCACTATGTTTCACTTGAATATGACAACAGGTGCTCCAAGGAACAACGTGCAATTGAGCCGTAGTTCCAAGAGACAGTTGCGAGGCGTGGTGTCATAACCGCTGGAAATAGAATTGTGGCGCACCGTCATTGCACTTGTGCAGGCGTTTGGCACGTGTACAAGCACTCTACGAGCTTTAGAAGCCTTCGCGAGAAATCGAACATGAAAACCGAAGTGCACGTGCGTGCGCACGCATGCACGCACGACACACGCACACGCACACGCACACGCACACACACACACACACACGCACACACACACACACACACACACACACACACACACACACACACACACACACACACACACACACACACACACACACACACACACGCACGCACGCACGCACACACTATGCGGCGCAAACTTGTTAAGAATAATTTAGGAAACTCTTGACTGTAGAGTCGTTATCATAATTATGCTCAAATGTACAATGAAAGAGGGGGGATAAGATGGCTTTTTTGTACAATAATAATTAAAACCAGTAGATAATGCATCCACGCTAGACAAAGGGTACGGTAAATATGGATGCGCTGTCCTGTATACTGCCATGAATCGTCACTGTCTTTTTTTCTTGCTGGCCTTCTTAGTGTTTCTGTACTTTCCCTCTCGTCTCACTGCTTTCGAAAGAAATTCTTGTACCTTATATTTGTTTTTTCTTTGTGTACTCAATTTATGTGGATTTACTTGTTGTTATGCGCAAACATTGCACCACTTTTTTTTGTTACCATGAACTTTGCTCTGCATTTTTTTCTGACTACTTTTAGCTAAGCTTTACTTTGTAACACTGCTTTACAAGGGCGTGCTTATTGTAAACATTCTTTGACTTCCATATTTGATTTTTTTTCTTCCTTTTTGCGTGATGAAGCGGTGCGAAAACAAGAACCGAAATTGGCCGCAAAAACTGCAGCCATATTTGAAGCAGTTTTTTCCAAAATGGCGTATCTAAGCCATGTGCTACAACTGCAGACGCACGGGGCTGAAAACCATCGCGTGCTCGGGACATACAACCACGCAGAAGGGATAATCTGAATTCAGCGTGCGGTTTTCCTGTGGAAGAGAGCGACAACTTCGGTCGCTTGTTCTGATAAATCGCGCTATGCACGTATATTGAATGAGATTCACGTTACCTTTATTTATGACAGCAGGAAATAGCTGCCACACAACATGGGCACAAGGAAAGGCACAGTGCAAACATTGCGCCATTTACAACTGCTTTATTGATACAGGGGATATTTGCTGTTGTGCGGCATAGTGGGAGTTTCCACGCAAGAGCCGCACTTCCGATGATGATGATATTGATGCCACGCTTGCACATTGCTAGCCAAAAGCTAGACAAACAATGCGCTCAAAGGGGAGTGTCACTCTACCAGTATATATGTTCTGTTGTCCTTCAGTATTTCAAGTGGCACATGGTGTGCATTGTGCCTTTCTTGGCGTCCTTGACATGAGGCGATTATTTCCTGCATTAATGCTGAGCAAACTTGGCCAAAAGTATGCAGCTTTATTTACGTTTTTGCGTGATGGCTGCGTGCCCCTCGCTTCGTGGAATTCGCGCGCGCTGTTTTGTCGAGGCTAAGAAGCTAAATAACTGCGAGTAACTATATAACTCTATGTATACTCTATCAACAGAATTCGAAGCATCAAGAGAATCATATTAGCGATGCATTGAGTAAGCGCTTCATGCATCCCATTGTTCAATGACTGGGGAGGGGGAGGCAGCTTTGCTGAAAGTTAGGGGTGTTGGATGGCCTCCTAACCACGCGCTTATGTCATGTGGGCGTGTGTGCATGCATACGTGTGAGATATAGCGCTGTATGTTTGCGAATGTATTGCTAATCACCCACCATGCTACCTTAATGGCTAAAGTGTCGTCCTTCTAAGCTCGAGGATGCGGATTAAAATGTACGGTACGGAGGCCGTATTTCAGTGTAGGTGACACGCGAAAACACCCGTACACTTAGATATGCGCCAGATGTTCGAAATTAAGCCTTCTACTACGGTGTGGCTTAATCATACCGTGGTTTTGGTATGTAAAACCAAATAATTTGGTTGATTATAACAAGATTAGATTAGATTTGGGGGGTTTAACGTCCCAAAACCACCATATGATTATGAGAGACGCCGTAGTGGAGTGCTTCGGAAATTTCGACCACCTGGGGTTCTTTAATGTGCACCCGAATGTGAGTACACGGGCCTACAACATTTCTGCCTCCATCGGAAATGCAGCCGCCGCAGCCGGGATTTCGAACCCGCGACCTGCGGGTCAGCAGCCGAATACCTTAGCCACTAGACCACCGCGGCGGGGCGGTTGATTATAACAATAAAATAACAATGAGCAATCTGCTGCGTATGGTCTCCCCAAACACTCCATTTTGAGTGGCATATTTTTTTTAACGCACAGCTGTGTTCGAGGTTAAGAGGCTAACTGGAAAACTCCTACCGAAATATAGGTCCCTCGACTTTATAATATAATTCGTGTGATGGAAAAAAACAGATATACTCCAGCATACTATCCCCCTCCACCTTCCCCGTCAGGAGTGTCATAGTCATGACCGGTTCCTCACTTTTGTGCGAAGCAAATATTCTCTTGGGGTATTTTCTGTACGGTTTAGACAGGTCAGTGGAAAGCAAGAGCGAGTTATTAGTGCCTTCTTGTCGTTAATTCTGTATCATCTTTAGCGTACTTTATTTATCATTGTGTGTTTGGGGAGAGGGGCGCGCAAGCGTAGCTGCCCGCTTTGGAGGGCAGACAACAGATGTCAGCACAGCGCGTCACCTAGATGGTTACACGCAGTTGGCGAGGAAACACTCACCATGTTCAGCTCACTAAAAAGACAAAAAAAAACTCAAGAAAGCGCACGACCTAAGCGCTGTAAACAACTGAAAGTTTATTGGAAGAAATGTGTCATACATTGCAAACATGAAGGCATAAAAACCCCGACACCCCCCGCCAAGCACGTGAAAGATCTCCGTGAGCGATAGAAGGTGCGCTCACGCACCTGTCTCTAGCTTTGATGATTTCATACGGTTCAGCGATTTCATGCGTGCGCTGGTCTCTTTGCCTCATCAACACAGTGGTTTTGTTCAACTCAGCTGCGCATCTCAGCTGCGAAAGGTACACTATCCACGCATCTTGGCCTCTATTGCCGGCAGCCTCACTGCCGGCAATAGAGGGCAAGATGCGTGGATGGTGTACCTTTCAGAGCGCTATCATGCTCCCTTAGACGGACGTTGAGGCAACGTCCCGTCTGCTCAATGCACGTGCACCCGCATGACAAAAGGGTGGAGTACACCATTCCACTCTGCTACCGACTCTGCTACCTTTCGGATGCGCTCACCATCTCCGGCTCGTTTGGTGACGCCGTCAGGGGTTGGTCTCCCGGCCCACGCCGGGGAAACTGAAAGCAGCGATCTTTGGGGGAGAAATCGCAAGTTATCGAATTGCCGAAAATCCCCCACTGCTGCCGAAACACATGAGCGCTGACGATGAAGACTCCGCCCAGAAAACTGTGACTGCCGACCTCGCTGTGATGATTGATGGCTTCGAAGTGACGGCTTTAGTCGATACTGGTAAAAACGTTTTCATCATGAGTGAACGATTGGCAGACGAATTCAAGAAAGTCTGGACGGAATGAACGGGTCCTTATATCCGAAATGCTATAGGCCAGATAATGACACCAACGGGAAAATTTACAGGAAGACTCGCGCCCGAGAAGGTGCCTTTTGTAGCCACGTTCCTGATCCTACCGGAGTGCTGCAAACCTCTGATACTGAGAAAGGACTTGTTAAGAAAGTACGGTGCTGTGGTCAAAATACGTGATGGTGTGATTACATTCGCCGCTGACAAGCCTGTGAACCATGACCCAGACCAAGAACACAGTGTGTTACGTGTGGTCGACGACGACGCCTGTGTGCCTACATCACTGTGATGTAGTCTTGTTTCCATGTGTTGCGCCGTGCACTGTAATGAAGACGCCTTAGCCGAGCGCATCACTGCGCTTCTTTCTCGCCAAGGCATCGCTATTGCTCGCGGCATCGTTAGCTTAGTGAGGGAGCGTGCGGAGGGGCTTCTGATCAACTTCACGAATGAGCACCGGCACATAGTTATAGGCACTGCTGTGGCATACCTCGAGGAGGTAGACTACACGACTGTCTTGTTATGCAAGGGGAAGCCACGGCCCGTTCAGCACCGCATACACCACCAGTCGATATCGGTCCGAGTTTAACCTCGACTGAAATATGCCGTCTTATGGAGCTGCTCAACCAGTTGAAGGAGTGATTATCCTCGACGTCACAAGTTGGTCTAACACCTCTGACTAAACATCGCATCATTACAGAAAACACAGCAAGACCGATACGACAGAACCCATGTCGCGTCGCTAAGAAAGAACGTCAGGTAACCCAGCAGCAAGTCAAGAAGATGCTCGAGGATGATGTAATTCAACCATCCAAAAGTTCTTGAGCATCACCGGTGGTACTTTGCATCGATTACCGTAAGCTGAATGAAGTTACGAAGGAAGATGTTTATCCGTTACCATGAATAGATGGCTCTTTGGACAGGCTACGGCATGCGCGCTACTTCTTGTCAATGGACCCTAAAAGTTGTTATTCACAATTAGAAGTAGATTAACGCGATTGAGGAAAGATCGCCTTCGGGATGACACACGGGCTTTTTGAATTCAAAGTCTTCCCTTTTGGTTTATGTTCAGCCCCAGCCACGTTTCAAAGACTCATGGATACCGTTCTGTCCAGTTTGAAATATATTTCTTAAAAAATAAAAAAAAACATGCCTTGTGTATACCTCGACAAACGTGATTGTTTTTTTTTTGGCCACGTTTGAGGAACATCTAAAGCAGCTACCGTCTGTTGTTCTAGCCATATGGTCCACGGGACTCACACTAAAAGCGAAAAAATGCCACTTTGGTTTTGAAGAACTCCAGTTCCTGAAGGATGTTGTCACTCACGAAGGTGTGAAGCCTGACTCAGATAAAAATGCAGCTGTCGGAAAGTTCGCCAGGCCTGCTGATAAGAAGGTGGTCAGGTGTTTCCTGGGTCTCAGCGCCTACTACCGGCGATTTATAGTAAACTTTGCACACGTCGCCTTTCCACTCACCCGTTTCAAAAAGGAAGGCGTTGCATTTGTATGGGATGAAGAGCAACAAGCTTCGTTCAACGAGTTGCAGCAGCGTCCACAAAGTTCACCCGTCCTCGCTCACTTTGATGAGGATGCACCAACAGCCATCCATACAGATGCCAGCAATGTGGCCCGAGGGGCTGATCTTGTCTTGTGTCAAGATGGTGCGGAAAGAGTAGTTGCTTACGCTTCCAGAACGTTGAGTAGCGCCGTGTCCAACTACTCAACGATGGAGAAGGAGTGTCTGGCTGTCGTTTGGGCAGTTGCGAAGTTCTACCCATACCTATATGGCCGCGCTTTTCAAGTCGTAAGCGACCACCACTCTTTTTGTTGGTTGACAAACATGAAAGACCCATCTGGACGTTTGGCACGAAAGAGCTTACGGCTCCAAGAGTACGACATGACTGTACTTTACAAGTCCGGAAGGCAACACTTGGACGCCGACTGCTTGTCAAGGTCACCGATGGAATCACCGACTACAGAGGATGACGAACACGCAGGTTTTTTTTTTGAGTTGTTAATGCAGCTATAATTTCTCGGCAACAACAAGATGATCGGGAGCTCAACTCGCTAATAGAATTCTGGAATGGACGAGCCGCCAATGAACCGAGAGTGTTTTCAAGGAACTTATCAGCATTCTGTTTACGGGACGGAAATC
This sequence comes from Rhipicephalus microplus, assembly GCF_043290135.1. Classification (NCBI taxonomy): domain Eukaryota; kingdom Metazoa; phylum Arthropoda; class Arachnida; order Ixodida; family Ixodidae; genus Rhipicephalus; species Rhipicephalus microplus. The sequence goes on along the minus strand of NC_134710.1, from coordinate 206,334,643 downwards.
TCTACAAAAATAATTTCTTATCAACAGGTAAAAGCTATATGCTGGTAGTACCTGAAGCTCTCTGCAGTAAAATTTGAAAAGCTTTCCATGACAAAATTACTGCGGGTCACCTCGGTTTCACAAAAACATTGACACGCGTCAAAGAAAAAAATACTACTGGCCAAGAATTGCAGCAGAGGTGAAGCATTACGTCCGAAAATGCATTGACTGTCAGCGGCGCAAGGTACCAGCTTTAAAACCACTGGGCTATTGCAATCTGTGTCAGTTTCAGAAACTCCGATTGCTCAAATCAGAATGGATCTGCTGGGCCCATTTCCAATATCGGACAGCGGCAACAAATGGGCTATAGTGGCGACAGACTACCTCACCCGATACGCGGAGACTAAGACGATTCCGAGTGGCACTGAAGCTGAAGTGGCCCGGTTCTTCATGGAGAACATATTCCTGAGACATGGCGCTCCAGCGGTCGTCATAACGTGTAGACGAAGGTACCACGTGTACAACCGAGCTTTTGCGCGCTGTGCTTACGCTTAGTGGCGCAGCGCATATAGGAAGTCGGCAGCTTATACCACCCACGAATGAATGGGCTTACGGAACGACTTAACAAGACAATCGCTGACCTGCTTTGCATGTACGTCGACTTGGAACGCAAGAATTGGGACCGAATCTTGCCTTACATCACATTCGCGTATAATACGGCACGCCAGGTAACAACGAAAATGGTGCCATTTGCACCAATTGATGGCAGAGAAGATATTACAGTGCTTGACGCCATGCTGCCTTATGATTGAAATGATTCAGAGACAGACATCGCAGATTTCACTGAGCACGCCGAGGAAGCAAGGCAGCTTACCCGTGTCAGAATAAACAACCAGCAACAACTTGACGCCCAACTGTGAAACCTTCGCCATCAATTCGACGCTTATCAACCAGAGGAAAAATCTTGGTTTGGCTCCCTGTACAACGGCAAAGCCTCTCAAAGAAATTCCTTCGCCGGTATACTTGGGAGCCTACAAGGCTTTGCGTCGTCTTTGTGACGCGGCGTACGAAGTCGTGGCCATCGCCTCCTCCTGTTCAAAACATCGCCAGCATCAGCATGAAAACTTACCCATTTTAGTGATGTAAACGCCCGCTAGCTCACTAACGCATCTCTACTTGGTGAGCATCGAGACAATGCTCACTCTGGCGGGAGGGTAATGCCGTGTACATAGCTGCGTCTAGCTGTGCGCTAGTGACGACAATGAAGATCACGGATTTGCCCGAGGGGCGCAGCGCCAGCGAGTGAAGAAGACGACAATCTGGGCTTCCCTCTCTTTAGAGCGTCTCTACAAGTACGACTGTAAACCATGTTCCTAAATAAACCCCCTGTAATTTATAACAATACCATACATGAAATCAAGAAGAAGAAAACATGGGTCGGGCACGTAGCACGTAAGCAGGATAACCGCTCACTGGTCAGTGAGGGTAACTGACTAGATTCTTTGAGAAGGCAAACGCACGAAGGGGAGACAGAAATTTAGGTGGGACGATGACAATAACAAGTTCGCCGGTATACCGTGGTAGCAGAAAGGACAGTACTAGGTTGATTGGCGGATCATGGGAGGAGTCTTTGCCCTGCAGTGGGCATAGTCAGGCTGATTATGATGATGATGCGTATATAGCGCACACAGTAGGCTACCTCCCCAGTATATAGGCATTTTGGAAGTATATAGTATATAGGCATTTTGTGTTTTGGAAGTACCCAGTAGGCACAGAGCCCTGACTGTGCACTGAGGAAATCATCCAAAATTTGACCAGTAATAAACAAAATAAAACCGGATCTATAAGTCAAGAAACATGCGGTACAGTATACAGCCAGTGCAAAAGTGATATCATCTACGAAGTTCCTCGATGTTGCAACGAAGGTGTATAAAGGACTAACTGGGCACTGGTATCGCGGGCGAGAGAGTACAACAAGGCAGTGAACCAGAACGCGGGTGGGCATACATATTCCAAAACACTGTGAGCGTTGCGACTGCCGCCCTATCATTAAACAGGCTAAATTTTTGGCACGCTCCGCGAACAAATTAGAAAGGGAGATCCTCGAAGCCCTTTAAAATGCACCCGAAGGGGACACATTTATTAGCTGCGCGTCAGTGGCAATCGAGAAAAGAGAGATTACTTTTATGTCGCGATAGACAGAGTACGTCTTGATGGTGATATTGTTCTTGTTTTCTCGCCCCGCCACGGTGGTCAAGTGGCTAAGGTACTCGGCTGCTGACCCGCAGGTCGCGGGTTCGAATCCCGGCTGCGGCGGCTGCATTTGCGATGAAGGCGGAAATGTCGTAGGCCCGTGTGCTCAGATTTGGGTGCACGTTAAAGAACACCAGGTGGTCAAAATTTCCGGAGCCCTCCACTACAGCGCCTCTCATAATCATATGGTGGTTTTGGGACGTTAAACCCCACAAATCATAATCTTGTTTTCTTTCATGTAAAAGTATTATTGTTTCTTCAAGTAAATCTCAGTTGATAATTTGCGCCTGTGTTTTGGAAGTACTTCCTTCTAGTACCTGTTTTCTGGCAGCGTTTCTTCATTGTTTTAATATATGTGGTGCGCGAGAACTCTCATTGCTTGAAATCAGAAGTGCCAAGTGGCACCTTAGAGAGGTCGCACCAGCGCAGAATGTTATTCAGGTCATCACGTAGGGCCTCAGAATCAGTGATCAGTACTTTCGTGGAAAGTAACGCAGTTGCTTGCAAAAAAAGTTAGGTCAGCTTTGCAATGGTGTTTCCTAGCCTGAAGGTACTATAGAGATACCAATCGAGCTTTGGAAAGTGAAGTTGGGCCTAGGAAAGCCGATTTGAGGCACCCTCTCTCCATTATTCACTGTATTTTTACTTCTCCCCCTTACCTTTTCTATCTATCTATCTATCTATCTATCTATCTATCTATCTATCTATCTATCTATCTATCTATCTATCTATCTATCTATCTATCTATCTATCTATCTATCTATCTATCTATCTATCTATCTATCTATCTATCTATCTATCTATCTATCTATCTATCTATCTATCTATCTATCTATCTATCTATCTATCTATCTATCTATCTATCTATCTATCTATATATCTATCTATCTATCTATCTATCTATCTATCTATCTATCTATCTATCTATCTATCTATCTATCTATCTATCTATCTATCTATCTATCTATCTATCTATCTATCTATCTATCTATCTATCTATCTATCTATCTATCTATCTATCTATCTATCTATCTATCTATCTATCTATCTATCTATCTATCTATCTATCTATCTATCTATCTATCTATCTATCTATCTATCTATCTATCTTTGCCCATAATGCAATGCATATAAAACAGTGCTGGCTGCCTGAGAGTAAATACCAAGCGACCAGGCACCTCTATACACGTGCACGTCCTCTGTCATTGGAAAGAAATGCACTGTCATTTCGCAGCCACGTCAAAGAGTTTTTCGTTCTTGTATGTATACACGTTATTTTGCTTCTACCTGAAACACACGACATGCTTCCTCTGTAGTTTGTAATTATTTGGAAATTATGCTGCGCTGTACAAATAAGGAATGACCATGAGTCTTCCTAATTCGTGCTTCGCGTATGATCGATTCCCACTGTACGTGGGATCTGCCATTTTTTTTTGCTTCTTTCTCTTCCTCTTTATTATCTTCTTATTTTCTTGTCCGTTGCAACGCAATAACGTGGTTCCCATAAACGCTTACTCTGCTAGCGTGCTTAGACGATAGCCGAGTGGTTACAAGCTCACCTTCGGACCGTGGGTAGTCAGGTTGGAAACCCGCTTCACCAAGAAGTCTTATTTAGTTCCTCTCTCTCTCTCTCTCTCTCTCTGTGTGTGTGTGTGTGTGTGCGTTTGTTTTTATCTCTATCCGTTCCCTCACCCGTGTGGTTCCCATGAATGCTTGTTCTTGATAGCGCGCCTGGATAGCCGAGTTGTCGTGGCGCTTGTTTTCAGACAGTGAGTACTCGATTTCAAATGTCGGCTGGTTTCATTTCTTCTGCTCTTCTCCGCTTCCTTTATTCCATTCAACGCGTTGTTAGGTGACTCATGGTGACGTCATCGCTCGATGGTTTTTGCGAACCCGGCCGGACCAAGCTCGAGATTAAACAGCTTCGCTGTTAAAAGGTGCATAATCAAGTTATACCGTAGGGCAAATTGTTGGTATAATTTCAACAAAAGTAGAGAATTCAGAAAATAACCGTGTGGTATACCAGAACGTTCAGGTATTTAGAAGAGTCAATATTGTCAGGGGACACAAACTGCGTGCGGTTAGAAGCTCTTTTATTGAATTAAACAATGCTGAGTAGTAGTGGTTAACCTTGTGAAATTCTTTCGCGCAATCTAAAAAATTATAACTAGTGATATAACTATGTTCATAGCAGCGAGAAAAATCTCTTGGAAGTATGATTGTAGTTGGGAATCGAATGCAAAAAAATACGAAAGCCGTGCTGATAGTTTTGACAGAACTTGTTTCTTTTATTGCGAATGTTTAAAAATGTAAGTGTATATTGTGTGATTTATATATTTGCAACTTTTAGGCAGACCAACGTTCAGTGGCTCCCAAACTGTGAAATAAAATGCCCGCGACTTTTATTTGGATAGTAGTTTAAATACCTAGAACTCCAAGAGGTGCTTGAATGTTTATAATTCTTTATAATGCAACATACTGATTCATTAGTTCTCCTGCCTTTGTTTTGAATGACTGCTAGAGTATTTCAACATGTCTATGTGCACAATATAAAAGGAATTCATCGTGAAAAGCGCAGCTAGCAGTATATATAGTATTGAAGTCGGCTCGCTTTATAGAAATGACATATTCGTTTTGGCCGTTTACGGGTGCAAGGTGTGGAAAAAGATACCATAAAAAAAATGAGCACGTCCTGATCACTTCAGCCGGGTGAATTCGCTACAGAGGAAGTGAACACGTGAACGGAAATCGCTCTCAGTAGGTTCATTGTACTGCAGTTTCACTGTAGATACGAGAAACCGTTGAACAGAGAATGTCTCTGAAGCCAGCGTTTCGAAAATAGCGATTGTTTATGATATCGAGCTTCCAGCTTGCCCTGAACATTTGCCTCGTTAGTAGTTTACTGCAGATGACATTTGCGTCCAGTTAGGGGAAAGCGCAGTGTCCTACTTCTTTTTGCATGGTTGATCGTGAAAACCAGCAGTGATAGTCTTTCCAAAAAAAGTAAATGACAGCGTGGAGCCTTGTAGGGTGATTACGTTGATTAATGCCAAAAATGAATGGTCTGCTCTTAATTGGGACGATGACTGTGTTGTTGTTGTTATTTGTAAATAATTCTTCACAAGTGAACAGCAATCGTGACCCGAAGTCTACTTAATAATTTTATGTGGGGATCACCCGCTGAAAAGGAACCGTATATGACTTACTGATGAGTGGCCTGCGTGCACCAGTAGGCACCATATACATGCACGAATATTACTCGTGACTGGTTGCGTAGTGGTACCATTCTTTCTTGATACGTCGGGCGGTATACGCACGGCATATTTCATGGTCTCTGTAAAATTGTCCTAGTAATGCGAATGTAACATTTTCCGCTCTCTATAATCTATCCCGTATTCACAAAGCTAAAATTCGCTCGCCATCCCGCGTTGCTATATTGCGTCAGTTATGCAAACAAGCGGCAGTCCTTTTTTTTTGTCACATAATGTATTGCTTGCTGCTTTCTGATTTCATTCGATCAAAGTGAAATAAATAAATTTTATGATTTAGAGTCTAAATTTGACCTTTTGTTCGCCACGTTGAGATGGCACCGAGAAAAGGCAGCACGTACCACTTTAAAAAACACACCCTGTACGCTCTGCTTGCAAGAGATGGGTTGTGCGGACCTTCGGCTTGCTTCCGACGAAAAATGTAGAACTGCATAGTTTCACGAAAACGCATGAGAAACTTACGATCACTTACTTCACCAGATGATTCTAAAAACTTAACTGTTGCTCGAAAAAGTGTTTCCCGTCATTGCACATACAACAAATGCACAACATAAGTATATACGAAAACCTGAAGGCTCAAATTTTCTGCACTGACGTGTCGAAACCACGAAGTGAATATGAGGCAGGCCGCTGCGGGAGGCTTCGCATTCTTTTTGACTGCATAGACTTCTTTAACGTGCACGTGAATCTAAGAAAGCTGTGTTTTTGTATTTCGCAATTAATCGCGGTCTCTGTGACCAAAGGTACTACTCGCGCTTTCGTTCTAAACAGCGCAACAATTTAGACACTAAACTACTATGAAAAGCAGGTACCAATTGTGAGCCGCCTAAGTTAAGAACAAAAAAGCAAATATTAAAATGACACAAAGATGCCCGAATATCGGTTTACTCTTTCATCTATGCTTGTAAACCATCGTTTCATAAATGTTCGCTGTTAGACAGGAACGGGTATAAACATACGTGGGCTTTGTTGAAAGTGATAACTTCGACGCAAGAGGGTGTGAGCTATCGCTGTGCCGGCGCTCCGTCTGTAACATTGAATATACCAGATGTGAAGCCATTTACCTTGACTCCGCAGGGCTACACGTAAGGTCACATGCCTCGTCTTGTTTTGTTCTGGACGCTCGCTATAAGTATGGTGGAGCTTATACATAGGTAGTATGTCATTTCGAAAACAATTGATTTTTAAAGTTGATGCATACCCGATGCCGTTTTTTTTTTACATTCGTTTTATTTATGCACAATGATCCCAGGTCAGGTTCTAGCAAGGCCTGGTTGCAAACACATGGCCCGTCGCGTAACAAGCATCAACCACTGCGTACAATTTTTCTGTTTCTGCAGTGAAGGACTTTCTTAGCGTTTTCCGGGGAGGTCCAGTTTCCAGAAGTTCTGTATGTGGTACTGGTGTTACTCCCAGTGTCGTGTGGAAGCACTGGCAAACAATATCTTTATTATCTCAAGTGGAGAGAATGTATACTCTAAAGTGTTCTTCTAAAGTTGATTAGGGCCCCTCAAATAAAAATCCAGGGATCAGGAGCTCGCATTGAGCATGAGGCAGTTGATGCAAAGAAGCTCAAGGGTCAGTGAAATTGCGATGCTTTCATGCAAGTCAGCGCTTTTCCTAGGCCACCGTATAGCATTCGATGTACATTGCTTGTACACAATCTTTGCGCTGACAAAAAGTATCGCCTCTCGTGCAGCGATACCTTCTTGCATGGATTGTCAATACTGATGTGTCAATACTGAAGAGTACTAAGGGTAAAGCTTTGAAGATATGATTGAGCTTTAGTTATTTCGCAGCAACAAAAATTAATGCGAACAATGCTCCCGTGTTTTTCTCAATCTCACCAGAGTTTTGGTTACGCTGTTTTTGTGTTTCACAGATGTGAATGTATGCACTTGCGCACATCTAACGAACGTCTCCTTACTCGCAATCTTTTTTGTCATATGCAGTTAGGCTATGCCAAGGCCGGCCAGTCTTCAGCCGGCATCCACTTCCGTGTGTACAGCAGGGCGTTCATCATAAAGCAAGGTGATTCCAGGGTGGTCATCGTCAATGTAGACTCCGCCATGATTGGTGACATCGTAAAAATTGAGGTGAGTTCACTGTTACTCACGTTTAATACATTTTATTTCGTGAGCTCCGAAACTGTCACTGCATTTCACTAATGTTATTACACTGCCTTGCTAGAATGCATTGCATACCTGCAGAAACCCTGGTCTTTTGCGTGTTGCTGTCACGCTTAACATTGGAGATGCAACAGATCTCTTAGCCACGCGACCTACACACCTAAATTCATCGAAAAAAATACAGTGTACAGTCGAGTGGTTGCAGCTGAATTCAGCCGTACGCACGAAACCCAAGGACAATGCTGACTCTTTACTTCGTGCGTACGTTTAAATTTAGCTGCAACCCCTCGACAAGCAGGATCAGCAACTAGTCCATGCAGAGGCAAACCATTCGAATGTAAAGTGTCCACAGAAGCACAGAGAACCGTTGTGGCCAATAGTCGCCTGTGATTGTCGTTTTCTGCGGTGACCGTACACGCGCACATGAAAAAAAAAAGATCCTACGAGAAAGATTTATAAACGTGAGTGGCAAGTAGCTCTGTTTACTCTTGCATACGCTGACGTAAAAGTAACAAGCGTGAAAGTAATGCTGGGTAACCACGTCTCAGCCTTGTTCTGAGGTTAAAAAAAGGAACAGAAAAAGAAAAAGAAATGAGGAAGGAAAAGATAGTTGTGGGAATGGCAAAAACAAGTCATCATACAGTATTTCAGGTGCTGTGTTTCACGTGGCATCATCTGTGTAGTTCCGAGACTGCGGTTGTAATGAAGGCGTAGTAGACCTTGCAAAAACTAGGCGCATGGCTTTGTCGGCAGCGTCTCTGATTGGTTGGTTAAATGAAACTGAGTGCATCAGAAGTGAGGTATGACACTATTGTAATTTAAAAGAACGAAAACCAAACGGAAGCACTGGAAAGAGCGTGCTTTAATTGGCTGCCTGCTTCAAGCCATTTGCTTGTGTCAGGCAAATACCTTTGATCGCGATCAGGGTCGATCCATACCTGTTACGGCGACACGCTTTTTTTCATCGCAATAAGGTTTGACTGGGATCAAAACGATCGCAATCTGCGTGACGTGATGTGGCTGTATATTCGCTATTTGACTGACGTCCAGGCCCAACTCAATCTGGAATATGCAGTACCGCGTAGCAGTGACAAAATTTGTTAGCGCAATCAAGAATTTGGATTTGGATTGGCCCTGATAGCTATAAAAAGTGCCCTTCTGATACTGGTATAGTTGCGCCGGAAGTCTTGCATCGAACCGTTAGCCCCATCAAAATCTGCAGCTTAGCTGAGTGACGGGATACTTATACCATGCGCAAGGGAAATATGCGAGGTCGTCTTCCCACGCTATACTAGCTCATAATGCAATGCCTATGAAACAGCGCTGGCTGCCTGAGAGCAAATACCAAGCGACCAGACACCTGTATACACGTGCACGTCTTCTGTCATTGGAAAGAAATGCACTGTCATTCCGCAGCCACGTCAAAGAGCTTTTCGTTCTTGTATGACATGTATACACGTTAATTCGATTCTACCGGAAACACACGTCAGGCGTCCTCTAGAGATTATGCTGCGCTGTACTAATAGGGAATGACCATGAGTGTTACTGCGCTGTTAAGAAGAAGATATTCAAGCGGTGCTACAGAATGGGCACGTCCTTTGCTATCGGGGCTTGGCTCACAGAAGAGAACTGGGAATGGGGCTCCTAATTCACAGAAACATAGCTGGCAACATCGAGGAATACTATATCATTGTTGAAAGGGTGGTAGGTATCGTAATTAAACTGAATAAAAGATACAAGATGAAGGTGGTACAGACTTACGCGCCCACATCCAGCCATGATGACGCTTCAGTTGAAAGCTTCTATGAAGACTTGGAATCGGCAATGGGTAAGGTAAAAACACAGTAAACTATACTAATGGGAGACTTTAATGCAGAGGTAGAGAAGAAGCAGGCTGGAGACAAGACAGTAGGAGATTATGGCATTGTTACTAGAAATGCCAGAGGAGAGCTACTAGAGCTACTAGCAGAATTCGCAGAACGCAATATTTACGGATTTCGAATACCTTCTATCGAAAACGAGGAAACCGTAAGTGAACATGGAGGAGCCCTAATGGTGAAAATAAGAACGAAATAGACTTTATAATGTGTGCACACCCAGGCATCGTCCAGGATGGGGAAGTGGTTGGCAAGGTACGATAGAATGACCATAGAATGGTACGGTCTCGAATTCGCCTATACTTGAAGAAGGAACGACAGAAACTAATACGAAAGAAGCCAATCAATGAGCTAGCACTGAGAGGTAAAGTACAGGAATTCAGAGTCTCGCTTCAGAACAGGTACTCGGCTCTTAGTGAGGAAAGCAACCTTAGCGTAGATACAGTGAATGATAGTCTGACGAGTATCATGACGGAGTGTGCAGTGGAAATTGGAGGCACGGTACTTAGACAGGACACTGGCAAGCTTTCCCAGGAAGCGAAAAATCTCATTAAGAAGCGTCAAAGCATGAAAGTCTCAAGTACGACAGACAAAATATAACTGGCAGAGCTTTCGAAGTTGATTAATAAGCATGAGGTATCCGATGTAAGAAAGTATAATATGGAGAGAATTGAACACGCTCTGAAAAATGGAGCAAGCGTCAAAGCAGTTACGAGAAGGCGTTTGATTCAGTAGAAATATCAGCAGTCATGCAGACACTGCGGAATCAGGGCGTTGATGAAGCATATATAAACATCCTGGAAGAAATCTACAGGGGATCAACTGCTACCATAGTACTAAATAAAGAAAGCAACAGACTACCAATCAAGAAGGGTGTAAGGCAGGGGGATACAATCTCCCCAATACTATTTACCGCGTGTTAACAGGAGGTTTTCAGAGGCCTAGCGTGGGAACAGTTAGGCATAAGAGTTAATGGAGAGTACCTTAGTAACCTGCGCTTCGGCGATGACATTGCATTGCTGAGTAACTCAGGGGATGAATTGCGATTCATGATTACGGAGTTAGACAAGGAGAGCAGAAAGGTGGGTCTTAAAATTAATGTGCAGAAAACGAAAGTAATGTACAACAACCTTGGTAGAGAGCAGCGTTTCGAGACAGGCAATAGTCCATTTCAAGTTGTAAAAGGCTATGTCTACTTAGGGCAGGTAAGAACCGTGGAGCCGAACCATGAGGTTGAAGTAACTAGAAGAATAAGAATGTGGTGGAGCACATTTGGCAAGCACTCTCAAATGATGACAAATAGATTACCACTATCCCTCATGAGGAAGGTATATAACAGCTGTATCTTGTGGATACCTAGCTATGGAGCAGAAACCTGGAGACTTACAAAGATGGTTCCGCTTAAATTGAGGATGACGCAGCAAGCAATGGAAAGAAATATGGTAGGTGTAACTTTAAGAGACAAGAAGAGAGCAGAGTGGATTGGGGAACAAACGGGGGTTAAGGATATCATAGTTGAAATCAAGAAGAGGAAATGTACATGGGCCGGTCATCTAGCGCTTAGACAAGATAACCGCTGGTTATTAACTAACTAACTGGATTCCCAGAGAAGGCAAGTGGGTTAGGGGGAGACGGAAGGTTAGGTGGGTAGATAAGATTAAGAAGTTTGTGGGTATAAATTGGCAGCAGCAAGCACAGGACCAAGTTCACTGGCGGAACATGGGAGAGGCCTTTGCCCTGCAGTCGACGTAGTCAGGCTGATGATGATGATGATGATGATGATGTTGTTGATGACGATGATGATTCAAATCCACGCACCCACCACAGGGCTCAACTAGATTAACATATACCAGCTTTGGTGTTACGGGACGTCAATGGATGACGAATGTATGTGACTGGTGCAAACATGATAATCATGGCATGCGTGTCGTGTAAGAATATGAATGCATACCACGCTCCTTATGTGCTCGTGGCCGCTTTACTAGCTTCACATATACCAAATTTGGTATTACGTGACGTGAATGTGTGACGAAGTAAAAGACACGTTCAAACATAATCATGACATGCATGTCATCTAAAAAATGACTACATATCGCGCTGATAGCGCGCTAGCGGCCGTTTCCCTTGCTTCACATATACCAAATTTGGTGTTACGTGACGTGAATGGACGACGAACACAAATGACAGGTGCAAGCATGATAATCAGCACATTGAAGTCATGTACGGCATAATATAGGTCCGCCTCGTAACGTCGGGCTAATTTTAAAGTGACATATCAACCTTCCTCATTCGTTCTTGGCATGTCATTGATTGGCACTATGCGTGAGATCCACCAATTTTTAGTCAGAGTTGTTTTTTTTTTCATCCAGTTATATAAACCGCACAATTTGAAGGGCCACCAATTACGTGGCGTTCAGGCACGCGTTTAACTTGAATTGTTCTTGATGTCTTTCAGGCTAGGCATACTCGTGCGGCTAAAAGCATTAATATTAAACTACCTCGCTCTAACTGCCACCACGAAGTCGTACAAGAGCACGACGTGGCTTTCTCAGCAGACTTCGTGCTTTATATGCCATAATTACGTGGCGTGACTGTTAAAGCTTTGTTGGCTGTGGGAAAACTGCAGGAAAACCACACTGCCTCGTTATGCAGTCTTTTCATTTGTTGTTTGGCTGGAATAAATCAAGACAGTTTTGTTCGTAAAGGGCACCGGAGCAGTTAATAATTATTAGCTGCTGATGGATTTTATTGTTCACATTGACGCTCATGAAATTAAGAGAGGTACTGTTCACATGTGCGTTTTCGATGGCGTAAACGTCTTGTTAATGTAGGTATCGTGAAAGATGATGTACTACTGCCCGCGAAGAAAGTGTAGAAAATTCTCTGTTTTCTCCCAGCCAATAACAGCTAATAGTCACTTAATAGAGGCTTTGTTTTGAAATCTGTGGCCATTTTGCTGTTGTACACCATGTTGTGTACTTTTGTTTGTACCGTAGATATTTAATATTTAGTAAACTGCAGCTCTACTTGGGTGGAAGGTAAGTCATATCTGGACGTACATTCTGGTGTTCTCAAAAATGTACAGAAATTTTGAGACTTACTCATTGCCATCGGTAAGGTATATTATTATATTAACATTAGAAAGACACTGCCGCATATAATTTACAACGACAACGTTTTCTTCCTACAAATAGCGACAGCATAAAAAAAAGAAGCCACTTATGGTACGTGCTCTTAAAAAGTTTCAGCGTGCCCACTGCACTTGTGGCATATGTGGCCTCGAAAACACCTTCGTTAGTTTTCATAATTGCTGCTGTTATTCAAGAAATACATTTTTCATAGGATAGGTCAGTGATGGCTGCAGCCAAGAGGAAGTGTACTGCGTGCGCAACTTGTAAAATGAGCCCACCTAATATACCTGTACTCTGTATACTGTGTTCCTCCACATGGCAGCCTTTGCTAGGTGTAAAATTAGTGAATAGGCAGGGTGGAAGCTGATAATATTTTAAGCACTTGGTACTTTTCAATAATATTGATTGATATGTGGAGTTTAATGCCCCAAAACCACCAAATGGTTATGAGAGACGCTGTAGTGCAGGGCTCCAGAAATTTCGACCACCCGGGGTTCTTTAATGTGCACCCAAATCTGAGCACATGGGCATACAACATTTCCGCCTCCATCGGAAATGCAGCCGCCGCAGCCGGGATTCGATCCCGCGACCTGCGGGTCAGCAGCCGAGTGCATTAGCCACTAGACCACCACGGTGGGGCTACTTTTCGATAATAGGCAACAGACAATGATTTCTCATGGTTATGTGGCAGGCGCTTAAGCATACTCTCCTATTGTGGTTTGAAACGTTTTTATAAAGGGAACTGCAATAGACCGTAGGAACAAAGTTGCATTCCTCAAGAAGCGTTTTTTTTCAATCTTTTATGCTTTTTAACCACTAAAGCGAGCATGCAGCCCCCTCCCCCCCTCTCTCTATTTCATTCTCTAAGATTTGCTTAGTCGAGTGAGTGCCATAGACTGAATAGAAACAAGCTTGCATGTGGCAAATATAGCACCTACTCGTCTGCTGAAAAATATTCTTTTTCTTGTTATGCCTAATTGTATTTCATGATTTCATAAAGCGGCAAGAATGTTTAGGTAAATGACGTAAAATGTGTAATGCAAACTTTATGCTCATGATATCAGAGCGTATTTTTCATCGGTAATAATACATCACATTTTTGGTGGGGGTAACTCTATAAGTAGCGGCATTACGAAGCATTTGAATATTTCTTCGAACAGCCTTCTTCGCGATGTGTTATTATGAATTATTCGAACACGGTCGTGACACACCCAAAAACTTTCTGTGTTTTCTCTTTCGGGTGGTCGAATAATTTACCACCGTGCCTATGCAGTTCATTTTCTGGCGTTTGTATTGTTCTTACAAAAGCACCTTAATGCTCGTGTCTCCACGTAGCACATCCTGAAACGCTGCTTCTCAGCAATCTGTGTCGTTGAGGTATATCTGGAAAGCGTTGACAAGGATGTTCTTCATAAAACAGAGCGCATAAAACACGGGACAGAAAGAGATCAGGACAAGCACTCACTATCAACTGAAGTTTTATTGTGGAATTAGAGCATGTGTAAGCACCCATTGAAGCCACTATAAAGAAAAGAAAAAAGAGAAAAAACAACAACAAAAAGTGACACGTGTCTATGCCAAGAATCCATGTTTTTTTACAGGTAACAGAATGGGCGGGATAGTGACACACCTGTTAGCTTTCCTCGCTATCTCTTCCGCCTCTACTCTACGATTTCTCTAGTTTTTTTTTCTTTTCTGGTGCCGATACCGTACAAATGTCTGACTGAACAATGAAACACACTGTGGCCCTGCGTCAAACTTCTTACAATGGCCGGCAAGGTGTCCGTCAATCGCAGTGTTCCCGATTTTGTTATGCTCCTGCAGTCGAACGTTGAGGCATCTGTCAGTTTGACCTACGTAATGCCTGCCACATGAAAGAGAAATTCTGTACACTACACCTTTTGCACAGAAATCGCAGGCATTTTTGTGTGCGATTTAGCTAACAGGTTTCTGCTTTCTTATCGGATAGCTCAACGTGCAGAAGCTTAAAAGCTTGTTAGGTGCTGAAAACACACCCTTTACTGCAGTATGCTGCCCCACCTTCTTTATATTGTGAGACAATTTGTGAAGGTATGGAATTACAGGCATCTTTTCTTTGGCTCTATTTTTTTTAGCGATTCTCTCAAGTTCCGTTCATTGCTTTTCACTGCGACGTGATACACACTTCTTCCTTCGATGCAGGCCTTCAGCGACTGAGACAATGATATGCTTAGGGTAGCCTGCGGCTTCCAAACGTGCCACTTATTTGAGGAGGCTTTCATCCACCAAGTGATCGCAGGACTTGCAGATAGCATTTGACGAAGAGAAAGCACTACGTTCCTCTTCGTAAGCTTCGAGGGCTCAGATGAGTACTTTAAGAACGGCTTGCTGGCTCTTGGTTCATAGACCCAACACACGTAATTGTCTTTGAAATGCAACCTCAGATATAAATACCTGATGCTGAGCTGTTCGGGCAATTCCGTGGTCAAATTGAGCGACGTAAAATATGGATTAAAAGATGCAAGAATTCGCGTGAGGACTGAGTTGCTGCAGTCAAGACATTGTACACGAGAGCTACTCGCAATAGTACCAAGAACTGATCTACTTAAAAAAAACGAAGAAGCCGTTTACATACTTGAAAGTTTTTTACAATGCATGAGTCTGGAAATGTTGTAGGCCCGTGTGCTCAGGTTTGGGTGCACGTCAAAGAACCCCAGGTGGTCGAAATTTCCGGAGCCCTCTACTACGGCGTCTCTCATAATCATATGGTGGTTTTGTGACGTTAAACCTCACATATCAATCTACCGTTCCCGAGTCACCCAGCTGGTCAGAGAGAGCCCGATCACAACAATCGTGAAACAGATCACTTAAAATATGTGCTGCGCACAATCAGACGCAAACAGCCTACTTCTGCAGGTCAATGCCGTTGTCAAAAGCAACAACTTCAAGTAAAAAGATAAGAGTTAAAACAAACCAACTTCACCCATGCCGCTAGCATTTGAAAATTAGACAGCACCGTCTAACGGACAGCACCATCCTCTCATGTGGCAGGCATTACGTAGGCCAGACTGGCAGATGCCTCGACATTCGCCTGCAGGAGCATAACGAAAAAATCGGGAGCACTGCGATTGACGAACACCTTGCCGGCCATTGTAGGAAGTGTGACGCAAGACCACAGTGCACTCTTGGAAAAAAGCCCCGCCATGGTGGTCTAGTGGCTAAGGTACTCGGCCGCTGACTTGCAGGTCGCGGGATCGAATCCCGGCTGCGGCGGCTGCATTTCCGATGGAGGCGGAAATGTTGTAGGGCCGTGTACTCAGATTTTGACGCACGTTAAAAAACCCCAGGCGGTCAAAATTTCCGGAGCCCTCCACTACGGCGTCTCTCATAATCATATGGTAGTTTTGGGACGGTAAACCCCACATATCAAACAATCAATCAACTTTTAAAAAAACGGTAGTAGTGTTTGCTAACTTTGGGGTAGTAATGGTTTGTC
Source organism: Rhipicephalus microplus (assembly GCF_043290135.1). NCBI lineage: Eukaryota > Metazoa > Arthropoda > Arachnida > Ixodida > Ixodidae > Rhipicephalus > Rhipicephalus microplus. The sequence continues at coordinate 206,318,530 of NC_134710.1, read as the reverse complement.
ACATATTTTACAACCCTGGTAGTAAGCGTAGTTAGTAACGGCAAGGGTGGTACCAACTACTACCTTTGCTGCAACTACTATCATTTAGTAACTGTCACTACCCTAGTCGTTACCACCAATGGGTAGTAAATTTTAAAGGTTTCAAGAAAAAAAGAAGTAGCCAACAATACTACCCTGTTCATTCATATTGGCATAGTGTTTTTTATTGCTAATGTTGGTCAATTAATGTCTCATTACTAAACAACTTAGGGTAAATTTGCGTGGTGTGCCATGAACGCGAAGAATACATAGACTTAAGAATTGCACTATTTTTTACACTACAGTATAACGCAAGCCTCGGTATATATAGAGCCCCTACTTAGCAGATGCGTGTCTGGTACAGGGAAGCACTTGTGTTCTAGGATGAATTATAGCAAATGTGAATCTAGAGTACTATATCATACTACCTGACTACGTGTGCTTGGGCACGTAGCACAAGACTTTTAATCAGCCTTACTTGTAAAAAAAATGATATGTCATATCTATTTATTATAAAAGGGCCACAAAAAGACATTATTGACAGTAGCCGAAAGAAGGTACAGAACTCTTTGACATAGTCTCGGTGCATTTGAATGCTTCACACGGCGAATATATCAGCGGAAAAATAGGTAATAATCGTTTGGGGGTTTGACGTGCCAAGACAACAATAATATTGGAAAACGCGTCGCAGGGAATTAATTGTGATCATCCTCCAAAATATTTGTGACCATCTTGTTCTATTGCGGTCCTGTGAATTTGCTGTAATTTACTGTGTTGTAATTGTCTATTACAACGTGTGTAGCACTTGCTTATGGTTAGTTAACTTGTACTTCTCCGTTTCGACAGTATCAGAATGACGTCAACATATCTATGTTGCGTAATTTAAAACAAAATCTTTTATCTAGCAATATCTCCTGCGTATTTTTTTCGTTTAATATTGATACGTTGAGACAATTACCCTCAAAGTATCAGAACCAGAATCACGTACTGTTTTGGATTAGATAGTCAGCAGCCGGGTAGCAAAAAGGTAGTAACGGAGCAAGAAAGCTAGTAACGGCTGTAGTTGATACCTCTTTCATTCTAGTTACTTAATGTTGACTAACATAGGTAGTAAACAGGCCACAAAAAGTTAGTAACAGTTGCAGGTAATAACTGTTTACTAACGTAAGCAGTCAACAAGTAGTGAAAGGGTACCAATGGTACAAAAAAAGGTAGTAAGTGCTGCAGTTACTACCTATTTTCTTGCAGTTGCTACCTTTTTACTAACTTTTTTTAAGAGTGTGTGTTCCATTGTTCAGTCAGACAGTTGTACTGTATCGGCAGCGGGAAAAAATGACTAGAGAAATCATCGAGGTGGCAGAGATAGTGAGGGCAGGTAAGAGGTGTGTCAGTATCCCGTCCATCCTGTTATCTGTAGAAGAGCATAAATTCTTGGCACAGACACGCCTCCTTTTTCGTTGTTTTTTCTTCTTTTCCTCTCTTTATAGTGGCTTTAATGGGTGCCTATATATGCTCTGATTCGGCAATAAAACTTCAGTTGATAGCGAACGCTTGTCCCGATCTCTTTCTGCCCCGTGTGTTGCCTGCGCTCTGTTTTATGAAGAACGATGAATAACGAACGCGCCCAAATCTTCTCCCTTTTAACGGAAGGATGATCGGCAGGATGGAGTGCTGTGGCGCTTGACGTCAGTAGCCACGACAACGTGAGAGCGGCCATGGAGGAAAAGAAGGAAAACAACCGAGGCGACCAATCACGGAGCGCATGGCGATTTTCTTGGACTCGATCAAGCGCCACGATTGCGAAGTTGGAAAATACGATGTATTTCGCCACTCAGGGAAGCGCACGAGGCACATTTTTATGCTGCCCCTGTGTCAAGTTTACCCTCGCCGTTCGTATGAATCACATACGCTCAACGACGGACCTTGAAAAAGCAAAGTTTGCAGCTTCTCACGAATAACGTCACATGTAGTTTGGTTAGTTGGATCTGTGTGAAATAAAAGCACCCCCGCAGACGAGCATGAGAGAATGGTTATTTTTCGGTGCAAAATTACAAGCTTAGCCGTGATAAATGACGCATACTATAGCGAAGGACCCCTAATTAACCTCAGTCACGTTAGCTCTTAAAGTACATGCTTTAAAATCGCGCCAGAGTTTGGACGCCCAGACTCATCGCACTGCGGCATAGTCTACAGAAAAAAATTATTTTTTTAAAGAAATATACTTTCTTAGTGCACAGGGAATGTTTTCAGAAGGAAGATAGAGCCAAGAGAAAGGACAGGCGCACCCATCTTCCTTCTGAAAACGTTCCCTGCGCACTAAGAAAGTATATTTCTTTCAAAAATGCAATACCAACCAGCCCAAGTAGCCACTCTTGAAATATTTTATGCAGCGAACTCGAGCTTCCGTTAGCGGAAAACTGCGCTAGAGTCTACACAGAATGAAGTAGACAAACGGGTAGCTTCGGGTGAACGTGCGTGTCGTACAGGGTATCTATAGCAGTGCACGCCTGTCGTGTGACACCGCATCAATCAGAAAAAAGGAAACGCACTGAATCATAACCTGAATTTCAAGACCGCTGTGAATTTCGAGACCTGAGTGACTCGTTTCGGAGAAGACATCTCACAACACCCGTGTACTCTCTTTCCAACCTTCACTCATTTCAAAAATGCTGACGTAGATATACCTGTAACACGCAGTTAACCCTCTGCAATTAACACTTTCGGGCTTCCGTGTAATAAAACTGTAGCATTCCGACTAGGAACTAACACATCAAACACACATAATTTACGACAGACTGGTGTCATGCGCTATTTTATTCCAACTTCTTCCTTCACTTCCCCCTCAATCGACTTATTCTTTTTTCGTGTGCTTATTGCAGACCACTTTACCAACATTATGAAAGCTTGTCAACAAGGAGGGCTCCCGTAGAAGTATTAAGTTTCAAGCAGAAATACCGTTTTTTTACTTACAGCAGTAAACATAAACCTGAATTGGCTGCTCGAAGGTGATCCTGAGAGTTTCCTGTCTATAACTTAAAAAATTTCTGATATTTTGGGAGTATTTTTATGAGCCGTGCTATGAGCTTCTGCGGTGACCTCAAGGCAGCTACAAATTCGCAAATTTCTCGGTGTGCGTACACTACAGCACGATTTATTAGGTCATAAAACTCCGAAAGTGACAGTCGGTGGCTCCAACACGAAGGGATGCAAATGAAAGTCATCATAACGTTATCATGTCATCATATGAGGTCATCGTGACGTTACGGATCTTCAAGTAACGTAACATAACGTCACACGATGGCACTTCGTCGTGTGACGTTGCTGCTTGGTCATAGGCGACTGATCACGGAGGCGATGAAAAACCAGGCGAGGCGCAAACAGCTTGCACTGCCTTCGATCTTGGAGGCGAAGCAAAGCTGCGTTAGGTGCATAAAACTCTCGGAGGGTTGCGGGGGACAATCAATGCATGGACTTTGAAGGCAAAGAAGGAGATGAATTTCGCTTGCGAATCGTCTTAGGCAAATGCACAGGTTAGAAGGGGACCCTGTGGGTTTTTTGAGTGAAGTTGGATGATGCTGGAATTTTTCTAGTGATTAATACGCGTGAGAACACTAAATAGATAATAATTTTTTTCGACATATCCTGGAATCTGCCTATTTAACATCTCTCACACACTTAGCTGACTCGTTTTACATCAGGTGTGCTTCACTTCATGGACGATTTTTCTGTGGTTAAGGTCAATAAATTCTAGTTATCATCATCATTTAGAGCGGACGTTCGCACTCATCATTCTCGTGCAGATCATTGATAGCTTTACTTTAATATATTGTGCGTAAGGCCAACAGATGACTGAAATACAAGAATAAAGGAAGTGATAGTTAGCAAATTTTCCAAAAACTTTTTGAGTGTGATTTCTGCCTAGGCGTTATCCGTGGCCTCTTACCTGACAGGAAAACTTCCACTAGATTTAGCTAACACTGAAGAGAGCACAGGCGAAAGCATATGGCCTCACAGAACACCCATTAAGCTCCTTTGACATTCTCGCTCGACTGCATTGTTGCTTTTCATTGTTCTCTTTCGGTCAACTAGACATGACAAATAGTTCCATATGCTCAGATTTGTTAACGAGGTCTCGATTCACATTTGATTCTCCTTTAATGGTCTTTAAAACTTTATCTACAACTAATTCAAACTTGATCACTTGAGTAAATTTACTACTTTAATTTATGCTTCCTTCAATCCATATTTGATTGATAATATGCATTGTGTGTACTCTCACATTATTATGACTGAATCGAAACCCACAAAATGGTAATTCGCTATAACTACATGCGTGAGCGGAAAAAAAGTAAAGAAGTAATGCTGCAGTAACGAAGCGCTTTACGTGCATAGGGATAACAGCAACTATACGAAATAGGTGACTAACCTAAAATAAACCTACGAAATACAATTTGCAAAAAAGTGAAGTGATACTGATATTTGAAGGGCAAGGGCAAAGCACTTTTCAGACCAGATGCTATTGACAGCTTCGAAATGAGAGAGGAGGGGGAATGGCGACACAATAAATGAATTATTCTGCAATATAAGTCAAAACGGGTCGCGCAACATTTGCAGCACAAAAGGCAAAAATGAAGCCTCAGTACTACGAAACAGCTTCAAAAAGAAACGCGAATCAATGGCCCACAGCGAGGGTTAGCGTTCTAGAAATAGTTAGCCTTGACCCCACCATGAAGGAAAATTCCGTTATTCGCCGATAGGCAAGAGTGAAGCATCAGGCTTTTCTTTCTCTTGATGAGACCCCCCACTGCTTTCTCTGTTTCACTCCCTACCCCTCCTCGATCGCTCTCTTTCCCGCCTGATTCGCACGCTCTCTTTCTCTCTTACGGGCCTCCACTACACGGCCGGCTTGTTTTCGTGCAAGGTCACTCACACGCTTGCCTCGACTTGGCCCGCGGTAGAAGCGAATGACACGTAAACCGCGCTCGCAGTTGAATCATTCCGCGTGTACAGTACTACGTCGACCGTGATCGTCAGGCTAACGTAAACAGCTGACTCCGCGAATGGCGTCGACCTTATGACCTCAATAGCAGTTCACTCGGCTGGGAAGGGTTTCAACTGGTGATTCTATAGGGTGAGGTTCTATGGGAATTCTGTGAGCTCCCAAGGGCATGACGCGTGATGCGTTTCTTCTCACCGAGTTTAAAGGATGTTCTATAGAAATAAAAGCTCATATCAGATGAATTGTCACGTTGAACTTTTTATGCAGTACCGTGGGCGCTTAAACGTACATAGAGGAGCGTTTGATTGAGCGTCATTCACGCTGATTCTGTTCATCCTCGTTATTTGTACTCGTGGGTGGACTTATAGCATAATGTAAAGTAAGAAAACATTGTGCAACTTAGTTCATAAGCCTTTAGTAATCAGAGCAGGAAGTTCAAACATACGAGACAGGATTGGAAAGGAAGCTACATACGGTTTCATTCATTTCTCCTGTGTCACAGTTTGTTCGTGTTCTATGAGGCATCGTATTTGTTATCAGGACCAACCCTACACTCGTCTATTTATTCCTGACCACAGCTTGTTTTTTAGGGATTAATTTCGCTGTTTTCTTTTGTAACCTATGCTCACTACACCTTACCTTACCTGTACTATTATATCGTGTATTATGCCAGAATCCCCGCACAATATATAAAAAAAAACTTCGCTTCATTTAGTTTTTGTTTCCCTGTTAGAACTTTTCCTTGTTGAATTCCTGTCTTTGTTTTTTGGAGGTGTTATACTTTTACAGATTCGTTTTCTTTTTGCGAACGAATTCTTCTCTAGTTCTTCTAATTTTTCTTTTTTAAAAATGCTTTGTTAAATATGTCCGTGTTATTATTTCCTTTTTGTAGAACTTGATTTCAATGCAAAGCATGTGCATTGTAGGTTTGGATTGCGTTTAAACTTTGCTTTTCTCATTTTGCTGCCAATGTGAATCTGAGACGTGGAGCATGGTCAAGCTGTTTGATGCAGAATTTTCCACCTATGCCAACCACTGTAAAACAGCATGTGATAAATAAACTCAACTCATCAGGCTCGAGAGAGTAGGTTTATTAACGTCATGGTGGCCCCATTTTGACAGGTGCTACATGCAATAACTTCCAGTCACATAAATTTAAGTACGTGCCTTTTCAAGAACTCCAGGTGGTCAAAATTATAGACGAGTCCCCCACTACGGGCGCACCTCGTAAATATATCAGTGTTTTGACTCGTAAGACCTATAAATTGGTGTCACATTTTCAGCCAATTACATCAAGATTTCTATAGAAGATACCGCGATTCCTAAAAAAAGATACCGTGGTTACCAATTGGTTGCTCGAAATTTCGTTTTATCCAATGATAATGATGTAGTACGCACCTTCGGCACTGCTAATTCAGCATCCTCGTTTGACTTCTTCACCGCTATGGCTGAACGTTGGAGCGTACGTTTGCATTACTTGTTGTTTACATATTCCTTTAGTTATATTTATAAGAACTAACTGACAATGATGCCAAGAGAAGTATGGGAATGTTATTAGAAGTAGTTGTATTGTAAATGGGAAGAAAGAAAAGCGGACGAAAAGATAACTTGCCAATGGAATGTCATTGAGACACATTCATTTATACTTATGTAGTTATCTGCTACTGAGCTTCATTTCCTATTTAGGCAATGTTTTCACCATCACAATAATTTTCAGCCTATTTTTATGTTTACTGCAGGACGAAGGCCTTTCGTAATGACTCCAAATTCAGCCACTCTTGGGCCAACTCATTTCATTTTGTGCCCGTGAGCTTCTTAATTTTGTCATTCCATCTAACCCTCGGCCGTACTCAACTGGGCTTAAAAATAGATGATGATGCCTCAAAGAGCACCATCCTATCAAAAGGACGTTTTTAGCATTTTCTGCAGCTTTTTTTGACGTACGTCTTCCTAAAGCAACACTAAAGTTAAATAACAACTTACGTCAGGTGAAAGCTCAATGTATGAAAAATTCTAAAACAATGATATTATCAACGGCAGGGCCCTACTTACCGAGAAATTAACTCTTTAATACCTGAATTATAAAACTGCCGAAGAAAATAAAAAAAATGGTTCCATTTTCCAGCTTTACATAGCAACCGTTTAGTGATTACACTGCTAAATTATCCAAAATGCACCTTTAATGCATACAGGTACGTGGCGAATTCTCCAAATGTCCCAGAAGCGAGGACCTTGCAAGAAAAAACGTGCTTAGTGCGTGGCGCGCACACACTAAATAAACAAAATGATCGAAGCTAGAACTTGCGTCAGCCAGGCGAGAAATAACGAAGAAACTAGTGGTCTTGCACGCGCCTTGCGCTCTCCGCCATCAGTTATAAAACAATCGGTTGTAGCATAAAAAAACATACACGAGATAGCGCTAGATTTTTTTAAGGTGAAGTCTACATTCCCCGTGAGTACTTTACTGCCGTCATTAATGGTGGCACGCTTTCCATGACTTGCTGGCTCGATGTTTTTCGGTATGTCGCGAGTTCGTGACAATGGCAGTAAAGCATTAAGGTAAATGCACGAGAACGAATCCGCTACGCCTAGTACATTCACAAAATGATCCAGATGACGTGAGAGGTACTGCCTACAATTATACACTAATAGTCGAACTAGCTGTACTAAATAAAGAACCTCCTGTGCGTCTAGACATAGTAAAATGCTTCTTGTTCGCTTCTATTTGATTCATGGAAAAAAGAACCGCCGGACGTTACTCCGGGGAATGGTGCGAGTGGTTTAAAAGTTGCAATTTTTGCATGGTTAAACTGGACAGGTCGTCCCATCTAGCGGGGCCCAGTTGAAACAAGCACGTCTGTCATCTTGGAGGCTATGACAGGAAATTGTTCAATGAACGTTGTTGCTGCTGTGGCTCCCACGACTTTCGTCCTGCTGCTATTATTGTCGGAACGTCTCACGTCACTGTTGCCAACGTTGCCCGGCAAAACCGGGCAACGTTGGCAACAGTGACGTGAGACGTTCCTCTTGAGGCGGGTGAATTAAAGAGCGCTAAACCGATGCGGGCCTCTAGAAAGTGATTTTATTTCAAAACAAGCACTTTCTTGGCACAAATGTAACACTACGAGGTTTATGCACCGTTATTTCAACAACCAACGTAGACCTAATAGTTGCCTTTAGTGTCCTTAAACATACACAATTCCTGTTCTTAAGTAGATGGATCTTTGTATAATATGCTAAACTTTAAAGATAGTTTTATAGAGTTTCATACCCGAGAACTATCTAACATTTGGGCACAAATTCCAGGTATGGAAAGAAAGCTGAAACCCCGATGATTGTAACATCACTGTGACGCCATACGAGCCGTGGCCGGCCTTTTCATTCGCGGTAATTACGCCTTCCTCGGCATGGTGTCTCTCGAAGGTTATATTTATTATCTGTGTAGAAAGAGAATGAAACAACTTGTCGAACGTTATGTCTTTATACCCTCAGCTTCGTGATACGGCAGTTGACTGAAACAATAAACGTCTTTTTTGTGATGAAACACACGTGTCGTCTGTGCAGTCTTCGATAACCACTTTCACTCTCACTTGCAAAAAAAAAACATTATTAAAGTTATATGGTTTACCATGCCCCATTACTTTCTATATTGTTTGCGTGTAGGAAATGTTATCTTAGCTCTAAAATGCGATGACACGCCTCCATGAACGCACTGCGCCTGGAGCTCACTATCTGTGCACACACTAAGCGCGCACTATAAGCGCGTGCACACTACGTTTCGAACACGTTGTATGTGTTATTCCAACTACGTGAAACCGGAACACCTCCCCCCCCCCCCCACGTCTTCGTAGAGACCTTCGCTCCAAGCAGAATCATCTTAATATCACCAGCCTTTTTACGCTAAGATTTGTTGTACAAGGCTGCAGAGAATTTCTTGCAAGAAGATAAGTGACAAATCTAGTCACTCGCCGAGTGGCTTCGACATTTTTGATAAAAAGCATCATGGTAAAATTGTTTTAAAATTTAGAGGGCATGGTGAGTGCGGGCAGGGTGTGAGATAACCCTTCAAATATTCTCCGGCCGAAGCTATATGTGCGTGCTATTCTCAAATGCTCCAATTGTCTGGCTGACCATTTCGCTATAGTGCTTAAAAGACGTCTTTATTTGCAGTAGAATGGCAAGTTGATTGCACCCTTAAGGAGAGTCTAGATACTCATGTGCCAGCTTAGACCTTCGTTGCTTTGCAAATGAGTTACCTGTGCCCCTTGTGCACGCAAGTGTGCACTGGGACGGGAAAGTGCAGCATTCTGATCACTTTGTTAAAGAGGGTAGTAAACGGAAGCTAAACTTGCAGGTGGTCAAGCGTCTTCAGGAGAAGTACGGCCCGTCGCTTTACAGCGAGGAGAACATTCTGCTGACAGCGACGCACACGCACTCGTCGGTGGGCGGCTTCATGCAGTACCTGCTCTATAACATCCACACCCAGGGCTTCATCCGCCAGGTGGCCGACGTCCAAATCGACGGCATATGCAGGGTACGTCTCGTCCACATGCTTGGATATATATATATATATATATATATATATATATATATATATATATATATATATATATATATATATATATATATATATATATATGTATATATATATATATATATATATATATATATATATATATATATATATATATATATATATATATATATATATATATATATATAAACACACCAGAACTCGAGTTAGCCGAGAAATGATTCAATATCGACAGGCCGAGTTCTTGTTTTTTCATGAACCCGAACTTACTGCCCCAGTAGTCGCTGCAAGCGAAAAATGGCGACTTGATTTGACGAATAAAGCAAACGACTATGCTTGCGGTGCATTTTTTGTTGCAGCAAGTGTGCACAAATACACAAAATTTGAATCTCTCGTAGTAACACAAAGTGGATTGCCATAGGCGTAGACAATAGCAGATAACTATTGGGTCCGTAATCAGTTATGACTTCGTACGAGAAAAAAAGTTTTAAGAACAGGTGCTGGCCAATCGTGTACATATAAAGGAGAGTAATGGCAAATGACTTTATTTAATGATACGAAAAAAAAGAAACGACTCGTGAAATCGGCGCGCTTGTCGTACAAATCCAGTACTAATCATGCGCGTAAACTGCGAAGCATTCGAGGGGAGCTATTACTGTTACATTTTTGGCACACCTTGCGTAATCGTAAGCTTGTCAAAGAACAATGCAAGACAAGTCTGATGAACTTGAAAACTGGTGCAGGAGGAACGAACGGCAGCCCTGTCAGTGGTAGCGGGTTGACGTTAAGGGAACGGGCTCTGTGTGGGTGACTAGAGGTTAAAGTAAACGCAGCTGAGATCTGCCCAAGCGGTGGCGGACACGTCATTCTCGTTCCGTTAAAATGATCGTCAAGATGGGCTAGTTGGCAAAACTTTCACGCAGTTCACATGGAGATTTTTTTGTCGCGATAGAACATAATCAGGATAATATCAGACTAACAACGACTTTTTAGATCTTGGTTGGAACTCTTAAGCATCTCAGAGCTCATCAATTACAATTTAGGTATCGTGTTCTATAAATATATAACCAAGGCACTACCTCCAATCTGCTTCTCATCTACTGATCTGTTTGCCCATAGTAAACTACATTTGCGCATACACAATAATGTTCTTTTGCCTAAGGTACGCCCTAATTATGGTAAACGGACTGCTGAATTTTATTCATATTGTTATGTATACAACTACCAGTTTCTATAAAAATGCAAAATTACATCAATTTAAGACAGAACTGAAATCACACATTATGCATGCTTAGTATTACTGTTCATTTTCATAGCTTCAGTTTGTTTTAATTTTGACACTCAAGTATAACAGCTTTTTGTGTTCTTTTTCAGTTATATTGCTTAGCATTATTCGTTGCTTCATTTTGTTTATTGTGTACATTTTTTTCGTCTTATACATTCCTTTAATGTTCTGGTGCAAACGTGTTTAGTTTACACTTTTGATTTTTGCTTATGTTGCCTAAACATTGTTTTATCACAATTTGCCTTTAACAAGAGGTCTCGATACAGTCTTCAACTTAGGGACCTTTTTATGTATACTAAATACATGTAATATTTTTGTATTCATACAATTAAAAAAAGCTGAAAAAAACTCCTCTTGAACTTTTAGAGAGGAACCAATAATTATCGGGAAATTGGAATTTGATAGAGCTTGGTTGCGATGAAAACTATTACGGAGTGTTGTGGGTTGTTTTTCTTGCCTACATTTTTTGTTTCATCGTGTTCAGGTTGCCTACTTAGGGGCGTACCAGCTGGGATCACTCGCCCGCACCTACGAGGAAATGTAGTGTGCTATTGGGTTCAATCCTAACCGTTGCTCGAAAAGGGGCCAATATAGAATCTTAAGGCGCAAGGCGTTGCACACGAATGCAATGCTCGCGTATACGCTGTGATCAGCCGACGATGGATGACTTGTCCTCGCAGAGTATTGACCAAGCACACGAGGGCATCCGGAAGGGCTACATCTACTGGAACGAAGGCGAGCTCCTGCACGCCAACATCAACCGCAGTCCATACGCATACGAGGCAAATCCAGCTGAGGAGAAAGCCAAGTAAGTAGAGCATTCTCTTTATATTCTGGGTACATAGAAGCGTTTGGTCTATCATAAGTATAACCATTTTCAATTAATTAATTCATTCATTCCGCCTTTCACTTGTAGATATTTTTTCTTGTCCAAGGCAGTATGATTCTCGCCGAGTCTGTTCCAGTGGATGGTTAAAATGCTCCGCGCTACCAAAAAGTTGTTACCTTCAAGTAGGACATTCAAGATAAAAACATGCGGCCACAGACTGGCCCGAGCGTGGTTTGCCATTCTCACGCCTGGTTGCGTGATATCGTAGCCGAGTTCGTCACCTCTTGCATCATCACCACAACTTGTCTCTGGTTAGCCACGTGCTCATAGCGGTGGCCAAGCTGCGCAGTATAATGTGCCGGATTCGGTCGCTTTAGCGGGTGTGCCTGCTCTAGTCCCTCCTCCTGGGGCGCATAAGAATATATTTGCAAGAAGGCCGACCAAACCATATAATTCAATTGTTGAAACGTTTACTTAGGGTGCCTGTAGAGGCTGCAGATGTTTGTCGTTTCTGCTGCCCTTCGCGGAAAACGTATACCTAATTATTAGTGGGTTGCTTTCGTTTGTCTTTCGCAAACTTTCCCCAAACTCTTTTCACAACTTTACTTCGTATCTGGTTTTTGTGGTTTTGTACCAATTTCGTAAAATGACATTCAGCACAGTAGTGTGTGCGTGTGCGCGTGTGTGCGTGTGTGCGTGTGTGTGTGTGTGTGTGTGTGTGTGTGTGTGCGCACGCGCGAAGTTTTTTTTCGGAGCTGCAAGATCCCGCTTGAATGGAATGTGGTCTACCATTTACTTGTCTTAAACTTATTGGACACTGCGCTAAATTTTGCCGCCGCCAGTGCTTTCCTTAAGACAGATCGCTTAGCAGAACGCTGCTGTATAGTTTCCTGCAATCAGCTTCTCCGCGAGCAAAAAAGAGCAAGAAGCTCCTGCCTCACTGCCACTCCATTTTCATCGCCATGCACCGTTTGGGTTCGGGAGTACGTGACGGCACGCTTTTGTTTCCCGAAGCGGGCCTTTTGCCTCAACGGAGCATGTTGTCCGTTCTTACAAATATAGCGGCGAATAAGACACGCGCAAACGCTTGAACGCAGCTGTGGGCGGCTTCGGCTCGGCTTCCTAAAATAGCGACTACATTTCTGGCCAACTATATCACTCACCACGCGCAAAGACTGTTGCTTTATTATGTCAGTCTGCCGGACGATTGAAAAAAAAAAAACGCATTACCTTGAGCGCACGGCTGCTGGCACGGCAGGCTCCGCCGGTGGTTGCTGGGGAGACTCAGCTTATGCATTGTGATGAAAGAGAAATCCGGCGTGTTTGAACAGCCTTCCGCCCCCATCGCTCAATTTCACGGCGCTGGAGGCCATGCGACCCGATTGTAGCGTTTCATTCGCTAAGAACTGAACAGACTGAATATTTCTGCGAATATATTTAAAAGCGGGTTCCATTATAGATATTGCTTCTATACTGGCGGTAATTTGGTGAGGGATGATACGTGTCCTTAAACACCGAGTAAATGCAGTTCATTTTTTTAGGCTCCTAACGTCGGACGTCTCATTGTAACTTGCAAAACTTCACGCATTGTAGCGCTTGGTGACGCTATCGTTCACTACACAGACCGGTGAGCGTACACTCCCCAGCGGCTCGGTCTTCTTCCTGTGACATCGCTTATCAATCATTCACAGCGTTTAATCAGGGGGTCAGTCATAGAAAGATTGCCATTCCTTCGAAGGTAGTAATTTTTTCCTCGAAATACAAAAGCTGATAGGGCTTTTACAAGTCAGAAACACTTGTAGGCGTCTTCGTTGCGCTCCGGACTAATCGACAAAAAACTCGTGAATTAGCTTTTTTGCTATTACATTAAGGGCAGTTCTCTCCATTAGAAAGTTGTAGTGCATGCGAGACAATTCTTAGCATACCCATTTTTGTTTTTTTAGAAATCAAGAAAATTGCACGTTATTTGACTAATTCAAGAGTGATTTTTAATGTTGATATTGAAAGTAATTGCACCCAGTGTCCAGAAAGCGAGGCTGTTCAGTTACGTCAGAAAGAAAGCTCCTAGGACAGATAAGTGAAGAAATTTGAATGGAGGAGCGTTGAAACAGATTGTGGTCAGAATGTGGTCGTTTCCTATGAAATAAATGAGTAGACCACTCATTCTTTGCGCGAAATGTGTCGTGCTTACCTGCTACTTTGCTAAACTATAAACTGGGGCGATGGACTCTTTCACTTTTATGGAAGAAGTAGTGCTTCAGTGGCGGGCCCCGAGTTTTATGGTTCAGATTCGAAGAGGACGTTGATACTGCATATTATCGCGCACACGTCGAAATAAGCAGATAAGCACTAAATACCACATGCAAAGATAGGGCGATCCTCTGGCGTAAATGTGATGACTTGCCTCTTTCAACGAAAAGATGCTGCTGCGATGCGCTTTCATTCAAATTTCGTCCCCTCTGTCATGGAAGTTCCAGTCGGACGTAACAGAGCGGCCGCGCGTCCGACGCGCTGACCATGGTGAGGTTTCATATGACCATTGAAATTCGATGATGACTATTTCAAACTATGCTCAAATATTCTGACTTCTGAGAGATAGATAGGCCATGAATTGTCATGATCTACAACTTTCTAATATGAATAACAGCGCGCAAGTCAACAATTAAAACGTCAAATAAGGAGTTTGTTAATTATTCGCTACAGTGATTTTAGCTCCGACAAAGTATTTCCACCTCGACGTAGATGTATGGATTTCGAACAACAATCTGCGTGACCTTAAAGACATACAAAAAACACATTGTATGTACGAAAATCATTCAAAGGAAGGATATTGTGATATTTGCTGGCTACTTTCACAATTCTTCATAATTCTTTTATGTGAAAGCAGACATCTCACAATGAATAGATATCTTAAGTAATTACGCCTGTAAGCGTAGAAACTAAGACACGCTTATTAATTAGGCTTGACAGGTGATCGGCTCAAATGAGCTGATTCAGGATTATATCGAGTAGTTCATTGCCGCTTGGAGATATTAAAAAAAAAACGGCCCCTGGTTGTTTTCGCGGAGTAATTAGAAATCGAATTAATTTTACCAGCCGAACCCAAACTTAAGCACCGCAAATCTCAACTGCCATAATTTCTGACAATGACTACAGTGGTGTATTCGTTAACATAGACATGCTCCGCGAGTGTTATCATGAGTAGGATAGCTCACACTCTTACGAAGCGAAGGAATGCGGTGGTCATTTCGCCCGTGATGAAGTAGTAACGACGAGCGAGGGCGCGGAGACGCTGCTTTTTGCGTTTGCGAAAGGTAGACTGACTGTCTGACGTCATAACATGCATGGAGGCGGCTGCAGAATTTGCTTCCAGATCCAATTTCATTCATTCGTTCTATGTCAATGCTTGCTCTTTCTTTTTATTGTGATTTAAATTTATATGTACGTGTTCAAGCACATTGACCTGTTGTAGGGGTGACAAATGGGCGAATTGAACTTTTAATAACGAATGATAACGAGATAAAAAAAGAATTAATATATATATATGGTTGCTCCTTTATGGGCCTCACGACGCTGCAGTCACGAGAGATGCTTCACTGCTGAAGTTCAGTGTTGCCGTATAACAACGTTTTATTCGTATCAGAGTATTTGACTACAGGTGAATGAGCATTGTTAAACACTGTTGTTACCGAAATGTGGCCGCTAGTTTCAGTAGTCGAATCTACCACTTATTGCTCAACAGCCGACCACTACTCAGAGAGCCGCTGCGGCGGGTTGCTTTCGAATGCACCGAAGTAAAGAATAAACTGAGCAGACAAAAATAAACGAGTACCGGGGGCAGCTGAAACATCCGCAAACACAGGCTTCAAGAAGCGCAGTTGCGAGAAACAAAGCGCCGCGGAAGCGTCCATATTTAACATCGGGGGTCCGCTTGAAACGCGCCTGCTGCTGGGCGTCGTCGCGTGGTGAGAAACGCTCGTACAGCCTAGCAATACTGGCTATGCAGAGAGACGTTCTCTGGGCGACGATTTCTCATTACTTGGAGCTCGCAAGAGCGACCAGTAGATCGTGCTGCAACTCTGGCAGTATTCGCTGTCTGTGCAAGCGCGCGAAATTGTGTGCGCAAATGGCCTATCGTCCACGGGACTTGCAATTTTTTTTATGTAATAATTTAATCGTTTACTTTGTAATCGCATACTGCAGCCGAAACTTGTTTTTCTCGATTGATTGATTGATATGTGGGGTTTAACGTCCCAAAACTACTATATGGTTATGAGAGACGCTGTAGTGGAGGGCTCCGGAAATTTCGACCACCCGGGGTTCTTTAACGTGCACCCAAATCTGAGCACACGGGCCTACAACATTTCCGCCTCCATGAAAAATGCAGCCGTCGCAGCCGGGATTCAATCCCACGACCTGAACACGTTTCTGTCGGCGAGACGCTGCAAGCGAGCACCGTGGAAAGTACTGCCAGTATTCTCATGTTGACACGCGGTAAAAATAAATTCACGTGCGCCCCGAAACAACCGTGTGCGTCGTTTTTTCCTTGTGCGACTTTAGCTCGTTTTCTCTTTCGTTGCCTCGGAGTGTATTATCTTGCGTCATTGGAGAGAAACATCACGACTACATATTTCCTCATAACTCGCAGAGCGCGTTCGTGAGGGAACTCGCGAAAAGTTAGGTAAGAAAAAATGCACTGTATCCTCGTCATGCACTGAACATTACCACATTACTGCAAAGGCTTGGCCAGTTCTGTGAGGTGTTGCGAAAGATACATTTACTTCACCCCACTGCCTGCAATAACTAGGCAAAATGCCTTCCTTGTGAGAAGGTTCTTATGGTTTATCCCAAGCCAGCTTCTTACAGCGACTTCCTTTGTTGCCAATGATCTTGGATGTGGCCGTACTAAATAAGCAAGTGTTGGTCCTTCAAAACAAGAAAGTAATAAAAGATGCCTAGCGAGGCTATAAAAAAAAAGACTTTTTGCCAAACATTTCCAAGATTCACATATCTATTCGAATAAAGTGAAGGAGTATTCTGCTTGAACATTCAGACGTTACTACAAATGACGCTAGCTTATCTCGTGTTGCTTTCGCTCTTTTAGATACGCTGTACAACTACGAAATAAGGCACGCAATATGCGAGAACTTTGTAGTACTGGTTGCTTGCCCATTTTCTCGCATGATACTCGAGAGGTGTGGATATTTTCTGTACAACTATATCAGGCCATGTGTGCCAAGAATGATATTGCTGCTTTTTTTTCTGTCAATGGGTATTTAGTGAAACGTCATTTACGTACATAAAGACGTTTACGTACATGTAGAGCAAGTCATTTTATATCGAACACTCACGCATATTAGTGCGTATATCACAGATGCCCAGGAAGATGACTGCTGCTCCAGGCAAGCCTATCTACGTCGCTTACAATTGGACATCACCAAACAGGCGTTTGCTGCAATAAATGATGTTGGAATTTTATTTTTCTCTCTATAGATTTTTATAATTGTTGGTATCCATGACAGCAGCTGTGTAACAAGACTTTTTTGTGTCGCAGGTACAGGAACAACACGGACACAAAGATGCTGCTTCTCAAGTTCACAGATCTAAAGAACAACCCAGTAGCAATGATAAAGTAAGCACTCGCATTTTTAGGGGGGACGATGTTCAATTGTCTTGGGAAGCCGCATATTTTGTATTGCGATATTAAAATTTTGCGGTTATGCTCTAGTGGGTCTCTGCTACATGCGACCAGTAGTTGTTTATGATTACTAGCTTTCCTTATCCGATATGACTTTTTCCCTACTTCACTCGTAGGTATAGAAGGACGCCGTTGTTGCGGCTGAGAGATGGCGCCATGTAAAGATGTCCCTAAATCTTGGGAATTCGACGTCGTTACAGAATACTTGGGATCTAAAAATCAGCCATTCTGTATATAGGGCATGTAAAGATAGGAATGGGAAAATGTAAGGCTCTCACGCGTAACTGCAGTCTATATGTCAAGCAGGAAGCACAGTCGTATTGGGGATTTTGTACACGGTAGATATTCGGGCAGACTATTGCTACGTTAAGCATCAGAAGTCCACGGGAGATGTATGAAAAATGTGGCTGTACACATATACGAGATGTGCTACTGCAGTGAGAATTCACGAAATAAGTTTCATAGCTACGTTTACTCGATCACAGGAAGAATGTGTGTAGAGAATCGACAAAACTGCTGCCGTCTGCTGTCACAGCAACACATTCGTGTCATTTAACATCCGAAAATTCAACCTGGAAGTCACATGGGCTGCATACAAATCTACCCGTTTCTTTCGTGATTTTTGGCGACACTTCTTTGACTACTATGTGTACTTTTTAATGAGGGACACGCCATCTTGGGCTTGAAGGCTCGATTGGGATATTATTGATGCCGCTTTTCAAAGCTTTAAAGCTATGACAAATATGTGACAAGGTATGTTTTCTTTCAGTTGGTTCTCCGTTCACCCAACTAGCATGAACAACAGCAACGTACTTATTAGCGGTGACAACAAGGGATACGCCGAGCTCATGTTCGAATACACAATGAACAGAAATCTTCCCGGGAAGGTACGTTGGAAATATATATAGTGGTGTAATCAACACCTCAGAACTCAAGCATTTTAGTTTCATATTAGACACCCAACGAAATAAATTTAATGGAGCTCAAACTATTGAGCTTCCGTTGAATGCTTTTCTTAAAACCTCAGTCCTGCTTTTCTTACCCATTAAGGATCTTTGGCTAATATTGGTAAAATTAAACTCGGAAGAAACTAAAAAAAGGTGCTAGTTAAAATTGCTTTGAAAATGCAAAAAAAACAAACAAAACTGCGAATACAGAGCAGCCGAGGCAGCGGGGCGGATTCCTCGCAATTTTGACGGAAGCGTAAGACACATTATGAATGCTTGTTTTTTTTCCTTGATTTTCGTGTGCGCCTCATCTGGAGCTCTGTGCTTGTGACATAGTTGTAATTTCGGAATATTAAACAGCGAAGTTTCAGTTACCGCGAGCGTCCGTTTACATACCATGGGCGAAATGAAACGATGCTTGCCGTTTATCTGGCAAATTCACAAACGCTCCAGCACAAGAAATCGCAAGTCTGGTTCAAAAAGATGCTATGTTAGGAGCAAAGTCTAACCTATTATGTTTATAAGGCTATAGGTTTGACAAACCAATGTCTCAAACGTCATACATTTATGTTCGGCAATTTCAAATTCTTTATTCCTGAAACGCGATTGCCCAGTCTACACTTGCACAGAATTCTTGGCTGCAAAAATGGCTCAAATGAGATGTTCTCTGACTTACGCCGTCTGGTGCTATCAATAGGTTCCTTAGCATTCACGTCTAAACAGTTAAATATCGCGTTACAGCCACGTGTTACAAATATTATGTGACGACCACATGATAAAATGTGTCACGCATTTTTCCATGGTTAAACGGCTGTTCGTTGAAAACAAAGCAGGCTGCAGTAATTTTTTGAATCAGTTATCCTTACAAGGTAATCCGATTTTGACGTTATTACAATGCGACCACACCGTCGCGTCGGTATCTTATAAAGTCTTCATTTTCACCTGTGGCAAGAGCCTATTTCAGAATATTCAAGTCGTCAGGACACAGACATTCAGCCTACTACATAAGGGT
Source organism: Rhipicephalus microplus (assembly GCF_043290135.1). Taxonomy (NCBI): domain Eukaryota; kingdom Metazoa; phylum Arthropoda; class Arachnida; order Ixodida; family Ixodidae; genus Rhipicephalus; species Rhipicephalus microplus. The sequence continues at coordinate 206,299,208 of NC_134710.1, read as the reverse complement.
CATTTCAGGGTTATTCGTTTGGGGATCTATGTAGAGCGATTGACCAGACATTAGACTTTTTTTTTCTTTTTCGGGAGCCTAATGGCAGATTGTTGCTTATGGTTTTCTCACATTTTTGTGAAGCATGCTGCCCACCACAACATCAATTTTGTTTTTTATTGCATTTTTGTAGCAGATATACTTTTTTTTAAGGTGCTTGCGATATCTCTGAACATGTTGGCCAATTTGAGGGATGGCTGGGCGTGAGTATGTTCTCATGTGGGCGCGCACTATGAGCATCAGGTGTTGCGTTGTTCACAGGGTCCATTCATCGCCGCTTTTGCACAGTCCAATGAGGGCGACGTGTCCCCCAACCTACAGGGACCACGGTGCATCGACACGGGTCTTCCGTGTGACTTCGAGACATCTACCTGCAATGGCCGGGTGAGGAGAACAGCTATTTCCTCTTACACCATCTGGAACGCATCATGAATAGTGAAGATTTGGGCATTTGCAACTAATAAGTGGATACCACTTGATATAAAAACACTAAAAAAAGTGGGACACCTATGTGAGTGTATCGAATGAATTATTTTGTGAAGGAACAACTGTGCGAGTAAGCCAACTAGCATCAAAGTCCTGCTAATAATTGCTATGATAGCTAGAGCCAAATAAACACGGTCAAGACGAGGGCAAGGTTATTTACATTGGTCGTACTAAATTGTATTCAACCACTAAATTATGACATACAAGTGTAAATACAAAGTAATTTACGTTGACATGGAGCATGAGGACGCAATTGTCGGAAACGGCGAGAACTCATGTGCGCTGCCCGAATAAATCTGTGTGAACTCTAATCTTGTTACATTACGCTGGCTTCAGCTGCACCCTTTGGCAATTATTTCTAGCAGCCTATAAATCATCATGGCTTGATAGAAATGAAACCACTGTAAACCTGTAATTTCGTGTACCTTACGCAAACGTCAACATGGCCATTAACACTCACTAGTCTCCTCACTTTTCTCAAGAGCTACGAAGAGTTCTTTCAATTACTTCCTTCCGATCTTGTGCTATACCAAGTTGTGAAATGAAAAGAGCATTTCACTACTGCACCAAATACTAGCTGTTGCAGTTGTGGATCGAAAAAAATTGCGTTTACCTTGCGTAAAGAGTAATTTGTGAATAAAAAGCAATCAATCAATCAAAACACTTTTACGTACAAGAAAAGGTCATGACGTTCGTTTACCAGACAATATTGATGATGCGGCATGGAGGTACAGCGTTCGTGACATAAGCGATTTGATACTGATCTGATTAGACAAAAATAATTTATTGATAGCTTATAAACAAACAGGTATCAAATGCTCTTGTGCAAAAATTTTACTCTTAAAAAGAGGCATTTTTATGGGGCTACAGCAAGCAACAAGACCCCGAATCATAAAGCCTTTACTGTATATTTGCGTTCTTCTTCCTTCCTCCCCATGCGTCTTCTTTTCCATTTTCTTCCTTACATAGCACCTAGCAGCACTGTGTTTCTAAAGAAGCTTATGGGAATTCGCACCAAGCCAACCTGAAGTGGAGCGTTGGCTCCAGTGTTACGAAACCCCAATAAAAATGGTAACTGTCAAAACAAGGAGGCAAGTAAAAGAGTCGTATAGCATACAAATGATGTTGGAGCCTAAGTGTACTAAATGTTAGGGTCAGGTAACTGTCAAGAAAAATAATGAATATTAATTGAACGAGTTCGTTGGAAGAGGAGAATGTCTTCTTGTTTCTGTGATAATAATCGTTGTGACACCTGACGGAACCAATCGCAACCACGCGCTTCTTTATGCGTGGCCTCCGCGATCCTATTCAGCAGCATGATGGTGTGCTGCCGAAGTTAATCGCGAAGGTTTTGCAGCGCTAAGCGCACTTCAATTCTTCGAGTGTGCCTAAATTGGTTGAACGAGCTCATTCAATGAGCAGAATGTCTTCTTGGTGGTATGTGCCCTCATGATGACACATACCCACTACATAACAGTCTTTTTCTATGCCCGAATGAGTAAGAATTCACCAAATTTTAGGAGGAGCTGGCACAATTAAATACACCTAAATGCAATGTGAAAGTCACAAAATTTATTTTTAAATGTAGGCAGTAGACGCTACAATCCTTTATTCAACGACGCTGTGGCAGCTGGTGCACACAGGCCATTTTATTGCACAACAAAATAGGCATATAATTCCAAACGTGTTGTGCTTGTGCGTCTTTTTCTGACAATGCCTGATTCTGAAATTATGTTTCAGTGTTGGCTCTCGTTCACTGACATGATGGGCTTGTATTGCATACCATGCATTGCATGCTGATATAAAAAATAGTCTGTCGTACAGCGTGTGTCAACTTCGTAAATAGAAGTAGTTTCGGTGCTTCCTGAGGTATTGGTACCACTGTGTGTTTCGCACACCAGCGTAAACGCAGTGTATAGATACCGGTTGCACTATAGTGTGCAGTACCACCACTCAGTGTCGGTGCTATAAAAAGCCTTCTCACATTCTTTCCTCGTGACACGTAGGAGCTGCAGACAGGCCGCTGAGGCGCTACGTCTCTGGCAATTAAAACACTGATCGCCTTCGAAATTAAAAAAAAACTGTCGATGTGCAGATGCAGCCTTATTTAATTTGATTATGATTTTGTTCTCTCGATTCCAGACTGAAAATTGCATCGCTTTTGGCCCTGGCAAAGACATGTTTGAAAGCACAAAAATTATTGGTGAGCGGCAGCTCCAAAAGGCATTGGTAAGTTGCGGTGACGTAATAATGACGTTTGCAGTGTTTGCTGTCTTTGCAGTGGCAACACTCTATTCGCTTACCGGAAAGATGAGCAGTGTAACGTCCTTAGATTTGCCTAAATTCAGTATTAAGCTCAAGTTCCCTCACATCTTTCGCTAATATGTTTCCGCTGCATTTAATCCTATTTACCACAGAAACTAAACTTTCTCAGCTATATGCCTCAATTTCATGATAATCTGTTAATATGATATTGTGTGACCTGCGGTAATTTCTTTTTTTCGAAAACTAACTTACTTGAATCATAAGACTATTTTCTGTTGATTTTCCTGGCAGACTGCTGTATATTCTAGCCAAGCAGCGCCAATGTTTAAAATAATGAATTAATATCGGTTTTTTCTTATGAGCTAAAAACATGATATTGCTACATGCATGTTGACATTTTGTAAGACGATGCGCGTGTGTGCCTGACGAAGAGGACGAAGAGTAGTCTCGGCTCAGTGTCTGGTCAACTGATGCTGCTGGTTTGAAACATATTTATCCACAACCTTGACGATACGGCGTCCCTTCTCTTTCGTAACATATTTGGTGGAGGTGGAACATTTCTAGTCCTCACCACGAAGCTCCGAAGTGGCCGCACCGTCCAGCTTCCGGCCATGGCTTCCAATAATAACAACCCGCCACTGCCTTCAGCTGGAGTGCCAGCTACTACATACCTTGCGATGTCCCACCCCCATGATACCGGTGCGTTCTCCACCCAGCCTGGCCTTGACGTCGACTACTGGCTCCACATGTACAAGCGCGTTAGCCTATCTCACCGATAGGACCCTACCATGATGCTCACCAACGTAATCTTTTACTTGGATGGCACCCCACGTGTATGGTTCGACGCTCATGAGGCCGAGCTCACCAGCTGGTACATCTTCAAGGAACGACTACGTGACATCTTCGGGGACCCGTCCGGTCGACAAATGGCCGCATGACAAGAACTCGCCACACGTGTACAGTCATCAACCGAGTCGTATGTCTCGTACATACAGGACGTGCTCGCGTTCTGCCGCAAAGTGGAGCAGCCATTGACCAAGAGCGATAAGGTGGGCCACATACTCAAGGGCATCGCGGAAGACGCTTTGAACTTGCTCGTGTACAACAACGTCACGACCGTAGATCTCATAATTAAGGAATGCCGCCGTTTCGAAATGACCGAAAACCGCCGAGTTCTGCCTCAATTTTCGTGGCTTCCAAACACGGCTGTCACGTCAACCTGTACTGATCTCGGTGCCGCACCACCCTTGCACGAGAATGTCACACGCATCGTTCGGCGCGAGCTTGAGACGGTCCGTCCAGCACCGTTTCATGCACTTCCACTCGACCAGGGCACCGTGCAAACACCTCCGGCGGTGTCAGTTATTCAGGCAGTCATGCAGCAAGAAATTGCTAACCTTGGTTTTCCTATCGCTTGCTCCGTCTCCCGACCGTACTACAGACCGATGCCAATAAATGCGCCACGCCATGACCCATACTTTCTGCCATGATCCCGCAATCCGACGGAATGGAGCACAGCAGACGACAAGCCAATCTGCTTCCGCTGTTACCGAGTTGGACATGTCTCCCGCTACTGCCACAACACTCGGACGCTGCTTCCGACGCACCTAACAGCCGCTCGACCACTCGTTCACCATCACCGCAACGCCGTTGATCTCGTTCGCCCCAACCCCGCCGCTATCCATCGCCGACTAACTATGGATCTTCCCGAACGGAAAACTAAATTATGCGGCTCCTGGAGGTAGTGCTGCATCGAGTACGACTGACCCAAATCATCCGTTGACGCTCCCTACTAATAAGAACTTGCTGGAAATGCATGTGGACAGTCTTTCATCGACGAATTTAGTTGACACTGGAGCTCAGGTGTCTATAATAAGTGCTCGTCTCTGTCGCCGCCTCAAAAAAGTACTCACGCCTGCCGCAACACAAGCCGTTCGTGTCGCCGATGGTGAAACTGCGGCCGTCATTGGAATGTGTAACGCTTGTGTTAGCCCTGCCGGCCGCCATGTTCCTGTTTTATTTACCATGCTCGACAATTGCCCTCATGACCTCATCTTCGGGATGGACTTCTTATTGACGTGTTCTGCCTTGATCGACTGTTCCGCCAGCACTGTCTGTTAAGAACTTTCTCTTCTTCCAGATTCTCGGCCCGAGCTGCCGAAAAACATCTGTACCACAGACTTCAGTCGGATACCACCAAAAGCCCTCAAATTCATTGCATTGGCAACAAGTTCACCCGCTGTTGACGGTGATTACGTCGTCACGCCTATTCTTGATGTTCTGGCGTGCGACATCACTGTGCCACACTGCGTCGTAATCATGGCCTCTAACCAAACATGTCTGCCCATTATCAGTTTCGGTTTCACGCGCCAAGTACTACCACAAGGAATTTCAATCGCCCCGCCTCGACCCTTAAAAGACGCCCACGTCACCACTTTTGTGGCAGACGCATGCCCCGATTTTCCATGTCACCCGCAGAATGCCACATCCCTCGATGCCGCCTTGCGCCCCATGATCGACCCGAAACTGAAACCTCAGCAATCCGACGCCCTATTCCGCCTTCTGACTTCCTACCGCGACATATTTGATATCGACAGCAGTCCACTCGGTCAGATTTCCCTCGTGAAGCACCGCATTAATACTTCTGATTCTCCTCTCATTCACTGCCGATCATACCAGGTGTCTGTCACAGAGCGTAAGGTAATTCAAGAAGAAGTCAACAAGATGCTATCTAAAAGAATTATTCAACTCTCCTCGAGCCCTTGGGCATCTTCTGTTGTGCTCGTTAAAAAGAAAGATGACACGTGGCACTACTGCGTTGATTTCCGCCATCTTAATCGAATCACGTTTATCCTTTGCCCCGAATCAATGATGCCCTCGATTGTCTTCACGGCGCGCGATAATTTTCTTCAATTGATCTACATTCTGGCTATTGGCAGATTGTGGTGGACGAGAAAGACCAAGAAAAGACTGCGTTTGTAACTCTCGACGGCCTATACCAATTCAAGGTGATGTTGTTTGGGCTATGCAACGCCCCTGTCACGTTTGAGCGTATGATGGACTCGCTATTACAAGGGTTCAAGTGGTCAACATGCCTGTGCTACCTAGATGATGTCTTCGTATATTCGCGTACATTTGAGACACACCTCCAGCGTTTGTCAGCGATTTTCGACATTTTCCGCACTGCTGACCTTCAACTAAACTCGTCGAAATGTCACTTCGGCCGCCAGCAGATTACGGTTTTGGGCCACCTTGTCGGCGCATCAGGTGAGCAGCCTGGCCTGGAGAAAAATCTTGCCGTCACGAGCTTTCCTGTATCCCAATGTGTCAAGGATGTGTGGAGCTTTGTGGGACTTTGTTCCTATTTTAGAAGGTTCATGAAAAGTTTTGCAACGACCGCTCGACCACTCACCGACCTTCTGAAGAAAACGTGACTTTTACGTGGGTTTACGCTTAAGCTGCCGCTTTTTCTCACCTCAGCACCCTCCTGATGACTCCACCTAATTGGCCCACTTTGACCCGTCCACTCCGACAGTAGTCCGAACCGATGCGAGTGGTCACAGGATTGGAGCCGTCCTAGCCCAACGCCAGTGGGGACACGATCAAGTTATTGCCTACGCTAGCCGCCTTCTCAGAGCTGCCCTGCCAAGCGCCACTATTCAATAACAGAGCGTGAATGTGTTGCTCTTGTTTGGGTAGTGATGAAGTTCCGCCCATATTTATATGGCGCTAATTTCTCTGTAATAACGGACCACCATGCGCTGTGTTGGTTTTCGTTTCGTCACTGAACGATCCTACTGGCCGGTTTGTGCGCTGGGCTCTGTGACCGCAAGAATATACCTGTACAGTCACGTACAATGATTGATTGATATGTGGGGTTTATCGTCCAAAAACCACCTTATAATTATGAGAGACGCCGTAGTGGAGGGCCCCGGAAATTTAGTCCACCTGGGGTTCTTTAACGTGCACCCAAATCTGAGCACACGGGCATACAACATTTCCGCCTCCATCAGAACAGTTTCGTACAAGTCGGGACGCCTACATACGGACGCAGACTACCTCTCCCGCTACCCGGTCGATGAATTGAGCACCATCCCTGACACCGACACCAATACTTGCGCCTTTTCCGTTTCGCAACTGACCCGCATCAGTGACGAGCAACGCCGTGATGAATCTTTGCGTGCTCTAATCGAACATTTTGAATCACCATTTTCCGACAGGTCCCAGCGCTCATTCGTCCTCCTTGATGGTGTCCTATACCACCAGAACTTCTACCCAGATGGACCAGCCCAGCTGCTCGTCATTCTAAAACCCCTCCACTCGGCAGTTCTCCACGAACTCCATGACCTCCCAACTGCCGGTCACCTTGGTGTGTGACGCACTTACGACTGGATTCGCCGACGCTTCTTTTGGCCAGGGCTTTCACGCTGAGTCAGAAGATACGTTGCGGCTTGTGATAGATGTCAGCGCCGCAAAACACCAATGACGCTTCCCGCTGGGCACCTTCAACCACTTGACATTTCGTCAGAACCTTTCTTCTGCGTCGTTGGATTAGACCTTCTGGAACCTTTTCCCTTGTCTTCTTCTGGCAACAGGTGGATAGCTGTGGCCATAGACTATGCCACGCGCCACGCCATCACACGAGCACTTCCAACAAGCTGCGCCGCAGATGTCGCTGACTTCCTCCTCAAGGACGTGATCTTGCAACGTGGAGCTCCACGCCAGCTGCTTACAGGCCGTGGCCGCACTTTTCTATCAAAGGTCATAGCCGATATGCTTTAGTCATGTGAAACGAGGCTCAAGCTTACTACATCGTACCACCCGCAGACAAATGGACTCACAGAGCGTTTGAATTAGACACTTACAGACATGCTGCGAAATATGTTTCATATGTGCACTTCTTACCCGGTTCATTGGTGCTGCTGTGGTCCTCGACCTGTCAAGTAAGCTTGTCGAATGAACTCTCCCGCTACACAAGTCCATATCGAGTCCTTCGTGAGGTTGCTCCTGTGACATACGAAATGCCTCATCGCCTTCAACTGCCCCACAGACCACTGATATCGTACATGTGGCACGCTTGAAGCCTCACCACTTTCCCGCTGATGTTGACATTTTGATGCGCCGAGACGGCGCTTCTGCCGCCGGGGATTATGCTACATGCATGTTGACATTTTGTGGGACTATGCGGGTGTGTGCCGGACGAAGAGGACGAAGAGTGGTCTCGGCTCAGTGTCCGGTCAACCGGTGCTGCTAGTTTGAAATATATTTCATCCACAGCCTCGTCGATACGGCGTCTCTTCTCTTCCGTAACAATATTAAGGCTTCTTGATGTGGAGGGCTTTACATTGATTTTGACCACACGGGGTACGTGTCGAATGTACATTAGATTCACTTACACGGGTGATAAATAGGCCGCCTTAAATATATGTTTATCAGTGCCCGATGTTATGCGAACATACCTAACATTCGTGAGCTCGCAATCAGCATTCAAGCAAAACCTGTGCCGGACTGGTTTATGCTTCGAGCAAAGCGTCATGTGTATGCACATGTCAAAGATTACAATAGTGCTGATGATACGGCAATCCTGGACTTTTTAGAAATGTCGCTGGGCGAATTTCAGGAGGCATCAAAGCTTGAATGCGTTGAACAGATCTGGAAACATTTTAAGGAAATAGTAGGTTACTGTTCAGACAACTTCATACCCACTCGCGTTAAAAAGACAAAACGAAGAAATCCATGGTTAAGTAGGAAAATAAATCACATGAAGCGTAAACTAAAAAGACTGCGCAGAACTCATAGGGCCTCGACCGAAATATCATGTGCTAAAAAAAACTTGAAAGCAGAGATAGCGCAATCCAAGAAACATTTTTTCAGTAACACACTCACTAACTAGGCTAACGAACTCACCACGTAAGTTTTGGCTATTTTTAAGGAAGCGAATGAGGGAATTGATCTTATTGTAGATGGAAAAGAAGTAATCACAGAAAAGTCAGATATAGCCAAAAGACTCAATCAATTTTTTCAATCGGTATTTTCTGTAAGGATCAGGGTGACGACGAGAAAATTGAATCAGGTACTACAGTGACACTTCAGGAAGATGATATAAATATTAACCGAGAAGGTATATTCAATCAACTACTTCTTTTAAATATCAAAACGTCATGTGGACCTGACGGTATATCGAATAAATTTTTGCGACAATTTGCAGAGTGGCTGTCGTACTACCTAGTGATAATTTTCGAGAAATCTTTAAAATGCCACTCGTTACCTCAAGATTGGCGTAGAGCAATTGTCCCAATTTTGAAGGGTGGTGATAGAACGACATTGAACAATTATAGGCCTGTCTCACTCATGTCGGTATGTTGTAAAATATTTGAACATATAGTGGCAAAAAATATTTGGCAATTTTTAGAACAAAATGAATTATTATGCCCCTTTCAGCATGGATTTCGCGGTGGCCTTTCAACAGTCACACAACTGGTTGAAACTATACATGACTTGTGTATAGCTGTAGATGCCTGTATGCAAATCGATGTTATATGTATCGATTTTTCAAAGGCGTTCGACAGAGTTTCACATCGTAAGCTGCTATTCAAGCTTCGCAATGTCGGTATTAGTGAGAATGTTCTCAGTTGGATCAGAGCTTATCTAAGCAATCGACAACAAGCAGTTAGAGTGAGAGATGCTATGTCGGGAAATCGGGAGGTGTATTCGGGAGTGCCTCAAGATTCTGTATTAGGGCCCCTACTCTTTTTTTTTTATACATAGATGATATATTATCAGTTGTCCAACCACCAGTAAAAATTGGGGTAATTGCAGATGACTGCCTAATTGTCTGGTATCATGCAGCGAAGATCAAGTGAATATCAATGAGTGCTTACAAACCCTAAACTTATGGTGTTCTGAATGGGGTATGGAAATTAACATTAAAAATCGACTTACACACACATTACAAAAAAGAAGGGAGTTCTTTCGTTTGCATATAACATTGGTGATAATATGCTGGTGAAAGTCTGTAATTTTAAATACTTGGGTCTAACTATAACAGATAAGTTGAGCTGGCGTCCTCATGTCGATAACATATCTCAATCAGCATGTCAAAAATTGTGCTTCCTACGAAGGAAGTTAGGCCGAGCCACAAAAGATGTCAAGCTGCTTGCCTACAAAACGTATGTGCGTCCGAGATTAGAATACGCTAGCTCTGTGTGGAGCCCGCACCAAAAGGTCTCAAAAAATACATTAGAACGCATTCAGAGAATGTCAGCTAACTTTATCTCCTCCAAATATCGAAGAAAGGATTTTGTTACTGAAATGTTAAAATAATGTAAATTAGAATCGCTAGAATTAAGAAGGCGGAAACAAAGGTTGAAACTTTTTTTTCAGATCCTGCATGCCGGGGTCAAAATAAACAGGGATGATTATTTGAAGCATTCTTACAAAAGGTTTCCAAGAACAACATGCACTGTATTCATACAACGAATACATGCTCGAACAGATATCTTCCGATTTCTCTTTCTTTTCCGATGCTATTAACATGTGGAATGAATTACCGAACAATATGGTGCAAATAAGAACTTTGAGTGATTTTGACGTTGCTCTTGATAGGCATTTTGTTGAGAATGTAGAGTTTGCAGTGTTCATGTATGTGTTTCCTTAGAAATGTTTCATTGGTCATAGAGATCATGTTGTAAATATATTGAGTGAAAAAGCATGTCACTGTGTTTATCATATAATTATGCTATATGTTACAAAGTTCATCTTACGAGTTTTCAAATATTGAATTTTGTGCAACTAAATTCTTCACCCTCCCTGTAACAACCCTCAAGTGAGGGTTAACAGTATGACAAATAAATAAATAAATAAATAAATAAATAAAGGACAGCATGAACGACAGCATACAAGGCGTTAAACATGACACACACAATGCACCCTAATTTTTCTAATCTGGTGCCTTCTCGCTCTTTTTCCCCCCTCTCTCTCTCACACACACACAAACACACACACACGCATACACACACACACACGCACACGCACACACACACACGCGCGCACACACACGCACACGCACACACACGCACATACGCACACACACACAAACACGCACACACACACACACGCACACAAACGCACACGCACACACACACACACACACGCACACGCACACGCACACACGCACACAAACACGCACACACACACACACACACACACACACACACACACACACACACACACACACACACACACACACACACACACACACACACCATTCTTTTTTCACTGAGGCTGTCGCGTACATTGACGATGTGGCCCCGTCGTGGGGTGCCGACTTCCTGGCGCTTCGTTGTGGGGGCGTGCGCAGCACCGGTCAGCGCACCCGCGTTGTACTGTCAGCTATACGCGCTGGTGTCGGACAAAGGGCGTCCGGATTTGATGGCTGCCTGACAGAGCGACGTTTCCCTATTTGTAGGACCTGTTCCACTCGGCCTCACGCAAGCTCTCCGGCAGTGTTGGATTCGCCTACCAAAGGGTGAACATGGGGAAGTATGAAGTCAGCGACAACGAAGCAGATCCGGTAACCGCACTTCCTTTCTTATTCATCTTTTTTTTTGTCTTCAAAGGCGTACACGAAAGAAGAACGAGTGTAAATGCATTGTATTAAAAAAGCGGTTCTCGTGATTATGTACACTGAATATATTTACACGCGTACCGGTAAACAATGCGTTGAAGCTCGCGTCATGTCGTGTTACGCATGCTCACTGGAAGTCATACTCTGAGAGCCCTTAAAGAGCTGCTTCATTTATAGCAAACACAAACTTCTGTACAGCTCAGCCCATTCAACAAGAAGTCAGCACCGGTGGAATGAGCAGTGACGCTTTAACAATTTAAGTATAGCTGCTGCAATTTCTATTAACAAAGCGTGTGTCGAACTCATCATGAAGGGGGGAGAGGGGGTGTATATATTGTTGCACGTATTACGCAAGTGCTGCTAACGTTAAATATTCGCAGATTATAGTAAATACAGAGTATCGCACAATATTTTTATATTACCTATCGGCACCTTTTCCCAATTCAAAAAACGAAAAACGATCGGTTTTTTATTGGATGTGTCTTGCTCGCATGAAAACGTGCATATACTTACTTTCACAGGAACTTCACTGTGGCAGATACGATGTCGTTTTCAGACCCAATCGCGTGCAGTAATCGCTTATAGTCATTTTGTACTGTTCCCTCGCATATTTACACATTGTAAAACGGAGGCACTGCTACGAAAACCCATAAATAGTAGGCAATGCAAGTTGCTTACAAAGAACGGTTTCTGTATCACGTCTCAACGGAACGAAATGCCCTCCTTAAAATTGAATAAGGTCAAGGGCCCACAATCACAAAAATTGTTTTTACGCTAAAAATTACCCAAAAGCCACTGATGATGTGGCACACATCATATATAAGCGAATCCGGCCGACTAATGGGAAAAGGCACTGACGAAAGAAAAGTTTTGTGAATTCGTCCCCAGGCCTACGTATCCTTTGAACAGTGAACATAGTGAGACTTCGAGACATGTCAACCAATAAGCCTTTCAGAATAACCGAACTTCTGAAACAATCCTTTTTATTGCTTTATACCGAATTTCGTTTTCTGCACGTTGCTTCAAAAATAAAATGTCTTAATTATCCTCGCAGATAGCTTCGTTTGAATGTGAAAAAAGAAAGCGAAGTGAAACGATGCGCAGCATAGATGAAGAGAGACAAATGACGCAAGAAAACGAAACGGACTAGCACCTTGTCCGTTTCTGGTAATAATAGAACTCTTGCACTGTTTCTGGTTCTGTGCTCGATACCGTACCCGCGTCATTCAGCAATACCGCATGCACAGTAACGATATAGAACAGTCTTTTGCTATATTTAGATACAGCCTTTGTTACTTCGTATGATTTCACCATTTATCAAGCAAGATTTATCAGGGTACTGTAGTTTTAAAAAAGGTGCGCGTCACACACTCCGAGCGTGAGGTCGCAGCTTATAGTGTCATCTGGATTATGGGTGGTGGCGCTGCAATATAGCGCCTCCATAAGTGTGGTGCACCGAGGGATAATTAACCAGTACTTCAATGTTGTTGCCGAAACATGAAATCTTGCACCTAAGATCTCGGTACGCGCAATCAGCCGCTCATTTTGCTCTTTTAGATCACAACGTGTACGGCAGCGTTGGGTTACAGCTTCGCAGCAGGAACGACTGATGGACCGGGCCAGTTCGACTTCACACAGTGTGAGTTGGGGCTTTCTACGGTTGTCATTGAAGCGTAAAGTTCACGTTTGGTTCGCTTTTGTCGGAAGAGAAAAGAAAGCGTGATTTCAGATAAGCTTCGCATGGTTCAGGTAACACCGACATGAACACAATGCAACCGTCTTGACCAGCTGTTGCTGCTCTCAAGCACTCCCACACCTTTTCCTCTTTAATCAAACAGCAACGCCCTACATTTCGGGTGCTATTCTGGTTTCATATGTGGGGTTTAACGTCCCAAATCACCATATGATTATGAGAGACGCCGTAGTGGAGGGCTCCGGAGATTTCGACCACCCGGGGTTCTTTAACGCGCACCCAAATCTGAGCACACGGGCCTACAGCATTTCCGCCTCCATCGGAAATGCAGCTGCCGCAGCCGGGATTTGAACCCGCGACCTGCGGGTCAGCAGCCGAGTACCTTAGCCACTAGACCACCGCGGCGGGGCTCGGGTGCTATTCAAACAACATAATTGCGTGTGCAACTAGTGGCACTTCGTAATGTGATTTCTGCTTGGAACGGAAGCACAATGTGGCATTTATGTGAGGGGGATTCTTTTACACTGTTGAGAAATCTGTTTTTAGGTTTGCCACAGTTATGCGCCTTAAGATCTAGGAAAACATATAGGCCTAATGAACTCCGATACAGGAATTCGACGCAGAAACATCTATATAGTGCAGCCTACTCACATATTACCGGTCTGGCCGTGTCGTGCCACAAGATGGTTCGCAGACATTGTGCGCCGGCTTACGGGTAAACGACCAATGCTAAAGAGGAGCCATATGTAAAAATGAAATCAAGTATTGTGACCGTGAGGCATGTAAACTAAGAATTTCGTTTTCATCTGTGTAGGTGATGCAAAGCACACACCTCCACCAGGGCTAAACAGAGCACTAGCTACAACGAGTTAATCCTTTCCTACGCTTTCAAGTCTACCGTGCGAAATCTAAATCACTTGTCCACTCTGTGACTGGGCCACACTGCCTCGGTCACCGAGACTATTCACCTGGGAAGCTAGTCTGGCTAGGCTATTTGTTGTGCAATCTTAGCTTGGGTCAGAAAATTCTGGTCTACTTTTTTGGCCCGTACGTTGTTGGAGATAGACTTGGCGAAGCAAACCAGCGAATACCACGTTTCGTCTTAACTATAAATGACGCTTCACCGACGATAAGGTTGCCCAGCTATCTTGTTAGAAACCTCGTGCTCGGTGAACCTGATTGGCCTACGCGCTGCACTTGGTGTGCGAAGAGAAAATGTTCCGCAATTTATGCGCCTGCATCCACAGAGGAGAACATTATGTGGGTCGATTAATTAGTTGATCTGACGGAAACGCATTAGCTTAGCACGGAGTGTGATCACGCTCGTCTGGCATGCGCAGCCAGGTTGGCAACGGTAGCAGCGCTTAGGCTTGCCTTTTGTTTGTTAGGTTTTGCTTTCTCAAGTTTTTCTTTTTTTGTTTTGGGGAAGCTACATGCCGTAACCACTATATGGTAATGAGGCAAGTTTATGTGAGGCGGTCCGGTTCATACCTAACCACATGACCTTCGAGATTAACATGCGCCTATATCTAAGCAGTGGTGTTTCTTTTGCATTTTGCCTGTTTTGAAATGCGTCGGCCTGGAATCGTACCCTCACCGTCGTGCTTAGCCGCGCACAATGCCATAGCTGCCAAAGCACCATGGCAGGCGCGGCACCGTTCTAAACACTAGCACGGGGTACCAATTTTTTTAAAACATTTCTTGAAGCCTAAAGAAGTAACACGTGACCTAAACAAATTACACGTCCTACAAAAGAGCTTCTTACGCGTAATGGAAAACCTTCCTCGCTGGCACACAACAACCGAACTTTTTACCGAGCACAAAATTGTGTGAGTAACTAAATTATATGAGTATCGTCTTTGTCATTCCTTCAAGCGTGAAATCAAGTATAGTCAATTTCTACTTCGTAAGATTGCTCTGCTAGAGCCGCGAAAACATATATGCAGAACAAGAAATACAGATATATGGCATGTTCAAACATACAGAACAGCTTATGGCACGCAAACCCTGGAAAACCAGCTTCCGCGACTGCTCAGTAGCTTCGCAGCTAAAAACGCACCTCTTGAAACATTGACAAATAAAGAGTTGTTATCATTTTTTCTTTCATAATTCCTGTTATCTGTTTGCTTTTTTTGGAGTTTTCATTGGAACGATCCTCAGATTTTGCAGCTTTTACTGCGGGCCCCTGTCATCATGTACACAATGATGATGAAATAAACGTATTATTATTATTATTATTATTATTATTATTATTATTATTATTATTATTATTATTATTATTATTATTATTATTATTATTATTATTATATGCACAGAAACTTAAAGCCCTCGTGAGTATATCGGGCTTTAAGTTTTCAGGTTATTACTCGGCATTTGAATCAGTGCTAACTCTTGTCATGCTGCATGACTAATGTGTTAATGCTGTAAAGTGCAATATGCAATAACACCGAAAGTTGGGCGAGTTGGTGATTGTTCATGATTACAAATAAGCAGCGCACGACGTTGAGAGTGCAGCGGTGTCCCTATCGTCTCTCTTTGTGTAAAACGTCGTGCGCTGCTTATTTGTAATCATGTGCAATATGCAAACCGATGCGAAAATTATCAACAATCGCGAGTAGGACACGTCGTATTTGACTTAATCACGTTCGTTATGATGGCGCGCATAGTTCTCTTACAGAAGTTGAATACTAAACGAGACTGAAGTTCAGAGGTATGGAGTGGCTTGAAGCGATCAGAAGTTTTTCGAGAAAGAACGTCGCTGAAAACAGTGTTTCGGCAAGTTGACTTGTCTTTATCAAGGCATCCGAGTTGCCTTGACGAAGAAAAGTTCACTTGTCAAAACGTTGGCTCCATCTACGTTCTCTGTAATAATTTTTAGAAGCATTTATACATTACTTGTAGGTGGTCAAAATTTCCGGAGCCCTCCGCTACGGTGTCTCTCATAATCATATGGTTGTTTTGGGACGTCAAACCACACAAATCAATCAACCATCACTTGTACTTAAGTTACACTATTAGAAGTAAAGATTCACAAAGTTTCAAACAGCGGCAACAAGAACCTCATGAGCAGAAAGCAACCTATCATTACTTGACATCAATTGAACTATACACGTCAACAGTAAAAGAAACTTAAACTATGTAGCTGAGTCAACTTGAATTCAAAGCGTTCAATAAACTCATTTTCCCAACAGGAGCTTGTCTGCCGTCTTCACCAATTAATCAAGCGACACTGCACTTCTGTCAATCCAGCCAGGCTTGCAGAGAACTGGATTTACACATATGTGCTTATGCAAAATCAATACCTTCTCAAATAATGGGTCCAAATTCTTGTGCTCACCCGTTGCCTTTAGGAAACGCTGAAGAACCTTTGCAGAAGTAGAAATGCTCGGGTTAGCACACCGCAGAGCCGCGCAAAACACGTGTTGCCCGATTGAGCCTTCTTCGACGAATGCCTGGTTGAGATCACTGCGGCTTCCGTTCTCTGCCCGCAACAACTTTTCCTATTTTTCTTTTTCGTAGTTTACAAGCCAACCGAGCGAGATAACTGAGCGCGAACCAGCTTCTAATATCGCTGAGCGAGGGGCGAGAAGTGAATCAACGCTAGTCAAGCACTTTCCGTGCTTCGCCTCATTTAAAATTCAAAAAATAAGGAATAAGAAATGATATATAAACAAAAGAGTTCTTTACAGGGTTATCGATTTTTTTATTTGTAAAAACTTGTGAAAGCCAATAAACAACGAAAATTCACATCATCCTCCTTCCGTTCAACCGGATCTTAGAATGCCCGGCAACCGATACAAGCGTGCATGTTAGTTGAAACCAAAACTAGCGGTGATTTTACGGGGCTTGGCTACAAGGCGTGTTGTTTTAATGTTCGAATTTTATTACATTTTTCTTAAAGGAAAAGAAGGAGCCTCCTTACGCAAGCAAGGCTTAGGGTTGTTTCTAGTGCATCACAAAGCTTAAATAGTGGACAGCACACACGAGATAACATAGAAAGTAGCATGACCTAAAAATAAAAATAACGCACAGTTATGTATTATTCAGCTCGCTCTGACAGACACAAGAAAACGCACATTGCAAATACAGGTGCTCACAAAAATATTCGGAACGCCAGACGGGCAGGTGCTGGTCGGCTTAGCGAGAGGGCGATCGCTCCACAATGTTTATAATGGCGTTGCCTTGAGCCAAAAGGCTAGCGTTAGGTTTTCCTGAGCACTTGGCAAGCAGTTTTACAATCACGCATCATAAGTAGACTGTCCTGTCTGAATAGTGATGACGAAAAGATAAATATTGGCAGACGGAACAAACGATAAACGGGGATTCGCTTTTCACATTGAATGCCATGGAGTTACGAGTGATTCTCGTCCACAATGCAGCAACGACGCAGTCGACCCCATTTTGGAATTTTGTTCGTGACTTCATCGCGACACCATCGAAGGAGGCCATCAAATGTCATCACCCGAAACCCATCCTGCTGCCTGTAGGAGAGGTAAGTGTGCGCGGACTTCTTTCAGCAATCCTCCAGCGCGTTGCAAGTGCATGCTGGCATTGTACAAATGTCCTTTAGTGCCGAAGCTGTAGGTTTAGTACGAATAATGCCGTTCGTGAAGGCATCAGGTTGTCTTAATACCAGTGCACTTCTAGAAAGAGTGCTTTTTGTTCACCAATGGCATTGGGATGTGTCTCTTGCGGGGCTAAGTTTTGCTTTAAGAACGTAAAGTTCCAGACAGGCAACACATTCAATCAAAATAAAATACAACTGGCCATCTATAGTAATAGTAATTGTTGAAGCTGGTGAACCAGAATATGATTATGAAAAGCCCTGTAGTGGAGGGTTCCGGAAATTTCTACCACATGGGTTTTTTTAATTCGCGTGAACCTAAATCTAAGTACTTGGGCCTCAAGAATTTTCGCCTCCATAAGAAACACAGCCACCACAGCACTATAACCAACAGACCACCGCAGCGGGTACATCTCATCACCGAAGCACAGCCTCGGCATGGCATCTATTCTGTCTTGTCCATCTGTCCTTACGTATTCTGTCTCCATAAAATTCGGTCCACTTTAGTGTAGGTAGTTACTTCGAATATTTTTACGAAAGTTTAAAATAAGTATGTCGTACTGGCAATCACTATTTAGACTAGAAAACATGTGAAAGCTTCTTTACCTTGCTAAACACGGTTCATACTAGGAGGTCGCGTGTACGTATATTACTGGAGGAGATTTAAAAAATTGCTTGAGTTGAAGCTCTCGTAATACTTTGCCAGCAGTAGTGAAGCCAGATTTTGCGCGCCAAAGACCTAGAAGCATGCTATTTTTTGGTGGTGCTTACTTAGAAATTATGTGGCTTTGATCTGTTAGTCTAAAGGCTACGTTAATTATAAATTAAAAGGTAGTTATTTTCGATAAAACAATACATAAAGAAGACTATCGAATTGACCTCCAATAAAATTTGCCTTGAATTCAAGGCTTACTAAATAAAACTAGTATCATAAAGACACCCTTCGAGCACTAACTGAGCCAAAAAAGTTGCCAGGCTGAACTCGTTGGGCGTCCTAGGAAAGCGCTCCAATTTAATCGCCGAACGCCAACAGCTCATCATGCCGCTATCAATAAATAGCAGCCACAGCCGTCATTATACGGTGAGTATGGCTTCACTCCTGGGCAGTAATTTCCACTCCAGCAATTTGTTTTCAGCCTCCTTTATGTTACTGCGTCTATTAGGAGATGTGCTGCTAGTGGCTTATATACAAAAACTATGATGACACGCCCCCTGTAGTCATTACGGTACTGCTCAAATAGGAAGCTCCGTCAATTGCAGCGACGCTGCCATGTTTTTCACTATGCTCAAGCCTTACTTCTAACAATGTCCACCACACGAATTTATCTTCACTGAGGGCGTAGCCTGTCATGACGCAGCATAAAGATGGTAATTCAATATCTTTTATAATTTACGTTAAGGTGACGGGGTGGGGGGAGGCGGTACATTAGTCACTATAGTAATTTGACATTAAGAACGTTCTTCTAATGTGACAACTTGGTACCTGTAATCTTTGATAATGACGTTACGCTATTGATTTTTTTAAAAGTGTGTGTCGTTGCAACTGCTTATTTTTTCCGTCCACCTTCAGATGAACTTTCCATATCCTTGGGTGACCACCATCGTTCCTACTCAAATTCTGAAAGTCGGACAGCTGTATATTCTTGGTGCGCCTGGAGAGTTTACGTAAGTGTCCAAAACGCTGGTCTTCTTAACTAAGCTCCGCAAGCGGAAAACTATGTTCCCCGCCAACTCTGACCAAGAATTAAAAAAAAAGCACGCGTACAACGAAACCCTATTCATTGTATATCAGTGGTAGTCACGTGAGCTTGCACTCGTATTTTTTATGTCTATGCGCTAATTAATAAATTACTTTAATTAACAAACTTATTTACTCCTACTCGAATAGGTAAAATTGTGACTCCATGTTATGTTTCGCCTCAAATAACCCTCAAATAACTCAAACCTGCCTCGTTGTTCTTTCCAAAAAAAAAAAAACAAGCATGCGAAACACGTGAAGTATGATGTGAGCGCTTCCAAACATTCCTTAGTTGATACACAGCTGCATTCCTTAATTGTACAGTGTCTCACGCCATTTAATAAACGCACATCAAAAGACACTGCTTACGCATCTATCTCCAATCTTGATGCCTTATACAATAAGGTGACGAATAAACCCAGCCGTGTGTCAACTAAAGAACGCTTGGAAGTGCTCGAGTAGCGGCGCACGTGCTATACTTCCCATGTTTGGCGCGCTTTTTTTTCTCAAAAGCAAAACAAAACAACTACGCATGTTTCAGCAAAAGATACATACTTGACTCAGTATTTATTTGAGGCGAGCTACAGAATCGTTGATATGCGAAGCACGAATGAGGAAAGTTGATATGTAACTTTAAAATCAGCACAACGTTATGAATCGAACATAAATAATGCCGTCCATGACTTACATGTCATGATTATCATTATTGGACGTGTCATTTACCTTCTTCGTGTGTTCATGTAACGTAATACCAAATTTGGTGTATGTGAAGCTAGCGAAATGGCCGCGAGCGCATCATCAGCGTGGCATTTAGTCATGTTGTTACATGAAACGCATGTCATAATTATCAAGTTTGCGCCAGTCTTATACCTTCGTGATCCATCGACGTTACGTAACACCAAATTTCGTATATGTGAAGCTAGCGAAACGGCCACGAGTGCACCATGAGCGTGGCATGTAGTCATGTTCTTACATGACACGCATCTCTTGATTATCATGTTTGCAACAGTCATGTACCTTCGTCATTCATTCCCGTCCCGCAATACCACATTTAGTAAATGTGAAGCTAGCAAAGCGACCGCGAACGCACCATGAGCGTGGCATATGTAGGCATGCTTACATGACATGCATATCATGATTTTCACGTTAGGGCCTGTCGCTTATGTTCGCCATGCAGTCATGTCATACCATTCCAGTTTTGCAATATGGCATGGCAACGAAAACACCACAAGAGCGGCAATACCATGAAATTCAGATCACGACATTCATGACATACATGTCAGGATTGTCATGTTATGACTAGACACTTATGTTTGTCATACAGTCATTTTGTGCCATACCAGTTTTCGTATCGATACCATTATCGAAATGGCAAGGAGAGTTATAGGTCGTAGATAGACAGACAGACAGACAGACAGACAGACAGACAGACAGACAGACGGACGGACGGACGGACGGACGGACGGACGGATATACGGATAGATGGATATACGGATAGATGGATATACGGATAGATGGATATACGGATAGATGGATATACGGATAGATGGATATACGGATAGATGGATATACGGATAGATGGATATACGGATAGATGGATGGATGGATAGATGGATAGATAGATGGATAGATAGATAGATAGATAAATAGATAGATAGATAGATACGCTCAAGGTTGCCGAAGTTCGCCAAGAAATGCTTCACATTTATTAATTATTCAGCGTTTAGTCACAAAAAAATACAGGATGTACACACGACTACTACTAATATACAGCAGGGTAGGTGGGAGTTTCCTAGAGCACATGTCTTGGAGCTAGTTAGCTGGCACCACATGACACTAATCTTAAGTGAACTACAGGAAATACATTGATACGTTATTGAAAGTACGAAGGTGGGGGGGGGGGACACGAAAATGCATTGTAACGTCAATGACACCGAAAGTGTTAAAACTCAATGATCCATATCTTGAATTATGTTCTCGAATATATGAGCTATGTATGCCATAAATTGTACGTATTTTTCTAACACAATAATTTCCCTGAAGTCGATATTAAAACACTTATAGAACGAGTTGATGTGAATTGGTCATGGCAATGTCATTTCAGCCGTGGCAAAGTGTTCTCACCTCAATAACCTCCTGTGCGTATATATATATATATATATATATATATATATATATATATATATATATATATATAGATATATATATATATATAGGTATTTATATATAGGTATATATATAGGTATATATATATAGGTATGGGATACATATGGCACGACGGGAGCGTTGTCAACAAGGATAAATATATTTATTTCCCAACAGTTCTGGTTCCTCCTCCCTTCATCAGAGGATGAGTTATACTCATCCCCTGATGAAGGGAGGACCCTTCCCGGAACTGTTGGGAAATATATTTATCCTTGTTGACAACGCTCCCGTTGTGCCATTTCCCATACCTTCACGAAGACTAACTGGCCCATTGAATTATTACTCCCACAATATATATATATATATATATATATATATATATACGGTATTGGCGTGGTGTCTTTTATAATACTTTGTCTCTACAATTCTTTACTGCAGCACCATGTCTGGAAGACGACTTCGCGCTACCGTCGAAAAGGTACTTGACTGTTTGCAATCCTTTATTTTTTCATGTGGTATGTTCTTGATTTGTTGTGAAATGGCGTGTACACGAAGAGTACATTTTGGTGAGTAAAGTGGTCTTAATAACGTACTTTCCCTCTGAGACATCAAGCGAGCTGCTGAAGCACCTCCCTTCATACTGCATTGCATTTCTTTACTTCACGATCCGTCGCCTTCCTTTGTGGAATTGGCTTGCGCGTCATATAACGCGAAAGCTTGCAATTGCTTATCGTAGCCTCAGGCGCATCGTATGCATTGACCGCGGGTCGCTCGGCCACGTTAGTAGTTTACGAAGGGAGAGAAATGTCCACGACCAGCGAAAGAGCTCAGTTATTGCTAGAGTCGCCACTGTAGAAGACGACTATAGAACAGCTACTATTGAACATATAACGAAAGCATTGACTCAGTGTTTTGTTTACAGCTGCCGATGCGGCATTCTTGAGAGGCGAAGTGTAGCTCGTGGCCTAACTTTAAGGTGCATGCTAGCTAATGAATTGTGGTCAAGGTTATACCAGGAGTACTGTGTGATACGAATGATGTATAGTTATAATGCAGCAGGGTGCGTGCGAAACATGTGATCGGCCTAAACATCACGAATATGAGGAAAATGTAAATGTTTTATTTGTGTCTACATTTTGAAGTCGGCAATATATTCCGTGCAGGTAATTACTGAAACTGTGGAGATGCAACTTGTTGTTGAATCACAGTTCGATCGCACGACGAGACATCATCGTGTCACCGCTGCATAGTTGTCGCAGCGCATCCAACGATATTCATCGATGAGCATATTATGGTTATCCCGTCTGCTTTTTTTGAAATGAATTTTCGCATAAATTTTTGCTCAGGTGGTGAGGATGAAAGACCCAGAATCCATGGTCGTGTTGGCTGGCCTGTCCAATACATACACGCATTACGTGGCTACTTACGAAGAGTACCAGGTACGTTGTCTCGTATGAAGACAGAATGCTATAGCTATAGCGTGCGGACATCCGCAGAGAGTAACAGAAACTGAGATTAGGCAAAATGTTATAGCGAACACATGGTAGGTCATAACTACTGAACCTGCAAGTTTCTTGCATCAACAGCATCATCAGAATAACGCCGTCAGAAAGTTTTGTCAAATGGTGTTGATTCAGACTTATGCAGTGCGCACCTTTTGTAAACATTTGTTTTGAAATAGAAAGGGAAACATTTTTGCATGTTCAAAAAATAGCTATATGCTAAGATGGCTCTGATCGTTTAAGCTGTTGTACTGTTTTTCTTGTTTTTTTCAGTCTCTGTGTTTTCAACCTCGACCAATTTTTTATAGCCGTTCGGAAGTTGATGTTGTTACACTCCAGACGCCCAGCTCTTTCAGCCAAGTAAAAGTACCCTGTCTAGAAAACCACGCGGTCATGATAATAATAACTGGCTATTGACAAGTACGACTCAAAATCGAGAACGCAAGCAATATTTTTGGCTGCATCTGTAACCCGCTCATCTCTTTACTTTATTTTACAATGAGTTACTTTTCTTAATTTTAATGGAAAATATTGCAGTTTACGTGACAGGCATGGATGCTCCGACCACTAAAGAAAACACCAAGAGTGTTTATGGCATTGTCGCTAGAATGAACAACACAATTTTTGTACACACATAAATGTTTTGTGGCAGGGGCGAATCAATGAATGCGATGGCAACAAACTGGAATGCCTTACGAACAAAGGCTAGCAGCTCACTCTTTTAGCTCATGGCCGCTGCAGCAAACTAAGTCACCTTCGTACGGGCTATGGCTTCAACGCAAACTTCGCGGCGAAAGCACAAGCTATGAGCCAGTTATGACTGGCTCATAACAGTTATGAGCAATTTCGGGAACCTCCCTGAAAGGACAGGCGCATGAGCACGAACCACCGCACACTCTAGGTCTATAAGTGCCGGACAGGAGGTGAGCAAACCGGATCCGGCGAAAGACGAGCTGGACAACGCAATTTAAAGCGCGCACTTTGGCCCTTTCCCCATCTCACTGGTGATGGCAAACAAGCCCATAATACGCTGACGAACCTCGCAGATATGCGTATCACCGACGGCAATGTTGTATATAAGTACCCGTTAGAGGGCTGACGGACGAATTTTTTTGTGGTGAAGTTGTTTATTACGTCGCGCTGCGGAGCAAGGGGTAGCACGCTCGAATCCTCGTCGTGCGCTTCGGAGTTTTTTTTTTCGGATCTGTTTTCTTAGCGAGTTCTTATTGTGATAGCAATTATATGGACACTCTCAGCTGGATTTTACCGCCGGCGTGGGGGTCGGCGTCATTCACCGTATATGTATACGTATCTATCTATATGAAAATGCAAGGAAGAAAAATAATTCAGATAAATCACAGCATATTCATGGACTGAATGATGATGAGTGGGGCGAAGTGTTCGTATCTACGTTCGGGCATCCATCCATCCATCCAACTGTGGGTCGATCTGTCCGTCTGTGCGTCTGTCTGTCCGTCTGTCCGTCTGTCTAGTGAACACTGCAACTACCACCATTTCGCATCTTTTCATCATATATTGATTATGTACAGCCCCGCCGCGGTGGTCTAGTGGCTAAGGTACTCGGCTGCTGACCCGCAGGGCGCGGGTTCGAATCCCGGCTGCGGCGGCTGCATTTCCGATGGAGGTGGAAATGTTGTAGGCCCGTGTGCTCAGATTTGGGTGCACGTTAAAGAACCCCAGGTGGTCTAAATTTCCGGAGCCCTCCACTACGGCGTCTCTCATAATCATATTGCCACATGGTTTGCTTGGGTGAGATCGAAGTGTGAAAGAAGACAAAGACGATCTCTCTGAGCTGCTGCTTGAGTAGTCGACTAAACGAGCCCATTTTTTATCAAGTTTGTCGAGAGTAACGTGACAAGACTGGTGGAGTTGCTGGGTACAACGTCTTGCAATCCACCCGATGCCCAAGACCCCGTCCAGCAGCCGGAACACAAGCCCTGCACCCGTGGACACTCCTGTTCATAGAGTAAGCCGCCGCCAACGAGGCCTACCGCCCGAGACACCAACCACTGACGCAGCGACTATGACTTCACCACAAGATCCCATGCAAGCTCCGACACCTTCCACGCCGATCTACTGCACCGTCCAGAACCCGCTCATGCCTAGCCCCTTTCACGGAGCGCAGCATGAAGATGTTGACGACTGGCTGAGTGAGTTCGAACGTGTCGCAGCGATCAATTACTGGGATGATGCCGCGAAGCTCCGGAACGTGTACACGTGCCTAAAAGACGGTGCCAAGACGTGGTTTTTGAACAGGGATGATGTTCTGACATCTTGGCGCGAGTTCCAGCGTCGCCTCCTGGAGACCTACAGGAGTCCCGACCGCCGCGAACGGGCGGAGCGTGCACTTCAATCACGCATCCAGATGCCCAACGAGACCGTCTCGATGTACGTCGAGGACATGACACGGCTTTTTAAGCGAGCGGATCCTGCTATGGCAGAAGAAAAAAAGTTGCGCCACCTCATGCGTGGTGTGAAGGAACAACTTTTTGCTGGTTTGGTGCGTAGTCCCCCCAAAAGTGTTGCTGAGTTCCTTACTGAAGCGGCAACAATGGAGCGAGTACTGCACCAACGGTCTGCCCAGTTTGACCGTCAAGTGAATGCTGCCTCAACTCCCGAGATTTTCGCCACCCCTGGGAGCAAGAGCCCCGAATGGATTCGCGAGATCATTCGATCTGTCGTCCGGGAAGAAATGGAAAAGATGTACGGGACAAGGCAAATCGATGTTGGTTCTATCACCAGTGTCATCCGCGACGAGGTCCAGCAGGTGCTGCACGCCCATCGTTTTCCGCCCACGTCGGTTGATTTGGAAACGGCTCCTGTGTCTACTGACAGTCGCCGTCGTACGTACGCGGAAGCCTTGCGATCTGCCACTCCTCTTTCGGGTCAAGGAGTCCCGATCCAGCCAGTGCCGCACGTCCCGATCCAGACAGTGCCGCACGTCCCGATCCAGACAATGCCATACGTCCCGATCCAGACAATGATGCCGTCAGTCGCGATTCAGTCAGCGCACGCTGATTTGGACATCGATAGTCGCCGTACACCGACGCGCAAGTCTGATCTCTGGCGTACGCCAGACAGACGACCCCTCTGCTATCATTGCGGTGAGGCTGGTCACATTTACCGCGAATGCCCATACCGGCAACTTGGACTGCGCGGATTTTCCGTCAATTCCCCTCGTCCCCGAATTGGTCAAAGGCCAAGGGATATCGAAGAATATCTCGCGCAACAGCGTGCACCCTTTACACGACGGCAATCGCGGTCACCATCTCCGAGGAGACCCGCAGCCACTGGGCCACATTTTGGGGTGACGGCACGGGAACGCTCCCCGAGCCCTCGTCGGGAAAACTGAAGGCAGCGGCCTTCGGGGGCAAGGTCGCTGGGACTCAAAGTGCGGAAGACCTCCCATCGATGCTTGCACGCAGCGCCGAAGGCATTTCGTCAGAGAATAATCGCAGTGCCGAAGAAACGCCGACATCCGCATCTGAACTTAGTGACCGCGTGTCGCTCGACATACCTGTGCTGGTTGACGGTCTTCAGGTCAGTGCATTGGTAGACACTGGTGCAGACTATTCGATCATCAGCGGGAGGCTAGCGAAAGATCTCAGGAAAGTGATCACGCCGTGGAATGGAACGCGAATTCGAACAGCTGGAGGACACGTTGTAACACCGCTGGGTCGCTGTACCGCAAGAGTGAAAATTCGTGCGTCAACGTTTGTGCTCAGCTGCCTCGTTCTTCCCGACTGTTCGCGTCAGCTGATTATCGGCATGGACTTCCTTCGGGAATACGGTGCCATCATAAATCTCCGTGAGCGCATCGTGACCTTCTCGACTCAAGGCGCAACAGATCGAGACGCAGATAACTGCCGTAGACTTGCGCTGCGTGTTGCTGACGACAGTGTGACGCTGCCACCTCGAGCAACTGTTCCCATCGAAGTCACTTGTGAAGACTTCCAAGACGGCGACGTGGTGGCTGAAAGCAACTTATCACTTCTGCTGCTCCAAGGTGTATGCGCCGCCCGAAGTGTTGTGCGCGTCCGTGACGGACATTCAACGATACTAGCTACGAACTTCAATTACGAGCACCGGCATCTTTTCCGTGGAACCACCCTAGCTTATGGAGAACCTGTTGCCGACGTCACGGAGTGCTTCGCGTCCGAGGAAACGCATGGGGATAAGGAATTTCTAGACCACATCGACATAAATTCCACGCTGTCAGACGAAAGAAAGGCTGCACTTCACGACCTTTTAAGTGAGTTTAGATATTGCTTCGCCTCTTCTTCTAAAGTCCGTCAAACGCACCTCACGAAGCATCGAATTATTACCGACGATGACGTCCGCCCCATCCGGCAGCAGCCTTATCGCGTTTCTGCCAAAGAACGCGAGGCTATCCAGACACAAGTAAAAGAGATGCTCGCTGACGGGATTATTCAACCATCCAGCAGCGCTTGGTCCTCGCCAGTCGTTCTAGTAAAGAAAAAAGACGGAACGCTGCGATTCTGTATTGACTACAGGAAGCTTAATAGCGTCACAAAAAAGGACGTCTACCCGCTTCCACGAGTAGACGACTCCCTCGACAGGTTACGACGTGCGAAGTATTTTTCGTCCATCGATCTAAAGAGTGGCTATTGGCAAATTGAAGTGGATGAACGAGACCGAGAAAAAACCGCGTTTGTGACTCCAGACGGACTTTACGAATTCCGAGTTCTTCCCTTCGGCCTCTGTTCTGCACCAGCCACTTTTCAGAGGATGATGGACACAGTTCTCGCTGGCTTGAAGTGGCAAAGCTGCCTTGTCTACCTCGATGATGTGGTCATCTTTTCCGAGAGCTTTGAAGAACATCTGAAGCGTCTGAGAAAGGTTCTGGAAGCCATTCGCACAGCTGAACTTACGCTGAAACCCCAAAAATGCCATTTCGGCTATGAAGAGCTGAAATTTCTGGGACATGTCATTAGTGCAGATGGAGTGCGACCTGATCCAGACAAAACTGCTGCTGTCGCCGCCTTCCCTGTCGCATCAGATAAAAGAGCAGTACGCCGTTTCCTCGGCTTGTGCGCGTATTATCGCCGATTTATCGCCAACTTCTCTAAGATAGCTGAACCTCTTACGCGACTCACCCGAGATGACGTACCCTTTACTTGGGGCGCAGAACAAGATACAGCGTTCACAGAGTTACGACAGAGAATGCAAACAGCCCCTGTTCTTGCCCATTTTGATGAGGACGCTGCTACAGAAATTCATACAGATGCCAGCAACGTCGGACTTGGCGCTGTCCTTGTACAACGGCACGGCGGCGTTGAGCATGTGATAGCTTACGCCAGTCGTACTCTTTCTCGAGCTGAGACCAACTATTCTACGTCAGAAAAAGAATGCCTCGCAGTCGTGTGGGCGACGACCAAATTTCGGCCTTACCTCTATGGTCGTCCCTTCAAAGTGGTGACTGACCACCACTCGCTCTGCTGGCTGGCAAATCTCAGAGATCCATCCGGCCGTCTCGCACGGTGGAGTTTGCGTTTGCAGGAGTTTGACATTACGATTGTGTACAGGTCAGGGCGCAAACACGAAGACGCCGACGCGCTTTCTCGAGCACCTGTGGGGAACGCTGTCAGGGGCTCCGAAGATGAAGATGCCTTTCTCGGAGCAGTTAGCGACTCTGAATTTATGTCAAAGCAGCGGGCAGACGATGAACTACGCCCAGTCATTGATTCCCTGGAAGGCCGCAACTCTCAGGTCCCTCAACACATTGCTCGCGAACTGTCCTCTTTTTGTCTAAGAAGAGGCATTCTTTACAAGAAAAACGCCCGTGGTAGCGACAAGGCCTTCCTACTCGTTGTTCCTACCGACATGCGTGATGAAATCCTCCTGGCGTGCCACGACGAGCCCACGTCAGGACATTTGGGCTATTCGCGAACTCTCGCCCGAGTACGCCAACAGTATTACTGGCCGCGACTATCAACTAGTGTACATCGATATGTGAAAGGCTGCCGTGAGTGCCAGCGCCGCAAGACTCCGCCTGTGAGACCCGCGGGCCTGCTCCAGCCGATCGCACCACCACGGACACCGTTTGACCTCGTGGGAATGGACCTTCTCGGGCCCTTCCCTTTGTCGTCCTCTGGGAACAAATGGATTATAGTTGCGACAGATTATCTTACGCGTTACGCTGAAACAAAAGCGTTACCCCGTGGCGCGGCCTCTGAAGTCGCGCAGTTCTTCGTGCACCAAATCGTCCTACGGCATGGTGCCCCGTCATGCGTGATTACGGACAGAGGGACGTCGTTTACAGCACGAATGATGGAGGACATTTTTAAACTGAGCTGCACAAGTCATCGAAAAACAACGGCTTATCATCCGCAATCCAATGGACTGACAGAGAGGCTTAACAAGACCATAGCGGACATGCTGTCAATGTACGTGGACGTACAACATAAAACCTGGGACGAGATTCTCCCATACATCACGTTTGCTTATAATACGGCAACGCAAGAAACAACGCGATTTCCGCCTTTCCGACTTGTTTACGGACGCAACGTGCGAACCATGCTCGATGCTATGCTTCCGTGCAACGAAAGCAATGAACTTGCTCAAGATGCTGAGCAATACACTCAATACGCCGAAGAAGCTCGTCAGCTAGCTCGCATAAACACCAGTCACCAACAAGATGCAGACGCACGACGTTACAACCTCCGCCATCGAAATGTCACCTACCACCCTGGGGACCGAGTGTGGGTGTGGATCCCTGTCCGGCGACCAGGCTTATCCGAAAAACTCCTAAGCCGTTATTTTGGACCGTACAAGGTTCTTAGGCGGATCACAGATCTTACCTACGAGGTATTTCCGGACGGCGCAGCGTCTTCTCGTCGACAGCTTCGGCCCGAAACCGTGCATGTCCTTCGGCTGAAGCCCTACTTCACACAGTAGCCCTTGTTGTTTCACGTGCTACGACATGCCGTGACATTGCGTTGCTGCTGGTGTTTGTGTTCTCGTGTGTTTTTATGCCCTTTCTTTTTGCGCTTGGCAGAAGCGTTGGCGAAACTTCCTCATTTGCGCTGCGAGTAGTGGCACTCTCCCTCTTTTGGTTCTCTATATCTGCGTGTGTATACCTTCATTTTTTTTTTATTTACGAGCATCGAGTCGATGCTTTCAAAGGGGGGGACTATTGCCACATGGTTTGCTTGGGTGAGATCGAAGTGTGAAAGAAGACAAAGACGATCTCTCTGAGCTGCTGCTTGAGTAGTCGACTAAACGAGCCCATTTTTTATCAAGTTTGTCGAGAGTAACGTGACAATATAGTGGTTTTGGGACGTTAAACTCCACATATCATATCATTGATTATGTACATGTACCACCATCTAGTGCACTTTCAAAGAAGAATCTTTTCACCATATATTAAATGGATGGATGGATGGATGGATATGGCTGTACCCTTTAGATCGGGCGGTGGCTAACGCCACCAAGCCGTAATTCTTAGTGAACCAAAAACTAGATTTATTTTTTTTCCTTTAAATAGTGAGGTTGAGAACTCGTACTTTGGGTTTAATTTTCACTCGTGCCTTCACTTTAGCCACCAATCAGATAACCTCCTTCTAATTAACTCTACCCGCTTAAAGTATCTTTTGCCCTCCCGGTCCCTAAACCCCAGTGCTTTGAAAAACTCTGCGCCATCATCCTGAACTGTAGGTTGAAGCTTTTTACAGAACATTATCAAGTGTTCGGCAGTTTCCTCCTCCTCTCCACACGCACTGTATACCGTGTCTACCCCTTCGTATTCGGCCCGATATGTCTTGGTTCGCAATACTCCCGTCCTGGCCTCAAACAGTAGGGAACTACCCCGAGTATCATCCTAGATTCCTTCTTTGGAAATTTCCTGCTTAAAAGTTTGATAGATCTCTAGTGCGGACTTCTTTATCATGCCAATTCTCTCCGTATCGGTCTTCGTTTCCTTCAGTTTCTTCTTAACCAACAGTTCTTTTCTGTTTGGCCCCCTGCTGTTTTCTAAGTATTTACCGGTCAATTTCCTGGTTCCCTTCCTCCACTTTGTATCGGCATTTTTCATGTACAAGTAGCTGAAAACCTTTCCAGTCCAACGCTCCTCCCCCATTTCTCTCAATCGCTTCTCAAATTTTATCTGGCTGCTAGCTTCCCTGCACTCAAATTATGTTCATTCTATATCCACTTTTACTCCCTGATTTGGTGTATTCCCGTGAGCTCCTAAGGCAAGCCTACCTATTTTACGTTGCTAAATTTCTAATCTTGCTTGAACTTCTTATCTCATGCACAACACCGCATTGCCGAACGTCAGACCAGGAACCATGACCCTTTCTATATTCCTCTCACAATATCATACCTAATGTAATTCTACAGTGCCCTGTTTTGCATCACTTCTGCATTCCCGTTACCTTTAGTCGTCCCGTATATTTCGCGTTCCTTTAGGTACTCGATCCTATTGCTTATCAATACCACTTCCCCTTTTAGTCATAAATGTTCCTTGCACTCCTGCTTGACCCTTTGCCAGTCTGTACTTTTACGAATGAGTGCCCCAATACCACCCCCCTTTCTGCTGTCTTCTGTTCTATTACAATATTTCCACGCGTAGTCCAGATTGTTAGGATGTTGTTCCATGTCCCTCAGATGTGTTTCTACAAAACTGTATACCACCGGCCTCTCCTCCCTTAGCTGTTCTTCTATCTCTCCCACTTCAGCTTGTTCCTGCCACCCTTAGCCAGCCTGTTCCTGCCATTGATTATATACAAATACCACCATCTAGCGTACATTCTAAGAACTGAACTCCCCTGTGGCACATACCCGAGAGAGGTGGTTATTACAGAGGACGATCGGGTGACGCCTTAAAGAGCTTAGCCCCTAAAAGACTTCGGCGCACGCCATCGAAAATCCGACTTCTTGCGCGTGAGTGCGCGGCGTTAGCCACTGAGGTAAGAAGGAACACCTACTGAGTGATTCCACGAGAGATAAACACAGGTTGAAAAGCTGATATTTTAGATTTGACTGTTTATTTTATATTTTATGCACATACCACCTTGTAGCCTGAAAGCGACATTCATTATTCTATTAACTGCATAAGTGAGGAGCAAAAATATCGAGCCTAATTTGTACAGAGGGACCAGGTCCTTCTCTTTTCAATTTCGAAAGTTAACGACAATATAGAAACCCAAATATTAGTCTAATGAAGACGATTTTTTTAGTAAATGTACATGTAATGAAGAATGAAGCAGCATTGTTTGAAAATTGTATGCTGAAGCAAAGTGTTTCTGAAAATGTCTGAACAGGTGATATTTTTAAAAGTTGCTTCACTTGAAATTTTTTTTCGCTAAAATAAACCAGCTAGTGTTTCATTACTTGGTGACCTATTACAACATAATGTTTACAATATCGCCTGTCAATACCGTTACTGTACTTCGAACACATAATTTTATAAATGGCCTCAAACATGCAAATTCGTCGACAGTAAAGCCTAATGAAAAATCAATATTTAAACACCCCATCATTGATTTGTGGTAAAACCTCGTGAAACGTTTGTCACAGATGATAGAAAAAAATAATAAAAACATATTGCATTATTTTATTTGCTGCGACAATATTACAGGTGGAACTCCCAGCTTTTCGATCATTCACTTGGGCGATAAAAGCATGAGAACTTGGGCTAAAAATGTGGGCTTGAGCTTCTGAGTCGTTTTAAAAGGTCCATACAGGTCCACGCGGAGAGCAGGGGGGGGGGGGGGGGACTCTCGCGCGTGCGCGCGCTTATCTCGGGTGGGGAGAATCGTACCCCACATCGGAACGATTCTGTTGTAGTTACCGTTCGCCCAAATGTCACTGTACTCGCTGCACAGTGTCCGTTTTCAAAAAGGACACACTTGTCAAACACAGCGGAGTGACAACTGAGACGCTTACTCGCATTTATCTGTACCTGTGAGTTTGTTTCGTCCGTCATTCGTGCGTGATAAACGCGGGGAATGTATCGATTGGCTTGCCATTTTGCGCGTGACCTTCCAATTTCTTGCTGTGACTTTGTTAAACATATCTTAAACTGCCCGGAGACTACAAAAACCTTTGAGAGTGTCCATGTAATTGTTATCATAATAGCATTGCTTGGCTAACTGTCTGCAATCAATTCACATAGTTTGTATAGGTTCGTCCAATCGGATAGAAGACATTTGGAGGGTACTTATCCTTTCTATAGCTCTCTTTTTGCGGTATATTTCAAATTGTACACGCTTTCTTTGACCAGTGAAACGTGACAGTTCTATGTTTACTTTTTTAATTTGAAGTTTGCCTTTTTCCCATAATGATTGGCTAAGCTATTTTGAGTTATTCCCACTACTATACCTACCCATCGCATGGTACGAAGAAAACAGCGAAAACCTATCTGGAAATCATGTGTGCAGACTTCTGACGAACAGTTTGGTCGACTTAGGCAAAAGTGTTGGCCCTCAGGTCATGAGATGAAATCCCGGCTTCTACTGCTGCATTTTCGATAGAGCCTGGAGGTGAAAATACTGTGGGTTCAGATTTGAATGCACGTTAAAAAACCCAAGATTGACAAAATTTCTGAAGCCCCCCCCCCCCCCCCCCCCCCCGTCTACGGCGTCTCATATTCATATGGTGGTTTTGGAACGTTAAACCCCGCATTAAAAAGTGATGGGGACAATTAAGCCTCCTTACGTATAATGAATGCGAAAGTAACGCTGAGCACACTGACACACAGATCAGACTGGCTCAGCCAGTGAGGACATGGCATGTTTGGGTGGGCTGACTGTATTAATGTCCATAATACTTTGACTTCCAAGTTACATGGTATTCTCACATGACGTCATCACTTGATCACGCGAATTGCAACTTGAGGTTCTCGATCACATGACATTGTCCCATGTTGGGGTCACTTGGTCATGAGCTTGAACAGGGCAAAGTAAATTTGAGGAGCGCCCGGGCGAGGTTCGTTTTTGAGGTAGGTCAACTGATTTTTTTAATTGGGTGATGCCAGTTTTAGGGGCGGGCCATGCAAATGTTAGGTGTGAGCACAATCATTTTAGGAGCGGACTAAGTCGCTTCTGAAAGCGGATAAATTCGAATTGCGAATCAGAGAAAGTCAGTTGAGACAGTGGGCCAGAAAAATCTTGGGAGTGCCCAGATCGGTTTTGAACTAGGATGAACCAAATTTTCTAATTGGGTGAAGACAATTTTAAGATTGGGTCACCTGAACTCTGGGGATGCGCCAGGTCCTTGTTGAACGTGAACATCAATTGAAGGTTTATCTAGTTTTTGAATTGGTAAAGTAATTTTTGACTGTAACTTAAATTGTACCTAATTAAAAAACTTGCAAGTACTTGTTTGGTCCCATTGCCTAGCTTGTTAGTAGTGGGTATGGGTAGGCCACTCAGGTGTCAGGGGTACGCCACCTAAACGTTTGAGGTTGCCCAAGTGAGCTTAGCGCGTGTGGCAGACCAGTTTTGAACATGGGTCAGGTTTTGGATTGGGCAATGTCAACTTTAGGCGCACGCGCCCTAAACTTTGAGTGCATTCAAGCTATTTTAGGAAGTAAGCCGTGTCGGTTCTGAACTTGGGTCAGAGTTTCGAATTGGGCGCCAAAGTTTACGTTTTGTCATCTATTAGTCATGCGAGGTTTCTTGCCATCGAATGTTGATGTGTTGACACCGACGAAGTCCGGGTCTTCTGTTTCATGGGGCATATAATGATTTCGACTTATTGAAGACTTACGAGAGTAGGATTTGGATGTGGAAAGTCGGGGCCTTCTTGTTTGCGCTACCGAATAAATGTCAACTAACTCGCCGAGGGAGTAACGGAACCGTTACTGCTGTTGAACGATGGTTATTCTGAAGCGTGGACGTGGCTAATATGTCTTGAAGTTACATCGTTATTTAAGATTGCAGAAGTGTTTGGTTGCTGTGCACGTGTGGTGATGGTTGTATCTCACACGGTGACTTACTTATTGCAGGTACAACGCTACGAGGGAGCGTCGACGATATACGGGCCGCACACTTTGTTAGCCTACCAAAAGCAATTCGAAGGTCTGGCTGTGAGTCTGACGACCAATACGACCCTGCCCATCGGACCTCCCCTTCCCAACCTGCTCTCCAAGCAAGTAACCTTCAAGACAGGTGTTGTCTTCGACGGTGCCCCTCTTGGAAAAGCGTTCGGCTATGTGCTGTCCGACGCCAATGATGCGTACAACAGGGTCAGTTCTTGAGCACTAGCTCGTATACTGAAAAAAAAATGAAAGCCCGTAGTTAACGTTGAAGAAGACAAGCATGGAACTGGCTGTGTACTTTGTGTAGCCTTTAAAGCAGCACAGCGTGAAAGAACGCAGTAGAGTCCGTTATTATGTACCAGACGCGGTGTCCAGTGAATAGTCTAAAAAATGTCACAGCTTTGTCGCAAAGTCGAAACAATGAATGTGATAGCAACAAGTCTCAAGGTCACGCGCAGAATTAACAGCAGATCTAAATATGCCCCGCTTTTCTCACGCACAAATGACGCACGAAACGTACTTCAAGGTACATATAAACGCGAATAAGCGTCTCCGTTGCTACTTTGCTGTGTTTGAAAGGCGCGCTCTTTTTGCTAACGTAGACTGTGCAACAATTGCAGTGATTTTTGTGCACCCGGTAACTAAAACAGAATTGTTCCGGTAGAAGCCGAACGCCAGCCAAGACGTATCATCCTCCCTACAGCGAGATAAGGACGCGTAAGGAGTGTCGACCCCCTGCTCTTTGCGGGGCAAAGTGCGCGTGGGAGACGAGAGTGCAACTGCTGCGTCGTGAAGATTTTGCTACGCGCGCTCATTGCGCCATCTTGCTGGTAACGCTAAAAACATAATACCCACTCCGCACCTCGATGCCCGTCAGCAGCGGTAAGTGGTAGATATAGATAGCTTGCCGTTTGAACGTTGAAGAACGTGCTCCACGGTGGCTCAGTCCTTCGTGTCCTTCTTGTCTCTGTGTCGTCGTATTGTTCTCGCGCTATAACTATCGTCATGCCATGCCAACTAGCCCAAGCTGCCACACAGCTCAGTTGTGTTACGTTTGGTCCGGCAGTTCCTCTGGACAGACGCCATTGTGCGTAAGCCGGTATGCTAGGATGCTTTCAACCCCATTGGCGCCCAGTCAGCTAGACGCTCGCCTGTAGGTGTTCCAGGTAGTTGTCGGGTCACAACAAAAGCTTCGCAAGACAGCTCTTTTGTTGAATAAGTTCGAACAGCGTGGGACGGCGCCACTGTGGCAGTTCTCATGGAGTCAACCTTTCGACTCGGCTGTTGTCGCCGACGCGAAATCGTCACAAAAGCACCGAGACGTTGGAAGCTTGGGAAGGCGTCGTAGTCGCAGTTCTCAGGGATTGAGCACCTGGCCTGCCGAGTTCGGGAAGCTTCTGGCAACACTGTAGCAAAGCGCTGCCTTGGATCACTTCTGACGTTCGTATCAGTGGCCGTCTCCCCGGAGAAGTTCAACTTCTCCCTCTACCGGACTCTACCTCCTCGCCCTTCGACGTCTTCAAGACGTGGGCCGGGTGCGTAATTGTGTGGTGCGCTCGTGCTACCATTGGACCTTTTCGCCCAGCCTAGTGGTTCAATATCTGCACCCTTTCTGTTGGGTGGACCACTGAGATGCCACCTGATTTGTGGCAAGAGTGGTCACTGCCTTCAGCGGACCTCCGTGTGAGGAGACGGTGGGCTATAAAAGCCGAAAACATTTTGTAAATTATCGATGAATCTCTGTTGTACATAGAGGTGAATCATGGATTGAACCTCTGTACATTGATGAATCTCCTGAATCTCTGTACAGTTCTCGTCTTTCAACGATCATGTAAATAAACCTTCGTTATATCTCTACGAACTCGTCTTCTCACTGGCGAAGATCGACTATGCGGACGACGGCGGGGAGCCAGCTACCCTAAAGGAAATCCGCCGTTCCTGCTATCGGCCTTCGAGCCTTTAACAGTGGTTACTCCTCGCACTCACGATTCAAAGGACCCTTCAATTCCGTGCGCTGGAGTCTTTATCTGATTTTTTTCTTTCTTGCATTTTCATATATATATATATATATATATATATATATATATATATATATATATATATATATATATATATATATATATATATATATATATATATATTGTAATGAATCTGAATAACGGACGCTCTGCTGGTATTGAAGAAGACGATGATGATCGGTGGCTGTAGTAGTAGCTCGCGCACGCCGCTCGCCATTAGCCAGACTTGCCTGATAAAGCACATTTTGCCAAGCTGCGTCTGAGCCTTTCTCGACGTACAACACCTCTATTTTAAGTGGTGCAGGAGCCGGGGTTCCCATCAACCTGGAAGTTCGCAATCGGACGCTACTCTGACCGTTGACCATGACTGCTTCTGGCCCTTCTCAAGCTGCCTTACCAATGACAGTCTACTGTACTGGCGTGCCTCGGCAACACGACCCACCAATTTTTCGCGGCAACGATGAACAAGACGTCGAGGACTGGCTCGTCGAGTACGAAATCGTAGGCGCTTACAACAAGTGGAACGCCTGCGACCAGCTCACAAACGTGCGCTTTTACCTCGCTGATGTGGCCAGCCTCTGGTTCAAGAACCACGAAGGCGAAATCACCAACTGGTCCGCCTTCAAGACCACTATCGTCGCGGTCTTCGGTCGTCCCGCCATGCGCCGGCTTCGCGTGGAACAGCGTCTCCATAGTCGAGTCCAGCGCAGGGACGAGACTTTTACAAGCTACATTGAAGATGTCTTGTCTCTTTGCAAGCGCGTCAATGAATCTCTAACCGAACGCGACAAAATCAAGCACATCATCAAAGAAGTTGACGACGATATCTTCCAGATGCTCGTCGCTAGGAATCCACAGACCGTCACCGATGTTGTCCAGCTCTGTCAGGAGTACGACAAGTTGCGTAAGCAGCGTGTCTCGACGTGCAGGGCCGCTGAAGATACGGCTGAAATTTCCGCCCTCGTGCACGACGTCGCTGCTGATCACACTGTCTTACTGCCCCACATCAAACAATTCATTCGTGAAGAAGTTGCGCGTCAGCTTTATCTTGTGGCCGAAGCATCCGCGCCCAGTGACCTCGTTAGACCCACGTCTACGCCAGGTCATTGAGACACAGGTCACGCAGGCACTGCCTCCATCGCCATCTGTCTCTACGCCACTGACCTATGCTGCTGTCGTTGCTAGACCCCCAGCCCCACCTGTCTTTGGTGCATACCGGGGTACCGGGGCACCGGGTCCTCCTACCCTACGACGCTGCCTACATACACGGCACCCCATCCTGTTTCGCCCCCTGCACCTTCTGTCGTTAACCCACGGCGCACCTTGGATAATCGACCCATCTCTTTTGCATGCGGTTTCGTGGGACATATAGCACGCTACTGTCGCCGTCGCAACTTCCAGCCTCCAGACCATGGGAATTCTGCAAATTACCAGGCTGCCCAGAATCCCCAGCGACCATCTTCTCCTATCACCGACTCATTGTCCCCACGACGCCCTGTCGATTCTCGCTGGTCATTACCACCCCGTCACTGATCTGTCTCCCCGATGCTTCGGCGCACGAGAGCCGCTCGAAAGGAAAACTGACAGCCGCAGTTCCGGAGGCAAGAACTGCGTCGTCGTCGAACTTTCCAAGAGCTCCTCTTTGTCCGCCCAACGAAATTGATGTGCTAGTAGAAGGTGTTGCTGTACGTGTACTTGTCGACACAGGCGCCGTCGTTTCTGTAATCAGTGAAAAACTGTGTCGCGATTTTAGAAAAGTTACAACGCCGCTTACGAATCTTGCTCTGCGTACAGCCACCTCCCATTTCATCGCGCCGACGGCTCAGTGCACAGCACGCGTTCTCATTCAAGATGTTTGGTACGCCGTTAACTTTGTTGTTCTCCCACGTTCATCTTACGACGTCATACTAGGATGGGATTTCCTTTCTACCCATCAGGCCTTCGTCGACTGCACTCGTGCTGAACTCACGTTGACGAATCCGTGCCTTGATATCGACCACCACAGTCCCTTGAAAGTGTTTGCTGCAGCTTAAGTCCGCATCGCGCCATTGTCCGCCGTCCTAGTGCCTGTGTTTCCTCCTGCTGTCACTAACTCGACGCTCCTGTTCCAACCAACTGTAGCTAGTGTGCATCACCGAACCATCGTCCTCTCGTTTGCCGTCATCAACTTTTCCAATGGTTCGGCGGGACTTTATGCGTGCAACGTTTCTGCTTGTCCGTACATCCTGCTACGCGGCGAGTGTCTGGGAAGCGTCGAGACCTTAAATTTATTTTCGAAGACCCGATCTATCCAAACAAGCCATTTTTACCGACTTGTGCCATTACACCCGCAACTGACGCTAATGAACCTATGGATGTATTCCGCAGGTCCATTGATTGCAACCTCACGCCTGGGCAGCAGAAACAGCTGATCAAGCTCCTCCAGCGTTTTCGAGCCTCGTTTGACCACAATCAGCCTTCCTTAGGTCGAGCGTGATCTGTTGTTCACCGTATAAATACCGGTCAAGAGACGCCATTACGGCAGCGTCCATATCGTGTGTAAACTACCGAATGCCATGCCATCAATGAACAGGTTGACGACATGCTGACAAGTGGCATAATCAAACCGTCAAGCAGTCCCTGGGCCTCTCCAGTTGTGTTGGTGAAGAAGAAGGACGGATCCATCAGGTTTTGCGTGGACTACCGACGTCTCAACTGAATCACGCGCAAGGATGTCTATCCGCTGCCACGCATTGACGATGCCTTGGACTGCCTACAGGAAGCCGAATTTTTCTCTTCTTTGGATCTGTGCTCTGGATACTGGCAGGTACCCATGGCAGAGGCCGATCGCGAAAAAACAGCTTTCATCACGCCCGACGGGCTTTACGAATTCACAGTCATGCCCTTCGGCCTCTGCAACGCGCCAGCTACTTTCAAGCGAATGATGGACTCTATCCTTCAAGGCCTCAAATGAAACGTTTCCCTTTGTTAATTAGATGACATTGTCGTCTTTTCAACTGATTTCGCGACCAATTTAACCCGCCTCGAGAAAGTCCTCGCGTGTATTTCTGCCACGGGGCTGCAACTGAATCTGAAGAAGTGCCATTTCGCCGCTCGAAAGCTTACGATCCTTGGCCACGTGGTTTCAAAAGACGGTATTTTTTCTGACCCTGCCAAACTTACAGCCGTTTCAGCGTTTTCCAAACCGACCATCATGAAGGTGCTCCAAAGCTTCATAGGCCTTTGCTCTTACTTCCGGCGCTTCATCCGCCATTTCGCGACGATCATCGCTCCTTTGACCAAGCTCCTCGCCGGCTCTAGAGACCTTTCAGCCTGGTCTGCCACCTGTGACGATTCTTTCAATGAACTGCGCCGCCTCCTCACGTCGCCGCCTATTCTGCGACACTACGACCTATCAGCACCCACAGAGATCCACACCAACGCTAGTTGTGTTGAGCTAGGCGCTATTCTTGCACAGCAGAAAGACGGCTTCCAAGAATACGTGGTTGCCTACGCAAGCCGAACTCTTAGCAAACCCGAAATCAACTATTCCGTCACTGAAAAGGAATGCCTCGCCATTATTTGGGCGATAGAGAAATTTCGACCTTACGCGTACGGGCGCCCTTTTGACGTCGTGACTGACCACCACGCCCTCTGCTGGTTGTCATCACTGAAGGATCCAAGCGGTCGCCTCGCCCGATGGGCATTACGCCTCCAAGAATATAATGTTCGCGTGGTATATCGCTCCGGCCGGAAACATTCGGACGCAGACGCCCTATCCCGTTCGCCCCTACCCCCTGACCCGGACTGCTGCGAAAGTCTAACCTGTGATACCACTGCCATCACCATCGCCGACATGCCATCTGGGCAACGCAAGGACCCTTGGGTTGCTTCGATTCTAGACATCCTGGCTGGGCGGACGGTTTCCCCCCCTTCTCGCACGTTGCGTCGGCAAGTCGAGCACTTCACCACTCGCGACGACGTGCTGTAACGACGCAACTACGCACCCGGTGGACGTCAGTGGCTACTCGTGATTCCACGTCATCTGCGATCGGAAGTTTGTTCCACGTTTCATGACGACCCCCAATGTGGCCACGCAGGTTTCCTGAAGACTTATTCTCGCATACGTCTCCGATATTACTGGCGTGGCATGTACCGTTTTCTACGGCAATACGTTCGGGCCTGCTCGACGTGCCAGAGACGAAAAACTTATCAGCCAG
The DNA here is from genome assembly GCF_043290135.1 of Rhipicephalus microplus. Taxonomy (NCBI): domain Eukaryota; kingdom Metazoa; phylum Arthropoda; class Arachnida; order Ixodida; family Ixodidae; genus Rhipicephalus; species Rhipicephalus microplus. The sequence goes on along the minus strand of NC_134710.1, from coordinate 206,257,908 downwards.
CGGTACCTTGCTACCCTTACCATGCCCATCCCGACCATTTCGACCGCGTCGGCATCAATATCTATGGTCCCCTTCCCAACACTGCTGACGGTAACCGCTGGATCATAGTTCCCGTCGACCATCTCACGCGGTATGCCGAAACTTCATTCCTTCTCTCGTCTACAGCAAAAGACGTTGCGACTTTCGTTCTTCACAACATCGTATTACGTCATGGAGCACCTCGGGAGTTACTGAGCGATCGTGGTCACGTATTCTTGTCAGACGTCATCTCAGCATTGCTGCGTGAGTACCACGTCGTTCACCGCACTACAAGCGCCTATCATCCCCAGACCAATGGAATGACAGAGCGCTTCAACCGCACCCTTGGTGACATGCTGTCTATGTATATCTAGTCAGACCACTCCAATTGGGACCGAGTGCTCCTGTTTATCAAAGCACTACTGGGTTCTCTCCTTTTTTCCTCCTTTACGGACGCGAACCTTCTTGCACTATGGACACCATTTTTTCGTACTAACCCGACTCCTCAGAGTCCACGACTTTGTCTCAAGCCGCTACATTCGCTGAAGAATGCCGCCAACTGGCAAGATCATTCACAACCCAAGACCAAGGACGCCAAAAGCACCACCATGACGCATCAAATAACACTACTTCCTACGATCCAGGTTCACTCGTCTGGCTGCATGTCCCTTCTGCTACACCTGGCCTTTCTACCAAGTTGGTTCCCGAGTATCACGGCCCATATCGTGTGTTACAAAAAACGTCACCGGTGAATTACCTGATCGAGCCACTGGAACCATCTTCTGACCAATGTCGTCGTGGCCAGGAAATTGTCCACGTCTCGAGACTTAAGCCCTGCTACGACTCTCCCGTTTTTACTTGTCCATAGGTCGCCAGGATGGCTCCTTATTTCGCGGAGAGTAATTGTAAGTAATTGTAATGAATCTGAATAACGGACGCTCTGCTGGTAATGAAGAAGACGATGATGATCGGTGGCTGTAGTAGTAGCTCGTGCACGCCGCTCGCCAACTTGCCTCTGATAAAGCACATTTTGCCAGGCTGCGTCTGAACCTTTCTCAACACCTCTCTCTCTCTCTCTCTCTCTCTCTCTCTCTCTCTCTCTCTCTCTCTATATATATATATATATATATATATATATATATATATATATATATATATATATATATATATATATATATATATATATATATATATATATATATATAAATAAATATATATGGTGAGTGACGGCGACGTTAACGGCAAAATACAGCTGAGAGTGTCCATATAATTGCTATCGTAATATAACTGTGAGATAATAATCTTAGCTTCGCGCGTGTATTGTTGTGCGTTTGCCTTGGTGCAGGGAAATTTGTTTAATGGAGCATAGTTGGTGTGGTGAGACAATATAGTATGATCTTAGAAAGAGAGAAGCATCGTGAACCGCAGGACAACGGGAAATACAAGAAAATGCGCTGCTAAAAAAGAAACTCCACAAGAGTGCTGATTTGGCCAAATTAGTACATATCCATAGCAAACGAAGAACATCGCGGACCACCGAACAACAGGACTGAGGTGGAAAAAGAGAGCGTAAGATGAAAAAGTGCTTTTTCCGTCTCCGTCCCGCCCTGTGGTTCGCGTTTTTTCATGGAGTTGTACCAACCGGGCAATATATGTACTCTTGTGGATTCTTATCAGTCTTAGTCTAGGCGTCTTCCTACGAACATGCAACACATTTTTTTCAATGTTAAAATTGTGAATTGGTATATTTCATGCTGAAAAAAGGGGTTTTATGTTCAAAATATAATCGCATAGGACAGAAGATGCGCTATCACGTTTGACAAGACGTTCGATAAGTTGCCCCATATCAATGTGGTTTCTGCATCAAAGTGGTGACCACTGAATGACTAGCCTGTCTTAATATAAAAAAAAAACACGTGTTGGTCTTTCCATTACTCGAATCACCTATCACGAGAAACGTATGAGTGACCATTCAATTTTCGTAATTTTGATGAATAGCTTGGACTAGAATAAATATTTGTTACATACGTCTATATTCTTCCTGGTAGACTTGTGTCAGATTTAAGGAAAATATATAACTTTGAAGAATTTAAGAATCAAGCCTAAATGTCTTAATTTGGGATTGAAGGGGGTTTTCGGCTTTGTATCAGATTCGTTTTATTAGCAGAGGTGTCTGTGCGGCATTCCGCTCTACAGCTGTGTATGGAATTCAAGTTTTTTTTACCCCTTCAAACATTTGGTCACAGTTACCTTGTGCTAAATGCAGGAAAACAAAATAACACAGTCATGTATGCTGTGGTCTTCATAACCATCTCAACATCTCAGACGGTCTAAAGTATTCAGCACACTTTTACCAAAGCGCTATTTACATTCGGACGGAGATAAAAAATGCAGAAAGGCGAAGGCAAAACGGATTACCAAAATTTAACGCAGGTTGCAGTTCGAAGCAATCAAAGGATTAACAAGAGATAAATGTAGAAGCAAACGCTTATGTTTTCAGGAGCATGAGTTCTGGGGGGTGATACGTTGGGAAAATGGTTACAAAAAGCTAGACGTTCAATGAATTAATAAACTTTATTTGAAGTCCGGTAGTTTTCTTTGGGCGAGACGTTTGACAACCATATTAATCATTTTCAGGGAGATCGGGTCTTTGTGACGTTTGTCTCCGGCCATCCAAGAAACAACTTGATGGTAAGAGCACATTTTCATGTTAAAAACGGCCTTGTTACGATTATTATTCTGACTTCCCACTTTGCACGTGTAAAATTATTCGGTGGCAAAGTTTGTACATATGTAACCTTGCTTGTAGAAGAGTTAGGTGCCGTTTTTACTCTCATGCGTTGTGGTAACTGCTATTACCGCCTTATAAATACGCCGTTGTAATAATTTTTCCAGCTGGAAAGCACGTACTTGACCGTGGAAAAACTTGCAGAGGATGGAGAATCATGGACCGTCGTAGCTACGGACGGCAACTGGGAAACAAGGTATTGTTTGATCAAATCTACCTCTCAAGCGATGTTATGTGGTAGGTTCGTAGTCATCGTCATCAGCCTGACTGCAATCAATGCAGGGCAAAGGCCTCTCCCATTATTCACCAATCAACCCAGTGTTGTGCTTTCTGCTGCCACGTTATACCTTGAAGCTTTTTAATCTCACCAATCCACCCAAACTTCTGTCTCTCCTTCGTGCATTTGCCCTGTCTGGGAAGCCGGTCAGTTTCCCCAAAGACCAGCGGTTATCCTGTCTACGTGCTGCGTGCCCGTCCAATGTCCATTTCTATTTGATTTCAACTATAGCATACTTAACCGCAATTCGTTCCCTGACCCACTATGCTCTCTTATTGTCTCTTAATGTTACACCTATCATTTTTTTCCATCGCTTGATGCGTCGTCCTTAATATAAGCTGAACCATCTTTGTAAGCCACGAGGGTTCTGCTCCGTAGGTAAGTAGCGGCAAGACGCAGCTGTTATATGCCTTTGTAGTCCTACGTGCTGATCACGGCTCATTTGAGGTCTTGTGGATTAAAAACAAAATTACATGCACACGGCACTAACCAGATACTCAACCCATGACAGGCCACATACTTCGTTCGTGGCTCGAGTGAAGTCTGCTACGAGTGAAGTCTCTCGCATACCAACTATTATCGCGTACAACTAAAAGCGAGTGTGCCTTTTGCTTAGAAACTGAGCGTGCCACTTTTACGTATCTCTTCTTCGTAGCATCTAACGCTGTGACACCACCTCTTGGGCAGCCTAATTAACCAATAGTGCAACCTTCGGAATCGGGTGAAATTGTAATGTTTCTTCAGTGGAGTGAACAGCCGTCAGGATTTCATTGTCGAGTCAGCTCTCACGCAGCAAACAAAACCGCTTCCCGAACATTGCCGAACACCAGCGCTAGGTAGTCTAGGTATCCCCGTGAAGGCGTAGAGGCCAAGGTGCTGAGCTGATAAGCACGCAAATGCGGGTTCGTTTTACGAATACGAGGCCAAGGAAGCCAACGTTTGATGGGGGCGAAAAGCAAAACTACTAGGTTATAGTACACATTGTAGAAGCCGCGGTGATCAAAAGTGATTCGCAATCGTTTACGGCAATGTTCCTGGTAATTATGTAGTGATTGTAATTATATCAGCTGCATGTAAAACTACTACAAATCAAAACAGTTTTCACCTATGCACGTGACTTCCGTGACTTATTTTGGAGAGTGACACAGTTCAAATTTTGGTCAGTTTTCTGATGCCCTGTGCACATGAAAAGAACAAATCACTTGGTTCGCACATTTGTAATTTGATCTCAATGCTATTGTGTCAATATAAAATTATGAAATTCATTTTTTAATGATGGAACGTGAAATGAACTCTTTCTGAGTCTAGCTGGAACGTCTCTCTTGGAAAGCAACCTTTCTAGCATGAAAAAAACGGGACAAGGACATTTTGAAACTGGTAAGCGTAGGAAGATGAAAACAAGAAGACGACGCGCACAGCACTAATTAAAACTGATATACCAAAGCATATAATTGTTCTCGTGAAGACAATATAGGTAGATAGAGTGTAAGAATAAAAGAAAAACTGGTAGCCCGTTTCTCAAGCATGCGCAGTTACCCTTTGACGAGTGGAGAAAGTACACATTTGGCGTATTTGTGTCGTAGTAAATATTCGTCTAAGTAGCCGTCTGCGTGTCGTAGTCTTGTCCCTGTTTTCGTGCACTTGCCAGTTTCTAAATGTCATCAACTAGTTCGGAACCAACCTTTGATACAGCACAATGAGACCGTCCATAGGTACGATGTATAATAGGGGGCAACGCCCAAGTGAAACAATAGGGAATCAGCATCTGTACACGTTCTTCAAGGACTTCTGTCGCGACGTTTTCTCACGTTCGTACTTTTGTAGGCTTTCGAGCTTTTGAGAAGTGAAATAGACTTTTGTTTAATGCAATGATTCAATTTTTGAGTACTTTAAGTGTCTCACTTTACGCAAGAGTCGGCGCATGAAATAATTGTGATGCCTAATTAGGCGTGGAATCCTAAAGAAAAACTGCTTGTGTAAAAAAATGACCTTGCGTTGTTCGCATGAATGCGCGCTGGAATTTTTATGTAGGCTAATGTGTGCTTTGTGGCAAATGCAGATTCTACTGGCGCCGCACTTCGGGCTTCCTGGGGCAGAGCGAGGCGACAGTCATGTGGGAAATCCCGCAAAGTGCGGAACCGGGCGTCTACAGGATTCGTCACTTTGGTCACAGCAAGAACATCCTCCAGGTGGTTACTCCCTACGAGGGCAGCAGTAAACGGTTCAATGTGAATCCATAGCATGCGGCCAGGAAGAAGCGGAAAAACAGTTGCGCAGGAAGTCACCGCGGTGCCACGCCTTGTGCGCAGTCTTGCTCAATGGAAGCGCGCCGCCGCCGCCGACTGTCCCGGTCCTTGCGCAACTCTTTCTGCTCAGCGCCTTCGAAGCGCATTCCTGCTCGCCTGCTTAATGTCAAATGCTGCCAACATTACCTAACGTCCTTCGACCTCGATGGCCCAAGGTCATCGCCGTCGAACCATAGGCGGAAGCCGCCGAAGTTCAGTGAAATGAGCAGTGCCCATGCGTCGTCGGGGGATGAAGCACTCATCGAGTCTTCGGCTGCAAAATCGGAAGAGAAGCGACTTGATTCAGCTTCGCGCAACGATTCGCAATACGCTCACAGTACTGCTAAGCTGAACTCATCTGACAGTGTCAGCCATCACACATACCTTCACTCCCAAAGTGACAATAACGGCGTGCAATCATTATCGCCTTCGAATCACTTTCCGCATCATTCATCAGACAAGAACAGCCGTAGCGAGATTACGGCGCTATCTCTAAACACCTGGAATAAATTCGTTAATGGTGGCACTGTGGTAGGCCGTGCACCAGATATTAGCGGGAAAGAGCAGACACACTTTTCCGTGAAACCACCGGCTTGGGCAAGCGGCTACCACACGCATCCTTCTATTCGGTTGGCTACTCGGCATCGGCTTCCCTCGCCTGCGCAGCGGCGCCAAATCTTGTCCACTCTGATAAAACACCCACTCCACATTTTCAGCTATCGCGATCGAAAGCTACCATTTCATCTGCGAAACCGCCACCGTGTTGCCTCCAACATTCAAGACACTCTTCGCGCCTTCTCATCGACGCGTCACCGCTGGACAGATCGGGATGACGTGAGGCTCGACTATTCGGCTTCTGAGCGCACACGTTCCATCACCCGACTGCCCGCTCCTGAAATGGCTGTGGTGATGGGACGAGAAGTGCTGGCGCGCCGGCTAGCGAATGGTCGTTTGCCAGCAACGCTTGACACGCTCCGAAAGCTGCATGATATTCAGGGTATATCGCTATCTCTCAGAGGCGCTCAGCGTCTATGAAGCGCGAATAGGGAATATAATGGTCCGCTGTTTTTCGAAGCTGGGACCGGAAAGCTTCGAAAACGTCAAAGCGTCTGCATGTGATTTCCTTTCTTAGGCCACCATTCATTGCTTATTATCTGGTCACGGTGCAAAGACTGGAAAAAGGTGATTTATATAGTATGCTGCCAAATATATATTGTTCTGACTTTTGCCATTGTCATGTTTCACAAGCAGACTAATAAGGAGTAGTGAGCAGTTAAATATGAACAACATGCTGTCAAATCACATCTACTAACCTGGATTACATAAGTTTGCCATGAAGCTGAATTTATAATAGCTACAGGGAGAGTTACTTTGAGCAGAATGATACAGAAAGAAAAAAAAAACGCTTTGAAACTTCAGAGATCCCTACTTTCGCGTTTAATCCGAGAAGTGCTATTCATTTTCTCGTGACATTCATTCAGATAGCCTAAGCACACGTCACCTTCTCTTGTACGAACGTTTTCAAGCATGATCCATCGCTTTTTCACCACTGCCTCAAATATTGGGCTGATTTCTTTTTGACAAATGCAACTTTTCTGGCGTTATTCTCTCTGTCACTAACATTCTTACTTGCCAAGATAATGTGCCATTTGTTGCGCTTCCACCTTAATCCAAGCTTTTTTTTCGGGTACGTGCGTCAAGAGCGAATTTAATATACATAAAGTTAGCTTTGAAAACATACATTTGAGAACTGTTTCGAGATGGCTTGTTATTGTTTACAGCAGTTTATAATATAATGCTGCAAACGGGCCGATGAGACTAATCATGAAAACATGAATCGCGTTGCTTCAAAACTCGCAGCGCCCTCAGCTCGTGAAACATGCGTAATTTGGAGCTTGCAGCAGTAGGTTAGTTTAGTAGCTCTTAAATGTCTTTATTACCAGTTAAAGCTTAAGAAGTGTGTAGAAAAGCAAGTATAAAATCTCTAATTGTCATTCGATTCATAGTTTGCTTTTGTAGTGCGACGCCTGAAAATGTTCCACTGGATACTTTGCTTCAGTATAACCTCAATATTACACGCGTAGAAAAATAATGTGCGTTTAGTTGAAACTCATAGCAGCGCGTGACAAAAGCTTTGTGAGCCAAAGGGGCATTTTTCTCCACATAACACGCCATTTAGTTCTCATTCGATAATAATTACAGCATTCGCATAACTTTGTTGTTAAGTGGCATTATGCTAATGTTAGGAGTTAGGTATGAAATCTGTATAGCTTGCGTTTAAGGCCTAGTAGATGAATTTTCCTAACCATTTTTTCTGGATTCACAACGATGGTATACCACTGATAGAAACACTGATGGTCCTTACAATGTGATGGCAGCCACTCGGCTTTTAAAAGCTACCTTATAGTTTTTGTGTCTATTATGTTGCTGATCATCTCCGCGCTCAAGAATCCATTAGTAAGAATTTAATATCTTTCGCAAGAAAAAAATCTGAAACTCTTCAAGTTCGCAAGCTTTAGTAATGATCTTTACTTAATGAGTATTGTGTCTATACCAACGGATGCAACAGTAGTTGTTTTTTACAAATATACTTAGTATTTTATTGTCACCATTGGTATTATTTTCTTGTTATTGTTATTGAAGGTTCTTAACATATTTTAGAACATTATATTGCATGATATATTGTTGTACGCCCACTCATTTAGTCTTCTAACTGGAGTATTCATAAAATAATCATCGATGAGTATAAAAGTGTGCAATATGTTCTCGGAAAGAGGTCCTACAGGATTTATCTTTTTTGAAGTAATGCCCTATGCTAATATCGTAAAAAGTGGACTAAAAATCTCAAGTTAATACGCTGAAAGCTAGCAATAGTACAAGAATTTGTCTGATGCATTTGTGATCGTGTCTGGAGCAAACACACATACACACACACACGCAAACACAAAAAAGAAAAACAGGACGAGAGGACGATGTCCTAGTGGCTCTTTACTAAAGCACTAAAAGTTGACAGAATTGAGAACACATGCTCACCGATTCTCGTAAGATCAGACTCTAACGCTTGTTTGAAACACGTAGGCACATGACGCCCGTGGTAGACACACAATCGAGGAATTATATAACGTGTGCGTAATTATCTGAGGAAAGGTACAGAGAGTAGTAAGTTCATTACTTGAATCCTTATGACGATTACATAATTAAAGTTTTTACTGAAAAAGCGTCTGTTTATTGGAACCACGAGTTTTTCTGCAAAAGCCTGCTTCATAAAATATTCTCATGCAGCTGCCTTAACAAAGCTAATAGCACATCTTTCTAATTACCAGTAATTTTTTTTTTCGGACCAGTAGTGCAGCAAGTTCCCCGGGTACTGCCTTAAATAACGTCACTGGTATGCATGGTCATACCGTTCAGTTGAGTACAAGTGGCTGCGTGATTGTGTCCTCGTAGTGAGCAGTGTATTCTTTCTCGCTGTGCGTTATGCAACCCCAGGCATACCGGTACAGTGAGTACAGGTGCGTCGGGATAGTATGCCGTCGTCTGCCAGTGTGCACTTTTGCTTTGTGTGTTGCGTGGAAGCTCAAACACTTTTCTATGTACATTAGGAGGGTTGCGAGCCAGAGCGTAGACGCTGACTAGGAGCCGATGACCGCGTTCGTGCGTCGTATTTCATAACAATATCAGTCAATGGTAAATTCTCTCGAAGGTGAAACCAAGTAGTAATTTCTTCTCTCAACAAATATTTTAAGCTATTTTTCTAACTGTGACATTCTACTCTGTAATAGATGCCTAAAAAGCACAGAGGGAGGTTCGAAATTGACGCATCCCCCACTTACAAATTCACTGCAAATAAAATACTATTGACGAACAAACCAATTAAAAAGCTACAGTGCGGCGACATTGAAATTTTCGCTCTAGCTGAAGCATTAAAAAATAATTCTTTAATCGTTGAGCATTCACCCTTAAGATATCTTCAACCAGAAGTGCATGCACCGTCCGTGAGCAATGAGAGTCTCGGGATTAAAATGAACAACCGTAAATACGTGTTTGAAGGAAGCACTACGGACAAGTGCGACTTGTAAATAGCTTTTTGCATGAAATCTTTTTTGAATGTGTGCGGTAATTATCGCAAGAAGGCAATGTGTATGGCCAATTTCAGTTTCTATTTTTTCAGTATCCACCACCAAAGTGTATGAGCTAACTGCTCTCGTAGTAATTATTGTGAGTTCAGTCTAGTTTTTACTCATTCTCTGTATAGGTAGATGCTGCGCTGATATTTGCAGTTCTATATTTTTGAGATAATGTGCATGTATTTCTTGCCGAACAGTGTACATTTTCTTGGCTTTTAGAAAGCTGCGCTGAGCGCAGTAGAACAAGAAAGGAACATGCCTACTACAATCTGGTCATCAGTGGACTTGTTTTTCCTTGATGTTTGTCGTTTTCTTTGAGCGGCCGCATTCAGTATCCAGATCTTCCTGGTGCGTGAGCTCGCTTCCTGGTCCGGTAAGCGGCACAGGAAGGGACTTCGCTGCATCTCCGCGAGGCGCAGCAAACGCACTGAGGGGACATTTGTCGTCTCCAAAAGTTCTGCCGAGAGTCGAGTGTGGCACTCATTTTTGTGACCCGCCCTGAAGGAAGGGAAGATTCAGCTCTAAACAGAGGTGTTTTACTTTGGTGCAATGAAGCACTGAGGAAGAGTGTAACTTAGCGTGTACCTGTGTTTAAGTATCTGCTATGCAAGTTAATGCCGCGCGGTGTATCATCATGTTATCCGAAGACAACAGTTCTGCCTGCTCGTTGTGTTTTGTTGGCTGCACTGTGAATCAATTGCAATGTTTCTGGTGTAAACTGAACCCGCGCATATTAGCGCAAAACATGTTGACCCTGTGATCCCAGTTGATTGGGCGGAAGTGTATAAGTTGAATTGTTAGAGGATATTTCATGCGTGTGTTTAATCGATCACTTACTTCTTCCAACTTTTTTTGTAAAGGAATACCGGTATCAATAAAGCGTTATGTTGTTTTTGTTATAATTACGCGTGTCGTTGTTTACTTGCAACATGACATCTCACTGAAGTGTACACCGACACCCCTTAGGGAAAGAACAGTTTCAACCACATAAAGTAACTCACACTTCGTGAAGTCCTCCAATATGTTATCTTTCTCACACTTCTATATGTCGTAAGGGTGAAAGTCAGAATCTCCCCGTTACCCCAGCGCACCCAGCAGATTTTAGACATTTAGCTAACCACGAACCCAAACCACTTTATTCAACCATTAGCCACTCATGCAGTTACGGAACAGCCGTAAGGGATCTATTCCTTACACATTGTCTGAACGACGGCAAAAATGAGAATACAGAAAGCGCAAGTGCAACAGCTTAGAATGCGGCCAATGACCCCGAGTACGAAGAACGGCGCTGTCTCCAGTCGCTGACGAAGTAGCGAGCGCACAAGAATCTAGAGCAGAAACGCAAATTTAACGTCGCTGGTTATCCGTCCCCCATATGAATGCTGCGGCCCCACAAATGGTCATTATAAAGTAAAAATAAAATGACGTAGCTGATGCTGATTATTTTCAAAAGACAAGTTCATTGAATTTATTTCTCTTGTTAGAGCTCAGAATACATGCTAATGCTCAGAATTAGCGAGGCAAACTTTAACCTTGTGTGACGAGCCAGTGGCGTAGCCAAGGAGTGGGGAGTTCAACCTCCCCCCCCCCCGAAATTTTTTGCGTGACCCCGCCCTCCTTGCACTTGCCCACTGTTATCAATTCGGGTTTATTGACATCAAACCACTGCCACCACTGTTATGAATTCACTGTGTCACGTTGGTAGCGGTAGCCAAGAGCGGCGAGCAGCAGAACGGACGTCGCTGAAGCCTTCGCCCAGAGGTAGAATAGGGAGGCAATCGTTTTGAAAACAGCAACAGGTAGGAACGTTTACTAAAACAGCAGGTTATAGTTTGTACAGAGCCGGCCGGTACGACGAAGTCGGCTGGTGCAGAATTTCTAAACAAGGGGCCGGCACGGCCTTAACGTTTTTGGTCCTTTCTCTGAGACCAGTTCCCGGTGCTTGGCGGAAGAGGCGATGCTTTCCCCAGAATGGCACGGTGGCTCGCCGCTACCTGCGTGGAAGGTGGCGCTGGAAGGGGGGGGGGGGAGTTCGCCGGAAGTGCGCTGGTTCTTGTGGGAAGAAGTGCTCCCGAACAAGGACAATGCCTGTGGCATAACAGCACCCCCGCCGCCAGACAAAGCATCCACAGTTTTGAGCCGTCTAGCGCGGCTCAGGGGGAGGGATGCTGGTTGACCGTTGAGAATTGTAGCTGTTCTGCTCTCTCCGCCCGTGGTGACATTCACAGCTCCGCAGAGGATCATTGGAACGGCGGAGTCGAGCACAAAGCCAAGCTAGCCTGGCCAGAGCAAGCGCCTTCCAAATGCTGATGAAATAGCCAGAGCATCAGAAATGAAAATACTTCCTCGAGATTAAGCTGAGCTAAAAAAATAGCATCATGAGCAACGTGTCTGAGGAGCAATACACATTGCGGACACACATTTAGCTAAGTGCCAGTGCAAGACACTCCTGAACCAAACATAATTTTTTCGTTCCTTTCCCAGCGATTATCAATTGTGACTTAGGCAGATTGTGGACGATCGGAGTTGCTGAGTCTAATACCCGTGCCACACGGGCAGAAAAAATGGCATTTACCCCCGAATGCCTTCAGATTTATTGCCATTCGCGCGGTGCCACACGGGCGAACAAAATGGCATTCATCCGAATGCCATTCGAATGCCATTCGCCACCAACTGCCTTCGCCAGAACTCAGTTGACTGAGAAATGCCTACTCTCGACGACACATCTCGCGAAGTGCGATTTACCTGAAAGTATATAAAACAAATCATACTGAGCTGAAAATGAAATTTCCCGTCTTTTATTTGCACTAAAGTCTTGAGAAGATGCTTTGAACGTTATACAAAGAAAATAAAGTATTGATAATGAAACGCTTGTCAATTTTAGTGTCTATTTACGCTGTGGATCTGACCAGTGTTGGCTTAGGTTGCTACGGTCGGCTGCAACGTTGTAAAACAAAGCAAGAAACTAAAACTTAGGACAGCGTAATACGCCTATTTCTTCATTTGATGATTATCTGATGTGTATGAAGCTTGTAAATTCTTCTTAATTTTTTTTATTGCTATTCACTCAATGCTCACTTGGAAGGTGCTGTGATCGACATCATCAAGTCAAATGTCATTCGCTTTGGACGTGTAGCAGCGCCGGCGAAACGAATGTCATTCGGGAACTGAAGGCCTTCGCCACCAAATGTCATTTTCTATGCCCGTGTGGCACGGGTATAACTCGATTTGGCCCCGAAACTACAATTTAGAATAACAAGCACTTCTGATTCACGCGCATTGGCGTCGCCTGCGAGCGTCAGACCGTTAAACATAGCAAAGTCATTCGATAAGCTCTCGTTCAAGGCGCTCAGCCAATGAGCATCCCAACAAGTTAAAACACGCTTGAAAAAGTAAGAAAATAAGACATAAAATCAAACTTGCGCGTTTTACACAAAACAAAGTTTAAAGTTGACCAATACTGACGCACATACTCACACGTAATGCCAAACACAGAAGCTATTTTAAACAGGGGCTTTTACTCAGCCTTCTCTGTTAAAACATAACTTTCGAATATTATGACAACGAAATTCATCAAGCAAAGATATCAATGTCTGCTTCTTCGATGACAAGGAACGTAAAACTTACAAACATTTAGACGCATTCCTTGCTCATCGGCAGATGACAAAACTAGAAAAATGATTCCCAAAGCCGAATACAAAATCTATTCTTAGTAGTGGCAAGAGGGGGCCCCTCTCAGACGAACTCTGGGGAGTCGCGCACTCCATAGCTTTCGAGGAATCCTGTCTTGACAAAGACCCAATGAACAAAACTGTTTTCCGAACTCGGTAGCAGCAACGTTTGACGTACAACCACTTAACTCGAACAAGAATGTATCTGCCCTGCGTCCTTTACCCCGCCCGTTCGACCAGTGACCCCCTCGCCACGGTGGAGAACGACAGCCTTTGTTACAGCTCAGGCGACGCGATGCTTCCCCACGTGGTTGCCTCTACGCGGCAGTGAAAAATATAAGACCAGGCAATGATCTCGGCGTTCGAATTTCCCTGAAATTCGGTTTTTCTTGATGCGCTTCATGACTAATCTTGATCTCAGTGATGGTCTGAGCTTCAAAAATTTCCTAGAGGGTCCTGTCGCGATCCTACACCTAGCCGTGAATCTGGCGTCTTGACTGATGACTTCATGGCACCTAACAGTGGGTTTAGCACGCCTGGCACTCGTCGTACTTACCACGTTATGCTTACGCCGACGCCTCTTTCAGTCGGGACTTCTCGCAATACTGGCAGCCTAGACACACTTACTTCCAAGTGTGCTGCCTTTGCCGAACCTCCAGACTGGCTATCTACATTTTCCTGGGCCCGTTGCTAGCTGTCTCTGCTTGTGACCTAACGGGAGTCCCGATGCTTTTAAAGCCAACTAACGCGCCTAGAGAGCTTTCGATGGCTGGGGGTCAATCGCTGTCGTAGATAGCCCTTGTTTTCTGGCCTTCGAAGTCAGCCTCATGCTCTCTTTCAGAAACTTTATTCTGTAGTGCTTTATGTCGCGCATCCTGCTCAAGCTTTTGTTAACAGGCGTCCACCTCTAGTGCCTTGCGACGCGACTCGTCGTCAAGTTCTTTTTGACGTGATTCATCCTGATCATGTGCGCTGTGAAGCGGCTCCGTATCTAGCGCTTTAGGAGGCACCTCGGCGTCCCTAGCTATGCGATGTGCCTCGGCCCCTAACTCTTCGCGATGTACCTCAGCGTCTGGCTGAGTCCGACGCACTTCGGCGTCTCGTACCTTAAGACGGGCCTCAATGTCAGGCCCCTCACGACTCTCTTCGGCGTCCCGCTCTCTCTGGCGCACTTCAGCGGCTTGTGCTTTGCGACGGGCCTCAGCCTCCACAGCTTTTCGGTATGCTTTATCTTTACGCGCTTCTCGACACGCTTCTACTTCCAGCGTTTTTCGGCGAGCCTCATTTTCAGGCGCTTCCACCTCCATCGCCTTACGACGCGCCTCATCTCGTTCTCTCTGACGCATGTCGGCGTCCTGCGTTTTGCTAAGGGCCTCAATTTTTAGCACTTTGCTGCACTCTTCAATGCTGTACTTGTACCCTCGACTTTTGCAGTTGGCAGGACTAAGGGCAGCAAAGTTGCACCGAACAAAGCGTGTTTAATCCTATCAAAGTCATGCGCTTCCTCAGCGGTTAAGCGCTCCTACCTGCTTGCGACTTTGCACGTAAGCAACGTGGCAAGCTTCGCCGACCAAAAGTCTCGCCCAACACTAACATCGCCGTAGACCTTTTCAAAATGAACGAGAAAAAACACTATGTTCTCGTCCATTCTGAAGAGTTCGAGTCGGTATTGTGCTCGCTGCCACATGATCGCTTCAATTTTACGATCAAGTTCTTTCCTTCTGAGAGCATGTTCTCTCTCTTTGCGACTTTCCTCGGCCTTCCATCGTTCGTGTCTTTGAGCTTCCAGCTCTTCGCGGCTTTTCTCGGCCTTCTGCTTTTGCTCACAAATGATCTCCCAAGACTCGTCAGCTTCCTCGACCATCACATTCTCTGCCCGCATCACCACGAGAATCGCTTCGCTTGTTTTAAAGGACCCGGCAGAAATCCCCATGGCTCCACAAACTTCAAGGAGGTCCTGCACAAGGTATTGCTTTATCGCGATTTCGTTGCTTTATCGCGAGTATTGCTTTATCGCGAGCTCTACTACTGATATCCACCACACTCTAAAACTAATCTCATGGTTTAGAGCCCGTGAATATTAAATTACAACCAACAAAACACAAAACACTCTCCTAACATCTGCCTGTGCTAGAAAGGTCTGGCGAAATGGACAGTAAATGTTGGGCACTCACCCAACCAAAATAGCCGACAATGGTCCAACTCGTGGCCGCCTTAGAACAGTGTCGTGGGTGTCTTCGGGTCTGGAGGAATCCGCTCCAACTCCGAGCCGTTGAGATCGGGGTGGTGGGTTTCACAACAGTGAATCGTTGAGGACATGGGTAGCGTAATTCAGCGTATCCAAACGCTGATATCCGAGTGGTCGTCCTCAGGCTTCCAGGGATACGATCCAACTTTTCAGCCATTGAGATCAGGGTAGCGGGCTCAAGAGCAGCAAAACGTTTAGGACAGGGGTAATGTATTCCAGCATATTCAAACGCTTATATCAGGTCAGTCGTGCTCGAGCTTCCAGGGGTCCGATACAGCGTGCCAAACGTAGGGTATAGCGTATCCCGAAGCTGCCAACCATTGTTACGAATTCGGGTTTGTTGGCATCCCACCACTGCCACCACTGTTATGAATTCGCCTTGTCACGATGGTAGCGGTAGCCAAGAGCGGCTAGCAGCAGAACGGACGTCGCTGAAGCCTTCGCCCAGAGGTGGAATAGGGAGGCAATCGTTTTGAAAACAGCAACAAGTAGGAACGTTTACTCAAGCAGCAGGTTATATATTGTACAGAGCCGGCCAGCACGACGACGTAGGCTGGGGCAAGATCTCCAAACAAGGGGCTGGCACGGCCTTAAATAACGTTTTTGGTCCTTTCTCGGAGACCAGCTCCCGGTGCTTGGTAGAAGAGGCGAAACTTTCCCCAGAACTGCATGGTGGCTCGCCGCCATCTGCGTGGAAGGTGGCGCTGGGAAGGGGGGGGGGGGTTGAGTTCGCCGGAACTGCGCTGGTTCTTGTGAGAAGAAGTGCTCTTGAACAAAGACCATGCCTGTGGAACAACGGCACCTTCTTTTTTCATCGCTTCGGGCTGGCATGATTTAGAAACTACACGGTGCTGTTATCACAAAACCATTCCTGGGCCCTTTTACCGTAATGTCTGCACATGGGAAAATGTGTCGTGGTATTTGTCAAGGCTTTGGTACTCTGCGAGGTTTTGGGCAGAAATCTTGGCCGCGAACGTTGTAAGCTGGCTCGGTGACGGGATTAATGCTGCAGCGATGGTTATTCGTGTACCCGCCGGAACAGATCTCGCTGGAGTTCATCTCGCTGATAATTTTTGATAAGCCGATATTCATTTTAATGGTAAAAGCAAGACACAGTTCAGTATCCTGACAGGCCAATTCAAACATACTACGGTGTGACTCTTTGTACTCGTGCTAAGATATACTCAAGCCAGAGAATAACATTTGTATTGAAACTTCGCACGCTCTGATAACGTATAAACACACATACATGCTCGCGTGTGCGCGTGACAAAATATTGGTATTATTCACTGAACTTCATTTGTACGCTGATGATTTGTGGGGTTTAACGTCCCAAAACCACCATATGATTATGAGAGACGCCGTAGTGGAGGGCTCCGGAAATTTCGACCACCTGGGGTTTTTTAACGTGCACCCAAATCTGAGCACATGGGCCTACAACATTTCCGCTTCCATCGTAAATGCAGCCGCCGCAGCCGGGATTTGAACCCGCGACCTGCGGGTCAGCAGCCGAGTACCTTAGCCACTAGACCACCGCGGCGGGGCAACTTCACTTGTACGCTAGTGTTCCATATACTGATAAATATCTTTACTTTGCCCTAACGGCTAAAGCACTCTGAAATGTCTAATGACGAAGGTGCAACGGAGGCAAACGTGCGGGCCCATCATAACCTTAGAAAGGCCTACTAACATACTCAGTATGTAAATTAAGCAAATAATATAAATATGTTGGTCATAAACCCGATTGATTGTATAATATGCGGGGTTTAATGTCTCAAAACCACCATTTGATTATGAGAGATGCCATACTGGTGGGGTCCGGAAATTTTGACCACCTGTGGTTTTTAACGTGCTCCCAAGTCTGAGCACACGAATTTACAGCACTTTCGCCTCCAGCGAATATGCAGCCACCGCAGCCAAGATTTGATCCCATGGCCAGGTGGTCACAAGCCTAAAGCAGCAAAACAATTGTATAAAAATAATATATATATATATATATATATATATATATATATATATATATAATTTTTATTTTTTACAAGAACTTTATCTTGTAAAAAATTATCGTTACTTTATACATTGTTTTTAAGTTTACACGATAACATGTCCACCCATGTTTCTTGATTCTGTGCATTTCTAGTTGTAGGTTTTATCGCTACTAGTTGCATAAATTGCCCTGTCATGCCCTTCTGGTCATTTCAGTGTAAACGAACGGTCAGATGATGCAAATATATATATATATATATATATATATATATATATATATATATATATATATATATATATATATATTATATATATTCGCATCACCTGTCCGTCTGTTCACTCTGAAATGACCAGAAGGGCATGACATGGCAATTTATACAACTAGTAGTGATAAAACCTACAACTAAAAACCTACAACTAGAAATGCACAGATATAAGAAACATGGGTGGACATGTTATCGTGTAAACTTAAAAACAATATATAAAGTAACGATAATTTTTACAAGAACTTCAGTGATCTCTATGTAGGCAACGTTTACCGTAGCAAAGGGACACATGATATACCGGAATAGTATTGCTTATCTTTTTCAATTGACACGCGTATAGAGCAGCGGTCTTGTGGTAGTCACAATAATTGTTGCTTCTGAAATTTTCGAGCTCGTTCTCCCAACGCATGAACGCAAAAAGGACCAAAGCACCAAAAACTTGCAAGCCGCCTTGCCTGAACTTTTTTGTCCAAAAAGCGCACTTGTCTTGCAGAGGGCTCCCTCAAGATACTTGGAATAGATAAGCCAGAGAAACATTTCTAGCAAGGGAAGTTGCAACTTCAGTTAGCGCTAACTGAGGAAAAGGTTTAGTTAACACCTGGTTTCTATGGCGTCACTAGCAAACGTTATCTAGTCCCGTCGTCCTGCAACTCTTGGCGTCTTGGCCCGTTAAACACATAAAGACTAATTTCATTGTCATGATTCGTGGTTTCCGTGCATGCACCATGCTGCGGTCGGTTTTCAGGAGCTCGATCGGCACACGAGTCAAATTCAGGCAGTGCAGAACTATAGCTAGTAACTGTTTCTTCAGCTGCGGTAGCCTTTTCGCCAATTGTCGAGTGTGCACAATATAGGGCAAGCATCACCTTTGGAGAAGTAATGATGAAGCTTTACCATACGGCGTTTTGGCGTGCTTATCGAGTCTCATAGAAGGGCGCTGATTGACGCAAAACTAGGAACTACCCACCAATTCGTCTAGGTAGCATATTTCAGAAGTTGACTTCACATTGCTAGGAAGCAACACGATCAGCAAAGTTCGGCCAGTGACACTGAATGCGAGAAACGAGAACTTTAGGGACGATATATGTCGGCTGGTAATATTCCACTTTAAACACTAGCTGGTGCTCGTTTTTCCCCTGGTGGAAAGGTTCACGGGCGTACATTTCTTCCGCTTCGCTTCAGGCCAGGCTCCAGTATGGTCGCGCTTGCTCAGTATCTCACTCAGCGCGTGAAACGTCTCGCATTTGTGAGTGCGTCCCTACAGAAGGATAGTAAGTTCTATTGCGCTGTGATGCCATACTACAAACGTGAATGAACGCGAAGGAGTTGACGCCAACAGTAAAGTTCCAGCGACTCGAATCAGAATGCCGGACTCGAATCGGAATGCCCGAGATAGACAACTGACAGGCCCCGATGGTGCACAGTATACAGCGTAAATATACTCGTGTTTCATGCACTCGCAGTTCTCGTCGAAGTTCACACGTTTTGAGGAATCGATTACGGTGTACTATGCTCTAAAGAACACCGGAGTTCATTCTTTAGTCACTAGTGAACCTATCACTGGAGATTCTGTGTGTTACGAGGCTGCTCCTGTTCGCGCCGCTGCAAACATGAATGCACGTACTAGTTAGAACAGTGTATACATGGCATATCTATACTGTGCGGTGAAATATTCTGTACAGTTCTGAATCTGTTGACGTAAAAGAAGATAGCTGCAGGTTTGCAAACATCGGAAGGCACCTTGCCGCAACGCTATCGTTTCAGGGAGCAGACAGACGAAATTTACAAAAAAAAATAACACGAGAGCATTATGCGTTTTTGAACGTATTTAAGTTTGCTAGCCCATATACGCTGCGAACAAGCTATTTCTATGTGATTACGTAGAGTCTGGCTTTAAGTGCATTTTCGATTGAGACCAACTGAGCATTTCCCAACAATGCTTACCCTGCGATTGCAGATTAGATGATAAGACCTCTGCCGTTGCTCTACTTCATGCTGTCAAAAGTCACAGTGCAACGCTAATGTCAACCAAGGTTGCAAGAAATTCTGCCCGAAAAAAATAGCGTGCGAAATTGTGTTGTGAGCGAGCAGCACAACTTACAAAAAATAATAGTTACTGTGTATCGCAAGCGTGTTTGGATGCGTGCAGTAAAGTAAACAATGTTGACTAAAAGCTATCACTGCATCAGGGCTGCTTCACATATAGATAGATCTTAACATGAAAATCATTCTCATAGTCATGTAGTCACAAACATCGACAGTAATATTACCTCGGAAAAGTAAGCAAAATCGAAATGTAATTATGAATGTACGCACAAAAAAGTAACAATTTCGAATTGATGCGATAGCAACAACTTAGAACGTAACGCTGAGAACGGCAAGCCGATCATAAAGTGCTTTGCGCTGCTCACGCACAAATGACGCACGAAAACATCACACACAGGGCGAGAGCGAATCAGCAACGTTTACCGTGTGACACGTAACATGCTGTTTCAACGAAAACGACACACAAAACATAATCACAGGTACAGATGAGTGCAAACTAACAAGTGTCCCAGTTTTTATACCTCACTGTGTTGAAAAGCACCCTCTTTTCTCAAACGGGGCCTGTTCAGCGACCGAACTGAGTTTTGTGGGCCCGGCAACTAACGAAATCGTTCCGATGTAAGCCGAAGGCACATGACTATCCTCACCAAAGGACAAACGCGCGTACAAGCATCTACCCCCATCTCCCCTATTGCGGGGCGAAGTACGCATTGGAGAGCCTTTCTTCAAAGTACGCATTGGAGTGCCTTTCTTCAAAGCGCTGTCTGACAGTGGTCGTTTGACGGTGATCGTTGACATAAATATGTGAATTCGCGTCGTAACATCTAGCCATGAACAACCGCATTGTTTTAGTGTGCTATATATGAAATTATAGCGTGGTCCAAATATCTATATATTTCGTTGGACAACTGCATTGGTCTTGTAAGCTTGATATGGAATACTTGCGCGTTCCAAATATTTATTCATAACGCGTGCACACTGAACAAGCGCCACTACGCCATAACGATTTCCGGTGTAGGTGAAAGCAGTGATACGCGTAAAATACGTGTTTGGTGCAGTAACGATTCTTTTTTATTAATGGGGTAATATTTTTTAGTGAAGGTTTGCGCGTCAAACTCACGATTTTATTACCAGGGACGCCATAGTAGATGACTCTTGTCTAATTTGGTCCATCGGGGCTGTTTTACCTGCACCTACATCAAAGCACGTGGAAGTTCGCCTTCGTTCTCCACGGGGAAGTATTTTGATGAATGAATAGCACGCTGGCTAACATTTTTTTTTTTGCATTGGGCATTACCGTCAACAGTCGAAAATACTAGTCCATGTGAGCGGAACTATCTTGACGACGTTCACACCGTGCACAAGGCATTCTCTTGGTAATGAATCCTTATACATAGCACAATTTTACCTTTAAATCAGAAATAACGAATTTCCTTCGTGCTTTAAGTGTTACTCACATCGCTTGGAACGAATAAGTTGGGAAGGCAGAGGAATTTATCCAGAGAGCAGTGCTGTCTGGGTACGTTAGCCGTGGCGCCATCTGATGGCTCGCAGCACAGCATGCCCACGAGACCAAACACTATCAGGCCACTCCGGTATTCGAAATTTCGAAAAAAAATATTGTTAGTTATAAAAGCATTCGACCTCGCACTAGAGCGTTCATGTCCACGCTTAAAAGTGCTCGACAAAGCTGGCTTCATCGCAATAAGATAACGTATTGTTAAGAATGACTGTGTTTATTTAAACATGAGGTGAAATGGCGTTGTGAAAGAGCAGCGTACTTCTGAGACAGGCCTAGAACGCCTCATCCAACAACATAGTCCAAGCACCGCTCCACTACTCTTCCTCTTCCGCGCCCCGTAGGCTCGCGCATCTTCGCTGCATTTCCCCCGGTGGCAGTTGAAGCTCGCCGAGCGAGTTAAATAGGCCTATGATGGTACTCTTTGAGGTGGGCTACGGGAACAATTTGCGTAGTGCGCGAACGCCGGTTATCGGCTGTGACTCGGGCGACAACGTAATTCACGTCTGAGACGAGTGACTATCACGAATGGGCCAGAATAGTTTGCTAGAAACTTCCGGTAATATCCTTTTCTACGAGCAGGAGTCCACAGCCACACGTAGTCACCAGGAGAAAACTCTACGGGGATATGCTTGGCATCGTAGCGACTCTTGCTGTGTTCTTGCGTAGACAATGTTCGAGGGCGCGCTAGTTGACGTGCTTCTTCAGCGCGACACAACGTCTGAGCGATGTACAGATCTTCCTGATGCGAGAAAGGTAATAGAGTGTCCAGAAAACTCAGTGGATTTCGTGCGTAAATCAGAAAGAAGGGCGAATGTCCAGTAACTTCATGCTTGGCGGTGTTATACGCGTAAGTAACAAACGGTAAGACGGCGTCCCCGTTCTTGTGGTCAGCATCAACGTTCATCGATAGCATATTCGTGAGAGTTCAATTTGTTCTCTCAGTGAGACCGTTAGTTTGCGGATGGTAAGTGGTGGATTGGCGATAAGAGGAGCCACAGAGGCGCAAAATTTCTTCAACCACATCGGCGATAAATTGTCGTCCACGGTCACTGAGTAAAACCGTGGAGCACCGTGACGCAGTATGGCTCGTTGTAACAGAAAGGAGGAAACAGCGACTGCTGTGGCCGATGTCAGCGCATCTGTTTTCGTATAACGAGTTAAATAATCCACGCACACTATAACATATCGGTGGCCGCATGGGGTCTTAGGGAGGGGTCCAAGCAAGTCAATGCCGACTTTTTCAAAAGGGGATGCCGGTGGAAGGATGGGCTGCACATAACCTGCCGGGACAGTGGTGGATTGCTTGTGGCGCTGACATATAGCGCAGCTGGTGACGTACTGTTTTGTGGTCTTCCACATTTTCGGCCAGTAGAACCTCTCACGTAGTCGATGTAGCGCACTTGTGAAACCGAGATGACCGGATGTTATGTCATCGTGCATAGAACGAAGGACGACCTGGCGCGGGCTTTGCGACACGACTAGAAGCAACGGGAGGCCGTCGGCTGAAAAGTTTCTTTTATACAGCAAGCCATTTGAAATTTTAAAGTGCTTGTCGACGGAGTTATGTGCAGCTTCGAGCAAGGGGTTCAGAGTAGGGTCGTGCTGCTGCTCACGTTTGAAGCTGCTGGTATCTGAGAAGTCGGAAGAGACAGAAACTAAATAGTCATCAATGTCATCGTCGTCAGCATTGGTGTGTACTGAAGGAAGGCGGGATAAGCAGTCGGCATCTGTGTGACATCGTGCGCTCTTATAGGTAACAGAAAAGCTATACTCTTGGAGGCGCAACGCCCAACGAGCCAGCCGGCCAGACGGGTCACGAAGTCCCACAAGCCAGCATAGTAAGTGGTGATCGGTCACTATTGTGAACTCGCGGCCATGTAGATACGGTCGGAACTTCTGAATGGCGAAGACGACTGCTAAGCACTCGAGCTCGGTGACGGTGTAGTTCTTCTCTGCTCGGGTCAGTGTCCGACTGCCATATGCTACGACGGGCTGACGGCTGTTGCAGAGTTGGACCAGAACAGCACTAACACCTAGCCCACTAGCATCAGTATGAAGTTCAGTCAAAGCATCAGGATCAAAATGCTTTAGGATGGGTCCTAAAGTCAATAAAAACTTCAGCTGTTGAAATGCAGCCTCACATTTATCATCCCACAAGTACGGTGTGTCTTTATGAAGAAGGGACGTCATTGGGGAGGCAAGTTGTGCGAAGTTCCTAATAAATCGGCAGAAATATGAGCACAGACCCAGAAAACTTCGCAGGTCCTCCACTGTTCGTGGTGGTTCAAAGTTGCGAACCAATGCGGTCTTCTGTGGGTGTGGTCGCACGCCTTCTTTATCCACAAGAAAGCCTAATACGAGGGCTTGACGTTCTCCAAAATGGCACTTCTTTGAGTTTAAAACAAGGCCAGCTTCACGTAGGCATTCAAACACAAGCGACAAGCGGTGGTTATGCTCTTGAAAAGTATTGCCGTAGATAATCACGTCATCTAAATAGCACATACAAATTTACCATTTTAGTCCACGGAGTACTGTATCCATAAATCTTTCGAATGTCGCTGGAGCATTGCACAAACCAAAGGGCATAACGTTAAACTCAAAGAGACCGTCTGGTGTTACGAAGGCCGTTTTCTCTTTATCTGAGGGATGCATAGGAATTTGCCAATACCCAGAACGCAAGTCAACAGAAGAAAAATAGGAGGCAGAATGCAGGCAGTCCACGGCGTCATCTATACGTGGAAAAGGGTAGACGTCTTTTTTTGTGATGGCATTTAGGCGATGATAGTCTACGCAGAATCTCCATGAATTATCCTTTTTCCTGACTAGAATGACAGGAGCTGCCCATAGACCACACGATTCTTGTATGACGCCCTTCTTTAGCATGTCTTCAAATTGCTCAGCGATGACTTTCCTTTCGGAAGGCGATACAGGATAGGGCTTCTGGCGTATTGGTGGTGCTTGGCCTGTATAGATCCGGTGTTATATACGTGAAGACGGTGGCGTAACGGTAGACGTCTCGTCTTGGGAAGTCAAAGACTGAGGCGTAGCGTGCGATCACCTCCTGCAGCAGTAACCGTTCAGTTGATGGAAGTGACTTGTTGATCACATGGTCAATGCTGGCAGAATAGTCAGGGTACGAGTTGGCGTGGGGTTTCTTTACATCCACCGACAGTTGGAATGACCGTATGGTAAGAGTACTTTGCTCTTGAAAGCTTGCCAATTTAAGTCCTGCAGGCAGATATATGGGCTGCGCGGAAACGTTCACAGTCAACAAATCGGCACAACCATCGACGGTGACCATCGGCGGTGGCACATTAACGTTTTTCTTAAGTGCTTTACTAAAGTTCGGCTTGGCTAAACCGTAGTAAGAACCCGCACAAGACAGCGAAGAGTTTACACGCACAAACGTTGCGGTATGCGGGGCCAAGCAGACGTCTTCAGGCACAGAAAAGACTTCCAAGCAGTCATCAACGGTATCTTTTGTCAATGGAGACGGCAACACGGGACGAAAGTTAATCCCACCACTACCACAATCTAGAGTTGCACCACATTCGCGCCAAAAATCTATACCTAGAATGACGTCGTGGGTCACTCGTGCAAGCACCGTTAGTTCAGCTCGAAATGTTTGATTTCCTACAGAAAGTAAAACAGAACACCAACCGGGCTCAACGTTTCTCCCCCTACGCCGCGGAACGTAGCACTCCGATTCCAAGCAAACATTACTTTCGTCCCAAGGCGATTTTTAAAAGACATGCGCATTATGGAAACGGCAGCACCGGTATCAACTAGAGCAACAGTACTCACATTGTCTACAAAAACACTCACTTTGTTCTCAACCATTACAACCCAAGGGGGTCTTGCGGAAGATGATTTTGCGGCCTCGCCCCAATTGGTCGCACCAGTTAGTTTCCCAGTGGTGGTGGCGTCCCCGAGCGGCTACGCGGAGACGGGGATTGCTGTTGGCGTGCGGGTCGTGGGGTAACGCTGCGGTCGGAGCAAGGCGAGTCAGCACGTGCTGCGTGTTGCCGTTAGAAAAAGCCCTGAAATGGTCGAAACTCGCCAGCAGGTACATAGAGCGTGTACACGTTGAATCGTGGAGCTCGCTGCTGCTGACGGTAGCAGTACCTAGCGATGTGTCCAGGTAGCCCGCAGTTTTAGCAAGTACGGGTGTCGCGTCTAGTCCTCCCCGGCGAAGTAGTAGACCTCGTCGGTTGATAAAAGCTGGGCGATGGTGGCCGAGGAGTAAATCGCTGTGGTGCAGGTTGCCTACGTTCATGGTTTTCGAGTGGCCGCTCCCTTCTTCGTTCGAACCGATCAGTGTAATTCGGGCGAGGCTCAAAGTAGCTCTGTCGCATCCGAGGTACCAGTGGTTCACGGGGCCGTTGGTCGAATGCACACTAATGGCAGATACCGGCGGTGTCCACAGCTTGCAGTTGAGCAAGTTCTTCCTTAACCACTCGTCGTCATCCGGCTGCCCCGAAAATCTCCTCCTCTGACGTTCTGACATGCCGCAGCGAGCTTGTCCTGGCGGGTGAGCGTGTTGGTCATCAGCAACGAGGTTGTTATGGCTTGCTCCCGCGTCCTCCATGTCTGGTAGCTGTGGTGGCAAGCCTGCCAAGCGTCTGCTCCGCCGCTAAATTGGTAGAGCTGGGTCGTCCAGATCTACGTACCCGGCACGTCCCACCAAACTGTTACGAGTGACTTTGTTTATTTAAAGATGAGGTGAAATGGCGTTGTGAAAGAGCAGCGTACGTCTGAAACAGGCGTAGAACGCTTCACCCAACCACACAGTCCAAGCGCCGCTCCACTACCCTTCTTCTTCCGCGCCCCGTAGGCTCGTGCATCTTCTTTGCAGTATGATGAAAAGCATCGTTACTCGTGCTCTGTGTTTTACTTGTCAGACCACTGGAATGTAACGACTCGTGTAACAACGAAAATGGTGTTCCTTGAAGTTTAACAGGCAACGACACTTTTCAACAGGCAGAATGACTGACCGGTTGTGTCCTATGGGCAAGAATTGAAGAAATAATGAATAGGGGTGGACGGACAAAAAATACAGGTGCATTTTAAGCGATATTTGGTCGCCGCCGTCACCGGGAGTTTGCGCATAACTTGGAATTGCGATAAATTTCTCTGGAACTGTATGCTGTGTGTGTGAGAAAAAGAATGCGAAGACGAGTTGAAGACGGTATTCACGTACGCCGGCTCCCAACAAGCGGCTGGTGCGAACGACTGCTTGGCACAAAAGAGCCTTAGCGGGGTTGGGACAAAAGAGCTGAGTGCGCACTATGATGGTTAAAGGGGGCTGGGAGGGTGCGCATGTCCTCTTGCCTTCCAAAGCGAGGGCCTACTGAGTTCGATTCTCAGTACTGAGTGGTATTTCTAATAAGACGAAAGGCACTCCGGCCTCACATTTGGTGGTGTGTGCTCAGTTCAAGAGAAAGTGGCCTCTCCTTCTCGCTACTTCTTTCACTCTCCTTACCCCCATTACAATGACGCTGCGCCCTGCTCCCTTACAGGACGTAGAAATACACATATTTCCTATCCTCAAAGCACTACAACTACTGCCGATCGATATGTGGGTTTTAACGTCCCAAAACCACCATATGATTATGAGAGACGCCATAGTGGAGGGCTCCGGAAATTTCGACCACCTGGCGTTCTTTAACGTGCGCCCGAATCTGAGCACCTGGGCCTACAGTATTTCCGCCTCCATCAGAAATGCAGCCGCCGCAGCCGACTACAACTACTGCCAGTCCACTCACTTTTCTTTACAGGTTTTTTTTACTATTGAATAATCAGAGAAGCCACAAGGTGGCATGCCGGCCTGTTATGTAACGGTGTAAGGTTACACTGCAGAAGAAAATTAGCCACATTGTGGCGGACCGTTTTATATGGGTATCAACACGTGCCCGGCCGCAGTGAGGAGGAAAGACTTCACCATCGATCCTCTCAGGCATTAACGCTGAGACTTTTGCCGGTCGGCGCATATCTCAGTCCCGCACTCTTGCACAAAATTTATCCAAAACTTCAGACGCCTAACACCTGCGGGCTTTGCTAAAATTTTGCCAGCTCAGGGATATATGCAGGATGGCCCGAGCTCGCTATGCGGCGGCCATGGCATGAAGACACAGCTAGCCACCATAACACATCAGAGCGTGTGATAGCGACGATAAAATTGACTACAAGTACGCGCGTGGCATTATAAACGCATGAAACATTCGCGTGGGCTATCAAAGAAACACCGCGTGCGAACACGTCAGCGCCATCACTCAGTCAATATTTTAACGGTGCAGCGACGTCAGCGTGATTGTAGCGCTGTCTTTTTGTCAGCTCACAACGCGCCTTCCTAAGGCGTGTTGAGGGACGTTCACGGACAAGTTCTTTTCTTCCACCTGCAGCATAAACATTTTGACTCTCAAAGGAAGCAACACTGTAAGGCAAAATTACCCAAAAAAGGAGTAACGGAGCCCAGCAGGTGCACGCGATGAACGGATAGACCGTTCAGGAGCAACCACAGAGGGAAGCGAGCGGCGCGAAACCACTTACCCCCGTATTCACAAACGCTCCTCGACTCGACTTTATTCTTTCACTTAAAAGAGCTGAGCAATGCGTCACCACTCAGCTGAAAATGACGCTGCGCTACTCAAGAATTAGAGCAGATTATTGTTGATATGCAGTGACTTGCCGTGCCTAGAGACGGCGCTCCAATCTGCTTTCTCAAGTGAAGGTGAAGCGTTGAGCGAAGGGACGTTCCAGAATACGGGGGTTAGTCTCCACTAGCAGGCAGCGCGAAAAGCGTTGCCAAGGTGACCAGCCCTTCTTCTCCACAGAACGCATGTCCTTCTCTTCCTCTGCTGGCTCAGTCTCTCCCCGTATTTTGCCGGTGGTGGTTGCGTAGCGGCGCGCTCTGAGTGCTCGACCACGGCCACCTAGATTCGACGATCTAAGAACTACGACGTGGTGCTTGTGTGTACGCCTGGATGAGTGTGGGCTGCTGCTTTAGCGTTTCGATGCACCCATGAACTCTGGAGCAAGCCTCGACAGCTCACCACGCCGCGCTGTATATCTCTGGCTTGAAGATAGTCGCGACCAACACACGACAGCAACACTGGCAAGGCCAATATGGCGGCCGAGAAGAACATGCCTATCGGATATATACTTCAGTCCGACTCAGGGCAGAAAACAGCGCTGTATTCTAAGGCAAATACGTTATCATTCTATATTCTACTATACTTGTCGCGTGTGCGATACGGATCGGGCTTGCCGGCACGTGCTTGGTCGTGTTGTATATCGCACGCACGAAATGCATCGCGAAGGTCAGCTTCGGCGTCGGCAGTTTGCCTGTGCTTTGCGACCGCCTGGAAATTGGCCGCCATTGCCGTCGGCCTCCCGTATGCTCGCTCATCGAGTTCTCGCCTGCCTTTGTCGCCGCGATGAGCTCCGTGCTGACGATATTAGGCTGAGACCTCGTCGCTGTGTTTGGAGTCGTCGAAAACACGTTGCGGGTTCTCGTAAAAAGCTTGGTTGTAGTATATCGCGCGCTGTAAGCGCACCAGCATGGGCTGGCGGGGCTTTCGCTAGCGTCGGAACTCACTGAAAATTGGTCACCATTACAGTTGGCTTCCCCGTCAGTCGGTCGCAAGCAGCTCGGCGCAGACCGTTGGCCGCGGCGGCAGACTCGCGTTTGCGCACTGCGCTTGCTCGAGTTTGTGGAGAAGGGCCGCATTACCGTCGATTTCTTTGGCGCTAGCTGCAAACCAGCTCGGTGCTGTTCGTGGCGACGGCCAAGCATACGCTCGCTCTCCTGTTCGAAGTTTGCTGGCGGCAGACACTCCGCGTGCAGTGCCGTGTTTGGTCTCGCGTTCGCTTGCTCGAGCTGAACGACGTCACTCACTTAGGACTCGCCGACTTTTTAGCGACACGGTGGTTCGCGGAGTTGTGACTGCGGCCGCCGCTTCTAAGCTGTTGCGCTACGGGTATCGAAATGAGTCTTTGACGATATGTGACATCACGTTGAAATTATTAGCATGTCATATCTCAAATATGTTTTCATTTCACCTTGCACGTATTTCTCATATGCATTTGTATTCATCCTCTGTCACGTGTGACTCACTATTTTACATACTTATTGTGCAGCCGTGGGCACACACCGTGCTGAAGACTGTGTGCTGGCGTCTGCGATGCACGTCATCCATCTCGTTCGTCAGAGCAGCTTCAGAAGGACTGTGCGAGATGTCAAGGTAAAGTTATTTGTGTGTCATATTTTAACGCTTGTTTTTACATTAACGTGCACGTACTTGTCACATGCGTGCATCTTCATCTTCTGTGACGTGTGCCTAACTATTTTTACTATATTATTGTACGTGAAGCCATGGGAACACAACAGACAGAAGGCTGCGTGCGCTGGCGTCTGCAATGCCTGTCATCTATTTCTTCAGTCGGAGGAGCTCCCCAAGGAGTGAACAAGATTTGACGACGAGACTGGACGTGTGCACTTCACCATGAATTCACTTAAAAGAATGGGGAAACTTCATGTGTATACCGAAAAATAAAAGATTTCGATGTCGCATTTTTGTCTTTTGTTGTTGCCGTGACTGTGAAAGCAGTTACACGTAGGTGGCTAACTGGTTTTTCACGTGTTTTTTTCTGCGGAATTTGTTGGTCACTGAGCAGAGAAACAGGCGAAAAAAGTATTCGGGGTGGTGTAAAATAAACAATTCTCAGGCGGTTGCAAAGCACAGGCACACTGCAGACGCCGAAGCTGACCTTTCGCGATGCATTTCGTGCGTGCGATATACAACACGACCGAGCACGTTGCCGGCAAGTGAGATCCGTATCGCACACGCGACAAGTAGAGTAGAATAAAGAATGATAACCTACTTTCCTTAGAATCCAGCGCTGTTTTCTGCCCTGAGTCGGACTGAAGTATACATCCGATAGGCCTGTACTTGGCCGCCATATTAGCCTTCCCAACTGTTGCTGTCGTGTGTTGGTCGTGACTTTCTTGAAGCCAGAGATATACAGCGTGGCGTGGTGACCTGTCGAGGCTTGCTCCAGAGTTCATGGGTGCATGGAAACGCTAAAGCAACAGCCCACGCTCATCCAGGCGTACACACAAGCACCACGTCGTAGTTCTTAGATCGTCGGATCTAGGCAGCCGTGGTCGAGCACTCCGAGCGCGCCGTTGTGTAACCACCACCGGCAAAATACGGGGAAAAACTGAGCCAGCAGAGGAGAAGAAGGACATGTGTTCTGTGGAGAAGGAGGGTGGTCTCCTTGGCAACGCTTTTCGCGCTGCCTACTAGTGGAGACTAATTGGTTTCGCGCCGCACGCTTCCCTCTGTGGTTGCTCCTCAACGGTCTATTCGTTCATCGCGTGTGCCTATTGGGCTCCGTTACTCTTTTTTCGGGTACTTTTGCCTTAGAGTGTAGAGTCGAATAAAGAATGATAACCTACTTGCCTTAGAATCTAGCGCTGTTTTCTGCCCTGAGTCGGACTTAAGTATATATCCGATAGGCCTGTTGTCTTCTCGGCTGCCAATTGGCCTTCCCAACAGTGGCTGTCGGGTGTTGGTCGTGACTATCTTGAAGCCAGAGATATACAGCGCGGGTTGGTGACGTGTCGAGACTTGCTCCAGACTTCATGGGTGCAGCGAACCGCAAAAGCAGCAGCCCACGCTCATCCAAGCGTACACACAAGCACCACGTTGCAATTATTAGATCGTCGAATCTAGGCGGCCTTCGTCGAGCACTGCAAGTGCGACGCAACGCGAACCGTCGCCGGCAAAATACGGGGAGAGACTGAACCAGCAGAGGAGGAGAAAGAGGGCTGGTCACCTTGGCAACGCTTTTCGCGCTGCCTGCAATACCCGGGTGGTTCGTCCCTTTGGAGCATGTTTCGATACTGAGTGGTTTCGCGCGGCACGCTTTCTTCTGTGGTTGCTCCTCAACGGTCCATCCGTTCATCGCGCGCCCCTATTGGGCGCCGTTACTCCTTTCTCAGGTAATTTTACCTTAGATTATAATAACAAGGGTTAATAAGCAAGGTTTTAGCGTGTTCATGATTAACGTTCTGATGATTAGGATAGTTTAGTTAGCTCATCAACTAGCATGCTTTCGTTAGCCAGGTTCTAGTTTTACATGGCTCGATTAGCACGGTCTTCTTAGTATGTGGCGCAATTACCTCGGCCTTACCATAACTTGGCGTAAGCTTGGTCATAGCTTGTCCTGGCCAAACTTGCCAAGTATACCGTCCCGCCAAATAGCTGACTTGACGGCCGCACGTGCTGAGATGCTAGCGGGCGATGACGAGAAAGACGACATGCACCGGCCGAGCAGCGCACTAGAATGTACAGGCTGACCATGATGATTAACACGTGGCCTCAGGTCTATAGCTGTAGTCGCAATGTTGAAAGACGCCCTGCCAATACTAGTCTCGGAGGCCACCATACTGATTATTCTAAAACAGACTTAGTGCCAGTATAAAAGCTTCAAAATAAATTTAATCAACCCGTGCCTGTAAAAAACATCGCAACGAAAAGTTCCGGACACCTTTGTTGCATGGGTGCACCTGTGCACTCAGTGGAACGACAAACAAATGAACCAAGACGCCTCTGGTTTGGGGCATCTCAAACCAGAGGCACCTGGTTTGATGCCTGAGGGCCAATTTTCTTCCTCATTTACATAAATGACTTAGTCTTAGTTTTGAATAAACTAATGAACATATGACTTATTTGCACACGATTGTGCTTCATTTAACCATATTCATTTCACAGACGATCAACACGTGGTTAGCGTAGCCTTCAGTAAAAGGCTTACATGGTGTGATGAATGGGGCACGGAGCTTAACACTGATAGGACTATACTTCTTCGCGTCGCAAAAAGACTTCACCCACTGAAATTTTCCTTTTCGATTTCTTCTAAACCGTCAACGGAGGTCTGCGAATAATGGCCGCGAGGGCCTCCACTAAAGAGACCAGCGCTGCGATCGTTTTGACGTCACAGATGCGATGTGTTTTTGTGAAATACGGCAGCTTTGCTTTCGCGACACCACTTGCGTGATCCCCCATGGCTGCACCGGTTCTTAGTCACGATTTTACGATGCTAATTAGACACAAGAGTGCCACTAGGGGGCACCGATTTTCAGTTTGCTCGCCCGTATTATCAGGGCTTACCGCTTCTTTGAGCATTCACCTTCAAAACAAAGAAAAGCATGCACAGTGTCCACAACAACAGCGCAGGCAATGCAGTGTTCTAGCACACAAAGTCAACTCGGCATCCTATGAGCGACGTCATCACGCAGGTGGCGCCACGGTATGTCCTCGAGATGAATAAGTACCTAGGTGTCAATATAACAAATAAAAGGGACACTAAAGTCTTATAACAATTTACGTTGTAGTGTAGTGAAATCTCAGTGCAGGACAACATCTAAAACGAGAATATTATCAACAACACTGCCCTACTTACACAGAAATTAAGGTCAATGCGCAAGAACACATGCTTCGCAGTAGGACATTCTCAAAATGATCCTGATGACATCAGACGGACTGCATACAATTATTCACTTGGAATTGACATACCTGCACTAAATAAACAACCATCCATGCATCAAGAGACGCAATAAATAAGGCTTGTTCGTTTCTGTTTGATTCATGGAAAAAAGAACCACCGGACGTTACTATGGGGAATGACGTGAGTGGTTCAAAAATTCAATTTTCGCGTAGATACACTGTACCTGTGGTGCCAACTAGCAGGGCGCAGTTGAACCATGAAACGTCTGCAATCTCGCAGCTAATGGCGGAAAATTTACCAGTGGCTGTTGTTGCTGCTGTGGCTCCCGCTGCTTTAGGTCTGCTGCTACTAGCGCAGTAAAGGCGGGCAACATTTTGCACGGCAACAGTGACGTGAGTCGGTCCGGTCAGTCCGCTTCCCGAGGCGGATAATTTGAAGTGCGCTAACCCGATGCAGACCACTAAAACGTGATTTTATTTCGAAATAGGCCTTGGCACAAAAGTAACACTACGATGTTTCTGGACCCCTATTTCAACAACCAACGTTGAATTATTAGTTGCCTTTAGTATCATTTAATGTTGGAACACCCATATTGCTAACAAGTGTTTTGCTGCTCTTCTCAAACTTTGCTTTATGCGGCACAAGCTTAAAAATTCAACACCACGTGCTAAACGCCTGGCTTATGAACACCTGATCTGGCCTAAGCTTGAATACGCTTCTGTAATATTAGATACGTACACCAACGTCACCATTAAGGCACTTGAAAAAAATCAGGGAAAGGCTGTGCGATTCATTTTTGATTTATAAAGCCCCCAGTTTTCCGTTACGTCATGTATGGAATCCCAACAGGTTTTTTTTTTCAACGCAGTCCAGGCGAAAGGAGCGATGCCTAAAATTTTTATACTCCTTGCTTAATCGAAAGCTCGGGCTCAACCCAGCTCCATACTTATCTCCGCTTACATTACGACGCACTCGTGACATTCATGTACTTTCTTTAGCCCCACCACGGTGGTCTAGTGGCTAAGGTACTCGGCTGCTGACCCGCAGGTCGCGGGTTCAAATCCCGGCTGCGGCGGCTGCATTTCCGATGGAGGCGGAAATGTCGTAGGCCCGTGTGCTCAGATTTGGGTGCACGTTAAAGTACCCCAGGTGGTCAAAATTTCCGGGGCCCTCCACTACGGCGTCTCTCATAATCATATGGTGGTTTTGGGACGTTAAACCCCACAAATCAATCAATCATGTACTATCTTTAACTGTCTATCTTGCCAAATCAAATCTATTTAAATTCTCATTCCTTCCGCGTACGATTTCTGATTGGAATGACCTGTTTCCTGACCAACTGTTTTCCTTAGCGCAGTCGAGTTCCTCCTCCTAGGTTACTTTGTTAAGTCTACTTTCCCATGGATAGTAAGAATTGGTTCTATTTCATTTGTCTAATAATTTTTGTGACTGTTCACACACATTTATTTGTGTGGCCTTTTCACAACCTGTATTACTTTCATTTCTTTCAGATTCTGATAGTATTATTACTTGTTATCTTTTCTTTCAATGTTTTGATGATTTTGTATTTCGCTCTCCTGCTTATGCCATGTGGCCTGCAGAATTTCTGTAAATAAAGATAAAAAACACTGCCCGCCCAACTTAGTAGACCGTCCTTGACGCGATGACTGGTTCCATGGTATAGCCAATGAAACGCAGCACACTGGGGGGTGCATTTGACTTATTCGTACTTTTGGTTCATTAATAAGGGGTGTAATAAGCCTCGAAACGATCCTGAGTTTCGCGAAACTCGGGCAAAACTCTGGCGATCTTGCATAGCACCCTAGATTATATGCTCTGGCGTAGCCCTGCGTTACGGGTTGAAGATGTTACATCATCCAAGTGGGATGTTACGATATGCAGTACGGACTTAAAGGGGCACTGCATGACACAAAATTATGCGGCCTAGAAAGCCTGTGGCGTCGATTTCCAGGAACATTCGTATATCATCTGCAACATATCTACAGCGAATATAGCTGTGAATTTATTTTAAAAGAATTTTGAAGTTTGCGTGAGTCCTTGACTCCATCGTGCCATTGACACCATCAAAGGGGACCCTTTGGGCACCGACTACTTCCCCCACGTCACCACGCTGTAGTAAACAAAACAAGTTATGATGACGCCTCAGCCGCCAGTTTTTTTTGTCACGTTTGTTTCAGCTTTTGGCGGCTGGTTGCGAGTGTGTGGTCGTGGCACACGCTTAAAAAGGTTTGTGTTTGGAAACATTGCAGTCACATTTTTTGTTCGAAAGTCTTTCTTGGTGCCGACCATGTGGAAGTGTGTCACATTTCTGTGTGCTGATGTGGTAAAAAGCTGCCCACGCTTGGTGGCGACAGTTGCACCCAGTTTTTGGAGCTCTCTCAAAGCGAAACTAAAACTGATCGATAGTAAGGGGCATGTAATTTATTTCTGTCGCGTGCTGTAGCAAACGATGAATCGTGTCGTGAATTACACACCCCTAGCAAGACATTGCAGCCGAAAAACGCGAGGCCAAAGTTTTTGTGTCAGAACCCCTTTAAAAACGCAGCTATGGGCCGTCCAATGGGTCCACGTCGTGGGGAGAGGTTAGGCCTATCTCTCGCGACGTGGGGGCGGTCCGCTACGTACTAGTTCGTGCCCCGACGGATTTAAATAAAGTTTTTCTATATCGTACCATTGAAATTAGTTTTTCTTGGACTGTTGTATTATTTTACACTTGCCGTGCTAAAACATAAACGCTTTCGGCCTCTATAGACAGTTTAAAAACTGCAAACATTGTACCCCTCACAAAAAAAAAAACGACAGGCCTGCGCAGAAGACGCAGCACAGTCGCAGCGAAAGCTAGAAGAGCGGCCTTTTGGGGCCTTTTCAAAACGCTCATTGGGTAACTTTTGCAAGCACACTTGCTTGATACCCACTAGGGCATTATTAATGCGCCACAACATGGCGGTTTGGATAAGGAGTACGCAGGAAATTTTCGGCGCCTAAATCCGACAAGAGCTGGTACTGAGTCAACGCAAGTGCTCAACGCTGGTGAGAAATGTATCACGAAAGAGTCCGCCAAGCGCACCTACGCTGATGCACTGAGCCCACCTCAAGTACCATCTGGAAGCAAACAGCAAGGAAACCTCGAGCACGTTATTCGCGCTCTGTTCACCGCACTACGTTCACACGTCGCTAAGATGCCTGCGAGTTCAACGAAGGATATGTTGGAAGCAGTCCTGGCTCTAGAGTCAGTGTTACTTTGCTCTGCTTCCACAAACACACAGTAGAATAATGGGAATATCTCGCACACCTGGTCTATTTCGTCCTTCAAAAATGCCCTTAATATTGCAATGGAACTGCGCCGGTCTTCTAAAACGTCTGTGCGAACTCAACCATTTCCTGCGCGACATTCCAATACCGATTCTAGCCCTCTCCGAAGCCAGTCTACCGAATGCAAGGACGCTCCCAGGGTACACCCGACACGGCAAACCGAGCATAACATCCTTTGCAAATGGAAGCACAATGATATACATAAGGCGGGAAATGCCTCACGTCACCTTACCAGTGCAAGACCTCTGTTCCAACTCACTGGAAGTCGCTGCTGTTCAAGTGTGCCTGGGAAACCAAAACTGAGTGTGGTATCGGTGTACATAAGCCCACGAAAAAAGGTCTCCATGGAGACTTTCCTAAAGGACCTTTGCACTCGATGTCCCGCTCCTCGAATAATCTGTGGTGATTTTAACGCGCACCATCCACTCTGGGGAGATAGGAGTGTAGATTTTCGAGGCAAAGAACTTCTAGCAGCTGCGGATGCTGCCGACTAATGTGTGGCGAACGATGGCAAACCTACATTTTTCAGGTCACCAGATTCATGGAGTGCAATAGACCTTGTACTTCACTTCACGGACCTTCTGGTATCATCGAACACGGCTCCAGACAGAATGGGCAGCGACCATTTCCCCATCTTCACCAATATCCTGGGATTTCGAACTGCTGGTCGACAATTCTGCAATGTAACACGCTGGAACACCTACAGAGAAGCGTTGGACAAATCCACTGGTGAGCTGTTCGCAGATATGTTGCAAAGCAAGCGAGCAGCAACTTCGTTGCTGAAGCTGCCCGACCATTGTCCTGCTCCTGACTTAAAATTGAAGAACCTCTGCGCAGCACGTAGACGGGCGGAGCGGAAAATAATGAGAACAAAAGGAAATCCGTCTGCGAAAACCGAATATAACAGGATAAACGCTGAGATTCGTCGCAATACAAAAAAGTTAAGATGAAATCAATGGTTCGCTTTCTGTGAGAGTCTATCAACGTTTACGTCCTTGACAAAGATATAGGCAGTGATAAATAGTCTTTCTTGGAAGATCCGAACACACAGGCCATACGAAGCCCTCGCTTTGAAACAAGGGATATATTTGCAAACCCTTGCAGAGGATTTCGCAGACGTGTACACATTTGGTAGATCAGCAGGAGCGGCGATTCCTCTGTCAACCCAGTTTTTTCACACGATGGATACGCCATTCACCTTTCGAGAGCTGGATATGGCACTTAGCAAATTAAGAAGACGCTTTGCCGTGGGTCCCGATTTGATCAGCAATCAAATGTTGACAAATCTACCATATGAGCGAAAAAGGGCCCTTTTGGACATATTTAATCATGTCTCGAGCACGGGAGAGGTCCCATTTGTTTGGAAGACAGCATGGGTGGTGCCAGTCCTAAAGTCCGGAAAGGACCCTGCGAGCCTCGCGTCATATCTACCGGTATCTCTTACATCATGCGTATCTAAGTTGATGGAAAGATTAATATGTACAAGATTAACTTGGTACCTTGAACAAGGAAGACGATGGCCATTGTGTATGACCAAATTTCACCCACGACTGAGTGCCCAGGACAGTTTTTTGGACCTATTAAGCCACATCAAGCACCACCACGTCAGCGGACTCTCGACACTCGCCGTCTTCATGGGCGTTGCAAAGGCATATGATTGTGTGCTTCAGGCAGGCATCGTGAACGGGCTCCAAGCCATGGGTGTGTCGGGAAATGCTCTTCGCTTCGTACATGAATTTCTCAGAGACCGCTGTGTCCTTGTTAAGCTTGGAAATGTAACGAGCGAAGAGAGACGCGTTTCCCTTGGCGTCCCACAAGGAAGTGTTCTATCTCCCTTGCTTTTTAACGCTGCCATGGCCAGCCTTCCCGACACTCTGCACTTATCTCTGAAAGCAGTTAAAATATTCATCTACGCCGATGACATCTGCATTTGGATCTCAGAGTACCAGCACAAACGTTTGGCCCGGATAGCACAAAGCACTATTTCAATCATTGAACATCGTTTCCAAAAGTAAGAACTCCCAAGACTTACGAGAACAACAAAGATGTGATACGCAATCATTTCAAGGCGGTATACAAGTTCCCACACCAGGCATGTGTAATTCACGAACTTACTTGTGAAGAAGCGACGCTGTTGTACCGCATAAAAACCGGCTCCGCGTACACCCCGGCCTGGTCATTCAAGACTGGGAGATATGCTTCCCCGTTCTTTGCCTTTTGTGGTGACGTCGGGGATATTGAACATTTCATTTGGCTTTGCCCACAGTTTGATGTGCAAAGAGCAGCGATGATCCGCACCTTGCGAAAAGGCTGTCATAGGCACCGGACAGTTGATGACGTCATCTTTCCTGAAGGACCTGCGGCAAAAAGGAGGAACGTGCAACGAATTTTGCTGGTCTTTCTGTGAGACACTGGGCTGTCTGACACGTGGTGACATTTTTCAAATTCAGGAGATGCTCAGGCGGAACAATTGCCGGCAATGCAGGCCAGGCTAACCCCGCCTGCTGCAACGCCACCACCACCACCACCACCACCACCACCACCACCACCACCACCACCACCACCACCACCACCAATAATAATAATTTCTTTGGATAGTACGCAGTTTTTTTATATGCTGTTTTTTGTCATTCTTCTGAGAAGCGTGGTATCCGCTAAACACTTGCAAAGAATTTTGTGCCAATAGTTCATGCAGTGGCTGATGACGATGAGGAATTATGGCTGAAGTGGTTATGCGCCACAGTTAATAGGGAAACAAGAACAAGCTTTTCTAATGGCTTAGAACAGTGAACAGCTAACTCGTTACGCTATCCGCTATGTGCGATGACTGGTTGTTCTCTCGCTGTTTTAGAACGCTTTAAAAGTCGTAATAACGCAATTGCTTTTCCCGACATCAAGCCTGCCTAAGGGAAGTTTGCCAACAAGTCACAAGCACCGGCGTAATTCAGTGGCAGAATATGGGGCTGGCACCCAGCGGACCCGGGTTCGAGTCTCACTGTGTCTTAGGTGCTAGGTTCTTGTTTTCTAATTTCGCGCGATGTGGTTACAGACACTGGCGGCAGCGACGGTGGTGACGGACAACTGGGCGTCACCCGAGTTGTGATCTCATAAGAGCTTTCACTGTAAAAACTTCCTTTCACCTCATTTACCAGCTCTTAACGTCGAACTAAAAGCACGTTTTACAGCGAAACCTGTTATTAGGTCAGAACTTGGGTCACGCGCAGTTGTCCACCACCGCCGGTGTCCGTAACCACATCACACGAAATTAGCAAATAAAAACAAAACCTAGCACCAATGATTTAGTGGAGCCAGACCCGGGTCCGTGGGGTGCCAGCCCAGTCGTCTACTACAGGGCTACGCTGGTTCTTTTGACTGACTTGTTGTCAAACTTGCCTTAGGCAGGCTTGATGTCGGGAAAGCAATAGCGTTATTAAGACTTATAAAGCGTTCTAAAATAGCGAAAGAAGAACCAATCGTCGACCAATGCGAATAGCGTAATGAGTGGGCCGTCCATTGCTCCAACCCATTACAATAGCTTGTTCTTGTTGCCCAATTAACTGTGGCGCATACCCGCTTCAGCCATAATTCGTCATCGTCGTCAGCCACTGTATGAACAATCGGCATAAAATTCCTTGTTAGTGTTAAGCCGAAAATTCAAAAGTCAAAGGAAAAACCTACCAGAAGAACCCCTACGAAAGTTGGACTTAAACTTGACCCTTCCGGTGATTCTTTCATTTCGCGCAGTCGCATTTGATTTCAGCCACAGGAGTGTTTTTACCGCTGTTACAAATTTCTTACGAGAATCTAAAAGAGTGGAATGCTCAACATAGATACATTCAGTTCTTTTATGTATACGGTTTTTGTGTTTATTATGTTTTCTTTTAAAAGGTTTTTTGTTTCTTTAGAAATCTAACACCTTTAAAATATTGTCTATATTACCTAAATCTATTACCTATTACTTAAATATTACCTACTGTCTATATTACCTAAATAATCCAACCCGCCCTTTCAAGAAGTGAATTAATTTAAAAAAGCAAAGCACCATCCTATTCATGGCCTATCCACCTAGGTGGGTTGCGCCAAGGTGTTGACCAACCGACCGACCGACCAACCGACCGACCGACCAGTGTTAAGCGGATACCACGCTTCTCAGAAGAATGACGAAAAATAGCATAGCGAGTGCCGGCCTACTACCCCCAAAAATTATTATTAATGGCCTAGTTGGTATCAAGCAAGTGTACTTTATTTATTTTTTTATTTATTTACAGATACTGTCGGTCCTCATCAGGACAAAGACAGGAGTGGTAACAATACATCAACATACAGCAAGCAGTCAACGGAACAATAGAATACAGCGATGCAGCGATATACGCCCTATTGTTGTAAATATTCGGACACAAGTGCAGAAAACTGGTCACGAGTTTAAGTGTTTACAATATTTGCAGGGAGATAATTCCAGCGACGTCCTGTCGAAAGGAAGAATGAGTATTTGTAGCAATTCTTGTGAAATCAATTTTCCTTAACGTGCCTACTATGTTTGTTTCGCACTATGCTAGTCTTAGATTCATTTATGTAGCGAGACTTATCAACAAGTAGCTGCTCATTAATGAATAAATAGAAGGGGCTAAGTCGTTTCTCCTTCCTCCTGACGTTAAGTACGGGTAGGTTTGCCCTCGCGTAAAGTGGTGTTACGGCGTCTTGCCGACGGTATCGGAAATAAATAAACCGCAATGCACGTCTCTTAACTTGCTGTAGTTTTGACTCTGAATCTTTCAAATACGGATCCCACACTTTACATGCGTATTCTAACATTGGGCGCACGAGCACTTTATAAGCAGCCAATTTCGTGGCTGGAGAAGCCAGTTTAGGGACACGTCGAATATAACCTAATCTCTTGTTGGCTTTCCCTACTACTTTTTTAATTTGCAGAAGTTACCCAATGAGTGTTTCGAAAAAGGCTCTGACAGGCCGCTCCTCTATCTTTCGCTGTAACTGTGCTGCGCCTTCCGCACCGGCCAGGCATTTTTTCAAGCTTCTTTACAGGACAAAGAAAGTCTCTCTTGAGCTTTTCGAATAAAAGGAACGTGCGTAAATATTATGTGGCTCAAGAGAACATTTATTTGAATATATTTTGTGAAATAAGAGAAGGAAAGGCTTGAAAATCTGCAGGATATATTCTAGAGCTCTTATTTCCCACCGATGATATTAAGTCACACCGGCGGATGAAAGTGGGTGTCTACAAGGGCCTGCGTTTTTAAACAGTGAAAGGGTCTATAGTTTGGGCAAAATGTCAAATTTATATTTAACGAGATCCGGTTTTACAGACCTCATTATATCGAGGTTCAACTAAAATTGATAGATAGATAGATAGATAGATAGATAGATAGATAGATAGATAGATAGATAGATAGATAGATAGATAGATAGATATGGCGAAAGTGCCTTTAGTCGTCATATTCGCACAAAGCAAAATGAACAAGTACAGATGAGAGGACACAACTCTGCGCCTGTGTTGTGTCCTCTTCTTACGTGTCCACGTTCATCTTCTGCTGTGCAAGCATGTCGGTGTTTAATTCTCAACTGCACCAACTAGCCCAAGCTAACATACTATCAAATTGCCTTTGTTCGGCCAAGAAAAGCTTGGCATTTAAAAACAGTTCTAGGGAGCACAAGTTTGCCCTTCTGAACATCACGAATGATCTTATCAACCGAATGTCTCATACGAAGGTCGACTACGCGTTACCTAAGTATAGCCTTGATTTTCACAGTATGAAATTCTTTTTAGTTACTATCAAACGAGAAAATATATCCTCTCGTGGTTGAAGAAGGATCGCTAAAGAAAGTGGGGGAAAAAGAAGGGAACGCGAAGCTTGCGCTAAGCCGTTTAAGGCTTGCAACAGTGAAACTGGATTTCCTGAAGGCTGATTTGGTTGCTTCCCTAAGATAGGTGATGAATTAAGGTTCTAGGTTGCTTTTAAGTAGTTGCTAGCTTGTTTCTACGTTGATTCTCAGCGCACAGAGGGTCGCGTTGAAACAGAGTAAGGTATACACCGACACGCATGTCAAAACTCCCGAGACTTAACCTTGCGCTGAAACCAAGTGTCCGTACTTTTCATAGATCTACCGGTGCGTCGTCATCACCGTTGCCTTTCCCGTTCCTCGTTGTGCTGCCGCCACTTCGCAGCCATTTTTTGGGCTAACTGTTGGCTCTTCATCTTTAGTGGACCCGTGGTGAACAGTGGTATTCACTCTATTTTTGTGGCACATACCCTTTTATGGTGAGGACAGTTTTCGCGTAGTCTACTTTGCACATACGGGCCGCAAAAATTATGCCTAGTTTAAACAGCTTCGCTGCTAAAACCAAATGAGTCCGAGAGGTTGAAAATTTTGTCAACAGTTACGATACTGTACAATACCGGAACCACCAGGTGGCACCATTTTATTTGGCTGGCTGCATACAGTGCTCCACTTGCACGTGTTCTTGGCCCGTTACCGGGCCCCGCC
Organism: Rhipicephalus microplus; assembly: GCF_043290135.1. NCBI lineage: Eukaryota > Metazoa > Arthropoda > Arachnida > Ixodida > Ixodidae > Rhipicephalus > Rhipicephalus microplus. Next base: position 206,215,323 of record NC_134710.1, on the reverse strand, counting down.
CGTGTCTTGAGAAGCTCACTATTCCTTCTAGAGGACTTCCGGGACGCGCCGACACCATCCGGGCCCCGGTCTGACCTCAGGATGGCCCTCAAGGCCCCTTCAAAAGTACCCCCCTCACACCTTCCTACCGAGATTACTGTGGCGAAGCTAACCCAGACCTGGACCGCCCATTCACGCTCAGGGAGCTGGAAGCTGCCTTAGCCACTCAATCTACCAGTTCGATTCCCGATGAGGATGAGATAACGTATACTACACTACGTAATCTCCCCGACAACGCGAAGGAATTTCTCTTACACACATTCAACGAAGCATGGAACAGTGGTTGTCTTCCAAGCTCTTGGAGATCCTCTCTAATTTGCATGATTCCGAAGCCAGGCAAGCCTCAATCTCTCTCTAACCTTCGCCCTATCTCTTTGACGTCATGCGTTGGCAATACTCCTGAGCAAATGGCCTTGACTCGACTGTCTGATTTTATTGAGGCGAAATAGTTTTTCTCTCCTCTTATTGGCTTCTGACGCCACGTTTGTGCACAGGACATGTTCCTTTTCTTCAGCATACTTTTCTTTCACCTTCTCGTAGTCAGATCCATGCTCTTGTAACCGTCGATGTACGGAAGGCATTCGATGGCGTGAGTCATGACCACATACTCGCTCAGCTCTACTCCCTGTCATGTGGTTCCCGCATGTATTCTTTCATCCGATCCTTTCTTTCCAATCGAGTTTCTCGCTTTAGAGTCGATACTCATTTGTCTAACCCACACTCCCTCACCCGCGGAACTCCTCAAGGTGCCGTGCTATCTCCTACTCTATTTAATATAGCTATAGCCCCCCTTGCCTCCCAACTCTCCCAAATACCTGACCTCCACCATAATTTTTATGTAGACGACATCACTCTCTGGTGTACGTCTGGATGTCCCGGCCACGTGCAGGATACTTTGAAACGTGGCCTGGACCTTATCGCTTCATTTCTCGCTACTGCTGGCCTGTCTCCTGCACCGGAGAAATGTGAACTACTGTCGCTAAACCGGTCTGCGTACCAGCGCTCCCACAACACCCTCATCTCCCTACATCTTTCTGGCTCTATCATCCCCACTGTTCAGCAATGCAAAGTTCTCGGCTTCTCTTTGCACGCGACAAAGAACGCGCAGGCCCTACATCACGCTGTGAGTACTTGCCACTCGGTGACTCACATCCTGCGACGCGTTGTCACTCGGCAGTTGGGGCTCCACGAGGCTGATGCATGCCGGGTTGCACAAGTTCAACAAGTTCTTGTACTTTGTACAAGTTCTTGTACTTTGTACCCTACCCTACTTTGTACCCCCTCAACAAGTTCTTGTACTTTGTACCCTACGTTCAATCCACCCAAACGCAGCTCAACACACTCGAAAGAGCTCTATTAGGCCTCTACAAGGCAGCTCTAAACCTCCCTGTCAATACCTCTACCACTAAGCTCTTTGCTACCGGCATCTTCCATCCATTACGTTCTCTTATTTCTGTGCATCACGACGCTCAGATTGCCCGTCTTTCTCTCACTCGTCAAGGCCAATGGCTTTTGGCCCAAGCCGGTATTTCTCACATTCCCGTTTCCGTTCCCACCTTACCTTCTGCCGCTAGCACCACTGCTTCTAACCTTTGCATCCTTGCCCTCCCATCCAATATGTCTCCCGTTCTTCACGCCAGCAAACGTCATGCGGCAGCACATCATTCTCCTCCTCTCTCTACACAGGGAGTTGCCCACACAGATGCCTCATACATGGCTTTTCGGGGCTCGTGTGGCTACGTTATCTACCATCCACACCTTTCGGCACCTGACACGCACACCAGCGGGCCATACTTGCACCCGCGAAATGTATTTTCTCTCGAGGTCCTTTCCATGGTCCACGTTATGCAGGTATTTTCCTCCCTCCCTTCTTTCCCCGAGTACACGATTTACTCCGACTCTCACGCCGCCATCCGTCACATACAGAACAACACGTTGCCCGTTGCTCTTCAACAGGAGGTCGAGCGAGCGGCCTCTGCTCTTCAACCCTCCACTGTCTTCCTCCGCTGGGTTCCTGGGCATTCAGGTATTAACGGCAATGAGCTAGCTCATCAGCTTGCCCGCGATATATTGCACCGGGCGCCGTTTATTTCGTGGCCCACACCTTAGGAAGACAGTGAGAACTCCACGAATAACGATGGGCAGATCTCCTTACGTCACACTATCAAGGAGCTATATCTCCAGCCCCGGCTCGCAAGCGTCTTTACCACCCCCCTCATCCATCACTCACCGCGCTCGAGGCTCGAACTCTACAGCATGTCCAAATGAATTGCCTGATAACGCCCTCTCGCCTTTTCCTTTATAATTATAGGTCGGACCCCTGCTGTACTAATTGCCCCTCCCCATATGCTGACCTGTCACACTGCCTGTTTTACTGCCCAACTGCTCAGCAATCCAGCTATTACCCTCCACCATCCCTTTCCATAACCTCCTGGCTCGACTGGATCGGTGCCGAAGGGGAAGAAGAACAGCGTCGACTGATCGCACAGGCGGTCGAAATGCTCGGCCTGTAAATTGTGGCTGAATAAAAGTCTGTTACTACTACTACTACAATACAAATTCTGAGTTCAGCAATTTAGGTGTTTCGCTTTCGCAATAAGTTACGCTGAAGATGGAGACGCTGCTCAAAGCAAGTACAGGTGCATCTAACCTACGACCTCACGTTGAAACGCTCAGTGCCTTACTCATTGGGCGAAATGCACACACTTGCAGGGGTTGATAAACCTGGGTTATATAAATTTGATGTATACCAGCGGCTGCGCATGCACTTTTGCCCTCAAGAAAGTGTTGATATGGCCCCTGCACACTGCTTGATCTTGGTGGCTTTTCGTCTAGTGATTCTATAGTTATGCGTTATAGGGCTTCAATAACTCGAGCACGTTAATGAGGTACCAGCTACACAAAGACGGGTACGCCTCCAACGTTTAAACTTAAATATGTTTGGACGTCGTCTGCATAAGCGTGATCGACGTCATTTTGCGGCTACATTTTGTGTACCAAACAGTTTTTTGTTGTTTTGAAGCGTTGTCATTTTTTATAGTGCTGGCAGCGCATGCCTGACTGGACGAAGCTGTTTAAAATACGGTAGGCGAACGGGAAAGACTCCTAGAAGATGCTGAAGGCAGTGTGCGGCCGAGTGTTGTCAGTGAAACATCGTCAGTGAATGGCCATTTCATCAGCTATACACGCTGAAAACGACACAACCGACGGTCGCGAGTTGTCGAGGCGAAGCTACGTTTTAGATTATGCTGGCGATGCTCGTTGGACCGGTTTTGTGGTACAGCAGCGAGCCCTGTTAGGGAAAAAAAATGGCTCAGCATGGCAGCTCTCAGCGAAGCGCCAGTGTAGCCGGCCTGGCAGCGCATCGAATACAAGTGGCGCATGCAGGCGCGCACGAGCGCGCCGCTCTGACTGTACTACAGACAAGCGACACCTGCGCTTGACTACGACAAAATGGCGCGCTCAAGCGATGTAGCCGACGATGTAAAGCAGCTCCCATGTGTCCGCGTGCGCTTGCCTCGCTACGCTTCGATGCGCGGCCGCGCCAGCACACTGGCGTTGAACGGAGCGCGGGTGTTCACCCTCACAGAGCTCACCGCTGTACATTCGACTACTGAGAAAACTGACAGACCTACAACCTAAAAATACACTCCCTAATTTGACACGCAGGTCGTTCAGCCCTCTCAATCCGCGCACGCACAGTTCAAGCCGATCTGGTCTAGCAAAGGTTAGACCAGTATTAGAGTTGACGAGTATGCTGTAATTGGATAAAAATTATGAAGTTCGGATGAAGGAAGTTACTTTCACAGTCAAGTTCTGGCCTTAATGATTTGCAGGCAAGGGTTTCGTACCTCGTACGGTCAACAATAAGGTTGTGCCATTACATCAAAATGCCAACGTTGGTACATCGTTGTTCCCGAAGGTTGATCGTCACACTCACGATCTTCGCAAGAAATACGAGTGTATGGACGTCTTTGTACAATTCGGTGCTTATTATGCGCACACACACTACAAAAATTTTGTTGATGTGCACCGTTTGTGTCAAACATAAAACTAATGATGGCGTGTTCAGTACAGCCGCCCACAACAACCACCTCATTCAGTTAACAACGTGATCAGCACTTGCCGCTGCTTTTTCGCGAGAGAATAATTTTCTACAAATGGAATTATACACGCAGATTGGGCGCTTACAATACACAGTAGAAGACAAGCTGCATGCATGGTGCATACGACTACAAGCGAGAACAAACTTGAAACAACCAGCAGTTTTCAGGACCGTTTCGGTATGAGTTGTATCAAGGTGAAGGTACTGATCACATACACGCAAATATGTTTTGCGAAGTTGCAAACCTTAATCTACACCAGAACTGCGTCATTTCTATTGTACTTGAAGCAACTATCGAGCTAAGACCATACAAGCCAATATTATAATGTACTCAGGTCTTCATAATTCAGATCGAAGACGTACATAACAGACGTGCAGCATTGTCGGCACAAACCAGCGCAAACACGTAAATCGCCATCAAAGAGCTCCGGCACGCGACCGAGGTGTTTCCAGCTGCGAGACAAAGAGGGCAGCACGCGAACATAAAAAAGGGCGGATGGTAGCAGGACGCTGAGGCTGCGCAGAGGATGTAACTAAAGCAAGCCGATGCGATCCGACACCAGCGTTCCACGCGGGACGACCGCAACTGAAAACAAGCGCGGGAAATACATGCACGTTATGCCGCACGTTATCGGATACAAATAACGAACCTTTGGCCGTCTCACACTGGCCTCAAAATTACGGTGTTGAAATGGCGCATCTCTGTTTCCCAATTCATTACCGTTTCTCGCAATTATACTAAACACAGCTGCATACGACGACGAAACGGCAGACGATTGCTTGCAAACAATTACGCAGCATAAATACAATAGGAGTTCTGCGAGGAATTTTTGTGTGTTCATTATATCTGACATAACTACAAAAGGTCTTGCTTAGATATCTGATACGACGGCTCATAGAGTTCCTCCCTAGACATTATTTGATCAAACTACGCGCAGGAATAAAAGTCGTATTTAAACCTTTGAATTACAACGCGGGCGCTCACTTCCTCCAACAAACGTAAGTGGCGCAGTGCAGCAAGCTTTGAATAATGTGCGGAGCATAAATCGAAAACTTACTTGTGTGTTTCATTTATGATGACTTTTCCGAGCAATAGTGAGTTATTTGGCAGTGAACTAGTACAACTGAATTTCCTTCTTACCTGGCAGGAGGCCTCAAAAAACCACTATCCTAAAGAACTTCCATGTGTTTGCTGGCGGCGATCGTCTCCCGGTGCTGAGTAACAAACATTCCCGTGCTCGCGACGAAATTCAGTGCAACGCCAGAGGGGAGCAGAGGCTATGCACAGATCCATGGGTGGTCGATGGCTGCAGAAAGCCGCATTTAAGCTGAACTTCTATGGCAGACGCTATTCCGGCAAAGCCAACAGATAATACTGATTGTTGGCTCAGTTGGTACTTGCCTAATGACATGCTTTGGCCGCAAATAACACAAACACTAGTAAAGTAACACACAAGGACAAGCACAAGCGGCACGATAGAACTGACGATGATGTCGACGCTAGGTAGGATGCCCGGCGAAGACAGTATTGTTACAATATATTTTTAGTGCAACTGGCATGTCTTCGTGTGTGTCTTCTCCGGGCATCCTATCTAGCGTCGACATCATTTTCTGTTCCATCGTGCCGCTTGTACTTGTCTTTGTGTGTTCCTTTACTTGTGTTTGTGTTATTTGCGGCCAAAGTATGTCACTAACCAACAAATATTCTTTGCTCAAACAAGACCAAAATAATAAAACAACAATTGTGTGGATAAGTAGGCCAAGAACACGGATAGCAGTTCACCGAACTAGGAGGGAAGCGTAGGACGACAGGAAGTTCAAACGGATTTATTTTGAGAGGCGCGCATACACACACACAAGAAGAAATTATGCACATGAACGACGACTTTCAAATGAAGCGTTTTTCAGTGGTGGAAAAGAAGGTAGACAAGAAGCTTATCTCAGGAATTGACAATCAGGCATGCGTGCGAGTTTACTTGGGAGATAACTGTTTGGTCACTTCCTTACGATGCTTTATAGAAGAATGTCTCACGCATACATTTCCTATACTTGATAGGCTGCGTCTCGAGAATGCGCTGATAAGTTTCGCGGGTTGGCGTTCTTTTGCAGTGCGCCACATAGCACAGCTTCAGATATAGATACCGGGGTTTCCAGCTAACTCGAACCAACATTAAAAAAATAGTTATGTGCTCCAGGAAAGTCGTATACCTGATTTCCATTAGCTGTGCTCGTGCTTTCTTGCAACCTAAACTATTCGATTACTATGTTTCAGTTAATAAACTAACATTATTCAGCCAACTGTTTAATTCCCACTTCAATTGGTAAAATATTGATTTCAAGTTCCATGCCACCTGAAATAACCACAGAACGAATCATTTATTTTGTGCTTTGGTTTGCATGATTCGGAAAGCGCGCTCGGGGGTCCCTTTGCGTCACCTCAGCGTGCACAGTCAAGCCTCTGCCACGAAGCACATAAGAGGTGTGCGTGCCACCAACGGATTATGGTGTATTTAAATAGCTCGATCATGCTCCACCGCGGTGATCTAGTGGGTGAAAAATTCGGCTTCTGACCCACAAGTCGCGGAATGGAATGCTGGCTGCGGCGGCTGCATTTTTGGTGGAGACGAAAATGCTGTAGGCCCATGTACTCAGATTTGGGTGCACGTTAAAGAACCCCAGGGGGTCGAAATTTCCGGAGCCCTCTACTACGGCGTCTCTCATAATTATATGGTAGTTTTGGGACGTTAAACCCCGCATATCAATCATCAACAAAGCTAAGCTCACAGTTGGCACAAAATGTTCGATCTTGAGAATGTTTATCAATACAATCATGGTCAACATTAATAGCGGTCACAGCATTTAATCATTAAATCTGTTCACAACACTAGAATCATATGCTACCGTCCTTGCGTTCCGTTCGCCAAAAAATATAGTCCCCCGACATCGCTAACTTTCAAGTTTATGCTAATCTTAGCTCCACTCCCCACGACCCTGTATACTCTCTCAGAAGAGAGGACACTAAATAGGAAGGAGGGGTAGGGATGGGTGTGTCAACGTCACGCGCAAATGGATAGCCATCATTTTGCAACGCCGCGTCTGAAACGATGGCGCCAACGCATCCTCGCGACATCACGTAGCGCCGCAGGGCTTTCATAGCCGCGCTCTCATGTCACGGAACACGCCCGCAGCGTCGGCATGCCTTCGACGCAAATTGATGCCGGAAAAGCCGCCACGAGAAAAAAAAAACGAGACCATACGCTACACGTATGTGAATTCACTGTTCCAGGTTAACGTGACGATGCATTGCACGGGGCACCATTAAACAAAAAAGAAATTTATTTCAATCTCATACTGTGCGCATGCGTTTGAGCTCAGTTCTTCACCATCCAAACGGCACAAATCTTCAATAGCTCGAAGTTGATTGATATGTGCAATCAACGTCCCAAAACCAACATATGATTACGAGAGACGCCGTAGTGGAGGGCTCCGGAAATTTCGACCACCTGGGGTTCTTTAGCTTGCACCCAAATCTGAGCACACGGGCTTACATATACAGCATCGGAACTGCAGCCGCCGCAGCCGGGATTCGATCCCGCGACCTGCGTGTTAGCAGCCGAGTACCTTAGCCACACAACCGCGGCGTGGTAATAGCTCAAAGTTTTAAGATGAAAAGAAAAGTACGGCAGCTTCGTACTGGAGGGGCGCCAATAAGCCTGAAGAAAGTGCGAAGCTTCGCAAGCTTTCTCTTTCTATCCTCCTCTCCTTTTTCTCTTTTACAGTCCTTCAATGTCTATTTTCTTCCTATTTTTGCTCCCTCTTTTAATTTTCGCTTGCTTTCTGTTTTTGTTTCAATTTTTATACGCAGTTTTAATTCAAGTCCTCTGCATAATATCGTTCAGGCGCTTGAAGAACAAAAGGAACCATTTTTGGCGCGAGCGCGTGCTGCAGATGGTCTCGTTTGCGTTACGCCAAGGGACGATGAGAGCATTTGACAACCTGCCCTCATAAAGTGCTCCGCCCTTAAAAGAAGTTTACGCAAACCGTGTAAGGCTTAAAGGGCCCCAAAACAAACTCGAGATCAAATATGAGACAGTAGTTTTCTTCTCACCTTCACTACCATTCCTACAAGCACCATATCCTCCTCGCCACTTGTTTCTCCATAAAACATAATTTGATTTATATGTGGGTTTTAACGTCTTAAGACCACCATATGATTATGAGAGACGCTGTGGTGGAGAGCTTTGGATCTTCATAAAGCATGAGAAATGTGAGTGATAAGCGTTGAGCCAATTATTGTTTCACCGTTGTCGACTAGACGGTGCCATTGCCGCTTGCGCAGTCACAAACGTAAAAAAAAAACGAAGTGAAATCCGTTTAGGCGCACGATAGTTATGCAATACAAGGCAGAACGGGCATGCGGCCGCGTGGTGAAGCAGAGTACGAAACAATTCACAATGAACAATCCAGAGCCTATTTCATCCTGATGTCGCGTGAAGAAACTTGTGACGTCACGAATTGTTTAACTAGAATAGGAAACGCCAGGAGAGACGTTTTCATTATTTCAGAGACTGTTTAGGGGCCCTTCAAGAAATAGCGAGTCTGGTCAATCTTAGAGGCTTAACGCAGCCTTGTTTGTGATTTTAGGTATTTCCTTAGCGTAGACCGGGTATAGTTGAACCGCAGCCATGTACTCACAAATCTGGCAAAAATGTCCAACTTCAGTGCCAAAAACTCACGCGCTAACCTGGCTGTGGCACTCCCGGTAGGAGCCCGGGCTTTTCGGCGCTCATACTCAGCTCGTGCCATGTCGGGCAAACTGGTCGCAGCGCCTGTGAGGACTGCCTTTGTCGACGGGCGTTCCGCGTCGATGGGCAACATGGTTTTCGCACAGGCAAATCAACAGTGACGGCACTCCTTGAAACTCTACATTATTTCGCTGAGGCTATCGAGGCCCATTCTCAAATAAACGCAATTTTTCTGGACTCCAAAGAAGGATTTGATTGTATTTCCCATTCATAACTGCTACTCAAGGTTAAGATAATACTAAAAAAACTATATTAGTGTCATGGATAGAGGCCTTCTAGTATCACAGACAGCAATGTATGTCAATTGATAATGTTTGCTCAACTCCTGCAGCTGTCGGGTCAGGCGTTCCACAAGAGTCGATGTTGGGGTCATTCTTTTTCCTAATATTTATAAATGATTTAGTTAACGCAGTGTCTGTCAAAATAAACTATTTGCAGACGATTGCGTCTTTTATCACAGAACTGACGAACTTCACGACCATGTCCAGCTAAACAAAGCTCTTGAATGCGTTGAGAAATGGTGTGAAACCTGGCAGATGAAAATTAACCGTCGAAATACAGTTCTCATGATAATAACTATAAAACGTTTACCACTACAATTTAGCTACTACCTAAATGAAAGTGCCTTGACTGAAGTAAAATCTTTTAAGTATCTAGATGTCATTCTCACATCTGATCTTCGGTGGAACGAACACGTGTCTTGCATAAAGAAAAAAGCTACAAGTAAACTAGGATACCTAAGATGAACTTTGCGCCAAGCTTTTCAAGACATTAAACTATTAACCTATAAAACGCTCCTCCAACCAATCATCGAATACGCATCAGTAGTATGAGACCCGCACACGAAAAAAAAATCATTGCGCACTTGGATGGTGTCCAAACAAAATCAGTGCAATTTATTTTTAATATGTACAGCTGGCACACATCCGCAAGTATGCTAGTGAAAAAGGCTGAACTGGAACCCCTTGAACTTCGGCGCCGAGCTGACAGACTCGTGTACCTATACAAAATCTTCCACAACAAAATAGGAAAAGGACCAATCAATCCATCCTGTCAAGAAGCCATTCACACACCCTCATCACTAAAAAAAATTGCTGGACTATAACTGCCAAACAGATGTTTTTCACAACACGGTTTTCCCACGAACCGTAAAGGTATGGCATGAGCTCCCAGTCGATGTTATGGACTCTGACACTTAAGGCTGATTGGTCGACTGGATAATTATATAAATCTACTGATTTTTTGTCAATGTTCACTTAGATATTTCAGTATGTATTTTGATATAACTTTTCATAGTATGTTCACTATGCAATAATGGCATTTTGAACACTTTGGTTACCGTGTGGTTTTGCAATATAGTGTTTATTGATGTGCTGACGCTATTGCTGCAGAAATGTACCCAGTGTGTGGCATAGCGTTATCGCCTTTTTTGCGTAGTATGCATGTATTCCTTCACCTTTGTATCCTCACTCCTGCTTGCAGCCTTCTGAAGCAAGCAGTACTTTGCAAATAAATAAAATGAATAAACGTGTCGCACTACGCTCGCCATCAGTATACCATACTGATGGGCAACTTTAATGCCAAGGTAGGGAACAAGCAGGCAGGAGACTAGACAGTAGGAGATTATGGCATCGCTGCTAGAAAAGCCAGACGGGAGTTATTAGTAGGATTCGCCAAACGCAATAATTTATGCATTTTGAATACCTTCTACCGAAAACGACTGAATCGTGGACATGGATGAACCCTAATGGCGAAAGTAAGAATAAAATAGACTTTCCTGAATGCACACCCAGGCATCGTGTAATATGTGGATACAAACAGCAATATTTCTAGCTGTAGAATGATTTGCGGAGCCATAATATATGCCAATGACACCAGCTCAATTCATATAGACGAATCATCTGAATAGCTACATATGAATGTATCCGCGTAACGCTATGTATAAACTTATATGAATGCTTCTATTTTTAGCCATATATGGATGTTTTCCAAGTGTAGTTAAGTAAAGAATTGGGTATATCAGGCTGTTCAAGTCCCATATATGGCGACGTCAGGAATTTGGCATATCAGGTTATATAAGGCCAATATATGGGGCCTCTGTATGAAGCCCGATATGCCCAATTCCTAATGTTGCAATATATGGGTATTTTATACAAGGCCCTATATGTGACTTTCGTAAGGTAATGCTTGGCAAGGTACGATGCAGAGGCCATAAAATGGTAATGTCTCAAATTAGTCTAAACTTGAAGAAGGAACGACAGAAAATGATATGCAAGAAGTGAATCAATCAGGTAGCACTAAGAGAGAAAGTACAGGAATTCAGTCTCAATTCAGAACAGATACTTGGCTCTTATCGGACTAGAAAACCGACCTTAGCGTTGAAGCAATGGCTGATAGTCTGACGAGTATCATTACGGAGTGCGCATTGGGAGTGGGAGTTACGGTAGTTAGACAGGACACTAGCAAGCTGTCCCAAGAGATGATCTTCATTAAGAAAGATCAAAGCATATTATCACCAAACAAAACCCACAAAATAGAGCTTGATTAATAATCGCAAGATACCCGATGTAAGGAGGTATAGTATAGACAGAATCGAACATGTTCTAAAGAACGGAAGAAGTGGTGAAGAGGAAATTTGGGATAGGCAAAAACCACATAGGCAAAGACCAAAACAGCGCGGGGCAGACACAACTCATGTTATACATCGGATTGTCAAAAGATCCAGCAGTGCACGCAGCACAGTGGCACGCTACCTTTTCAAGGCTGTACTTGAACCACACCTTATGAGTCAAGCCCAATTCCTCCATCTAACAAAGGCTGAATGAACCGGTTTGAACGTAATAATCATAAAGCTATGCGTGCGATAACTGAGTTGCAGCGCATGAAGTTGATTTCTAATTTACAGAGGTGCAACTTGACATGGTTGATGAATTGGTACATCAGTGGCGTTCTGCTCACGAACTAATAGTCAATATTTCTCAATCTTGCTGCATTCGCTCGATATATGCGATGTGCAGTACCCGTTACTATTGTTGCGACCACTACTATGACGCGGCATTGAATATAGTTCACGGATAACAAGCCCGATGGTCTGCCTGGTGATGGCTATAGTCTCCCGTCTTAATCGCAACAACGACACTCCAGGTATTCTTCTAGCAGACGTCGATGCCAGTATCAGCATTGGCGTGGTTCACACCACACAGGTGTGGTCAAAACTACCACAGGTAGAACAGACATGCACGTACGCAACGGACCCTGAACCACCAGCCTATTTCGCTGAAATCGCTGCTATACGGGACGGCCTTAACGCATTGAGTTATTTTGTTGAAGTGAAGTTCTACTCCAAGCTTGTTATTAGCACAGATACCGTGCCATCGTACCACGGAAGCAGTTGGTGATATCCGTCTGGTGGCCTGATCGACCGCGTTTTCAGGCGCCACTTATCAGCTGGCAAAAAATATTGGCACAACGATGCACATTGAAGGGGCTCTAGAGCGGCAGTATCTGGTCAGTGAAAGGCGAATCCTGCCTGTTGTTCACCTGCAATAAGACACCTGCTGCCGCAATGCCCCAACAACAACTACGGAAAACTGCTACACCAAAACAAATGTCTCCGACGTCACCTATCTACTCATCTTAAGCATAACTATCCACCTTGCCTGGATTACCGTTTATACTCTTGTCTACTTAGCCGTATTCTAAAGCAGTATGGTTCATACACAATTTCAACATTTATTATGAGAGTTATGCATTGTTCAGGAGTGTGCCTTCACCTCCCCTCCACCGAGTTTTTCCGGGAAGTTCTTGATAAATATATTTTATGTTGTCATCGTTTTCAAGGAAAATTGTACTTGTTGTTTTTTAACCCCTCATAATTCGTATTTGAAGGTAATATTCACTCCGAAATTGAGCGGAGTCACCGCCAGGTGGCCACTGGCTGAAACGCGTCTAGTGTGGATTGCTCCTTGCGTCGTTTGCTCTCTACCTAAGGCTAGCATGTGCTTGTATTCCATGTTCATTCTCAGAGGGTGGTTTGTCCCACACTGTTAGCGCAAGTTCAACTGCTTGTACGTTTGCATATAACGCTATCTTTAAAAGCATTTAGCCTTGCTCGGCTGCATATTCACTGCAATAAGACCAGTTCGTGCACTCGCCGTGAATGCTGTATATTGCCATCGTACCGTCTGTTCACCTGGATAATTTTGGTGCAAGGGCCGCTGCGTAGTTGAAGCTCATCGTGAAGTGCCCTTGGTGTCGTCTCAAACATCAGGAATATTCCATATTGTGTGAATGCAGCGTCATTTTAGAGACTCAGTGATAAATGAAATTTCACTTGTTAGTAGTGTAACTGCGGCGCTGTGGCTGATCGGTTACGTGACGAGCTTTGTGTTTGAGATTTCCTTTTAATCAACAGTCATGGACTCACTAGAGAGAAATATTTGTCAAGTAAATTCTAACACTTCTACATTTAAATTGTCCCTTAAAATGTACAGAAACTCGAAGGACATGAAAGTGATTAAACCTCAGTGGTCGGGCGCAATTTGAACATTAGGCGAAACTTATACAGACATGTGCACACTTGTGCGCTTAAGTTTGTGGGGGTGCTGACACCCCCCACCCCTGTAAAGTTGTCTGCGCCGCGTGGCGCATGTGTCTCGCCCCAAGGCTTTATTTCGGTGGTGACCACCGCCGGGCGATAGATGGCGTTGTGTTCGCTTTGAGTACCACTGTTGGTAGAGTGGTAGTGCCGGCGGTGGCCCCTGGCGGAAAGCAGGCCTTGGTGGTGGGCGAGAGTTGAGCGAGCCTCTTCTGCGCGTGGCGGCTGCCGCGAACGGTTGTCTGTAGCGTGGGTCCCCGGGGCTCGGCACCGCGGGCTTCGCGCCGGGTTCCCACGTGGAAAGTCAGGCGTTGGCGACGCCGCCTTGGGTATGTGTTAGTGTGTTGGGTGTGTTAGTGTGTGTTTATCATGTTATTGTGTGTTTAGTGTGTCACTGCGTTATGTTGTTTTTATGGTAGCGTGTTAATTAAAATTGATGTAATATTCGGCGGACGATATCGTCGTCTAAATTAGTTAATAAATGTATGTATGTTGTGTGCTTTGTACCGACCGCATCTGCAGTGTCCGTTCACTCCAAGAGCGTGGCGTGGCGATGCGCTCGTTCGCCTCGCGGAGACCCCACACTGGCGCCCAACGTGGGGCTCTTGGAGTATCAGACGACAGTTTTTGCGGTTCAATACAGGGATTTTGTTAGAGCCGGAGTAGAGTAGGCCTAGGGGGGACTTCTTTGCTAGCGTCGGTGGTGTGCTTTGTTGAGAAGCGAGGAGATTGGTTTTGTAACGTCTTTGAATTTGTTGGCAGGTTGACTTTCTATTTATTTATTTTTTTGCTCGCAAGTGTTGTTATTTTTTGTTGTTGTTAGTTTCCAAAAACGTTGTTGAATTTGAACGAGAGCCATGCGGTCCGCATCCTGGGGTGAGCAAGGCCTAGAGCACGTGGTTTGTAGGCCAGGACCGAAGCGAGTGAGTACGGAAGCCTCGTGGGTGGTCCAATTTTCTGTAAATAGCTTCTTCTATATCTTTGGGCTCAGGGAGCCGGGGGTCGTTGCTGTCTGGTATTGCGGCTCGACGCCGAGGCGTCGTGACACCGCCCGGGGCGGTGGACGCCGATCGCTCGGTAAGCTGCTGTGTGCGGCGAGCGATAGGGCCACCTCACAGAGTGGACGTCTCCTCGCGGCGAGCCTCTTCTGCGCCTAGGCTGGGTGCTGGGTGGATGCCGGTTGTTGCCGAGCGACTCATGAGGCCTTAGGCTCTGCGCAGCCGCCTCTCGCACGTGGCACAACTAGGTGGATCGTGGCGTTGAGGTGCTGCGCTCTGCTTCCCTCACTTTTTTTTTCTTGTGAGCACGAGTTAGGAAAAGTGATTTTTGTTTTATTTTGATGGGCATTTCGGCCGCCACCGATGTATTAGCTAGCAGTACTGACCAACGTACCACGTGGACGAAAAGCTCGAAGCTCCCTTCCCGAGGACCTGCTCGATTGTTTTCTTTCAATTTTTTTATTGTTGTTATTGATGTATTCAGTGGGAGGGATGTCATCCACGGCCGGCTGTCCTGCACATCATCAGCGTCACTGGCCAGGAATGCGGTCGTGAGGTCGGGCGATGGAGATGCCTGGGACCTGCGCAACTGCCTGCAGTCCGGCGCCGTCGCGAGTGCTGGTCGCAACTGGAAGACGTGTCGGCGCTAGCGACAGATCGTCGCGCCGACGGCAACGTTGCTGTTGCGAGGCCGGTACTGAGGTGAAGTCTAGCCGTACAGTGCAGCAGTGTCGACCAGCGGCGGTGTCGTGGTGCGAGGACATTATGGTCGTGCGATATCATTTTTTTATTAAAGCTTGTGTAGCTAATTTTTGATTTCGGGATATGGTTTGATTTAAGGTTGGGGGAATGTGGGGGTGCTGACACCCCCCACCCCTGTAAAGTTGTCTGCGCCGCGTGGCGCATGTGTCTCGCCCCAAGGCTTTATTTCGGTGGTGACCACCGCCGGGCGATAGATGGCGTTGTGTTCGCTTTGAGTACCACTGTTGGTAGAGTGGTAGTGCCGGCGGTGGCCCCTGGCGGAAAGCAGGCCTTGGTGGTGGGCGAGAGTTGAGCGAGCCTCTTCTGCGCGTGGCGGCTGCCGCGAACGGTTGTCTGTAGCGTGGGTCCCCGGTGCTCGGCACCGCGGGCTTCGCGCCGGGTTCCCACGTGGAAAGTCAGGCGTTGGCGACGCCGCCTTGGGTATGTGTTAGTGTGTTGGGTGTGTTAGTGTGTGTTTATCATGTTATTGTGTGTTTAGTGTGTCACTGCGTTATGTTGTTTTTATGGTAGCGTGTTAATTAAAATTGATGTAACATTCGGCGGACGATATCGTCGTCTAAATTAGTTAATAAATGTATGTATGTTGTGTGCTTTGTACCGACCGCGTCTGCAGTGTCCGTTCACTCCAAGAGCGTGGCGATGTGCTCGTTCGCCTCGCGGAGACCCCACAAGTTTTAATTCGAATTAAATAATGGAAATGTCAAAATTATTTGAGACGGCGTGCATCACAGTTATGTCGTATAATTTCACGCAAAAGGTCAATTTTTTTTTCACATTAACTTCAGTGGTCTTGTGGCGTTTTCACAGACTGATGTAGGGATCGCACATTATTCACTTGAAAAAAAAAAAAGGTTTTTTACCAATCAATTGATCAAACCTTTGCTGCATCACAGTCATGCAAATAATCAATCGAAGAAAGCTGTGCACTCAATTGTTACACACACATATATATTAATATTTAAATAATATAAATAGTTTATATTTATTTGTATGTACAATATTATTATTATTATATTAATTGTTATTGGAGTAAAAAATAGGCGCGCTAAGGTGCTGTCAACCACCTATATAGCATTTATGAATAAGAGTATCAAACGTTTCACGTTCATTTATTGGAGAACTGAATAAGAAAGAATTGTATATATGTGTTCGTGGTTATTTTAGCTCATAACTCAAGAATATCAGATTTCTGTCGTTTTTTTTAAGTTTTTTTAGTATACAAGACCAGCATGTAATATTTTAACAATGGATTAGGTCACACTACAACACTGCGTAGTAGGCGCTACACATGGTCATCGCCTACAAATAAAACAAACACAATAAACTTTACTTATGAAGTGTGAATATGCAGGCTGTCCCCACGTGCGAAATCCCTTTCATTGGTAGATAGCGTTTCTCTCAGAGGTGATTATAATCTCGAACAAGCCTCGTGAACTCATTCGGCAACGTATTACAGACATATTACGAGTAGGATGTAGTTAACGCATTTTATTAGCCAACAATCGGCTCGCACCACTCACAAAAAAAAAAAAGCGCCACTGCGTACATTTGAATGCACGCCGCCGTCCGCCTATCTATATACACGGTGATGGTGCTGCCATCTGTAGCCTGGTATCGGGGCGAATATCAAAAAGGGCCAAAAAAGCAGCAATTACGTGAGTATTGGTGTTAAAGAAGCAGTGACATCAACTTGACGCATGTCGCGTTTTTTGTGTTAACACGTAGTCATCGATCCTATTGTAACGATTCGGTTCTGATAATGCAAAAGATAGACGAAAGAATATACGCAATGTTGATTAGTACAATCAGTATCTAACCAAATTGAACGCGGGTGCGAAAGCGGACAATTTCCAGCGTTGCCAACGCTGCCATGTGGTCTCCTCCTGAAGTCGCACCCCATCTGATCACGTAGCCACACGAAATACTAATGCAAGTTTCAGTCGACATTCCGTATGCTTGGTGCGCACGCGCATATAGCATATGTCTTTGCCACCCCCATTGGCGTCACCCCATCATCAGCATCAACAAGCGACGATGGAAACACCGAGGAATATCAAGTCGCAGTGATTCCAGGCGTGGCGAATCATTTTCGGTTCGATCCTCTTCTCAGCAGTGATTCTGAAATCGACGCTGGACCGAGCAGCGACGAGGCAGCTGGAGACGCACGCTTGGGCTACGCTGTCTAGTAAGCCACATGAGTGCTTTTTGCGTGTTCTTGTTCGCGATGACCATAGCTTCAAATAACTACATTCACGCCCCCGAGTCCATAAAAAGTCGACCGAAGCCCGCGGCACAACGACAACGCATGATTTAAACGAACGCACTGCACAAGCCAAGCAAAAGAAAAAAGCAATTGAAGCCGTTGCCAGGCAGAGGTGTCGCCGCCAAACGGTACCATATGTAGATGCCCCGATGACAACACTAAAATTGTCAACGGCATCGCTGCTCGTTCATCCTCACTCAGCGCTTGAGGCGTGGCCTAGAAGGTAACTGAACACGTGAAAATAGTGTCGATGTTTTATGGCCCTGAACGCGCTGTTGAGACTTCCGATGCTTTTTACGCTCTAAATAGAATTTTTACGTAACGAACTTCACTCTTCACTAAAAAAACTGCTGCATACTAAGAATTTGAAAGGACGCCAGATTTTGAGTTTGAAATTTGATGTCACTGTTTCTTTAAAGAGCATTCATGCCAGGGTCAAAAAAGCTAATTCTAAGCTAACGAACTCATGAGTCGACTCACTCAAACTAAGATGACGCCGTGAATCTGAGCGAGTTCGGGTCAGCAAAATTTTGATCAGTCTTAGTCCGAGTTAGTACTAAGAGAAAATTATATTTTGTGAGTGAGCTAGAGTGAGCTCCACAGTTTTTGCCGACCTATGCCGGCGAAGTACCACACTAGCACTCATACCACCATATGTTTCTGACTTCCCTAGTGGGTTTACTCGCTTAGAGAAGGTGGCGCTTCGTAGACTTCGAGTTGCGATTGCTGTTACGTAGCAGTGACACTCCCTCCCTTTCCCACTGGCTGCAACACTACCGCATAGCGTATGAAACCACATGTCCTGTTCATGACGCTTCGATAACTGGAGTGGACGTGACACACTTGCTCTGACTGTTGCCGAGCATAGAACAAGCATGCCTACGTCATTGCAGAGCAACCGGTCACCCGTCCCGGCCATCCTCAGGACTTACAAAGGTGGATACAAGAACCATTTCACCGATACTTGTTAAAACTTTATGCACGAGTTCAGCTTGTTTGTTTATGTGTGACACGCCTCTCTTGTTATTATGTATACTTTTCTTGCACCAAAGGCCACTCTTTCGAATAAAAAAGAAATAAACTAGTGTTAGCACCGCATTCCATGCACACTAAGGAATACAGCTCTTGGTTAAACACAACACAAGCTAATTTTTTGTTAAACACTTGATGTTTGACTTATCATAAATTTGTGAGCTGGGTTTTCCGGCTACAGGAAGGGGGAAGTATAAAAAATAAAAACAGTAAAACCCACAATTGAATGCACGTAATGACGTCAATTCATTTGGAGTAGCATGCATGAAAGACGTTGGGAATGCATCATAATCTAAAGGGGTTTCCCGATGCACCTCGCTAGCGCAGTTTTTTCTGCACCCAGCATGCTCTGCTTGTCCTCCTCTTGACTCTTGTTCAATGGCAGTGACTACACTCCACGTAGCATTGCCAGGGCCAGCTATGTTAGACGTCGAACACGTAAATATTCAGGATTCAAATAAGTGTATCTTACAACTCGGTGTATGCGTAGTCGTATCTTTTTTCTTTCAACGATCACTACGTGAACATTCATTCTCGAATCTTTCCTTATATATATATATATATATATATATATATATATATATATATATATATATATATATATATATATATATATATATATATATATATATATATATATATATATATATATATATATATATATATATGTATATATATATATATGTATATATATATATATATATATATATATATATATATATATATATATATATATATATATATATATATATATATATATATAAACTGAAGGAAGTGGCCATCACTGATATATGATGGCCACTTCCTTCAGTTTCAAAGCCGCTATATATATTGCAGGGAGGGATGCACATGCGCACCTAAAGAGCAAGTCCGCGCTCCAAGAAAGCCATCGATGCCAATAAACTCTGCGCCTATCAGATCTATCAGATAAGAAATAACCCTGGGAACTATACAGAAGATGGCAACCAACAGCTTCGAAGCACGATTCTCCTAGCCCCTACGTCTCTTTTCTAACGAACACTCTTCTACGGCAACTACGCGTCTTCGGCATGCAAGTAGTACAAGCGACGTAACTTACAAGCCTTGCACCACAGTCGCCATTCGAGCGCTCTTTAAAAACCGCGTTCACCAAGCATGACCGTCGAAGTTTCCTTGAGAGCGCTCGATCCCTCATCGGTCTCAATGACTCGGCCACATGGTCAGAAGAAAGTAGTTCTCGTCTCGTAGCGCCACGTCTTTTCGAAACTATATGCGCACGGCACCTGCGAGCTTCTTTTATAGCATACTTGCTTACCTAATGTCAAGTCACAAAGCCTTAATGTGCACCATCCTGCGCGGGAAAAAAAATGTTCTGCACCAGGCAGGAAGCCAGTGCTTCTTAATCCTCAAAAAAAGAAAACTGAAAAGTTGGTGGGTTGTGTTCTACTCAATGGTAACATTTTGTACAAATGACTATGCGACATTCAATGCTTACCGCTATTAAGTGGTTTGTAGTCAAGTGAGGGCAATTGAGAATTTAATAAAATGTAAACGTGTCACACTGCACTGCATTCATTAGAATGAAAGGGGATCAATTTAAAAGTTTTTAGCATATGCAAGCATTAATGTATATGATATGAAAACACACAAAATTCTGTGATGTTCTGATAACAATTAGTGGAAAATTTATCGTTATGCAGAAACTGTATTCCCTCCTTCACGCTCCACTCCCTTTGTAATTGAGCTGCTCTATCCAGAAACGCACTTCTCGCAGTTCAGCCATACACATCCTGTCAAAACTGCAGTATAGCACTCTGTTTATCTGTTACACGAGCGTGTCTAAAAAGGCGCAACTTTCTGCGGCAGCAATCCACTGTATAGACTATGTAGGCTCTCCAACGCCAACGCATCATTTTAACTCTTAGACTTATTCCAGGTATAAGGCAGAACGACACTTTCTTCTTTTGCTGTTGTTGAGAGGGCAATAGTTGACAACTGAATGAGTAGTGATGAAGCTGTCCCTTGTCAATGGTGACTCGGTGATTCTTTGCACTCTGACACATTCATGCATATGTCTTTCCACTAGCGTTAGGCTGTATTCAGGTACTTGTAAGCACTTGATGACTTTGACTAACCAGAACCATTGAGCGGAACATGAGTACAAGTAAAAGAATATAGAATGTGCCTGTGTAACACTTCCAAACGCATCGAAAGTGACACAAGAGAGTGAATATGTAAACTTCCCTTTTTTATATAAAACACGATGAATATATAAATAGAATACGGAAGAAACCGAAGGATTGCAGAGTAACTCTGATTAGCTACCATGTACTGAGGTGAGGCAAAAGGGTAGAAAATATGAAGGCAAAACGAGGATGTGAAAATGGGAACTTCTCGTGTACGCGTGATGAGGCGCCTGACAATTTTTGTGGTAGGCCAAGAAGTTGCATTCTCTACAAAAGCACATGACGAAACTGCACTGTACATGCACATTCATTACCGAACTGAGAAGCACAATTAGATATCATGGAGTGAACACATGTACAGTGTCAATTTTTAGGAAATGGAACGCGGCGACGCGTGGCCTGCGCGCTCCGGCGGCTGCTGGCAGCGCGTTCAAGCGGGAGCGAGAGCAACAAGATTCTCTTTTCGCGTCATCTCGCGGCGAGCAAAACAACCATTCGTTGCTGGTATAGAATGGCAAGATTGCAACCCCTCCCCCTTCGAGGCGATTACCGGCTCTCGCGTGATCGCTTTGAAGGGGGAGGGGGTCTCAATCTTGCCACTGGTTCCATATCAGCAACGAATGGTTGCTTTGCTCGCCACAAGATGATGTGAAAAGAGACTGTAGTTGCTATTGCTCCCGCTTGAACGCGCTGCCAGCAGCCGCCGGAGCGCGCAGGCCACGCGTTGCCGTGTTCCCTTTCATAAAAATTGACACTGTACATGGTGCAGTACAGAGATGGCGTAGTTCTTGATCGTGGAAGCTGTGCTTTTCCCAGTTCACTTCTTCTATAGCTCGTAGTAAATTTCACATCTAGGTTTTCACTTGTCAAGGAAGAAATTAGGTAATGATCTCGTAACAATGTAGCCTAAATCTTCCTCACTGCAAGAAATCACTTTATTAAGAGGCAGAGCCATCAAAAAAAATGAATCGACTTCTTGTACATAGTAATTTATTTGCGATTTGTGTTGACAAATAATTAATTATTTTCGTAATACATTCAACACATCACTACAATATCAGTAAAGCACATATGTAAGAGCATATAATCTCGTTACTACTGTACAAAAGATGAATTCATTTCAGCATGCAGTCCATATTTTGCATCTCATAAATATGTGAAACTTCAGTGCTTTCTTTTGTTTCGGTGGTGTCTTAAAACCTAAGTTTATATTTTTATTTATGTATCTGAACACAAACACAAAGCGAAACAACGAACCCGTTTATTCAGTGTCCTCGAATAAAGGTATCCTTTTGCTCAGCCAAACTAACTTTCTTTCACGTGTGCATATAACTGGGGCGTTCATTCTACACTCGGGCTTGCTGGATTTGATATATTTTTTTAGTTTGTAGAAGGTAGCTGTTGCAGAACTGTCTGGATATTGCTTAAGACGAAAATAAAATATCTCGAAAGTAAATTTTAATGACACATCTATATTGCTAAGTTAGGAATTATTACGTGCATGTGAATATGCTATATTAAAGGCATTATTGCGTTTCTGTACCTTCTTGCCCGTTTCAGCTAATCTGAGCGTGTTTGTAGAGCAATCTCGGAAGCTAATTCAGATATCAAGACTGATTTCTAAGTGTTATTTCGCAAAGCTGCCTAAATTTTGAATTAGGACAAAGTCTGACACTCCTCTCTAGTTCTGGACAGTGAGCGCCGCAGCCGAGAGTGACCTCCCACAGGAGGATCGAGGCAGTGAAATGCGGAGTTTAATATTTGTACACGCCGTAACGCTGTCCTTTATCAGCATCGCGCATATTCTGAAACACGTTCTCCTAATTGTTAGCCTAGCGAGTTGTACTGATTCATGACTGAAATAGCCCGAAACAGATCTCGTGTGCTGTATGGTCGAGCTGTTGCAATCATGACCTTCTCAAACCCATGAACTTTGCTTTCCTTGCGAGGATGAAATGGCCGCTGGCCTGATTTGAACTCGATTGCCATGTTCTCGCGAGGAACTCGCTTGCCGTGACAGCGGGCTTTCTTAGGTCTTATTTTATAGAACAGTGTCAGTGAGATTCGACGCTAAAGATGCAAGTGGAGAACGTGCTTACATCAACAAAATAAAAATAATTTTCTCTTATGATACATTAAAATACAAGTGCACTGCAGCTGCTTCAAGTCCCAGGCATATTCAACAAAAGCAACGAGAATTTGCGCCTCGTGCCTGAACAACAAATGGAACGCAAGCCTCTTAAGCTTTCATTGAAGGCTACCAGTACCCGAAAAGCGCATTATTTATGACCCCCAAGGCACGGCAAGCGCAGCAGTGCAACCCCTGAGATGAGTGATGAGCAAGGGTATGCATAACCCTCATGCACACATATGGCTCGTAATTTCAGGCTGGTCCCTGTCAGCGCCACAAGTTACTACAAGCCACATAGCTCCGCGCTGGCTCGTGTTTTGTATAGTCTCTGCCGAGAGTTCTTTGGCGGTCTATCCAGGACATTCACATCGTACTAGACCCGCGACGGAGTATCATCCCAGAGCACTCTAGTAGTACAGTTCTACGGATGATCAAGCTGGCCATCGTAGCACACCAACGTTCTTGACCTCACAGCGAACTTCTCAGTTGACGCCACTGACACTTTCTTGCAAGCAATCGACCACTCTGGACGCACAAAATAAAATACCACACGCATTATACAAGTGTTCTGGCCGGAAGCACTGAGCTGTGTCTTCTCGTGAGTGAAGCTGCCGCCCGCTGACATGACAATGCAGACACCACAGTCCAAGTATCGAGATTCACTTAAAAGCGTGATGAACACAGGGAACGTAATCGGGAGGACTCCAAAGCGAGCGCCGATTTTCGCCACCATTGCTTTCATCTGCGTTTTCCCTCTTTGTTGCCAACGGCGCACGTGCTTGGATGACCAGTGTGCCACCCTGCCGGCTTCAAATGACGCAGTTAAAGTTTTTCCCCGGAGAGGTTTGTGATGTTGTAGTACGAGTGGTCAGGGAAGCGGTCCAGTTCAATGTAGTCGTTCTCACTCACAAGAAGCTTGTCAAGGAGGCAAGTAAGTTCGCTGAACGACGGTCGTTCGTTGGGATCCGGGTCCCAGCAGTAGTACATTATGTTGTACATTTCTCGCTTGCAGTGCTCAGGCTTCTCAAGGCGGTAGCCGTCGCGGACGCGTCGCATCACCTCGGCAGCAGCCAGTCCAGGGTATGGTGTGGAGCCTTGAAAAGAAAGGGCAAAGCGTAGAAGTCTTTTAGCACACTGCATCGGTAAAATGTTCGCGTCGCCTGACAGAGCGAATTCAGGAAATAACTTACCGAGTGTGACAATCTCCCACATGAGTATTCCGAAAGACCAAACGTCAGTCTTCGTCGTGAAGATATTGTCGTAAAGCGATTCCGGTGCCATCCACCGAATAGGCAAGCGCCCCTGAAACAGTACAAGTTTTCTATTGCACAAAGAAGTTCGCATGTATACGAAATTGGAAAAAAAATAATACGTCTGGTGAATCGCGCACCATGTGGCAAGGGAGTGCTGTGAAATCCTACTAACAGAAAAAGTGCCCTTACCTCCGATTTCCTTTCGTAAACATGGCTGGTGATGACGTCTCTAGCAAATCCAAAATCTGCTACTTTGCAAGTTTTGTTTTCTCCGACAAGAATATTTCTCGCAGCCAGGTCTCTGTGTATAATCTAAATAAAATAACAAACAGGAACCATGTCACTAAAATACAAAGATACTGCGAGGAGAAAGCGATTATAAATACCATTGTGACATGATTCAAGCACATAACATTATGTCTGTATTTATTCTGCTTTTATTGTGTGTACATTTCACCAAATTAGAAAGCTTTAATTAGGTGAACTGGCGGATTTCCTCGTATTTCACAGTCTCCATAGAGTATATCTGTTTACACAAACATCGTGAGAGTATTGTAAACTTATTAAATTATTTTTTAGTTGATGACACTGACCTTTCCTATTAAAGAAAAAAAATTAAAAAGAGAATAATAACTATCAGTAATAGTTTTAAGAGTCTGGGGCTGAAACTTTTTGAGATGAGACATACCCATTAGTTAAGAAGCAAGTACGTCATATGGTATATATTGTGACGGCAATGTTCTCTATATATTTGATTGAAACTTGACAAAAAAAATAAGAAAAAAATAGTTTACCCACTGTTCACTCACCCGTCCAAGCAATCAGATAAATCGAATAGTAGCTGCACTTTCTCGAGCAGCATTCTTACCCCTTTGGATGAAAGGTATTCCATGCCCTTGGCCACTTGGTATGCAAAGGATGTCAGATCTCGTGATGTTAGGTGCTTACTACTGCCATGCAGGTTTCCATACGACCTTTCAACTCTGCTCTCGCGAAGGTACGTTTGCAGTTTGCCAAAGGGCACAAACTCCATGATGACAAATAAAGGGTCTGGAACAGTGGAATTAGGCAATGAGAACAGGTCATATGTGCCTTTTTGTTGGTACAAGAAACAGCAATATAAGTTTTAGGAGCTCAATTTGTATATAATGCTGTTTACACGTCGTTTTGATTATATGTTCATGTGGAAGGGTGTCCGTTTGTCTCATCTGGAATTTATTCATACATGCCCTCCACGTAACGTTCGACGAACTTCTCTGCCTTATTTACACCAGCTGAGCATAGGCGTTTTAAAATATATCTCATAGAATGCTGGGCTCCGCAAGACCGTTGGTCTGGTCCTACGATTCAACCAACCTATTTTTTTTCTTTTAATTCCCTCCTCCTCTCTCCCAGTGTAGGGCAGCCAGTGGGATACTTTTCTGATTCACCTCCCTATCTTCTGCCTCTCTGTTCCCTCCTTTCTTTTAGTCAATCGACAGTAACAGTGATCACTGATCAGTTACAAATGCTGGCAACATTTATCTTCTGTTTTTCTAGGTGCCTTAAGAGAATATGAACGCCAAATTAAGCTTCCCGTCTTATCAGGCATCTTGTCGAAAGTGGGAACCTTTGTAGAAAAAGAAAAACAGGCGTCCCCGCACTAAATATATGGTCGCCATGAACACACGAGGGCATATAAAGACTGTAAACATCACAACAGAGAATAATATCAAATATAAAGAATGTTCCATTTTCTTGACTTTATAATTGTTCAGCAGTACGTGTACTATAAAAGGTTCAGTTGTGAAAGACAGCGGACTAAATTTTTCTACATGTCTATCAATAGAATGTTATTGTTGCATTAAAGCATCTAAAAGGCTGTTGAAGACTGAATTTCGATGGTGCTCAGCAGACAAACGGCATTTAGCAAGGGATGCAAGTCACGTGAAATAATTTCTCAGAAGGCTGTGTGAGACATACATACCTCGATCAGTGCAGCTTCCTAGCAAGGTAACGACATTGGGATGAGGGTTAATTAGTTTCATCACGCCAAGTTCACTGAGAAGCTCCTTCTTTTCCTTTTCAGTGGCGTTTTCTGCAAACACACAGGTACAGGGAAATGTTATATAGCCATTCTGCAAGGAAAATGCAGGGGATAGAAATACTGAATAATTTGCCTATGCACACAATTTATTGATTATGTAAGGCTATACCGAAGCTTTCCATGCTCTGGAATACGTGTTGTTCATGCAAGAAAGATAGATATAATCACTGAAACACGGATACTTGCACGAATCAACCAGCGTGGTCCAGGAAAGCGCCGGCATTCAGTAAATATTTCGACAAGGGGTCTTCTTTCGGCCAGGGCGAAACTAAGTAGCCTTTTCAAAGCGATGGATTGATTGAGTTGATTGATTTGTGGGGTTTAACATCCCAAAACCACCATATGATTATGAGAGACGCCGTAGTGGAGGGCTCCGAAAATTTCGACCACCTGGGGTTTCTTAACGTGCACCCAAATCTGAGTACACGGGCCTACAACATTTCCGCCTCCATCGGAAATGCAGCTGCCTTCAAAGCGATGGACAGGTCTTCTTTGTTACCCTACTGCAGCGATCAACGTTTGCAATGTAGTTTTTTTATCTGAATGTTCCTCTTTCGTTTTGACATTACTGCACGGTGCGTTCCAAGAAGAAACACTGAGAAAGCATGTCCTACTCCAGCAGAGCTCGGCTGTTAACAATCAAATAAGTCATTGCATCTTTTTTATTGCGCACTCGATAATGTTTCAATAATTTTGCGATAAAAATGATGGATTCTAGCTTCGCCTGCTATCGCACAATGAAGTGTTTCTGCAGTAGTACGAACACCAAAGGTTCCGGAGGACTGAAACAAAAAGAACTGGGAAAAGTGAATGACATTTACCTTTTAGCGTCTTCACTGCAACGATGACTGGTTCTTCAGATCCCGTGATATTCATGGCTTCACATTTCCAGACTTGTCCAAAGCAGCCCTCGCCGAGGATACCAATAAACCGTAGATGGTGCCTTGGAAATTCCCACTTGCTGTGCTCTGACAACTGCAAAGAAAGAGGAACAGTGGTTTTGAAAATAGAACTGGTGTAATTCTATTATGAGTGATAACTAATGTCTCTATTAGCTTTCTGAATTCTTATAAATCTGCTAAATTTAGAATACGTTTTACCTTTCCATTTTTAAGCTTCAGCTACTATAAAAAGGAATAAAAAAACTAAAAAAATTGGCAAACAAAGCACAATAATTATAGTACCAAGAAACTTTAGTAAAGCAACTGTTTTTGTTTTTTACCATGAAAATTTTAATATATTGATGCAGGGCTAACCATGTCGAGCATATCAAGCTATACAGAAACTCAATCAACAAACAAATTAACACTTTGCGTTCATCACCTGACACATTATGCAGAAAAAAAAACCGGAGAGATCGATATTGCGAATGCAAGGTATGGCGATATACTTGTAAAACGAAAATGGGTAGTTATATTGTTTGGTGTTCACCCTTTTAATAAATATTTATTACGTATTAGAACAGGCTTGTCACTTTGCATGTAAAAGTGTACAGGACCAATATTCACGATGAGTGAGAACGATTTACAAGGTTTGGTCATTGCTCAGTTTACAAAGACTATAACAAGCATTTCCCAAAAACTGCCCGCACCAGCGATAATTACAAGTGCAACCGTAGCATCAAGATCCCCAAAATATTTGTTTATGAAGGGTAGTTTAATTATGTGTCCAGTGCTAGCCACCTGTAAAAAATGGCGACAAAATTTACATCACTGGTGCGTAGTTGTGTCACTAGGGTTGATGCAAGGTAACATGGACAGCCTAAGATTCTTCTGTTCTCTGAATTAACAATTCCCCTCAACCTTTTCCTGAAAGCCATAACTTAAACCATCTCGTACACATAGTTGAACTGTACCCCTCACCGATCAAATTGGTACATTTGACCCTCTGCGAGGTGTCACAAGTTTCGTCCAACCCGTACGTTTTTTTTTTCATATACTCGAACTAATTATTTAATTCTGAAATTAAAGAGCGCAGCGGCTTTCCTTGAATAATTGATCCTTTTGAAGTCAACATTGCCAACGACACCTGATATCTGCAGGTTTGCATTACTTTGTAAAGGTATGCCTTTCCTTGTTTTGTGGTTGATTTCCCCAAAGAAAAAAAAGAAAGAATTTACTTACGGAGCTCAAGAAGTCCGGTTCGTATCTGTTAGAGAGAGCCCTCCGAGCTCTGGGATTGTAGAGTGTAGCGGGGGAAAGGTCGAAGTTGTGCGAAAAGTTGCTATCGAGCCTGTCGCTGGACTTTTTCTGAAGAAAGATACAACGTGAAAGAGCAAAGAATAATTTCATGTTAGTATGAATGAGTGAAACGTCTACTCATGGCACTCAAGAAAAGCAAAAGAGAACTGTACAGGTGCAAATGCTCTGCTTTACGTGTTAAGCAACTAATGCAACAGCCCATGGACCATCGTTCCTAGTTAAAGCAAATAATGGTGAAACCGCATATTGAACATATAGTCCTCAGCAGCGATGCTCATAGTTATCTAATCTTATCAGTCGCTCGTACTCAAATACACTACTTTCACATTAAATAGACAGACATTATTCTACTCATTATATAAAAAAGAGTAAGCATAATAATTTTATCAATGATGATAATATGTGTTTATTAATGATGCAAGAGCGAATGATGTCGTTAAATGCGCCGGGTCTCGTAATCCGTGTTTCATATTTCATGCAGAGCAGCAGGCTAGGGCACACTAGGTCTAGCCGACCTCTCTGCCTTCAAATAAATTTTTTCTCTCTTGTTTCAGATTTGAGCCTAACTATACTGCAGGGAATATGTTAGAATGCTGCAAAATGAATGACAAGATTTTCAGCGATGCTGAGCGCATGACATGACTCACGGGCTTCAGTTTATCATCCCTGTGGCACCGACGATGCATGAGCCAGAAGAAGAGAGCCACGAGTGGTGCAAAGCCCACCACGGCCACAATGGGCAGCACCGTCGACGTCATGTCAATGCCGCCCGAAGTTCCCTGTGAGCCACCATGAGGGCCCCCTTTCTCTTCTGTGTCTGTTGGATCCTCCACTCCAGCGTCTGGTCGTACCTGTAAGCCCCATTATGATCTAGACGCTGCAAACACCCTTCACGACAATTTAATAAGTCAAAAAGATACACCATGCATATGTAGCTAGAGTAACTTGCAGGCAGCGTTGCGAAGGCGAAGTTGAAAAAAGTGATTTTTTTCCTGCGGAAGAAGACGCCGCAAGTAGCTGCTATAGCTAAGGCGAGCTAAAAGGCCAAGTGCAAAGTTAGCAAGTAACAGACGCATCCGCGTGCGCTTTGGAACACAGTGCACAATGTCTCGGTTGGCACAAAGCTCGGAACTAGCACTTTTGCCAAAACAACGTTAATGCGTAGCCCACGGCTTCTACCTGCAATCTAATCAAAGCAAATTTCCTGCTTTTCACTTGCCGCACTCTTGCAGGCTCACTGATTGGCCACAAAGTATCGCAGTTTTTCTGGAATTATTTGGCTAACCCCCGTATTCTAGAACGTCCCTTTACTCAACGCTTCACCTTCACTTGAGAAAGCCGATGGGAGCGCCACCTCTAGACACGGCAAGTCTTTGCATATCAGCGATAATCTGCTGCGATTCTTGAGTAGCGCAGCGTCATCTTCAGTCGAGCGGTGGCGCAGTGCTCAACTCTGTCAAGTGAAGGCTGAAAGTCGAGTCGAGGAGCGTTTGTGAATACGAGGGTAAGCTTAGTGCACGTTTGCTCCTGTCGCCACAAGTGGCGTGGTCGCGAAGAAGAAAAGGCGGTGGCAGCGCACCTGGCCCGTTCCCGTGGGTCCGGCCGGAGGTCTGGGAGGCTGAGGCGGCGGGGGCTCCTTGGAGGGACGTTTCCTGCCGGGGCCCAGCGAGGGCGGAGGGGCGGGAGGGGCAAAGTTGCCGGAGGGGGACCCACCTGGGCCCCCTCCCGGAAAGGGCCGCGGTGGAGGCTCAAGCAGGTCACTCCCATCGAGCCCACTGCTCGGCTTCACCACCTTCACGTACACTTCAATCTTGGCCTGCACGTGGCGTCAGGGGCAAGAAGTGAAGAGACGCGCGGACATATACTCAAGAACATCTCCGCTACATGTTTCTTCTACCTACAGTCTACTTACTGACATTGCAAACGTAAAGACCCTTCGGTATCAGTGGTTATGAGACATTACCGCTTTATAGTTGAAACAAAATATATTATTGATATTCCTATGCAAAAGATTCAAGAGGTACAAACATTCACTGCCTGGACCCTAGGAATCAGTTTAAGGAGTTATCGAAACTTCAGAAGAGAGCGAGTAAAGAACGGAAGGAACGTGTGGGAGGCCGAGCAAGTCTTGAAAAGTTGCCTTGCCCTTTAGAAGGGTGCGGGGTCCGTGAAAAAATAATAAAAGAAATGTGTTTAAATAAATTGCACGCGGCACATTTATAGATGACAATGTTCCAATTGCTTTTTCCATCTACATATACCGTATGTTTCCAGATAGCACTTGGACTCGAACACACCCGTCCCGCCTTTGCACCTAAGCATCTAATGTGTACCGTTGCTAAGTTAGAAGAAGTGGTTTCGAGTCCACGCCCCGGAGGCTGCACTTCGAGGCGGATAAGTGCAAAAGCACCTGTATACTTAGAGTTCAGTGCACATTAAAGAGCCTTAGATGGTCAAAGTTAATCCTAAGTCCCCGACTATATAAGATGTGCTTCATAATTATATAATGGTATTGGCACGTAAGACCCAAGAATATATAGGCTTGAGCACCATAACTATAGTATTGTGGACATTTTTCTGCTACCCCATCAAATAACGACATTTTCATTACAGAACGAGCATGGTCGTGCACAAGTTTTCATATTGGCTCCTGAGGTTCCCATATAAATCTAGAAATAGTTCTAAATACAAAAACTTTTAGGTGACTAAATGAAAAAAAACGGCTCGTTACATTGTTATCTCTCAATTTAACAATAATTTATTATACTTTAAATAAAACTTTCACATTAAAAGCCAAGCCTTTTATTTTGCGTACTGTGTCTATTACCAAAAGTTAAAAGCACTTCAAAAGTGATTTGTTTGTACTGCCTGCGCTTTTTTGCTCTGATGGGAGGGGGGGGGGGGGACTATTTGTAGTACGTACCACACATGCGTGCATATTAACACTAGCACGTGACATTCCCATGGTCTACATCATTTTTAATGAGGAGTGGTTCAACACAGATTAGAGTTTTCTTCGTACAAGATAGATCCGATAAGACGCTTCAATTTCGGTTCATTTCACTACAATTTATAGTGTAGAGTGAGTAAGCAAATCTCACACTTACCGTTTGATGACCATCGTAGGCCGTGATAAAGAGGTAGTAATCAGAGCCGGCCTGGAATAAAGAGAAGAAGGTTGTACTTTTCATACCATAAAACGTACGTGTACTACAGGCACCCTACGAGCACTTTTTTTATATTGATAAAGCAGGGATGGGCGATAAGTGCGCGTGGCTAAAGGTGTGGGTCAACAGCACCAGTCAGCCGTGATTGTTTGTACATAAGGATAATTGATCCCGTCATCATGCCGCTATTTAAATTTGAAATGTTATTACTGGTTAAATCCTCCATATTGAAGCTATTAAAAGTAATTATTTCCTGTCCAAAGATATGGTCAAAAGCCACCAGCCACCACAAGCCAGCCATGTACCACGCCAATGTTTCTCGAGTATAGTCTAGGTGGTTTCTGCCATGAAGAACGCAGGAAATCTTTACATTGCGCATACGTAAAGTCAACAATGCATGACACGGGTGTTCCCTTCAATGTTTCTGACGAAATCAATACGCAGGATCTTTAGTACGTTGGCGCAAATAAAACGGGTACATTGTATAAGGAAGTAGGTTCCCAGCACTTAGAAGCAAGATTGTAAATATAAATGTACGTTATTAATAGTTGTGACTTTCAGTACTGGCTTCGGTAAGCTGACTATATTAGGGATTTATGAACACTGAGAGAGAATTGAGTACCACAATGCCACAATTGCTTGAGTGTGCTTTATTGCCACCGGGCTTGTCCTTCGTGAAACTGCGAAATTTAACATGAGTCGAGGGAAAACATTTGCTTGTTTCCATGCGCACTGAAATACGCTAATCACGCCGACGTCAGCACGCAAAGGCCTCGTTTTCAGTGAAGCATGTCTCAGCACAAATAGCAGATGCCCGCGGCCTGATAGAGAAATTTCAGCGTCTTTGCAGGAGGCGCTCGAAGCACGATTTTGCCATTAAGTCCGCCTTAAATCTGGCACAATAGATCACGATCTAACCATTGCCTTTCAAAAGAGACTCAAAGTGGACCTCTGCGCAAACAGAAACGCGTTCAGCAAACCAAAATGCGCGATTTTCGTCCGACGGCCGTTCATTCCGGACACATTGCTTTCGCTTTCGTCTGGCGCACGATGCACTGCTGGCACGCTTCCGAAAGGGGAAAGCTGGTGGGAGCGTGAGCGACGCATCGGTCTTTCTGCACCCTCGCATTTACTAGAATACTTTGGCAGGCACGATTTGGCCAAGGCTGCATTGTTTGCCCTCACTCGCGGCCACGACCGAAAGCATCCTCCCATGGCCGTATGGGCCTCGAAGCCTCCATCACGTGAGGTGCAGCAACCACCATCATTGACACCTTGGACGGCAGGACAGTGTCCCCAATGCGGGGACGCCGTTCGAAATCTCCGCCAGGGACACTGCGGAGCCCACAAGGGCGCTCGCCGGGCCCTGTAATTAGGCTCTGCGCGCAGGGCACGGAGTGCGCCAGCCTCCTCCCATGACGACGCGTGGCACTCCGGGTGCGCGCAGGTCCGACGGCGCGCGCCGCCATTGTGGCGTCGTCCAAGGGGCGCCGCGCCCAAGGAACGCATGGAGGCTCTCACATCCGGAATGCCCCTCCCAGCTCCGCCTACAGGCCGCCCGTAATGAACTGCCATAACGGGCCAAGATAAAGCAGCCGTACGACCCGGGATGCGATCTGGAGCGCTCGCAAGCCCCGGGACGCCTTGATGCGCACCTCTTGCGAGTGTAGGTGTCGCGGCGGCCGGATCGTGGGCGGCCGCCGTCTGCGCCTGGGAGGCCAGGGGGGAGAGGACGGCGGGCTTACGCGGCACGTGCCGTGTGCACGGCACGCGACCGAACCTGCCTGCGGTCCCGGATGAAAGGAAGCAACTCCTAGGGGCACCTACCGAAGGGGCCACACAGTATCCGCTTCACGGGTTGCGCAAGCCAACGAAACACCTCCGCGTACAGGCTCACCAGAAACAAACAAACGATCACCTCAGCCTGCTATTGTACCGCAAAGTATAGAGAACCGCATTCACTGCCAGAATTATGTTGTTCGACACTGTAGCGAAGTGTGCTTCGCAGGGTCTCTCTCCTTTGTTAACAAGTCGAATCGAACGTGCAATTTAGTACCACACTCAAGTGTGTTTCGACAGATTGCCGTGTTCCTATTTCGCAATACCCACGCGTTATTAGTTTGCTTACAGTTACTGATCAAATTCGAGTGTAGTAACCTGTAACATTCTTTAAGCATTATTACTAACCATTTCGTGTTTTTTTGTGAGCATGTAGATAGAACTGGTAACTTATAACCTTACGTCTCTCCCATACATTACCAGAACCTGAGGATATTTGTTTTGTATCAACTATTTCAGAAATAAGTTAAAGAACTTGAACGACAATGACGGCCGCTAACACACAGTGCAAATTCGGCATGATTTTAACCAGTGTTGAGCAACAGCGTGGGCGTGCAACTGTGATATGGTGGCGTACTCATCGTGCCTTACTCCGAATCAAACAACGGTATAAGAATGCTTGTCAATATCAGCAATGCATCTTAAGTTTCCAGGCACAGCTTATGCAGTTATGTTCACAACGGAAACGGCAAGAAAACAACAAGGCTGTACTCATCAGACTCAACGTAGGCGTAACATATTGCCCTTTTCATTCGTGTAGTTCACGTGCATATGCGCAGTGTTTATTTTTCGATGAAAAGTCCGATCGTTACCATTCGTATATCCACGAATACCGAGCAGAGCAGAGAACGACTACAGCGCCTTTTGGCAGCGCGTCAAAGGGAGCTCGGTGATTAAAGGTGCGTCTGTCGGGGGACGGCGCCTGTCTCGCGTAGCCATCGAGAAGCCCCGCTTGGCGCTCCCATCTTCGTCCTCTCGAGGAAATTGCACGCTTTCGCTCAGGGGACGGCCCGGACTGGACGAAGCGGGCTGCCTATTATCTTCTTTCTCCGTCCTTCGTCTGTCGCAGGCGCGTGCACTTGCGAGCCTCATGCGCGATCTTCCCTTTCTTTTCATTACATCTTTTTTTTTGTCCTATACGAGCAGTGGATCCTGTTTTATGCTCGCTCTTCGTAGTCGCGGCACTCGCCATTAGCTCGTACGAAAGTGCGACCGCCTGGAGCAGAATGTGCACGATGGCCCGCATCTATACCGGGATACTCCTACCTCAGTCAGCAATGCTGTGGAGCTTTACGGCTTGACGTGGCAGTGTTACTTTTTTTTTTGTCCGTTGCACTGTTATTTCGTGAGCAAGCATTGAGAAATGCACCCGGACGCAAATTTTCTTTCATAACAACACCCCACGATTATGCAATCTCGAACGATGAACCTTGCGTGACAATTGAACGTCACTCAAGGCGACGTCTCAAATCGCGACAAGCGTTCGCTGATGACGCGGTGTTTCTCACTGCGCATTCAGAAAAAGACGGTGCTATAAAAGATAGAGCACTCAGAGTGCTGCGCAGAAGCGTTTTCTTTGTAACGCTGTAGCTCTGTCTGATCGAACCTAAACCAGCGTACATATCTTTCTACCTGTCTCATAAAATTTTCTCTTTAAAGCCGATCATTGTAGCAGACTGAAGCTACAAGTTTGAGTGAAATAAGCTGCTTACGCAACTTTTCTTAGCACTTCAGCATATCGGCGCGGATGCAGGAAAAGTTTTCAGGTGTAGTACGCTTCTTTGCGTAACAATGAAGGCTCGACTAAAGGCACTATACCTCGTTCTGAGACACCATGAACGTTCGCCGCTATCACCATCCACACAACAACCCACACAACAGCTTCCTATGTGCTTTTTTATTTGATAAACTGTCTAGAAATCACGTAATGTAAACAACAACTAAGTCGAGAGGTCGATTTGTAGGGTTTAACGTCACACAGCGGCTCAGTCTACGAGAGACGCCACGGTGCAGGGCTCAAGATTATTTGGACCACCTGGTTAAAGACACTCGAAGCTTAACATGGCCAGAAATACCGAATAAAGTGGATGGGAGAACGACCGCCGCCCCAGCACTGTTCGTAGAGCGTCGAAGGCGTTATCCGAAGGTTATAGGTCCATGTTTTCGTAGCTTACTTTTCTTGAAGTTTGGTGGGAGTTTTTTGGAGTTTAATTTCTTAAAAGAAATTCGCTTTTGATCGGAGTTTATTTCTCGTAAATTTGCGATTCTCGGAAACGCGGTGTTAAATTTTACATCATAAATTGTTGCATTCTGCTGATAATCTTGCTTCTCCAACCCTTAATTTTTTTTCGCTTACTGTTTATTTACCGCATCACTAAGGATGTTGGCGTACAATACTTTGAACGCCCCAAACTGTACTTTTGGAG
The DNA here is from genome assembly GCF_043290135.1 of Rhipicephalus microplus. Lineage (NCBI taxonomy): Eukaryota > Metazoa > Arthropoda > Arachnida > Ixodida > Ixodidae > Rhipicephalus > Rhipicephalus microplus. The sequence continues at coordinate 206,179,454 of NC_134710.1, read as the reverse complement.
CGCAGGAGCTGGTTAAGCTGCTTTTAAGCTTCTTCTGCTTTCTTAATCCTTCCGTCTTGAGGGATTCTGCAAAATTAATGTGGCTGCCTCTCTAGTCTTCTTGATGAAAAATAAAAAAACTATTATTAAAAATACTCCTAAATAATTTTTTTCTTTTCCATGGCACGTTCTTTGTAGCTGTTTTGATTGAGGCAAAATTGCTGAGGCCAGTGTGCTTACATTTGGGTACACGTTAAATGTGGTCGAAATTTCCGGTGCCTTTCACTAAAGCGTCTCTCATAATCATATGGTGGTTTTGGGACGTTAAACCCGACATATCAATTATTCAATCAATCCATCAATGAATCAATCAATCAATCGATCGATCTTAGTAGCTCTATATAAGTGCACTTTTTATATTATCATAGATGTTTGTTAAATAATGTTACGTTGAACTTGCTCATATGTGTTAAGTATTGTTATCTGTAAAATGTTCACTCTTGCATATCTTAATTTTATAAATGCCATTCCTGTAAAAGTCCCCGTTGGCGTTGGCAGTATGCCTGGAATAAACACACAAGTAAATCTTGGATTAAATACCTGAACGCGAAAACATGAAAAACACCTAATGAATGTCTGGAAGGTTTGAACGCATGGGCACATACGTACACACAAGCACAAATGCTTGATACAGAACACCTGTGTTTGTTCGTAGTACAACGTTAAAGCTTGTCGTAACAGACCGAAGCGTCTATGAATCTGCTCTGCTGCGATTGTGTAGCGATTACAGTGCTCGGCGGCTGACCCAAAGTTCGTGGTTTCGATCGCGGCAGTGGTGGCCGCATTTCGATAGCGACGGAATGCCATAAAACCCGTGTACTGTGCCGTGTCAGTGCACGTTAAACAACACCATATAGTCAAAATATTTGGAGGCCTATACTACGGCGTATCTCATAATCATATCGTGGTTTCGGGATGTAAAACCGAAAAGACGAAGAGCTAGTTAGAGGTTCGGTTCCGACCGGTAGCTAGGAGTTTTCTGCCCTTTTTATTTCATGGCATTTATATCACAATCTCTACACTATACCGTTAAATGGCTACAGATAAAGTAAACTATACCTTCTTTCTGTTCATTGTTGGTTTAAACGCTTTGCTAAACTATATTTAAAATCATTCAGAAGATCTGTCATTCGTTTCGAAAATGTCACCTCGACAATAGTTGCCAGCGCATCTTCATTCCCCCTCTCTACAGGCCTTGCACGTCTGTCATGTGGCGTTTCGTCAAGAGCACGCATTCGGTACATCCATACTTCTAGCCACTACGGCAAATAAACATGCATATTTAAAATTTCCTGCCAGGTTTCTTGTCACCAGCTTTAAAACAATGTACAAAAGCGAGAAGAACAGCGTGTACCGCCGCGTGCAGTTTGATGTACTGCAAAGGGTAACGCATGTCTCTCACTCCAACACGGATCTTCATGCATTTGTCTACGTGGTACACGCATCGGCAAAAAACTACTTGAGAAACTACTACTTTCTTCACCTTTAAAAGGAGCCAGCTGATGCTCCCCGTAAACACCTCCCTGAGTGACCACGTATCATCATCATCATCATCATCATCGTCGTCGTCGTGGTCGTCTTCATCATCATCATCATCATTATCCGCCTGACTACGTCCACAGCAGGACAAAGGCCTCTCCCATGATCCGCTAGTATAGACCTATTTATATATTTGTAAGCAGCGGTAGGCGCCCTCGACATACTGAGGTTCTTGTAGCAACGTTGCGCTGCGTATAGGGTCCGCGCAGCCCAAAACTAGCCATCGCCATCAATAATCACGTGACAACTGAAAGCCCCTGCAAAGCTGCCTCCGCGGGAGCCTTCCGCGCGTGTAGAATCAGATGTTAACGAATCATTGTTTCAGGGTAAAGGTGGAAACCAATGAAAAATATGGCTTACGTAGAAAAAGCCCCTCACGTATAACCAAACAGCTGCAATTGGCGTTGTAGATACCTTTAGACGAGGTGATTACATTAAAAGCAGTCAGGAAGCAAAAGGGCCCAACGCGTATAAATAGCAGTGACAGCTAATAGTTCAATGGGTATGCGTTTTAATTTTGGAGTCAATAATAACGGTGCTGTACGAAGCACGTTCCCTCACGTGAAATGTGGATAAGCGCATTTATAAAATGAGCTAATGCCAGCGAGCAGCTTTCAGGGAGACGCTGTCATTGTGTGGCTTGCACCTGATTTTTGTAGAACAATACACCTCACTTTTGTGACGACAGAAAGATGATTTGCAAATAGGCGTTGCGTCCTGCCGCACTTCTAGGGTATATCTTAAAGAGATCAGCTTAAAGGACGATCATGCCTGGCAAATGTTAGCGTGCTCAACAAATTTATAGTTACGAGGGCTACACGTCTTCTAGAAATCGACTAAGAAATTCGTTGTGTCAGTTTGGCGTAGCTTCGAAGATCTCGGCACGTGGATCAAGCAATGGTGGGCCGAAGGAGTTATAGTGTTGAAGGCTGAAAAAAGGAAAGACAAAACTCGAAAGCGGCCAAAAATGACTGCACTCGCACTGTTCGCCACGGCGTTGGGTAGCCGGATCGAGCCTTGATCGAGACGACGAGAGGAAGAGAAAGCGCGAGGGCAACAGAGCAGCGCATACGCGGGGAAGACCATTTCCGGCTCGGCTGCGCCGCACTAACCAGTCATTTTCCATAATGGCAGATGCAGATAGGCGCCGGCATGTGCTGCCGCCGCCGCTGCCAACAGCGCGCGAATAGCTCGCACTGTCAGGACGCTCGCAAGCTGAGGGATGGAGCGAAAAGGTTACACGGGTTGTGGCCCGCATGCTGCGCCACATATAATTTGTTGTTGTTGTTTTCTGTACGTTATTCTTTTGCACTAACGCATTGCTCTCGCGCGAGGTCATCTAATTGCCAAACTGAAACGTAAGCGAACGCCTTCTTATTCTTTTCCGACACAAGTGTCACCGCGAAACAGTTATGCATTCCTCTTTCTCTCTTGCCTTGTGAGGGTGATTTGATGCAGGACTGCGGCATTGCGCATAGTAACAGCGAAACATCACTGTAGAATGATTTCATGTAAAGATGTGGTTGTGTAGTTCCTCGCGTCATTTTTATTATCATATCAAAATGTACTTTAGGAGCATTTCTTGTAGGCATTTCTTTTTATCAACTTACTAAAGTGCTGATACAATTAAGATCAGTTTATACAACGATATGCTCGGGTTAAACAGCCGTCACTAGTTCGGTTCCACGTAACATGTTTAGTGGAAAACTAGAAAATATGGCAACGTCAATACGAGCGAGTAACACCGCGCTCCTCTCACACTGCCCGAATTTTTGTTTAGTTCAGAAATGGCGACCGGGACAACGAAATTGAGAGAGCGAGAGAGAGAAACCTTATAATAAAAAACGCAGATGCCTGGAAGGAGCAGTACGTATACACAAATGCGCGCCCTGATTATTTTGCTAAAAGAAAGGCAAGAAGGTCACACTTCCTGCAGAAGCGGGCCGCTAGAAGAACAAAGGAATAACTCGGAAGATGGCGCCCAAGTTCAGGGCGAATAATAGGCAGGACGCCTGCATGCATTCAGCGCCGCAAAGTGGGACGCAGCTCTGTCGCGGCCGCAGCGCGGATCAAATGTCACGATTCGCTGACTCCGCATAAGGCCTCCTCTCGCGGGTCGAGCACGCATTCATCTCGTTCGGCAGTCCCTCCGAATCAAAACACAAGGAAGCCGCCGGACTGAAGGCTGCGTATACGCAGAGACGCATTGTTCAATGGCTGCGGCACACGCGCCCATCCGTTGCTCGCTTTGTGCATTGTGTCGAAGGAAACGCAGGTCGGTGTTCGTATGCGCTGCCAGACTGTTTGGGACACAGCGCGTTCCTTGGTTTTCGCGAAATGTGTTCTAACGTGAGCACGGCTACTAAACTAGACAGCGACCAGCACTCATTAGCACCCGTCTCCCTCCCCACCAACTAACTGCTTCGAGTTTTCAACAGTATACTATAGACGCAAAAAACAACAGCCTCTAAATATCCTCTCGGGGACTTCCGAAGCTGCAGAAGCGAGTTTTACTCGCAGGCATGCTGACATGCGAGTGCCTAAATCATGAAGCAAGACGTTCAGGCACCGCTCGTTTTAACGCGATAGCGTTAAAGAGCTCGTTTCGCAGAAATTCCAGCGTCGGTGTCAGCGTCGTTGGTTGTGAGCGAAAAATCATCTTATGCGAAACTGAAAAATTGAGAATGATGCAAATAAAATAAATAAATAATGAAAAATTCCTGGAGCACAGTGGGGCCCGAACCAGGGTTGTTTGGGTCCAGTGGGCATCGAACCCTTGTTGTTTACGAGGCAAGCGAATGTCCGACCACACAGCGACGCTTCTGCTTGTGACAACAGTAAAAAAAAAGTCCTGTGCTTTTAAAGATCAGTGACTGTAACTTTCATGCTTCACAAACACACGCGACCTGTATACATGCTTCAGAATGCAGCATTAAATATTTCAGTAATAATGCATGGTACAAGCGTCCATTGTGAACGGGGGTCAGGACTTGTGATTATCATAATGTCTTCGTGGTTTAAATTCAGTACCCAACTACAAAAGACACACACTACTTCGTCTGTGCACTTAAGGCCACGTATATAGTGGGTGCATAGCGAATTCGAAAAGGATTCATGCACTAAGTGTTTGAAGTACGCACTACGAACAGGATGTCACTGTCGCGTTAAACTCCTAAAGGCGAAGCTTTAGGGTCCCCTAATTTTTTATCTCTGCACAGTGGGTGTATCTTATATCGGGCAATCTCACAGCAACCCCATCATCGGTGAAATAAGGGCTTCGAGAGGATGAACTTGCTTTTGCGTGCTACAGGTACAGCGCATGCATGTAGCGTGCTTTGCTTGTGTGAACATGTTTTCACTGACAGCGCTGTAGCAACCTTTTAGCCTAGCTTGAATATTTTACAGAAAGAAAGACCCCTCATGCATTTATCCCGCCCCTCACCATACACAACTTACGGAGTATTTACGGCATCAAATTCAACCAGCTCGGACAAGGCAGATCCCACGATAGAACGACACGTAAACGGAAGCGCCATTTTATCACAGCTTGCCTCTGATAAGAGGTGCAAACGAAAAAAAAAAAAAACATCGTGAATCAACATACTTACAGGCAGACACAGGGTAAACGCGTGCATGTTTTTGAAAAGCACACAATAACCGTAACAGTGGGCACATTGAACTCAGCAGCCCAGGCCCTTGATCACAAAGTTGCTGGACTCGTGCTCACAAAAACAAGGCAAATGAGCCATCCACCAGATGGGTTCATTGGAGTGGACGTTAGCCCCTCACGCTTTAATAACGAAGGTGTAAGAAATGTATTGGGAAGAGGTGGAGAGGCCAACCTAAAGAGCGTGTCTCTATAGTGCATCAAACCTCAGTGAGTTGGAGGGAAATAAGGGAGATAGAGTGTAATGAAAAACACCTCGCACATACATCGCCAGCGATTGTTCATCGCAGATTCTACGATGCCTGTCTTGGAGGATTGAGTTGCGGCCAGTCGAAGAACGTTGGTAGACACATCGTTGGCTGGTAGCTTCTCGAAGAAGCAGTGCCAAAATAAAAAAAAAACGACATTTCTAAATACACGCCCTGGAACCGTCCCAGCAATAGCGCAAGCAAAATGCCAAAGAGAGTCAATTGATTTGATTTGATTGATATGTGGGGTTTAACGTCCCAAAACCACCATATGATTATGACAGACGCCGTAGTGGAGGGCTCCGGAAATTTCGACCACCTGGGGTTCTTTAACGTGCACCCAAATCTGAGCACACGGGCCTACACCATTTCCGCCTCCATCGGAAATGCAGCCGCCGCAGCTGGGATTCGAACCCGCGACCTGCGGGTCAGCAGCCGAGTACCTTAGCCGCTAGGCTACCGCGGTGGGGCTGCGAAAGAGAGTCGTAACATAGTATACGAACCACGATACCTTGTGCTGGTCAGAACTGCTTCATGGTTTCCCTTTGATAATAACCACCGCGCCACGTTGGTCTAAGGTACTCGGCGGCTGACCCGCAGGTCATGGGATTGAATTCCGGCTGCGGTGGTTGCATTTTCGATGCAGGCGAAAATGCTGTAGGCCCGTGTGCTCAGATTTGGGTGCACGTTAAAGAATCCCGTGTGGGCAAAATTTTTGGAATCCTTCCCTATGGCGTCTCTCATAATCGTATGGTTGTTTTGGGACGTAAACTTCACGTATCAAATCAAAAACCCTGTATAATAACCGTCGGGTGAGAGCGTTGCGATTTCCATAATGCTGGAAGACAGAAATCGCTGTGAATGGAAGTGCTTACCCTTAACCACAGGGCGCCTTTTCTTGACCAAACAATATCACCTAGTGACTGCAACGTTATGCTGCTCGGTACGATCACCGGTTATATTTATGGTGGCAGAATTGCAATCAGCACAGTATGAAAAAAAAATTCCGTTAATTGCGCATAAATTGTTGTTAGAAAGCCTTAGGCTATCAAACTATTGCGCATTGTTCATCTGTGTGGCATGCTCAGGATCATAATTAGTAACGTCCGCTTTCCTGCACAAAGTTCAATTCTTAAATCCTGAAAACGTGGGACAGAAACCATGGGCCGTCAAAATTGGCGGAACTTCCCTGTGTGGCACTGTTCATGATCATGCCACTCCGTGATTCACGGAAACCTGATATTGGGACACCTTTGCGGATACACTACGCCGTAGGTGATATCTAGTCTCTTGAAGACGCGGGATGCGTTGATGTAATTGAAAAGCGATCTGAATCATATCTTAATCACTCCGTGTGAACGCGTTGAAGATGAGGCCATGGTAATACGCACAGAGCAATTTTTCAAAGCTCAGGCAGGTTTATAAGAGTTGACAATAACGTAATGGCGCGCATATGCGTCGAGCGAACGCTATTCTATTGTCGCCGCTGTTATATCTAGCTGACATCGACGCCAGTGCCCTCGTTACCTTCGTCCGTTTTCCCTGTGGTATTGTCCTTTTGCTCCCCATCTACCCTTTAACCGTCTATAGCATATGAAGCGAGAGACGTCTGTGATTCAAAGTGAATAGAGTATCAAGAGGTGGTCATAAGCAAATAATGTAGCTAACTTTTCGGAATACACGCACAAGTGGTGCCCCTTTCTTGTTATTAACATTAGTAATAATACGCATCTTAAGGTGACTACAGCTACTCATCGACAAATATTATTACGTTGCAATACAGGAACAATAAGGTTGTCGTCACTCCTCAGTGTACACGAACATGCGGTTTTGGTGGCTCTTGGTGCGTCCGACCTTGTCCCATGTGAAATGTGGAATTTTTTCAATGATGCGCAAGCTTTGCCTCGCTGGAGCTCACAAGTTATATGAACGTAATGCAGGTGCGTTTGAATGCAATTGTTTCTTTCGCCAAGGCTGCATGCTGACAGTTGGAGTTGACTTTTGAAGCGCCGTCGAAGATGGTGGCAGTTCCTATCGTGAGCGTTGAAAACACCCGAGAAATCAATGATGCAAAATACCCACCTGACCAACGAGCGACCTCGTGAGGAAGACTTCTCCGGTGCGTTTGTTGATGCGAAAGTAGCTGGATCCGTCCAGAAAGACTGCGGGCTCGATACCGTACTCGATGACATCGTGGTCTTCGTCTCGTGTCCGCACCGTCATCACCCGACTTCCTGTGCAAACACACACAAAAAAACACTTTGTTGGACCCAAATTCTATACTGTTAATAGTGGCAATCAGCCAATTGACTCTCTACAGGCTGAATAAAACTATTATCTCCATAGAAAAAGTTTGTCGCAAAAATTAAAAGTTTTTTTTTCATGTTCGGTTTGCGTGCACTTAAGCAGGCACGTAGCAAGAAATTCTTTCCGAAGGAGAGGGAGCACCACCTTGATTACGGAGAGGGCATCTCCTTGAAATGGTCATATTTCGCTCTCTATGCCATGCTGAAACGTCGCAACGATACCCCAAACGTCTTTCTCCGCCGTAACGATACCCCAAACGGCACCAAGCGACACCCCAAACGGCCCAGCCTATCTGCAGCGCCCACCAATTTAGCTCAAGTTTCAGCGTTCATGATTGCGCGACTGTCAATTAAAAGCAATTATTGTGCATATCTGAGGCACCATACTAACAAGTCAATACTTTGTATGTGTGTTTTCATACTATAGAAGGCACACAAAAGTAATTCTAAGGACCGTAGCGTTTATCACGTTGCGCTGACAGGGCAACGCTATGCTCAAAAAGGCAAGTGTTTCTAACGCTTTGCTAAGACGACACGGTGGTGGCCCCTGCCCGTCACTTCGCGTTCTACTCCTTATCGCCTCCGAGACAGGCGAGGCGCGCCTCTTTCTCCACGGGTGAGCACGCCTTCCTTCGTTTTCGAAGATATCTGCCAGATGGCGCTCATGTCTAACGTGCCTCGATGCGCTCGTTCGCCTTCGCTGCACGGATCGAGACTCTCTAACGCAGCCCTTCCAGAATACAATTAACCAATTTTCTCGCGCAGAACATCAAATGAACGTTTCGTTCACTCTCTCCACACGCAAGACTATCGTCTTTCGACGACATTTGCAGTAAAACGCGCACATACGGGGCCAATTTTTTTGCAGTCAACATACGCTTCTTACGTCACCAGTAATTATTGCCATACGAAAGAGCCGAAATATGCGCGGAGGCACTCCGAGCCGCACGTGGAATCAGTAGGGCACAAAGCGACCTCCAGTACGCGTGGGCCTTCGAGCTCGTTCGCACTGTCCTCAGTGGTGGCCGCTCCATGTGTACCGCCCACACAAAATGAGGAAATTGCTTTCCCAACCATACTTGCGAAAGCTACGTGGTGCAGGTGCGTGGAGGTCGCACTATACACGAAATGACCGGCGTTTACAGCACGTGGTCAGGAAAGCTGTGTACATCTCCAGTGAAGTTGCATAGCAGTAAAAAAAAATGACATTCTTATGCGCGTCTTCTGCACGTTGGTGTGGAGGAATCGTTTTTTTATTAATTATATCCTACGATGACGACATTAGACATAAGAATAACCATGTGTACAAAGTGAGGCATGTTCTAAGCATAAGATGAAGTGACATACGATAGTGGTCACCATGCGGGCAACCTAAACGGTATAACAACGTAACACCATGCTTTAAGCATCAGCGTTTCGGCTGCAAGTAGCATCCCGGTGTTGAAATTGACGTGGTATCACCGCTAGTGGCTGCTTTCAAACAGAACTTGATTGCTTCAAGCAATCACAAAATATAGTATCGAGTTTGTGAACAGCGTAGAGTGTTTTTTTTCTTCTAATTTTCACCGCAAGCGATGAGAAAACGTGGCGTGAAAACAGCCGCCGTTGACAAATACGCTACGCATGCTGTATTGCAATGAAAGTTTCCAGGTTTATCTTAAGTTTGGCCGTGAACGTGGAACCTCGGTTGTGAGTAGAACACTTGCGCTGCCGAGAAGACGATAACAAACCTAAGAATTTTTCCCCTTGCCTCCGTTCGTCTCTGTCTTATGAGTCTGAATCCTTGTCACTGTGTTTTTTACTAACCATGTTTGTTCGTTTATTATGTTTGTTTGCATACGTTGCATACGACAGTGACTGGCAGTATTGACTCCCCGCTTTTGTACATTGCCTTATACTCAAATGAGTACATGCATATAAAGTGGTTCATCAAGAACAAAAACGTTAGTTGTAACCTGGTGCTGTATTATGCCCAATCATTTCTAGTATCTAGAAAGTCTATCCTTTAGGGCAAACATTTCGGAAAAGAAAACGAGGTGCTGTATAGGATACAGCCGCAGTAACTGCAGTCTCACCAGACGCGAACGACCCAATTCTGGCGATGTCAGAGGCTAACTAAATTGCGAACTCGGCTTGCTGACCCGCAGGTCGTGGGAGCGAATCGTTGCTGCGACAGCTCCATTATTGATGGAGGCTAAAATGCTGTAGACCCGTGTGCTCAGATTTGGGTGCAGGTTAAAGAAGCCCAGGTGGTCGAAATTTCCGGAGCCCTCCAATACGGCGTCTTTCATAATCATATGGTGGTTGTGGGATGGTAAACCTCACAATAAATAATTATTAATTAATCGATTCAATAAATAAATCGAACTACTGCGCTACAGTTACTGGGACAAAAAAGTTTAGAGAGGACACACGTCACGAAGTATACACGACAAGCTCAATCGTATTGATAGGGTTATAGAAACAAATTGCCACCAATGTTCTTCCCTTTCTCGCACTGCTAACGGCTAAACGTAACCACCGAAAAGCTGCATTGTGAGAACGTTGGTGTATAACAGCATTTGCAACCAAGGTAATGTATATAGTTACAATCAATGCAAATACGTCATTCCGTCTCTCTGGTGCCACATTTCCCTTCACTCAGACAAAGCTACCCCTCTTTCTTATACATTTGTTTTACAATTAAAAGTAGGTGATCATGCATGCTTTGTCTTGTTGTGACAAAACAGTCACAGCTTTGCCGCAAAGGCGAAGCAAAGAACGAGATGGCAACGATTTGTAAGGTCACGCGCAGAATGGAAACCAGATCGAAACGTGCCCCGCGTTTCTCGCGCACAAATTAAGCACAAAATGTACTCACAGGTACGGATGCACACGAATAAGCGTCTCATTTGTTAGTTCGATAAGTCTGAAAAGCGCGCGCGCTTTTCTCGAACGGAGACTGCAATGATTGCAGTGACCTTTGAGTGCCCGGTACTTATACAGCAGAATTGTTTCACGTAAAGCCCGAGGCCAGCCAAGGCGTACTATCCTCTCCTTCTCACCACAGCGAGATAAGGGCGCGTGAGGGAGCGTCGCTCCCCTTCTCTAACCCGGGCAAAGTACGCGTAGGAGATTAGAGCGGGCACCACTGCGCGATGTGGTGACGTGCGCTCATTGCGCAATCTTTGTGGTCATGCCGAAAACACAGCAGCAGTAAGTGGTAGATGTAAATAGCTTGCCGTTGGAGCGGTGAAGAATGGTCTCAGGGGTGGCTCAGTGGTTAACGCCTCGGTTTCACGACGCCGAGGTCCCACGTTCGATTCCGCGCGCCGGAGTGCTTTTTCTGGATTTGTACTTTCTTGTGTCTTCATATACATACATATGTATACATATACGGTGCATGACATCGACGCCGACGCTGGCGGCAAAATCCAGCCGAGAGTGTCCATAAAATTCCTATCGCAACAAAAATACAGAGCTGAAAAACTTTTGAACACTGACAGTCAATGCTGTAAGCGCTTACACAAGCCTTCTCGTCTGTAAGGCTGCAACTGCTTCGAAGAGAACTAGTTCACAACTTGAAACGTAGCAATGGTTCCAGGGACACCCCTTGCCCTGCTTACACAAAAAGTTGTTTTCATGCACCTTACCAATGTGTGTATGACTGATACATTTAAATGACAATGAAACAGCGGAAAATGAGATGAAGGGCGTTATTTTGTCTTGAAAGTCCGAGGAACAGTGTTTGATATGTGCGTGTTAATGTGTTTTTTTACATATGTGTGCTTGCAAGAGCATTTTCCATGCACTGCTGTTTGCATGTTTCTTCTCAAGTTGTATACTCGATCTACTCAAGTGGTACAGAGCAACCGGCGCCTTTTTTTTTGCGCAGCAACATAATTTTTCACATCACAAGAGAGAGAGAGAGAGAGATAAAGATGCAAGGAAAGGCAGGGAGGTTAGCCAGACGCACATCCGGTTTGCTACCCTGCACTGGGGAAGGGATAAAGGGGAGAAAAGAGGTTGCAGAAAGATGAGAAGGTACACACAATCACGAGCACACTCGGGGAGCACACACAGTCTACAGGCGGTCGCTCAGGTTTGTTGACTTAAGGTAAAGTAGCAGTGCTTTAGTTGCTTTCTGCGCAACTGAGGCAGATGCCCAAGGTCCTAGTATCTTCTGCACACAAAATGGTCCGGGGTCAAGTTGATTCAAAACCATCCGGAGCTGGCATCGCTGTGTGTCGTAGCAAGCGCAGCTGCACAGGACGTGTTCGATGGTCTCTTCAGCTCCGCAGTAGTCGCATGTAGGAGTGTCTGCCATACCAATGCGAAAGGAGTACACCTTTGTAAATGCAACACCCAACCAAAGGCGGCATAACAGTGTCGCATCTGAGCGGGAAAGTTGTGATGGTAGCTTTAGCTTGAGCGAAGGATCCAGTTCATAAAATTGACACCTTTGGAAGCTGGTAGACGACCAGAACGTGCGTGTGAGATCTCGAGCCAGCAGGTAAAGTTGTCTTGCTGCATCATTCCTTGATAGAGGAATCGGGACTACACGGGTTTCTTCATGGGCTGAGCGGGCTGCATCATCGGCTAATTGATTTCCGGTAATACCGATATGTCCAGGCAGCCATTGATATATAATATCATGCCCTCGTGCTAGAGCTTCATGATGGCAATGTCTTATTTCTTGTACCAGTTGGTCATGACTCCTCCTACGCATGGCAGACTGCAAACTCTGAAGCGCTGCCTTCGAATCACAGAATATGACCCATTTTCATGGACGTTCTTGAACGAGATATTGTAAAGCAGCCCTTATAGCAGCAAGCTCTGATGCCGTAGATGTAGTCATATGTGACAACTTAAACTTGATTGTCATTTCTGCAGCCGGAATTACAGCGGCACCTGATGAGCTGCTGGACGAGACGGACCCATCAGTGTATATCTGCGTTCGGTCTAAGTACAACTCATGTAATAATAGCAGTGTTGCTTGCTTCAACGCTACTCTGGAGTGACTGCTTTTCTTTTTGATTCCCGGAATTTCTAGACGTACTTGCGGCTAGTCGAGGCACCACAAAGGACATGCCGTTCTCGCAGCTGGCGTATATCCTGATAGAATGCTGTTTAGGTGCTTGGCTATGGCGTCTGAAAACGTAGCACGTGGTCTTCCGGAAGGTAGAAGGGCCAAGTGGTGGTCGGGGACACGGCTAGCATGTCGAATGTGCGCTCTGAGGCAATCCACAACTATATATGTCCTGACCGGATGGTCTTTGGCAAGCATGATTGTGGCATAAGTAGAAGCGCATCGGGGCAGTCCACAAGAATCACAAGAATTTTGAAAAAGTCTGGGGTACAACCAAACAGCTCCCGGAGAAAGCAGAGTCTCTTTAACATGGGGGAGGACTCGCTTGCTGGATTCCGTACCGACCGGTTGTGCCCTCGCGATCTCCGGCGTCCCTTCGACGACAGTGTAGCTCTGACCGACTGGACTTGCTCTACGCCATCTACTGACGCCGACAAGAGCTCTCGCAAGTGGTGCCCCGTGTTCGGACTCTTGTGACCGTGTTTCCATCTTTCCTATCTCTCCTATCCCCTCGGTTTGTTGTCGCCCTCTCTGGCTTACCACCTCACGTCTCTTCCTCTTTTCTACACCTTTACTCCTACTCTTTTAATCCCTCCTCACCCCCATTCCTTGTGAGCTACTGTTGAGGTGTCGCTCACTGAAGGAGACAGTTACGGGGCTCACTTTTCTCTTCCTTTCTCTCTCAAGAATCAACTTGTTAACATGGGTCGTACGCATGTCACGCAGCGACACATGAACGGGCTTTGACGGTATTCTTAGCTTGTTAGCGTATCCGGCGAGTTCAGTAGAGTACGGAATATGAGCCTATCAAACAGCAGAAGAATTAGCATTTAGGCAATTTGGAATTGGTTATGCATCTTTGAAATGGGCAGCACTAAAAACGAGGACTCGAGAAGGACACCCAGGAAACCGGTTCTCGTGGTTATGCAGCATGGCATCAAGCGACAACTAGTACCTGATGAAATATGGCCAGTTGGTTTGTGAACAGGCATTACAGATGGTCGAAAGTAAGGAAGCATGATCACTGTCTTTGCGCCGTTCGAGGTAACACTTTCGGACTTTTACGCAACGCTTGTATGGTCTTTCAACTTTGATTTTTACAAGGTGAAACTCCACTAGGGCTATTACCGGAGTGGACACATGGGGACCCTATGACCGTCGAAAATCTCGTAATTGCAATGCGTGAATATTTTCAGGTAAATTACAAAGCTAAAGTTCCAAGACAAAAAACTGTGCGCAGATGTATGTCGCATGTGGAAATGTTAAAGGGAAATGTTTGGAGGATTCGTTTGACACTTCGCAAGTTAAGACGTCTGAGGCATAGCTGGAATATGTTACCATCCCAGCATTGATACGGCTTACGAAACGTGTTGATGCCGAGGGGGAAGCGAAACACTGAATTCCTTGGGCGTCATTGAGATTTACCGCACATGTGCTTTCAGACTGAAGCTGATCATCGGCTTTCACTTCTCGGTTCCTCCGCTTTAATAAGGTTTCACCACGTACCATGTACAAGGTAGCTATGGAATCAAAATATCAGGCTGATTCTTTAAAAAAACAAAATCGAAAAGCAGTTCACTTTAGATACGAAGCAGCTCTATGGCTATCCTGTGTAACGCTGTCCATACGTGTCGCCATGCCAACGCGCCGCACCACCCTCCCCTCACTGCAGGTGTTGGGGTGGTGCCAACTATACTCTGTTTCAGAACTTATCTTCAGCACTGCGGAGCCTACAGAGTACCTAAGTCAATAGGAAAGGCACTTAGCCCCTCCACATGTTCATCCGCGCCGTGTCATCTCCTCACCGTATCATTATGAGAGACGCTGTAGTGGAGGGCTCTGAAAATTTCGACCACCTGGTGTTCTTTGACGTGAACCCAAATCTGAGTGCACGGGCCTACAACATTTCCGCCTTCATTGTAAATGCAGCCGCTGCAGCCAGGGTTCGATCCCGTGACCTGCGGGTCAGCAACCGAGAACCTTAGCCACTAGACCACCGAGGTGGGGCTGACAGGCTGGTCCTTCGAGGCAAGCTCGTGTGTCGAGCAGTGACGTAAATGCGCGCCGGGCACGCATGTGTCGCACATGCGAGCATGCCGCACGCAGGCGGTGAATCACAGCACGTGAACACAAACTGCAGAAGCACAGGCTACATTGACATGTTCGGCGCCTTACTTGTTTTCAAACATGCAATCGCTATCACGCTCACCTACCAACTTGTTGCGGCATGCATTGCATGCACATGCGTGCGTAGGGCTCCCCTTACTGGGGAGGAGGAGGGGGGCGAAGGTTTGTCGCAGTGCTCTTCATCCTCCCTATCGGTCACTTTGCAACCCTCTTCTCCGGCGACATAGGGTGGGGGGAGCGTGCCCCCCTCCTCCGTGCGCACGCCTATACGATTGCAAAAACGGCTTCATCGGCGCTGCAGATCGGAAATTTCAATAAACAGTATCATGGCGTTTTCCACGTTAGTATTCACTGTTAGTATTCACTGCACTTATACCTGTAGGGTTTCCGATAATGAAAACATGTACAATAAAAATTGGTCGTCACTCCCTTTAAACGCATATTTCTTGTGCTTCAGCAGGCTCACCATCTCTCTTGCAGCACAGCGCAATAAAATAATAGATTATACAGCGTGTAACAAAATCTCACTTGTATTGTTCAGCCACTTCAAACACTGCGCTGAAATAATGTCAAGTAACAATGCTATCACTATGTCTGGTCCGGTACAACTGATTTCAATACTTTTCGCAATACTGGTTTCTAGGGTGAAGGTGGGCTCGATTAAAAATGAAATGTACATATGCTAGGTAAACAAAGCTTATGTGCTCTGGAGTACTCAAGCATGGCGCCACAGATACGCTCCGGTTATTAACGAGTGACTTGGAGCATGTCCAAAGGAGGGCCGTCAACGCCCGATGTGTAAACGACTACGCGGTGCTCAAGGCGTACGTAACGCAAACCAAGCTCAAATTTTGTTTATCATCATCTTGCTTGACGCTTAGTGCACATCTTTCCGTCTCTGTTGAGTGTTGCGCAGTTGATTAAACTAATAGCATTATCGATGCTGCGGCAGCTCTTTCTAAACCCTGACATTTGTGGAGGGTATTCATTGTTGTTCGTGAGCAACCACTCCTGGTGCGTCCGCTACAGGCAATATCACTATCGGTGTATTACTCATCAAGGGACCGTTCGCTTACGTGACTCACGAGTCCGCCTTATGTGCCCTCAAGTCTGTTGGAGCAGGAGGTTATATGTACCGCTGGGTCTCGGGCTACCTCACAATCACGGACGCTCCATGTTCGTCATACGCGAGCATATTCATCTTGTTATCAAACAAAGCTAAGGGCTGCTCTGTTAATGCCCTGCTGCGAATGTATATGACTCTTGCGAAGGTCTTCTACGACACAGCTTTCCTGCATTACATTGCATTGCCTGAACCAGTATATATACCAGCCCTGACTGGAGCTCAAGCAAGAACCCTGAATGTGTGCTTTGATCTATCAAAAATATATTAAGCATTGAAACCATTGCCGAAAACAGACGCCTATCAGCTACCGTGCTTCTGCGGCAGCAGTTTCTTTGAACCCAGTTGCGTTATACCACCGAGTACCGGGTCATAGGCTTCCATCAGACAGCAGTCCTGTGGTGTGGAGCTTGCTCCCGCTGCATAATCAAAGCGCACCGATGGCCACGGAATTATCTTGAAAACTTCCTTAATGGTCAATAGTCACTTTCGTGCCTGGGTTCAAGAACAAGAGACGTGTACTCGGACCAGCATTAATGGATTTCACTCTACAGCGCATGGGAAACAACTACAGAGCTCGCCATCATAATTACACTGACGGCTCTGCTACGCCTACATCATCCGTCATTGGTAACTTGATTCTATCTGCCAATGTCACAATCTCTGCCACTAGCAGTCACCGCAGTTCATCTACAGCCACTGAACTGGCTGAACTGCGGGCTGCTTTAATTGCATTGTTCACCAGATAGCCGAGTCCTAGGTCATATTTACCGACGCAAGAGTGGTGCCGCTGTCTCTGAAGTCATCAAGCAGGCAGCCCCAACTCGTCATAGACATCAATTACTTATGCAACAAAGCCGGCGACCTCCATCACCGCTTCGTTCTGCAGTGGATACCTGCCCACTGCAGAATACAAGTTAACGTCTAGGCCGATGACACTGCCGAATCTGAATATGACACCTTGAAAGAAATTGTCGAGATACCCTCCTCGAGAAAAGATGCTGGGACACTCGCATCGGCACACACTTGGCGCATCCAGTGATCCCTCTGGACAGATTCCAGTCACCATGTATGAGCCTCTTCCCAAGATCGATCTATCGTGTGACTTCGATATGCCGCAAGTCCACGACAGGCACGAGGACATGCTAGCACCGCATCAAATCAAACGTCGCATACACTAACTACATTAGGAGCAAGATTGGACGGCCGGATTCACCATTGTTCGTTCCATGTAATGCCCTAGAAGACCTCAATCATGTCTTCTGTGAATGCAGGCAACACGCACCAGCCTCCAGAGAAGGCGGTTTTAAGTTTACCACAGCCCTCTAACTCAGAGTTGCGACATATTCTGGGTGCACCAACACCATGGAAAGGCAGGGTAGAGCAAAATACCTGGGAATTGCATGAATATTACAAAGTGGCGAATTGAATGTTAGGCCACACAGAACAATTCTAGATCAGTTCTAGATTTAAATCGCTAGAGATTAAGATTATGTGAGCTACAAGTGCAGGAAGGTTAGCAAACTGAAAGTACTGGTTTAAGCAGGCAGAGCGTGGGGACTCAATCAAAGCATGCATGAACTTAAAGCTTTCCTTGTGGCGACGTGTTGCTGCAGAGTGGTCAGACTTAGATTAGAAAGTTCGGGAGAGGCTGAAAAGTGTATATGGTAGCGACGGTAGATAAAACGTATAGTTTATGAATAGAGTAGCAAGAAATTCCTTCGAAGGGAAAAGAAGGTTTGAACCATATTTGATGCAAGTCCATGCGTGTGTTTACATGTGTTCGTGTACATACACACATGTTAAATTGAAAAACTTTGAAGAGGTATACCATCTTCACCCCCTGTGGCCATCAAAGATGCGAACTCGGAGCAAATCAATCTTTTACGCACATGAGCCCATATTGAAGGAGGCATCAGCAGGTTAATAATAATAAGGGGTTGGCTTTAACGCCATTATTCAACGATATGATTACTTTTATGAGAGACGCCGTAGTGAAGAGCTCCGGAAATTTCGACCACCTGTGCTTCCTTAACATGCACCTAAATCTCACGGGCTTCGAGCCTTTTCGCCTCCATCGAAAATGAGGCCGCCGCGGCCAAGCTTCTATACCGCAACCTGCCGGTCAGCAGTCGTACACTTTAACCCCTAGACCTGCGTGGCACGTGCATCAGCAGCTTGGTAGCATTAAAACTTGAATTCATGAGCATCACCTACAACATCGGTTGCAACTGTTTCATGACTTGTGGGTGAAAGATCGCTGTTCAAAAATTTGAAATAAGAAATTCGTTAGGTCACTTATCTCTTTCTGGAGGCACACAGAAGCAAGGAAAAGAGCTCCTGTGGAGCTATGTAGCCAGGCGATGGCTCTGCCTTCGAATACCACTATATGCGTGGTCCCAGTGAAGGGTACCCTCGACTGAATCGTCGATTGACGTCCTTCGGGGTCAGCAGGCCAGCAGTGATGCGACCGGCGGCCCTGTTCTCCTCCGCGCGCCAGATGCGTAACCGACCAAACTCGACGCGGTAAACATTAGCGGCCCCAAAGAGACGACTCAGAGCGCGGGAGGAGAACGATGGAACACCGCCCGCGTGGCAAGTGCGGCCGCCCGAAGAAAGTGGCCCCCGGCGGCTCTCTTTGTCTCGCGCCGCCATTGGAAGCGCATCGTCCGCCGGGCTACCTGAGCAGCAGCCCTAAACGGCAGCGCCGCCGTGCTCACCGGGCGGTTTCTTTCTCCCCCTGGACGCCCGGGTCGTGACCGGCTCCTACGCTACGGCATATTTGGGGCTGCCGGCGGTGCTGCCGTCCAGCGCACGCGGAAACGACCCGCTCGCGTGCACGGCGTGTACGCCAGCACGCGCCGCCAAGCAGCGCTTGAGGAACCGTGGAAGATTCGGTCATCGCGGTCTCCTGGTTGATGCTGCTGCTTGGGGGCCTTGGCCGCCGCCGTGTCCGGCAACGTGACGGGCCGCGTGACAGCCCTTGCCAAGTCGGCGCCGCATTAACGGCTCGCAAGGGGCATCTCGGCTGGCGGCACAGGACGCTGAGCCGGTGACCACTGCTTTTGGGCTTACAGTCGCGACCAGCGGTTGTGACGAAAGCGGGTCGGCTATATCTCTCTTAATACGACATTCTTTTCGCCTATACTTCGCAAGCCATCTTTTGTTTGTAGATTATAGTCCGTGTATTCGAGTTGGAGTTTTCTGAGACTATGCGCGAAATGGTCTCAGAAATGGTCTCAGCAAATGCACATTACATACTTTGGCAAATTTCCTTTAATGATACAAATTATGGATAAAGAAATGCAGGATATAGCATAAAAACATCAACACGTGACACATATCGAGGTAAACGCTCGGTAGATATCTGCCTTGTTGGGTCCAACTTCGCACGATTTGTAGAAAGTACAGAAAACCAGGAGCGCAGAGTAGTGGCTAGGCATTTCGGCCCACAGTTTCGTAGATGAGCGGCAAAAGCAGGCACAAATAAATGACTAACCATATACATGCTGTCTCAGCTGTCTTTAGACAGGTTTAAAAAATATGCTGTGACGATGCTACCATATGCACGTTGCTTAGCCAACTATATTCTAGAGTACATCCTACTATTTTTGTTATCCATCTAAACGCCTAATTGGGCATGCTTCATTCGCTAATTTTTGAAGCATCGAAGCTGGCCAAACATGCTATAGAAAAAAAAACTTGCATGCCAGTTTGCAAAACGTTCTATTACACAGTTTCTAACTTTATATCTGTTAAATAGCAGGGCACCCTGTATGTAGCGAATTATGATGCCGCACGTCTAAAAAAAAAAAAAAAGAAGTCTAGCAACGTTTAGTTACAAATTCTGTCACATACAAAATACTCTTATCTGGATCTAAAAAGCTGGTCCTACGCCTTTTTATTGCAGGAAGAATCCTTCATTGTCATATTTTGTTAAACAAAAGAGCGTCAGCGTCATGTGCATTTTGACTGTGTAATCTTTAAATGGCGTCCTCGCATATGTTCCTGTGTGGGGAGCATAAAAGTGTAGTGGGAGCTGAATCTATCGAGTATGAAGTGTTTTGCAGAAATGTGGTAGAAGCGTCGGCTACACGCTCAGGCACCTTATGTGCAAAGTGTGCAGAAGCATTATAATAGTGCCGAATAGCGTCTGTCTTAAGGCAAGTTTTATGAAGTGCTTCTCGGCTTCCACGTAGATAGCTACGTCCCACCACGGTGGTCTAGTAGACAATGTACTCGGCTGCTGACCAGCAGGTCGCAGGATCGAATCTAAGCTTCCGTGACTATATTTTCGGTGTAGGCGAAAACGTTGTAGGCGCGTGTGCTCAGATTTGGGTGCACGTTAAAGAACCCCAGGTGGTCGAAACTTCTGGAGCCCTCCACTACGGTGTCTCTCATATTCATATGGTGGTTTTGGGACGTTAAACCCCACATATCAATCAACGTGAATAGCTACATTTACAGTGTCATATTACGGTACGTACGCACTAGCGGTGTGCAAGTTTATGGCAGGTAAAACACGATCAACATCATTTCAATTTTCGCTTTCTTCATTCATGCTGTTAGGCCTTGGCCAACTTTCTTTTATTTCTTCCTTGGTCGGCAACTTCAGGTCAATGTCGATAACCACATTTTGTCATCTATGTAAGAATCAATTGCTGTCACCTGACGTTTGCCAGTCACTGTAGCGTTATTTTTGTCACAGCTTTTGTGGGGTAACTGTTTAAGCTCCACCCTGACGTGAATATTTAATTTTACAAATATTCATTCAAGATACCACGAACTGGTGACTTTTGCAAACCATGTTCTTGTTCTGTTAGGGTGACAAACCTTGTTCACTCTAACCGGTTCTCGGCGTCAAAGAACGCGTACATCGATGTTGTCGACTTCGCACAATCTGGATGGGAATTATGTATACACACTGGCTCTTGAACGCAGTTGAACATAGTTCGCTGCTTTGTGGCATTCGAAATGTAGTTAGCTTAACTATTTCCACACCTTTCTTGCCCAATATCAAAAGGAATTAATACTGATCCTTCGTTCCATCTGTTCGTCGATCTATATTTCGAAAATCACATAGGTTCCTTGCAGAGAGTGTAGAATTCTGCCTTGACGGACTTTCTTTAAGAGGTAAACTTGGACCTATAGCAAGCGAGAAAATCGAGATAGCAGTGCCTCTACAACTTTTCACACTTAACTGCTTATTCACCGCACGAACTTTCGATGAAGGCCTCACATACATAAACTTCAACTCAAATATTTGGTGTTGCGACTTTCTACAAAAGCGGATGGAAACTTTAACACATATCAATATATTGGTGATGCTTATGAAGATTTCTCGCATTATAGATTTACCAACAAACAGCCCATTGAAAAGTGAAGCATGGCCAAGCAAAAGAAATTTGGCTCACTTATTACTCCTATAGAGAGGGAACTTGCACTGATCGTGCGGACGAAACTTTTTCTGGTGTGTTGTCTCTTCCTCATTTTTGTAATTATAGCCACGTTCCAATGTCAAAGCATTGGTTCACCCGTTTCAGTAGAGGGAAGATGCGCAACATACTTTCCGTGAAGCTTCACAGGAAAGACAAACTGACTTTACCTAAACCTAAATATGAAGATTTTTTTTTTCGATACAAGCTTCAGCATATCGACGGATGTGAGCACCCTGTAATAGATGCCAAGAATGTAGCGGTAGATATTCGCGGGTGTTTCCGAATAAAGCTCTCAAGCGTCATTCAGAATAAGGCGTGAGGCTCTTTGCTGATGTATAATTTGGAGTTTCACAGAGCGGCATGCTTGAAGCTTCACTTTTTTTTAATTTAATGAAGGATGTGCCCATTTTCATGGCGTCACAAATCAGATCATTTGCCGATCATTGTGTGAGTTACCGACGTGTAACATATAATACAGTCGTTCATTGTTATGGACTGATTTAGACGCAATAAAGACATGGTGTTCAGACTGGTTAATGCTATTAAATATTTCCGAAAATAGCTCATGTGATTTACTAATAAGCTACGCATACCGACCACATACTCGCTTGATAAAATCACTCTTGGTCTCGCCACCACTTACAAATACTTTGACATCAATATCCAGTCAAAGTTATCATGCATCAACCACATTGTTATTACCCTCGCCTCTACTAACCGCACCCTTGAACTTCTCATACGTAATTTAAAAGAAGTCTTATTGCGTGTAGAAAAACTAGTCTATAACGTTACTCTGTCCAAAATTAGAACACTCATCCACCATCCGGCCGCCTGAACAAAACATATGTCACCAATAACATAGAAGCCCTGCAGAACCATGCTGTACAATTAATTTTTTTTTGATTATTCACATTGCAGCCGCGTCACCTCCTTAAAAAAATGAGTTGAAGTACGTACCTAGTACTTCACCGTAAAATTTTCCGGTTGTCTCTATTCCATAAACTTCATAATCATCAACATCACTATCATCATCATCATCATCATCATCATCATCATCATCATCATCAGTCTCTTCACGACGAATTCTTTCGGTCACCGCTAGCTATTGTCCCACGTCGTGATCACAAATTACAAGTTAAACAATAAAGTCATACATTAAAAGTCATACATTAAAAGTCATACATTAAAAGACTCCTTACCCCCTGCCCCAGCACAGGGTAGCCAGCTGGTCCGAAAACTGGCTAACCCCCTGTCCTTCCTCCTTCTTTTTCCTTCCTCCTCCTCCTTCTTAAACGCATCAATTGCCAGTCTTGGCATTGTGCTCATTGGTCTTTTTCTGTGCACAATAACCGCGTGGAACGTATAACCATCAGACATTGCTACGGAACAAAATCTTAGCGAACTTCAAGATCTCATCGACGCACAACTTGCCACCTAATCTTAGTATGTTAACTTTCGTTTTCCAGTCCTCTGAGGTGATTTTCTCGTGAATTCGCTGGCCGTTTCATGATGTTTCTGTGTATGAATATAATTTTTGTACATTGTTTTACTCCATTCACTCAGCACTTATGAAATGAATAACAAGTAACCAATGTCTTTAGCCCTTGTAATATACCCTACCCTTGTCACGAGTGGTTTTCGGTTTGTTTGTTTAATAATAGAAAAAGAGATGCACAATTGTAACGTTCCGTCACGATGGAGCTGGCAGAGTTATCTGCAAGAAAGCAGCGAATGAAGCATAATGGTAAGTTGCTGCTTGACATTACTGACAGTGCTATCACTCGTCACAAGTAGGAAATTGGCTGATCAGATTCACTCGCACATTTTCGCACCACAGTGTAGAAATGATGGAGTGTAACGTTAAAAACGGTATTCAAGCAGTGGTTTCTGAGATGAAACATCTGCGTATATTGGGTGTGTATGGTGTAAGTTCACCGACTTCGGCCTTTCACATGTGTCCTAGAAAAGCCGGCTTACAAGACGCCCGAGAACCATGCGCCGAAAGCCACTTATCAGGCAATGCAAGCTTTTCCCACTAGTGCAAAAGATTTAGCCATCATCTCAGGAGTTCTACGCAAGCAAAAGAACAATGCCTGCTGTTCATGTTCTAGTTCAGGTCATGTGCTAGTTGACCTATTCACAGATTATTGCAGCAAATGCGTAAGGGAGACAGACTCTAAAGTAAAGAACTCAGCAAAGAACGTCTCGCAGAGGGCTGACTAAGGGAACGTGCCTTGAGTGATTTCTTCTATAGTGGACCGCATACAACTTGCATATACTCAGATTTCAAAGGACTAGAAGCGTTCTCATCCAAGTTCCAGTGCATTTCTATTGAAGATTTCCGAGAGTACTGCGCATTCTTCATCAAGATCTAGTGGTGGTTTTTAAACGTATACCAGATACGGATGCTTATTTATGCAAATGTTCACATACACGTAGCGTGCATGCTTCTCCCTATGAATGAAATGAGAGAGTTGAAGGTTTTCTGGAGTCCGGATTTTTTTTGCGGAGAAACGCCCTTGAGGTCATATCAGTTCGTATAGCGAAGAACAAGAATGGTTTTTGAGTTCATATACATAAAACATATGCATTCTTGCGCTTTATTGGAAGTTATAGCACATTCCGTATAATCGCTAGGTGCGAAACATAACCATGCTTTTTGGACGGTTTAAAGAGGAAGGCCTCTAGACTTATCAGAATTCGTGTGATGCTTTCGAATTCCAGCCTACATAACCGGAAGCAAACTTTGCCATTTGCGCTGTCTCAGCTGTAATCCCGCCGCAGAAGGCTTTATACACTGATACCCCGTCCAGCTACTGACAGAGTAGTTGATGTAGGTATTTCCTTTCAATTGCTAAACTTGTGGTGATATTATATTAAAAATTTCATTCGTAAAAGCATAAGGAATTTGGGAATGGCAGACCCAGAATAGCAACTAAATTTGTTCGAACAGAACAATTATTATATTTTGTTCGCAGCTGTTCTAATAAGCACAACCTGGTCCATTGTAAAGCGATGGAAACCTAACAAGCTCGCTAATTATTTGTGCCTTGTGCGATGGGTGTTATGAAGTTACGTAAATTATTGCTCAACTAGTAACAAACACATATGTTTCCAAGTCTTCTGATATAAAATGCATTGATAGTGTCAAGACATTTTTCTGGCTTTTTTTCGAACAAATTCTGGATTCCATTAGTGGTCTGGCAGACCACCTTTTCAGCATTGCGAAGAGGCCTTATTTTAAAGCAAATGGTTATATTCAACACCTTGATCATTGTGATTGATCCAAATTTTTTCATAATACAGTGAAACTCGTTGATCACAGGAAGTTTTTTTTTATTCTATGGAAAGGATTTTCTCTCCCTCGAAGCAACGAGAATTCTTTCAAGAGAGAAGAAGAAAATTTAATCGTGAAATCGTCGAGGCGTTTCATAATACAAGACTTCTATACACGGGCGTTTAGCACCCATCACTACAGAATACTTACTCGCGAACCATCCGGACACAAATTATTACTAGTCACTGTGTTTGGTGCTTTTTGCGGTCTTCGCAACTGGCTTGGAGGCGTATGTCTTCACAATTGACTCTCGAAAGTTAAACCAATTCTTGAAAAGTGATTAACCACAACAGAATGACTCAAATGACATGATTTGCCATGTCCTACTCGTTAGGGCCATGACAAATCATATATTATCTTTTTATGTAAGTTATTTACTGAAATATATTGTGCAACCTTTGATTAAACATTCGCTTTGCGGTCAAGTGCTTTGCTTTACGCTGCAAAAGGCATTCCAAAACAACTGACCCCGTTTTTGTGACAACGTATGTATTTGCGTCAAGCCTTGATTTGATTGATTGATTGATATGTGGGGTTTAACGTCCCCAAACCACTTCATGATTATGAGAGACGCCGTAGTGGAGGGCTCCGGAAATTTAGACCACCTGGGGTTCTTTAACGTGCACCCAAATCTGAGCACACGGGCCTACAACATTTCCGCCTCCATCGGAAATGTGCGTCAAGCCTTAGCGATGATGCAGTGCGCGCCGTCCACATATCACCATGAACAGGCACGCATGTATGCGCAGAGCTGTCGAACACAATGCGCGCGCCTGTCAGTGGTGATAACTGGACGGTGCACACTATACAATCGCAAATGCTTGTCCCCGTTTGGGTTTCTTTGACGCCTATAGGGAGGATAGGCTCAAGTTTGCGCAGCGCTGTTCACCACCCTAGCGGAAAGAGGGCAAAGCTCCGGTCGCTCGGACAGACCTCGCTTGCGGGGTTTTCCGATTGCGCGCGCGGAAAACGTGTTTCTTAGAGCAGTTATCTCGCATTTGCACGCTATGGACAGCACTCCTTAGTCATTCTCGAAAACAGGCACGCACTACTGCTGCATTGTGAGCTGCTACAAACGTTTAAACATGACGAAGACCTGAAAACGGCCCTTCAGGTTTTACCGTTTCTAATGCGAGCAGTGCGAAAAGCAAAGGCGTCAAGAGTGGATTATGGCAGTTCGTCGATCCTCCGCGGTCTCATTACTTTGACTTTTTTTTTGTCATGCTCAGTATTGAAAACTATTATTTAACTGAAAGAAACGACATGGCCAGACTCAAGATAGAAGAAAGCGTGTTTGTAAACGGAAACTACAGCAAATATGCAACCGCTGTACACTTCACGATTGGGCTCTGGCTTTCCGAGACAATAATTGGTAGTGCGAAAGTGTTGAAGCTTGCTAGCTTAATACACCTAAAATACCGTACTGTGAGCCCGGCAAGTGTTTTATTCAGGTGATAACTGTAGACTTCTCGTCGCTGCTCAGTGTAAACAGATTTGTGCTGCGGGTTCGCGCAGAGCATTTAAACGTACAGGTCTTGCAAGTAACACCCATGGATAAGCTAGGTTTTGTGATGCTAGGATTGAAGTCATAGGTTCTATTCCCGCATACGCCAGCTGCGTTTCCACGGGAGCGAAACGCAGTAACAGTGCGCTCAGATTTTAGTGCAAGAATGAAAGACAGGACGTGTTGGTGTTGCATATTTCAAGCGTACGGTAGTATGACGCTCAATGTAAACAGAAGTGACGCTCGGTGTGTGTGCACCCTCTGTCCATGGTCGTCATGCCTTATACACTTCAAGTAGATTTAGGGCACGTCAAAGAAAAAAAAAAACCTCAGGTGGTCGGAATAAATCTGGAGCCGCGATCCACGGCGTGCCGGCTAATGATGTGATAGTTTTGGCACGTAAAATATTACGTTTTTGCATGTGACCGAGCCGCGGGTGATATACAGCTGCCACTGTCAAAACGAGTTGAAAAAAGAACCGAGGCATATGTAGAATTTTTGATAGTTCCATGAAATTTGACGCCATTAACAGGGGCAAATCTCGGCGTAATTAGAAACACGCTCGATCCTAGTAGGTATTGTGTGATATGACAACGGCCAAGGGAGCTGTCATAACAACCTAATCAACATTAGAATAAGTGAACGCGCTGCGTGATCAGGCATGGATATTATCCGAAATAAAACATGCGCTGCAAGAAACATGCATGGTCGAAGTGGACAGAAAAAAAAACTTTTTTTGGGGGCGCATCATTATACTTTCAAAGAAGCTGCAAAAAATCAAAGTTGTGACTGAACATGCGATACGACCTTGTTAACATACACCTCGGCAAAAGTGAAAATGTTATGAAACTGAACACAGCGCACTGAAATGGTGCCAGGGACCGAACAGGCCAGACGTAACTTTAGTCTCTTCACACTGATCTCCTAGTAAATTGAAAGCGGCGTGACAAACTTGGCAGTCAAGGAATAGAAATCCGAACGCTGTATACAAACGCACTGCAAAGCGTGGTTGTACTTTGCCGACAGCTTCTAGAAGACAGTGCCGTAGCAAATGCGCGTTTTACCGGTAACACACATATAAAATTCACGCCGTTCCTTCACTTTTAATGTCATAGAAAGGCAGCTGTTCACCATCGACATTCACATTTTACTCCATCAAACACAACGTTGTTTGACTTGCTTGGTCCCGCAAAGGTTGTCAATGAATCGCTCACTGTTCAGATAAGACTCACACCTTGAAAACGATTTTATAATCTTTTTATACCTTCGGAGCAAGCCACAGATGGCACTGCACGTGGAGGGCGACCAGATAACAGCGCGTGCAGAGTGCGTGAATGTGCTGAGATTGCGCATGCAGAAGGCGGGAGCGGGGTGCCGAGTGACCGGCTTTTGCTAGAAATGCGGTGAAACGCGCGCGGTGCAGCGTCCCCTGGCCGAGGTTGGAAGGCCCAGCGGGGATTTTCGCCGGCGTTTAAGAAAGCACCCAAAATATGAAGTAAAACCACGTGACCGTTCACGCGCGTTACGGTACTGCAGCGCTCTCAAACGCACGTCTAGCGAAACAATCGGCACGCGTATTATGATGAAATGAGCGGCCATGGCTCATCGCTTCCTGGCTTCCTATTTCGTCAGCTTTGATGATTGCACATCAAAAGGAAGCGCCGTCGGGCCTGATAAGCGATAGCTTGACGGTCCAGGCGCCCGTCGCTTTGCTCGAAACACGGTTAAGAGCGCTACAGTATGGTATCGCAAAAGTGTAGTCACGTGGTTTTATAAATGTTCAACATCTCGTGCAAACAAAAGTGAATGTGAACTATTGATTACAACGATGAAATGACCATCCCATCTCGTTACTTCAGCACAATTTCAGTCCCTTTGATTGCGAGAAAATTCGCCTCAAAGAGCGCATCACACCACGGACTTCATTTATGAATTCTTCAGATTACTGTTTCTTAGAGAAACCGTCATACTACGCGACAATGTCTGTGAAACACCTTCAGAAATCGGCAGTTTTTTTTTTTTTTTGCTAGAGTTTCATCACGGTGTACATCAGGGGCCTCAAACTATCTTCAGCTGGCGGGCAGCACTTATCAAACTTGTTCTCCTTCAAAGGCCGAAACAGTAAAGAAGATCGAAGGAGAGAAATTAATTTTGAAGAAAATGTCACATAATGCTGACATATCAAAGAAGGCCTTTCAGATATCTCGTACAAAGGTCATATCTTGATAAGACTTGTCATCGAGATTTGAGAAGCTTATCAATAGTGATCTCCAGAATGACTGAAACCTGAGCACCGATTCTGATATTCAGTTTTTGTTCCACTGTACTTTCCAACACATGGTGACTGCATGGGCTGCCTCACGAAAAAATGCTGTGGCCAGTCACGTTTGCGTAGCTCATGAGCATACTTAAAGAAAAATAATACATGATACGAAGACAGTAATTACATAAGTCGATTCTCAAAACTCATTCACAGCTGCCAGCCAAAAAGCTGCATCCTGTCGAACTAATGAGAACGTTGCAATCACTCACTGACTTAACTACCTCCTGTATAGAAATGGTATAAAAAGCGATAGAACTCTTTCTGCAAGTCCCTCGATTCTCGAAGACGGCTGTCACGTTGGTTAATGACAATAATGCAAGTACGCATCAAAGGCAGCCTTTCTCTTCTCGAGTGCTCTACAAACACCATTCGCAAAGGAGACACTGGGGTTATAGTTATCATTACTAATGTAAATATAAGGCAGATGTATGAGAAATGAACGGACTATTGTCACTCTAGGCGTTTGATACTACACTGGTGGCCTGTAGGCTTTCGTCACAAGGACCAGATGGCATCCCATACGCAGCCATATGCTATCTGTGTACATCGGACATTGTGTGTGCATGTTGTGCCACTCAACCACTACAATGAGTGGTGGCACGACAGTGTCGTTCCTAAACATTGAAAGTTTACCAGCTGGATCCCCCATCCTGAAACCTGGAATCGCCCCGCCACGGTGGTCTAGTGGCTAAGGTACTCGGCTGCTCACCCGCCGGTCATGGGATTGAATCCCGGCTGCGGCGGCTGTATTTTCGATGGAGGCGAACATGCTGCAGGTCCGCGCGCTCAGATTTGGGTGCACGTTAAAGAACCCCAGAAGGTCGAAATTTTCGGAGTCTTCCATTACGGCTTCTCTCATAATCATATGGTGGTTCGGGACGTTAAACCTCACATATCAATCAAGAAATGGAATCATTAGTGCTTGCCTTGAGGGGAAAGTGGGGAGAGGAAGGGGTACCCGGAACGATTTAACAGCTATACTAACGTAATGATGAAGAGAGCTTTAGCACTGTTGCTGCTGGTTGGCTCCTGGGAAGGCAGACAACAAAGTGTTTCGGGGCTACCACTTGCCCTTGGCAAGGACTGCCATGCTGTTCTGCACTGGTTTTTGTATGACTGGGCTTACTGCTAACGCTAAATACACTACGCGTAACACTGCAGTCAGTGAACTCACTGATCCATCACGAGCGTTACTGCCATCGTTGCCCAAGTGTGCAAGATCCAAAAAGCCTCATGAAGTGATAGATGGGTCATTGACACTTTTTTATCTCTTCGTCAAAGAAGCATATGAGAACCTGGGACATAAGGCAAAAAAAAAAAGAAATTGTTAGATAATGAGAAATTGTATGATAGAAAAATAATGTGCGCACGTTTTCTTTTTTTGTTTGTGAAGCACTTAGTGAACTTCAGCGATATCGACATAATCTGTCTGTCCCTAGCCGCCTACGACTTTTAGCTCTCCTGGCCGTTTCGATAATGGAATCTATACCGAAATTGGTATGGCATAATATGACAATATGACGAGCATAACTGACAATTCATGACATGAAAATCATCATATGAATTTCATAATTTATTTCATGATACTGCTGCTCTTGCGGTGGTGTCAATGACATATTGCAAAACTAGTATGGTATGACATGACTGCACGTAGAACATAAGTGACAGGCCCTAACGTAGAATTCATGACATGCATGTCATGTAAGCCATGACTACACGCCACGTTCATGTTGTGCACGCGGTCGTTTCGCTAGCTTCACATATAACAAATTTGGTATTTATTACGTGACGCGAACAAATGACGCATCCAAACATGATAATCATGACATGCATGTCATGTAAAACTTCATTACATGCTACGCTCAAAGTGCGCTGTTGGCCGTTTTGCCAGCTACACATATACCAAATTTCGTATTTGGTGACGTGATTTGACGATGAACACAAATGCTAGGTGCAAACATGATATTCATGATATGTTAGTCATGTAAGGCATAATTTACATGCCTACCACTGCTGGTGCTGGCATTGCAAACGTTAGAGGAGGAGGCGTTACGTGACTATAAACGACATACTTACATCTTATCTAGATACGTGAGTGCCTATGACATTTCTACGTGTGTGTACTGTGCACTACGTCCATCCACCTCTTAACGATGTGCTGATTTTAAATTAATATATGAACCTTCCTCAACCGTGCTTCGCATATCATCAATTCTCTCTCACGCTAAATATGTTTTGTATGAATCACCACGAACTCGCCATAGCAAGTCTTATAGATCCTTAACATCCCATGCTTTTTAGTCTAAATTTTCTAAAGACTTCCCTTTGAGTTGGTAGGCAGATTGACGAACACACGATGTACTACCTCAATACAATGTGGATGTTTTCTTCTAGAATGAGGATGGTCCATGTCTTGAATGCGTTTGACGAGTGATGTGTCGCAGGGTGGGGTGCTGAGTACCATTCCTCCGAATTATTCAACGTTGTCAAAGTAGGCCTTTCTGAAAACTCACCATGAGTGGTTCATGTCTCAATGTAAAGCGATGATAACCACCTCTGGGTATTTTGCGGGGACGGCAGTGTTAACTACGGCTTCTTATCTAAGAAAGCAAGGGATCAGTTTATCTGTCAAAAAAGCGTGTTAATTGCCTTAACGAAGCATTGTGTTCTGTTTCTGTCAACGGCGTGCAAGTTTCGTTTGTTAAGAGGCATTTTATCGTGGATATCATCCACTGCAACCTTTCGCATAACTCCTACTGCGTTTTTCTGAAGAAACTATCTTGCCATTTTCGAGGTTTTCAAATCACTCCGCTAGATAACTTTGTGTGCGTCAGTGCGATCTTTGCTATATCTGCAAAAAGCAGTGTTCCTAGAACTCTTATGTGACAGTATTGCAAAACATAAGGTGGCCAACAGGAAACTTCCTAGGATAACACCTCTGCCTTTTGCTTTTCTGTCCCCTTCCTTCCTTCTCGGTTTTGTTAAGCTCGTGGAGGACCAACATGCAAGACACGTAGAGTAGTACACTAAGCCTATTCCAACGAATTTGTGTAGGGCTACGTCGATTCCCCTCAACACCAGCAACATTGGCTGACTCGAGAGACCAGATGAAAATAACACACGTGGTTTTCGACTCACTGAGAGCACACATGCTCAGTCTGTTAATCTCCCAACTGCCACTCAGCTTCAAAGCAGTAAAAAGACTTGAATATTCATGAGTGAAGCTGTGGTGGAACCTTAATCTTCTTTCTTGAGCCCACGATAGCGACCAGTCAATCAATGTAGTTGTTTGCGGAATTAAAGAAAGGAAGGCCAATCAAATGCCCCTTCCCCTGATTCGCTTGTTATTATTACTTTATCAGACATGCTTAGACTACATGTTTCCCCAGAGCCACAGGGCAACCTCACTTAGATGCTCAGCAGGCGTTTTCATGGTCGTATTGACGTAGATCACGAAATTCAATGTGGCACTTCACTTCATATTTCAACCTTTCGCGTCGTTTTGAACTTAACAATGAGTATGCTTTAGGCCACAGAAAATATGAAATGATGGTATATGACATTAAGGTAATGCTCAGATAAAAGGGCAATACATTATCTTTCAGTAGCTTATGGCTTGCTGTGACATCATCAGGCATGTTATTTCTGAGAAATCTCCCGATCAGCTCATATCTGCCTTAGGTAAGCTGAACATGAACACTACCACGAAACTTGACCTGCTTGTCTGCAAAATAACTGCATTTTGTTGATTTTCACAGGTGTATCCAATTGATGACCTTGCAGGCTGGGCATTTGGCAACATTAAGCGAGTCCTACATGATGCACTGCTTGTGACTGAGAGTGGCGTTGATACAAACGCTTACTCATAAATTATTCAAATATCCGTTGGCCTCACGTGTGCGGAAGCCTACTAACGCCTGCTGTGTATACTCAGAAACAATATCTTAGTCCTGGTCCGGGATTTAAACACCGGACTAACGTCCTACATTGGCAGCCGCTGTGCGATCTGGGCTAACCAGGAGGCCAGCTGGTTACGTTCTGCGTGCGCATTAACCGTCATCTTGAAGCACGGGCAGATGACAGTGTTTTGTTTTTAATGAACTACCCTCCGCCATGAGGGCATCCACTTAGATTTGCCTCATGATTTCGGAGTGGGGCTTCGCCGCACTTATTGCGGGAGAGCGGGGCTGTTCAGGGCGCGCGAAGCTCAGAAATGTGCGCCGCGACACACGTCGCGCGAAGCACCGTTGGACGGTGCCGTGAAGAGGAGCCTACCGTTTCGACGTCGGCCGCATGGCCTCCCCCATCTTCGAAAGGGGGTCGTCGGGTGGCAGCGCAGCACGCCGGCCGTTCCGGGCGGCGCGCTCCCGGAACCCCGTTCGTGACGCTGCGCGCACGTTTCAACAATACGGCCATTAGCAGGAGGATCCCTTGGCGCTGCCATCAATACGGGTAGCAGGCAACGTTTTATTAGTCCGCCTTATTTTCGTCAGTCACGTTGTAACGTGACGTTTCGGGCTTCTGCTTTCTACCAGCTCTGACCTCGGCGAGGGAGGAGAGATGGATGGCTGGTGCGCCAAGAGGGACAGCGCGTCCCGTGTGGCGGACCAATGGCAAGCTGCCTCGGGGCCTGACGTCATCGGAGAGTCTTGATCGTGATCCGAGCGCTTCGTGTCGGCCACGAGACCGGTCCGCACGATTTCGGCGGTGGCGCCGGCTGCGCTCGCTGGGCGCCATACTCCTCGGAAACCGGAACTTGCTCTCTGCCGCTGTGCCGCCACGGCCTTCATTGCGACGCACCGGTAATGGCACTGATATCTAAATTAATGCCAACCTGTCATACGAGCTGCACAGTGTGTGAGAGCACCCCGTTATGTTGATCCACTGGAGCGTTGTTTCTAGCCACCTGCCTCGCACTTTGTTCGCTGGTAACTTCTGAGCAACCGGTGTCAGCGCTCCAAGATCGCAGATACGCTCTAAAGTGAGCGCGCGAGCGCGCGGCTACTTGTTATTTTGCGAGAGCGATTTTGTCCTCTCCACTGAACGGATGAGCAGCGGACGCGTGCGAAGGTGCATCCTGTGCTTTTTTTTTCTTTTTTTTCTTTTCTTGGGTGCAAGACTAGACTTTGCTCTCTTCTCTGCTCCACTACTTTACAACCAGGGTCGTATGCTGAAACGATTAAGCTACCGGAACGCGTGTTAATAGGATTAGGCACCCACCACACACTCTTATGTAGGTTTTATTAACGTTGTCTCCCTCTTTTTATTGCAGCGAGCTTCCCGCGTGTTGTACAAAATGTGTGATTCTATGAAATCAACGTTCCCGGATGGACGCACGTTCATGACATGCAGCATCTGTTGGAAGAAGCAACATTTTCAGGTTGCATTTCTTCGTGAGCGCCCCGATGCCTACCAGAGGTTGGAATCGAGGCACTCAAGATGTGCGTATGGCATTCCCGCGATGGTTGTAGCGCACAAAGGAAGCAACGGTGTCTTCAACTTACCCACATCCTCGTCTTCGCTGATAATCCATTCTCGTTTGAAATCGAATACAGGTGGTGTGTTCTGGCCAGGAAAACCGATGCCTGCAAGAAATAAAAATTAATTAGTCCTATTTTTGTCAAACATATAAGGTTAATTACTAATTTAGGTACATTTGCGCTACACAATCATGGCAGGCCAGTTGCATGATGCCACACAATATACAGGAGATCTCAGCGCGTATTCACGCAAACACCTTGCGCCATAATAACTAATAATAATTGATGGGGTTTAGTGCCTCAAAACCATGAAATGGTAACTAGTAAGAGGAAACTTTGGCCAATCTTGATGCTGGAATTATCATTGGTGAAGTAATTTGATCAACGGCAAATAGATGCTACAGACCGAAAGCTCCGTGAATTTGGCCCGAATTCAGAAAGCTTTTCGTCATGGCCAGTTGCAAGTCAGCCCTCACAAGAGAAGTTATCGAGGCTGCGGCAAAGTCATGTGCGTGTGAGCATTGCGACAGCTGCCCATCAGCACCCCTGTGCGCAAAAGATGTGACTTTCCTATAAACGAATGCTAGAGAGCAATAACAATATGACATGAATCTGTGCACAGGTGTGAACTTGTTCATGTCAAGTGTTCAGTATAATTGGCTGTACAGGTACAAAATATGGATTTTGCTCAAAGTCAGCGCTGCGTTTGTCAACGTTGTATGCCTCTTTTCGTTCCTGTCTATCTTATCGCAGTTATCCTCCACTATGTCCAATCAACAAGACCGATTGGTCACTCTGCCTAACAAATAGTGTTATTACCCAATGACGAACTAGGCTTACGAACAACAAGCACTATGAATTCTGGCCTAGGATCAGCATAATGACACGCGATTTTATTGCATTTTTTCTATTTTTTCTATTTCACTACACTCTTCTAGAGAGGTCTTGACAGCGGGCTATCAACGTTATCGGGAAGAGCCGGTCAATAAAGACCTACGAAAAAAAAAGCAATAAACTTTAGCAGAAAGTACCATATACATTCTTCCGGAAGTGTACTTGCTTCCAAGTCAAACGTTTCCTTTCAGGAAGATGAAAATTTTGCTTGTTCTGTACCCTATTTTACGGACGGGTTTCGTTTGCCACCATACTATACTGCTGAATTTACCTTTTTGCATTTGTAACAGCTCAATGAACAGTGCTATGGTAGTCGCATACACATGGAAACGGTTAGGCTGTTGCAGTTGGCATTTCATGAACCTGTTAATTTCACGTAACGACGCACAAAAATGAGAAAACATTCGTAACATGTGTCGAAATGTAAAATTGTCTATAGACTGGACGATGTCATTTTTTATTGAGACGTTGCAAATAACGTATAGACCATTGTGCAATGTTGACTAAAGAACCACACAAAAATCAGAGCTTTATATATTGGTGTCATATATGTCGAGGGTGGCCTAGGTCCAGGCAACGAATTTGTCATTAAGGTTGTTACCACCACCATATCTAAGTACAGTAATTACTTTAGAAGGGACGGTATAACGCTATTTTGACTCCTAAGGAAGTACGCGATAAGGCAAATATTAAATGCAATACCTTCAGAGTTAAGATAACGGAAACTACATGAAAAAATTTTCATGACTTCAGGACACTTGTAACAACCAGACATCTCTGAGAAGAAGCGTTTGTCTACATGCAGTTATGAGGCCTCTTTACACCATAAAAGCCCCTTGACTTGCACCTGACACCCTCTGCACGGCATGACCTAAATACCCATTTCAGAACATCTCACAAAAATGTACTACAGTCCGGTTGCGCATTCAGGGACAAAAAACAAAAACGAACCCTGGTTTATTACTGGCGTTGTATATTTACTCCAGTGAAATAGAACGCTGAATCAAATAACACAAACTGTCTCAGGACACTGATTAAGGCTACTCATTAACCCCATACAATGACTGCATATGTGTCCCGCAACTTATCTGAAATGTAAAAATAAAAAAAAAAGCCTAATCAAGGAGAAGTCTCATATCTTGCGTATTAACGAAAAGAAGTTCACCACAGTGGGCTATTAGACACTCATGAAGATGTGTATAATATTATTCGTCACATGTTCAAATATAACCGGTGCAAGCCTTTGTTCTATTGCAGAACACGAAAGAAAATCTACAAATTGAGTTGGTCAGGCTCCTGTCCAAAAGGACATCCCAAAGAGCAGAGCTGGATGCCCATTTGCGTTTACAGCATGAATATCTCTTGCCAAGTCTCTGGGTTACACACAAACAAAAATATTCCCAGCGATTGATGTTCAGCTCACGCAAGTAGACTCACTGTTGGTAATATTGCGAAGAGCCCATGGGCAAGTGCTTCACGGAAGTGTCCGCAGTGGACAGTTGGAGGGTGCCCCTTTTCCGACACGGTGCAAAATGAGAGTTGTGTAGGACGCATGCAGTCACAAACACTACAGAATTCGTCATGGCAGTCGGCAATATTAGTAAAAATAGCCTAGGATCAGCCTGGTCGATTATTCAGGAAACTTCATGTACAGCTCATAAAAAATCCAAAATGTGACAACCCATTTGTTATGCCTAAGGTGTGACTAGCAGCTGTCAGTGCGTTGGCAATATCGTTGCAGTTACGCTACCATAACAAGGGATCTGTTGAAATTTGCACCCACGACCGAACGATGATGTGGTGGTCAGTCACTCTCTCTCTCTCTCTCTCTCTCTCTCTCTGTGTGTGTGTGGGGGGGGGGGGGGTGCGCGTGCGGGCGTGCGCTCTTACCAGTAATTATAGACAGTGTGGATTTGACTGCAATGTGTAGCATATTTTCCGAGGTGTTTGATACAGATTGGCTTGCAATTTTTTATCAAAATGTTGTGCTGCTAGCTTGTCGACATATCGAAAAACATTCGTGAAAATTGTACAGCTTCAAATGGGAATTTTCTGGCCTCAGATATATCAACTGCTGTTCAGTACTAAGCGACACAGTCTAAGGCGACTCCAAAAGAGTCGCAGCAATGAAGTTTACAGCATTCAATTATCGGACTCCCTCAAGTTAGAGACTAAAACGATTGATTGATATGTGAGGTTTAACGTCCCAAAACCACCCTGATTATGAGCGATGCCGTAGTGGAGGGATCCAGAAATTTCGACCACCTGTGGTTCTTTAACGTTCAACCAAATCTGAGTACACAGGCCTGCAACATATCCG
The DNA here is from genome assembly GCF_043290135.1 of Rhipicephalus microplus. Lineage (NCBI taxonomy): Eukaryota > Metazoa > Arthropoda > Arachnida > Ixodida > Ixodidae > Rhipicephalus > Rhipicephalus microplus. The sequence goes on along the minus strand of NC_134710.1, from coordinate 206,142,041 downwards.
CCTCCATCAAAAATGCAGCCGCCGCAACCAGGATTCGACCCCGTGACCTGCGGGTCAGCAGCCGAGTATCTTAGCCACTAGACCACCGCGGCGGGGGAGAGTCTAAGACGAACAAGTATAACAAGTGGGATGGGGAAGAACGGTACTATGTATATCAACACCGCAAAACGGACGTGTTACGTATCATTGGCTACAATTCACCACTGATTGCTGAGAATTAAGCTGGTGTGCTCTTTCAGATAAATCATAAAGTCATCCCCCACCCCCCCCCACCCCCCAAAAAAAGGAAAATATTATGGTCCTGGCAAGCTCTCGGAGATTAGTTGACCTACACAACAGGTGAATCAGTCGGGCTCGAAGTCACAGCTTAGGCGTTTTCTGGTGAGAGGCAATGTGACTGAATGATATCATAACCAGTTCTATACAGCAAATGTGAGCTTCTGCGATTTGGAACGTTCTAAGACCGATAATATTGGAACATCACAAAATTTTATAGTCACCTACAGGGGATATGAATGGCCGACTATGTACCCATGCAAATTTTTTCAGCAACAGCTGTTTTTCTGCTGGTACTAACCTAAGACAAGCGTACCGAAAAGGTGGTCGTGCGTAACTGAGCCAGTTAGTAACCTTGAAATCTATTAGATTGATTCAAAGCGACTGCTTCAGCTTATTAGGGCGAAAGCCTTGGATGCTTCGCCAAACGCGAAAATTGACTGTTGGCGTGAACATGAGTGACGCAAAAAAATCATCATCATCATGGGTAGACGTAAGCATATGGCGACATTGTGGTGTCATAGATAGCTAAGATCTGTAATGTCCTTGTGACATCAAAGCGTTACTATGACGTCACATGATGACATCATTGCATGACATCGTCGCTTGGTCAAAGGTGGGCCCATCATGGAGGCAGTGTAAAACCAGCTGAGGTGCAGCAAGCTTGCATTGCCCACAATCTTGGAGGCAGTTAAGAACCAGGTTACGTGCAGGAACTTGACTGAGAAGAAAAAGAAGCTGAGTTACGCCTTCGAGTCGTCTTGGGTGAATGAATACGGGACTCTGCGAGTTTTATTTCTTTGAGCACGTGCTGATGATGTATAGTGAACCTTTTTGGGAGGGATTTTTCCATCTGGTGCACGGCTGTGGTAATGCACGCTCTCATTGTCTTTCACGCACTATGCTTCAAGCACGATGACATTGCACAGAACGCATCTGAGTAGAAAGCGCATCTCTGTTCTACGGAGTCACAGTATTTTCCTGGCAAATAAATCTTTCCAGCCTCGATGAAAGTTTAGCGCAGTACTCGTGCACCTTTTTTCATCTCTCAGACACAGATCATTCATCGGTGCCGGCAGCGTAGAATGAACGATAGCCTGTAACTCGACACTGAACCTTCCTTAAGTTCCAACGGCGTCTTCTTAAAGTGTACAGCAGCTTCATACACACGCCAAAAATCGCCTGTTTGCATGAGCCGACAGTTCTAAAGCAAGCAACAGTTCCAAAGGATTTCATTTTTCTGAAAACAGCGTGTAAGAACAACTGTAACAATGTTACCGGACGCACTGACCTAGTTATCTTTGTCGTCCCTTGTTTCTCTCTGCCTTCTAAGAAATCATATTTCTCTATCTCGTCTTACGTTGATCCTTGCTGCTTTCACATGCATATAGAATACCCGCACGCCTTACATATTCTCGTGGGGAACGTTCGTGAAATGTAGCTCTAAAACGAGGAACACGAATTCATACGAAGACAAAACGAAGCAACTAAACTGGACGAGCTCCACTGCAACGTCCTCTTAGAGTTATTAGAAACAGCCACCATTTTGGCCCTTGGAAAACCATTGAAAAGTCGAGATTGCTGCAATAACGACTATAACTGGACCCCCTTTCGGGCTTGGCGACAAAGCACATTCTGCGGATAGCCCATAGTGTTTACCAAATAATCACTAGAGGAAATTCTGGCGCTAGTGTCTATGGGAGCTGCAACGCATAGCACTTCAGCGAGCATGGGAGTTATGGGTATTACATGGATCTGCCTAGTCCTCGTACTTTATGTTCGTTCAGGCTTCTCGTGGTTTGAAGGTGCTTTGCCACAGAACAACAATCGAAAAATGTTTGGCAGTTACGCTTCACTACATTAATCTTTTAGGCTTACGACTCCAAATTGGGTCACGAAGTGAGAAACGATTTGTTCTTTCCTTCGAAACAAAACCGAAACAGAGCAATAACAATAAACAAAGTCACAAGTGCGGTCGCCGCCAGCAAGCACGAAGACTAGACAAGTCCATGTCATACACATAATTTCCATGGTCGCTGAACGATCGTAGCGCCAGTGTCCCCTTTAGTTAATTTTATGCAACTCTATGGGATAGACGACACTGCTACGAACACTTTGGTCAAATCTTGCAACCGTGCGGGCCAAAGAAAGTTCACAAGCGCGGCACGAATTTGAAGTTTGCAGTTTTTTAGTCTTCTACTTGTGCTGTATCTATTCAGAGCTGCGGGCGCCTGCTGTTTGATGTCAAACGGCAGATACCATGCTATTGGCCAGTAGCCGGCATAGATCAACAGCAGCGTTTAGATCAGACGCATTTTTCTACACAGAGGGCCGCCACGTGCCTCCACATGCTGGCACCGCGCTCCATTATTGTCTGTGAACATTACACCGAGAGCCACACTCACACACAAGAATCAATATGGGAGAGAGCGATCACCTTTCATCATTCGTGTTTAAGGCCATGGCTGACGTAACGTTTTTTTCTCGTACCATTGCCCCCTACCCTACCCCTGCGTAGCTTGCGGAGCACCCATCGGGAAGAGAGAAAATGCTGATAGCGGGCGACAAACTCTTGTAATTGCGCTCCTTCTGGACAGAATCGAGAAAATTTCGGTCATCGATTGTTGGTGTAATTATCTCCGATACTGATATTAATTGCATCGAAAAAATATGTTTGTGACTCCTTTATTGTAAAAGCAGAGCATAAAACAAAGGCATAGCAAGAGAGACAAAAAGAAGAGAAGAGCACTCGCTGCCAAATAATTTATTATAATAAGACAAAGTTGACGTTACAGACCTGCCTGCACATTCATCAAACGTTAAGTTCAGTCAAATAATTAGCTGCAGATTAAGGTAAACTAGATTAATCTCGCTCCACTGCAATCACACTGGCAATTAATTGGCCGCGGTGTAAGAACATGCATAGAATATTCGTACACCGTGTATTTAGCTGACGCAATCTTTACACTTCATTTTGACCTGAAACGTCTCCTAACTCTCGCGTACAACAGTTTCCAAGCTGCCCTCTCCCCGAGCACCTTGAATTCGGAAAACAAGGGCTCACAGCCACACACCACGCATTGCGCACGAAAACGCGCGCCCCGCGATTATTACTGACAGCTAACTCATGCTCACCTGCCCGTTGGCTGACAATGGCAACTCATACACAACGCTTACCTCAGAATACAAGCAGCGCCAGGAGTGGTTATTTTTATAGGTCACATTCTATACCTAACCTCACCGGACACGAACAGACACAGCTTCGACCCTTGCTCGGCGCTGGGAAGAGGATCAGCGCGTGATTTTTATAGTCGCCACTTTCTTGTGGTTATACGCTATTAGAAAATTCCTTGCAATGTGAAGCATTCTCTGGAGTTAGCTTATGAATGTATGCAAATACATGTCCCCATTCGTGCAATAATTTTCGCGTAAATTTTGCTCGCTTTTGGCTACTGCCAGTCCCGTTGCCTTGTTATAGCCTCCATCGAAATCCCAAACGGCGGGCTTATTCATCCCGAACCAAGCCTAATTTCTTATGTAAGGCGAGGCCCTTTTGCGCGCAGTGTTCAACAAGGCCTGTTTCTTGTTTTTTTGTATCCTTGACACGCAGCGATGATCAGTAATGCCTTTATTATATCGTGACAAAATCGAGACAATAGTTTACAACTTAAAAAAGTACTGTTTGAATATATAACGAATGATTTTCAAAGGGCCCATTTCGTCTGTCGAGTGTAAGCAAACTGACAGGGTAATAAAATTAACAATACGTATACGAAATACAATATCTCACAATGAATATCACAGCTAGTATAAAGACTACGCACTACGTGTAGCGGCATGTTTATAAAGGCGCACTTCATAACAAAGCTTAAACAAGACGAGCTCTTGTTTTGTAGGTCTCACTAGTTTTTTAATATTTCGAGAGTTTTAGCCAAGTCATCAGAGTAGTAATCTGTTCAAGTGGTCGAGCATATTGTGTTTTAATGTCAGTCACCTTGGAGGATAACATTTACACATTGCTTAAATGAGGAAGCACGACGCGTTGACTGTCTATAGATTTTTAGCACGACGACAGCATCAAGACTATCCGCATGCGCAGGGTTCAGGGGGGGGGAAGGGGGGGCGAAAGTTCGTCGTAGTGCCACCCTCTCAGACTGCGCCTTCCCCTCCTGTTGGTGATATAGGGCGCCCTCTTGCCCCCGCCCCCCCTTGCGCACGCCTGCAATCAAGACTCTACCCTCTCTGCCGAAATAAGACGATGGCAGCCGCGAGCCACATAGCTCGGAGCTACAACTAGTCTTTGTTGGCAAGCAAAATGGTGTGGCAGCATTAAATGCTTTGGAGACCGGAAGGGTATTTGTTTTAACATCATAATTTCATCCCAATAAAGCCAGATGCTACATGTACAAACCATGGTACAGAGGTAAAAGAAAACGCGAGATCTCAATGACAAGCCTTGCGAGTGCGTTTGCCATTAACGCCTCAGAAGGCTCTGATCGCAACGGGAATTTGCCACGCGGGTAGGAAACGAAGATCGGAATATAAACATGAAATTCTGATTGTCATTTTTTTTAGTCATTGAGGGCAGCCGTGTAAATGCTTCTTTCCCTACGGTTATCAATCACAGCAGCGTTATATATATATATATATATATATATATATATATATATATATATATATATATATATATATATATATATATATATATATATATATATATATATATATATATATATATATATATATATATATATTTATATTTATATATATATATCCCAAATCTGTGCACGGTGACTGGGAATTCGAACGCTGGCATATCATTGTTCCGCTGAGAGAGTTTAGACTCTCAACAGGCAATGCTCGTGCTACTACCCTCTTCAGCGTCCGCGTATTAGTGGCCTCGAGCAACAAACTGCCCGAATGCCAAATACTCGTCCAATTTATACCCGTTCTTCGGACTTGTACTATATAATTAGAGTACTTTTTGCGGTAAACAAGCGAGACAAAAGTTCGCAGGAAGCTGGGAACTTGAAGGGATCGGAAGTCATTCACCAAGGAATGTCGCTTGAGCCAACTTTGCGACATGGGGACTTTATCAGCCTTCCATGTGGATGACTCTTCCTTCTCTTTGTAAACAAGTACTTGAATGCCTGCGGACAATTTAAGCACTGTCCTCTTGCTCCTTCCGCAAGGTGAACAAGCGAAGACCAGGGGCTTCGAGCACCTGGACATGCAGTGCAGCAGCAGCCGGCGTCAGGTGCTGTCCACCATCTGTTCGCCGGGCGAGGCCAGCCTCGGTGGAGTTCTTCTCCCCGAATCACCCGGATGCGCGGTCGAGAGGGAAACCTGCCCGCGCTGGGCTCGGTCCAAAGCAAACTGGAGCGTACGCAGCTACAGGGGTCACTCAACCTGGCTCCCAAACTAGTTCCCCCTACCTCCCTCTGCCCGCTCCTAGTGTTGGCTTCGCCTCTCGAGTGGCGCTCTTCTTTTTTGTCTTTGGGCTCGGCTCGTTTTCGTGGCCAGGTTCGTGCCGGGTCGGTCCGCGCCCATCTCTGGCGGCAATCAACTTTTGGCGCGAGCGTTTCCCGCTCTTCCGAGGCGGATGCACCGTTATGCAAAAGCAGCAACCGCCCGCCCGCGCGCGCGTTCTTCCTATTTATCAGCGCGCGCACTGCGTCAGCAGCTGCCCCGATAGTGGCGCCGAAACGCGCGGTGCGCCACTGTGAGCGCGCGTGCGCCCTCCCCTGCCACTGGCCAATGGCGCGTGCATCCATGATGATTGCACCAGCGACCGACTTTGGTCGGCTCCACCGTCATCGCAAAGCGGCCAACTCCTCCTGCAGTTTCAGCCGATGTTGAAACGAGGAGGTGTGAAAATGTCGATTGATTTGTGGGATTTGTTTTGAAGTGATGGACCCATAAGGCATCAAGGTCTCACCTTGGGCATTCAGCGATTCGAATCATCTGTCACTCGCTGCCCTGAAGAACACTCTCGAAAACAGGGTGTTTTAGACGTCTTGCTAGTGATTGCACCCCCCGAAAATTCGCGGCACGAAACATGAAACGTATTGGCTGCATAATCTTGTTTTGAGGTCGTCCGCCACAACCGTTCGTACTTACGCACTATTTCTAATTAACTGAGCGCTCAAAAACGTATTTCGCATATCAGGGACGTACTGTAATATGATAGCGATGCATTTTCTGAAGCTATACTCTTCGTACTCATGCAGTGGCCCGAGTGATACTTCAGCATCGGCAGTCAACCGGGAAAGGCGGATAAAAATATTGGTATAGTAGAACCGAGCGAAGGCATGTCCTAAAAAAAAATCTTGTTCACCTGCGATGTCGCTCTGCGCTAGCTCCATCATTTTTATTTTCATTTTTTTAAAATGCTCTTTGTTTTTTATGTATCTGGGAGGCCCGAATATGATTGTTTGCCTAAAAGCGACTGCGTCACCCATAAGTATCACGTCCAGGGGTGGACAAAAGTTCCCTGGCCACTATAACATGTAATTCAATGGGAGCGCGACCTTATATTATCTGACCACCTCTATACGTTTCACATGAAAGACTTAAGCGGTGAGAGTAAGCAAACAAAAGCCGCGTTCGTCAGAGAAGAACACACTTCAGGAATATTACACCTTCATCAAGACGAGAACGATGGAGCAGTAGAGGTCTACAGAGGAGCTCGTTGAGCGGGGGCTTGTCATAGTTGACCTGAATGAAAGAGAACTGATATATTAAATGAATCGTTTCTATGGCGGCATTTTATACAATTACCTTGCTAGAGATACACTTGGTTGAGCTCCTAAATGTGTCTCCAACGATTGTATCTCATTAGATATCATGTGATGCATAAAATCTTGAAAAGTGCAATCTGATTGACGGTAACAGCGGTAAGTAAGCAACAGCATTCGAATATCCTTCATACATGGATGGTCGGGAGTACCGCTGACATTGCAAACCAGCAGAGCGTTCCTCCAAAAATTCAAAAGTCGACAAGTATTTGCGACCGTACAGGTATTTACTGCGTACCTTCACGCCTGCACGATATTGGCGGTACCTCATATGACCTTGTTTTGTTGAGTTCGTTTATTTCTGTTCCCCTGGCCCCGCCGCGGTGTTCTAGTGGTTTTGACACTCGTCGTGGGATCGAATCCCGGCTTCGGCGGCTGCATTTTCGCAGTGCTGTACAGAAGGCCATTTCAAATAATAACGTTCCAGGAACTACTTTCGTTTGGGAGGAACGCTATCGTTCCATTCAATACGCTGGAACTATGGCGGTAACGCGTCACATCTACGATGCAATGGCTGCCGGGGCGTTCCTTTTCTAGACGTTCCACGGCATTCAACAGGAGCGCGCGCGCACGTAGCACACCATGCAGAGCAGGGCAGATGGCCGACCGCATCAGGCACGTCACTATGCTGCATCCTGGTTTTCACTTCAAGGCGCCCGCCAGAGGCACAGGAACGTGAACGACCCCGACACCAACCGCATGCAGAAGGGACAGTTAATTTTGTGCTGCAGAGCTGCTATGCTCGAGGTTTGCTGTCTGTCGTAGACAGAAAATTTTTGTATAGCTGAACCAGCACATGCTCTCTTCAACCTTTTCTGCTTCGCTCTCAGAACACGTGCAGTGATTTGTCCGCTGTAGGATGCAATAACTTCAATGGGTGAAAGAATGAGTAAATCAAGAACAGGAGAAAGGGATATTGGGAAAGAGCAAGACATTTTTTGGCCAAAAAAATTTTCGGCGCGGCGAGATTCGATCCCGCCCATCGACGATTCGAAGTCGAACGACGTTATCACTTACTTATTCTGTTTCTTTTTTTTTTCACTGACAGTTGCCAGAAACGCTCAAACATATATTTTGCGACTGTCCAGCGTATGATAGTGAACGCCAGCAACTGGTATCTTCGATTGGGTGATATATTAGTCGACCATTAATCGATGAGGTTGTGTTAGGTCCTTGGCCTGACGCCAGCAGCAGAAATGTGGTGATAGGAGATATTGCCGCATTCTTAGAAGACTGGATGCACGTGTGTATACGGTTACCCCAGCATAACAAGAGCATGTTGTTATATCCCTACCATCATTCATCACCGTTCACTCCCCAGTCACCCTTTTCCATTGTAGAGTAGCAGGCCAGAGTAAACTGTAGTTTATTATTATTATCATCTCCATTACCCTTCGTGGAGAAGAAAATCTTACGTGCTTCTGGTTAACTTTCTCGCTTTATTGCCTCCTCTCTGTCACATTACCGAGGGGTTTGGTACATCAATGACAACTTATTTCAAAAACACCAGCTATGAAAGAACTTTGGCACGACTGCTGTTTCGTTATGCATGCCGCTGGCAAGTCTCAAGTCGATCAGAGTAGGTTTTTCTTTTTTTTCATGTTTCTTATTTTGATGTTCCCGTCCCTACGCTTTCCATGCAAAGGGCGTCACCCTTTGTCGCATGTCGCGTTCACGGAGAGAAGGAGCGTGAGGGAGAAGTCTTGTTTCCATCGCACAGATCGGGCAAAACGTGGGAGGTCTCGTCTTGAAGCACAACCGCAACAAGCAAGCATGCAGCAGTCACTCATGAATGCGGGCTGACTGCTGGGATCTGAGGGGACAGCTACTTCGACTGCCCACGGCGGCCGGTGCAAAACTATAAAACTAAGCCAAAAGCTAGTGCGACAAATGTTGAGAGCATCAAAAAGGAAATAAATAGAAGGGGGTGGGAGTGAAATCACGCTGTCGGTCATGGGCCATCTGTTCCTTGTCGCGAGAGCTTCTGAGGCTATGCTCATTTCGGAATGCTTTGACAAAGACGTCTTTAACTAGAAGTAAAAGGCAAATCTCTCGAACCAGTTTCGAAATTAGTCGCGCAGACGTTCTTCTCCTTCTTAGAGCTCGTACACATCTTGCGCCTCATTCTGTAGCAGCGGCAACGCTCATGCAGCGAAGGAAAATCTGATGACGTCCTTCGTTGCAACAGTTCTCATAGTTCATCCATAACCTGGAACTATACGCTGATGTAACCACGTGTTAGTGTACTGAGTGTATACCAACGCATAACGTGATTATTATCATACCTGACCACTTCAGTTAGATGTTTAGAACATATGGTACGTAAGAGAATAAAGTTTCTTGGTAACGTGAAGTAATCTCCCACCGATGTGATTTACAACGTAGATTCAGAGAAAAATCAATTTTTCATGGTTCCATTCCATCAGCTATTAATTGCATCATGCGAGAATAAATACGAATAGTTCATGAACAAACGAAGTGGCACATAGAAAGCGCGAAGGTTTTTCTCTGACACGCTCATTTTTCTTTTTCTCAGTAGCATCACTGAAAATCAACAAGCTATTCATTTATTATTGCTACTTGTTGGCCTCTTTTCCTTTCAGTGACCATTTATGACACCTACGCAGCCACCTACGGTTTCTGTTAATCATTATTTAACAATCATAAACTTTAGCTAATGTCTTTCAAGCTAGATTTTAAAAAAAAACTTTTTGTTGTGATTCGACGCGGTATATGCGCAGAAAACGTCTGTGTATACCGTAATTTTCTGCAACTTCATATTAGGCCTATGGAGGCCACAGATAACGATGTACTTCATTTTTACCAAATAGGAACTACATACGGCGTATAGTAAACGCCGTCAAAATGTGTGTCTTCACGCCTTTTGCTGCGGCAATCTCAAAGTGGCGTCTTCATCCGCATTTTTTTTCGCGCGCTTGCTGGCTTACCAAGCATCGCATCGCTGTAAGAGCGGCGTTTTCCAAATTACAGGATTGTCTTTTACTAATATGCAAAACGTCATTTTCCTCTTTAGTAACACTGTGAAGAAAACTGATGCCCCCAACGCAAAGGGAGTGGCCGTGTCGCTTTCCACATCCACTGCCGCAAGAGAGCTCAATGTCAACTTGGGAGCGGCACACGTGGAAACCGCTGGTATGTTCATAGGCATACATTGACATAGCCGTGATTATGAAAAAGAAAAACAGAAAGCATTCACGAAGCTAGCCCCGAGAGCCAACCCACTTGCCTCTGCAGTATAAAGATTACAAATTACAAACAAATCAGCAGTATAAAGATTAGGCTACCTTAAGCTCGCTATACGCCCTTCAGCCTAGTTGCAGAGCTGATGCACTGGCGCGAAACGGGAGAGTCAATCTGCCCCACATCTCCTATCGCGCCAAGTCGTCATCGTAAATTTGGTCCGGCGAATAGGGCGCAGATCTAGACCAAGGTTATTGCTGACCTAGTTGACTAATGCAGCTTTCCAGAGCAAAAAGAATTGAAACTGCGTTCTCGGCAGATTTGTATGCGAATATGCGTCCTCTCAATACAAGGCGGAAAGACGCCTTGAAACTATAACGTTGTTCTTGTGTCTTTCCATTTTTGCCGGTCGGTCTCGAAGTGAACATGCACTATAAGACGCCAGATGCCGCTGCAATCTAGTAAATAAAAGCCACGAGCTTGAATACATTTAATTCATGGCCCCATGCCTTCCTACACTATCCTACGTTTAAACAAACGCGGCAAACGGAAGATCTCATTTTTTCACCTGCCCCTGAATTATCGTGCTGGTATACAGACTTGATCATACCAACGCTTCGACACATATTATGCCGAACGCTTTGACGCATATTGGTCGCTTATCATATCATACACAGCTGCAACATGCCGTTAGTGCTTTTTTTTAAATGAGAGCATAAAGAAATGAAGAACAGCTATATTAGCCTTTATAAATAAACTCTGCAGCGGTTATTAGGAATGTACTAAACAACAACCAAATAAAACGCATTCAATCTTGTGATACTTGAATTTTAAATCTTACTTTCTCTTTAGAGGATGAGAACTGCATGGATGAGTGCACCCAATGCAACAAATAAGTGGCTATCGCTCTATATACTGATTAGAATGAGCACGCGGGTTCGATTCCCAACTGCTAAAGATTCAATTCGATTGAAAAGAACACAGAAGAATGTCTACCTTAAGTGCAGATAGCCAAGGCAGCGAAATTCTATTGATGGCCTTCCTCTTCGGCTCACTTCGTATATATAGTCTAGGTAACCGTTTATCGACCCTCTTAATTTCAATCATATATAGACTTTGTAGAAAATACGTACCACCCCGTCGTATTGATGTTCTAATCCTGTGTACAATCAAAGCATAAATTATGAATAAGCACATTAATGTCTTGCTCTTCGATGAGTTATGTATAATTGTGAGAAAAGGCTTTTGAAACCCCCATGAGCACGCATTGTAGCAGTTAGACGCAACGCACATATACAGAAGTTCATTATTTGAACACGCTCGGCGCGCAACGGGAAATAAAGAGGTCTCCCGATATTACTAAGCAGGTGAGTAATGCCGAGCGTCTGACAGGTTCGCTAAGAAGCAATTTGTCGATAGCTCTGAACACGCGTTCAAGGCCACCCTGTTCAGTTTCGACGCGAGCAACCGATGCTTGCGTTCTTCCTGGTCGACACTGTTCTTAACAGCAAAATTTAATTTGTAACACTTTGTCGATAAGGCCGCACGGACTTTCATCGCCCACAGAGGTGCCTCGAACTGCCGAAAATGCGCTAACAGCAGGTCGCTCTGCTGGCACATGCCCTGCTGTCTTTGGCAGCAGTTCCAGTCGAGCCGCTCAAGGGCGTCGGACGCGCATAGACTTTTTGTTTCCCGCCTCTCATTTCCGTCTCCGCCGCACTGCGCCTGCTTTTTTTCCTCAGTCGTCGTTACCGTCGTCGGCGCGTCCTTCGGGCGCCGGCAGTGTCTCGCCGCAATGCGCTGCCGACTCTGCGCAGACACGTGACCTGTCTGGTCGCTGCACTAATTGATAGGCGCAGCAAACCTGCCTCGGCCGTCAGACAAGCCAAATGGTTGCCGCGTTCACTTGCCTTTGCTGCCACATGGCGCGGCGGGCTGTCGGCTTGTCTACGCACGACGGCCCTGGTGCCTCGACAGCAAAACGCATACGACTGCGTCTGAAGGCTGTACGCAAATGGGACAGAGCCCGCCCGGAGATTGTGGTTCTAGGAGCTAGCAGTCGAAAGGAGATTTCGAAAATACACTTTACTTATACAAGTTTGGAATTATGCGTACTGACATCCAAGTACTCTTATCCAGATTTGAATATGTTGCGTTCACCCACTTGTGAATTAAATCAGCAAAGAGCACTCGTTAGAAGCATTGAACTAATGTACATCCAGGCCCAGAACAACGTCTGCTGTGGGGATCTGCGCTGTGAATAAAACGATTGGTGCAATTACGGCGGCAGTAAGATCATTAAAAGCGAGGAATATATCTTGTTGGAAGAAAAAGAAACATCAAGTTGAAAGAGGAAAATACCAAGCTCGCCAATGTTGCCATGAACAGGAATTATTACCATCCCTGATGTAAGACCACAACAAGCTCGATCATACCGTTATATATATCTGAGCATCGTTCGTAGACCCGCGAGTGCTCAGAAAAAACAAACAAACAAAGAAGCACTGTCGGGAACATACAATAAGCAAATAACGACTCTGCCCGCCGTTACATCAGCCTGGAAAAGTATAAAGGAAAATAGGTGCGAAGCCAATATATGCGATAACGCAAGTATCTTATTCTCTATTTGGAACCACCGCTGGCTGTGTGCAAGCTGCTCCTCCTGCATATCAAACCGCATTACGTGCCATCCCTCTGCCATTTAGCCGACCGCGGCCTGGGGCAATCAAGGAGTCTGAAGGCGCTTCAACGTCTTACGGATAGCTCGGATAGAAAAACACGAGGCAAGCTTCCCTGTTCCCTCTCGGAGCCATGCGCTGCCGCATGGCCTGCAATCAGGATGAGATCGAGCGGTCGAGATGGCGCTCCGTCCCTGTAATCGCTGCGCATGCACCATCATCAAACCGCCAGCACGCGCGGTCGGCCAATCCGCCGCGACCCGTGCAAAGACGGCGTCGTCTCTCCGGGCGACCGCGCCCAAGCGTCCTCCTGGAGCCGCCTGCGAGTTGACGTCAGCTGCGGGCGCGCCCCTTTCGACGTGTAGGAGCGCTTCTTCAGCACCGTCTTCAGTTTCAGCGGTGGCCGCGCGGGCAGAGGTCGCACGCGCGTCCCGAAGCCGGCCCACCCAGGGAGGCCCGGCGCCCGCCGTGACTGACCGCTGAAGCGGCTCCCGGGCCGATTGCCGCCCGCGCAACAGTAGTTCCGGCCGAGGAGACAGCTTTCTCGCCGCGACCGAGCAGTCAGCGCTGCACGCGCCCGCCATCAGTCGCGAAGATTGACGAGCGGGTGCGCTCTTCTGCTTCGAGGAGGCCATATACTCGCAGCGCGCACCCTTCAAACAGCATTTGCACTGGGATATGCAAAGGTCACCTGCCCGCCCGAATATATATATATATATATATATATATATATATATATATATATATATATATATATATATATATATATATATATATATATATATACTGTTACTACTGTTACAGTGGAAAAAAGAAGAGCTTGGGCGTTGGTCTGAAATCAGAGACGGCCATCGGTCACTCCATTTTCAGCCTAAATCAGGCCGGCGTAATGGTGCATTATTATGCTCCAAGATATCTCTGCTATTTAAATGCATTTTGTTGAGGTGCAATGTATCAATAGCTGAAATAACGCCAATAGCAACAATAGCGTCAATAGCTGAACATTTAAGAATGAATGAACTCAACACGAGGTTCCCAAGTGTGTGGCTTTCAAAGGCGCATTAGTGCCATTGTACCCACAATTTTTTTCTAGGTATCCTTAGTTGCATAGTGAATTTGCGGTACTGTTTATTCAGCCTGTTTCGGTTCGTTAAGATCCGAGCAGCTAAACCAGTATGGCTACAACACAGACAGGCACTCATCGGTTTCGTTTACGTAAGAGTTACTGATGCTATAGTTCACTCGTGAAGGAGCACAGTAAGCTAACTCTGACACTTTCCGGTCGCTTTCGAACACGAAAGAAGTAAGAGTTATCCTTGGAGTTATGCGGCAAGAATCGTGCTGCTCGTGTCTCGGGGAGGAGATGGACGATTTTGTATAAGCCACCAAAAATGCCCGTTCATCACGCAGAGATCGGCCTAACCCAACTCGTGAGCCACGGCGCATACAGGTGGCTCAACATTTATTCCGATCGTTGAATGCACGCAACGACTTGCATACTTTGCAGAGTCGACCACAAAGAACGTTGAACTGTATGGACGCATCAGTGCAAGTATGATAATTTATTATTCCTATAAGCGCACTGCAAACGCTCCTAAAATGCTGGGAAAGGCGAGAGAAGAAGAGAGCAGTAACACTGCAAATGCATTCACACTGTTCTCATTGAATGAGAGCGGTAAGTGCAATCAGATGAGTGAAAGCCACAATATGCCAGATCTCCATAACTGCGAGGACGTCCGCACGCGTGTGTACGGACTGCGTCGAGGATCCACACCAAGCTTACTCGTGCCTTCAGTGAAGCAGTCTTCTGCATTCAATGCCAACTGCACCATCAAAAGACGTCGTATAATTACTTGAAGCAGAGGCGTGACGTTGTGCAGTGATCGAGTAGTCAGAATACATAGTCTCTGTTACCAAGCTTAGAGCACCGCTTGTGCTATGACAAGGCGAATCTATTTCCGCACTTCGCTTCCGCGTCGTCGCCTGAGCACTCGCACAGCTCGGAGCCGGTTCCTTTCTTGTCCCCGCTGGGACGTGCGCGGCAAGCGTGTGCCAGCTTCCGTGTCTCATCCATCGGGAAGACCACAACCGATAGCGTTGTATGTGTGCCCTGAAGTGAGTCTTCATTCACAGAAGCCTCAGATCCGTGTAGTAATGCCGCGTAGTGCCACACCTGCCACGTGTATTTTTCGAATGTGCAATGCAGCAAACAAAAAAATAAATGTTGCTTTTAGATTGCTTGGATCTTACACGTTGACAGTATGCGCATTAACGGCAAAAAGTCTTATATTGTTGCATGACGTGGTGCAAGTGGCAGACAAATGTATGTCAGGCAAAGATCGTATACGAAAGAAGCCGTAGCTTATAGCCGAAGCCATGGTTATCATTACAGTGATTTGCAATATCGCTTTTGGGTATGTCGACGACATTTCTTATATGACAGGAGCAGCTCATCTGAAAAATGTTCAAGGTCACTTTCGTGCATGATCTGGCTGCATGATGTAGATTGTGCTGTTGCTGCAACCACGAGCGCTGGTACAATTCATTATCACAGCAGGCTGCAGTATACGCTCTTACAGCAGAGCCGACACAAAACTCTACAAACGTTATTGTCGTGGTAGGGCCGTTTTTTGTTTTTGTTTTTCATTTTTACAGACAGTATACGTTAAACCCAAATCCCGGCCATGTGTTTACTATATATATATGTCCAGCTACAACCGATACTATGTTGCCAAGACACTTGTTTCACGCGTCTGATAGTAGAAATATTCAGCTAATTGGACAATATTCTTAAATGCACAATAACGCTATTCACAGAAGTATATAAGGGCACGTTTGGGGTAAACTCGGTGCAAGAGATCCCATATATATAGTAAGCCTAAGTGTGGCCGGCATGCGCTCCAGATTTCGTGACACTCGTCACCGCGTCGGGCGCCCGCATGAAAAGGCGGGGCAGCTTACGTGAGCGATAGAATAATCGCCGTGATTAAAAATGCCTCATCCATGCACGTGCATCTTTGTGGACTTCCTTGTGGTCCTGCATTCCTGGCAGGCGTTTCACCGCGGAAACGGACGATCACTCGGCGATAAGGCACGCGTCGGCGCATGACCAGCGGCCCGCATTGTGTTCCTGTCACGCAAGCGGCGGAGTCTGCGCACGCGAGCAGCCAGAGCCGTGCCGCCGAGTAAATGCTTCCCTGTACGTGCATGGAGAGAGCAGGTATCAATGCATGTATCGACGGCTTGCTGATGGATACGGACACGCGAAATGTTGGCGTTGGCATGCCGAATGAGTTGACGCGATATTGTTGGTATTACGAACAATAGCGGAATAAAATGCGAGTGTTGGCGCCATCCGTCAAGTAAATGTTTGAACTACACTTCACGATTTAAAGGAAATTAAAAACATAATAATCGCCGACCCAAGCATAGGCACATACAATTACACTGAAAAAAGTAGTTCTAGGGCGAGTTTTTTTTTTTATCAGTATTTGACAACGTCCAATGATGCATGGGCTGAGCTACATAACGCTGTGCTCGTCAGGACGGACTCCGAAGTTGCCACGCCGAAAAAGTTAGTGGCAAGGAATTGTACAGCATCCCGGATGCCGTCTTGGTTAGTAACCTTCCGACTATCTTCGCACAAGAAATACCGTGAGTGCTGAATTGTATGCTACAAATACAGCTGTCCCCAGTATAGTAGCGACAATTAGTCGTATATATGCAAATAAAAAAATGAAGGGCAGAAATTGCTACTGACACGTGAACAGTGTCAGCAGAAAGAGAGAGAGACAGAAATGCGGGATGCTCTTAGAAAAAAAATGGGCAGATCCCACATACATTGGGAATCGATGAAATGCGAAGCACGAATGAGGGAGGTTGATATGCTACTTTATGATAAGCACAACCTTACAAGGCGGGCGTAAATTATGCCGTACATGACTTCCATGTCATAATATTCATGTTCGCACTTGACGTTTTTCTTCGTCGTCCATTCACGTCACGTATTACTAAGTTTCGTATATGCTAAGCTAGCGAAACAGCTGGGAGCGCGCTATGAGCGTAGCATGTAGTCATGTTCTACATGACACGCATATTATGATTATCATGTTTGCACGTGCCATTTACCTTCGCCGTCCATTCACGTCACGTAATGTCAAATTCGGTATATGGGAAGCTAGCGAAACGCCCGCGAGCGCATCATGAGCGTGGTATGTATTCATGTTCTGACATGACACGCATGACATATGGTTATCACGTTTGCACCAGTCAAATACCTTCGTAATCCACCCACGCCACGTAGCACCAAATTTGGTATATGTGAAGCTAGCGAAAAGGCCGCGAGCACATCATCAGCGTGGCATGTAGTCATGTTCTTGCATAACACGAATGTCATGGTTATCATGTTTAACCAGTCGTATACCTTCATTATCTATTCACGTCCCGTAATACCAAATTAGGTGTATGTGAAGGTAGCGAAATGACCGCGAGCGCATCATGAGTGTGGCATGTAGTCATGTTCTTACATGACATGCATGTCATAATTTCCACGTGAGGACCTGTCGCTTACGATCGCCATGCAGTCATGTCACATCATACCAGTTTTGTGATATGTCATGTGAACGAAACCACTGCAGGAGCAGCAAGACAATGACAAGTAAATGATGACAGTCATCACATACATGTTATGATTTTTATGTTATGGCTGGTCAGTTACGCTCGTCATGCAGTAATATTATACCATAACAATTTTGGTGCGGATCCCATTATCCAAACGGCCAGGAGAGCTAACAGTCGCAGGCAGCTGGGCAGACACAGACAGCGAGACAGACAGATAGATAGATACGCTCAAAGTCAGCGAAATGATTATATATATATATATATATATATATATATATATATATATATATATATATATATATATATATATATATATATATATATATATATATATATATATATATATATAGAGAGAGAGAGAGAGAGAGAGAGAGAGAGAGAGAGAGACAATAATGCCAAAAAGTATAGGGGAAGTTATTAGATTTAATAGAAGTTTCGTGCTACCTAATTAATGACACACATATAAGGAAATAGAAGGTCACATGACGATGTGTAGAAAACAGCAATTACCTTATTAATTCTATAGATGCTAACCAGTACACGGTGTACGATCCCAAAGTATGAGTATATATACCCTTCATGCTGCGCCTAATTTCTGCAGCCCGGTATGGAGCATGGCGTAGCGCCGTGAAGATTTGCGTATGCGTTTGCGCGCTTGTTCTGGCTTTTCATCCTTTTATATGAGCTCTCATATGCTCGTATGAGAACTCATTTATAATCATATGAGTTCTCGTATGGGTAGAGCTAGTAAAGATATGAGAACACATATGATCACATGAGTATATGATATGCTCATATGATCATGAGCACGATCATATGCATGATCATATGTGATTATGATGTGATCATATGAATATGTGATGCGCACTCACCACACTGTTGTTACATGAAGTAGTTAGCCGCCATTAATTAATGTACGAAGACAATGCCACATTGTTTTTTATCCAATACTTTTGTAATAGACTCTTCTTGATGTGGCAGCGCACATGCACTTATAACAAAATAGGCGTTAACTTTATTTGCGGGGTTACTAACAATTTAGTAATGAACCAACGACTCAAGTCAGCACCATTAACTTACTAACTACGTAGTACATTTCGCTAGCCTGCATCTTGCTACCTTCACTTACAAAGAGGCTAGTGCTTTATGGGACAAGTGAACGGTTAGTATTTAGTTAATGAATATTCCCACCTTTTTTAAGAGTGTGGGGTGAAGTAATAGCAAGCAGCGAGTTGGGCTGAGTAAAGATGGGAACATAATGTCAATATGTAGCTGCAACGTTCAAGCCATAAAACTTCGTAAATTTTGATCCCCTATAGCAGGTATAGTAGCTTATAACTTCCGATATAGCCATACGGCTGCAATACGATGCAGGTGCAGGAACAACAAATTGAACTATGCCGCTCTCTATCGCCATCGCCTTCAACTTTTCTGTGCGTGCGCTCATCGAGCATTTTAAAACTAGTGCGCAACATAGACTCTCTTCAAATGAAAAGATACGCCAGACGAGCTTTGGTGCTTTACCCGAACTAATTTACCTACGCTGCAGCTACCTTTTATAATATGTATATAGAGTTACAAATGCACAGACAGTAGCAAGGTGTTGTAATCAGTTATCTCGGAGCTTCTCAAACATTTACATTTCTCCGTCAGGTGTTTGTCAGTGCTCGTGTTGTCTGTTTCTCGGATTCAGTGCTGTTTGTCGCGCTGTTCACTCACAGCATCTTCATTTCTTTTGCAGTGATGTCTGCTCCGCAATATGTACCATCAAGCTACAGACCGACACGCACACTGTACATGATTAAGAGAAATGTTACAGTAGCTCTCTCACGCCAACTGTAGGATTTGTAATTGCACATATAAACATAGCCATCAAAATCATAGAAACAAAAACCTTGGGCCCAAGTGATGATGTGCGAGCCCTCGGCAAACAACATTAATTATACGAACGTATGCCCAGCATACACCCTGTTCTCTTTGCTTGCGTAGTTGCTTTTATTTTCAACGATTATCCAGTGCATTTACGATGTTGAAACAGACTGCAAGTACTCGGTAAGTATACTTGCTGGATGGACGGTAGGCCCCACTCACTAAGTTCTGTAGAACGCAGTAGTGCATATAATTAGGATGCAGGTTTCAGCAGACGAAAAATTACGCGCAGTTGTTAGAAAGCACAGGAAAGTCGCCGTTAAAAAACCACGCCAATATGTCTTTTACGAATACTTCTCTATTGTGTTTGTCCAGAGCTTGGGCCTCTTCCCACACACCTTTCGATAGCCGAGGGTTTTAGTGCGGCATTACCATTATATCCTCATCGGTACCACTAGGTATATACTACGTTAAATGTCTACAAAACAGATCGAGCAGAAAGAATAGCAGGAAGACAGCGTCTTTATGTGGTCAAAAACAGGCAAACATCAAGGCTTTCTTTTTTTTTTTCGAAACAGTCGTTCTAGCCGGGACTTTCTTTGTTCGCCTAATCTTGACATCTTTTTACATATTAAAACAGGTGTGATAACAACACGCCCTGGTAAGTGGCAGACGACACAGGCGGCTGGAATTCTCTTGTTTCAGAGAACAGCTCTGAGGTGATCGAACCAATAGTTAATTGAACGTCTAGAAGGTCGTACAACAACCGGCCAAACACGATCTGCCTGTCAAAGAGAAGAAAAAGAAAGACAACTGAGCCATCACAGTGCACCGTCAAAACAATACTAACAGAGAATGCCAGAAAGAATAGGTCCTGAAGGCGGATCTCCCTGGAGGTGCTGTTCATGCTGTTCAGCAAGATCTTATACAGTAGCTATGAAGCCATAACAAACCACGTCCCCTTTTCGCGGCAAGTGAAGCTGAAGAACGCCAACTGGGGACAGGAAGCGCTAGGATCACAAACACACAAACAAACGCACGAAGTGAAGCGTCCGTTCAATGCTGCGTGCTTTCCACGTCCCTTGAATAAGGCCTAATTGCAGTCGACAAATGGGTGCCGCAGGGCGAGAGATATATTGTATGTGCAGCCCGGTGTCACTACAAGGTCCGGCTGCGGAAACTTTGAGAGATGATGAGACGAGGGGGCTCGACACGCCGTGGGCGAAAGCTACTGCGGCGTCAAATATGCATGCATGCCCGTTCACTTACGCCTTCGCTTCCAGGGTGTCGCTTTTCTATTTGTTGTGGTCGTCGACCGCGGTGTGGGCTGTCTTTCTCGGGTGTCACCGTCATTGTAACCAGCTCCAGGTGTGAAATCAGCGTACGCGATGCTCTGAAAATATGAGCTGGCAGACGTGGCAGCGCTGCCGAAAAGAAGAAAAAAAAAAGGTATCTGAGGAAGACGGCGATGAGGCAAACTAAAGCCACAACTATTGTGTCTCATCGCAACTTACTGTGTCAGTTGAAGAAGGGTCGCTCTACCAAGAAAAAACATGTCGCATATAAGAGACCAAAAGTCAGTGTGACGACAAAATCTACCACGGATAGTTATCCCACTATATGCGTGCATGTCAACCCTTCACTTCAACCTGTTAATGAAGAGCTTGTATGAGTATTATCGTCATCTCACTGTTTATTATTTTTCTTGTTTCGTTGCAGGAGAGACTAAGAAAGATTCGGGAGGCCCAACGAGGTTTTCCGGAGTGCTATTCTGCACTGAGTCAAAACGTAAAACATGGGTAGGAAAGGAGACATTATGTTAGGAAGGCCCGTAGCCCCTCCCCGAACTTCGGGTGTAGTGGGTTGCTTTGCCAGGAATAAATAATAAAAATAGGGGTTCTTCATGACTTTCGAGAAGTGGGCTCCCCCTGAAAAAAAAAATGCCCCCACCTCCCCTAAGGGAATCGCGAGGAAATGCGAATGCATTGCGTTGCGTCCATAACGGCGTTTTGCACGTGAGAACCGAGCGTTAGAAGAATAATGTTTTTTTTTTCTTACACCATGCAAGCAATAGCGCCGTTCGCCGCACGTGGCGTTTAACTGTCGCGAGAAACGCGGTAGGCGTTTCCTGCTCTAGTAGCTAGCGTGCATGGTTAAAATATACTGTGAACAAAACAAACAACGTTCTCGGCTCGGCGTTGGTGTTTCCCAGCGGCGTCTCGAGTGCACATTTACGGATGTTCTTGAAAGGCACCCAGCCAGCGAACGGTCGAGAGTGAGGTGCGAGGGGACGAGAAAGTTGCGCGCAGGGAGGAGAGAGACGGAACGGCGAGAGGAGTGGCGAAGAATTGCGCTTGTCATTTTACCTGACAGCCATAAAGTCAGCGTCTTATCGACATAACCACTACACAGACGCTGGCAGCACAAACGTTACAAAAGCGTTTGAACCGCACTACATTGACACGGTGGCAAGTGATGTTCAAGTCAATGAGGTGGTGGTTCCGGTTGCTAGGGGCGAGGATAAGCTCGCGCCCGCAGCAGTTTCTGACAGCTGCCGACGCCGAAGTGTGGAATCGCGGGGCTCCGGTTGCTAGGGACGCGCACACCCGCAGCTATTACTATGGGGGAGGGCGATGGATGGATCCCGACGGATGCCTGACATAGTCGGACTAAGAAATGCATTCGCATTTAAAAGATTCCTCGCTGTGGGCCTGATGTAAAGAATTTGTCTGGCACAAGCACGTGGGCAGCTACTGACAGAGACTTCAACATTCCTTAAAGACCATGTTCTATGAAGTTAATTGAGGTTGCTTTTATACAGAAACTCCGAATGTCGCTGGCTGTAGTGGAGTCCAATGATGTGGTTTTTCGTATGTGACGTTCGTGATAATTGTCGATGCGGCACTCTGTTGTTTACCCACTGAAGCGATACCTTAAGGCATGCCCGCACGACGTTTTGAAACAAAAGCGTCATATCCAAAATTAGTATGCGCAAGAGTGGTTTGGGAACGAATTAATGTCCAGGTTTGAAGACATAGGATTATCTGATGAGGAATTAGATAAGCGTTGCACGTTATTGGCGTGCTGAATTTTTTCTTAGCTGCAGTGAAGTAGTAACCATAACTAAAGCGTCCTCGCAAGCAAAGGTGCTTTGCAAGCCTCAAGCTCAAGCAGCCGATTGAACGCTACGCTGCTATCGAAAGTACTAATCGGCCACTGCTCTGATTTTCCTGTATCGAAGATGAAAGGGAATCACTTCTGAAAACGATTCTTAAAATGTGAGCGCTGCCTTGGATATTGCTTTTTCATGCCGTTTCGAACTTTATTTTAAGATATTTGGCGATAGCTTAACGGTAAATAAAAATTACGCATAGGACGTTTGTATCGGTGCTTGCACTGACGCCGGATATTTAGAAGAAATGCTTTTCTTTTTCCTTCGCAAGCCCTTAAGAGGCTTAAGATCTTAGATTACGACGGTGACCATTGTGACGAGGTTGACGATTATGACCAATGATTCACGGTACCAAGAGCAGGAAATATTTTCTAGCAGTGGGATTAAGGAAGCACAGGCAGTTTCTGCTTAAGTGGACATAACTGTAGTATTGGTACAAACGGGTGGTTATACACTGCAGTCGTTTCGAACCAAGGCTCAATTTACCTACACACTGCCTTTGTTTCGAACGAACTCTCAATTTGCTTATCTCGCTCTATGGCTACCAAGCACACTGACCAGCGGCAGCATTTAAAAATGTTTCTTACTTCAGCACAAAAGAGTGTCTACGGTCGCTTTATACAAGTTCAGAAAGCCTTTTTGTTAAGGAATGGTTCTTATAAATAGGAAGGAAACCAACCAAGCTTCACAAAATTATATAGTTTTGCATTGTGTTGTTTCGACGTTGATTGAACAGGCAGAGTTAGCACCATGCTCTGCTGGATCTCGGAGGCATGGCAAAGCTTTCCTCGTCAGGCCTAACTCAAAATTCATCTGAAACAGAGCTTAAAAAGAGCTACAAGCTCTCATTATTACTATGCTGTAGAAGCATTATAATAAAATTAAATGAAATATAAGCATCACTTGAGAAAGAACGAGTTTGAAAGTGCATAGACAACGACTTCAAAGATCCTAGACGAGTTGCTCTGCGGACACGCACCACCATGTTCCCTTGCACAGATGCGGCTGCCCTTGACACTGAATTCCTAACACCTAAACAGGCCCTGCACACCGAAGAGCCTCAGCACCACTCATGGAAGCACGAAAAGCACTAAAAATGACGCAAAGTCATTGCTTTTAATGCCTATGCGCCACACTAAAGTTATCCAAGAAGTTAACTAAAGTACCGACCAATGGCCCCTTTCCTAATCCAGCAAGCTGCAAAAGTGAACATTTGAATGCTTGGGTCTTGGAACACTTTTATAGAGACTTCAATTGCTTCCAACTTTCCCCGCACCCTGCCTTTCGCCACAGATCTAAATCGACGCCGCGCCAGGCTCGGCGCACACAAAGGACGTGCCAGTCGCCGTCGATGTTGTGTTCAACGTTATGCTGGCGTGACCGAAGAAGTGTCACAGCTATGGCGCCGCCCCGAGCCGCACCACTTGCAGGCCTGCTTCCAAGACACCTGGGGAGGGCGGACCAAGCGGGGCCGCCATCCGGAGCAGCTCGCAGTCTAAAAACCAGTCTTGCTGAGTGTCGTCGTCTGGCCTGGCGTTCAATTATCTCCAAGGCTGCCTCTCCAGATGCGCCGAGGTTACTAGGCGCGAGCTGGCCCAGGTCGGCGCCGCTCCTTGTCCCTCCCCGACTCTTCTTATTTTTCGACGCGCCTCATTTATTCCCTTCTTGCGAGCTGCCGAAGATGTCACACCCACAAGTCCGCCTTCTCGCCAGATCTGTGCCGGCGTTCCTGAGGGCGCACTCTTTGTGGAGCTACAGTTCTTGTTTCTTTTTCGCGCACTCCTCTCCCCGTTTTACAATGCGGGCGTGTGCGAGCTCCTTCCCGCGCTTTTGAGCGCCCCAACCTGCTCGCCTCGGCGCCGGTAGCACTTGCCCAGCGGCCATATTTATTATCTTTTTTCCCCGTGTCAGCGTGGTCACCGAGAACGTCGCTCCAAGGAGGCGTGGTGCTTCGGTAGCACCTGTCTTTCTCCCCCCCCCCTTGCTTTTTTCCTCTCCTAACGACAGCCTTCGTGCTGCAGAGAAAGCGACATTTCTGCGAAAGCGTTGCTCGCTGAGCACCGTCAACCGTGGCTTCATTGCTGGGTGCGGCCTGGAGCCTCTGTCGGCTCCTCGGTCTCTTCGCACGCTCCTCAGGGATTTTTATCATCAGCAGTTGAAGCGGTGCAAGCGGATGTTTCTTCGGAGGGGGGCCAAATTGGTTTCGCTCTTTGACAGCCCGGTTGTGTCGCCCGCGGGCACGGGGGATGTCGCTTTGCGAGCCTACAGTGGTGGTTAATTTACCGCGTTTTGTTTTTCTCTTGCATCGATGGTCAATTTGGTTTGGAATCTTTGAGTGCCTTGGAAGAGTCCCACGAAATGACCAGCTATAAGCTTTGACCGGAGGAGGCAGTTTTGAGAGGTCCTTGCTCTCGACTGAGGTAAGCAAGCGAACACCGAGTGCCTGCTGTAGAGGCAGCTTCCCATGATGGAACCGTAGGTGACAACTGCCGTGTCTACTATGACGGGCAGGTCACCATGACCAAGCAACACGAACTTTGTTTAGACAGTTATAATAATAAACAAAAATAATCTGCATTCAATTCCCAAATTAAGGTTGAGGGGTGGAGAATATGAAGGCCTTTTCTTTTAATTTCACGCGCCGAAAACCTCAGTGCCAATCACCCATGCCGTGAGAAAAGAAACGACTGTCCGCCTAGAATTGGTCCTTTGAAGCGCTCCTACAATGCCTGCTACAAGTAGATTTGCAAAGTGCCACCATAATTTAGCATTTCGAGAAATTGCGAAGTGCCCAGATCGCACAATATGGTTCCATAATGGCGGCTAATTTGACGTCGAGGCTGTATAATCACGCGGCGATTAGCCTACTTTCGTGTAATAACGACGTCGCTAGAACGTTATTTAGTCTAAGTGCGCGAATAACATAGGAAACAGTATGCGATGCACTGATAACACTAACGTTACATCACAAACTTTGCGTTCCACTACGCTCGTGCTCTCACGTGTCTGTTTCAGTGATATCAGTGTAAGCTACTTGTGTAGGGGATACCGCGCATTTCAGATGGATATCCTATTTCCTCTCACTCCAGTCTGACAAAGTGCCTTCGTTATTCTTCACCTCTCCTATTTTAAAACAAAATTAGTGCTTTTCTTTGCGTAATCATTCATTTCTTACATTTCATGTATAGGTGAAAAACCCTATATTCAGCTCTGGCACGCAAAAGTTTCTCAGTTCCAATAATGTACTTATAGTCAGCAAATACAGTCTTGTGAGCTACAGGATGTATTACCTATCGGAATGAATGAATGAACGAATGAACTATTTAAAAGTTTCTTCTGGCGAGGTGGGAAGAAGAGCCGATTAACCCCTGTCCCATCACACCCTATACATGTTTTTATGTGTGTTTTTTTCTGACTAGCAAAGCAAACGTAATGAAAACGAACAAGTGGACTAAATGGAGGGCGTTCGTCAAAAGATTGGGACAGCACAGAAGTGACCAAAACGCCGAAACGCGTCAGTGAGCGTGGTGCACTCCCATTTTTTATGCTCATGCGGTTATCCTGATGAGGTGGCTCAATTCGAATGCAAGAGTTGCAGGGCTGGTACGATACACAACTGAGCGGCTAATTTGGAGTTAAATTGAAAAGCGCGTTCAAACCCCATGTTTGCGCAACGTTATAAACGAGTTCTTCCAGGATGAAGCTGTCCTCGTTTGCTATATATAGACTCGTTACGGCAGCGGACAGGGCAAACGCAAGAGCCAATGACATGTGAACATATAATGTAGCGCGAGAACCACTCTGCCAACCGTGGGCGTATTATGCATTTTGTATTTGGCACAGCTGAGATCCGGGATCTTTGAACTCCCTTCTCTTTCTCTATCTCTCTCTCACTGGGTCGAGCGACTCATGCACGAGCATTCCCAAATCGCCGAGGCCGTTCGTTTTTAGGCCTCGCGCTTCTACGGCATTTCCTGGACCGCAAGACACACTCTCAACATTTCTGCGGGACTGCGCTACAGATGGCCGCTACCGCTGTTTTCTCTCCTCCGTATAATGTGCATCGCGTGCCGAACGCGAATCGCTTCGCGCGCAGGGGCGCTGCATGTGGGGCGTACAGTGTGCATAACGGCCGGCGGCTCCCGTTCCCAGGGAGCAATTTAAACATGACCAACCGCGCTAACTACCCGAGCAGGCGCTTCACGCCGGGCGGCCCACATCCACACAGTGAACGAGGTCAACGCCGACTGACGAGCTGCTGGGAAGACCCGCGCACATTGCCGCCGCACCAAGGCGTCGCTGCGCCGACCGCGGCAACCAGCCAGCAGGAATCGAGAAGAAAAAAGAAAAAAGCGAGCGGCGGTCGGCAGCGCGTGCGAGATATGGCCCATATTTGCGTCCCCGATATGCGCCTGGCCAGCGGGCAATGCACATTCATGGATGCGCGAGCCGAGGCCGCCCACGTCGCCCAGTGCTGCGGGAATGGCGCGGGAAGTCCACGTACCCCTCCGTTCTGGAATCACCGACCAGAACGCGGACAGTGCTGGTCTTCGACCGGATCGAGCAGTTTTTCCGCGTGTCTCTCTATCGCAGGTCGGCTTTTTTTTCTCGTGTTTGAGCTCTTTATAGGCTATTGGTCATAGCTGTCGTGACTCAGAAGATGGCATAGCTTTCGTTGGCAAAACGTTGTTTTTTTATTTTTTGTTGTTGCCTAGTGAGGAGACGCTGAGAAATAGGGCAGACTTAGTAGGTTTTCTGTAGAAATATCCACACCGATGGGCCAGTTCACCCAACTGCAAGGTTAGTACAGTTTGCCTGATAGCGCACATACGAGAAAAAGGTACCTCTCTGTGTAATGCAATATTTCGTTTTCTCTGGTAATAGTAATGTCTACGCTATTCTTGAGAGTTGGCCTTGCACTTCACCTCTCTCTTCGTTCATATTTGCTCAAACGTATTCATCCATATACAAGCCACTGGACAGGATGCACGTCTTTAGAGTTGCCCTGACGTGACAGGACCATATTCTTGTCTCCCTACCTTACCATCGCCGTTCATCACTCTTTCGCTCAATTGTCACCCCCTCCTCAGTTTAGAGTAGCAGGCCAGCGCAGACTGTATACAGCTCAAGCCGACCTCTCTGCCTTTCTGTAAATAAATTATCTCTTTTTCTCTCCATATAAGTGCGAATATTTGGACTATATAGTGTTCCTCGTTTGTCCTACGTATATATCTTTCGCGCGGTCAGTCTCTTGCGTGATGGTTTTCCTCCACTCTGCGTTCTGAAATTGCCGGTTCAATACTCTTCCCAGGCATTTAGGTATACGCATTTCAAATACACGTGTGACAAGCAGTGTTCTCGTTGGGTAGATCCGAAAAGCAACTAGAACTCAAGCTAAAGATAGCCAAATTAGCCAAGACATTTAGCATAATCGTAAAATTTGTAGCCAAACGGTAAAAAAAGCGGTGTCATGAAAAAAGAATTTTATTGTTAAACAATGAATGATAAAAGTTAAAATCCGCAATAAAATAGAAGTAAGACCATAGTTCTCTCCGCTTGCGAGTTTTTTAAGCCATGAGCAAGATGCAAATAAGTGACCTAATGATGATTTCCGTGTACCTGCATGTAGTCCATGTAGAACAGATGGAGTAACTGCCAGAGAAAGAGTAAGATTGAAACACTTCGGTGAATCATTCAGTATGAACATTAGGCGTGGATGCAGGTCGTGCTTGAAGTCGCGTACAGAAAATTATTAGTGGTTATGACAGTTCAATTTCAATCAGTGAAATATGACTGAGGATAACCATTGCAGCCTCATTCGGTGGCGGATATCTCTTTTTGTAATGTGGACCTGAAAACAGGCGTTGTGCAACGGCATTACAAGCTGACTCGTAATATCAACATCGACGGCAGGCAGTGGGCAGAGGCTGCTAGCCGTAAGGCACGTTTAAATTTCATCTTTTATTTGCAGGTGTCGCACGTACACATTTCAATTTTTCTTTGAACTTCCAAAACTACCACATCTTAGGCAACATTTGTGTGAGGCGCACCGACGAGGTGAACAAAAACTAGGCAAATTTCTTCGGCCTTTTTCTGCACCGCAATTTGCATTGAGGTGCCTCGATGAGAACTGGGAGGAGGGCATGCGTATGTCTCAGCTGACACGTCAAAAATGTTGGAAACAAAGGGTAGTCATTAGGCTCGCCAGGTATTTTCCCGGCAAATAATAGAACAAGTGGCTACCGAATGCACCAAAGTAGAAGGAAATGTAGCCAGAATGTAGCCATGGTGCCATGATGAAATTTCTGTCGCCATCGGGTTCTTAAAGTAGCGAATTTGGTGCAAAGCATATAGCCACCAGTGTCGACCCTGGTGGCAAGATCTGATAGTGGCTGTATGCCAGAGGGTGCCTGAACATTTACTGCACGTGTTACACAAACTGTACCGCACTAGGGGCTGCATTACATCTGTTGTATTGCACTCGGTGGTAGCTAGCTGACCACTATCAAAAAACTTTGTGTCGAAGTATATATATATATATATATATATATATATATATATATATATATATATATATATATATATATATATATATATATATATATATATATATATATATATATATATATATATATATATATATATATATATATATATATATATATATATATATATATATAACTCTCACCTTTTTTCATGTCTATCGTAACCATCACCCCCTAACATTTATATTTCATCTGCACTTTTTTGACGTTTCAACGGTCCCGTTAGGCCATAATATCATCAAGCTTTGCGTCCGAAGACCCCGATATGATTATGAGACATGCAGTATAATAGAGGAAGGCTCTGGAAATGTCGACCACTTGGTGTTCTTGAAACGGCCCCTAAACAGCTTCTAAAATCACAAAAACGCGTGCGTCATTCTCTGCTGGTCTTTTTCGTCTTTTTGGCGCACTTCATAACGCCAGACGGCTTGTTAACCAAGCGTAATTATGGTGAAAACTGTTGGTCTGTTCGTATAAGAGAAATACCAGTTGTCAATTGCCTCCTACCCTGCTTTGCCGTGCATGTCGCTCACCCATTCTTCCTCGTCTCGCGTGAAACATCGTCCGTGACTGATTTCGATTCGGTTTGTCCATTTCCGACTGCGCAAACGTCGATACGAAGTGCCAAATCCTCGTATATGTGCAATGATTAGTGCTGACATTGTATCACATGTGCTTTATGCAAGAATACGTTGCGAGGAGGTGTGTCGCTCGTCGAAAGGGATTTGAAGGCGGGAAAGAAAGCACGCTCTCATCTTTCAACATTGAGTGGTTGGCCCTTTAACATGCAGCTATAGGTCTATAGGTACACAGGCGTCAATAGCCACTTCGCCTTTATCGAAAGATTATTAAACAAGTTGACATAGTGCCGCCAGAAACAGCTACCTACGTGCGTTGTGCTCTTGGCTGTGTTTTCACCCCCGTACGGTCCGTATTAAATGCAAGCTTCGACGAGACGCCCCCACAGCTTATGTTATGCGATACATCCGGCCCCGCCGAAAAGCTGTTGGCGTAGAACATCGCTTTCGTATACGACGCTATGACGCAGTTTCTCCCGTCTGAAGCGCGCGAGTCGAGAAGTATTATTCAGCAGCCGACATAGCAGCCACAGATACATTTCATCAGGACACGGCACGTGTATACAGCTCACGCCCGAAGGTGCGACGCGTGTCGTGGCCAGCTTAAGGCGGCGGCAGTAAAGCGCTCCGTGGCAGAGCCGCTTCAATCGCGCCGTAATTATTTACACTCTCACCAGAACAAAGCTCTCCCACTCTGGGCGTTATGCCGGTCGACACGCGGTCAGCACAGTCAGGGCCGCGTGAACGCGGCGGCCACCTTGTTCCCCGAAAAGAAAAACGGCCGGGCGGAAAAAGCGCTCGCAACGTATGCACTACGAGAGCCCCTTCAGACGACGGACGAGACGACAACGGAAATCTGGGTGACCTCGATGCGGCGCGCTGCGACCGTGACGCCCCACTGGGCGCAAGACGCCACGGTTCCACCGCCTGCGCACGCGGCCAGCTTGCGAAGGCGCGAATAGCGCGTCCGCCCACAGCGCGGAACTGCAACAAGTTGCAAATGTGTCTTTAGTTATTCGCTTTGCGTCATTTTCAACCGACGCACCACGGATATCCACCGCTGCGACATTTCCCACCATCCTTCCACCATCGTCCATGGAAGCAGCTTCATTAATTCATTGATTAATTGATTGATTGATTGACTGGTAGATTTTTATGTGCGATTTATCGTCCCAAAACCACCATGCGATTATGAGAGACGCCGTAGTGGAGGGCTTCAGATATTGCGATCACCTGGGGTTCTTTAACGTGTGCCTAGATCTGAACACACGGGCCTACGGCATTTTTGCCTCCATCGGAAATGCAGCCGCCGCAGCCGGGATTCGATCCTGCGAACTGCGGGTCAGCAGCCGAGTACCTTAGCCACTAGACCACAGCGGCGGGGCGTACGTCTACTGCCTGAGCGTGAGTAATGCATAATGTATAGACATTGTTTACACATAGTGCCGTGGCGACAATTGCCACTGCGTTTCAGACGGGGTTAATAAACGGCTCTTTTTCTTTTTGTTTTCTATCTTTCTCCTCCAACCATATGTCCCGAGGATAACCTTATAGGGGAAGACTGGATACAGTTGTGCACAGATATTGTCGAAGTGATGAGCTACATCGCAAAAAGTCAACATGAGTCGAGAGACCTTTTCTTCTCTCTCTCTCTCTCTCTCTCACACACACACACACACACACACACACATCCTGACATCAGTAATTAACTTTTATTCTTTTCTCGAGGCACATCCGCTTAGAATGCTTAAAAGAAACAAATATGTCTGTGCATCGAAGGACAAACGTATTTGCAGCATTATTGCAACTAGTAGAGCAGTTTGCAAATACAGCCCCGCAGTGGTGGTCTAATGGCTAAGGTACTCGTCTGCTGACCCGCGGGTCGCGGGTTCGAATCCCGGCTGCGGCGGCTGCATTTCCGATGGAGGCGGAAACGGTGTAGGCCCGTGTGCTCAGATTTAAGCGCACGTTGAAGAACCCCAGGTGGTCAAAATTTCCGGAGCCCTCCAGTACGGCGTCTCTCATAATAATATAGTGGTTTTGGGACGTTAAACCCCACATATCATCATCAGTTTGAAAGCAGACATTTTTCAAGTTGACTATGCCAGCTTCAAATTTCTTCTAAACTATAAGGTGCCTTCCAAAGCCTCGTGTTCCTGTTTGTGAATTACAGTTTGTACCCCGTATTGATTTACAGTGCGATTCATA
Organism: Rhipicephalus microplus; assembly: GCF_043290135.1. Taxonomy (NCBI): domain Eukaryota; kingdom Metazoa; phylum Arthropoda; class Arachnida; order Ixodida; family Ixodidae; genus Rhipicephalus; species Rhipicephalus microplus. The sequence goes on along the minus strand of NC_134710.1, from coordinate 206,110,097 downwards.
AGCTGTAGACTTTTTCTGTTAAAAAGAAATCTGTGTTCTCTTATCATCAGCCATGCATTCAGCCACTCATTTTAGGGAGTAGGGGGCGGTCGTTTGTTGTAAAACCAGAAGGGGTCCCTGCTCTTTTGTTTTTTTTTTGTAGTTATTATCATTGTATCATCACAAGAACCCCATCCCAGCTGATCAGAGCATCAATACTGTTCGATTGTACTAGCAGTGGTCATGCTCATTTGTCCTAACCGGTGATAGGTGCTCGATAGGCGCTAGATTGAGGGGGGGGGGCGATAACTCCAACGCCACCCTTCTGGGTTGTCCACTGCTTGTCATGGAAGTATATTCCGCCTTTATTGGCACTTAATTAGCAGAATCGCGTAATCTACCATCCACGCATACGTATGAGCCATTCAGTCGCCATCGATCGCACCACTGGTCTTCCGAGATTTTTGGCTGCGTACCCGAAGGTATAACCTACAAGTACGGTTTTGAGGAGAAACAAGTACCCCTCAAGTACCTTCTGAAGGCACTACTTAGCGACTGACTTCACCTGATTCATAACGACATCTCACTGGTGAGGCTAACACACCGGAGGAAAAATCAAGAGCTGCAAGGCCGACTGGCATACACGGCGTGATGTAATTGCTCATCCACGGCTGCACATTTGGAGGATACACATGACGTAACAAGACAACTAAAAAGAAAAGAAGGTTATATTACTAATCGCGCCTATGCAGCAGCGCATATACACTCGTTACGCCGCAAAACGACAGAAAGAAGAAAACAGGTCTGGTCGTTAACGCAGTCGGTTCTCTGGAGCCCGAAACGCCTTTTCGTTCTTGCACGCGGCACTGTCATCACCGACGGGGGCCATCGCGCGAGAACTCGGGAGGCAATTCATTTCAAGGACTCGCTGAAGCAGCCACCACTTACATGATATTTACCCTCGCGAAAGACGCAGGAGCAATCTCTCGCTAAACAGATTGATTAAAATTTCAGTGACTCTGTCTCCGAAGTATTTCTTGGTATATGACAAGTTGCAAGAGTTCGAAGAAACGATGTATCATTATCATCAGCCTTACTATACGCCCTCTACGGCGCAGAAACCTCTCCCATGTCTTTCCAACGCGGTCATGTGCTGCTGAATTCGCGTTATCAGCGCAAAGTTGTTAATCTCACATGCCTACCCAACTTTGTATCTACATCGCGCGTTTACCTTTCCTTGAAATGCACTTGGTTACTCATAATCACTGACCCGTTGCGTGGGTCTAGTGGCTAAGGTACTCGGCTGCTGACCCGCAGGTCGCGGGTTCGAATTCCGGCTGTGGCGGCTGCATTTCCGATGGAGCCGGAAATGTTCTAGGCCCGTGTGCTCAGATTTGGGTGCACGTTAATGAACCCCAGGTGGTCAAAATTTCCGGAGCCCTCCACTACGGCGTCGCTCATAATCATATCGTGGTTTTGGGACGTTAAACCCCACATATCAATACTGAGAATCACCAGCGTAGCTCCTCGAATGTAACGCGAGTTTTTATTATTTCCAGATCTTTGCTACCTGAAGCCCACACTCGCGTGACAATTTAAGCTGCCCAAAAAGGGCAGTGACGCACACAATTCTTTCATCCTTGTTTTGTTCGCTTCTTCCAGCATGGATTATTCATCCTTCACCCCTCGCGTTGAAATCATGGTTGGGTTAGAAATGAGCAAATACGGCGGTATCGTGCCTTCTCGCTTCGTTCCCTGTTCATGTCTATTTCTTCTTCTTGATTTCAAATAAATTTCTCTCTCACTCCTCCATTCCTAACTTTTCGGTCTCCTCTTCCCCAGTGCAGCGTAGCCAACCAGATATTTTCCTCTTAACATCCCTGCCTTTCCGCATCACATCTCTCTCTCTCTCTCGTTAACACATGTTTGTTCCGTGGCCAAATCTGCTCTCTTGTCCCTCGAGAATGCACCTATCATTTTTCTTCACAATGCTCACTGCGTCGTCTTCACTGTAAGTTGAATACTCCTCCTATAGGTCCGGGCGTAGTTTACGTGCACAAAGATTTGCATAATTTGATTGTGAAATTTGCGTTTAAGTAAAACAAAAATAAAATACCTGTTAGACAGCTCAAATGCTGTCTTCGTGCGGCCATTCTTACGCGGTATTTGTAGAATTGCTTCAAAAGTGAAGTTACAAATCATCTCCATCTATAGCCCTAGCAAATGAAATGCTTACTGTAAATTTAATATAAGTATTTGAGCTGAATTTGTTCAAACGTTATAACAAGAGAATTGTCTTTTCGCTTGACGGGTATAAAGCGAAAAAGTGTGCGTAAGCGAGCTAACCGGTATAAAAGCCAGTCATTTTTTAAACAGCATTAAAATTACGCAGAACAGAGAAGACACAAAGACGGCCCATAAGCTGGGCCTCTGCATACCGTGAGCCGTAGCCAGGGGCCTAACCAGAAATTTATTTCGGTGAGGTTGTGACCACCCTTTATGTATTTTTTATTGAAGTAGAAAATAAACGAAGAAGTTGTTGTCCCCTTTACTTGGCGACAGCTACCCCTTTTTGATTTGATTGTTAGAAATAAATAATAGAAAGAAAAAAACAAAATAGCATATATACATATATACAATCCTACATAGGTGCGTGCAAAAGTTCTGATATGGGCAGAACAAACACAGCCGCCATGATCACTTTTAACTATAGCCTGCTCAGTAGTGGTCACAAATGTTTGTTTTCCGAAAAAGGATCACAGCACCTTCATTGCTTTGCCATTTATTTTAGATGGCCATGGGCCTAGTAATTCATCGAACGCAAATGGTCGCTTGGGATCCTTCGTGTCGAGTTTCTATTCGAGTCGCTTTCGGTATGTGTCGTGTTTCGGACCGTCGAGAGAGAGTAGATCGATGTCTTCGTCGTTGTGGCCCCCTTTATGTTCATGCGTGTGTTTAGAAGTGTGCGTGTATGTATATATACCCATAATGTAAAACTTCCGGAGAGATTGGGGAGTCAACCCCCCAACCCACCCCATCTGGCTCACCAAATGAGCACAGGTTGTAATTATTGAGGGAAGAGCACGACGCGCGTGGGTTAAACGAAATTGGATTCATCGCATGATGACAAGAATCGCAAACTATGCGCATTAGTGCAGACGCTACATAAAAAGACACGTGCCGCTGGGTACTGTATCGTGATGATATGCAACAGCATTTGCTTTAAAAAAAGTACTACGATATTTAAACGTCAACATACAGCTGGATATAGAGCAAACATTTCATATTTCAGAAATGCCAGACAAGAGTGACTTGATTTCATGAGTAACGTTTTAAAAAATTATACATATTTTTAGTCCTAAAATAAGCGTGATTTTTTTTTTACTTCGCGAACCCTACTTCTTGGACAAAATGAAAATGTATACTAGTTTTGGGTTGCGCTTATTGAATACACAGGCACAGTGAAGCACATAAACACAATTTATATTTACATCACCACGCCACACAATGAGCGCAATCCATAACCAGACAAAATCTCAACTTTTGTTTCTTTCGTACTATTAGGTAAAATTATTGGGCAACTACAGCGCAGCGAGTTATTTCTCTATTGCTGCTACGCACAACGCTTATTATAAGCTGTCAACTATGTGATTTTCCTGTTTGGAGTTGGTATATAGATTAAACGACTGCGGCGTTGGCGTCGCTCAAACTTAGCCGATGCACATCGACCAACTGAACATGAATCTATTTATTATTTCATTCGCAGATACCCAACGGCGTGCCCACACCGACGACGAAGGTCGCAGGACGGTGTGGAGGAACGACACAGACGCTGCACAAGCGGTACGGACAGCGACGACCGTTTTTGAATGCAGCTATTTTTTTCGTCCATCGCCGACGTTGAACGGCAGCCGTGCATGCAAATTACGAGAAACTTCTCGGGCGTGCGGGGACACTCACAACAAACGCTTCTACCTATTTCTGTTATGTTTTTTTTGTGTGGTTGCATAATGATCATCGATGGCGCGCACCCAGGAGACGGCGCAATGCCATACGTGACGCCTGCGCCTGAAACGCCAACGGAAACAGCGTCAGGTCGGAAGGTCGCCGGTGCTTGTGTCTCTAAGCCTCGCCCCCCTTCCTCGTCGCCGACGGGTCGCCGCTGCAGCAGCCGGCGACAGGCACGACCAACGCAAGCGACCAGTTTTCCTGGAACGAGTCCGCTGCAGCGACACCGGCACTTCGGCGCGCTGCCGTCAAGAAGGCGCCTAATCAAATGGGAGTAAGGTAGCCTCGACGACTGGCGGTGGAGAAACGCGAAGCCTTGAAGCGGCCGGAGGGATTCGAGCGATTGCGAAAAACCACACTCGAGAGTTTTTCAGCAAACGGTGCGCGGATTAGGACACCACGAGGCATGCTATTGTGCCTTACCAGAGCCGCTTCTGCGCGGTTTCTTGTACTGCGTGACTTCCATGCACCGAATTGGAATCAAAGGATCTTCCGTTGCTCTACTCATTTTCATGCAGGCAGCGCTTTTCTGTGTTTTTTGTTTTGTTTTTAGCAAGACGGTATAAATGTTAAAGAAAGAGTCTGCCTGTTCCGAGAGGACGCCGCATGCGTTTACGGCTGTAGACAGCAAAAGATAGCATGGACTGGTTTTCCCGGTAGGCGCCAGAGATTACGCGCAGTGCCTTTCGTTCTTTTTTTGTGTCGCTGTCTTAGGCTTGCCGGTTTTGATTAGATGGCTGGTAAACGAAGTAAATCTCATCAGACATTCAAAAGTATAACGTCGCTATATATAGCATGATCAGGCCGGCACTTCCTCTTCGCGAGTGCACGGGATCCAGATAGCCATTACGAGGACAAAGTTGTCGCTAATGGCTTCGTGCCTGGGGCCTTGAGAGTTTTTTCAGGTAACCAATTTAGCGGATCCCCGTTACTGTGTGAAGATGATGCAGACGGAATCGACGCGCTGCTGTGGTCGTGCAAGTGATCAAGCATAGAGCTTTTTTTTTTTTGCCATAAAATGATCTTTTCAAAGCTGCTTACAAAAACCACAAGCGTCTCTGGTGATATTTTCTTTATAACTACCCCGTGCAAGCACGCTTCTGACAGAGCTCAGTTAAAACTAACTTTTAATCCGGTCGTAGGTATCACACTGGGGAAATGTAGTTACCTGGCAACCCCGCCTCTGCCCATTGCTGCATCACCCTTTAGCAAGTGTCGTTTATTGATCCCTGTTGAATCACGTTGAATCGTTTCGCTACTGCCACTGGTTTAATATCGTACTATAGGCCGTTATTGTTTTCGCGTTTCTACAGCCGTCTTCATAGGCATGCGCACAGGGAGGGGGGACGCCCCCAAATCATCTGAAGGGGTAAGTGAATTCTTCCCCGCACCTTCACTCAGTCGGATCTTTCACGCCGTTTTTATGCACACTGTTATAGCTACGCATGTATTCGACTGTAATGGCAACCAAGGATGTTTCATTCGAAGAACTGTGCACTTTGCACCTTTACTCCGGAAAATCGAGGACCATTGGGAGGGCTGTAGGAGAAACTTCTTTTTGTTTACTTCAGTTTTTGTTTTCATAGTTTCATCTTAGAAGGACTGGTAATTGGGCAAGTTGGTATGAATTCCTACCACTGAAACGGCGCCTCAAGGTAGGAGGAATGCACACGAGATGAGCACGAATGCGTACGTTTTCGGTCAATTTTTTGTGTGCATTCGTCTTACATTGTACCGCCGTCTCACTAGTATGAATTGTTTAATCTATTGCGGAGCTCGTTTTCTTCCGGACTCGACCAACGGCAGGGAGGGAGGGTTGCGATGAATCTTGGCCTTCGCTAGTGGATGACCCTGTGCCCGCATACACGACTGCCTCAAACTAAAAATACGAACAAAATTTGTCAAAATCTCTTCAGAGAAATTTTCGTTAATGTAAATAAAAAAAATCAGTCTAATGGCGCAAAAGCAGCTTCATCATCTAGACCACAGCGTTATTTCACTGAGCTTCATGACGTGAAAAAAATTATAGCTAATGGAAGAAGTTTCTAGTGGAGGGGGGGGGTGTATAATGGCGACAAACAATAATCATGACCCTTGTTGTGATCGCTGCTGGCCTGTAGTTGTTTACTACAAGCCCTAGTATCACCTGTTACGCCAGTTCATAATCAAGATTGCTCGATTTTAGGAAGAAAAGTGATGCATTGGGACACGCTGCCCAAAAATAAGTTTTTTTTTATTGTCAATAAGCGACTGTATCACTAACACTTGCGCAGAAACAGTCATTAGCTATGATGAAGTTGGGTGGATCTTGAGAAAGCAGCTTATCAGATTTATGAAAGAACACCTACAACTACCGCAAGTTTTGTCGGATCAAATATAGGCCCTTAGGTGCGGCAATGTAACCTTATCATGCATTACGTATATCGACATTAACATCGGATAAAAGTTCTCATCTGCTTTCCACGGAAGGACAGCTTTGTGATTTGGGTCATGCACATCTGAACCGGGCACCAGTCAGCACACTACACGGCGCAGCGTAAACAGCGGAGTCACATTACATAAAGTTTTACTGGTGTATGTCTTCCGATATTTCTACGAGCACACTTTGTCTACTTCAGTGGACTAAACGCAAGCTCACCGAAAGAAAAGCGTACCGGTTATACAGACAAAACCACGGGTAGCTTGAAAAGATAACATATATATATATATATATATATATATATATATATATATATATATATATATATATATATATATATATATATATATATATATATATATATATATATATATGTTAATGAGATAGAGGACAAACCAAGAAAAAATTATGTCGGAACTGAATGCATACTTTCACGAATTGAAATTTGAGCGGATCTACTGTCTCTGCCTCTGAAAAGACTGCACCGATTAAACGTTGACTTGTTTCAGTACCAGCAATGTTATTGCTCTAATATATCCCATTTTCGCTCAAACTATCGCTCCAGAGTAGCAGGATGTAACTGAAGCTAACGTTTCAGCAATGGAGCCTGACGAGGACAACTCCCTTTATAGAAACGTTGGCTTCAGTGGCACCGCGTTCTCGATCACTTTTCACCCTTCAAACCTTAATATCTTTTGTTTGAATTTCTGTACACGTTATCCATTAGTGTAGTGTACATGACGCAGCCATTTTCCCTTGCTGAAATCGGCACAGTTTAAATTTGCTCTCGAGTTTCTGGGCCCCACTTGAAAATGCCCTACACACCATATAGAGGCCCAAAGTGTATATACTGAAACGTACCCGGCATCTGAGTCCATCACAAAGGCAGTGGTGGCCTTAGATCTTGAAGCACTACTGGCACGCGTTTTTCGTAGGGAATTAATAGTTGATAGAGTCTTAAGCATGGCTGATTCGTTCTTCACGAAGTATGGTCGGCAAGGCTGTGCAAGTGTATATAGCTGGCGCTACATTCCACTGTAGATTACTTCCTCAGACAAGGCACCCACGATGATGGTGATCGTGGGAACACGTATCAAGAAGTGAACTTAAAAGTAAAACCTTACCACATAAAATAACACTGATACCGTAACCGCTTAACTTCTGCGCAGCTAGGCTATTTTACAGAAATAATAAGATCATTTGAATGAGCAGCCTTGCTAATTTTGGCATAACTTATCACGTAATGATTTTTAGGCTGTTGACCTTGCACCTGCTTTACTGCATAAAAACTATCTATCTGAAGCCCATGAATAAAAAAAACGTTTCTCTCGCCAGATGCTGCGAAGGAGGAATTACATGTCCAAATTTAAAAACCAACATTCAGTATTCCATAAAAACAGGTTTACCAGCTATACCCCAGAATACAGCCACGAAGCCAGAAGAAAAAACAGAATTTGTATAAAAAAACAACAGCCATTACTTGGGTCTTCGTAAAGTTCATCTCTGCACATAGAACGCCCTATCAGTAGTTCCATATTCAACGGTTATTTATGCTGGCTCAAGTAATTGGAAGGTGACCTTACAATTGCTGTGGTGTGTATATATGCAAATGTGGGGAACGCTTTTAGAGCTAAGCGGCAATGACTAACTCAAGTGTCATGCAGATTGGGTTTCGATCACTTTAAGGTTTATATTCCACCACATGAGAAGTCGACCATTGTGGACGTCGTCTAAAGCATCGGGTGGTCAGACTGCACGTCCACAATGGTGAGCATCAAGCTGCAGCGAAGCTGAGAAAATAAATTAAAAAAAATATTTGGGCGCCATTGCCCTGGTGAACATAGCAATTGTTTACATAATCAGTAGAGAAAGCACAAGTTCGCTTATAACGAATTTCATTGGAGCGACAAAACCCATAAGGGTGATTATTCAACTTACAAGCCTACATTTACGTGTAAACTTCGAGCCAGCCACAAGCTTATGAACGAAAACGTTCACGGGTCACAGAAGTCAGCATTACAAAATAAGTGGTCGAATTCAGCTATTTCCATCATAATGCAATGACCGTCCCAGTCAGCACAATTTCGTTTGCTGTCACAGTTGGCCGACGCCCCTTCTGACGAGCCAGCGGCACTGAACATACGTTCAAAATTTAGGTGTCCTTTGGTACACAACTTTCAATCAGTAGTGGTAATTGACGGGCTTCGCAGATTTGCGTGCTGCCATGAACTGGAGCTCACTGATGTGTTATCTGCGTCTCGCTTTACAAATGCGCGCGGTCCAGGAATGGTCCGCGTGGGTTGCAAAGAAGGGACGGCCACCCGACCAATCCGGGTACATGGCCAAGAATGTGCGTCCCGCAGCCCGCGGCTTCTGAGGCGCTCGCACACCTGCCGTTGATCCGGGACTCACCTGACTGCAGCATCGAAGCCAGCACGCATCCGAGCAGAGCCAACGCGCCCGACGCGGTCTTCATCGTGTTGTCTTTCACCGGTTCTCCAGGCGCGGGATAGAGCGGGATAGAGCGCGTGTTTCGAGGCAACGCACGGGGGTGGGGGCACACTGAGCACGACGACGACCAGCCGTATCCTTGCGAGGTGGTCGCCTGGGCCGCGGCTGCCGCCTGATCAGCCAACGGCACCGCAGTTCCACCGAGTCCTCATGGCACTGCGCCAAGCCGGGAACATTGGCTCATCGGCGAAGCACCACGACAAAGAAGGCCGCCCAAGTTAGCTGGCCGGCCGAACGCACCTTCCACGCACTCTGGCTCGTCGTCGGACGCTGTAATTTGGCGGAGGAAGCTCTCTCCTCTCCTCCTGGGTCACGTCTTGGAGACTCCGCCTTCGAGCGCACTGGCTCGACGGGATGCCAGCCCGGCAGGCTCGCTCTCTCGTCTCATCCCCCCCCCCCTCTCGTATGGCAGCAGCCGGCGGGTGAGGGGCCCTTCTTGGAAGCGCGCCACCTACCTGCCGGATTCCTCCTGCCGCCGCCGCCGCCTCGTGGTCCCGGCTCAGTGCCCGTTCAGCGCTCTGCCTCTTGCGCGCACTTTTGCCACACCCAGCAGTCAGCTCTACAGGTTTGCCTTACAGGTGCACAGTGCTAGAAAGTGTTCTCCTGCCACTCTAACGCACCTGCTTAAATCCAGAATGGAGAAAAATAGTGCGCCTGAGCATGCAAGCGGTGCTTCCCCAGTACTCGAAGAAACCGAAATCACTTCAATGACAAGAGCAAAAGAAAGTGAGGGCATTCCATCAGGCATATTGTCGGCACACGTTCTGGAGTGACTCGAAGCATTGAGTAACCGCACGAGGCAGCGTCCAAATCCGTTAACATCTCTGTTATGCCGCCCAAAAGACTGGATTGATTAGAAAACGGACTGAGTCATCGAAACCATAACTATCTCTGTCAACTGGTAACCGTTTCTGAGTTCGTCCGAGATCTTTGTTACAGGGACAAACTAATAAATACAGATACTTCTTGCGTGTTGCATGCAATTTTGGAAAACCTAATTAGTCACCGCTATAGTTCTACCAGTTCCTTGCAGACTTCTAGAGGCCATCGTTGTTATGCCTGAACACGCATGCGCTGACACTGTCTTCACCTAAAACTGTGCCTGACTGTGCCTTTACTTCGCTATATATCTGGTACGCCGATCATAGCTTCAAGGCGCATCAGTCTATGCACAACTATAGAGCGGCTGCCATTACAGTTTTGCTCCACACTTACAGAAGGCAACATCACAGCCTCTTTATACAACACCATACACGTCAGTGGCACCCGGTTGTTCTATGTAAAAATGTTACGCTGAGAAGAATTTAGTGCAATAGTATTGCTTCCGCTTTAGTCAACCGGCGCCCTGAGTTTTTCGAAACAATCCAGGCATGTGGATCACACTATCACTGCACACGTTGCTGCAAATTGTGGAACTCTTGCGAGACAACACGCATTTATTTAGCAGCTTTTAAAGTATAATATACATGTATGATAGTTGCTGGGGTTTTACGTCCCAAAAGTACGATATGATTTCGAGGCATGCTATAGCGTGGGACATTGTATTTAAACCATCTGTTTTTTTTTCTTTAATGTGCGCCTAAATCGAACACATGTGTGTTAATTACATTTCACATCCAATAAAAGTTGGCTGCAGTGACCGGAAATAACACCTGAACCATCGAGTTTAGTAACGCGACAACCTCGCACTAAGGTACCTTTGCGTGTAGCTTTCACAGTGGGTTGCCTACAATAGAATTACATTACATTTGCACCACCCGATTTCTCTAGTACACTGATATGAATCCTATACTAAAGGCACAAACTTGCTAAAGTGACAAACTTGACGTCATCAAAAAAAATCACAGCATGTCCTCAGAATGAACGATGATGAATGTGGCAAAGCATCCGTCCGTCCATGTGTTCATCTGTCCGTGGGTCCGTCCGTTGGTCCATCCAGACATCCATCCAAACGTCAATCCTCGCGTCCATCCGTGCTTCCTTTCGTCCATCCATGCTTCTGTCCCTCCGTCCATACGTCCGTCCATGCTTCCGTCCGTCCTATTGCACACACTTCTATTTGACCAATGCCATATATAGGAAACGAGACAATAAGTGGTAATGAGACAGCACCATTCATTAAACTGTTAAGTAGATACTGCTGGTTACACCAGACGCAGGGTAAGGTTAGACTAAGAGGAGCTTCGCCCCTAAAAAAAAATCACAGCATATCCACGGAGTGAATGAAGATAAGTGAAGTGAAGCGTCCGTCCGTCTGTCTGATAACTGCCTGTTATGCCTGACGCAGGACAAGGTTAGAATTAGAGAAGCTTCGCCCCTAAAAAAACTATTTTCAGCCAAGTTATCGCCTGCTCCGCGGCTGTGAGCGCCGCCAGAGTTTATGGGGTACTGGCCTCTGTTCAGGCGTGGACCTGGTCTGCAAACCACCGGAACCGATAAAGTTATCTTTCTCTCTCTCTCTCGGAGGCTTAGCTACGAGCGAAGTCAACACTATGAAGTAGTTCGGTAACGACTTGATTTCCTCGAGCAACACGCGGAGCCCACTCGTGAGCCAAGGACACGCTTTCCAAACAATAAGATGCAGCATTTCTCAAAGTACCACGAAACCCGAGAGATTTACTACACCTGATAATAACTCATCCCTGTTGATTGAGTGATATGTGGGGTTTAACGTCCCAAAACCGTCATATGATTATGAGAGACGCCGTAGAGGAGGGCTCCGGAAATTTCGACCACCTGGGGTTCTTTAACGTGCACCCAAATGTGAGCACACGGGCCTACAACATTTCCGCCTCCATCGGAAATGCAGCCTCCGCAGCCGGGATTCGATCCCGCGACCTGCGGGTCAGCAGCCTAGTACCTTAACCACTAGACCACCACGGTGGGGCATCTTTATTGCAGTTGACCTGAGAAACGGTTTGATGAAGTGCTTTCCGCTTGCCACCCCTGCACTAAATGATAGAATGTGCTTGGCCCTCTGGATATCGGCGGGCTCGGGAAAAACGCAGCGCCGCGTATCACAATCTTGCCGTTCGGGCAACTGGTCACTTGTGGCAATCTTTTCCCGTTGATACTGTACCTTTGAACCAAACTTGAAATGTTATGTTTATATTTTTCAATTATTTTAACTAAGACGTTATTTGAATTTCAGCACATATTCAAGAAAATAACATTTAGGAGTTCATTGCCAAAAAGTCTGCCCTCTTACAATGACTAATGACCTTTCGTTCGTGCACAGGGTGATTAACTTCATGCTGAATAATAAAGCAGATGGACCAATAATCACTTAATCCAGGCAAGAATCATACGCGATTAACCACATCAGGGAAGGTAGCTAAAGGCTTAGTATATTACTCTCGCCAAAAAAAAATCGGATTGGTTAAGTTATAATTTGCTGAAAAATGAAACTCATGGCACAAGCTTACAGATTCTGAAAATCCACTAGACGACTTGTTTTTAAGTGAGCACATATAGGCGATCCCTCAAAGATTGGGAACTGGAAGTCGCATAGTTAAAATTTGTAGGAATTTTGCAATAATCTGAGTGAATGAGTCGTGTTTATAGACACAGAATCATCCAAGACAAAAAGAAAAGTGAATGGCGATAGCAACATAAAATAATTCACGATGTTGATGCGCGCGAACACACAAATAAGTTCCAAGGAACGTGCGAAAGGCACTGCATTCGAGTAGCAGATATGTTCGGAATAGTGATAAAAATTCCTGTTTGTGAATTTTCTCGGCCAGATTGATAGATGCTGAAGAACATGTTACATTCTTATATTTTATTGCGACTTATATCTGGGAACAACCACGTTTTTATGAGCGCTACTATGCCAGCCTTACATGTATATATAATGCAGCACAAGCTAGTTTTTTTTTTCTAATATCTGAGGTTTTCCGTGCCAAAATCATGATATGGTTGCGAGGTGCACCGTAGTGGAGGGCTCCGGGAAGTTCGACCACTTGGTATGGATTAAAGAGCGCCTAAATCTAAGTACACCTCCAGCATTTCGCTTCCATCTAAATGCGACCACCGTGGCTGGGACCAAACCAGCGTCTTTCGGGTCAGCAGCCAAGTATTGTATATAAACATGCACTGCATTACCATGCATGGTGGGAAAGTCGGTTCTTTTGCTCATAGCATGGCACACATTTCCGAAAAGAAATATTTTGTTCAAATAGAACTGCTAGGAACGTCTTTCCACGCGCCGACATCTTCGCAAAAGCAGGGGGCGTGTAGCTCAGCGGAAGGAGTAGCAGCGTTGTCTGCGTTTCTATCCGCATCTACTTCACATACCCTTCCATATGAGAGGGAAAAAGGAATAATACTTATTCTTGATAAATGGCTCCGAGCGAGCAGAGAGCAGCTGGGCCCTTCGATTTTCAAACTCGTGCATTTTTTTTTTTACTTGGAGTGCTCGTGGCGTCGCAGAAATTCTCGAAGAGCTGAACACCTTCATTTTACAGTCTTACCTCGAGAACGAAGCCGTAACATGGTGGACTTGTCAGGAACGAATTTCCACAACCTGTGTGACTCGTTGAACGGTATCCTCAGGCAGCTGCGTGTTAAGCGCAGAATACATAGCCTCACGAATTTATTTCCGGATTCATACCCAGTTTCAACTTGCTTGCACTTGAAACCACAAAAAGTTGTCGGCCTTGAACAGCAATCAAACTCGTCGAGTCGTCTCGCGAGGTTGCTTCCTTCTAGTTCTGAACGGGCGTGTTCCGCGTAGACTATCTGAAATTCAGACAGCTTTTGAGTAACAGCCAGCTTTCGCTCATTAGTTAGGCTTGATTTGTTGCTCGAGATTTATTTATATTTATTTCACCTTACCTGACAGAGCACTTTCACATTATCTTTGTGAATTAAGGACTTGATGTTTTGAGAAATGTCATCATATCTTTGTTGGAATTGCAAGGGTCTTCGTTCAGACCTATAAATAAGTTCAACATCGCGGCCTAACAACAGAACCTTCGTAGCATGCACACATTCATGCACGCTGCCCCACCACGGTGGTCTAGTGGCTAAGGTACTCGGCTGCGGACCCGCAGGTCGCGGGATCGAATCCCTGCTGTAGCGGCTGCATTTCCGATAGAGTCGGAAATGTTGTAGGCCCGTGTACTCACATTTGGGTGCAAAGAACCCCGGGTGGTCAAAATTTCCGCCGCCCTCCACTGCGGCGTCTCTCATAATCATATGGTGGTTTTTGGACGTTAAACCCGCCAAATCAATCAATCACATTCATGCACGCTCCTCAAAGCTCTGGAGAATGGGAAGAGCACCAAGGTGACAACTTAAAATATACGAAGACTGGAAAGGGCTGACCTGTAGGAATATGCAGGAAAACATTGTATGCGCCTGCATGGTAGCCACTCTCCCCTGCCCACTGGTGGAATCACATGGCAGGTCTTGAAATAAAGGCTACTGGAAACACAATGTCCGGGCCAAAAATACCATCGCAGGCCTTAAGGTAAGTAGAACAGGCACGTAGGCTTGGAATTCCGCCGCTGGAAAATATCTGATCGTTCAGAGATGAACCGGGCAAGCGCAGTCGTATACTGAATGGTCTAGAACTGTTAGACAGGAAGGTGATAAGCCCAAGCCAGCTGACCATAACACCTGCAAATAAAAGGAAAAAAAGAAGGGGGGGGGCATTGGAGGCGTCTGCATAACTCATTCGGTAGGTACTACATGCCTGTTGTGACACTTGGCTAATGCAGCTCAACGTGTGAAGTCATCTCTTTCAACACTGAACTTGTAATACTAAAGTTTTGGAAAAAGATATGGACAATCTCCTCGAAGTTGAACCCTGAGGAGATGCGTAGTAGCAGCGGTGCGCACGGCGTTGACCCGGTTGAAACGGGCGTCGTCGCGGGTACTGGAAGAACGGTTTGAAGCGAAGCTTGGTGAAGCTTTTACAAGGCTTTTACTCGAGTAAACGTTTGTTTGAAAAGCAAAAACACGGGAGGTGGGACGCGTTGAAGACGCTTGCGCTCGGCTTCCTTGGCTCGCGTGTCTTTGGTGTCACCCGCGCACCGTCTGTATTCTCGAACGTGATTGGTGCTCTTGACTAACACATCGTCGGTGTCGCTGGTCTTCAACTGCCAACGCTTGCGTTCGGCTTCTCTTGCTCGCACCTCCTCAGTGTGGACGTGGCCCTTCGCGAACGCGATTGATTTTGGTACCCCTCGCAACGCCGGCTACAGCGGAGCCGGGAAAGGTAAGCTCACACAAGCGAGAAGCATGCCGCGACGGCGTCGCCCGTCGGCGAAATCGCACGGCAAGCAGCGGCGCGCTGCCCAATTGTGGGGGCCGTGAGATTCTCGAGGTGCGCGCAGAGCACGCAACCACCGACTCGCAGCTTCTTGTCGTCGACAGATGGAGAGAGGTGACACGGGTGAGATGATGCCCACATGAGGAGTGGTGGTAAAAATAGTTCAGTGAAGAAGGAAAAAAAGACGCTTATTTCTGCAGCCCTGAAGGTAGCAAAGTGCAGCATCTTGTGGTAGGGATAGAGGGAGAAAAAGATAGGAAAGGATGGCTAGATAGAGCTTACAGCAGTTGAAGGCTACGCCTGAGGCTGGAGGTGTCCAAAGGTGAAGGCAAGAGGTTCACATGAGACTGATGGTTAGTGGAGTCTGATCAGACAACTGGAATCCATTAACTCCAGAAAGCTGATGAGGGCAGCAACATAAGGGCGTGCCGGGAGGAGCAGTTCACTGGTGGTGGTGCGAGGGATGCCGTAGCGTCTGCAGGTGGATGTGACTGTAGCTCGTTCTTGAGACAAGACTAGGCAGGAGCACAGCAGATAGTCCACAGTTTCAACATCTCCACACCTACTGCAGGAAGGCGAAGAGATGCGACCTTTGGCATGTAGTCTGGCAGCTGTCCACACGGAGCCTGTGTGGTGTTAGGGAAAAGTGGAGCAGTCCCGGCGTTAGAGACCTCCCTTTGGAAGGAGCTTGGGTGGTCGGTTGGCCGCCACTCTGGCATCTTGATGAACGGCAGTCAGCAGCATCTTGAGTCTCGGTCTGGTGTAGTACGATGCTACTACTGCACTGGTGAATGGACTGCTGGGTGATGGGCTTCCCTCGGATGGGTGTGAGGAGTGGGCTCGAGCACTGCGAGTGGTGGAGAGGGTAAAGTGAGTGAGAGCTGACACGCGGCGAGTTAGCGGCAGGTGAGGGAGAGAGACGTCACCGCAAACTGCTAGGAGGGTGTGAGCTACTTGGCACCACTCCCACACCTGTGGTGAGAAGAGTGGTGCGGCCGGAGGAACAGTGTTACACAGGCTAGCAAAAGAGCTGCTTCGCATCTAAAACGTTTTCTTAGGCTACTTCGTACATAATTTCTCAGGGAAAGATTTCTTCAGCGCATATAAACACATGGACAGACAAAGAGCACGAGACTGAAGCTAACTTCACACCAGGTTTGCTGGGGAGTTCCAGCGGGCGCGCCCTTCAAGTGAGCGAACAAGCAGCTTGGCCGGTAAAAAAAGGACGCGTGTGCACAATGCGCACTCTTGAGCTTCGTCAGCTGTCATCAGAAGGCGCCGACGCGCTGTTTGCCAAGTGCTCTCGTGGTCTTTATTATTTTGACCGCCACTGTTCATAAGTGACAGTGGTCCTGGTTTTGATCATGGTCAAGGGCTAAAAACTCCCGGAGCACATATTTTACAGCTGCCCAACATACGCGCATGAAAAACAGACTAATTTTCTCCACCGAACAATATCGTAATAGGTCCTTAATCGTTGAGGTTGTGCTGGGCCCTTGGCCTGACGCCAACAGTACAACTATGGTCGTAAAAGCGGTCACATCCTTCCAACATGCAACTGTGTTGGATGCGTGACTATAGAAAATTTAACCTGTCCTTCATAGAAGGTCACTTTGCTATTAAAAAGTGTTACTGAAGGCATGCTAATGCATGCCTTCTTTTCCTATCCTATCTAGTGCTAAGAATTGCACTAGATATGATAAAAACGAAGATAGTAGAGGCTTACTATATTTTAAAGACCGGTGACAGGTGCATTAGCGTGCCTTCGGTAACTCTTGAATAATGAAGTGACCTTATCAGAGGGGCAGGTTTGATGTTCATTTCGTTAGGTTTTGTGCACTAATCTTTTAACTTAGCTTGTCGTGTTTTTACATTCCTGTGTTATTGACACCCTGTGTACCTTTAAGTCTTGTTGCCGTTATTTCTTGTAGCACTTTTCTGTGTTTTTTTGCCATTTTTCGATACCCCTATGGTTACACAAGCGCAGCTGCTCCCGCTTAAGAAAAAATAAAAAAACGTTTTTTTCTTCTGTTTCGTCATGTTCAGATTACTTCGTTTAGCATCTATAATTCCGCGCTTTTTGGATTGAAAAAAAAAGAAAAAGAAAGTTGGATTGTTTTCTCATTTCTGTTGAACTAGAACCGTTGTTATTACCTTGAAAATTTGCAAGGAATTTCATTACTTTCTTTGTTGCTTTTTCTCTAGCAGTAAGATATTTTGCAATCTGTTAAACATGCATGCAACCGTCAAAATCATGTCACGTACCTTTGATCCAATGTTTCTAGATATTCCTTGGGGACTCTTAGTTTTCGATTTGATTATAACGACGGTCATGCCTCTTGCTGATCTTGTGCTGCGTATATACGTACGTAAGTTTCTTCAATAAACACAGGATGCCAGTACCGTGCTCTTCGTCTGTGCGTGCGTTCTTTTACTCTCTTTTTTTTCTTTCGGGAGATACTAACGCTGCCAAGTTGAAATATATTGGCGTCAAACTAACTCTTTATGTGTAGAGTTTAAGTCACATTACGCCCATTCACAACTACTTGAAGGTTACTGGTGTTCCGCAACTTGTGTAATACGTCCTTTGAGATCCGCTTATCAGCTTACCTCTTTGATCGTCCTCAGCTTGCACTTCCTTCGTACATTAGATCTCTTCTTCAAGAATACTTAATATATATCTTTGAATTAAATAAACAAAGGGCAGCATGATTTATATGGAGCTTCTATAACTATCATTCGAGCATATCACAAATTAAGCTTCCTATAGAATGTTCTTTAATAATTGATTTCTTTGTGAACTGCACGGACGTTTAGAAGGTATATCTATCTATCTATCTATCTATCTATCTATCTATCTATCTATCTATCTATCTATCTATCTATCTATCTATCTATCTATCTATCTATCTATCTATCTATCTATCTATCTATCTATCTATCTATCTATCTATCTATCTATCTATCTGTCTGTCTGTCTGTCTGTCTGTCTGTCTGTCTGTCTGTCTGTCTGTCTGTCTGTCTGTCTGTCTGTCTGTCTGTCCAGCTGCCTATATCAAAGTTCTCTCGTGATCACCCTCATAACTTGAGGTAAATCACGTTTATTATGGGAGGCAGGCACGTCGCCAGGTTTTTTATTCGGGGGGGGGGGGGAGGCAAGGCCTAATTGTTCAAGATAAAGTCGCTTCTTAGCAAATAGAAAGAAAGTAGCCCGGGAATATAGAAAGTGCTTAAATATTATAAGAGAAGGAGTACAAAGTGGAATGCAGCACAAGGGACGAGTTAATCAGCAATGGAAAGCTAATTTTGACACTGTAATAAAGCTAGTGCGTGTGCACAAGAGAGAATGCTATCCTACCAAATAATCTTGACCGAGAAGTCCCAGAGAAAATCAGTAACGAGAAAATGGGTAACAAAAAGAAAGAAAAGGGGTAGGGTGGACTGCACGGGAATGAGTCGTTCACTACACATGTGTGACAAAAAAATATGGGATGCTTTTTCTGCTGAACTTCTCACACTCTTTCTCAACAACAGGCCTCGTTGTGTAGTGGTATAGGCCTCCCAACTTCGGGCAGGGGGTGCTGCGCGGCACGTGCTTGGAGGAAGTGGGCATAGGTGACGACTGAATACAGCTTTTGAGAAAAATTTACCGAGGAAACACAGTTTGCATAAAATGGGAAGGAGTAAGTAGCTACGACAGCGTTGAAATTAACAAGGGGCTGAGACAGGGATGTTCTTTGTCCCCGCTGTTATTAATCCTGTACTTGATGATGATGATGTAAAAAAGCACTAGAAGGTAGCAACATTGGATTTACTCTGTCACAGAAACGGGCTGGCGTGATGGCTGAGCAGACTTCCATGTCTGGTTTATGCAGACGATATTCTCCTATTTGCGGACAGTCAAGTTGATATACCGTGGCTGGCTGATATATGCAGAAGGGAAGGTGAGGCTCTATGACTAGGGTTTAGTGCAACAAAATGGGGATTGATGGCATTCCATTATCACGAAGATCATGCAGTCTCAATGCAAGGCCAAGAAATACCGAGGGTAAGCGAGTATACAAGTACTTCGGAGTATGGATAAATGAGGGTGATAGATATATGGACGTTCAGGAAAAAAACATCGGCAGCAAAGGGAAAGAGGAATGCTGCAATAATGAAGCACAGAGCGTCAAGGGGATATAATATGTACGAAGTCCTTCGAGGTCTGTGGAAAGGCATAATGGTTCAAGGGTTTACACTTGGGAACTCTGTGACGTGTATGATTCAGAGGTGCAATCAGGAATGAATGTAAATAAAAGGACTGTGGGACACCTCGCGTTGGGCACTCACGGGAAGACGACGAGTGACTCTGTAAAGAAGGATATGGCATGAACAAGCTTCGAAGTAAGGGAAGCTCAAAGTAAAATAAGATTTGAAGAGATGCTTAGGAAAATAAAAGAGAGTACATGGGCCGGAAAAGTGTTCAGGTATTTGTATAGGAAGAGTGTGGACACAAAATGAAGGAAAAAGCATACGAGGCTTGCCAGTAAGTATACGGCTGGCAGTGTGGACGATATGGCAACAAGGAGCATTAAGCAAAAAGACAGAGTGGCGGATAGGATTATTTGAATGACAGCGATGGAACAGAAGCTGGCTTTCAGTAACTACCGAAAGGGCAAGAACGAAATAAGACGGAAGATGTTTTATGATAATTGAAGGAGAAGCGCTTTACTATTCGAAGCGAGGTTGGGTTGCCTTAGAACACGCAGTAATAAAGCGAGAATAAATAAAAAAGAAGAACAATGAACATGCCGTGGCAGAGCTAAGGAAGCTATAGAACATGTTCCGATTGAATGCGGCGATATCCACCCAGGCATACGTGTAGGTACAAGACTACATGAGGCTTTAGGTTTTAGGGACAATTATGGAAGGCTGAACACGTCCGCGATGAAGCAAGTAAAAGATGGTTAGAGTATTGGTGTCAGCAAAGTAGCAATAAAAGACAGAAACAGTAGGACAATGAGGTTCCTCTGTCTGAAGAGGAAGAGACGGAACATATTTTTTTTTGTAATAAGATCGATTTAATCGAAACATATAAGACATTAGGCCATCATAAAAGGAAAGTTTCCTTTTCATTTTTTTTCTTGCGAGTGTGGTGGCACACCTGTCACCACCCCGTTATAATGGACATGCTCATAGAATCCATCCATCTATTCTTCGCCGTTTTTTTAGCAAAAAGCAGTCACTCGTCCCTGCGCTCCCACCTTCTTCCGGTGATCTTTCAGCACGTTCAAGTGCTCTGAACGCGCCTTAGTCACCCTGCACGTGCAGCGTGAACTGGGACTTGGTTCGAAGGTTTAAAAAGATTTTAAAAACGTTTTCGTAGTGTGAGTCTCACCAGAACCGAGAGCATTTATTGAGAACCTTTGTGAGACCAAGCAGTTAGGAAGTCAAACACAATGTCGTTGAGCGAGTGCTATGAGCGCGTCGCATTTCTAAGACATTCAAAGTGGAGCAAAAGTGTGGATTCTATATGTATCTTACCGGTAAAACGTGCATTTGCTGTGGTAGTCATGTCTTTTCGGAGCTGTCGGCAAACCACCACCACGCTTTCGCGTGATTTGTATATAGTGGTTGGATTTCGATTGCTTGGATGCCAAGTTTGTCATATTATTAGGAGATCGGTGTGAAGAGCCTAAACTTGCCGCCATTGCAATGCGCAGTGTTCAGTTTCTAAGAGCTTCCCTTTTCCCGAGGCATTCACCAGATGTTAACAACGTCGTATCTTAAGTTCAGTGCCACGTTAAACTTTTTACAGCTCCCTTGAAAGCATAATAATGCGCACATAAAAAGAATTTTATGCGTACTTCAACCATGTATGTTTCCTGTAGCGCATGCTTCATTGATAATATCCACACCTTATCACGCAGCATGTTTACTTATTTTAATGTCGCTTTGGCTCAGCTCGCTTGGTACACAATACAATACCCACTAGTATCGACATACAATGCCCACTAGTATCGAGCATGTTTCTGTTTACGCTGAGATTTGCCACTGATAACCGCGTTGAGTTTTGAGAAATCATCGAAAACTTCATTGCCGCCTTAGTGCTTGTTTCAACTCGTTTTCATAGCAGCAGCTGTATACCTCCCACGGCACAGGTGCATGCAAGGATATAATATTTTTCGTGCCAAAACCATGATATCATTAGGAGGCACGCTGTGGTATGAGACTCCAGATTAATTTAGGCCAACTGCTTTTTTTAACGTGCACCCAAATTGATTTCAAGTTTAAAACATGACGGCGATAACGTACAAAGGGTGCACAAACACCGAGCACTACTTTTGTTTACATTGAGCGTCATCCCTCCGTATGCTTGAAATATGCAAAACCAACACTGCCATTCTTGCACCTAAATCTAAGCACAGTGCTACTACATTTAGCTTCCATGAAAATTAAGCAGGTGTATGCGGGAATCAGACCCATGACTCCGATTCTAGCATCGCAACACCTCCGCCTGCCAACTTATCGGTGGATGTTGCTTGCAAGACATGTACGTATAAACAATCAGCGCTAACACGCAGCATAGATCTATTTACATTGAGCGGTGACGAGAGGTCTAAAGCCATCAGCTGAATAAAACACCAGCAGGGCTCACGGTATACTGTATTTTAACTGGAGTTTTGAGCTAGCAAGCTCCGCAGCTGTCGCATATTGCACATGGCTGTCTCGGAAAGCTCGTGGCCAATCTTGATAGGCTCCTTGTCTATTCGCAGTGCCTTGCATTTACAAACACACTTCCTTTTCGTATCAGTCCAGCCATCACGTTTCTGCTGTACACGACGAAAAATTTTTGAGGTTACAAGACCGCGGAAGTATCGACAAATTGCCACAATTCGCTCTTGACGCCTTTGCTCCTCGCTCTGCTTGATTTGGAAACAGTAGAACGTCATGGGCAGTTTTCAGTTATTCGACATTTTTAAACTTTTGTAGCAGCTCATAATGCAGCAGGAGTGTACGTGCCTGCTTTCCAGGATGACGAAGGAGCGGCGCCCATAGCGTGCCAAATACAGGATAAAAGCCCAAAGGAACAAGTTTTTCGTGCGCGCAATGGGAAAACCAAACAAGCGCGGCCCGTCTGAGTAACAGGGGCTTTTCCCTCTCTCCGCTTAGGGTGGACTGATTCTTAAATGAAAATAAGAGAAAAGTAAGCCCCGTAACTGTCTCTCAGAGGGAGGACACCTGAACAGTAGCTCACGGGGGGTGTGGGTAAGGAGGGATTGAAAAGATAGAATTAAAAGGTGCACAGATAGAGATTGGGGGAAGGAGAGAGCGTGGCGCAGGGGCAGCTACATACGGAAGTAAGGAGAAGATAGGGAAGATGGACACGGTCGCAGCAGTCCGAGGACGGGGCACCACTCGATGACAGCTCTTGTCGGCGTCAGGAGATGGCGTAGGGCGAGCCAGTCGGCCAGAGCTGCACTGTCGCCGGAGATCGCGGGGGCACCAGCAGTCGATCGGCACGAAATCCAGCGAGTGAGCGAAGGGCGCTGCACAAACTTGAGCCTCTCTTCCCTACAGTGAACAATACTACGCATCTTGAGTACTTATTGTTTCCACATGATATTCGCATAACCACAATAACAGAACACATGGTTGCATCAAAATGCACCCAATAATTGCGTTGTATTTCACAGTTAGAACATATTTAGAAAAGACGGAAACTCACGTGAAAGTGGGGTACATATAATTATTAAATGTTTTCCTAATGTTTTGTTAATCGATTGTGAAGTACCAGAAATTCTCTGGTGTAGAATAAATTCTGAAAGTACTGTTTTCCTTAACGGAGTTGTATACCCAAAACCCTCAAGCTCCCCTGAGTTATAAAATCCTTGAAGAAGTTTTTCTGTGCTCATGTACATGAAAACACTATGTTGGTAATGACTTGGTATATTATTATCCCACATAAAAAGTGTAATTTTTTTTTCGTTCAGTAGTGAGGAATCAGTAAGTGCTTAAAAATGCTATAAATTATGTTTACATACATTGTGAAACAAATATTGTGTGCTTGAAGATACCGAAATTGCACCGATGCCAAAGTCGTTATAGACTTGGTGTTCCTATCAAATAAATTGACTGCTTACAAGGCGACGGTGGAAGATTGTATATCGAATCACATGATGATCATCTGCCTTGATCTGCCTGTTTGAGCAATGCGACATGGGAAGAGCTAAAAGTTGAAGACCATACTAGGGCCGACAATGCTTAAAGTCTTGGCTATCTGGAGATCCGATATAAAAATTTTGACAACTCCTCTTTGAAGACACCTCATAATTTTGAAGACGCCTCAATAAATCATCCTGCCGTTAAAATGAAAACAGTTGAAATATCTAGGGCTGCAATATTTCAACAACTACTCAATTTTGATATAAAATATCTAGTGGCCTTGATGACATACCAACTGTATTTCTCAAGCGATATGTTGAATCAACGGCGCATTATCTATCATCTTACAAAAAACTTACATTATGCATTCACTACCACAAGATTGTCGCACCACATTTGTAATTCCTGTATTTAAAGGAGACAACTGAGAACAGGCAACATATTACCGTCCAGAATCCCTTGCTCCAGTCACTTGCAAAGTGTCGGAGCATATAATAGCAAAATATATACTGAGGTTTATCGATAAGAACGCTTTATTGTACCTTTGCCAACATGGTCCACAACGGGGCTATCAACCATGACACAGTTAATACAAAATTCATGATTTCGAGGCTGCCGTAGATATAAGAACACAGGTTGATGTGGTCCACGTGGATCTTGCGAAAGCGTTCGATGAAGTACCCCATGACGCAGTGCAGTTGAAGTTACGCAATGCAGGAATGAATGAAATCCTCAAATATGCATGATGCATATTAACAAACCATACGCAGGTAGTCAAACTGGATGGCCATTTATCATAACCTTTAGCAGTACTTTCAGGAGTGCCACAAGGCTCACTAATGTGACTGCTATTGTTTCTCCTCTATATCAATTACATTAGTAGCATAGTAGAAGAAGGTATTCAGGTTAAAGTTTTCGCAGATGACTTCTGAATCTACGCCGCAATTATCAAACCAGAAGACCAACTCAAAGTTCAGAATAGTTTGCAAATTTTAAATAATTTGTGTAGAAAATGAAAAATGGCAATAAATTATGCTAAGTCTACGAAGCAGGCATCAGCAAAAGGAAAACTAATCTTTTTTGTATGGTATTGGTTGTTGCAGCACTTGTTATTACATGCGCACCAGTTCAAGTATCATGGGGAAACAGTTACGCAAAAATTAACATGGAATGAACATACAGATAACGTGTGCATCAAAGCCTATCAAACGTTATACATATTGAGGCAGAAAGTGGAACATGCATCGCGGGACGTGAAATATATTGCCTACACCTCTTACGGTAGGTCGATACTAGAATATTCAGCCGTTGTTTGGAGTCCCCATGAAGTGATGCTTAATAAAAAGCTGGAAAAAATACAGAGACTGGTGGCGCGTTTTATTTGTTCAACGTAATTAAAAAAGGAATTGGTCACGCTGATGTTGCGTAGATGAAACTTACACTCTCTTGAACTACGTAGAAAGAAATATAGGCTGAAAGTATTTTTTGAAGTGCACAATAAACTTCTCATTGATAATCTTAAGTATACAATTTGCATGATCCAGGCTAAATAAGACCCAGAACTAGCAAGAATTGGGTCGTAAAATCTTACCAAACAAATACCGACACGTTTCGATATTCTATCTTTCCAGACCTCCGTGAAGTTTGAAACAAAGTACGAAATGCTATTGCAAAATCTAGATGGGAGCCGACAGACGGAAACAACATAGTGCGATAATTAGGGTGAATAGTGGAAGTGTCTCAGACTGGCTGGCCGACGTTTCTGTAGGTGGACCTATCTTTTTCAAAGGCTAGTGTTGTTTTAAAAGATGTAACAGACTTCGAAAATGCTGTAGAGGCGCATTTACGAGATTTTTCAATTTAATATTTTAGTCTAATATCATGTAACTCCATGTCCATGGTAAGCATTCCGAAAATGTGTCAGTGAATTTTGTATCGTTTTTGCATTGTTATTGTCTCAATTTTTGTTTTGTATTCTGAATTGTTGTTCCGCCATGGTGGTCTAGTGGCTAAGGTACTCGGCTGATGACTCGCAGATTGCGGGATCGAATCCCTGTTGCGGCGGCTGCATTTTCGATGGAGGCGAAAATGCTGTAGGCGCGTGGGCTCAGATTCGGGTGCACGTTAAAGAACCTCAGGTGGTCGAAATTTCTGGAGCCCTCCACTATGGCGTCTCTCATAATCATATGGTGGTTTTGGGACGTAGAACCCCACATATCAAATCAGGTATTCTGAATTGTTATTTAGGAGAATACCTCTTTTTATTACAAAGTTACAAATATTACGTAATTTTTATGTATGTAGTTGTATTCTATTATATAGTTGTAAGGGTAATTGCATTGAAAGTGTAATTGCATTACGATATGTCATTGTATTGTCCCCTCTGTTATGACCTTCCATAAGTGTGAACAGCATTAAAAGTAAATAAATAATTATATGTTGTAATGGGGGCATGAAATCCCGAATAATAATAGTAATAATAATAATAACATTATTATTATTATTATTATTATTATTATTATTATTATTATTATTATTATTATTATTATTATTATTATTATTATTATTATTATTATTATTATTATTATTATTATTATTATTATTATTATTATTATTATTATTATTATTATTATTTTTATTATTATTATTATTATTATTATTATTATTATTATTAAGCTTTCCATGACATTATTGTCTGTTCGTTCTCCTTCTTATTGTGGCTACCCCTTAGAGATATACCTTCGAGGCGGCACTACATTTACAACGCCACTGCAGCTTGTAATTGCGCCACGGGCGTAATTGTGAGCCCCCTCAAAAAGCACCACCATGAAAGTGTTTCTGGAGGTCCTGAAGTCCATAGACATCTACAAAACCTTTTACATAACTGTTCTGTGAACTGCGCTTATCTTGCATAAAAGATGCAAAAATGGCAGAAAAGGGAAGACGGAAGCTTGCCATGAAAAGATCCGTTAACGTTGGCTTAGCACATTGTTGTGCTAAGCCAACGTTTCGACATGCAGACTTTTCTTCCTCAAGGCTATAGAACAAAACTCATTTCTGCCTACGCTTCGTACTCTCTACTCCATCCTAACAATGGAGGGGGAAAAGTCAACATTTGATGTACGAGTGTGAAAAACCGGGGGTGGGGAGTGCTGCGACAAATTGTATGAGTGAAGAGGAAACAGGTGTTCTGTGAATAAAAAGAAATAAGGAAGCATTGGTTCATCACAACCCCTGTTGACGAATTTTTTCGTAACAAATGCCACGTATAAGGTGCAAACAAGCAAGCAAGCGCATGTGTGTGTATGTGTGTGTGCGTTTGCATATGTGTTATGTATGTGTTTGTTTGTGTTTGTTTGTGTGTGTTTGTGTGTGTTTGTTTGTGTGTGTTTGTGTGTGTGGGGGGGGGTGTTTTGAAAAGCAAAATAAGCACTACCAAATTTATGCAGTACTATCATCAAATGTACTATCGATCCTATCGATAGTTTGTATAAAACTATCGACAGTTTAAAGAAACTATCGCTAATACAACTATCGATAAACAATCGATAGTATAATCGACCAATAGAACAATGGTACCATCGAAAACACTGCTGTCGATAGTAAAACCTACAGTGCTGTGACTGATAATGCTGTTGTGGGGCGGTGATAGTGCCAGTTCATTCACTATAGCTTGCTATCAGCAGTACTCAGTTCACTTGAGCTATCTTTTGGTAATGAAATAAGTTATTGGCGCAATGCAAATACCGAAGTACGTCCATCAATTTATTCCTCCTCAAGAGTAACCAGCTACACCTTACATTGACAAACGTATTTTTCTTTATATAACTATTTTTAAACCACATAATGCAGTCATTAGCTTGAAGTCACGCTGTTCCGCCACATGCGGCGGCTTCTTTCTTGCAAAATCTGAGCAGTTCAGCTTGATTATCATGTGTCAGCCAATCATTCTGCTGAGAGAACACAAGCCTGCGAACTTTTGCTTTTCCATCTACTTCTCCTTGACCACCATAAATTTTTGAAACTCAATTTAACCAAGGAACAGGGATGCTCAGATTACTTCATTAACTTATTCATAAAAACAAAGAAAAGTTTTTTTTGATCCTTCAAAATTTTAAAATTATAACGTAGAGGCACCCATAATCTCCCACAACATTGTTTTTTTCAGCAATTCGTGCTTGCGTGCCTGAAAATTTTGCAAAGACGGCGTGACGGTGGCCCAGACACAAGAGGAGTATACAATAAAGGCTTTTAGCAAGGTACGGAAACAAGTTATGGAAATACGACATGGCTTCTTTCCGTATGCGCGTACAATGTTCGCGCATGTGCACTCGTCAGGTGGTTCCGCATTGCCTCCATATTCCGTAACGTATTTCTGTGCCTTGCTAAAAACCTCTATTGTGCGGGAGATGCAGGCCCGGTAACGAAGTTACGACCACCTACCGGCATGGTAGGACGCGGAGAACGAATGCGCTGAGCGTCAGCCGGGCGAGAGAGAAAGATGGGAGGCAATGATCAGTGCTATCTGTTGCATAAACCACAAAATAACCGAAGAAACCACCACCACTTCTAGCATAATTCGATACGTTAGAACACTATACGGGCTGTGGGTCCACTGTGCGTGCATTGACGCAACGTGCAGTTTCGCTGAATTAAAGCTAGAGCTCCAACCTGGGCACCTAGATGTTTTAACGCGAAACCGTTCATTCGCGCGCTTAAAAAAAACCATATTGACCAAATTACTGTTTTCTCCAGTTACTTCAAAACCAATTTTGTTAAATCAGGTATGGCGGCCAAATTATTTCGTTAAATTGAGTTAATCACAACATTGAATGCTATAGGTATTTGCCAGTGAATGAAAATTATTTCGTTAGATCGGGAACTTTGTAAAAATCTGTTTTGTTAAAAGCAAGTCCCAACTGCATTACACACTCGGGAAACCACGTTTGTGCTGCGATGGCTTCGTGTGGTTGATCTTATACCACGGTGTAAGTTACACCATGATTTATACTATCGATGGTATTATGAAACTTACTACCGATAGCTTTAACGACAGTTTCTTCTACCATCGATAGATAGTTTGATGGTGACTCTACTATCGATAGACTTGTAGTACCATCGATAGTTCTGCACCACTACCACATACTCATAAATCATAATTGGTGTGAGGAACGTGCGTATATATTTCTGACTAATTATAAAATATTAGTATCATCATCATCAGCCTGACTACGCCCACTGCAGAGCAGAGGCTTCTCCCATGACCCGCCAATCTACCCGGTCTTCTGCTTTCTGCTTCCACGTTATACTTGCGAACTTTTTAATATCATCGACCCACCTAACTTCCTGTCTCCACTTTGTACGTTTACCTTCTCTGGGAATTCAGTCAGTTACCCTTGATGACCAGAAGTCATTTTGACTACGTGCGAGATGCCCGGCCCATGTCTATTTTTTCCTGTTTTCTGACCCACTCTTCTCTCATCTTAATTGTCTCTTAAGGTTGCACCCACTATTTTGCTTTCCCTCGCTTACTGCTTCGTCTTCAATTTAAGCATAACCCTCTGTGTAAGCCTCCAGGTTTCTGCTCCATAGGTAAGTACCGGCAAGATGCAGTTATATACCTTCCTCTTGAGGAATAGTGGCAATCTACCAGTCATGATTTGAGAATGCTTGCTGAATGTGATCCACGCCAATTTTATCCTTCTAGTTATCTCACTATCACGGTTCGGCTCCGTGGTTTTTACCTGTACTAAGTTAACATATTATTTTACAACTTCTAGCGTCTGTCCACCTATCACAATGTGCTGCTTTCTGTCACGACTGTTGCCCATTACTTTTGTTTTCTGCATATTGTTTTCAAACCTACTCTTCTGCGTTCCTTATTGAGTTCAGTAATCATGAGCAGTAATTCGTCCACTGAGTTACTCATCAAAACTATGTCATCAGTGAATCGACGGTTACTAAGGTACTCTCGATTAACTCTGATTCCTAACTCTTTCCATTATAGGCCTCTGAAAACGTCCTGTAAGCCCGCCGTAAATAGAAATGGGGAGATCGTATCCCTTTGCATTACACTCTTCTTTATTTATATTCTGTCATTTTCTTTATGAAGCACTGTTGTGGCCGTTGTTCCTCTGTAGGTTTCGTCCAGGATCTTTATAAATGTTTCGTCGATGTCCTGATTCCGCAGTGTCTTCATGACTGCTGATCTCTCTACTGAATCAAATGAATTCTCGTAATCTATGTATGCTATGTACACAGGGGTTGGTTGTAGTACGCGCATTACTTTATCACTTGATAAAATATTATGAATATGGTCTATTGTTCAATAGCCTGTACGAAATCCTGCTTGGTCCTTTCATAGATTTACCTGTAATGTCGCCTTAATTCCATTAGCTATTATTTTTGTTAATTGTTTGTATGAGCGGACAGTAAGCTGATCGGCCTGCAATTTTTCAAGACTTTGAGGTCTTCTTTCTTATGAATTAAAATGATGTTGGCGTTCTTCCAGGACGCTGGTACTCTTCCAGTCCAGGGACACTTCGTATATAAGGTGGCCAGTTTTTCTAACACAATTTCTTCGCCATTTTTCTGCGGGCCCGTTGTTACCTTATCTTCATCAGTAGCTTTGCCTCTTTGAATTCCTTTAGGGCTTTCCTTGATTCTCCTGTAGTTACTGTGATGTCGAATTCCTCTTGGCTATTATTGCTTTTTATGATATCATCCTGGTTGTTTTCTGTACAGCTATCTGTAGAACTCTTCCGCCACCTCAACTATTCTATCCATAGTGGTTATGACATTGCCTTCCTTGTTCCTGAATGCATACATCTGATTTTTGTCTATATGCACAAGTTTGCCTTCACAGCTTTTAGAATTCTGCTGTTTTTTTACAGCCTGCTCCAATCACTCTATGTTATTTCTTCTGGTTTCGGCTACCTTGCGTCTATTGATTAACTTGGAAAGCTTGACTAGCTCTATATTATCAGTTGCATTTGAGATTTTCATGGTTTGTCATCTTAATTAGATTTTTCATCTCCTGCAAAAATTTACCAGTGCCCTGTCTAGTGACTGTACCTCCAACTTCCACTGTAAACTCTTTGTGTATACTAGTAAGATTATCGTTCATTGTGTCAACGTTAACGTCGGTTACCTCGTTTAAAGCTTCGAATCTATTCTGAAGTGAAACTCCGAATTCCCGTACATTCCCTTTTACCGCTAGCTTAATAATTGACTTATTGCGCATAAGTTTATGCATGCCTTTTTTTTATTCTATGTAAATACGAGCTCTTACCATTCTATGGTCACTGCATCAGA
Organism: Rhipicephalus microplus; assembly: GCF_043290135.1. NCBI lineage: Eukaryota > Metazoa > Arthropoda > Arachnida > Ixodida > Ixodidae > Rhipicephalus > Rhipicephalus microplus. The sequence continues at coordinate 206,079,438 of NC_134710.1, read as the reverse complement.
GCTTGCAAACTACTTCTACATCCTGCACAAATCTAGGGTCTCCGCCGTGGTGGTCTAGCGGCTAATGTACTCGGCTGCTGACCCGCAGGTCGCGGGATTGAATTCGGGCTGTGGTGGCTGCATTTTCGATGGAGGCGAAACGGCTCAAGGCCCGTGTCCTCAGATTTAGGTGCCCGTTAAAGAACTCTCGGTGGTCGAAATTTCCAGAGCTTTCCACTACGGCGTCTCTCATAGTCATATGGTGGTTTCGGGACGATAAACCCAACATATCAATCAACAATGGCTGGATGTGCACACAAAATGAAGTCATTTTCATTTTGAATTTCGCCATTAGGACTTTACCATATCCACATACGGTTTGCTCGTTTTCTGAAGAAGGTATTAAAGATCCCTTAATTGTTATGTTCTACGAACTGTATACTAATAACTCCCGTTTGGAGTTTCTAGAGCCTATGCAATTTTTCCCCACTACATGGTCTCCGGCCTGTTTCTTGCCTACTTTGGCATTAAAATCACCCATCAGCATATTATAGTAAGTTTTTACTTTATTAATGGCTGACTCTAAATCTTCATAGTAGCGTTCAAACACGTGGTCATCATGGCTTGATGTGGGCGAGTAGGCCTGTACCACCTTTATGTTGTACATTTTGTTAATCGTTATGGTACCTGCCACCCTTTTATGGATGCTATAGAATTCCTCCATGTTGCCAGTGATAGTCTTGTGGATACGAAGCCCCACCCTTCTCTGTCAACTAATCCACGGTAGCATAAGACGTGTTCTTTATTTAGTTAAGAACAAACAAACGAAAGGACATTAGGTACAATAAGCAAAGAGGGAACCGGGCGGGGCAATAGCCTGCAAATGATGCAAGGTTAGATCCGCCGGCTACGTACAGCATCCTAATTCTTCAGCACTGTATAAGCCTCACTTCGCTGAGCTTTATTATATCTCATTTAACACCCTTTCATTATTCGGATATACAGCTAGACTAGCCTCCCTAGATAGCTTTCTATAGCGTTGGGGGCATCCAAGTTCACATTCTGATGGCGGCCTGTGAGGACCCAGAGATTCTTAGCACCCTCCGCAGCGTCACAGGTCTGACCACCACCTTGGCCAGTTGCTTCGCAGCCGCTCGGAACTGAGTTCCAAGGGTTAACTGGTACTTTCATAAGGGTGGTAGTTGCCAATTACTGCATTAGGGTGGCAAATCCGGCTCTGGAGAGGAAGTGCATAACTGGCAGGTGGTCGCCAGTAAGGCCCCACCCCAGACCTCTTCTTTTTTTTAACGATGGCTTTATCACGTGTTTTAAGTTGATATACAATTGGCAATGGTTCAGCGTCTGCACTCGAACCTGATTTTGTCATTGCATGCTAGGCTGCTGCGCTATCTCTAAGTAGAGGGTTCTCTTGCAGTTTCACAGCACTGTAAAATACGATCTGACAGCCTAGCAGCTCTCAACTTCACATGACTCGTAGCTTGCTTAATTGTTTGAAAGTCCACCTTTCATTATAAAAAAACAGCGTGGTTTCAAACTTTTGACCTTACGAACTTAGGCCGGCTTAATTCCCTGTATGACGCTCATTCTCACGTGTTTATTCTCTCCTAACTTCTTCCTGTCTCGTACATGTTTTGCTTTTTAACTAAAGCCAGTTAGGTCCTGCCCAGTAGGAAATAAAATCCAGCTCATCAGCTAATAAATGGGTGTGAAAGAGGGGAGGGTGAAAACACGTTACAACGAAGGAGACACTGCGCCGGCGAATGCCGCAACGAGCGACTCCACGTTTCGCACGGGCCCAGCGGTCGCCCGCGGCAGAGGCAAGGACCTGTGTCCTGTTACTGGGCTCCTCTTCCCGGTGGGGCAGCAGCCAATGATGGGAATAATCTGGCCCCATCAAGCACTCGCTCGCCTGCCTTCGGCACCACTGGCTGTGTGCGCGAACAGAGAACAAAATGTAAACACGCCGAGCGCGGCTGCCAAGGAGGAGGTAATTGCGTGTGGAGGGGCTTGCCGCCATTAGTGTCCTCGGGAGGCCCGAGGCGACTCATTTTCTGCCCTGAGCTACGAAGAAAAATAAAAACAAAAAAGATGTGAATCAGATCAAGTAAGACCAATGAACGCCAATGTAAGGGACGCGGCGCTCGTATTCACTGCAATGATCCCGGCCGAGAACGGCGAAATGAACGCCAACAGTGCGCAGTGTCACTAGGAACAACTGAGGGGAATAGCCAGTAGATTGAAAAAAACGTCGCAGAACCACTCATACAAACCAAAATGATTATCTTAAGCAAACACACTCCATGGGAAGACAAGGATAAAAAAAATGGCAGCATATCCACGTAGTGAATGATGGAGAGTGGGGCGAAGAATTCGTCCGTCCATTCGTTCTTGCTTCCGTCCGTCCATGCGTCCATAAGTGTGACCGTCCATGCGTCCATCAGCCCATCCGTGCGTGCGTCTGTTCGTGCGTCCGTCCCTGCGTTCGTCCATGCAGCCGCCCCTGAGTCCGTTCATGCGTCCATCCATGCATCTGTCTATGTGTCCGTTCGTCCATCTATTAACACTCCAAGTACTACCATCTCGCATCTTTTCATCATATATTCCCCACATAGAAGCACCGCCATCCAGCGGATATTCCAAGGACTAAACGAGAGGTGGCACACGCACACTTTCTTATGGCTTGCGCTTCGGGTTTACTTTCCACCTTTAACCACCTCGAGTTCATGGTATATACTAGTTCACTGTATTCATGGCACTGCGGCCGAACGCTCGCTAAACCTTTCGAAAACCAAGGAGGTTACGCCCAGCGAGTATGACGTAGCAAACTTTTTCAGTCAGATAGTGCTCAATGTACATGCCAATGGCTGCTAATGGGAAATGAGAGGCGGAGAATTCGGCTTTTACTTTCTTACGGCTTGCGCTTCGTATCTATACTTCCCATTTTTAACCACCTCGAGTTCATTCATGGTATATACAAGTTCATTGTATTCATGGCACTGCAGCTCAACGCTCGCTAAACCTTTCTAAAGCTAAGGAGGTTACACCCAGCGAGTATAACGTAGCAACCCTTTCTTGTCAGATAGTGCTCAATGTACATGCCAATGGCTGCTAATAGTGATCGCAGCCTGCGCGTTAACTAAAAGCCGAATGCTCCTGTCTCTCATTCCCCATTAGCAGCCATTGACATGTACATTGAGCACTATTTCTTATTGTTCAACAACGCACAGAAGAAGTCTCTTACCGGCACCACCTTGGAGGTCAAAATGTTATACTTGTTACATACTACGGGGGACGAACAGGTGTCGCTATAAGGAGCTTCGCCCCTAAAAAATTGCCGCCCGCATCTTCCCACGGAGAAACTCGACTAAATGCGCCAAAGAGTTATCGCGTGAATGTTGCGTAATTGGGTATGGTATTGGAGTGCTTAAGTGTTATTTCGTATTTGTTATTCTTATTTAGTGAATGAAAGAGAAGCGTTCTCTTCAATTTCATGTGAAATCCAAGTAAAGACGCCCTTGACTGAATTCCGAATGTGCGATCCAGAGCTGGCATATACGTCCAGCTCTGGACGTATAGAGTGTCCAGTTAACGGTTGTGCAGCGTGAGCAGTCGTTTTCTTTTCTTTTTTTTACTAGCAGACGCTTCTTGCGTCAGTCTTGCGAAGTGATAGAAAGATAGGGGAGCGACAGTTTTACGGGTGTCTTCCAGGGCCGGCACAAGACGTGAGAATGTGCTGTGGAGGTGTGGACGGCGCCGCCAAAGACGCCGAAGCGCTACATTATGCGACTGAGAAATGCTCCGCAATCAAAAGACACGAGAGGGGCTGAGCTTGCATAAGCGTAGTTAGTTAAGAAGACACAAATATTGATTCTGGCTCTCCCGTTGCATGAACACACAGAAATGCGGGTGAGAAAGATCCAATTAACCACAATTCAAGACTATCCGCATGGGCAAACTAAATCGACTTTTGGATGGATGGATGGATGGATGGATGGATGGATGGATGGATGGATGGATGGATGGATGGATGGATGGATGGATGGATGGATGGATGGATGGATGGATGGATGGATGGATACAGCTTTATTGAACGTGCGGCAAGGTTTAACGTGACCCGGGCATAAGTCTCCCACGAAAGAACGTCAAGGCATTGCATTAACGCCACCTTGCGAGCTTGCTGGACTGCCCACATTTTAATGTCGAGATCTGAGTTGCGCAGAGTGATTGACAGGATATCCAGAGTAGCATTCTGACAACTATACTAAACCCTCACATAGGGCGCAAAGTAAAAGGAAAATGTGCAAGACAATTTAAATACAAAAATGACAAAATTGTGTGTGGTTCTCGAAGCTGTATTCTGGAATATTTTTACTCTGATAATGGTACAGCGGAGTACTCATCCAAGAGTGTTTTTTCACGTATAATAGACATAAATTTTCTTCCTCACAAACCAACGAATATTCATGTGAGAGATGATGGGCCGTTTTAATTCAAGTTTCGCAAACTCGCTCATCTGGCAGTTTTTCTAGTCGACAGTATGCTTCCATCAAATTATTATATTCGAAAGTGTCAACTAACCCTCCTCATTAAAGTTACTGGTAAACGCCCACCAATCATATTACTTGGTCGTTTTTCTTGTTTTTGTTTTTTCTCGTTTCGCATTTGCAGAAATAATGACAATTTTATATTTGTTTTTCGTCTCCAGACAGTTGCGCAACGAGATGAATTCGTCTTTTCATATTCCGTACAAAAGTTCGCCCAAATAAAAAAGTTTAGTGCTGGACACTCCGACTGCTGCCTGAGTCAACGTCGCGCGACGACTACATGGCATCTAGTGGAGGTGCTGCCTCGTCCGTGATCTCGACGCCCCCGCAAAGCGCTGACCCAAGCTCAAGCTTAAGAGGACGACCCTAACAACTCTGTCGAACTCACAGCAGGCGTTAGAGACTACAGCCGAAACGCGAGCTCCTACCGGTAAACACCAGGCAAACCAAGGCTTTTGGCATCAAGGACAGTGACGAAGACAACTGCCACAATGACAACTACACTGTAAGCAAAAACTATCCAAGATTAGGGTTTTCATGGCTCATGACCTCTGAAAATTCTCTCGCGTTTAAAATAACTACCTCGTGTTGGATTAAAACGCAGTACATGACATAGTTTTACCACCAGCTCCGAGGTACGTAGTGAAAGGATGTCAAAACCCAGTTTTACCTCATGTGGAGTTTTCTATCGTGTGATGTTTAACATGCCTTTCAGAGTTTATTACCACGTGACTGCAAGCTGCAGCTGTTTCGGCGGATTTTGGCCCAAAACCCCCTGACTGACGCTCTCACTGAATAATGGATGTACGCGAGGACCACAGATGCTTTTTTTAAAAGTTTGGTACGACATTGTCGCGCCTCATGACTGACTTCGAGTCAACGCAATTTCACTGGAACTGAGAGCAGCATGAGCAGAACGAGCGAAGAAAGCATTCTGTAAACGAAAAAAAGGGGAGGGGGATACTCCAAGACAAAAACCAACGTGCTGGAAAGTTGTCCTGCACATTTTCGCAAATCGTTGGCTTTTGCTGTGTGGCCGCCCTGGAGACAGACGTTGGAAGAAGCTCGGGATCTGTGTGTCTGGTTGAGCTGATAAATCTCACGTGTTTCTTACATCATCGAGTGACCGTGCGCTTCCGAGCGTGAGCCTCCGAACCTGTACGTCGTGGATACCTAGCTTTCGTTCTGATTCGCAAAAAGCTACCAGCGGTAACAAAATCAAGCTGGTATCATCGTCCGTGGATGCCTCCTGAAGAGTGACCAGTTACCGAAGCGATAAGCGAAAGGTTTTCGCTACGTCGTTGACACGAAGCCGGCCAGTGTAAATGCGTCACCAGGGCAGGTAAAAGAAGCATTGAATACACTTTGTTCAACAGAAGATGTCTGCTGGAGTAAAGTGCAGCCTGAATTGTGCAGCCCGAAATTACGACGAAGTTCACATAAGATATGTATTCTGTGATCGCCAGCTGTCGTTCATCGCATAGCCATGCTCCTCGAAAAGGCCTAGTACGCCGTCGGTAACAAGCTTATATGCAGGCGTGCCCCGCTCTTCTACGCCCTTTGTCGTGATTACGTGCTGCAACTGTGTTTGTGCACCACCGCTCAATGAAAAACATTGAGCTGACATTTGTTTGTGTGTACATACGTATATTTTATGGATTTGTGCATCAGTGTTAACACGGGTGGGGCCAACAGGCCGGTGTGCGAGCTAATTACTGGATATTCAAAAAGGTGAAATCAGGTGGTTTATAATAAAAGGTTGGTGTGACTCCTCGCGAACAGCAGCCCACCCGAAGCTTATGCTTGCACGTTTAACCTTTATTGTTAATTGATGCAGAAAACAACTCTCCTACCGGCACTGCACGGAAGGTCAAAAAGGCATGCCTACATATACCGAATTGTCGAAGTATAGTCAAGCAACACGTGCAGTCTATTGAAGTGATGTTTTATTCTGCAATTGTTGTATGTGTGTGTTTGTCTGTATGTTAATCTATGTGTCACCAATTCTGCCGTAATTTATTTTAATTATTAATTATTTAATTTCTAATTAATAAATTTGATGACTTTTTTGGCGAATGCACCCGTGAACTTTCATTTTAGCACCTGAAATAACTCCCAAAAATCACCTGAAAAACCTTGTGAAGGCAGTAAAAATTTACTCTGTCTATACTCGCTCAAACCCTCAGTGGGGTAAATAATTACTACCCTTCCTACATCCAAAAGCTCAGTTAGCACGAGAGTTAATTTTTACTTCGAATGGTAGGTGGTAAAAAAAATCCGGAAAGGGTATTTCGCTAGAGGACAAGTGGTTTACCCCTGTTTTGAGGTTATTTCAGGTTATTTTCGTTTGGTATGTACCGTGCCTCCAGATACAGTTGGGATTGTTGGGACTCCGGGTCCTGCCGGTCTCGTTTTCGGTAGCTGGCCCCGTCGCAGGATCCTTCGTCCAACAATTCAGCGAGAAAGAAGCGCCCGAACGAACAACAGAGATTTATTTACATGTGGAGAAGTGGTCAACTGACCCAAAGAGAGAAGAGTGAGAGATACAAAACGTCTTCGGCATTTTATAGCGCCGCGTTGCCGACACTGGGTGCACTGTCCGCATCGTCAGCCAATACGGTGGCTCCGGCACCTCGGCCACGAGAGAGGGGGAAACACACCTCACAACACATGGAGTGGCACAACCTAACACGAGGTTCATATATGGTCACGGCGCCCTAAAATGTTACCAAACATGGTCACGAACGCACAGCAGAGTCCGGAGTTCTCCCGGCGAGAGGGGGAACCTGAATGGGGAGGTGGGGTGGACAACACAGTCGGTCAAGAACCGGTTCTCCCCCAAACTCCTCCTGCTTGGTTCCCTAGGGCCGGTCGTAACAGTCTCTCGCGCGGGGGGGGGGGGGGGGGTTAAAGATCTTGATGGGTTGAGGTTTGCAGCCATTGTCCGGAGAGATCAGCGCCAGCAGTCGGTTTGGTGACGACCGTCTTTGATGAAGTAGAGGGCACCACCTGCTTCATTGTGGGCTCAACAGACATCACATACGCACATGAAAACACAACTACTCAGCCGGTGAGCGCCAGACAATTCCGCCAAACTACACCAGGCAATTTTCCCCTTTAACTGATATTAAAGGAAATACACAATTTATTCAAAATGTTACTCATACGTTAAGGTGACACAAAACAACAACACTGGAAGCACACCGAACCCGAAACCCTGGATAGCCGTGTCTTCAACGTTTTCAAACAAGTACACCTAAAAGAGTAAAAAAAAAACAATCACTAGCCCTTGTCTAGGTCAGGAAAAAAAATGCCAGAGTTCTCGAGACATCCTCTCGCGTCAGGGGCATCGACTTAAGCCATCAGCGTTGCCATGGAGTACACCCCTTTTGTAGCGTATTTCAAACGTATATTGTTGCAAAACGAGGCTCCAACGCAGCAGGCGGCCGTTCTTAGAGGACATGGTCTGTAGCCAGGTGAGAGGACAGTGGTCCACTTCCACAATGAACTTGCTTCCGGCAATATAACAAGCCAGTTTCTGGACTGCCCAAACCAAGCGCGCATATTCCTTTTCGCTAGCGCTGTAAACCTGCTCGCGAAGGGTGAGTTTCCGGCTAACATAGAGGACGGGATGCTCTTGATCCCCCTCATCCCTTTGACTAAGAACTGCCCCCATGCCTCTATCACCAGCGTCGCATTGGACTATGAAAGGCCTCGAGTAGTCCGGTGAACTAAGCAAAGGTTGGCTCGACAAGGCCGCTTTCAAAACGCGGAAAGCCTTTTCTTTCTCCTCATCCCAGTCGACCATTTGGGGCTCGGTCTTGCGCAACGCGTCAGTAAGAGTGCTGGCAATGTCGGAATATCTAGGGATGTACTTACGATAGTAACCAGCTATTCCAAGAAAAGCCCGAATATCGGTTTTCGTTCGGGGCTGGGGAAAGTCTCGGATAGCTGCCACTTTCATTTCAGAGGGACGGCGATGCCCTCGACCGATAACATGCCCGAGATAGAGTACCTCTGCTTGTGCTAGCTGACACTTGGGCGCCTTTACCGTTAAACCTGCTTCGCGTAGGCGTGTCAGTACTGCTCTCAAATGCGCCGAGTGTTCTGGCCAGGACGAGGAAAACATGGCGACGTCGTCCAAGTAAGGCAATGCGAAGTCCTCTTGACCCCGCAACACCTTATCCATTAAGTTTGAAACACAGTAAGGCACGTTCTTTAGGCCGAAACTCAACACTTTAGGGCGGAATGTCCCCAATGGTGAAATAAATGCAGCATACCGGCTCGCCCTCTTGGTGAGCGGCACCTGCCAGTAACCTCTCACTAGGTCTAGCGTTGAGATAAATTGCGCGCTGCTTACCCTCTCGACGCGTTCCTCAATGTGGGGAATTGGGTATGTCTGATCCTTGGTGATGAGGTTTAACTTACGATAGTCTACGCAAGGACGCGGATCTTTGCCGGGTACCTCCACAAGAATTAACGGGGAAGTGTAATCACTTTCACACGGCTCAATCGCGCCCAATTCCAGCATCCTGTTAACCTCTGCTTTTATTAGCTCAAGCCGGCGAGGTGACACCCGATACGTCTTAGATCTTACCGGTTCCGACGAGGTAAGCTCTATGTCATGAGTGAGGACGGATGTCCGGCCTGGCTCGCTTACAAATCTGTCCTGAAACTCGGTCAAAAGACCACGCAATTCCTGCTTCTGCTTCGTTGTCAGTTGTGACTTTGATACTAAATCCTCAACTTTTTTCTCGATCGGGACTTCGTCCGATTCGGGAGCTAATTCAGGGATTTCTGCCGGAACCTCTTCCGGAACATTTAAAGTCATGTTCACGATGGCTTCCCTCTCTTTATAGGGTTTGAGTAAGTTGCTATGATACACCTGGTGTACCTTACGACTTCCTGTTAATTTTACCACATAGTTGGTGTCAGACAATTCTCGAGTAATCTCGGCCGAGCCGGCCCATTGCACTTCAAGCTTATTCTTTTGAGAGGGCCTCAACAACATGACCCTGTCTCCTACAGCAAAGTGTCGCGCTTTAGCTGTCCGATCGTAGTAAAGCTTAGCCTTCTGCTGTGCTTTGGTCATCGCACTCTCGGTCAGTTCTTGGGCTTTTGTTAGACGATCCAATAAGGTGAGGACATATTCCACTACTACAGGATCATCACCCTGACCTTCCCACGACTCTCTCAGCATACGAAGAGGAGATCGCAGTCTGCGGCCGTAAACAAGTTCCGCTGGCGTAAACCCTGTTGTCTCATGTGGTGCAGTTCTTAGTGCAAACATCGTTGCAGGTAAGCACATTTCCCAGTCAGTTTTTCGTTCAAAACATAAGGCTCCTAACACTCGTTTCATCACGGAGTGAAGCTTTTCTATCGAGTTCGACTGCGGATAGTAGACTGAACTATGCAATAATTTCACGCCACACCGCTCTAGAAAGGTTGTCGTTAAGGCACTCGTGAAAATGGTGCCCTGGTCTGATTGTATCTCGGCAGGAAAGCCTACCCGGGCAAACACAGACAGAAGTGCGTTCACTACTTCCACGGAACTTAGCTCTTTTAGCGGGACCGCCTCTGGAAATTTAGTAGCTGGGCAGATTAAGGTCAGGATGTGACGGTAGCCTGAAGTTGTCTTGGGCAAAGGACCTACTGTGTCAATTACCAACCGACGAAAGGGCTCCGTGATTACGGGTACCAGCTTCATTGGAAATTTCGCCTTATCTCCCGGCTTACCCACTCGCTGACACACATCGCAAGATTTTACAAACCTCTCTACATCTTTAAAGCATCCAGGCCAGTAGTATTCCTGTAAAAGATGATTTTTCGTCTTCTTTACGCCTAAGTGGCCTGACCATGATTCTCCATGCACCAAACTAAGCAAATCCTGACGATACGCCTGAGGTACGACTACCTGGTCAAACTCTACTCCTCGCCTATCTAGATATTTTCGATAGAGTATGCCGCTCCTCTCTTGAAATCTCACATTTCGTTTGGCGATTCCCTCTTTCGAACTGTCCTGGAATTGCTTAAGCGTCGGGTCCCCCTTTTGTTCGGTTATTAATGAAGCGGGGCTCATCTGCAGCAGCCGACTGAAATTATCCGAAGTTGGCATGACACACAACTCTTTTGTATTTCCTAGTACCTGGAATGTGTCACCCTCTGTGCTATCCTCTGTACTGCCAGGAATCGGCTTGGGAGCAGCGGCATTTTCTATTTGCTCGGTCAACGAGGCGTAATTGACCCCTTCCAATTCGGGAGGAGGTTCAACGTCGCCTTTAGGAATGGTTGCCTCCGCGACTACGGCTTCTGCAGCCTGTTCTCGCACAAGTCGATTTGTTACCATGGTGTCCAACTTGCAACCAGGCCCGTTGTCGATTTGAGGCTTGTTTGCCTCAGTGAATGTTGCTCTCGCAGCCAGTGCACGTGCCTTCGATCTAGTCAGTGCCTGCATTATGCCTTCTCCCAACGTTAGACCTTTCTCCTTCAGCATTTGATCTGACTTATTTGAAAATAAGTAAGGATACTGAGGGGGTAGATATGGCGATACTGCGGCTTCCGTTTCCAACGTACCAAATGCGCCTTTAAGGACAACTTTAGCTACGGGGAGGCACTGACTGTTTGCTTCTACGGCTTGTCTAATCCAGGCACAGTCTCCTGAATACTGTCCGGACTGAACAAAAGACGGATGAACTACGTCCATAGTGGCTGTGGAGTCTCTAAGAACCCGACACTGCTTGCCGTTCACGGTAAGGTCATACATATAGGGCTCTAACAACTTCACGTTCTCGTCGGCTTCATTTATAGATAAGAAAGCCACCTTTTCTTTCGGGCAGTGTTTCGCGAAGTGCCCTGTTTCGTGGCAATTGAAACAAGCAGCCGGTTTTTTCGCCTCAAATTTCCTTTTGCTTGCCTCTGCCGACGCCCCATGGTTACATGAATTGTTTTCCTCACCCTTTTGTGCGAGACTTGTCGGTTGTTTTCTAAACGGCGCCTTATTCGGTAGTAGGAATTTTTCCCTTTTAGGCTCGCTGTTTGCCCCGAGGGCGCGGCGCGTAACGAATTCTTCAGCGAGCTCTGCGGCTTTCGTTACGGTGTTCACGTCCGGTCTATCCTGCACCCAGAACCTCACCTTTTCTGGTAACCTTTGATAGAATTGTTCTAGACCGATACACTCGAGCACCTTGTCATGATTCCCATACGCCTTTGCCTCTTTGAGCCACTCCCCCATGTTGGCCATTAACTTGTAAGCAAACTCCGGGTATGAATCATTGTTCTCTTTTACGGCGTTGCGAAATTTTTGTCTGAAACCTTCCGCTGACAACCTGTATTTCTTGAGAAGGCTCGACTTTACCTCACTGTACTCGTCAGCCTCCTCTTTCGTGAGGCGCGCGATTACTTCTGAGGCCTCCCCCGGAAGTAGGGACAACAAGCGTTGAGGCCACGTATCCTGGCTGAAACCTTGCCTTTCACAAGTTCTCTCAAAGTTGACGAGAAACAGCCCAATGTCCTCCCCTAGCTTGTACGATCTCATTAGGTCCGTCATTTTGAACCTGACCCGCTCTGCGGTACCGGATGCCTCGCTGCCTCCTGCTCTACTATTATGGCTAATCTCTAGCTCGAGGCGCTTCATTTCAAGCTCGTGCTTTCGCCTCTTATCTGCCTCGGCTTCTGCCGCTTTCCTTTCGGCCTCCGCCGCCTTTCCTTCGGCCTCTGCCGCTTGCCTCTCCTGAATCTCCTCGACACATTCTGACAGCTCATCATCCTCTGCCCCCAATGCGAGAATCGCCTCTATCAGCTCTGGCTTTCTTTGAGAGTCCGACACCTCCAGATTCAACTCCCTTGCAAGTAGCAACAACATGGACTTTCGCAGGGATTTCAGATTCATGGCTGCCTCCAGTACCGCTGTCTCTGTTCCACAAAGATTCCTGTCCTGCAACTAATTAACCTTGACGGCAACGACAGCTCTTGGTTCCTGCCTTGCCTCAAGTTTTCCGTTAACTTAGTCTACAAATAAAGCTTCAAAAAGCTCTTATACGGAATCCTGCCCTGCCACTGTTAACCTTGACGCCACTGACAGAAAGAGCTTAACCAAGCTATCACACAATTTCTGCCTGACGCAAGTTACCTGTTAACCCAATGACCAAGACAGCCCCTCTCTACCAGCTTTACTTAACACATAGAGTAAATGCCTGGTAAAATTTAACAGAGAAAGCCGGCACTCACCCAGTTCGCAGTCATGTCTCCGGCGTCGTGCCTCTCAGAAGTGCCGTTCGATTCCCTTTGGAAGTCGATGAGCTCGTGTCATCCTTCTCCTGTCGTCCCGTTGTTGAACTTCGGGCTCACTCCGTCCAGTGGTCGCTTTCGGGGTTATCTTCATCCCGCCGCTGCCATTCAGTTGTTGGGACTCCGGGTCCTGCGGGTCTCGTTTTCGGTAGCTGGCCCCGTCGCAGGATCCATCGTCCAACAATTCAGCGAGAAAGAAGCGCCCGAACGAACAACAGAGATTTATTTACATGTGGAGAAGTGGTCAACTGACCCAAAGAGAGAAGAGTGAGAGATACAAAACGTCTTCGGCATTTTATAGCACCGCGTTGCCGACACTGGGCGCACTGTCCGCATCGTCAGCCAATACGGTGGCTCCGGCACCTCGGCCACGAGAGAGGGGTAAACACACCTCACAACACATGGAGTGGCACAACCTAACACGAGGTCCATATATGGTCACGGCGCCCTAAAATGTTACCAAACATGGTCACGAACGCACAGCAGAGTCCGGAGTTCTCCCGGCGAGAGGGGGAACCTGAATGGGGAGGTGGGGGTGGACAACACAGTCGGTCAAGAACCGGTTCTCCGCCAAACTCCTTTTGCTTGGTTTCCTAGGGCCGGTCGTAACAAGATTCATAGGCTGAAGGCACCGTTGACTTTTCGTGGAACGCTGGGTCTGAAGACCCGGAAAGTTGTTTGGAGACGGAGTAGAGAGTCACCATCTTCAATAGGGACTCTGATATTAGAAACTGTGGCACGTCTACTCCTCTCTAGAGGACACCATGAGTACGTGCTTTGAGAACCAAGAATTGGCCATACAGACCCGGGATCTCTTTCGGACGACGTTCTTAAGCACCTTTAATGGCCTCGTCCTCAAGGAACGCGTCCCAGCTATCCTGGATACACATGCGCAGCTTGTCGTTTAAATTATTGAGATGTACATCAAAAAAATGACTCGCTTTTTTTGCCACGCTGACCGCAGTATGCCCAATATAAGAGCAGAAAGTCAGCTTTCTCGATCATGCAGGGTGTAAAACAAGAACTCTTCACTGGACTGATAAGCAACCCATCCACGACGGTCACAGAATTCGAGAAAACGCTTGAGAACACGGCAATACAACCACAGTTTTTTGGCAACAAACTACACCGATGCTCAACCGCTAGAAACCACTGACATACATGGTATGACTACAGTGATCGTGCAAGAGAAGCTGAGCAAATTCTTGCCACAAGTTGATTCCATCGCTGACGTCGTGCGCCCACGTCCGCGCCAGGAGATTCAGCAATCACTGGGCGTACCTCACCTATAGTTGAGGCACGCCCAGTGATTGCAGCTGTCGCTCTGCTAAAGCAGAGCCCCAGCCGCAAGGTATATGAGCTACGCTGCTGCAGTCTTCCGTCGCGCCCCTCGTCCGCATCACCGCCAAGACGCCGCACCACTGCAGTTTCGTCGTCACACGCCCCCACCACCACCGACGACTGTCTGCATGTCCACTAGCGATAAGTTTCTAGGAATACCGACCTGTAGTGTGTCCTACCACCACCCGCTCTACTACTATGGACTGCGAAGAAACCGGCTACACGTATACCATCGTTGTCAATACTACCACATGGGACGACGCAGCTTCGCCGTCAACGCGCCATAAATCTAGAGCGAGTTGAGCGACCAAGTGATATTGCCGACTACCTCGCATGAGCGCAGTGGACACCCCGACAACCTTCCCGATCGTCTTCGCTATGCCGCATCTCATTACAGCTCCGGCAGTATAGCGGCATAAGTCAGTGCTGATTCGCAAGTTAAACCGGTAAATCTAAGAGCAGCAACCGATGGAGGTGCGACTGCTGTACGACAAAATACCAAAGAGTCACGCTGCTGACGACGAAGCCTTGACGAACGAAGTCTTAACATGCCACGAGTCGCGTGGGCCCCAGACTATGAAACTTCACGACACATGAGAAGACTTGATGACACCACGTAGAGATAACTGAACAAGCCGACATAGTCGTGATCCCACGCTGCGATCAAACAGTAATTGACAACGACAAACGAGCGTCACAAACGTTTTTATTGACGGCCTTAACTTCACCGCTCACGTTAACACTGGGCCCGACTATATTTCGTCCTCAGCGGGCTGTCCTCGCGAAGTAAAGACAGTTAAGACTGCTTGGGAAGGCCCCGAAATACGTACCACTAGAGGCTTTCTGTTACAATGCACGACACTCACTCAACAAAACATAGGTAGCACGTCGTTTATTCCAGGTCAGCCAGAGCTTCGGCGAATCAGAGCTCCCGCACAGCGCGAGCATCCCGAAATGGGCGAGCCGCGCTTCTTGCTGGTGATGATGATGTTAGTCTCCAATGCCACAGCTTCTTCCTTCTTCAAAGTTCAAACGATCAGGAGCGCGACGCTTTCGCGTTGAGCACCGCAAAGGTTGAGTGGCCGGAATCGGTGAATCTCTTGCGCTTTCACCCGAAAGTTTTTGACGGGCCGATAGCGTGTCGGGGCCGCATGATTCGTCAACCAAAACGTCCCGTCATCGCACTTGGTCAAAATGCTGCCGTTCCGTTCCCTCAGTCGTGTCCACTGTGATCATGCACTTGGCCAGCTGGTCCCGCACGATACCTGGTATCAACTTTTTCCGTGGCCGGAACGTTCGTGTCCAAACACGCTTTCCTACCGGCCACCGCTGTTGTCGTTCACTGCACGACTTTGCTCTAGCAGCATCTGTGGTCGGCATAATGCAGTCGAGTTTCGTTCGTATTAGGTACCCCGGCAAAGTCTCCGCTGGAGACTTGTCCTCCTTCACTGACATGCGGCGGTAATGGAACAGAAATCTTGAAAGTCGAGTTTGTAGCGGAATGTCTTTGTTTTTCTTCAAGCCTTCCTTCAACGTTATTACGGCAGCTTTACAAAACCATTTGATTGGGGAGGATAAGGCGCTGTCGTCAAGTGTTTTACTTGGTTGCTAGCTAGGAAAGTTCGGAACTGGAAACCCGTGAACTGAGGTCCATTATCTGTCACAAGAGTACGTGGTAGACCGAACCTTGCAAACACTGCCCTCAGGGCCTCCACTGTCACTTCTGCTGTTGCAGATTTCGTTAGAACTGCTTCCACCCACCTTGTTTCAGCATCTACAACTACCCATATTATGTGTCCTTCAATAGGACCTGCATAGTCGGCGTGCATCCAGCTCCATTTCTCTCATGTCGTGGGCCATTGTACAGTTTGCATCACCGCAGCCTGTACACAAGCTGGGCATCCACGCATCAATAGCTTGATCTCAATGTCTACACCCAGAAACCAAAACAATGATATAGCAATGTTCTTCATGGTCGCCATGCCTGGGTGTGTTTCACGAAGCAAGTCCAAAATTCGTCGATTTAGAGCCATGAGAAGGACGATGCGGTGTCGCCAGTAGACCAAGTCTTTGTAGTAGGTGAGCTAAGCCTTCTTGCTGAAGTACGGCTGGAAGCAGCTCTGCTCTTCAGACGAAAATTTCGGTCGGCCAGCCTATCTTAATCCAGAATTTACCTTGCTGCAGCAGAGGATCCATTTCCGTAAAATGTACCACTTTGCTGACACTAATCGCTTCTTTTTCCAAGCCGGGAAACATCGCTTCTTTTTCCGGGAAACATCGCATCAAAACAGATGAAAGTGCCAGACCAATGCATCAAAGCTCGTACCCAGTTTCGATGCTCAAACACGAGCCTAAGGGAACAATTCAATGGAATGCGACCCGACAACATCATTCAGCCGTCCAAAAGTCCGTGGGTGTCTTCCTTGGTATTAGTGAAAAAATAGAACCCTACATTGCTGCGTCGAATATTGTCACCTAAAGAAAATCACGAAGGAGAATGGGTACCCTCTTCCACGAATAGACGACACCATGGTTCGACTCCACAACGTGAAGTACTTTTCGTCGATGGCCCTCAGCAGAGGTCATTGGCAAAACGAAATAGATAAAAGAGACCGAGAGAAGGCAGACCTTATAACACAAGATGGCCTCTTCCAGTGCAAGGTAATATAATTTGGCCTTTGTTCGGCTTTTGTGACTTTCCAGCACCTTATGGATACTGTACTGGCAAGCTTGAGGTGGCATACTTGCCTTGTGTACTTGGACGACGACGGTGTGTTTGCCTCAACCTTCGAAGTGCACCTCCGTTGCCTTGAAAAGCTGCACAGACTTTCTGACTCATCTTGAAGCTAGAAAAGTGCCACTTTGCGTACCTGGAGCTCTTCTTCGTGGGCCACACGATTAGTAGACCTCATGTGCACCCCGGCTCAAAGAAAACACCAGCCATTACAGCATATCACCTTTAGACGACGAAAAGTCCGTAGGCCGACTGCTCAACTTGTGCATCTATTGCAGACGCTTGGTCAAGGGATTTTCACGGATCTCTGAGTCACTAACTGATCTCATGAAAACCGACGTGCAATTCAAGTGAAAAACGGCACAGTCCAAGCATTGCAAGAACAGAACCAACCCTAAGATGACTTTGATACTTGCGCACATCGACAAATACGCGGACCCAGAAACTCACACTGACGAAAGCAACGTAGGGCTCGAACACAGCCTTGTGGTCAAAACAGACGGGCTGAAAAGGGTTATCGGGTATGCTAGTCAGTCAATATCTAGGGCGGAAACCAACAGTTTTACAACAGAAAAGGGGTGCCTTGCCGCCATCAAGGCTGATTCGTCCCTAGCTTATGTATAATTTTCACCCCTACCTTTACGGGAAGCCTTTCAAATTTGTGAGTGACACATCCATGCCTTGGTTGTGTTGGCTAGCTAAGGTGAAGGACCCTTCAAGTCGACCAGCACGGTGGAGTGTGTGACTCAGGAATTTGACCTTAGCATCGTATACAAGTCTCGATGAAAGCACTCTGGCGCTGACTGTCTTGTACCACTGTTGACCCACCACCGCAGGACACCCGGGACAGCGACTGCTTCTTGGAAACCTAAGTGCCGATGACTTCGCCGAACGACCGCAAGCCGATCCGGAACTCAGAGGCCTTGTGGAACACGTCGAGGTCAGGACCAACGCTGTTTCAAAGATATTCAAGCGAGCACTGCCATCATTTTTCTTGCGGACCAACGAGAGGAAACGCCAGCTACGGGCTATCCAGAGAGCTCATGACATGACCGAGGAGATGAGTGTTCCCGTCCCATCGTGGGTGCGGCGTGGCGATGTCTCCCCCTAAGGAGGGAGTGAGCGTCGTATCCGGATCAAATGAAGTTCTTTGCCTGCCTGCCTGCCTGCCTGCCTGCCTGCCTGCCTGCCTGCCTGCCTGCCTGCCTGTCTGCCTGCCTGCCTGCTTCGAGCTGAGTATCTTCTTGTGGTGCTTTAAGCATCACAATTAGAAGTCCTCAAGCCTACATAGGCCTTCTCGACGATCCGATGGCAAGACAACTTGGTGTTTTCTGTAGGCTCACGAGAATTGAGGAAAATTACTACTGAACGTGCATTGCCATCGTGGGGAACATCGTCTTTCGTCATAATGTCCTGAAGGTCTCCTATCACACACAGAGGTGCAACCTTTACTGCTGACCTACATTAGGTGATTTTGGAATGCAGCCAGGTAAACCATAACCAGACCATCGCCTACCATCCACAGACCAATGGCCTCACCAAGCATCTAAATACGACCATTACTGACATGCTGGCCATGTACATTGACGTCTAACAGCTTCACGTCACATGACGTTGTTCGACGTCGATGTACATGTTCGAACAACGTCACGTTATGTAAAGCCATGGTGACGTCACAAATTTTGATGATCTCTGACGACATGATAACGTGAAAATGTTTTGCGTCACTGGTTTTGATGTCGCAGGACGCTGGTGGTCGGTTTTTTTTTTTCATTTGATGAGGTACCTAAGGCTTTCGCCTCAGCTTCGACTCTAAATAGTTACTAAACCACCTCCAATATTTTTTTCAAGGATTTTAGTTGAAAACACGCAGTGTGTGCAGAATGCCGTCCTGATAAACAATGTCATACGTGACAACGCTACAAGCTTTTGGCACGCGACTAATTGCAAGCACCAATTTCTTTTCCTTTCCGGACTCGATCGCCAGTGATGTGTGTACGTGGGTGGTTATAGCATGCCTGCATGTGCAAGCACGTGTGTGATTACGCTGCCCGCACTTTTTGTTAAATGCGTTGTGTTTCCTGCGAGTGCGCGCTAGCGAATAGCAACTGCGGTCCGTAATGCAAGTGCCAAATTGCTAACGTACCAAGACACTCATGCCTAGTGGTCTACGTGCGCGCAACAGAACGTCCATGGAGCGCAGGGCGGCACGGCAATGACTATCGTTAGCCGTGGAGCCCGGAGTTCACGAAATCGTGGCAACTAGAAGTGCACACTGTTTCGAAGAGCGCGTCAGCGATACGGCACGTTAGATCAAACGGGGCATTCGGCGAGGAAGGCAAAGCTGCTTTGGGAGATGACACTAGCCACCAAATACAGGGTAGGGAAGAAACCGTCAAATGTCTGTAACTCTGCAACTCTACTACTACGGTACCAGTTCGAAAAATTCTCACGGCTGCGTAGTCGTTGTATACTCGTGGAAAAATGTCACAATGCAACTAAATTTTGGCTTCTGGGTAGTTTAATGGCCGTTTAAGAGCAGAGCACGATGGCTTAATCGGGTCCTTTCCACATCGCCTTGAACTGCGTGCCTGACTTCGCTTTTCGATGGACACCTGAATCATTTCGCATTGATAGGAACGTCTCTGCTCATAATGATGGCTGTTTTTAATTATTATAAAAATACTAGTGCAAGTACAGCTTCGATGAGCCCAATACGCACTAATGCACAATTTTCTGAATCACGTGACCCCAAAGCAACACGTGCATCTACGTAGGTGCACACTTGCTTTTGCGGATGGGGAATAACGCTTGAAAGCTTTGTAACTGGTGAGTTTTTGAGCCACCCACTTGTTGCACAATCAAAATAGTGTGACACCTGGCGCTTATCTACACTGCCTAGAATGACAGAGGGCTGAAGCTGTTGGTAGGTGTTTATGTTAGAGATACAGGACGTGCAAGCACAGACGCATTAGAGAAGTCAAGACACCACAAAAGCCGACTAAGAACTGTTTAGGCGCCCAACGGCGAAAAATAAAGGGGACACGGAAACTTACCCACGCATCAATCCAACACGCCTGGTTGTCTGCGCTAGTTATAACTCTACATGCACTTGATTTCTTCTTTATGCAGGTGACTTGATAGCTGACTCAGGCATGCGCCACCATATCATTGATAGTCTAAACCATTAAACGCGTTTCTTCAGTCATATGTCGGTACAAAATCACGCATTTAGAATTTCACACGCTTGACAGGGCGAAATTAGACAAGGTGGTGAGCTTCTGGTTAGCAGTCTCTACTATAGTATGTGCCAACGAGTAAGACATTCGGAATAAGCCCAATGACTCATGGGCCCCATGAACAATCGATAAAATAGCACTACAAATCACAGCATATCCACGGAATGAATGATGATGACTGGGGCGAAGCGTCCGTCAATGCGTTCGTGCTTCCGTCCGTGCGTCCGTCCATCCATACGTTCGCCCGTTCGTGCGTCCGTTTGTGCGTTCGTTCGTGCTCCCGTTCGTCCATCCGTCATTGTGTCCGTCCATCCTTCTGTCTGTCTGTCTGTCTGTCTGTCTGTCTGTCTGTCTGTCTGTCTGTCTGTCTGTCTGTCTGTCTGTCTGTCTGTCTGTCCGTCTGTCTGTCTGTCTGTCTGTCTGTCTGTCTGTCTGTCTGTCTGTCTGTCTGTCTGTCTGTCTGTTGGTCCGTCCGCTTGTCTGTCGGCCCATCCGCGCGCCCGTGCCTCCATCCGTCCATCTAGGGAACACTTCAAGTACCGCCATCTCGCTTCTTTTTATCACTTATTCATCATATACGAGTACCGCCATCCAGCGGACAATCCAAGAACTAAACGAGAAAACTTACCACATTTATGCTGTCCGCGCTTTGTTAACACGGAGAGCGTAATAACGACGGCGTGCTACGTTTTTCGTAACATGCCGACATGTGGATATGTGCCCGAGGGCGGCTATGTACGACTGGTATGCGGGTATGTGCCACAGGTTACGCACAACGACAACAGGGGACGCACAAGCCACGTCATAAGGAGCTTCGCCCCTAAAAACGTTTGATGAAAACTGGCAGATCGCACGTACAGAATCGATGATATGCGAAGCACGAATGAGGAAGGTTGATATGTCACTTTAACATCAACACAACGTGACGAGGTGGACGTAAATTATGCCGTAAATGACTTGTGTGTCAAGACTGATATGATTGCGCCTGTCATTTGTGCTTGTCGTCCATTCGCGTCACGTAATACCAAATTTTGTATATGTGAAGCTAGCGAAATGGCCGCGAGCCCACTATGAGCTTAGCATGTAGTCATGTATTACATGATATGCATGCCACGATAATCATGTCTTGGCATGTCATTTACCTTCGTCGTCCGTTCACGTCACGTAATGCCGATTTTCGTATATGTGAAGCTAGAGAAACGGCCACGAGCGCATCATGAGCGTGGTATGTAGTAATGTTCTTACATGACACGTATCTCATTATTATAATGTTTACATTAGTAGTATACCTTTATCATTCATTGACGTCACATAACACCAAAATTGGTAGATGTGAAGTTAGTGAAACGAACATGAGCAAGCTATGAGCGTAACATGTAGTCATGTTTTACATCACACGCAAATCATATTATCATGTTTGCACGTGTCATTTACCTCCGTCTACTCACGTCACGTAATACAAAATTTGGTATATGTGAAGCTAGCGAAACGGTCGCGAGCGCATCTTGAGCGTGGTATGTAGTCATGTTCTTACATTATACGCATCTTTATGATTATTATGTTTGCACCAGTCATAAACCTTCGTCATCCATTCACGTCCCGTAATACCAAATTTGGTATGTGCGAAGTTAGTCAAACGACCGGGAGTGTACTATGAGCGCGGTGTGTATTCATGACTTACATGACATGCATATCATGATTTCCACGTTAGGGCCTGTCTCTGCTGTTGGCCACAGAGTCATGTCATACCATACCACTTTTGCAACATATTATGTTAATTAACAAAACCACTGCTAGAACAGCAAGGCCATGAAATATATATCATGACATTAATGACATACATATCATAATTTCCATGTTATGACAAGTCACTTATGCTCGTCATACAGTCATGTTAAACCATACCGATTCTGGTAATGATACCAGTATCGAAACAGCCAGGAGAGCTGTAAGTCGCAGGTGGATAGATAGATAGATAGATAGATAGATAGATAGATAGATAGATAGATAGATAGATAGATAGATAGATAGATAGATAGATAGATAGATAGATAGATAGATAGATAGATAGATAGATAGATAGATAGATAGATAGATAGATAGATAGATAGATAGATAGATAGATAGATAGATAGATAGATAGATAGATAGATAGATAGATAGATAGATAGATAGATACGCACAAAGTGACCGAAGTTCGCTAAGAAATGCTTCACATTTAAAAACGAACATCGAGTGCATTACAAAACGTGATGAATAGACGCTAGTGTGCATGTCTGTTTGATTCACGAAAAAAAGAACTTCGGGCATTACCATGGCGAACGGCGCAGGTGATCCAAAAGTTTCATTTTCACCGGCCGTGCTCCAATAACGTGCTCTCGTCTCACTCTTTCATAATCGCGTACTGCTGCGTGCGCTGTGCACGCTCATACAAGTCACTCTGACGAAAAGTTTGACAAAATGCTGGGCCTGTGTGATGTCTGATGCCTCAATAGTGTACATTTGAGCAACAGTGCCTGCCTAAAATAAACCAACGTGACTTCCCACGGGGGGCAGCAGAATGAGCCTCTACGCTTGAGATGCACTTAGTGCCGTGCCTCGGGACCTATCGCGACACGCTTTCATGGTCGTGTTCAAGGCCGAGCCGCATACATGCGATTTTCGAGGGACAGCGACAAGCGGCAGCCACGAGTGAAGGCATTTGCTTTCGCGCAGGCCCACCTGCTGCCGTGGCTTGTCGTGTCGCGCGCTTCTGGAAAAATAGAGAAAGAAGATCGCTTGTCGCCCAGAAGTCAGCGTGACGATTTCCGGCAACATGGATGCACCCCCGATCCTCGCTTCGGTTGCAATTTGCTCTCGGTGCTTGTTATCCGAGCGTATATACACTTCAAGGAATGCAATGTATGGACCACCTTCTTTGCAATCGCATTTCACGTGGAGAGTGGAACACCAGCCGTATTTCGTCGCAAATCTGATTATAAATTATTTATTTTGTTGTACTAGTAGTAGCTTGTGACTATTGCAGTAGCTTGTTGAAATATGAAATCGTCGTGCGAAATGCGTCGCAGTCGTCGTAGCTACATGCTTATGACCACTTTGTCGTGGTTAAGCCAAAGATTGCAAACAAAGAAGGTCGTGAAACACTTTTGTGGCTTGTTTATGCCACAAAAGACAGTAATAAATTTGACATATTGTCAACAACCTACTTTTAAGCTTCTCGCAATTTACGGGCATACACGGGAGATATATAGTTTTCAATCTATTAAAATGACATTTTGTCACCAACATGTGGTTGCAGCCGTCTCGACGCGACGAAGCAAGTTTGTCGCCGTTGCTGAAAAATCGCGGGCATGCGGTTGGGTCTTTACTGCTGTGCTTCTTGCTATTTTTACCTGCTGGAGTTCTACTGCTGCTTCTGGCCAAAGTTGATTGGTTGACCCTTTTTAAACTGGTGCAAACCCCATGGGGGATCAGCCAATAGTCTGGCGCTGCCTTGTTTTATGAATTAACTTATTTATAATCTCAAAATGCTAAGCAATAGGTAGTTTTTCAAATAACTCATTAGCTTAATTCACTAAGAAGACTAATTTTGTGGAAAGTAGGCTTGATTTAACTAATATTGGCATTCTATTCGTTTTGTTTTGCGTATGAAATCGCACACGGCATCGCAAACGCTCCTGTCGCTAAAACCCAGTGCCGTAGCCCCGTGAGAACAAAACCACCAGAATTGATAACATTAAACACATCCTTCGGGGCTGTTCATTCAAAAGTCTTTTTCTTTGATTGGTAAATAATTTGTATGTCAGGAAGAAATTATGCAATGATTTACTCTCATTACAATGAATGGATTAAAGTTACTGCACCAGACTTGACCTGTGTGGGTAGAAGTTCACAGGGGGATTGGACATCATATTCTGCTAACTGATATTTCTGCTCTTCTGGAGGAGCACCATTGATTTCCGAACGATAATTGAGGTTAGGAAACACAGATGCTGACGAAGTAGACTTAACAAAGTTATCCGACGTGGCATTTTTTTAATTGAACAAATGACGTTGGTTCATTAATAAAAGTATACTGCAACCTCCTCAGTGGAGGTGCATATATATTCAAGAATGTGCGTAATGTGAGGATGTGAAACCAGATAACAAAAGAAGGCAGGCATGCTCCTTTGTATAAAAAATAGTTAAGAAATTTGGGAAGTCCTAATTAAAATCGTTATGGTTCGCAATCTAAAAAACTCAGTGGCCGAAGTATGTAGGCAGTTGGATCGTAAAACAAAACGCAACCGCACTCTAATATTGGGCAAATATACATTCATTAAATTTTAATAACAATACGACGCAAAGTGCATGCTTTTACTGAGTCCACGAAGCATGCCTACCGCACGTCTTTCTTTAGTGGCCATATTTTCCATATGCAGACTCAAATTAAGTTTTTCAAATTAAGTGCGCTTCCCAAATACGTAACCCATTCCACTATCAGGATGTCGCAGCGACGTCATAGGTGGATAGCAAAATGGCGCATCATCTGCTACGGTAGTTCCGGTTCGAGGCCTGTCTCTTCGCTGCTTAAATGTGCCCACTACTCAGCGGAGTCAGGGAGGACAGACAGACAAACACAGAACTTTATTGAGGTCCCGAGGAACAGTACCTCAAGGAGGTAGAGCAGCGGGCCGCTCCCACGTCGGAACGGGTAAGCTGAGCCTCACCGCCGCATCGTGGGCCCTCTGGACAGCCCAGAGTTCGTGTGCAACTTCTGAGCTCCAGAGCGCAGAGCTACATTCATCTTCGGTCATGTGCCGAGAATCGCGTGATGAGAGGAACTGCCAGAGCATGTGTTCTAACGTGGGTACGATGCCCCAATCCGGGCATGTTGGAATAATGCTTTCAATAAACTGGCTGTGGGAACGAAGACTGGAGTACGACCTGGTTTGAAGCATGCGGAAGGTAGATACCTGGGCCCTACAAAGTTCCATATGAGGAAGGGGGGAAATACTTCTGTGCAGCTGGTAATGTTTGGTCACCTCGTTGAAAGTGAGGAGAACATCCCTAAAGACCATTAGGTTGGAGTCTGAAGGTCCCGCAGGCTTCCCAGCATGGTGAGTAAGTTCGCGTGCTCGGGCGTGGCCGATCTCGTTTAGGTTTGCCATGGAAGCCAGATGTGATCCGAGGTGAGCCGGAAACCAAATTATGGCATGTTCTGAAATATCCCTATTACCTAAGATGTGAGCTACTTCAGCCGATACTGATCCAGATGCAAAGGCTCGCACTGCCACTCGTGACTCTGTATAGATGTGTTGCCGGGAGTCGTCAAGGAGAGCGAGAGCTATGGCTACCTGTTCAGCTTTAGCGGGAGTAGTGTTCCTGAGAGACGCGGAGTGAATAACACAACCTGCGTGGTCAACTGCGACGACCGAGAAGTCGGCTGTTCGAACGTATTGCGCCGCGTCTACGAAGCATGCAGACTGTGGGTTTGCACGAACAATCTTGAGCAGTGCTTCACCCCTGGCCTTCCAGCTGTTCGCGTTGTGCTGCGGATGTACGTTGCGGGGGAACGGAGCGACCATAATGTTGGCCTTTTGCTTCTTAGTGAGAGACTGACTACGTTCCTTTTCTACCGCACCATACCCTAGGATTGTCAGGATGCTCCTTCCTGCAGCCGAGGAGGAGAGTCTGGCCATCTGAGCCGTATGCTGTGCCTCGATGATCTCTTCCAACGTGTTGTGTATACCCCACTGCATGAGGCGTTCCGTACTGGTACCCGAAGAGACCCCTAGCACTCTTTTGATGCTCTTGCGGGTCAGATTAATCTTGGCCTTTTCATGACTTAGCCAACAGTGCATGGCAGCAACGTAAGTAATGTGTCTTATTAAGAAAGCGTGGAATAGCCTTAGTAAATTGTCCTCTCTCAAGCCACCTCTAGAGTTGGAGAACCTAAGGATAAGCCGAATCATGCTTGCCCTTTATGTTATGTTATGTTATGTTATGTTATGTTAGGGTAGATGCAGAGTTCGCGACCTGCATCTAATACCGATGCAGGTCGCGAACTCTGCATCGGTATTAGACGAGGGAATACCACTGTCAGACCTTCCTCAGAGGTTGTCGCCCTCGTGCTCGCTATGCTATCCTTCGTCATTCTTCTGAGAAGCGCGGTATCCCCTAAACACTTGCGAGGAATTTTGGCCAATTGTTCATGCAGTGGCTGACGACAATAAGGAAATATTCCTGAAGTGGGTATGCGCCACAGTTAATAGCTGAATAAAAACAAGCTTTTGTAATGTATTGGGGCATTGGGAGACCCACTCGTTGCGCTCTTTGCATTGCGCGACGATCGCTTGTTCTTTCGCTGTTCTAAAACGCTTCATAAGTCGTAATAACGCGATTGCTTTTCCGACATCAAGCCTGTCTAAGGCAAGTTTGCGAACTCACAAGCACCGTTGTGGCTCACTGGTAGAATTCGGCTTCGAGCCCCACTGTGTGATGGATACTAGTTTTTTTTTCTAATTTCGTGCAATGTGGTTACGGACATGGTGGCGGTGGACAACTACGGCGCTGTGCGAGACCCGAATTGTGATCTCATAACAGCTGTCGATGTAAAATAAAGGTCAGGGAATGGCCCGGTAAGCACACACAGTGCCTTTGGAAAGAGCAGAAGGGCATAAAAGAAGTCACCAGAGTAAGGAGGGAGAGCAGCTACCACCCGCCTGTCATGCCTACGATCGGGAGCAGTTGCTAAGCGCGCGTCTCTGTAGCAGCCAAGGCCACAACCAGGCGTCCGCAAAACCTCTCCTGCGCCGAGGAATAAAATAGCTCTGTGCTTTGCTGTGTAACTCTTTCTTCATTCGCAGTCTCTCACTTCTCCAAGAAAGTGTGCGATTGCACCCATGGGCTCATGCATGCGCTCTTGAACGAGTTCCGTCATGACTGACCGGGGCTTGGGAGTTTTGTTCGCTTGTACGTCGCTTTTTGTGAACACGTTGGAAGTTTAACGTCGCTTTTGTGATATCTGTCATCTGAGGTGCCACCTATACGTTGTATTTCTATACATCTCCAAGCAAAACGGTCGAACTCCTTGGAGAAGGTTCCTAGGTCTCTATGAAACAATAATTTAAGCTGCAGCATCTCCAGTTCTTGGGTCCCAAGTGCTGCATATTCCAGGCAGTGACCGCTTACTTGTTCAATTGTGTATTTGTTGGGAGCTCCAATAACTACTTTTCACACTCGATGAAAGCCCAGGCACCGAAATTTGGCAACGCGCTGGGCACATGCATATATAGTTACGCATTTAAACGCTGAGAATGTGGGCTTGTACTATTGTAACGTAGGTACTGTTAACCAATGTGACGTACTTCAAAGGTAAAATTAGAAGAGCGAATTTCTGTATGACTACAGCTTATGCATTTTGGTTCTCTCTGTGTGATTCATGCGCACGCCGACGGGCGTCATGCACCCGCATTTTTCGACATCGTAGCTATGCCTTCTCGGATACTCTTTAACGGTCGCAAGCCTTATTGTTTACGTTCTGACAGCATCATACTCTATATTTAGTATTTTCCCGCCACACAACAACAAAAAGACGTGCTGATGCTCGGCATGCCATCGGCTCTAATGAGAAAGTGGCCGAGTCAGTTCACCGCGCATTATTGATTCACCGACCAAACGGCTTAACTTCACTCAACTCCTGAACGCTCATTGATTCTGTATGTTTGACAGCGGATATCGTTTTTCATGGAATACACATTTATAGCACGGGTGTATTTTGAGACACGTATTGGTTCAGCAGTGCCACCTGCTTCGTAGAGAGCATTGAGTGTGTTATCGGCTTTGAGTGTTTTGGAAGTTCGAACTCTGCCCTGCCATGGTGGTCTAGCGGCTGAGGTACTCGGCTGATGACCCGCAGGTCGCGGGATCGAATCCTGGCTGTGGCGGCTGCGTTTTCAGTGGAGGCGAAAATGCTGTAGGCCCGCGTGCTCTGATTTTGGTGTGCGTTAAAAAACCCCTGGTGGTGAAAATTCCCGGAGTCCTCCACTACGGCGTCTCTCAAAATTATAACGTGGTTTCAGGACGTTAAGCTCCACAAATCAATCAATCAAGTTCGAACTCTCCTGAGTGTTTTACATTTTTTTAATTCACATAGCGTGCACGATGCGCATTTTGTAAGTTCCTACTGTTATTTATTAAATAGATAGAACACTCCTGCCGAATACTTTAGTTCATCAGTTAAATTAGCTCGAAAAGTCGGTTGACTCTACCAAAAGCTGACTTTATCATGAACTCATATATTTCTAAGTATCACGAAGTCAAGAGGAAATAATGAAGGAATATACTTTATTTAAAGTCCGGAAGTGTTCCCCGGGCGAGGTGGGGGAAGAGAGGATTAACCCCTGTCCCTTCCCACTCTCCGTCGATTATGATGGCGGTGCCTCAGGTAACCGCTCGAAGTCCTTGGACCCGGGTGGCATCTAAACTTCATTATTCAGAAAGGGGAGAGGAATTGGGGGAAAACATGTTTGACGGGGGCTAGGTTGGGGCCCAAGGGGCCGCAACACTAGCAGACCAGCCCGCCAGCTTGGCCTGTATATGCAAATTCGTGCTCCTTAAGGACCTCTCCCAAGCCTTTGGTGAGGGAGATGACTGCAGGAGCTCCTCGGGTGGAGGGTTGTTGGGGCAACCCCATAATACGTGGTCTTATCCTGCCTGTGCTAGGCCACAGTTAATACACTTGTGTAGCTTTTCATCTTTCACTATTGCGGCCAGCCTCCTCAGCCTGGTCGGCCAGCTCATCGCTGGTGAGTGCCGCCTCCCAGCGGCAGCGCAGCTGACGCCGCCGATCAGCAACAGTAACCGCAGCCTTTTTTTTTCAATGTGACAATCCTAATGCTTTTCTGGAGAAGAAACTGATCGTGAAAAAAAGCCAACGTTCTCAGCGCTCATACTATCTTGCTCCATGGTTTTAAGTTTTCTCGGCTTGCTTTGATTAAAATATAATTTCTTGACATATCATTTACGAACAGTCACACATAAGCTGTTGGTAAAAGCGAAGAGCGCGATTGCGAGGAGAACACCTTCTCATTGCGGAAGCTACGGGTGAAATGGGAAAAAGAGAGCGAGGGATTCAGGCATGTGTGCTGTAAAGGGAGGAACAGGTGAGCGTGCCTTTAGTCAGTCTGGCCGTGCGTGCTGCACGTGGCACCCGTTGTAGCGGCTAAACGCATAGGAGGTGCAGGTCCGAGATGGCTATCAGCTTCGTCTGCTCTGTCGTTACCCGCGCCTGGCTTGCGGTCGTGTAATTAATCGCAAAACGTCAGAATTTGCGTTGAAGCAAGAAGCAACACTATGCGCTTAGTTGTCTGTGTCCGCATCGTGAGCCGCATTGATTACGATTGTTGCCGATAATCCAATTTTATCTGTTCATTTAGATTCGAAGCATCTCTTTGACTAGACTGTGTAACGCTGCCCGTCCGTATCTCCGAGCCAACGTGCCGCACCGCGCTCACCTCGCCGCAGTTGCTGGAAGGATGCCAAGTAGGTGAAGTCGCAATTGGGCAAGGCCGTCACACACTCTCGCTCTTACCGGCAGCAGCTGCTGGCTTCTCCACCAGCAAGCAACACACTTCTCTCTCGCTTCACCCTCGCCACCACCCGCAACGCTCAGCTGCATATTGAGTGGAAACACTGAACAGATTTAAGTACGCGTCCGCCGCAGCCCTACGGTCGCAGCCTGCAATTGCAAATGGATAGCAGGCTGCGTCCGTATGGCTGCTGCGGATGCATGACCAATCTGTCTTTTCTTTCGGCTGGTTTATCGGTGATGAAACTTACACGAAACCCAATCTGCCTCCCGTATCTTTGCGTTTCGAACAAACATTTATGCGAGTGAATGCTACACCGAGTTTCGCTTCAAACAGTTCTTCAAGCACCCGCGTCGATGCCCATTTATACGGGGTTAACGCCGTGCGCACCGCTGCTGCTTCGCATCCCATCAGGGTTCAGTTCAGGGAGATGGTTCATTACTTCTTGTCCAAGCGCAACGTAGCTTAGGAATTGTGTTTTTTTTTCACAATTTAGAAACAGGTAAATACAACAACGTGCTGTGCAAGCATAGTTGCTTCTCTGCAGTGATTTTTTATTATTAACTTCTTTTCTACTTCTCCTTTATTTTTCGGATACACTATATAGTTTCAATCTGCAATAAATGAGAATTCTAGTGCAGACACAAAAAAATGGTTCCTTTTGCTCCCCAAAACTATGTGGCTAATAGTAGGCAGTGTGCCCGATATGTTTAAAACAAGTTGTTTCTTGTCAAGTTTACAAGAGCAACTTGTTGTAGTGTTCACTATTTGAGCTAAACCACATAGTGTGATCCCATGCAACAAAAAAACGTTTTCACTTTGTCAGTACAGAATGGCCTACCAGCAACATCATTTATGGTCTTGAGTGGAAATTTCCCCATAGGATGCAGATTTCTTATGGCTTCTGGTGAACAATTACAAATCTTTCCCTGTAATCAACAGAGGATGAACGTGCAGTGATGTGTGTATACTGGCTTTTCATTCTGAAATACTCCCGCCAAACTTTCAGCATGCTCATAGTGCTTAGACTGTTTTTTTTTTTCTGGTCTTCGAAAACACAAGACTGAGGTCCGTTGCCCCGAAGTTTCTCAACAATTTTGCAAAAGCCTCACCTTCTTGACTTACCACCACCTTGGTACTTTTTGTTCTTTTTTTAGCTGTGCCGTGTATTTTTTTGTAATTTATTACATATTACCAGTGTAACCTTCTAATTTGTAATGGTGAACCAACATGCAGTGTGCTATTGCGGTTTCTCTTACAGAGAGAAAATATCTATAAAATTTTATAACAAATTATGTTTTCAGTTCAAAGAAAACCTGCGTTGTGGTACATGTGCTTGGCATATATCCTGCCCAAGTATATATTTCATTAGAGAAAGTGTGAGAAAGATTTCGGAATAAGTGGGGAAATATGTACCAGCCTTCATGGATAATCAGAAGGTTTGAAATGGGCTACGTAAGGCTGAAGTTACTTAATTTCGCTACGCCAAGTTTAGCAACAAATCAAGTTGCTGAAACTTGTAGATGTCTGCATCCTGAATGAGACGTGCTAACTGAGATGGGTAACATATGTTTTCAATAAATGTGCGTATGTAAAACATACATACAAAGACCTTTGCTGTGTCGACCCACTGAGCCTCCAGTGGATATGCAAGATTGTATAACCTTAAAAGGCAGCCTGAATAGACCAAGAAAGACGCTGGGGCTCCGGCACGCGGGTGGGTAAAAAAGACAAGGACGAAGCAGAATAGAACAGCTTGCCCGACGAACGGGTGTTTTCTTTCTCGTTCACTACAATGGCGGAGCTCGACAATTGAACCTTGCGGCTCAAGCCATCTGTCCGTAGCCTCATGGGTCGTCGGTAGCATGGGCATTTCCATCCAGGAACACCGTTCACGCTTTCTTGGCGATGGAGTCATCAACCCGGCCGCCGCTTCAGCTGCACATCAGACCATGAGTGGATGGCGTCCATGCCTCCCCTGCGGTACCAGGGCATCACCCAACGGACACCATGCTACCACTTTATGGCCGTAATACGAACGAGCTCCTGTCCTTTGGGAACGCTGTTCTAGCTTCTCACGGCCTGCATTCCGTTGCCGGTACTCTTCCAACAGACGAGCCGCCAAGAAACCCAGCTCATTCTTCTTTGGACGAGCGTGTCGCCGCCGTGAGTACTACTAGTATCGCATATTCCGCGGACGTGAACCAGCTCTGTTCCGGTGCCTCGTCAGAAAGCACCGCGCACCTGTGGCGTATGATCACGCAACTCCACCTCACAGTCAACGCCGTGAAAGTGACGAGCACCGCCGCCTTCCCCGATATTCTTCCGGCATTGAGCGCAGCCGACGCTGCGCTGGACATAGCCGCCTCATACGACCTGGAGGCGAGCACACACGAGCAAAGCCGAGATCTCCGCAATAGCCTCTGGCAACTCGAGGACCGGCGGGGCAGCTTCGCGTTGGCGCTCTCGGCATTTTCACCCGCTGTCCCGTCGTCGCAAGTCGTCGCCCTAATACCGGAGTTCAGTGGCTACGAGAACAATTCTGAAGACTGGGTGACGACCGTCAACACTACAGCAAAGCGCGAGGGCTGAACGGAGCCTCAGTAATGGTTCGCAGCTGTAGACTACCTTCGAAATGGTGCCACGACGTGGCCTCGGTGCGAAGACGTGTGGCAGCAGTGTCGGACCAGTTGGAGCTGTGACCTCATAGCAGCTTTCGGCTGGATTCCAGGTGCCTTGAGAACTTCTGAGGCTTTCATCGAGGACGGAGCTCAGTATTGGCACCACCTCGAGGTTGCAATGGTTCGTTCCAGTTCATCAATGGAATACATCGAGGAGTTTCCTGCTGCTTACCCTGACCGAATTGACCACAGTCCTCCTTTGCAGGTCGCGGACTCTGCATCGGTATTAGACACGGGAATACCACTGCCAGACCTTCCTCAGGGGTTGTCGCCCTCGTGCTCGTCATTGTATGAGGACGTGGAAGTGCTCACCCCTATCGGGCCAGACACCACTGAACCCTACCAGACCATGTGCACGATCGTCAATAACACAAGGTATTTTTTACCACTCCACAAAGCAGGCCTTTCAGAGGATGCGAACAAGATGAGCCCTAACCAGACACAACCATGTTTGCAGACGCCTCAGACATTAATTTTAGAAGCTGCACAGATGCTCAGTCGCGCCGATACTGGGTTCTCAAGGAATGTCTCCTTTGAGAAAACCAAGATACCTGGCCAGGCTGAGGTGATTGCCATTGAGAAATTGTCGTGGACCAGCTCTTCTGCTGTTGCTTCCCTGGACACCACGTGCACACGTGATACTTCGCCAGAAGCCACCAGCTCAAACATGCCCCAGAGTAATGCTGCGAGGTTGCTGCCGACCATGAGGTGCGTCACATCTCACGTCGAGAAATGGCTCATGTGTTCACACGGAAGCTTCGCAGAGCATCCGTCTGCAGCTTGGCCCACCAGCGGTGGTGGGGCAGACACCAGCGTTTCCGGGTTGGTCTCCAACCTTGGCGAAGCAGCCAGTGTCACCCGTTAGAACCATCGCCGAGATTTCAGGCTACGCCTTTTCATGGACCACAGCCCAACACTTGAACACCATGAAACGTCCAAATCTGCACGCTAGAAAAAAACGAGAGAGTCTTTCCTGCAATTCCAAGCGTGCTGCGGCTCAGCCAATGGCGTCCGCTAGAGTCGTCATCGGCAGCTCTCTATGCTCGATGCCAGCGTGGCCAGGATATATATATATATATATATATATATATATATATATATATATATATATTTGGGGTTAATTGACTTATTGACTGAAACCAACTGCCTGGTTGTTTAGGGGCATCAGTCACTGTCACGAGCTCAGCTCTTCGTCGTAGTCGTCTTCTAGCTGTTCCGACGAGATACTGTCTCCCTCTTCCCCACTACATTTGTCCTGGTGGTGAACAGGAGCGATACTGGCGACTCACGGCGAAGCAAGCACAAGGGGATCATAGTAAGGTTTTAAGTGGCTGATGTCGACTGTCTCACGACCACGGCATCATTTGTCATCGGCAGGTGTCACTGGTTCGACGACGTAGTTGACCAGTGATGAGCATTGAACGATGGTGTACGGACCATTGTACTTGAGTGCAAACTTTCCGGAAAGGCCGGGGGACGGGAATGGAACCAAAAGTCATACAAATGAGCCTACAGGGAAGCTGTGAGCAGGCTTGTCGTGGTCAAGTCGTTCTTTTTGGAGACTTGTGCGACGGACATAAATGAACGTGCTCATTGGCGGCACTCTTCGGCACACTGAACAACTTTGGAGGCTGGGCGGTATTCTGAAACATCTGGGCGGTAAGTAAGTATCGTGTCAAGCGTAGAACAGGGTTCACGTCCGTACAGTAGAAAAAAAAGGTGAAAACCCAGTAGTTGCTAGCGTGGCTGTATTATTTGCATACGTCACGAAAGGGAGTACTAAGTCCCAATTAGAATGGTCGGAGGATATGTACATAGAAAGCATATCACTGAGCGTGCAGTTAAAGCGCTCCGTCAAACCATTTGTCTGTGAGTGAGAGCTTGTAGTGGTGCGATGAATGATATTGCACTCACCGTGAAGCTTCTGGACGACTTGCGATAGAAATGCATGCCCACGGTCACTAAGCATCTCACGTGGCACGCCATGGCGAAGGACAAAGCTACGCAAGATGAACAAGGCGACATCACGAGTAGCAGCGGCTGGCAAAGCGGTGGTTTCAGCGTAATGGGTTAGATGGTCAACGGCCACAATAATCCAGCAATTTTCAGCAGGAGCACGAGGTAGTGGGCCGTAGAGGTTGATGTCGATTCTATCGAACGGCCGAGCTGGACACGGCAATGGTTGTAATTCGCCAGAGGCATGACAAGTTGTTTTCTGTCACTGACACTCAGTGCAGGAACGTCTGTACTGGTGAATGTACGAGTACATTCCACAAGTACATTCCACGCCAAAAAAATCACTGGTGAAGCCGCCTGTACGTTTTCAAGATGCCAGTGTGGGCGTTTTGAGGGTCTGCGTGGAAGTACGCGCACATGTTGTAGCGCAAATGGCGAGGTATAACAAGAAGCCATTTCCTACCATCCGGCTGATAGTTGCGACAGTACAACATGGCATCCCATATCGCATAATGGGGAAATTTCCGATGCAGTGCACGAGGTAGACGCTGGCGTGGTGTCACCGAAGACGAGGAGAGAACGTTGATGAGCGAGGCTATCCAAGGGTTCTTGCGTTGTTCCAAAGGCATGTCAGTGGTATCGATGCTGTCGATGGTAGCTTCGGCAAAGGAAACAGGTGCAACGGCTGAAGGAAGGGGCGAACGAGAAAGAGCATCTGCGTCGGTATGCTTGCGGCCTGAGCAGTAAATGACGTGAATATCAAATTCCTGTAAATGTAGCGCCCAAAGTCCAAGCCGGCCCGAAGGATCCTTTTATGAAGTGAGCCAACAGAGTGAATGATGATCTGTAACGACATCAAATGGGTGTCCGTATAAGTAAGGACGAAATTTTTGTAATGCCCAAACAATGGCCACATATTATTTTTCAGAAACCAAGTATTTGTGTTCTACCTTGGTTAGGGTGCGACTGGCATACGTAACTACATACTCACAGAAGCCAGGCTTGCGTTGAGCAAGGATAGCGCCAAGTCCTATGTCACTGGCATCCGTGTGCACCTCGGTTTGCGCAGTAGGGTCGAAGAGGCGTAAAATAGGTGGTGAAGTAAGGAGATGGAAAATAATGTTGGAAAAGTAATGTTGGAAAATCATCATCGCATACTGGCGACCAATCAAAGAGGTGTGCATTGCCAGTGATCAGCTTTGTCAGTGGTGCGATTATCGAAGCAAAGTTCTTCACAAAGTGGCGAAAGTATGAGCACAGTTCGACGAAGCTGTGAAACGCTTTCACGGTCGTAGGTTTCGGGAACTCAAAGACAGCACGAAACTTCTCTGGGTCTGGGAGGACGCCATGTTTCGAGACAACGTGGCCAAGTATTGTGAGCTTCCGAGCTCCAAAGTGGCACTTCTTGATGTTTAGTTGAAGGCCTGCGCTCGTGAGGCAGCTCAAGACTTCGCTGAGTCGAT
The DNA here is from genome assembly GCF_043290135.1 of Rhipicephalus microplus. NCBI lineage: Eukaryota > Metazoa > Arthropoda > Arachnida > Ixodida > Ixodidae > Rhipicephalus > Rhipicephalus microplus. The sequence goes on along the minus strand of NC_134710.1, from coordinate 206,043,622 downwards.
AGAGGTAGCTGTCGAAATCAGGGGAGAAAACAACATCATCCAAGTAACATAGGCATGTCTTCCATTTTAGCCCACGCAATATACTATCCATCATCCTTTCGAATGTTGCTGGTGCATTACAAAGGCCGAAGAGCATTACATTAAATTCGTATAGCCCTTAGGGCCACACAAGCAGTTTTTGGGCGATCTGATGGTGCCATGGGGACTTGCCAATAACCGGACCATAGGCCTAGTGATGAGAAGAATCCAGCACCTTGCAAGCAGTTCAGGGCATCATCGATGCGCGGCAAAGGGTACACGTTTTTAAGCGTAACTTTGTTTAAACGGTGGTAATCGACGCAGAAGCGAATCGAGCCGTCTTTTTCCTCACAAGTACCGCAGGTGAAGACCAGGGACTGCTGGACGGCCGAATGACACCGCGTTGAAGCATGTCGGCCACTTGCTCGGTGATCACACGATGCTCAACAGGAGATACACGGTAGGGACGCTGTCGCAGAGGCGCTTGGGAGCCGGTGTTAAAGCGATGGACAATGATGTGCGTTCAGCCTAAGGACATCTGCTTTCAATCGAACGAGCCGTGAAACTGGTGAAGAAGTTGTATAAGCTTCTCGCGGTGCGGTTCTTCAAGTTCGCCATCAATTGAGGGGCCAAACAAATTAATGTTTTCGTGAACAGGTGAATGGGCAGATGGCGTCAGTGCATTAAGCTGCAAGTCACTTTCACCGTCAAGGCCGAAGATGGAGAAAACGTCTAAGTCTTGAACGTTCCAATACATTCTCCGTGATGCAAGGTTCTGGGAGACGCCAAGGGATGTGTGGCAAACAAATTGGCAGCGCCCGCCGAAATATTTAGGACAGCAAACGGCAACGCGAGGTTCTTGCGACTTTGGAGTGTTTGGGAAGGCGTAAACAACACTGCAGGCTTAGACACATCGGCACAAGACAAGGGAACAAAGGCTGCGCTAGTCAGGGGTATGTCGATGTCGTCAGCGACAAACAGCTTGTTCAACGCAAGTTCCGGAGACGAGGCATACAGTTCGAAGAAGGCCACTTCAGCGCGAGCACAGTCGATAACCGCATGATTACGAGACAGAAAATCCCAGCCGAGGATCACATTATGAGAACACGCCTGTAGCATAAGAAATTCAACGGTATACAAAACATCTTCGATGAGAACGTGGGTGGTACAGGCAGCTGATGGTTTAATATGGTGAGCACTCGCAGTACGGACAATCCCTTTGGCGTCGTAGTAACCTTCTGAAACAGTTGGCAAAGTTTTAAATCAATTACTGAAACGGCAGCACCAGCGTCCACAAGCGAAAGGGTACGGTAACCATCCACAAAAACGTCGATGAGGTTTGTCGGAGAAATGCGAGGACTTAATTCTTTCGACGACGACGGAGTTCGTGCCTCGGGGACTATGGCATCTAGTTTTCAGTGTCTGAAGGGCAGGGTCGACGGCGCATACGTGACAGGGAGCGACGTAGGGGAGATGGAGATCGGTGACTGACTGAGGGGGGAAGGGGGGGTCGGTCGGGTGAAGAGCATCCTTGTTGACGTACTGTGTCGTTGAAGTGCTGAGAGTCGTGCGACGATCTTTGCATGGGGTCGCTGTGAACGAGAGGGCAGCGGCGGCACAAACGAGCCACATGTCCTGCGTAACCGCAAGAATATCCAATCGGGCGGTTGTCTGCAGTGCGCCACGGATTCGGAAACGCTGCCATTGGCCGGCTGAACGGAGCCGGTGATGACCGAATAGGTACCGGTGAGGTAGCATAAGTGGGCCGTCGTGGTGCTCTGGCTGCATCGACTTGCGCATACGTCAAGGGTGTGGCCTTGCAGAGGTGGTGAACGAGCGAAAGGCAAAGCGTCAGCTTCCTCATCTTGTATGACGTGCTTTATGGCCGGAGGCCAGATAATCTGGGGCCAGAGGATGCGTTTGTGCTAGTTCGGACGTGCTCGATAAAATGGAGAGCTGCTGAGCGACCTCCTCACACACGAACTGCTCTTTGCGAGCCAACATGTCATTCTGGTCTCCGAGAGTTAAGGCCGGGATCGTGTCACGTTGTTCCAGAGAGCGCCGTGTTTTGGCACGTTGCTTGCGCAATTCATCAGAACTCTGGCACAAGCTGACAAGATCGGCTATGGTTTGTAGGTCCTTGGCTAAGAACATTTGAAATGCGTCATCGCATATGCCCATTGGGATTTGTTTGATTTTGTCGACTTCGAGCATCGCTGGGTTCACCCACTTGAACAAGTCAACAACGTCTTCAATGTAGAAAGGTCTCTACTGGCTGTTGAGCGCGCTCACGAAGTCGTTGTTCTGCGCGGAGTATTCGCACAGCAGGGCAGTCGAATACTTGCGAAAAGGAGGTCTTTAACGAATCCCAGCTGGCAATGTCGGCGTCGTGATTGCGCTACTAGAGGCTAGCGACGCCGGGCAAGTAAAAGCTTACATAGGACAGCTTAGCCGCATCGTCCCACTTGTTCGCTGCGCTCAGCTTGTGGTAAGTATCCAGCCACTCCTCAACGCCTTGGCCGTCAGTGCCACTGAAGATCGGTGGGGGACGCAGTGGCCACATGTCGGGAGATGTAGAAGCGGGAACTTGCGAGGTACCTTGGATAAAGGGTTCTTCCGGCATTGCTGGCACTGGAGGTAAGGGGCGACTTCGTAGTTCCAGTTGCGAAGACTACCCCAGCACTTTCACCAAATTATAAGGGGGTTTATTGACTAAAACCAACTGCCTGGTTTAAGGGGCTTCAGTCACTGTCACGAGCTTAGCTGTTCGTCGTAGTCGTCTTCTAGCGGCTCCGACTAGATACTGTCTCTCTCCCTCTTCCTCACTACAATATATATACGGCTTCAGGCGAGTGACCGTTGACGATATCATCAAAGAGTGCCGCCGATTCGAAGATTAGAAGAGCTGAAAAGTCACCGAGTCGCCAAGAATTTCTTGCGACTTTCAAACACGGCTGCTACTTCATCTTTCGAGGACCTTCAGCCGCCATTCAGCCAACTACCTACCAAAGACAGTGTAGTTCGCATCATGCGTCGAGAAATCGAGGCAGCGTCTCTACCATCTTTTCTGACCCGCCCATCTGATGATGGACCAACGATCTCGTTGATCCAGCAAGTTGTGAGGGAGGAGCTGGCAAACGTCGGACTGTAGCTCGTATGTTCGTAGACGGAACCTCGGGTCAGTACCATAACGCCTTCTCCTGCACCGCAAATATTCCGCCTCTATCGTGATCCTGCTCAGTAGAGAACGCAGGACGACAGGCTGACCTGATTTGATTGCCATGGTGTAGGAGACATCTCCCGCTACTGTCGTTCTCGCCCCTATCCAGCTCGGTCGTTTTCTGGCTATCGACGTGACGACAACCACCGGCCCCTGCCGTATGGCGCTCGTGACGGTGGACCATACAATGGTGCTCTTGCGACATCAGTCCACCATTCCAGCCGATCGCCATCCCCACATGACCGTCTCTCCAAGTCACCTCAGCACTGTCGCTATTCATCGCCCCGCCCTACTGGATGCCCTTCCTCGGAAAATTGGGCAGTGCAGCTCCCGGAGGTGACGGTGCATTAGATTCCCGACCTGAAAACCCTCTGCTGACCCCGTCTACGAACCAGAACCTGCTCGATGCAGAAGTAGATGGCCTTCCTGTTACTGCCCTCATCGTCCCTGGTACAGATTATTCACACAGATTATCTGGTGTTTTTGCGTGGACTATCGGCATTTAAACATGGTTACCAAAAAGGATGTCTACCCGCTTCCTCGTATCAATGATGCCCTGATTTGCCTTCATTGCCTTCATAGTGCAACCTATTTTTCTTCGATAGACTTACGCTCTGGTTACTGGCAAATTGCCGTAGACGGCCTCGACCGGGAGGAGACCGTCTTTGTAACGCCTGATGGTCTCTACCAATTTAAGGTAATGCTGTTCGGCTTGTGCAATGCGCCAGCCACATTCGAGCGGATGATGGACACGCTTTTGCGCAGCTTTAAATGGTCTATCTGCCTTTGTTATGTGGATGACGTGATGAGCTTTGAAGTCCGTGCACGATTAAATAAGCTCCTTACGCCACCCGAGTCCCTGTTTGTACGTGTCGCTAGTGGAGCAACTCCGGCTGTGCTCGGAATGTGCACCACACGTGTGAGGTTCACCGACCACCGTCGTCCATTCTGTTTCATCTTCTCGCTCATTGTCCTCATGACGTCATCCTTTGACTCGATTTTTTTTCTGACCACTACGCTCTCATTGAATGCTCAGCTAGCGTCGTGCGACTTGCCTGCGGACCCCAACGCATCGAAGATGGTCCAGGACAAGCTTTTGTGTGCTGAGTTTGTTCACCTCCCACCACAAGTGCTAACTTGAGTCACTGTTGAATCACATCCCAGTGTGCCGGACAGGGATTGCGTGGTCTCTCCCTCTACCGGTGTTTTACTGGCCCGCGACGTTTCCTCTCCGTACAGTGTTTTAACTGTTACAGCGAACAAGACGTGACTTTCTGTTCTGAACTTTGGACTCGGCACTCAAGTCGTACCACAAGGCATCGTTCCCGCCACTCTATCACCGTCGCGCGAATGCCAGATCTCACCAGTGTCCTGTGAATTGGCCACAGTCATACCACCGAATGCGCATAGCACCAACGCAGCCACATCAATACTGCACAACAACGTAACCAAGATGATTGCCTCAGACCTGTTGCCGTCTCAAGTCAAAGACCTCATTGATCTCCTCACGACCTATTCAGACATATTTAAGTATTGAGTTTGAGTTTATTTGAGTTTGAGTTTATTTAACCACGTGACAAGTACACGAAAATACACTGTATACGTGGTTTGGCGGGAGGGGAAAAAAGCTGCATTTCACAGCTTGACTGGCCCCTTCACCCAGAAAGAAATATAAACTACAAATTTACAAAAATACTAAAATTACAGGCAGCGGAAAGCGACAATACAAAAAGAAACACGCATGTGGCCCATGACAGGAAATAATAGGATGACAACTCTGAAATACATACAAAAATATTCATTACAAAGCAATGTATGAAAGAATAAAAACCTAATAACCATTACAGAAATCACCCAACATTCATTTACAACACAATCAGCACATCTGATTTAACATTTCAGTTTTAGACAATATACGCAGATTATCACTTGTTAGTTTTCATTTGTTCATCACACTTGGAAGGCGGTAACGTAGTGTTTCAAATCCATAGTTTGTGCGAGGACAAGGTACGTGCCAAGTCTCCGTACACCGAGTAACGCGACTGGCAGGATTTGGTTGCAAGGTAGTCAAGATGCGTAAAAAGATACTTCCTCTGCGTATTTCTGATTTAACAGCTGACAAAAGCTGGTATTCCTAATAACAGATAATTCTTAAAATTCTATATTTTGCAAATATTGAAGCAGTGTGTGCGTTATAGGATACACCTTCAATGCACCGCAAGGCATTTTTTGTAACACGACCAGGTTCTTTAGAGATGCTTTAGAGCCTGTAGACCGGATCATATGACAATAGTGTAAATGTGAAGAAAAAAGAGCATTGTACACTAATATTTTTTTTGTTTTACAGGTAGTATGTTCTGGCATCGACGCAACACACCTAAAACTTTACAAAGTTTGTGACTAATGTGTTCAGCATGGTAATTCCATGCCATGTGTTCGTGAAAATGGACACCGAGAGTTTTAACTGTTTGACAAAGCTTAATTTCAACGTTATTAAGTATTAGTTTGTGAGACGTTTCAAATGACCTGGCTTTTGCACGGAACAATACAGCCTTGCTTTTAGAGCAATTATAGTGTAGAGAATTCGCCACAGTCCAGGCATATATTTTATTTAGTATTTCATTAGCAGAAACAATGAGGTCATCAGCCGTTTCCCCAGAAAAAAATCTACTGGTATCGTCCGCGTAGATTACATATTCTACAGAGCTGTCAATACGTACAATATCGTTGATAAATATATTAAATAATAGGGGTCCCAAAATGCTACCTTGAAGTACACCATTCTTAATGTTCATGGATGATGATAGCTCTCGATTGATTGATACACATTGTTTCCTATTAGATAAGTAGCTTGTTATTAAAGCTAAAACAGTACCGCGAACGCCGTAACAGTCAAGTTTTTCTAGCATAATATCATGGTTTATTCTATCGAAAGCTTTCGAGAAATCTAGAAATATTCCTGGGGTAAGTTTTTTTGCTTCTATATTTCTTAGAATCAATTCCTTTTGGTATAGAAGAGCACTTTCGGTTGAGAGGCCTGACTGTAAACCAAACTGTGACGGCGTAATAATGTTGTGTTTAATAAAGAAATTAGATAACCGAATGAAAATAAGTTTTTCACACCCCTTAGAAAAAACTGGTAAAATCGAAATTGGCCTGTAGTTTCCTAAATTTTTTTTGTACCCACCCTTATATATAACCGTTACTTTAGCGTTTTTCATTCTCTGAGGAAACAGCCCAGTGATGAACACGAGATTATAAATATGTACTAAGCAGGCGCATATGAGATCTAAAATGTATATTCTAGGTTCTAATTTTAAGCCATCTATGTCCTCGCTTTTACTCAATCTGAAATGGTGAAAAACGCTGATGACCTCTTGCGCGTCTGTAGGATTAGCAAACACAGAATTATTTAAAGCAGGAGGCAAATAACCTGATGAATCACAATTATGACTACTGTCAACTAGAGAGGTAAAGTACTCGTTAAATTTGTTTGCTAGTACTGCGCCCTTCTATATCTTATTTTCGATCACCAGCACACTAATATCATTAGACACTTGTTTGGTAGATATAATAGCATTAAGTTTGTTCCATAATTGCTTAGAATCAGTGACACCGTCAAACATCTTGAAGTGATAATCGCGTTTAGCTTGTTTTTGTAGTTTAGTGAGTTTATTTCTGCATGCCTTAAAAGCTTTATATTTATCCGGGTCTTGCTTTATCAGAAACTTTTGATACAACCTATTTTTTTTCTTTTATCATATTGAGTATTGCGGATGAAATCCAAGGTTTGCGCGCCCGTTTTGATCTCTTTAAAGCTTTGTAAGTAAAATATTTTTATACACAGAACATAGCGTATCAATAAAACAATCATAAGCAAGATCAACAGAAGAACTAGAGAGAACGTTGTTCCAACTTAGAGTTCTAATTTCCTCTCTAAAAGAAGATAGCGTTCGTGGATTAATTTGTTAAAAGTGAACGGCAGGAAGGATTTGACTCCTTACACTGGTTATGTTTTCTATGACTAGATATATGGGCAAATGATCACTTATCGGGGCACGCAGGACGCCTGCCTGTAACGTACTGTTTGTACAACTTGTGATAAACAAGTCTAATAGAGTAGAAGTGGTATCAGTAATACGTGTTGGAATGGTAATTACGTTTGTTAAGAAAAAAAAAACAAGAATGTCTGAAAGTCTCATCTGTTTATGTGTGTCGCTCAACATATCTATGTTAAGATCACCTCCCAGCACTAGTTTGTAATTAAATTGGTTTACAACGGAAAATATGTTTTCTAAATATTGAATAAATGAATCAAAATCACCACTTGGTGGCCTGTAAATTGCAACAAAAATGTAGTTGTGATACTGTAAAGTTCACGCCTCAAGGTCATCGGTGCATAGAGACAGATTCTCACGATATTCATACGTTATTTCAGCTTTGACATACAAGCATACTCCACCACCAATTCTCAATTTTCTATTTTGGTACACAACATTATATCCGTCAATACAAAACACGTCTGTTTCACTACGGTACCAAGTTTCAGTCATCATAATAACGGAAAAGAAAAAATTGCACTCATCAAGAAACAAAAGAAAGTTTTCTTCTTTCGAACGAGCTGACTGTATATTAATGTGAAGGAATGTCATGGGCTGCCTATGACGGCCACTTACATACGAGTTCAATTCAGAAACGCTAGAATACATTGCCATTGTTCACAGCAGACATATAAGTCCACTATTAAGCTAGACTACTTTAGCCAGATCCGCCTCAGAAGTTACATTTAAAACAGATGTCCTGTCTGCTTTCCGCATGAAGATCCTGCCCTGTGATACCCATACATATTTCCATTCCCTTTCACGCCTTGCTTGCCGCGCCTTACTGAGCAGAACCTTCATTTCCATGCACAGTGGTTCATTTATATATACAGGGCTACTGTTGCCAAAACCAAGACGAGTGCTATCTAGTTTAATCTTTTTTGCTGCGGACAACATCTTGACTCGCGCCGTTCTGGTGAGGAATCTGACGACCTCATTTGATTTCTTTTTATCTTTCGATAGTACACGGTGCGCGACGTCAATTTCGTTATCTGTGACATCAGTTCCTAAGCACTTGGCGATGTTTGCGACAGTTTTCTCCAAGTTTTCTTTTTCGATTAGCGGAAGACCTTGAATTTCAATATTCATATTTCCGCTGTATTGCTTCAGCTCGACAATTTCCCGTCTAGCTTCTTTCAGGTCCCTCCGCAGTTCTTCGTTTTCCTTACGACACTGCGCACTCTCAGCCTTTACCACATCAATCTCCTTGCGAAAAGCCTCCACGTCAGTCCTAAAGAGCTCAAAGCTCTCATTCATGAAGCCAATAGCATCTCGAACACTTCCAAGTTCAGTGACTATTTCAGTGTTCGAGGAAGTGACCTTAGCTATTTCACATTTAACCTCAGTCGAGAACACGTCAAGTCTTCCCACCAGATCACCTAGAAATTTCACGATCTCTTTATTGCTATTAGGCTGCCTCTCGGCAAGGGTCGCCGCAATATTGCCCATGTCGCCCGAATTTTTATCCCCCATGGTTTCAAGCACTTCAAGTAAAAATTGCACAAAAATGCTCTTGTGCACACAAAGCAAGATGCAAAGTTTGAAGATTAGAAAGAAAATACTGTTGTGACTACAATGCCCAATAAAACTTCAGCAGCAGCAGCAGCAGCAGCAGCGACGAAACTAGGTGCATATAATGTTCAATATGAAAGTTAACCAACCTGCAAAGAGTGCAGACAGTAGGTTAGCGTGCGTCCGTTCACCATCGCCGCTGCTGCCTGAGTGAATGAAGCCAGTTGCAAAGAGACAACGCCCCCAGCACAAACTTGATAACAGCTTGAAACTGCAGCAGGCTGAGGTAGATGGCGGTTTCGGTAGCGCTGTCCAGGTCCTGGTAATGGCAAAGCCACAGCAACACAATTGTATAAACGGTGTGGCACTCAGCTCTGGTGGCAGAAGACGACTCCGGGTGGGATGGCTTACACCTTTCTTGGTGATATGCCGGTATCTGCAAAGAGTGCAGACAGTAGGTTAGCATGCGTCCTTTCGCCGTCGCTGCTGCTGCCTGAGTGAAGCCAGTTGCAAAGAGACGACGCCCCCAGCACAAACTTGATAACAGCTTGAAACTGCAGCAGGCTGAGGTAGATGGCGGTTTCGGTAGCACTGTCCAGGTCCCTTTTCTTGGTGATATGCCGGTATCTGCAAAGAGTGCAGACAGTAGGTTAGCGTGCGTCCTTTCGCCGTCGCCGCTGCTGCCTGAGTCGAGTTTGACGGTAGGCCCTTAGGTCAAATCTCGCAAGTCAAACACTGCATAGATACCAGCGATGCAGCTCCAATTCACAGACGTCCCTATCGAGTGTCACCATGGGAGCACCAAGTTATCGAACAGGAGGTCAATAAGATGCTCAGAAAAGGCATCATAGAGCCTTCTTCGAGTCCGTGGGCGTCCCCTGTAGTATTACTTAAAAATAAAGATAACACCTGGTGTTTCTGTGTGGACTATCGATATTTAAACATGGTTACCAAAAAGGATGTCTACCCGCTTCCTCGTATCGATGATGCCCTGATTTGCCTTCATGGTGCAACCTATTTTTCTTCGATAGACTTACGCTCTGGTTACTGGCAAATTGCTGTAGACGGCCTCGACCGGGAGAAAACCGTCTTTGTAACGCCTGATGGTCTCTACCAATTTAAGGTAATGCTGTTTGGCTTGTGCAATGCGCCAGCCACATTCGAGCGGATGATGGACACGCTTTTGCGCAGCTTTAATTGGTCTATCTACCTGTGTTATGTGGATGACGTTATTGTGTTTGCCCCAACTTTTGAGTCTCACCTCGAGTGATTTTCCTTCATTCTAATGGTATTTTGTGAGGCTGGGCTACAACTTAATTCTTCGAACTGATATTTAGGTTTCGCCAAGTTACTATTGTAGGGTATCTTTTTGACTCATCCGGCATCCGCCCGGATCCAGACAAAGTTCGCGCCATCCTCGATTTTTTCGTACCGACTTGTATCCAGCACGTTCAAAGTTTTGTAGGCCTAGACTCATATTTCTAAGAATTCATCAGAAACTTCGCAAAGGTCGCGCGCCCCCTTACTGATATTTTGAAGAAAGATGTGCCATTTGAGTGGGGTCCTGATCAAGCCACGGCTCTTTCCCGGCTCATAACAATTCTGACCACGCCACTGATTCTCGCCCGCTTTGACCCGTCCGCTCCAACCGAGGTCCGCATTGATGCTAGTGGCTACTGTATCGGCGCGGTGTTAGCCCAGCGTCTGGCTATGATCGAGTTCTTGCGTATCCCAGCCGGCTCTTTTCTCAGGCTTAACGCAATTACTTTATCACTGAGCGCGAGGGCCTGGCGCTTGTATGGGCAGTTAGTAAATTCCGCCCCTATTTATATGGCCGGCCTTTCACCGTTACCACAGACCATCACGCTCTATGCTGGCTTTGAGCTGTCAAAGATCCTACAGGGCACCTTGCTCGTTAGGCTCTGCGCCTCCAAGAATTCACATACACAGTGCTTTACAAGTACAGCTGTTTACACCAAGACTGCCTCTCTCGGTACCCCGTTGATGCTCCAGATCTTGTAACGGACGACCAGTCTATCTGTATTTCCTCGCTCTCCACATTCGGTAACATAGAATGAGAACAACATGGGACCCGTCCCTACAAGACCTAATCGACCGCCTGAATACTGGCTTTACAGACAGTTCGCTTCGAATGTTCGTCATCATAGGCGGCATCTTATACCACCGCAACATGCACCCCGTGGGACAGGAACTACTACTAGGCCCCGCAAACTCTCAAGTTCAAGTGATCACCTGTAGGAGGCGAAAAAATCAACCACGGTGCGTTTTTGCTTCAAACACCCAGAGTGGATCTACTAACCTCTCTTGCCACTCGCGCTATTGCCCTTTCTTCCATGGGCGCCCTCGTCCGGGCCAAGTTTTAATTGTACAATGATCGAATGCTACGTACTTGCGTACTGCTACACATGAAAAACAATTTGTTTATAGAGAAAGTAGTTTTTCCTAAACCTTTGTTACGTCGTAAATTTTTTGTAAATTTTTGCTCCAGCTGCCTCGTAGTGAGCAGCAGTCTGTCGGCATCATTATCCTCATTTCAAAATGCACGGCGGCGAACGGTATACCGACGGCAGGTAACAGCTCGCGGTACGTTCGGATGTGTCTCGCACTGTTTCGTTTCGCTGTAAATATTTCGAGCCACTGCCGGCCGACGCACTCTTTCGTTCTGTTACCATTATATATATATATATATATATATATATATATATATATATATATATATATATATATATATATATATATATATATATATATATATATATATATATATATATATATATATATATATATATATATATATATATATATATATATATATATATATATATATATATATATATATATATATATATAAAATATATATATATATATATAGAGAGAGAGAGAGAGAGAGAGAGAGAGAGCGACCCAGTGTTTCATTGATACACTTCAGTGCTCTCATTGACGTAAAGCCAGTAATTGCAATTCTCAATACAGGAGCAACAATTACTTGTATCAGCGAGGATGTATACAAACAGCTAAAGCTTCAGTTGATGAAAGTTGCTTCAAGATTTTGAATTTTGGGTTGCGTAAACATTCCGTTAAAAATGTGGAACGTTACAAAAAAGTTTCTGTACACGTTCAGTGATGCACGAGAACGCAGTTAATTCTGGGCCTTGACAGCACTTCGTACTTCAGTCTTTCTGTAAATCTGGAAAGCAAGTCAGTGACACAAGCCCGTGAGAATTTGAACCTTCCACAACACAATGAAAAGAAAACCACTGAAGCCCCGTTGCTGCGAAACCTGACTTCAGAAAAATTGTCAGAGCATGACTCTACGGCGCTCGACTCTCTGTTAAAATAGTGCGACAAAATCTTTTCAAAATTTAAGACAGATATTGGGTGCATCACTACTGAGTAACATAGGATCGTACTTATCAAGGCTGTCCCTATTCATTGAGCACCATACCGATGCTCACAGGCAGACAAAGCGGAAATTAACGAGCAAGTTGACGCCCTCATTAAGCAAGGTGTTGTGAGGCCTTCATTGTCGCCCTTTGCCACACCTGTCATTTGAGCGGAAAAGAAAGGCGAAGGATGTACTCATCTGTGTATTGACTACCGAAAACTTAACGCCGTAGATGATACCGAAACTTAACGTATAGATGATACTGTTGACCACTTGGGAAAGGCAAAGTTTTTCACTACGATGGACGTAACATCGGAATACTGGCATGTACAAATGCATCCCGACGACATTAATAAAGCTGTATTTGTCACGCCTGGTGGCCATTTTGAGTTATTGGTGATGCCGTTCGGGTTGAAGAACGCTCCGGCTACATTTGAAAGAGCCATGAAATTAATAATAGCGAAACTTCAGCTCACCAGTGTTGGTATTTACTTTGACGATGTGGTCGTACACTCACAGACATTTTGTCATCATATACGACACATTGAGGCGCTATTGAAAGCTCTCAAAACTGAGAACGTAACACTCAAACGAAAGAAGTGCTGTTATGACTCGCAGAGCAAGAACATAGCCCTGCAAGACATAGTCATGGGGGGGGGGGGGGCTGCTAACGTGGTGTGCATCCTGCAGTAACATGAGAGGTGTCCGTGTGCCTCACAACAAACGCGCATCGGCGTCGCTGAGACGCGCAGTCGGCGTCGGACAAGGAGCGCGTGAACGGACGAGGGTACATAAAGCGCGCCGCTTCTTCGCTGAGAGCTCTCTCTCTCTGGCCTTTGTGACAGCCGGTCTTGTCCCATGGCATTGCTCATGTAAAGGCGCGTCTGCTCGCCTACTTTGCCAAGTATTGTATATATGTAAATAAATCATCTGTCCTTTATGCGAGCAAGAAGCCTCGCAAGGGTTCTCCTTACCCCGCGCCTGGGTGACTGCCTGTAGCCCACTCCTCGGTCACATCAGTGCCAATTTACACGCTGTAGCATTGAATACCTGGGTCACACAATTTCACAAGTTACAGTGGCACCTAAGCAAAGTAATGTGGCTGCCACACTCAAATTTCCGACACCCACACGTCGAAAAAGATATCAAGCGTATTTGGGTACTGTAAACACTTACCGTCAGTACATCCCTCACTTCAGCGATATCGCTCTTCCACTCACAAAACTACTCCACAAAGGCAGCAAGTGGACGTCGGCAGAAGCATGCGAGCAAGCCTTTCCGGAACTGAGAGAACGGATAAGTGAAGAACCGGAGCTTCGCATAACGGCCCTTCGAGACCATGTCCTGTGTACTGCGACGCATCTGGTGAAGGCATCGGTGCAGTGCTGAAACAACCTGACGACAAAGGCAAAAAAAAACATCCTGTTGCCTATAATTCCCGCAAACTACTTAAACATGAGGTGAACTATGCTATTACAGAAAGATAATGTCTTGCCATTGTACATGCCATTGATAATTGGTATTGCTCCCTTCATGGAAAGTCATTCGCTGTTCTAATAGATCACTCTGCACTTTAGTGGATGAAGAATGTTAAAAATCCTCAAGGTCGTCTCTTCGGCTGGTCTTTAAAACTGTCAATGTATGATGTAAACATCAAACACCAAAAGGGCGCAAGTAACGATGAAGCAGATGCGCTCTCCAGAGTCCCACTAGTTAACCTTCTGTCACACGATGAACTTCAAAGATGCAACAATGAGCGTCCAAAGGGAACGCATTCATTGGAAAACAACATCATCATCGTCAAAAACAAGGACTACGGAAGATATACGTGCCCAATTAACTACGCCCAATCATTCTTAAGAATGCACATCAACATTTTGGATATGTTGTAGTGAAGAAGACGCCATCACTCCTGTCTCCGCAATAATATTGGCCGTATATGGTAACCGATGTTTCCACCTACATTCAGTGTTGTGATTACTTGACATTGTGATACACGCCAGAGATGCAAGAAGATGAAAACAAAAAGTTTGATACACTTGAATCACTGCCTCCAGCTGAAGAGCCATTTGACCTATTTGCAATGGAAACCATCGGAGTATTCTCTTGATACGGCTTATCAAAAAAGTTTATTCACTTGGTTATTGATCATGCGACCCACTACGTATGGGCGTTCGCTCAAGAATGTGACAACAGTGACGCATACATCTCATGCTCAAAAACATTTCTTCTACTGGAAAACCACGGAAGTTCCTTTCAGATTGTGGAACAGGATTCACGGCAGGAAAATTTAGCCAGTTTGAAAACATAATCGTATACACCAACTATTCACCTCATCTCATCATCCGCCATGCAACGGCATGAACGAGCGGACAAACTAGACCATCGTAAGAAGACTTCAATTGAAGATCAATGACGAGTCACAGGAGTCTTGGACTAAGATGCTTCCGGGGGTAATTGACGAATACAACAGAACGCCCCACGAAGTAATCGCCTACGCACCTTCCTTCCTGATGTATGGAATTCCATCTTATCTTACTATACTGGAACAACGAGGAGAAACTGTTGAAGAAGCGCGAAAAACTGCAGTTACCAGTTCTATCACCTACAACAATAACAACAAGGTCATCTATGATAGAAAATTTCTTCCAATTGAGTTCCAAGCCGGTGACTTAGTGCAACCTCGGTGATCGCTCACGTAGTGCTTTACTGGACGAGTTTAATGAGTTTTGGAGAACCGGAGCTCTTTCCAGAGAATATAAAACAAGCCGTTTGGTTCCAATTCTCAAACCTGGAACATCACCTCTAGCGCTGACTTCATACCGACCGATAGCGCTGGCTAGTTGCGTGGGCAAGCTGATGGAGCGAATGGTTCTTGCCAGGCTCGAGTGGTTCTTAGAACGATACAGAGTCTATCCAGACGTCATAACCGGCTTTCATCGTCTTCGTAGCTTCATTGACAACGTCATTGATCTCGTGACACATGGACAACACCAGAAAATGAGCCGATCGCTGCCTGTATCATTGTTTTTGGATGTCAGAGGAGCATATAGCAATTTCTCTTACGAAGCCATACTTGACGCCCTCGAGTCAGTTGGCTTGGGTGGGCGAGTGTACCGCTGGATCTGCTGCTACCTTCAGATGAGATTATTTTTTATAGAAACTGATGATGGACCGACATTTGGGATTACATACACCGTGGTGTTCCCCAAGGTGGTGTATTAAGACCCACACTATTCAGTCTTGTTATGATCGGCCTCATGGAAACTATACCAGAGTCTCTGCAGATATCCATCAATGCAGACAATATTGGTGTTTGGACATCTTGTCCTTTACGAGAATCCATGGCATTCCAACAACGGCAAACTGAGTTCCGTCATGGGAGGACCTTACCCTCCTAACCTTGCGTAGAAGGGTGTTAAAGTGTAAGAACAACCTAACACCCTAAGTTTTATTTTGCTGGACAAATTTTGTCTAAAGTATTCAGATAACACCCTTTGAAGAGGAAGCATCCGAAAACTACCATGGAGTGTCTCTCTGGCCGCAATCTCATTAACACCCTCAAGGGAGTAAGAATTTTACTGTGTAGGATTGAGAGTTCTTTCTCTTTGGTGTAGGTTTCGTATTTTGAACATTCGGATGTTCTTGAGAGTTTACGAGTCACCGCTGCATCAATCGCAGATGGTTTTCATTTCCTCTCCAGAATGATTTTTTTGTGCTAGATGGCTACAATTTCACACCCCACAAACTACTTTGGTACAAAATTTACTGGACCCATTGAATGTGCGAATCTGCTAGATAGCATCAACGGTAGCGGTAATTCACCCCATCTGGATGTTCAATTTTACGACATTTTTCTTAATATTGAAAAATTGCGCCCCCATCACACTTCAGATGATTTATCACGAAAACATTGGAAGAGTGCCAAAACAAACGTATTTATTGCTACACATTCATATCACAGCGTGATGGAAGGTCAGCTGTTGGTATATTTAGCCCAGATTTCTATTGGACTTATTGCCTTCAACTGCCTGATTTCACACCCATTTTTGTGGCTTAATATCATACGGATGAAGAATCCAAAAATGATTCAGACGGAGAACTCACTACCAAAGCATCACAAAGGTCAGGCAGTTTGGCAAGGGTGGCATTCTCTGCTTCTCGTCTGACCAGTTCTGTGTTCGAGACCTCCTAAAATGCTCGGTCTTCGCTACCAACCCGGTGAGCGCATTCATTCCACCTCACCTAGCTTGTGTCAAAGGCCTCGTTCGGGGCGTCGATGTCAACTTGAGTTCAACTGAGTTATTAGATATGTTTTCAGAAAAAAGTGTGCTAGCGGTCTATAGATGTAGTCGAATTGTGGACAGAAACAAGGTCCCAACGGAGTCCGTGATTGCTACATTTGCCGGGTCAACTCGCTCAACCCAAATCAAAGTGTGGCCTTTAATATACAGAGTGGAGCCGCTATCACCTCGTCCCCTACAGTGTATTAAGTGTTGGCGTTATGAGCACACAGTGAAAGGATGCAGGTCAGTACCTAGATGCAGAATTTGTGGTGAGACGCACAACTCAAACGACTGCAAAACTAATGAGAAAAAGTGCTCTTTTTGCCATGAAGCACACTGTGCTGATAACCCAAATTGCTCAGCCAAGGCACGTGGAATCCGAATGCTTGAAATTGTAGACAGAAGACGATGCTCCCGAAAGGATGCCATTGCTTAAATTCAAGCCACGCCTCAAGAGTCCGCAGGAGCAGCTGCCCGCCATAACAGCAATGGAAGCATCATTTTCCCTATCAATTGCGGACATGATCGAGAAGGCTGTGGATAAGGCTATGCAATGCCTTGCTACCACCCTGTGTGAGTCGCTGTCGCATATTATAAATAACCAAATCGCACAAGTTAATTGAGTGGAGATAGATATAAGTATGGCTGTAGAAAATACTGAGTCTGCCCACCCGACAAGTGAGGCAGAATCTGAGATAACTCTGTCGGATGCACAGTCTGCAGAGCCCCCTGGAGAAGGCGTTCAGAGGCAAAGCGAGGGTGCACAGGAAGCATCTCAGCATACACAAGATATGGACATAAATCTCGAATGCCTAAAGCGTTCTAGATCCCCTGTATCGAAAAAACCTAGCTCGCTGAACCATGTAAAAAGCAAGAAATACCAAAAGGACAACCTTTCAAGAACCGATTTTTTAAAAGAAAGTATTTTAGATGAGGAAGTTGCCGAAGCCACTGCAACAAAATCATAGGGTCTTTTAAATTTATACATTGGAATTACCGATCTCTTCACTCAGCCATAACAGATATGTTATACCTGTCTTCCAAATTCGATCCGGCTATTATTGCATTACAAAAAACTTGGCTTCGAACACATCACTTGTTTCACCTACCCAACTTCCACACTTTTCGTCTAGATCGTCCACTCAAAGGTGGAGGTTTAGCATTCTTTATAAACAATAAACTTAGTTTAAAAGATGAAATCTCATACAAATATATGTCTTCTGAATGCGAAATTTTGCGTTAGATATTGCCTTGCCAGGATACTTGCCTTTCTCGCAAATAAACGTATACTTTCCTGTAGGCCTTCAAGACACGAGGTTGTTAGATATGGCTGCTAATTCAGGCGGTAGGGAAAAAAATTATAGTTGGTGACTTCAATTCTCACCATACATGCTGGGTTGTTAGAACATATCAATGTGGACAACTGTTGTGGGAATGGTCGGTAGACAACAATTTATTGTGCCTTAACGCTAGAACTCCCACATTTATTCAAGGTCATTCACGCTGCGCCTTAGATTTAAGCTTTGTAATCCCGGCTATTGCTAGTACATCGTGGACAGCCCTTGATTGCGCCTCCAACAGTGACCAATTTTCTATAATGTTCGAGATTGCTTGCCCCATCAAATCATCATACTTCCATGCCCGGACCTACATAAATTATCCAAAATTTCAACACGACCTAAAAGCTGCTTTAGACTCTCCCTCTCAATATCGGGATGACACTAAAGCTATGTAATTAAGCGCAGTAATAGAAAGAGCATGCAAAAACGCTGACTTTGCTGTTAAATCGGCGAATATTGATTGATATGTGGGGTTTAACGTCCCAAAACCACTATATTATTATGAGAGACGCCGTAGTGGAGGGCTCCGGAAATTTTGACCACCTGGGGTTCTTTAACGTGCACCCAAATCTGAGCACACGGGCCTACAATATTTCCGCCTCCATCGGAAATGCAGCCGCCGCAGCCGGGATTTGATCCCGCGACCTGCGGGTCAGCAGCCGAGTACCTTAGCCACTAGACCACCACGGCGGGGCTCAATCGGAGAAGAGCCCCTGGTGCCCCTATAGCCCCTGGTGGAATTCCAACTGTTCACGAGATCACAGACGATGACAGGCAGCTTGGAAGAAGCTAATACATAATCAGTCCCCTAAGAACTGGTCAGATTATAAATTTCTTGCCGCTGTATTTAAACACACGGTGGCCTAAGATAAAGAAGAATATGATAAAAGACATTTTGATTTTCTCTCGAAACTTAAAAATAAGAAAGCTTTATTTCGATAGATGCCATCCCGCAAAATCCTGCCGTCTACAGTAAATACTGATTATGAAAAACTATCATTGGAAGAAACGAAGAACTCTTTAGAGTCAATTGGCAGAGGTCTAGAAATTAGATTTTTGTTGACTATGGCTTTCAACTGGAAAACGTCTTGCATAAGCGCTGACTTCGAAAACTTAACTCTGTCTGAAGCATCAAGAGTGATTCGAGATCTACCCTCGTCAGCTCCTGGTCCAGATGGAATCAGAGTTCCTATGATTAAAACTTTATTCAAACTATCCCCTGGCGACGTCCTCAATCTTATAAACTACTTTATAAAGAACACCTGGATACCGTATGACTGGAAAATAGTAAGGTAATCGCATTATTAAAAAAGCAAGGAATAGGTTTCAACATACAAAATATCAGACCCATTTCGCTAACTTCTAACATGGTGAAACTCATAGAGAGGGTCCTAAATGGCCGAATTAACTTCTGGATGACGAATGAGTTCATATTAAAGCCAAACCAAATTGGTTTTCGCAGTGAATGGTCAATTTGGTGCACCCATGCGGATTTAGAGAGTCAAATACAGCTTGCTCGTAAAAGGAAACAATACGCCGCATTAGTAACTCTCGACATAGCTAAAGCGTATGACAGTGTTGAGCACTCTATTCTACTGAACACCTTGCAGAGCCTAAAGTTTCCTCATTATACAATTGAGTGGATGGCAGAATTCTTAAAATCAAGGGAATTTTAGTGCATGAAGGATGGATGTTGTTCGCATAAATTCAAACAGAAACGTGGTGTTCCCCAAGGGTCCATCCTATCTCCAGCATTATTCAATATACTGATGAGCTATATTCCAATTGTTCAGGGTGTCAGTGTCTACATTTATGCAGATTATATCGCATTCTTCGCTTCAGAGAGCGGCATTTACTCACTACACCAAAAATTGCGAATATATGTTATTACTCTAGAAATTTGGTTGCAATCCAATTCATTATCATTGAACATCAGTAAAAGTGCACTCTTGGTGTTTCCTATAGCAGATTCAGTTTCAATTTATGTATTATCTAATCAGGAACCTATTCCACAAGTAGATTCAGTCAAGTACTTAGGAATGATTTATGATGAAAAGCTAAATTGGAGCCCACACATAAAATATATAACAGCAAAGGCACAACAGGCGATAGGTTTATTACGCAGGCTGACCAACGGAAAATGCGAGCTGCGCAGAGACACGATGGTAATGATACATAAAATGTATACCCGACCAATATTGGAATTTGGGTGTGTATAATTTTCGGGGGCCACTGGTTATAAACTTCAACCACTAGAAATGTTAGAGCAAGAAGCCCTGCGAATATGCCTGGGACTTCCCAGGTTCGTGGCGAATAATGTATTGTATCAAGAAGCGCGATTGCCAACACTCCTCTGTCGATTCCGAATCCTAACGGTTCAAACCTTCTTAAAGCTCTACAGTTTACCGGCGCGAAGATCAGAGTACGCATTTATCAGCGACCCAGACTCTTTCTTTCTTGCACATTGGCCTCGATTTCATACCCCTCAGATAATTTCTGTTAAAAAGAAACTGGATTGCATAAATGTAGACAGTAGCATGGTAAACGAAACTAATTCCTCCACCCTCAACATTAGGATAGAGTACGATGAAATCTTCCCCTCACAAGCCAAGTTGCAATCTCTCAGATTTTTGACCACTACATTAAAAGATTACTTGGTACATGCAAAAACAAAGAATCTAATAGCTAGAGATGCTTCTGTCAACAATGAAAAGGTAGGCGTAGGAATTGCGTCTGATTTCCTCGGCTGGTCTTTTTCAGTGAGGCTTCCAGATTTCACTCCTATACTTGAAGCCGAGCTAGTAGCTAATATTTTAGCTCTTCGAAAAATTCCTACGACCGATACCAGTGCAATCATCTTAACAGACTCACTTTCGGTGTGTGCAGCTCTGACAACTTCAGAACAATCTCGTGCCCTAGCAGCGTTCCACAGATTAGCACCGCCACATTTAAAACTACTAAAATTAGTGTGGGTCCCAGGTCACTGCGGATTCCAATTAAATGAATTGGCAGATGCCTTGGCGCGAGCATCACTTGATGGACAAATAATTTCGGTACTTCACTAGCTAGAGTATTTATCAGGGGTTAGATATAGAAAATTCGCTATTTTTACAGATAGTTTGGAAAATATCACAAAATGAACAGATTATCAGCACCTCAAATTTCCATGAAAAGCACAGTAGAGTCCGTTAAAAAAAACTTGAAATTATCACCTCCAGATTCCCGTGCTGTGTTCCCCCATTAAATTTTTACTTACACAGAGCTGGTCTGATACTTTCCCCCCTTGGTCCGTTCTGCGAAGAACCAGAAACTCTTGAACATTATTTTGGCTCAAGTCGGAACTATGCAATAATTAGGAAAAGACTTCTAGCTATTCCATTTGCGAAGATAGGTTTAAGTTTAACCACAGAAAGTTTTCTTAATTTTGGCGCCTCTCTTTTGGGAAATCGCCACAGAGATGCATTCGATGCGGTGTGTAGTTTTATTCAAGACTCTAAACGTTTTTCAACACAAAGCCCACGTTAACAGATACTCAAAAAAATAGCGGGTCGAGAAGTAATTTTCGAATCTGGATAAATCCGCAATATACCAAATTAATCGGGTTTGGCGAAACCAGCTGTCTGGTCGGCTCCTAAAATCAAGGTATAGGTATTAGTGTCTATTTTCTTGTTGATTTTTTTCTCGCTCTCTGAATGTTTGTTTTCTTTTTTTAATATACTGTCTTCAATTTACAACTTTTTTCCCTTTTTTTGTTGTAAGCAATAGTGCAGTTATTGTCCATATGTGACTATATGTTCTCTTGGCCAATCTCCCAGAGTGGGTATGAGCCATGGATTCTAGGCTAAAAACAAACAAACAAGCTGAATGGCTGTGCTCTATATGGTCGGTTCGTGTTGATTTAGAAAGCCGAATTCACCTTGCAAAAGTATCTAGTGAGCTTTCTGCATTAGTCACGTTAGATATTGCGAAAGCCTACGATAGTGTGGAACACAATACATTAATTTCGAGATTAGTGGACTGTGAGGTGCCCAAGTACATTATATCTTGGGTTCAGGAGTTTCTCTTTGAGAGACAATTTTTTTGTTGCAATGAGTGAATTACTTCTGCCTCATATAAGCAAAAGAAAGGTGTTCCACAATTATCATTTCTGTCACCCCTTTTATTTAATATCTTACTATCATCCATTCCCGTTCATAAAAATGTTTCTCTTGACGTCTACGTCAATGATATTGCTTTTTTCTCGTCATCCAGAGATATCAATAGTTTGTATCAAATCTTACGGTCGTGTTTGAGTGAGCTTGAGGTATGGCTTGACAGGCTGTCTTTTTCGCTTAATGTTATCAAATGTGCTCTGCTTGTATTCCCTCTATTCGTTCCCGTATTTCTTTCACTGCATTTTCGAAGTGATCCGGTTCCACAAGTAACGGCACTAAAATATGTTGGCATTGTTTACGTGGACAATTTAAATTGGGTGCAACAAATAGAATCAAACACCCGTAAAGCAGAAAGCGCCCTAGGATTTCTACGCCGGTTTTGCAATAGGAATTCAAGGATGCGCAGGGATACGCTACTTATGATATACAAACTTTACGTACACCCAATTATGGAGTTTGGTTGCTTTATGTTTTCTGGAAGTGCTGAGTACAAATCAAGACTTCTCATATTGCTAGAAAGGCAAGCTCTGCGGCTGTGTCTCGGGCTACCTAGGTGTGTAACGAATATCATGCTTTATTTGGAAGCTCGAATCATTCCACTTGATGCTAGATTTCTACAGCTTACCGTGCAAACATTTTTAATACTCTACGATGCGCCCCTCTCCTGTTCACAGATGGTTTTCATCAAATATTCAGTTTCTTTCTTTAAGCGCCCATGGTGTCGTTATCAAAGACCCCAAGTCATTTTCGTCGAATCTCTGTTATCAAATCTTCACGTTTCCTTCCAGCATTTAACTCCTCAAACCCTATGCTTAGTGCCAGTTGAGTTAACTTTCGATGACATTTTCCCCACAAATGCCAAGTTACTTCCAAATCATGTTCTCGAGGGCCTCCTTCAAGACCATCTCAGTCATTTTCCCAATTACGTAGTAATTTCGACGGATGCAATGCAAAATCTTCAGAAGGCTGGATTAGGTATTTTTTCTCATCAGCCTAATTGGTCTTTTGTGCTCCGATTGCCTGACTTCACACCAATTTATGTCACAGAATTCCTGGCTATTATATTGCCTTTTCGAAAACTAAATTTTCCGCAATCAAAAGCCATTATTATTTCGGATGCTTTGTCTGTTTGTACACATCTAACGTCCGCAAAGCAGTCTCCTCTTCTCAGAATATTTTGGTTTCTCGTACCGCGTAGCCTATCAAAAGTACGGTTTATTTGGGTCCCCGGGCATGCTGGAATTGTACTAAATGAAATTGCTGATTCGGTCGCTTCGGCACCTTTAAATTTCCCGGTGGTGATAGTAGCTCCACAGTTTTCTTTTATTACTGCGGACGATTCAAACGCCTGTTAATCTTAAAATCAACGAAACATCGTTCCTACAATTTGAAGAATTTCGGCACTTGCAATTCACATGGAACACCACAAAATGTCTTTCCCGTCAATGTGAGGTGACCCTCACAAGCTTTCGCTGTAGAGTTCCTCGGTTAAATTTTTATGTCCGCAAATCAGGATTTTCATTAACTAACCTATGAGCAGTTTGCAATTAACCGGAAACAATAGATCACTTTCTTCTCACATGCCGCCGCTTCGCCTCACTGCGCCGAATAATTCTTGAGAGACCAATTGGCATGCTCGGATTGCCAGTTATTACATCCACGCTTTCATCGTTTGAAGCCAGTCAGGTGGGTGCGGGCCGCAGTGCTATTCTGTCAGCGCTACATAAATTCATTCAGGCAACCAAAAGGATACACTGCTAGTTGTACTGCCAGATATATCCAATTCTTTGTCCCAATTCTTTATTTTTGCTAATTTCTTTTATATATTCTGGTTTATCGAATTGCACTTTTTCACGTTTTTTCAAAAGAACAGTATTATTGCTCATATCTAATTTCTCTCTTTTTTAGCAACTGTTGTATAAAAATTTCCATTATAAGGTACAGTGTGACCAATCCCCCTTGTGGGTATGATCCAAGATTTCTAGGCGACAAGACAAGACAAGGCTGTGTGCGAAAATGCTCTCTGCTGGGAACAGTGCATTGGCAAATGGCCGAGGATCATTAACCCCATTTCATGATGAAGACTCAAGCTATAAAGTCGTCCTGTCATGTCTACCAACTGGTAACGATGGTTTGAATTTGGTTTTCCTTCATGCCGATTTGTGTTGTAGACCGTATTGTGCCCCAGACTTTCGTGACGCGCTGCTTGAAGTGGTGACCACAGCGCACATCACAGGAGCTGGCCAGTATCAAATGAGTCATGTATGGATGGTTGCGTGTGCAAGCAGCATGACGAAACAGAAACTCGTCACTTGCGGTGAGCTCCGTGTAAAAGGGCTGAAGTGCGTGATGCTAGATCCGGAGACCAAGAATAATACGCTGAAACTTCTTTGGCTTCCACTTCATCTTCAAATGCAACGTGAAGAGGCGTTCAAGCTTACGTTGTGGTAAAGTCTGTTGAGTGAGAGGCATGGAAGTGTGCAGGAATGCACCAATAGATGACAACAAAGAGGGACGTTGCCTTGGAGCTCAAATACACCATCACTGTAGCTAAATACCACACACGATCTCTATCTGCGGTCACCGATGCCTCGTACTTATTCTCGGTAGGCCTCCATTGTGCCTTCGTTGCAAGCGAGGGGGGCATGTCCGTCCACAGTGCAAAGCACCGAGGTGCTTGCGGTGCCATCGATTTGGTCATTCGTCGTATGCCTGCATGTCGACCTATGCCACTGTAGCGTACTCGCCCCACGGAGGCGCGAAAATAGGCACCTACACTCCTTGAAGTTTCGGGACAAGACTAGTTTATTTTCCAAGAAAAACAGGCTTCGAAAGCGACAACAAAAAGGGGCGTGGCTGCGTATCTTCCGCGGCCCTCCGGAGACAACGTGAGGCATGTTGGCCGCGCCTGCGCCATGCGCCTCGGAATACGATTTGGTATGCGCAGACAAATAAAATTATCGCGATCACCGGCGTCATCGCCTGCTACAAGGGGTCCCCCCCTAGACCGCGGAGCCTGGGAAAAAAAGGAGCAAATGTGCGAGTTAGTCCATTAGGTGAGCCGGTTTCACGCGATCGAGAGAAACGACGTCCTCTCTGTCGCGAACACGAATGGTCACAGTTTTGTGCGACCGCGAAAGCACACGGAAGGGCCCGTCGTACGCCGGAGTCAACGGCGCTTTCACTGTGCCACGTCGCACGAACACATTGGTTGCCTCATTCATGTGTGGGAACGAAAACACTCTTTGGTTGCGGCTGACGCGTGGCGCGCTGGGTTGCAGGTGCTCCAACCAGGAATGTAGCTTTTCGATATCTTCTGACGGCGCCGGCGTAGCGCTTGGTTTCTCACCGAAGAATTCTCCCGGTAGTCGGATTGTAGAGCCGTACAGTATTTCTGCTGCACAGAATCCGGGGTCTTCTTTTATCGCCGTACGCAGGCCCAGAAGAACGAGAGGGAGCTTCTCCGCCCAGTGCTCTCTATCCAATTTGACCGTTAAAGATCCCTTCAGTTGACGGTGTAGCCGCTCCACCATTCCATTGCTCGCTGGATGGTAAGCCGTGGTGTACTGGAGCTGTGTTCCCAGAAGCCTTGCCAGCGCAGAGAATAGGTTGCTCTGGAATTGTCGTCCACGATCGGTCGTTATGTGCAGTGGGCAGCCATAGCGTGAAACCCATGTGGCCACAAACGCCTGTTCGATGGTCCCGGCTGCGATGTCCAGAAGCGGCGTCGCCTCGGGCCACCGTGAGTAGCGGTCTACACAAGTGAGCAGGTATCTGTAACCCTGGGAAGGAGGAAGAGGTCCCACCAAGTCCAAGTGCACGTGGTCGAAACAACACTCTGGTGGCCGAAATGCTTGGAGTGCTGTGCGCGTGTGACGAGTCACCTTGACCGCTTGACATGTTCGGCACGTCTTCGTCCAGATTCGAACGTTGGCGTTAATTCCGGGCCACACAAAGCGGTCAGTGACGAGCCTCTGCGTCGCGCGGATTCCTGGGTGGCTGAGGTCGTGAAGGCTGTCAAACACTGCACGCCGAAACTGGACGGGGACGAAGGGCCTTAGAGATTTCTACGATGTGTCGCATGTGACCATAGTCGTTGTGTATGGTGGCGGGATCTCTTCGAGCACCAGTGACAGTGGATTCTGCCTCATCTCGGTTAGCTCTGGGTCTTCCCGCTGGGCGGCGGCTAATGTCTCAAAGTCGACGGACGCTGAAACGGTGTCGATACGGGAGAGTGCGTCGGCTGCTTGGTTTTCGCTCCCCGCTATGTGGCGGATGTTCGTGGAAAATTCGGAAATGAACGAAAGTTGGCGCAGTTCTCTTTCCGAATATGAGGAACTGTTATTCTTGAACGCATAGGTCATCGGCTTGTGGTCCGTTAAAATGTGAAAAATGCGGCCTTCTAGGAAGAAACGCAAATGCTTTACGGAGGAATAAATGGCCAGCATCTCTCTTTCAAAGGTGCTGTAGCGCACTTCCGCCTGTTTCAGACGTTTAGAAAAGAAACCTATTGGTTTCCAGTCCTTGCCGTCATATTGTTGCAACACTGCTCCCACTGCCGTCGTTGAAGCGTCAACCATGAGCCGCGTTGGCGCGTCGGAAAGCGGATGAATCAGAAGTGTTGTGGAGGCAAGCTGAGTTTTCGCGTCCTGGAAGGCTTTTTCGTGCTCCACTGACCAGTGAAACTCGGGCGTTTTTTTTGCCGTCCCGGCACAGCAAGTCAGTTAGCGGCTGTAGAATGTGTGCACAGGATGAGATGAAGCGCCTATGGAAGTTGATTAGCCCAAGAAACTCGCGCAACTTGCGGAAAGAGGTAGGCCTGACTGCTTGCATCCGTGATTCGAGCGGCAAGATGCCTTGTGGGCTGATTCGATGACCTAGGAAATCTAGTGCTTCAACACCAAAGATGCACTTTTCGGGCTTCAAAACCAGACCGTGCTCGTCAAGACGCTCGAAGAGGAGGCGCAGGTGATTTTCATGCTCCTCCGGCGTTTTGCTGGTGACCAAAATGTCGTCTAAGTAGACAAAAACAAAAAGCAGTCCACGAGTGACCTCATTCATGAAACGCTGAAAAGTTTGTGCCACGTTCTTCAGTCCGTACGGCATACGAACAAATTCAACGAGGCCGAAAGGCGTTGTCAAGGCCGTTGTGATGGTTAAGGACGTTCGTCACTATGTTTGTTTATAGCGGACGAGAAAGGATTAACATGAGCAATTTAGGCGAACGAAAGAAGCTTTATATTGTACACTAGAGAAGGAAGTGGCAGGAGAAAATAAATATCTATATATACAACCCTATACGCCAATCATCACGCAACATGCACGAGAGTCAGACCGCCATTAATCTGCGCAGAGTTCGCGGCTACGCTAACTCAGTGTCCAGCGCGTATAGTTCTCGGTTCGTAAGAAGAAACCGCTGTCTCACAGTTTGGGTCCCCGTCGTCCCGACATGATGCGGTCGTCGACGTGCGCGAGGGCAAAGATGGCACGGCTGGAACGGCTGACGGCACACGGATGCGCTACCGTGTGCAGCGCCGTTGAGTCGGACGTCGCGGCTAACCCAGCAGTCAGGGTCGCAACTCCTGAGGTCCAGGATCAGGCCATGGCTCACGAGGACCACACCCGGTAGGCCTCGCCCACGAACCTGCTCCCGGCCACTGTACCCAGGCAGGAGCCGTTCAGCAGGCCCCGTCCTTGGACCTTGTACAGGCCGACGGACTCGACCTCGAACAGACACACCGGAGCTTGACCTGGCCGACACGTACGGGTCCCACGTCTGGCTCAGGAACGCTGCCCGGAACTCGTCCTCTCGAGTGGCGCACCGCTTCCTCTGCCTTCGTGGCCTCAACCCTCGAGCTCTCTTTTCCGAAACTGCAAGGCGCCTGAGGGCCAGATCGGCGGTGCGGCAGACGCCGATGTGGTGCAGGGCAGGAGGCGGTGGAAAGGCGCTGTAGAATGCGCTCGCTTGCCGATGTGCGACGCTCTGGTGACGACGGCATTTGACGGCGTGGGTGCGACTACGGAGCAGTCAACTCACATCGGAGACGCGATGCTCCATGCGTGTAAATGGCCAGCCCGTCCAGCGAACAGCTTGCGTCGAGACGCGATGCTCGGCGCAATGGTCAGGCCACGTACGTCGCTGTTCCGAACGTCTGACCACGGAGACGCCTCGCCGAGATCCGCGATGCCCTCGTCAAGGAAGAGAACAGCAGGCCAGGCCGCGCCCCGAGATGCAGTACTCGTGCCGGCAATGCCGCCCCAGCTGGTTGTTGGACGGCAGCAGCGTGGACGGCTGCGTTCCCTGGCCGAAACCTGGATCGCCTGCGTCCGACGCTTCAGCCCGCTGTCTTCCGTCTGCCGCTGCTTCGGCTCATCCCCAGCCACAAAGCTTACCGCCACGTAATGATCACACGTGGCCCAATCGTGGTACGCCACCTCTATGGGCCACCACAGGTCATCAGCTTATTGGCTGACCTCACGCGCACAGCTGGCTCAAAATCCCACGCGCCTTGCCCTGCACTTCCGTCGTTGTCGTCGTTTTCTTCACTCATCACAATAACCCCCCCACAAGAAAGTTGTTTCAGTCAAACAACTTTTCTCACAATACACAGTGATGAGGAATGAAAACAGGTGTCAATTGAGCCTTGGTTCATTCAGATATGTCTCCATATCACAATCCGACCCAATTTACAATGACACAGTTAAGTAGAATGCAAACTTTTAAATTAGACGTGCACACGGGCAACAAAAACCTATCACTCCATAAGATTTCATTTTCTTTTGTACTAAACAGTCCAGAACTTCCTGGTAAACACTCAAGAGTTCTTAAACAGCAGCAACTCAGTATTCCAGTATAGGCTGCCTTCACTCAGTCTTCACGAAGACCAAGTTTTTCAAGTTCAGTTGACTTGATCACCTTTTCCTGGAAGCGTCGCGTGAAGCTGAAACTTAGCTCTCATGTCTCACGTCCTCCAAACTGCAAGGCGCCTACGCCAAACGCCAACTCACAATGTCAAGCGCTGTTCACTTACAATGCCCTTCACACTACCGTAGCCGTCACCCGTCATCCCACGTTCACCCGCAAGCTAAGCGTGATCATTCACACGACCTAAGGCTCCTGGATCACCAACTGTGCTAAAGCCATGGCGCATGGCTGTTTCGAGTTAGTTCGAGACGGCCTCTACCATCGTTCCCATTCCGCTATTACATTAGTGCGTGAAGCCCTCCTGCACAACAACCTCGCTACCCTCACGATCACACAACTACCTCAATGTTCCTGGCCCTCTCATTAGCTTGCACCTAACCACTTTACAACCAATTATTTTTCCTCGGTCAAATTCCTACTATCTTCTACAGTGAATAGTGCAACCTTTTCCGGGTCCGTATCTCAGCCACGGCACAAAAACAAGGTGAGGCTCTTAAAAATATTTAAAACAAGAGCTTAATCCTGGCAGGCTCGCCATAATATTGTAATGAAAATATTCTTCTTTATCGGGGTAAGGTTCGTCACGCTTGTTTTGCGTGCCATGCGAGGAGAAATGGACTTTGAGACGACGCGGTAACAACACACGCGACGTTTATGACAGAGCACGAAAGAAAAACATAGAACACAGAACCAGAAAAACCGTGAAGCCGAATAAGTAACAAAACTGTCTGATAGAACAATGAAACAATTGAACGCGAGTTTAAGGCGCAGAGTTCCAAAACCTCACAATGAGATGCGGGCCCGACGAACGCCGAGGTGCAGGGCAGGAGGCGGCGACAGGCGATCGGAAGCGGGGTGCGTCTCGATGTGTGACGCCATGGTGACGATGACGCTTGGCGGAGTGGTGGCGTGGTTACGACTACGGAGCAGTCAACCCGCATCGGAGACGCGACGCTCCATGCGGGGAATGGGCCAGCACGTCCAGCGAACAGCTTGCGTCGAGACGCGATGCTCGGCGCAACGGTGACCATTAGCCAGGCCACGTACGTCACTGTGCCGAACGTCTGACCACGGAGACGCCTCGCCGAGATCCGCGATGCCCTCGGCAAGGAAGAGAACAGCAGGCCAGGCCGCGCCCCGAGATGCAGTACTCGTGCCGGCAATGCCGCCCCAGCTGGTGGTTGGACGGCAGCAGCGTGGACGGCCGCGTTCCCTGGCCGAAACCTGGATCGCCTGCGTCCGACGCTTCAGCCCGCTGTCTTCCGTCTGCCGCTGCTTCGGCTCATCCCCAGCCACAAAGCTTACTGCCACGTAATGGTCACACGTGGCCCAATCGTGGTACGCCACCTCTATGGGCCACCACAGGTCATCAGCTAATTGTCTGACCTCACGCGCACAGTTGGCTCAAAATCCCACGCGCCTTGCCCCGCACTTCCGTCGTTGTCGTCGTTTTCTTCACTCATCACAGCCGTCTTTGGGATGTCGCTTGGTTCTACTGGACTCTGCTGATAAGCAGCCATCAGATCCAGCTTAGAGAAGATGGTCGTTCCCGCGAGGCGAGCGCTGAAATCATGGATGTGGGGGAGAGGATATTGGTCTGCCGTTGTCACAGCATTGAGTGCCCGATAAGCACCACAAGGCCGCCAGTCACCAGACTCTTGTTTTGGCACCATGTGCCGCGCGGAAGACCAGTTGCTGGAAGAAGGTCGAATAATGCCGAGTTGGAGCATGTGGTCGAACTCAAGGCGGGCGACTTCATGTCTTTGTCCAGCGAGTCTCCTAGGTCTAGCGGTGACGGGCAGTCCGGTGGTGACAATGTGGTGCGTCACCTTGTGTTTGATTGGCATTTCGGTGTTCCGAGGTGTGGTTATGTCTGGGAATTCAGCCAGAATTTTTTGAAAGTTTGACTCTGGGTTGAAAGTGCAAATGCCGCATGAGGACAGGTCAGACTTCAGTCCGATAACAGCGAGCGAAGTGACGTTATCCTTGAGACGACGATCGCGAACGCTGACGTCAAGATTGAAGTGGCTCAGAAAGTCCGCTTCCAGGATGGCATTTCTGACGTCGGCCACAACGAAGAGCTACCGATATGTACGCCTGAGTCCGATGTTTATCGTCATTGACTGGACTCCATATGCTGCAATAGCAGTATTATTGACTGCAATTAGGCTCGAAATTGACTTGCCGCTCCGGCGATGTTGAGCTGCTGCTGGTAGGATAGATAGCTCAGCTCCGTTATCGACAAGGAGGCGTGTGCTGGTGATGCGGTTGACAACGAAGAAGAGGCGGCTTGAACGATGGCCCGTGTCGCTTTCCGCCGTTAGCGACTGGCCGGTGCGTTTCCCGCCCACGAGCATGGATGGGTGCAGCGAGTGGCTTGCTCTCTAAAACGACGGTGGTACCAGCAGATGTTCTGCTCTGCCTCGCTTGAGTGTCCGCGGTGCTGCGGGCTTCGAGCCCGGGACAGCGAACGATGCCGTGCAGGCCGGTGTTTGTTGGACAAGGAGAGGTTTTCAACTGCTGCAGCCAGTCGGTCAACTCTGTCCTCTAAGCGACCTAACTGGTCTGCATGTTTGGGCCTTCCCGTTGCAGCAATAGACATTTTGGTGGCTCAGTGCAGTCGGTGATGCGGTCGGCGAGTTGAGCCAGACGTTCGAGAGTCACGTCATCCGAGCCAGCGAGTATCATCCGTGTTGAATGTGGCAGTCTCTTCAAAAACAACTCGCGAAGCAATGGATGTTGACGCTCCTCGGACGTTTGTTGGCCCAGCAGCTGACGCATTCGGTGGAGTAGTTGTGAGGGACGCTGGTCACCGAGCTCTTCATGAGACAGGAGCTGTTGCAGCCTGCTCTGTTCGGACACCTCAAGACGTTTCAGGGCGGTGCTTTTTAGTTCATCGTAGGGCTTCTCCGATGGTGTGGAGGCGAGCACATCGTCTACGGCGTCAGCGATGTCAGGTGGCAGGGTTGAAACGACGTGCAGGTATTTTGACTGCTGCGATGTGATGCGTCGAAGCTCGAAGCAGGCTTCAATTTGGCTGAACCACACCCTGGGGTTTTTGGGCCTGAAATGAGGGAGTTTTAACTCCGAAGCGTTGGTTGTGGGTGAGCTTAATGTGCCTTCCTCGTCTGACATGGCTGCTGTTTTTCCAAACGTCCGGGTCACCACTTTGTAGTGTACTCGCCCCACGGAGACGCGAAAAGAAGGCACCTACACTCCTTGAAGTTTGGGACAAGACTATTTTATTTTCCAAGAAAAACAGGCTTCAAAAGCAACAACCAAAATGGGCGTGGCTGCGTATCTTCCGCGGCCCTCCGGAGATAACGTGAGGCATGTTGGCCGCGTCTGCACCGTGCGCCTCGGCATACGAATTGGTATGCGCGCACAAATAAAATTATCGCAATCACCGGTGTCATCGCCCGCTACACCACCAAACTCCGTTCTGGCCAAGGCACTGAAGAGCTGCATCTGGATCATCTTATGGATGGCACTGAGGTTTGTTGACGCGACAGGAGAAGCGACGGGAGAAGCAGAAGGTGGCTCAAAGGAAGCTGAGCACATGTCCATGGAGATCACGCTCAGAACGCAAAATAGCATGGCTAAAGACCCCAGTGAAAGCATAAATGAATGCAATTCTGCAGGAGAACACTACCTGGAAGACCTTAAAGACAACCTTCCTGACATCTAGAAACAAGAAGCAATGGACAGTGGTCAGACAAGGAAGCGTCAGGCACCGGTCACCGATGAAGCAACAGCCAGTGCGCCAGACACGCCATGAGCAAGTGTCTTCATGTGGTCCACGTGTCGCCCCCTTTGGGGACCGAGTGACTCCCCTCTTATGCCAGCGTTCTCAAGAAAGTGCCCCTAAAAAGCGCAAAGGAGGTAAAGCCGCAGGTTGCCCTGTGGCTAAAGGTGACCAACAAAAGTTTTAAGAGAGCAAAATGGCTACCGCGCTAACCTTTCCCATGTGTGTAGCGACACTCAACGTACGTCGTTTGAGGAATGTAAGGCGTCAGTGGCAGTTGCGCCACGTGCTTGAGCAGTACAACATTGATGTACCTGCAGTGCAAGAGACTAAGATTTGGGCTACTCGTGACACCAATCTTGCACTGGAAATTTTTCGAAATTATGATTTATACATCAGCCAAGCTCGTGGTGCTTCAGCTGGATGCTTTTTATAGGTTAGGAAGCGCTTGAATCATACTTTGACGTCGCTACATGTTGATGGGGAAGGACGCCTCATTTGTTGTGACTTTTCTTTTCATTCCCATAATTGGAGGTTTATCTGTGTCTATGCTCCCTCCAAAGTACATGACAGGAGTTTTTTTTCTTCTCTTTAACTTCGCTGCTAAACACTGACAGAACTTTGATAGTTTTTGGAGACTTTAATTGTGTTTGTGACGCGAGAGATCATTCATATATAACGAATCGTTATGATGCAAGTGCAACTTTACTGCAGAATTCAATGAATGACCACAATTTAATAGATGTGGGAGCGCATGCACCTTCCTTGGTGAGGTTTACGCACTTTTAGGGCGTCTCCCAAGCTCGGCTTCACCATGTGTATGTATCTATAGGCCTATGGTCTCACAATAATTATGCTGTGAAGCCCATATTTTTTACAGATCATTGCTTGGTCATCGTTTATTGGAATCGTGAAAACTTTTGTAAGATCCCTCTAAACTCGGACTTATGGAAGCCTAAAGTACAGTTGTTGCACAATGATCGTTTTGTAAAAATAGTAAACCAATTGGTACAAGAGGTAGCACAGTGTCGACCGCTGCCAATCCTTGGCTCAATGGGAAAGGTTCAAAGAAAAAAGATAAGCATCAGGCGATTAGTATTTCATGTAAAACAGCTCAAAGAAAAAAAAAGCTGAAAACGCTATCTTCATGATTTCCTTCATAAACTCCATATTTTTGAAAGTCAACAGCCGTCATTGTACGTATGAGATAAATGTTATTCGAGCACAGATACAAAAACACGATAGAGATGCATACAGGGGAGCAATGATTCGTTCCCGTGTTACACATTTCACTGAAGAGGAACGCACAAAGAAATCTCTTGGAGATGAAAAGAGATTTGCACTTTTTAAAGAGTTACTGGAAATTGAGTCAAGGGTACTCTTTGCACAGATACACGTGAAATAAGAGCCGCGTTTGAATATTAATCCAAATTTTTGTTTGCCGCGACTGAGCTTCAGGATAATTTTGAGGAAGAAGATGACCACTTCATTGTCTTTGTGCCTTACTTACAACATGATGACAGACTCACTGTGAATGGGCCCATAACCAAGGAAGAAATGAGATTTGCAATAACAATGTTGCAGAAGAACAAAACTCCTGGCCCTTATGACCTTATAGTGGCGAATTTTACGTAGAACTTCTGGAAATTTTGATACCTTTCCTTTAGCAACTTCTCAAAGAGGCCAATAAACGTTGTGGACTTCCTTCTTTCTACCGGAGCCATACAACATTGCTCCCAGAAAAGTACTGATCTTGATGCATTAAAAAGAGTTAACGGATATAGACCTACATTGTTATGAAACATTTACTACCTAATATTTGCGAAATTGTTGACAAATCACCTACAGGCAGTGATTACTAAATGTGTAGGTGACCACCAAACATGTGAAATTCACGGTTCTTCTATGCAGACAAACATTCATATTGCACGATCAGTTCCTGAGTGTATTGATAGTAGCATGGACCAAGTAGGCCTCCTTCAAATAAACCTTGCTAAATATTTGATAAGGTACAGCATGCTTTTTTGTTCCGTCTCCTAAGACACCTGCAGTTGGGTGATGTAGTGTACAATGGTATTTCACTCTGTTATAAGAAGTGCACAACCAGGCTAATTGTAAATCGCACACTTCCCAATATAATAGAGTTAAATTCATCTGTATGTCAGAGATGTCCACTCTCGCCTTTGCTTTTCGCAATTTATTTGGTATCATTATGTTTAAGAGTGCTTCTAAAGTTCAGCATAAGAGGCTATCGATATGATGCTGAGGAAGTTAAAGTTCTAGCTTATGCAGATGACTTTGCCTTCTTTTGCACTGATAAACCCAGCGTTCAAGAAGCAGCCAACGCTACTTTACGTTTCTGTGAAGTCGCTGGTACCAGCATAAATTTTGATAAACGTAGTGGTTTCTGGCTAGGCATGTGGGCCCAAACTCTTTCGGTCTTCACAAATATCCATTGGAATGCGGTTCTTATGAAGTACCTTGGTGTGCCTCTCGATAACTATCGTAACAGCGGCCCACACTGTACCACTGCAACAACTACGATCCGCCGAAAGGTGGCTAGATGGCATAGATGAGAGCTTTCTATATTCGCGAGAGCGATAGCGTGCAATATACTCCTTGCGTCAAAGCTTATTTATATTCTGCAGGTCTTGCACTGCTCTCGTGTGCACATTCAAGCCTTTCATAGGATATTTGCGTGCTTTATTTTGAGTTCTTCCTGGGAAACCCTGAGAAGAGAGAATCTCTTTCTTCCGCTTGAAAAAGGTGGTCTCAGCCTGGTGCATTTGTCTGTGCGACAGCTGGTTATACGATTTTTTTTTTGCCTCAAGGATGTGTGCCACCCCTTCTTTAGTGGTTCTTCGAAACCGCCTATGTTACCACCTTCCTTTTATTCATGTCACAACAGGCGTTGATAAGGAATTGCCGGTGTGGGGATTCCTAAAAGAAATTGTTGATACAGCCAATTTTTCGAAAGCCAGATTTAGTTTAGAGTATTTGTATACTATTGACAAACAAAGTTAACCGCCACACTTGTTAACAACCTTTTTCCTGAACCCGTTTATCGAATGTCCTATTCACTTTTGTCTGGTCACGATGTATTATGTCATGTACGAAGAATGTGCATATCTCCTTCAGCAAAAACATTTTTTTAACTGCACACTTCCACTCGGCCAGTGAAAAAGTGGCTGGATGAAAAATCTCTATATGTGCCCTGGACTTGTAGACTCTGCAACTAACCTGAGAGGATAGAGTTTGTTTCATTCATTGTTGCGACAAATTTTATTTTTGTGACATTCTAAAAAGAACAATCAGGAAAGAACTTCCAATCACAGCTCATGGTATTACGTTCCTCCCTTCCAAAAAGAGCCTGACTGATAATACTCCTTATGACCTGTTTATGTTGTTGGGACTTGATTCACTATGGCAAAGTCGCGTGATATAGATAGCCACGCCGAGCCACCACGCCCGACGAGATCCGTCTTCCGAGAAGCAATTGCTCAAGTGCGTGGTGTTGTTGAGACTTTTGACCCCGTTCCGGAGTGGCTTCCCTTTCTGGACTCTTGTGTGTGTTTGCCTGACTTTTGATGAAGAATGTTGTGCGTAGTTCGCCATTACTGGTGATGATTTCATGCATTAGAGGAAAAAACGGTGTGGAACACTCATAGAATACTAGGCTTGCAAGCAGTGGACCCGGGTTAAAATCCCATCGTGTCCTCGGTGTTCTTTATTTACTGAGTTTTTTTTTATTTCTTGCCATTCTTGTAGCGGAAAACTGCGGCGGCGGCAGTGGTGGTGGTGGTGGCGGCGGCGGTGGCGGTGGCGGTGGCGGAAAACTACGACGCTGCTCGTGGCCTGTGTTCTGATCTCATGATAGGTCCCGCTGTAAAAAGAGTTGAGTCCTGTTTATTGACCCTTTAAGTGTCGAGCTATGACAGTTGTTTGTCCGTGCTCGTTCTATGTATGCTAATTTCATGCGTTTTTTTTTTTGGTTGAGGTGCGTCGTGCAAGTTGCGAGAGCTTTGCCGTTCTTCGCGTGACATTACAATATGGTGCTGTAGCATTCTTTCCTTCACCTTTTAGGCGAAACAATGCACAAAAAAATGCTCAACTACCTCTGTGAAGACACGTTTCACTTTCGTGTTTTACTGATCTCTAGACAAAGGTATCAGCCACGTTTTTTAACAGCGTGAACGCTGCTGCATCATCATGGTTGAAACAATTTCTAAAGTTTACCATTTATGCTGGAATTTCCGGAATTAACGTATTGAAGTGCTCGTGCTCCACATATTTGGTTGGCATTGTAAGCGTTTTGCATTTAGCCATTTAAATAAAAATGTGGTAGTGGTTTTCACAGATGTAGCTACTTTTGGCTACTTTTACAGACCTTTGCTCTAGTTGGCTACTTTTAGGTTATTTTCTCTATTTTCTTAGCTTTTTTTGTATTTTCAACCTGGCAGCCCTGGACAAAGTGTTCCCGCTGCTCACCCGACTTCATCCAGGAGACAGTTTTGGGTCTTCAGGTCAGTTCGGGTAAGGATGGCCTCCCAAGGCTCGCCAGCATCGTATCAGAGGCGACTGTGCCTCCATAGGTTTGTTCCGACATTCCCGTGTTTTATGTTGCAACGTCAGCCCCAACTCGCATGAACATTGGTATACATGTACTTTGGGGCACATGTCGGCGTAACATGTGGAACTCACTCAGACTTACGCATTAAATATATTTTGCGCTTACAGCTCACTCAGACTCACACTCACGAAAATTCTCTTCAACCGGCCTCACTCGGACTGAACCCCGAAAGAACACTACTCACCCCGACTCACTAAGACTCAGGCTCGGTCAAAGTCTGAGTCCGAGCAAGGCAACTGATTAGTACGTTAGCTTGGAATTCCACTCTAAGACCCGCCGTGGTGGTCTCATGAGTAAGGTACTAGACTGCTAACTCGAAGGTCGCCGGATCAAATGTCGGCAGCGGCGGCTGCATTAACCTTGGAGGCGGAAATGCTTGAGGCCAGCGTACTTAAATTTAGGTGCACGTTTAAGAGTCCCCAGGCAGTCAAACTTTCCAGAGCCCTTCACTAGGGAGTTTTTCATATTCATGTCGTAGTTTTAGGACGTTAAACCCAAACAATTATTCTATAATTCTCTTTAACACCAATATCTTACGCAATGGGTTCTGTTCTTGGCGCCTTTTGGTATAGTATCTTCGAATACGAGCTATAAGTGCTCTCTAACCAGTAGTAGCATTGTTCTGGAAAGAGATGACAACATAAGTTCTATTAAACGCGAAGCATTTCTTAGCGAACTTCGGTGACCTTGAGTCTATCTATCTATCTATCTATCTATCTATCTATCTATCTATCTATCTATCTATCTATCTGTCGGTCTGTCTGTCTGTCTGTCTGTCTGTCTGTCTGTCTGTCTGTCTGTCTGTCTGTCTGTCTGTCTATCTATCCGCCTACAACTTTTAGCTCTCCAGGCTGTTTCGATAATGGGATCTACACCAAAGTTGGTATGGCATAACATGACTGTATGATGAGAATAAGTGAGTAATCATAATATTAAAATCAAGGCATGTATGTCATGGATAAATTACATGTCACAGTCTTGCTACTTTTGTGGTGGTTTCGTTCACTTGACATATATATTGCAAAACTGGTATGGTATGACTTGACTGCAAGGCGAACGTAAGTGACAGTTCTTAACAGGGAAATCATGTAATGCATGTCATGTAAGTAAGGACTACTGGTGTGCCGTGACCCTGCCGGTAACGACATGTGATAGACGTGCGATTTTCCGTGCGATGCCGCGTGCTGCGTCTCATGGTGCGGCGTGCCCCATTCGACGTTTCGGTACACACGGGGGCGAAGGAGCTATCAGTGGCAGGCTCCCTCCTCCCCCCACCCCCCAAGGGGCGCCTTGGCATGCACGGTCGGGCGACTTCGTACCCTCGTAATGAAGCTGAAAACAAACAAACTTGCCCAGCCATGCTAAGTTCCGTAAAAAAATAATTATTAAAACACCATCGTGGAGGACAAGCAGGTCGCAACAGCGGCAAAAGCTGATTATTCACGACTCTGACAGGTAAGCCAAGCATGGCGGGCGCCGGCCGTCGCCTACGCCGTTCACACGCGAACTCATGATCAAGCACTTTTTTTTACTACACTATCAAGCTTTGCACTCGTATGTAATGCCTTAGCATACGCTACTACTTTGTCGATATCATCGATGGGACGAGCAGAGGTGGAAGTTGCTCACAATCTCCTACCTCGTTAAAGGTTTCAAAACGGGCGATATCTTGCAGGAATGGCACACTTCGAACATCACTTTACTCAATCCGGAATAATTTCACGTCACAATGGAAGTGTATTCAACGATTTCAGCAAACACAGCCTTGCTCCACTCCATTGACTCGCCTGAACCAGCCTAGACCACGGAAGATGGGCGCGGCGATAAAGAGATGGTGCCACCAGCAGCGTGACGCCACTCGTCTGCTCGCGCTGTGATTGGCTGCTGCCATGTGGCGGTGAGATGCGCTGACGAAAATATCTGGCAGGTTTGATGCTCACCGGACCGACTACGTGGCGGTGGGATGCGATAATACGATAATAATTGCATGGAAAATCACACCGTCTGTCTCGCGCTTAAAGCGACGTTCCAAAGCGGCTTCAACACAGTAGCGGTGCAGCGGATTCTGCTGGGCCGTCGACTACCGGACCAAAAATCCTTTAGAGACGCCTGACAGATGAACTACCACAAGCGACGATTACAGACTGAGCTGTCGCCCCCTCTGCGTTGCTCGGGTTTTCGCGTCACACCGGACAATGGGCCGATCATCTTGACTTGGTCCGCGAAAACGTTTTCCACATACCTTGGTAAGCGGCCGTGCCTTGTTGCATTCTTGTCTTCGCGGCCTGCCAGGAGCTAGCAGCTGTGGATGAGTCAGCCCTGAATCTTACCAACTGGATTAATCAACTCTACTCGAGGAGTTCCAAGTCATCGCACTGTGCCAATGGTGCCGTATTGCCCCTCCCTGTGCAACGAGATGTGCGCGCCTTTGGCCTTTCCAGCAAGGAGGCACTTTGCCTCTTCGAGGGCGGAGTGGAGTACGACTATCCTATTGAAGGATCCTGGACACAATTGTAATGCTTGCAAAAAATCTCAGGAAGATGGAGGGTATAAAACGCGAGTGCAGAGACGCTCCGGTGTGCTTCATCTGTTTCATGTTGTTCCACGTTACTCTAAACTTGTTAATACTGTACTTAAACGCTTCTTATTACCAACTCCGGCTCCTCTACTCGTCTTCTCCGAAGACTCGGATGGCTCCAGTTAGGACCACGCTACCCAAGGTCGCCACAATCATGGACGTGGTGAGATGTCTCGACACCTTATTTCTAACACTACATGCCATGCTCATGGTGCGCTCGCAGTCGTTTCGCTAGCTTCACATATACAAGATTTGGCATTACGCGACGTGAATAGATGTGAAGGTATATGACTGGTGCAAAGATGATAATAATGCATGCGTGTCATGTAAGAACATTACTACAAGCCACTCTTATGATGTTCTCGCGGTAGTTTTGCGAGATAGGATTTGGCATCACACGACGCAAACGTATGTAGAAGGTAAATGACACGTCCAAACAACATAATCGTGACATGCATGTCACGTAAAACAGGACTACATGCCACGCTCGAGATGCGCTCGCAGTCGTTTCGCTGGCTTCACATTTATCAAATGTGGTGTTGGGTAACGTCAATAGACGACTAAGGTTAATGACACGTCCAAACACGATAATCATGGCATGTGTGCCATGTAAAACATCACTACATATGCTACGCTCATAGTGCCCACGCGGCCGTTTTGCTAGCTTCACATATACCAAATTCGGTATTAGGTCACTTCAATGAACGGCTAACACAAATGGCAGGCGCAAACATGATAATCCTGACGTGAAAGTTATGTACGGCTTAACATATCATATTTCCTCATTCGTGCTTCGCGTGTCATACATTCCCACGAACGTGTGATCTGACAATTTTTTTATGAGATATTCCCTGGAAGTGTTGTTGGTGAGCTGGGGACGGGGAGTTCAAGGCTCCCTCTACGTAATTCACGCCTTTGATCCCTAAAAGTGAAAATGGTGCATGAATTACACTTCTGTGCAATACGTGTGAGTATACGTGAGTATGAAAGTGACTCCAGATAATGTTCACAGCAATGCTGAAGATCAGTAGATAGAACCATATGTTGGCAAGAACAATAACGTGGAATTCACTCGAACTCAAACGCAGCAAAATATTACTCACCCGGACTCACTCAGGCTCATTGCTCGATTTGAGACCGAGTGACTCAATTCATGAGTGAGTTCGCCGACCTATGCTTTGGGGTTTATGAGATGCAAATTTTCGAAATGTGGAAAAGTGTTAACCTGAATTAGTCTAAGGCGGCGAGCTTCGTCAACATCAAGTCATTTGTGTATACCGCTGCGTTGCTTTACGCTGATGCTCCCGTATATCGCGTGCAGTGTGAAAATCGTAGTGATTAGGGCTCTCACTCGGTTGCTCAAACCACAAGTGAAACTGAGCCCCAGCTCACTACCCAAGATACCCTCGTGGCCTTGACACCAGATTGTGGCATGATCCTGTGTCAGGTAGTCATCGAGTATTTTCAAGGCGACATTTAGTAGTACACCACGTAGAAACATTCTGCAGGCTTCCTGCGCATCAGAGAAGACAAGCGTGGATGTATTCTGTGTCTCTTTAGATGTATATTAGCTAGCGCAATAGCCGCTGCTTCCGCAGTTGTTGTACAGGTCGTTTTAATTCATTGATTGATATATGGAGTTTAAGGTCCCAAAACCATCATATGATTATGAGAGACACCGTAGTGGAGGGCTCCGGAAATTTCGACCACCTGGGGTTCTTTAACGTGCACCCAAATCTGAGCACACGGACCTACAAGATTTCCGCCTCCATCGAAAATGCAGCCGCCGCAGCCGGTATTCAATTTCGCGACCTGCGGGTCAGCAGCCGAGTACCTTAGCCACTAAACTGTGGCGGGGTCGTTTTAATTGACGCTGCGACCGTTTTAACCGTATGCGACAGTGGCTGAACTACTGCTCTGACGCTGCACTGGCTTTATTTGGCGGCATAAATGTGTTCCACCTCGTGAGTTTAGCCAAACTGTTTTTGAAGCCGTTGATATAGCAGTAACGTTCTCCCGGAAGTATTGTGGTGTAGTAGCGTATCCCAAGCGAATGGGGGTTTTTCGCCTACCTTGGGCAGGCGTATAGTTCCATCTGCGGAAGAAGCGTTGCTGGCGTAAGCTCTTCGAACAAACTGTACACACCAAACGTTCCCATTTTGTCATTTTATGCATCAAGCGGTATACCTAAGTCAGCTTTGTAGACTCCATGTATGATCATGACAATCTTCATTTTCTGTTAGTGTGAGCTCCTGATACGGTAGCCCACATGTGACTCTTATAAGGATGAAATCTTGTACCAAGCGTGGAGTTTCCCCTTTGTTTAGCCCTTTGCCTTTTTTTTGTTATCCTATGGAGCAATGGAGCTATGGTTTAGATGCGAAGCAGCTCTTTGACTAGACTGTGTAACGCTGTCCCTCCTTCCGCACTGCTTCCCTCACCGCAGGTATTGGAGCGCTGCCAAGTAGCTCACGCCCTCCTAGAAGTGCGCGGTGACGTCTTTCTCCCTCGCCTGCCACGCGCTCACTGCGTGTCAGCTCTTTCGCTTCACCCTCTCCACCGCTCGCAACGCTCGAGCCCCCTCCTCACGTGGGCTTTACCCGCACCACCTCTCTCCATCTGTTGGCGAGAGGAAGCCGCGAGCCGGTAGGTGCGCGAGCCGCTGTCCATGGCCTACGAGACGGCGGGCGCGCTGCAGGTTTCAATATCAGAGGTCATGCGCCGACAAT
This sequence comes from Rhipicephalus microplus, assembly GCF_043290135.1. Classification (NCBI taxonomy): domain Eukaryota; kingdom Metazoa; phylum Arthropoda; class Arachnida; order Ixodida; family Ixodidae; genus Rhipicephalus; species Rhipicephalus microplus. Next base: position 206,000,979 of record NC_134710.1, on the reverse strand, counting down.
GTAGACAGCGCGCCGCTGCTTGCCGCGTGATTGCGCCGATGGGTGGGACGCTGTCGTGGCATGCTTCCCGCTAGTGTGCGCGTACCTTTCCCGGCTGTCACCGGCATTGCGAGGGTTAGCAAAGCCGATCGCGTTCGCGAATGGCGACGTCAACACCGACGAGGCGTGTGCCAGGGAAGCTGAACGCAAGCGTCGGTAGTGGAAGACCAACGACATCGACGATGTGCGAGTCAAGAACACCGATCGTATTCGAGAACACAGACAGCGCGCTGGTAACAGCGACGAGACGCGAGCCAAGGAAGCCGAGTGCAAGAGTCTTCAAAGCATCCCACCTCCCATGTCTTTGCGTCTCAAACAAACATTTACTACAGTAAACACTACGCCGAGCTTCTCTTCAAACCATTTTTACAGCACCCACATCGACGCCTGTTTCAACCAGGTCAACGCCACGCGCATCGCTGCTGCTTGGCATCCCATCAGGGTTCCCTTCAGGTAAATGGTCCACACTTCTTTATTGTGCATTTCAGTATTTTATTTGTATAGGTGGCTCTCTTGCTGCTTTGCAGCTGTAATCCCAATATTTTCATCATATGTCTCTGCGACAGCGTTTGATTCACATGCTTAGTTATATAAGGCTGGTTGGTTTCTATAATTTATGCCATAGACTCCAATAAACTCTAATTGATCGGGTGCACATGCACACCATTCCCTTTGGCAAACGCCTACAAGCACTGTGTTGACCACTTTTCGTAAGATTTGCTCCTTCTATCTCAGTGAGCCTTTATCGAACCACAGTGTGATTTTATCTGCAAAGACCGTGAATTCGAGGTCATAGATTCGCTCCAGCTGCTTTGCTATATTTTTCGCTATATTAAAAAGGAGTGGAGACAGGGCAGTGCCTCTCGGCGTGCCTTTATTCGGCATTGGAAATTTTTAAGAACGTATGTTGTTCATGCCAATGGTAGCTGTGCTGTTCGAAAGAAATGATGTGACATAGAAAAATGTTGGAGCCCCGCAATTCAACGATTTAAGCTCTTTCATTATATTTCTGTCGGATATATTACCGAATGCCTGCCTCAAACCCAGCGCTTCGTATAAACGTACTAGAACGACAAGGAACGTCAAGACTACAAAATCCAAGCAAGCTTCAGCAGGGGTCATGGGGCTACCACTATCACTGTGGCTAGCTTTCTTGGCTGCTTCGTCGTCATCACGCATTGTTCACTACACAAGATATTTAGTGCGCGGCAAACTTAAACGTCTGAATAAATATATTTTTTGCTAATCAACTGCATATGTAATTCATTCATCATAGTTACTATAATGTGAGAATGATAGGTGGTGAGATCCCGAGACGCATTCACCCTAACAAATTTTCAGAAAAGCACGAAGCTCGATATAATAATGCCCCAATGGTTAGGCGATGTACTAGGGCAGTTTAGTTACTAGGGTGCTTCATTGCGCGAACCACTCGCATTTTGGTCACAGGTCTGCTGCAGTGATGATGTATAGACCTTTCTGAATGGTGCCTCGGATTCTGGTTATTTTGGAGAGTTCCGCTTAGTAATTGCATGTTGTTTGATTATGTGAAAGATGATCACAATTTTTAGTTTTCTATTGGAAGACCCAGCGTGCCGTTGTTTTACTATTAGGCAACTATCAAAAACAAATCAGAATGTAGGCAAGTTTTCGATTACATTTTTCTAACGTCCTCGCGGGAATCTTTGCGATTCCAGTGTTTCACACGCACAAATATTCGACACTCAGGGTGGAGACTACAGCAGATGATGGGTGGGCAAACTCACCCAGATTCGCGTCAAGTCATGAGTCTTAGTGAGTAATATTTACGTGCTTTTGAGTCCGAGTGAGTCCCGTTCATAAAAAAAATTAGTGTCAGTGCGCGTGAGTTCGGTTGAGGAAGGCTTCAATGAATCGGACTCTAAGGGAGTCCTAGGCGCAAAATATATTTTTTAGTCTCGGTGAGCTCCACATTTTCTCACAGACGTATGGTCTTATCTGGTCAGCATTACTGTCAGCTTTGTGTCAGCTCACGTTTATAGGTACCCACGTCTGCCAACGCTTACTTCAGTGTACTAAATGTATAGCGCCAATACGCAAGCTCAATATTTATTGATCAGAGGGGCAATTTGCGTAGGAAGGGAAGGGGTGGAGATGCCACTCTGCACGAAAGAAAGGGGATTTTAAAGCATTCGCTATTGGAGCGAAGATTTCCAGCCTCGAAGTCGATATCATATCGACTTTGCGAACGCGCCCCTGGACCACATCGCCTCTATCCACAAGGCATCCTAATTTGGATGGCTGGCACCGAAATTTAAAAGCGAATTGGCAGACTGCCTAACACCTACGGCGCATACTACGGCCCGTGGTGTACTGGTGTGTGTCACACATGTCAGGAAGAAAGGGTTCGACGTCGCGCGTGATGGGATTTTCTCAATACTCATGTCATGCATGACCACACAGTGATAATCATCAAAGCTTCTTACTTTCCAGCCCTAATTTTTTGGTCGACCCCATGTTAAGGGGAGATCACGAGACCACCCACACGTTGGCGGCTAGATAGACAGACACGTTAAAAGCGTATACAGTGCGCAAAGAAGTGCTTCGCACTAAAAAAAATGTTGGCGAGATGACGCTGTGGGCGTGCTTGGCAGCGAACGAACCAGCGTTCAGTTTGTGAAGTACTGGATGCGTTATTCGAGGGTAACACGTTCGATTCCCGCCAGCAGCAAGTTATCTTTTCGACCACTTTGCTTTCTTCCCATTTACATCATAATTATTAAAAATGATATTGCTATACTTTATTTAGTTTTCTTGTGTGTTACTTCTCATTACTGTAGTGCTTAACAAAAAAATTGGCAGATTTCACGTAAACTGAGAATCGATTATATGTGAAGCACGGATGAGGAATGTTGATATGTCACTTTAAAATCAGCACAACGTTACGAGGCGGGTGTAAAATATGCCGTACATGACTTCCCTGTCATGATTATCATAATTGCGCCTGAATTCGTGTTCATCATTCCGAGGGTCCCGTTGCAGTCGTGTACTTTGGGACCCTCGTCTGTATATTTTACTCCCTGAAACATCCTTTTATGACATGATAATAAACTGATTGATCATTCATACATGTCGCGTAATACCAAATTCGGTATATGTGAACCTAGCAAAACCACCGCGAGCGCGCTATGAGTATAGCATGTAGTGATGTTTTACATGACACGGATGTCATATTTTCATGTTTAGACGTGACATTTACCTTCGTCGTCCCTTCGCGCCACGTCATACTAAATTTGGTATACGTAAAGGTCAGACAGACAGACAGACAGACAGACAGACAGACAGACAGACAGACAGACAGACAGACAGACAGACAGACAGACAGATAGACAGACAGATAGATAGATAGATAGATAGATAGATAGATAGATAGATAGATAGATAGATAGATAGATAGATAGATAGATAGATAGATAGATAGATAGATAGATAGATAGATAGATAGATAGATAGATAGATAGATAGATAGATAGATAGATAGATAGATAGATAGATAGATAGATAGATAGATAGATAGATAGATAGATAGATAGATAGATAGATAGATAGATAGATAGATAGATAGATAGATAGATAGATAGATAGATAGATAGATAGATAGATAGATAGATAGATAGATAGATAGATAGATAGATAGATAGATAGATACGGTCAAACTCGCCGAAATTTGCTAAGAAATGCTTCGCGTTTAAAAGTGGCTCCGACCCCGTCTCTCAGTGCACCTCTGGAAAAGAAACCCCCATACGCCATGGCGGATCAGTGGCGAAGGAAGGTGCCGCAGCTGCTGACCCGAAAGACTCGAGTACTATCCCGGCCACGGCGGTCGCATCTCGGTGGAGGCGAAATAGTATAGAGGCCCGTGAACTGTGCGATGTCCGTGCACGTTCAAAAAAAAAACCAAATGGTTTATATTTCCGGAGCCCTCCTCGACGGGCTCTCTGGGATCCATATCGTGGCTTTAGAATGTACAACTCTTAATACTTTAAAGAAAAGTATGTTGCAGTGTACTGTAAATCCAGCACACTGCAAACACGTTCAACAGAAAGACGAGCTGCCGCTCTCTATCATGAATTTTGCCTTTTCATGAAAAGAGAAGTCCGCGCGTAGTGCGCCATGACAGAGACATGATTAAAGACCACAGATGAAGAATGGACTTAATTGTGCGTGCCTTTTACCGCGCTGACTTCAGCCACTTCTCAAAACAATACAATGTATCCGTTCTTTTCATCAAAATTCTTCATCGCTATGAAAAAGTATTGGTATATGAAAGAACACTAGGTGCCGTGTGCTCAGATTTGGGTGCACGTTAAAGAACCCCAGGTGGTCGAAATTTCCGGAGCCCTCCACTACGGCGTCTCTCATAATCATATGGTGGTTTCGGGACGTTAAACCCCACATATCAATCAAGAACACTGGGTGTTCTGGAAGTTCTTCTGGCGCATGCGCTTTATTACTTATAGTTGTAACGCTACAGTCAATGATTGTTCCGGAAATATATGTGTAAACCCACCTGAGGTTTATTTTGTGCCTAGCATACATGCATGATAAATGTATTTCCTTAGATTAGGCAGTTACAAATATTTCTTTTGTTTCACCATCTCTTGGCTATAACTCGGTCTTAGATGCACAACCAGTGTTTCTTGTAGTATGAAAGGAATGTGCTTTTCTGCTTTTGTGAGCAGCTCTGGAGAATACATCTACGTCATTCATATCTGTGTATCTCCCCTTGTATTAGCGTTTATCTAAGCTTGTCAAGATCAGCCCAGTCAGTGCATCTATTTCAAGGGGTATAACAACATTCAAGGGGTGTGACAATGTGTATCCCAAAATTGTGCGTTGAACAAAAAAGTCATAGCTTTACCACAAAGGCGAAACAATGAACGTGATAGTGATAAATTGGAAGGTCACGCGCAGAACGGTAAGCACATCGAAATGGGCCCCACGTTTCTCACACACAAATGACTGACGAAACGAACTCACAGGTACAGATGAATGCGAATAAGCGTCTCAGTTGCTACTTCGCTTTGTCTGAAAAGCGTGCCCTTTTCACAAACGGAGGCTGCGAAACAATTGCAGTCACTTTTGTGCGACCGGTAACTACAACAGAATCGTTCCGGCGAAACTCAAAGGCTAGCCAAGACATAGGATCTTCCTCACTGCAAGATAAGGGCACGCGATCGAGCGTACACCCCATTATTTTCTACGTGGGTCAAAGTACGCGTACAAGATCAGAGCCGCCGCACGCTCACAGCGCCATCTTGCTGATAATGCTGAAAACACGATAGTTCTCCCCGATATTCCCGCCAACAGGGGTAAGTGGTAGACATAAATACCTTGCCGTTTGAACGTCCACTGAGGTACACCTCGGTAGCTCAGTGATTAACGCCTCGCATTCACGACGCGGAGGTCCCAAGTTTGATTTCCGCGCACCGGAGTGCTTTTTTCTGGATATTTTTCTTTGTTGCGTTTTCATATATATAGATACGTATACATATACGGTGCATGGCGCCGACGTCTACGCCGGCGGCGAAATCCAGCCGACAGTGTACACGTAATTGCTGTCGCAATAAAACTGCCTTTTGGTGAAAGAATTTATACGTCGGCACTCTCTGAAGTTCTCCCTAAGGGAGTGAATTCGTTATGATTAGCGTCATCCAGAAGCAGCGGCGAAACGAGCCTGGTATTCTAACAGATGTCACGACACCTCGGACCAAGAGTCAAAGCGAAGGTATTTCCGGCGTATTGAAAGGTGGCAGAAACCAGTCACCAAGCGCACATACCACTGATTGCGAAAACACGTGTAGGCTCCGTCCTCCAAACTCCCGCATCGCTGTCCACGGGTCTGCCATTGTGACGGTGGATATGCTATAGGATCGTCCCCTCCATAAAAAGGGCGGTGGCCCGAGAGCTGACCAGACAAATTTTAATTTCGGCCTAATGTCTTGCCTAATGAAGTAAACATTTTTTCAGCGGAAGAAAGACCAACAATTGGCTTTCTTTCTGTAACGGTTCTTTCTGTTGTGCTAGTTTGTTTCTGTCCTTGCCCGCTCCTTTCGTTCGCCAATCCTTTAGCCGCCTTTTCCTGATCTCTGTTCACTACACGTTCATCTTTCCCGTGCTGTCCCAGCAGCTGTAGGCCATTGCCCAAATTTACAACCGGGCTGATATACTCACACTCAATAATAAGGTAGGCTTCATCGTTTGCCCTGCTAAAACCTGAGCAAGTCCTCCCAACTTCCTTTCTACTGAATCTCGCTTTATACTTACGCTTGCAAAAGCAACACGACTTGGTTTCATTTCGAATGATATCTAGGGTACATCTCTCATCTTAGTGACATCTTAGGATGTTCAAAGGAATATAGTGGCTGGTCACGTGCGGCTCTTGGCGATTGAGCCCGTCATTGAGAATCAGTGATAGCGGGCTCGATAACCGAGGCATGCGTCGTGAAAACTAGGACCAGGCATCAAAAATGCTAAATTGCATCAAAACTTTTTCACTTAAAGAAGTGCGCTTGTCCATCATAGATCAGTTTTGCTACATATTCCCGGAATATAAGATAAATATTTCTCAGTCAGGAAGTACATTACCTCGCTTCTGCACTGTAAATTGTGGTATCCAAGATTTACTAAATGAACGTAAGCTGGCTTATCCGCCTGTAAACTTGTTCGTATTTGATATATTTGTAAACTTGTTCGTATTTGTTCGTAATTTTGATATATTTCATCCTGTAACAATCATTACTGGACACAGCGTGCGACTAGCGACATCAGATTTCGTCGGCTCTCTGAACAACTATCCACTCAAAAGTGTTTCCAATGTAATTCCAGGTCGCTCATGTCTTCATTCTGGTATTTTACAACCATGCTTCTGTTTTGCGTGCGCCCATACGTCGGCACGGGATTTTTGTTCCTCGTCCGCTTACAGAAGGGATGTCCGAGACCAATAGGGCGAGGTTTGAGCGCCGTTAATTGTCGCCTTCAGGCCGGGCTGTCGCCAGCGCGTCGTTATCCAGGAGCGCGGCAGCAAACAAGGCCTGCTAGCAGCTGGAGGTAACTGATCCCGGAGCAGGCCCGGCAGCAGCCCGCCTCCTCCGGGAGGATGCTTGGCTGGAGCCGGCCAACAAGCTGGCCTGAAACAAAACACAAATGCAGCAACAGGGTGGAAACGATCAAACAAAAAGCGAGCAGATAGAGGAGGGCGGGCGCGACAAAAGCGCACAAAGATAACAGACGGAAGGAGAAGAGAAGGGAGGCAGGTAGGATGCGCGCTGCAGAGACGATTCAGCCGAACAGGTATACGAAAAGCTGGCCGCCTTTGGGTCGGCCCGGGGAGGCTCTCGAAGCGCCAAAAGAGTAACAAGTCCTGGACGGAGGCAGCCAAAAGACCGTAAAGGGCGGCTCGAGTATAAACACGACCGGGGGAGTCCTCTTGAAGAAACGAATGTTCGAAGAAGACGAAACACTGTAGCCAGTCAAAAAACAAGAAAAGCTCAGGGAAAGCGAGAACATCATAGAAATGATTCCTAGAGAGGAGACGTGGAAAGAGAGGGGGAGGGGACTGACAAGATGGGGTCGAGACTGATGGGAGGGAGGGGAGCGCCGCGGGGCTCCAAATCCGGTCTTGGAGCAAGAAGTGGTGCTGCTGCTGGGGGGGGGGGAGCGATTCAAGAGAACCCAACGGGGCTCGGCGGCAACACACCTCCGCGATGCCCCTCTTCCTAATGACGCAGCACGAGCCAAGAGCCCGCTACTGGAAGGCACGAGCCGCTGCGCTGCCCCCCTCCCAAGCTTCCCCCCACACCCATCTTCTGCCTTCACTCCCCTCCCACCTGTCCCTCAGCCAGCGGGCTGTTCACTGCTGCTTTTCGGCGCACCGCTCTTATAAGACCTTTTCTTTTTTCTCCGGTATCTTCTTTGCTTTTCACGCCTGGCGATCCTCTTTCGCATCTCTCTGCCCCGATGCTTATCTGACCTAGCGCTGATCCATCAGCGGCTTGCGACCTTCCATTGTGTCATACTAGCCTTTTATTCGCACTCGCTCCATCGACTACAGGCCGCAGCTAGCCGGGAGGCCCCAGCTGCTGTTTGCCCTTCCTAAAACAGAACCTCCGAGATTCGACGTTGCACTAAGAAACATGAGCATCCGTCTCCCTCCGTAGACATTGTGCACGCATATGGGCGGGGCGCAGGGTTTAGCCGACGCATTCGTACGTCGACAAGGTTCTATTTGTTTATTTTAAATGACATGCACTCACGCGTATCAAGGAACGCGCACCATTTGCAAGCCATACCTTCATATGACTGTCGACTATTTTCATTGCAGTGGTACACTTATCGAGGCCAATTCAGATTCTGTATTAGGCTGAGTAGTTTTGTTAGTTTTTTTTCTCTCACATGATTGTAGGTCAGCTTGCAGTGTATGCTGGAAAACTTCAGTCAATGCGTGAAGTTGAATGCTTGTTTTTTTTTTTGCAATTTGGGCAAAAGTAAGATTATTATTTCCTTTTAAAGCATTTACCACAGAGCACTGCATTCATTTCTGCCTTATAATTGCCAACAGGGGAGACAACCAATAAAAAACCGTCAAATTTATCCATGTACCTATATATGGGTTCATGATCTGGCAATATAATGCAAAATTACATTCACTGCAGAAGAAAGTAAAGTAACTGCTCATTTACCAAAGAAATAATAAATAGCTGGCGCCATTATCTGCGTGTGGTTACAGCATGTTATGAAAGAGTTTGAGTTAAGTTTATGTGAGGAATCGAGCTGGGCCATATTAATGGGTGGTCGCAAAGAAACTTCTGACCAAAATGTAGTCATAACAGCAAGAAATCCGCTTCTGTAGCTTTGTGATTTCGCAAGCAAGGGAAAACCTAATTGGATGGTGATCGGCAGGAGCCTATTTTGGTCGCTCACCACAGGTTAACAAACTTCGCGCTTGAAACTCCGCACAAACACTCCTTTAAGCACCCTACACACCCAACTTCCTATCGACGCGCGCCTCTGGCGGCTGTGGACGCATCCTTGTTGGGAGAGTGCCTGCCAGGCCTTGGTGACTACAGCAGCTAAGCGGTGGTTGCATCGCTCTCCACCGCATCCGCCATGACCACATACAAGGGATTGAACGTTTAGCGTAGTTCTTCCGCAATTAGTTAAAGTTAGTAAAGTTGGTTGTGTTGCGTGCCTGTTGTGACGCGGGATCCCACAGTATCATCATTACGCGACGACGTCGCTATACAACGTCATCATGGCCTCCCAAATCGCGAAGATTTTTGACGGCATTAAAACATGAAATCTTTGCTATGTCAAGGATGGGCCGATCACCGAGACAGTACATAACGAGGTGAGGTGCCTCTGATCGTGAAGGCAATGAAGACTTCACTTTAGTTGCAGATCGCTTTCAGAGAGTGAAAGGGCAGCAGATCATTGATAATTTATATGTGGGGCTCAACGTCCCAAAACCGCCATATCATTATGAGAGACGCCGTAGTGGAGGGCACCGGAAATTTCGACCACCTGGGGTTCAATGAGGGTGGCGATTTGGGCTTGTTGGTATGGTTGCATGATGATGGATGGTAGCGCAGACAACGAACACGGACAAGAGAAGGCACATAGACACAACACAGCGCTAACTTTCAACAACAGTTTATTACACGCAGATCTCCGTGGTGTATGCGATCCACCACGCCAACGTCGCACGTGCGTAGCTCTAAAAACCATCAAATATAACCAACGCGCGTGTTCCAATACTTTACAATTTTATATTTTTCAATCTTTTTTTACTTTTTCTTTCTTCCTTTTATCCCATGTTACCACAAACCCTATCGCGAATACATGTAATCAAGTTCCTTATCTGTCAACACCACTGATGGGCTGCTCACACACGTGTCACCTAGCTCTGCAATTCTGCCGGCCTCCAATACCAACCGCGTCATCTCGTGCCTACTTCTATTGATTATAACCGTTTCCTTGAATTTCGGTGTGCACTTACATCTCTGGCAATGAAGGGAAAGAAAACCATCAGGAACAACACTATTTACTTTGTTATTGTGCTCGCGCAAGCGATCGTTTATGCATCTACTGGTCTGACCGATATAACACTTTCCACAAGTAAGTGGAATGAGGTATACAACACACATGATGCACTCCACAAATAGGTTTCTATGTTTCTTTTGGCATACATTTGATTTTCCCTTGTCTGGTCTTGTGCTTCTGCAAAGACTCACCAACTTATTGGGTGCCGAGAAAACTACGTTAGTGCCACATTTTTCCGCAATCTTTTTTATCCTGTGAGAAACCTTATGCATGTATGGAATTACGGCAAAACTTTCCTTTCTTGAGCTCACCCTATCCATCCCTTCACATCTTTTCTCCAGCACTTTTCTGTGCAATCCTTCAGCAACGGACACGACGAGGCTCTTGGGGTACCCGGCATTGCTTAGCCTCGAGACCTGTTGTCTGAAGCTTTCATTCATGAGGCACCGGCAGGACTTCTTTAGTGCCTCACTCAAGCACATCTTCGCAATGCCTCGTTTTACCAGTTTAGTATGCGCTGAGTGAAACTGTAGTAAAGGCTTACTTGCTCTGGGCTCGTAACACCAGCATGTCTTTTCATCTGAGAATTGAAAGTTAATGTCAAGAAATCTGAGCCTTCCGTCACATGGCATTTCAAAAGTCACTTCAAGTGGGTTAAGCCCCTCACGAAAAACGCTACACACGCTATTACATTGAGTAGCAAAATCTGCAGTTCTGTCATTGATAAACACTAAAAAGTCATCGACGTACCTAAATACGTGCACAACATTGTATTCATTTAGGCGTCCTGATAGCCTCCTGTCCATTTCAGCCAAAAACAAATTACTTAAAACTGGTGCTAAGCACGAGCCAATGCATACTCCTTGTTTTTGCAGATACAGGGTACCATTGTTTTCAATAAACGTTGACGACAAGTAAAACCTAAGTAATTCTAAGAAATTGTCGACGGACGTACCTGCTTGTGAGCTAAATCTAACGGCACCGTACTCATCGATGCATTCGCCAACACTTGTTAATACTGCTGATTGTGGCAGAGAATAGTACAGATCTTTTATGTCAGCCGAAAACGCTTTTAACCCTATGTTTTTTCGTTCTCTGACGAAACTTATCACCTGTTCCGAATTTTTTGTCAGGAAGGGGTCATTTATGTCAAGCAAGTTTAATGTTCTTTGCAGATACACAGCTACAGCTTTTTGCCACGTGTCCTTCTCCGACACTATCACTCTGAACGGTACTCCTTCCTTATGCGTTTTAGCACTAAAGAACACATCCAGACTGTCATTTTTACTTTTTCTGATACCGCTAAGCACACCTTCTAGATTCATCCTCTTACAAAGTTCTATTGCTTTTCCCCTCACTTTTTCAATCGAAATACTTTTCTTTTCGCTGAACACTGCCGTAATAGCACTTTTAGCCTTTTCTTTAAATTCATCATGCGAGAAAACCGCAAACCCTCCTTCTTTATCGACTGGAAGTACACTCAGAGCATGCTGTGTCAAGTAAGTTTCCACGCGTTTGAGAGGCAAACTGCGGCATGGAGGCCTACACAATTTTAAAGCGTCCACACCTTCGTTGATGATCCTGGTGGCTTGATCCTCGGGAACCCGCTTCGACACTTGACGTACAATTGATACGAGTTCCGGCTTGTTCTTTTGAGGTTGCACGGCAAACTTTGGCCCAAGTCCCAATACTTCTAGTACAAAGTCCGGTAGGCAGATGCCTTCTGCCACATGAACGTTGGAGGTTGCACTCACGCGCACTTTGTCCACCAAATCACGTAACAGTCGTAATTGAAGCTTCCAGTGGAATTCTATCATTTGGTCTGCCAGACGTAGAAGCTTTCGAAAGTGAATCTCCGCTGCATATGACTCGTAAGTTCGATGCATCTGCGCCCGTAGGTAGGCTCTGAAAAGGCGTACCTGTCGAAGCCATTCTGAGCGCTGAATTTTCATGATCCTCGTTCTGTGCCCATCTGAAGGGGTACACCCTCCGAAGAGCGCTCGAACATCCTCTGGTAGAATCTTGTTCCTTATGGAAAAACTGAGCGTTCTTGCCTTGCACACGGCGTTGACGATGAGGGCTACAACACCCGAAGGATCTCGCAGTACATGAACGAAAGAGCCCGTTGAACGAGAAATGAAGTCAATGAGGGTGGCGATTTGGGCTTGTTGGTATGGTTGCATGATGATGGATGGTAGCGCAGACAACGAACACGGACAAGAGAAGGCACATAGACACAACACAGCGCTAACTTTCAACAACAGTTTATTACACGCAGATCTCCGTGGTGTATGCGATCCACCACGCCAACGTCGCACGTGCGTAGCTCTAAAAACCATCAAATATAACCAACGCGCGTGTTCCAATACTTTACAATTTTATATTTTTCAATCTTTTTTTACTTTTTCTTTCTTCCTTTTATCCCATGTTACCACAAACCCTATCGCGAATACATGTAATCAAGTTCCTTATCTGTCAACACCACTGATGGGCTGCTCACACACGTGTCACCTAGCTCTGCAATTCTGCCGGCCTCCAATACCAACCGCGTCATCTCGTGCCTACTTCTATTGATTATAACCGTTTCCTTGAATTTCGGTGTGCACTTACATCTCTGGCAATGAAGGGAAAGAAAACCATCAGGAACAACACTATTTACTTTGTTATTGTGCTCGCGCAAGCGATCGTTTATGCATCTACTGGTCTGACCGATATAACACTTTCCACAAGTAAGTGGAATGAGGTATACAACACACATGATGCACTCCACAAATAGGTTTCTATGTTTCTTTTGGCATACATTTGATTTTCCCTTGTCTGGTCTTGTGCTTCTGCAAAGACTCACCAACTTATTGGGTGCCGAGAAAACTACGTTAGTGCCACATTTTTCCGCAATCTTTTTTATCCTGTGAGAAACCTTATGCATGTATGGAATTACGGCAAAACTTTCCTTTCTTGAGCTCACCCTATCCATCCCTTCACATCTTTTCTCCAGCACTTTTCTGTGCAATCCTTCAGCAACGGACACGACGAGGCTCTTGGGGTACCCGGCATTGCTTAGCCTCGAGACCTGTTGTCTGAAGCTTTCATTCATGAGGCACCGGCAGGACTTCTTTAGTGCCTCACTCAAGCACATCTTCGCAATGCCTCGTTTTACCAGTTTAGTATGCGCTGAGTGAAACTGTAGTAAAGGCTTACTTGCTCTGGGCTCGTAACACCAGCATGTCTTTTCATCTGAGAATTGAAAGTTAATGTCAAGAAATCTGAGCCTTCCGTCACATGGCATTTCAAAAGTCACTTCAAGTGGGTTAAGCCCCTCACGAAAAACGCTACACACGCTATTACATTGAGTAGCAAAATCTGCAGTTCTGTCATTGATAAACACTAAAAAGTCATCGACGTACCTAAATACGTGCACAACATTGTATTCATTTAGGCGTCCTGATAGCCTCCTGTCCATTTCAGCCAAAAACAAATTACTTAAAACTGGTGCTAAGCACGAGCCAATGCATACTCCTTGTTTTTGCAGATACAGGGTACCATTGTTTTCAATAAACGTTGACGACAAGTAAAACCTAAGTAATTCTAAGAAATTGTCGACGGACGTACCTGCTTGTGAGCTAAATCTAACGGCACCGTACTCATCGATGCATTCGCCAACACTTGTTAATACTGCTGATTGTGGCAGAGAATAGTACAGATCTTTTATGTCAGCCGAAAACGCTTTTAACCCTATGTTTTTTCGTTCTCTGACGAAACTTATCACCTGTTCCGAATTTTTTGTCAGGAAGGGGTCATTTATGTCAAGCAAGTTTAATGTTCTTTGCAGATACACAGCTACAGCTTTTTGCCACGTGTCCTTCTCCGACACTATCACTCTGAACGGTACTCCTTCCTTATGCGTTTTAGCACTAAAGAACACATCCAGACTGTCATTTTTACTTTTTCTGATACCGCTAAGCACACCTTCTAGATTCATCCTCTTACAAAGTTCTATTGCTTTTCCCCTCACTTTTTCAATCGAAATACTTTTCTTTTCGCTGAACACTGCCGTAATAGCACTTTTAGCCTTTTCTTTAAATTCATCATGCGAGAAAACCGCAAACCCTCCTTCTTTATCGACTGGAAGTACACTCAGAGCATGCTGTGTCAAGTAAGTTTCCACGCGTTTGAGAGGCAAACTGCGGCATGGAGGCCTACACAATTTTAAAGCGTCCACACCTTCGTTGATGATCCTGGTGGCTTGATCCTCGGGAACCCGCTTCGACACTTGACGTACAATTGATACGAGTTCCGGCTTGTTCTTTTGAGGTTGCACGGCAAACTTTGGCCCAAGTCCCAATACTTCTAGTACAAAGTCCGGTAGGCAGATGCCTTCTGCCACATGAACGTTGGAGGTTGCACTCACGCGCACTTTGTCCACCAAATCACGTAACAGTCGTAATTGAAGCTTCCAGTGGAATTCTATCATTTGGTCTGCCAGACGTAGAAGCTTTCGAAAGTGAATCTCCGCTGCATATGACTCGTAAGTTCGATGCATCTGCGCCCGTAGGTAGGCTCTGAAAAGGCGTACCTGTCGAAGCCATTCTGAGCGCTGAATTTTCATGATCCTCGTTCTGTGCCCATCTGAAGGGGTACACCCTCCGAAGAGCGCTCGAACATCCTCTGGTAGAATCTTGTTCCTTATGGAAAAACTGAGCGTTCTTGCCTTGCACACGGCGTTGACGATGAGGGCTACAACACCCGAAGGATCTCGCAGTACATGAACGAAAGAGCCCGTTGAACGAGAAATGAAGTCAATGAGGGTGGCGATTTGGGCTTGTTGGTATGGTTGCATGATGATGGATGGTAGCGCAGACAACGAACACGGACAAGAGAAGGCACATAGACACAACACAGCGCTAACTTTCAACAACAGTTTATTACACGCAGATCTCCGTGGTGTATGCGATCCACCACGCCAACGTCGCACGTGCGTAGCTCTAAAAACCATCAAATATAACCAACGCGCGTGTTCCAATACTTTACAATTTTATATTTTTCAATCTTTTTTTACTTTTTCTTTCTTCCTTTTATCCCATGTTACCACAAACCCTATCGCGAATACATGTAATCAAGTTCCTTATCTGTCAACACCACTGATGGGCTGCTCACACACGTGTCACCTAGCTCTGCAATTCTGCCGGCCTCCAATACCAACCGCGTCATCTCGTGCCTACTTCTATTGATTATAACCGTTTCCTTGAATTTCGGTGTGCACTTACATCTCTGGCAATGAAGGGAAAGAAAACCATCAGGAACAACACTATTTACTTTGTTATTGTGCTCGCGCAAGCGATCGTTTATGCATCTACTGGTCTGACCGATATAACACTTTCCACAAGTAAGTGGAATGAGGTATACAACACACATGATGCACTCCACAAATAGGTTTCTATGTTTCTTTTGGCATACATTTGATTTTCCCTTGTCTGGTCTTGTGCTTCTGCAAAGACTCACCAACTTATTGGGTGCCGAGAAAACTACGTTAGTGCCACATTTTTCCGCAATCTTTTTTATCCTGTGAGAA
Organism: Rhipicephalus microplus; assembly: GCF_043290135.1. Lineage (NCBI taxonomy): Eukaryota > Metazoa > Arthropoda > Arachnida > Ixodida > Ixodidae > Rhipicephalus > Rhipicephalus microplus. The sequence continues at coordinate 205,985,291 of NC_134710.1, read as the reverse complement.
ACCTTATGCATGTATGGAATTACGGCAAAACTTTCCTTTCTTGAGCTCACCCTATCCATCCCTTCACATCTTTTCTCCAGCACTTTTCTGTGCAATCCTTCAGCAACGGACACGACGAGGCTCTTGGGGTACCCGGCATTGCTTAGCCTCGAGACCTGTTGTCTGAAGCTTTCATTCATGAGGCACCGGCAGGACTTCTTTAGTGCCTCACTCAAGCACATCTTCGCAATGCCTCGTTTTACCAGTTTAGTATGCGCTGAGTGAAACTGTAGTAAAGGCTTACTTGCTCTGGGCTCGTAACACCAGCATGTCTTTTCATCTGAGAATTGAAAGTTAATGTCAAGAAATCTGAGCCTTCCGTCACATGGCATTTCAAAAGTCACTTCAAGTGGGTTAAGCCCCTCACGAAAAACGCTACACACGCTATTACATTGAGTAGCAAAATCTGCAGTTCTGTCATTGATAAACACTAAAAAGTCATCGACGTACCTAAATACGTGCACAACATTGTATTCATTTAGGCGTCCTGATAGCCTCCTGTCCATTTCAGCCAAAAACAAATTACTTAAAACTGGTGCTAAGCACGAGCCAATGCATACTCCTTGTTTTTGCAGATACAGGGTACCATTGTTTTCAATAAACGTTGACGACAAGTAAAACCTAAGTAATTCTAAGAAATTGTCGACGGACGTACCTGCTTGTGAGCTAAATCTAACGGCACCGTACTCATCGATGCATTCGCCAACACTTGTTAATACTGCTGATTGTGGCAGAGAATAGTACAGATCTTTTATGTCAGCCGAAAACGCTTTTAACCCTATGTTTTTTCGTTCTCTGACGAAACTTATCACCTGTTCCGAATTTTTTGTCAGGAAGGGGTCATTTATGTCAAGCAAGTTTAATGTTCTTTGCAGATACACAGCTACAGCTTTTTGCCACGTGTCCTTCTCCGACACTATCACTCTGAACGGTACTCCTTCCTTATGCGTTTTAGCACTAAAGAACACATCCAGACTGTCATTTTTACTTTTTCTGATACCGCTAAGCACACCTTCTAGATTCATCCTCTTACAAAGTTCTATTGCTTTTCCCCTCACTTTTTCAATCGAAATACTTTTCTTTTCGCTGAACACTGCCGTAATAGCACTTTTAGCCTTTTCTTTAAATTCATCATGCGAGAAAACCGCAAACCCTCCTTCTTTATCGACTGGAAGTACACTCAGAGCATGCTGTGTCAAGTAAGTTTCCACGCGTTTGAGAGGCAAACTGCGGCATGGAGGCCTACACAATTTTAAAGCGTCCACACCTTCGTTGATGATCCTGGTGGCTTGATCCTCGGGAACCCGCTTCGACACTTGACGTACAATTGATACGAGTTCCGGCTTGTTCTTTTGAGGTTGCACGGCAAACTTTGGCCCAAGTCCCAATACTTCTAGTACAAAGTCCGGTAGGCAGATGCCTTCTGCCACATGAACGTTGGAGGTTGCACTCACGCGCACTTTGTCCACCAAATCACGTAACAGTCGTAATTGAAGCTTCCAGTGGAATTCTATCATTTGGTCTGCCAGACGTAGAAGCTTTCGAAAGTGAATCTCCGCTGCATATGACTCGTAAGTTCGATGCATCTGCGCCCGTAGGTAGGCTCTGAAAAGGCGTACCTGTCGAAGCCATTCTGAGCGCTGAATTTTCATGATCCTCGTTCTGTGCCCATCTGAAGGGGTACACCCTCCGAAGAGCGCTCGAACATCCTCTGGTAGAATCTTGTTCCTTATGGAAAAACTGAGCGTTCTTGCCTTGCACACGGCGTTGACGATGAGGGCTACAACACCCGAAGGATCTCGCAGTACATGAACGAGATCCTTCGGGTGTTGTAGCCCTCATCGTCAACGCCGTGTGCAAGGCAAGAACGCTCAGTTTTTCCATAAGGAACAAGATTCTACCAGAGGATGTTCGAGCGCTCTTCGGAGGGTGTACCCCTTCAGATGGGCACAGAACGAGGATCATGAAAATTCAGCGCTCAGAATGGCTTCGACAGGTACGCCTTTTCAGAGCCTACCTACGGGCGCAGATGCATCGAACTTACGAGTCATATGCAGCGGAGATTCACTTTCGAAAGCTTCTACGTCTGGCAGACCAAATGATAGAATTCCACTGGAAGCTTCAATTACGACTGTTACGTGATTTGGTGGACAAAGTGCGCGTGAGTGCAACCTCCAACGTTCATGTGGCAGAAGGCATCTGCCTACCGGACTTTGTACTAGAAGTATTGGGACTTGGGCCAAAGTTTGCCGTGCAACCTCAAAAGAACAAGCCGGAACTCGTATCAATTGTACGTCAAGTGTCGAAGCGGGTTCCCGAGGATCAAGCCACCAGGATCATCAACGAAGGTGTGGACGCTTTAAAATTGTGTAGGCCTCCATGCCGCAGTTTGCCTCTCAAACGCGTGGAAACTTACTTGACACAGCATGCTCTGAGTGTACTTCCAGTCGATAAAGAAGGAGGGTTTGCGGTTTTCTCGCATGATGAATTTAAAGAAAAGGCTAAAAGTGCTATTACGGCAGTGTTCAGCGAAAAGAAAAGTATTTCGATTGAAAAAATGAGGGGAAAAGCAATAGAACTTTGTAAGAGGATGAATCTAGAAGGTGTGCTTAGCGGTATCAGAAAAAGTAAAAATGACAGTCTGGATGTGTTCTTTAGTGCTAAAACGCATAAGGAAGGAGTACCGTTCAGAGTGATAGTGTCGGAGAAGGACACGTGGCAAAAAGCTGTAGCTGTGTATCTGCAAAGAACATTAAACTTGCTTGACATAAATGACCCCTTCCTGACAAAAAATTCGGAACAGGTGATAAGTTTCGTCAGAGAACGAAAAAACATAGGGTTAAAAGCGTTTTCGGCTGACATAAAAGATCTGTACTATTCTCTGCCACAATCAGCAGTATTAACAAGTGTTGGCGAATGCATCGATGAGTACGGTGCCGTTAGATTTAGCTCACAAGCAGGTACGTCCGTCGACAATTTCTTAGAATTACTTAGGTTTTACTTGTCGTCAACGTTTATTGAAAACAATGGTACCCTGTATCTGCAAAAACAAGGAGTATGCATTGGCTCGTGCTTAGCACCAGTTTTAAGTAATTTGTTTTTGGCTGAAATGGACAGGAGGCTATCAGGACGCCTAAATGAATACAATGTTGTGCACGTATTTAGGTACGTCGATGACTTTTTAGTGTTTATCAATGACAGAACTGCAGATTTTGCTACTCAATGTAATAGCGTGTGTAGCGTTTTTCGTGAGGGGCTTAACCCACTTGAAGTGACTTTTGAAATGCCATGTGACGGAAGGCTCAGATTTCTTGACATTAACTTTCAATTCTCAGATGAAAAGACATGCTGGTGTTACGAGCCCAGAGCAAGTAAGCCTTTACTACAGTTTCACTCAGCGCATACTAAACTGGTAAAACGAGGCATTGCGAAGATGTGCTTGAGTGAGGCACTAAAGAAGTCCTGCCGGTGCCTCATGAATGAAAGCTTCAGACAACAGGTCTCGAGGCTAAGCAATGCCGGGTACCCCAAGAGCCTCGTCGTGTCCGTTGCTGAAGGATTGCACAGAAAAGTGCTGGAGAAAAGATGTGAAGGGATGGATAGGGTGAGCTCAAGAAAGGAAAGTTTTGCCGTAATTCCATACATGCATAAGGTTTCTCACAGGATAAAAAAGATTGCGGAAAAATGTGGCACTAACGTAGTTTTCTCGGCACCCAATAAGTTGGTGAGTCTTTGCAGAAGCACAAGACCAGACAAGGGAAAATCAAATGTATGCCAAAAGAAACATAGAAACCTATTTGTGGAGTGCATCATGTGTGTTGTATACCTCATTCCACTTACTTGTGGAAAGTGTTATATCGGTCAGACCAGTAGATGCATAAACGATCGCTTGCGCGAGCACAATAACAAAGTAAATAGTGTTGTTCCTGATGGTTTTCTTTCCCTTCATTGCCAGAGATGTAAGTGCACACCGAAATTCAAGGAAACGGTTATAATCAATAGAAGTAGGCACGAGATGACGCGGTTGGTATTGGAGGCCGGCAGAATTGCAGAGCTAGGTGACACGTGTGTGAGCAGCCCATCAGTGGTGTTGACAGATAAGGAACTTGATTACATGTATTCGCGATAGGGTTTGTGGTAACATGGGATAAAAGGAAGAAAGAAAAAGTAAAAAAAGATTGAAAAATATAAAATTGTAAAGTATTGGAACACGCGCGTTGGTTATATTTGATGGTTTTTAGAGCTACGCACGTGCGACGTTGGCGTGGTGGATCGCATACACCACGGAGATCTGCGTGTAATAAACTGTTGTTGAAAGTTAGCGCTGTGTTGTGTCTATGTGCCTTCTCTTGTCCGTGTTCGTTGTCTGCGCTACCATCCATCATCATGCAACCATACCAACAAGCCCAAATCGCCACCCTCATTGACTTCATTTCTCGTTCAACGGGCTCTTTCGTTCATGTACTGCGAGATCCTTCGGGTGTTGTAGCCCTCATCGTCAACGCCGTGTGCAAGGCAAGAACGCTCAGTTTTTCCATAAGGAACAAGATTCTACCAGAGGATGTTCGAGCGCTCTTCGGAGGGTGTACCCCTTCAGATGGGCACAGAACGAGGATCATGAAAATTCAGCGCTCAGAATGGCTTCGACAGGTACGCCTTTTCAGAGCCTACCTACGGGCGCAGATGCATCGAACTTACGAGTCATATGCAGCGGAGATTCACTTTCGAAAGCTTCTACGTCTGGCAGACCAAATGATAGAATTCCACTGGAAGCTTCAATTACGACTGTTACGTGATTTGGTGGACAAAGTGCGCGTGAGTGCAACCTCCAACGTTCATGTGGCAGAAGGCATCTGCCTACCGGACTTTGTACTAGAAGTATTGGGACTTGGGCCAAAGTTTGCCGTGCAACCTCAAAAGAACAAGCCGGAACTCGTATCAATTGTACGTCAAGTGTCGAAGCGGGTTCCCGAGGATCAAGCCACCAGGATCATCAACGAAGGTGTGGACGCTTTAAAATTGTGTAGGCCTCCATGCCGCAGTTTGCCTCTCAAACGCGTGGAAACTTACTTGACACAGCATGCTCTGAGTGTACTTCCAGTCGATAAAGAAGGAGGGTTTGCGGTTTTCTCGCATGATGAATTTAAAGAAAAGGCTAAAAGTGCTATTACGGCAGTGTTCAGCGAAAAGAAAAGTATTTCGATTGAAAAAGTGAGGGGAAAAGCAATAGAACTTTGTAAGAGGATGAATCTAGAAGGTGTGCTTAGCGGTATCAGAAAAAGTAAAAATGACAGTCTGGATGTGTTCTTTAGTGCTAAAACGCATAAGGAAGGAGTACCGTTCAGAGTGATAGTGTCGGAGAAGGACACGTGGCAAAAAGCTGTAGCTGTGTATCTGCAAAGAACATTAAACTTGCTTGACATAAATGACCCCTTCCTGACAAAAAATTCGGAACAGGTGATAAGTTTCGTCAGAGAACGAAAAAACATAGGGTTAAAAGCGTTTTCGGCTGACATAAAAGATCTGTACTATTCTCTGCCACAATCAGCAGTATTAACAAGTGTTGGCGAATGCATCGATGAGTACGGTGCCGTTAGATTTAGCTCACAAGCAGGTACGTCCGTCGACAATTTCTTAGAATTACTTAGGTTTTACTTGTCGTCAACGTTTATTGAAAACAATGGTACCCTGTATCTGCAAAAACAAGGAGTATGCATTGGCTCGTGCTTAGCACCAGTTTTAAGTAATTTGTTTTTGGCTGAAATGGACAGGAGGCTATCAGGACGCCTAAATGAATACAATGTTGTGCACGTATTTAGGTACGTCGATGACTTTTTAGTGTTTATCAATGACAGAACTGCAGATTTTGCTACTCAATGTAATAGCGTGTGTAGCGTTTTTCGTGAGGGGCTTAACCCACTTGAAGTGACTTTTGAAATGCCATGTGACGGAAGGCTCAGATTTCTTGACATTAACTTTCAATTCTCAGATGAAAAGACATGCTGGTGTTACGAGCCCAGAGCAAGTAAGCCTTTACTACAGTTTCACTCAGCGCATACTAAACTGGTAAAACGAGGCATTGCGAAGATGTGCTTGAGTGAGGCACTAAAGAAGTCCTGCCGGTGCCTCATGAATGAAAGCTTCAGACAACAGGTCTCGAGGCTAAGCAATGCCGGGTACCCCAAGAGCCTCGTCGTGTCCGTTGCTGAAGGATTGCACAGAAAAGTGCTGGAGAAAAGATGTGAAGGGATGGATAGGGTGAGCTCAAGAAAGGAAAGTTTTGCCGTAATTCCATACATGCATAAGGTTTCTCACAGGATAAAAAAGATTGCGGAAAAATGTGGCACTAACGTAGTTTTCTCGGCACCCAATAAGTTGGTGAGTCTTTGCAGAAGCACAAGACCAGACAAGGGAAAATCAAATGTATGCCAAAAGAAACATAGAAACCTATTTGTGGAGTGCATCATGTGTGTTGTATACCTCATTCCACTTACTTGTGGAAAGTGTTATATCGGTCAGACCAGTAGATGCATAAACGATCGCTTGCGCGAGCACAATAACAAAGTAAATAGTGTTGTTCCTGATGGTTTTCTTTCCCTTCATTGCCAGAGATGTAAGTGCACACCGAAATTCAAGGAAACGGTTATAATCAATAGAAGTAGGCACGAGATGACGCGGTTGGTATTGGAGGCCGGCAGAATTGCAGAGCTAGGTGACACGTGTGTGAGCAGCCCATCAGTGGTGTTGACAGATAAGGAACTTGATTACATGTATTCGCGATAGGGTTTGTGGTAACATGGGATAAAAGGAAGAAAGAAAAAGTAAAAAAAGATTGAAAAATATAAAATTGTAAAGTATTGGAACACGCGCGTTGGTTATATTTGATGGTTTTTAGAGCTACGCACGTGCGACGTTGGCGTGGTGGATCGCATACACCACGGAGATCTGCGTGTAATAAACTGTTGTTGAAAGTTAGCGCTGTGTTGTGTCTATGTGCCTTCTCTTGTCCGTGTTCGTTGTCTGCGCTACCATCCATCATCATGCAACCATACCAACAAGCCCAAATCGCCACCCTCATTGACTTCATTTCTCGTTCAACGGGCTCTTTCGTTCATGTACTGCGAGATCCTTCGGGTGTTGTAGCCCTCATCGTCAACGCCGTGTGCAAGGCAAGAACGCTCAGTTTTTCCATAAGGAACAAGATTCTACCAGAGGATGTTCGAGCGCTCTTCGGAGGGTGTACCCCTTCAGATGGGCACAGAACGAGGATCATGAAAATTCAGCGCTCAGAATGGCTTCGACAGGTACGCCTTTTCAGAGCCTACCTACGGGCGCAGATGCATCGAACTTACGAGTCATATGCAGCGGAGATTCACTTTCGAAAGCTTCTACGTCTGGCAGACCAAATGATAGAATTCCACTGGAAGCTTCAATTACGACTGTTACGTGATTTGGTGGACAAAGTGCGCGTGAGTGCAACCTCCAACGTTCATGTGGCAGAAGGCATCTGCCTACCGGACTTTGTACTAGAAGTATTGGGACTTGGGCCAAAGTTTGCCGTGCAACCTCAAAAGAACAAGCCGGAACTCGTATCAATTGTACGTCAAGTGTCGAAGCGGGTTCCCGAGGATCAAGCCACCAGGATCATCAACGAAGGTGTGGACGCTTTAAAATTGTGTAGGCCTCCATGCCGCAGTTTGCCTCTCAAACGCGTGGAAACTTACTTGACACAGCATGCTCTGAGTGTACTTCCAGTCGATAAAGAAGGAGGGTTTGCGGTTTTCTCGCATGATGAATTTAAAGAAAAGGCTAAAAGTGCTATTACGGCAGTGTTCAGCGAAAAGAAAAGTATTTCGATTGAAAAAGTGAGGGGAAAAGCAATAGAACTTTGTAAGAGGATGAATCTAGAAGGTGTGCTTAGCGGTATCAGAAAAAGTAAAAATGACAGTCTGGATGTGTTCTTTAGTGCTAAAACGCATAAGGAAGGAGTACCGTTCAGAGTGATAGTGTCGGAGAAGGACACGTGGCAAAAAGCTGTAGCTGTGTATCTGCAAAGAACATTAAACTTGCTTGACATAAATGACCCCTTCCTGACAAAAAATTCGGAACAGGTGATAAGTTTCGTCAGAGAACGAAAAAACATAGGGTTAAAAGCGTTTTCGGCTGACATAAAAGATCTGTACTATTCTCTGCCACAATCAGCAGTATTAACAAGTGTTGGCGAATGCATCGATGAGTACGGTGCCGTTAGATTTAGCTCACAAGCAGGTACGTCCGTCGACAATTTCTTAGAATTACTTAGGTTTTACTTGTCGTCAACGTTTATTGAAAACAATGGTACCCTGTATCTGCAAAAACAAGGAGTATGCATTGGCTCGTGCTTAGCACCAGTTTTAAGTAATTTGTTTTTGGCTGAAATGGACAGGAGGCTATCAGGACGCCTAAATGAATACAATGTTGTGCACGTATTTAGGTACGTCGATGACTTTTTAGTGTTTATCAATGACAGAACTGCAGATTTTGCTACTCAATGTAATAGCGTGTGTAGCGTTTTTCGTGAGGGGCTTAACCCACTTGAAGTGACTTTTGAAATGCCATGTGACGGAAGGCTCAGATTTCTTGACATTAACTTTCAATTCTCAGATGAAAAGACATGCTGGTGTTACGAGCCCAGAGCAAGTAAGCCTTTACTACAGTTTCACTCAGCGCATACTAAACTGGTAAAACGAGGCATTGCGAAGATGTGCTTGAGTGAGGCACTAAAGAAGTCCTGCCGGTGCCTCATGAATGAAAGCTTCAGACAACAGGTCTCGAGGCTAAGCAATGCCGGGTACCCCAAGAGCCTCGTCGTGTCCGTTGCTGAAGGATTGCACAGAAAAGTGCTGGAGAAAAGATGTGAAGGGATGGATAGGGTGAGCTCAAGAAAGGAAAGTTTTGCCGTAATTCCATACATGCATAAGGTTTCTCACAGGATAAAAAAGATTGCGGAAAAATGTGGCACTAACGTAGTTTTCTCGGCACCCAATAAGTTGGTGAGTCTTTGCAGAAGCACAAGACCAGACAAGGGAAAATCAAATGTATGCCAAAAGAAACATAGAAACCTATTTGTGGAGTGCATCATGTGTGTTGTATACCTCATTCCACTTACTTGTGGAAAGTGTTATATCGGTCAGACCAGTAGATGCATAAACGATCGCTTGCGCGAGCACAATAACAAAGTAAATAGTGTTGTTCCTGATGGTTTTCTTTCCCTTCATTGCCAGAGATGTAAGTGCACACCGAAATTCAAGGAAACGGTTATAATCAATAGAAGTAGGCACGAGATGACGCGGTTGGTATTGGAGGCCGGCAGAATTGCAGAGCTAGGTGACACGTGTGTGAGCAGCCCATCAGTGGTGTTGACAGATAAGGAACTTGATTACATGTATTCGCGATAGGGTTTGTGGTAACATGGGATAAAAGGAAGAAAGAAAAAGTAAAAAAAGATTGAAAAATATAAAATTGTAAAGTATTGGAACACGCGCGTTGGTTATATTTGATGGTTTTTAGAGCTACGCACGTGCGACGTTGGCGTGGTGGATCGCATACACCACGGAGATCTGCGTGTAATAAACTGTTGTTGAAAGTTAGCGCAGTGTTGTGTCTATGTGCCTTCTCTTGTCCGTGTTCGTTGTCTGCGCTACCATCCATCATCATGCAACCATACCAACAAGCCCAAATCGCCACCCTCATTGACTTCATTTCTCGTTCAACGGGCTCTTTCGTTCATGTACTGCGAGATCCTTCGGGTGTTGTAGCCCTCATCGTCAACGCCGTGTGCAAGGCAAGAACGCTCAGTTTTTCCATAAGGAACAAGATTCTACCAGAGGATGTTCGAGCGCTCTTCGGAGGGTGTACCCCTTCAGATGGGCACAGAACGAGGATCATGAAAATTCAGCGCTCAGAATGGCTTCGACAGGTACGCCTTTTCAGAGCCTACCTACGGGCGCAGATGCATCGAACTTACGAGTCATATGCAGCGGAGATTCACTTTCGAAAGCTTCTACGTCTGGCAGACCAAATGATAGAATTCCACTGGAAGCTTCAATTACGACTGTTACGTGATTTGGTGGACAAAGTGCGCGTGAGTGCAACCTCCAACGTTCATGTGGCAGAAGGCATCTGCCTACCGGACTTTGTACTAGAAGTATTGGGACTTGGGCCAAAGTTTGCCGTGCAACCTCAAAAGAACAAGCCGGAACTCGTATCAATTGTACGTCAAGTGTCGAAGCGGGTTCCCGAGGATCAAGCCACCAGGATCATCAACGAAGGTGTGGACGCTTTAAAATTGTGTAGGCCTCCATGCCGCAGTTTGCCTCTCAAACGCGTGGAAACTTACTTGACACAGCATGCTCTGAGTGTACTTCCAGTCGATAAAGAAGGAGGGTTTGCGGTTTTCTCGCATGATGAATTTAAAGAAAAGGCTAAAAGTGCTATTACGGCAGTGTTCAGCGAAAAGAAAAGTATTTCGATTGAAAAAGTGAGGGGAAAAGCAATAGAACTTTGTAAGAGGATGAATCTAGAAGGTGTGCTTAGCGGTATCAGAAAAAGTAAAAATGACAGTCTGGATGTGTTCTTTAGTGCTAAAACGCATAAGGAAGGAGTACCGTTCAGAGTGATAGTGTCGGAGAAGGACACGTGGCAAAAAGCTGTAGCTGTGTATCTGCAAAGAACATTAAACTTGCTTGACATAAATGACCCCTTCCTGACAAAAAATTCGGAACAGGTGATAAGTTTCGTCAGAGAACGAAAAAACATAGGGTTAAAAGCGTTTTCGGCTGACATAAAAGATCTGTACTATTCTCTGCCACAATCAGCAGTATTAACAAGTGTTGGCGAATGCATCGATGAGTACGGTGCCGTTAGATTTAGCTCACAAGCAGGTACGTCCGTCGACAATTTCTTAGAATTACTTAGGTTTTACTTGTCGTCAACGTTTATTGAAAACAATGGTACCCTGTATCTGCAAAAACAAGGAGTATGCATTGGCTCGTGCTTAGCACCAGTTTTAAGTAATTTGTTTTTGGCTGAAATGGACAGGAGGCTATCAGGACGCCTAAATGAATACAATGTTGTGCACGTATTTAGGTACGTCGATGACTTTTTAGTGTTTATCAATGACAGAACTGCAGATTTTGCTACTCAATGTAATAGCGTGTGTAGCGTTTTTCGTGAGGGGCTTAACCCACTTGAAGTGACTTTTGAAATGCCATGTGACGGAAGGCTCAGATTTCTTGACATTAACTTTCAATTCTCAGATGAAAAGACATGCTGGTGTTACGAGCCCAGAGCAAGTAAGCCTTTACTACAGTTTCACTCAGCGCATACTAAACTGGTAAAACGAGGCATTGCGAAGATGTGCTTGAGTGAGGCACTAAAGAAGTCCTGCCGGTGCCTCATGAATGAAAGCTTCAGACAACAGGTCTCGAGGCTAAGCAATGCCGGGTACCCCAAGAGCCTCGTCGTGTCCGTTGCTGAAGGATTGCACAGAAAAGTGCTGGAGAAAAGATGTGAAGGGATGGATAGGGTGAGCTCAAGAAAGGAAAGTTTTGCCGTAATTCCATACATGCATAAGGTTTCTCACAGGATAAAAAAGATTGCGGAAAAATGTGGCACTAACGTAGTTTTCTCGGCACCCAATAAGTTGGTGAGTCTTTGCAGAAGCACAAGACCAGACAAGGGAAAATCAAATGTATGCCAAAAGAAACATAGAAACCTATTTGTGGAGTGCATCATGTGTGTTGTATACCTCATTCCACTTACTTGTGGAAAGTGTTATATCGGTCAGACCAGTAGATGCATAAACGATCGCTTGCGCGAGCACAATAACAAAGTAAATAGTGTTGTTCCTGATGGTTTTCTTTCCCTTCATTGCCAGAGATGTAAGTGCACACCGAAATTCAAGGAAACGGTTATAATCAATAGAAGTAGGCACGAGATGACGCGGTTGGTATTGGAGGCCGGCAGAATTGCAGAGCTAGGTGACACGTGTGTGAGCAGCCCATCAGTGGTGTTGACAGATAAGGAACTTGATTACATGTATTCGCGATAGGGTTTGTGGTAACATGGGATAAAAGGAAGAAAGAAAAAGTAAAAAAAGATTGAAAAATATAAAATTGTAAAGTATTGGAACACGCGCGTTGGTTATATTTGATGGTTTTTAGAGCTACGCACGTGCGACGTTGGCGTGGTGGATCGCATACACCACGGAGATCTGCGTGTAATAAACTGTTGTTGAAAGTTAGCGCTGTGTTGTGTCTATGTGCCTTCTCTTGTCCGTGTTCGTTGTCTGCGCTACCATCCATCATCATGCACCTGGGGTTCATTAACGTGCACAGAAATCTGAGCACACAGGCCAAGAGAGTTTTCGCCTCCATCGGAAGTGTAGCCGCCGCAGCCGGGATTCAATCCGGCGACTTGTGGCTCAGAGGCCGAGTACCTTAGCCACTAGACCATCGTGGCGGGGCGAGGAGCATATCTGCTGAGAAGAAAAAAGAAAAGCGGATATCGCCTTCCAGTTGTCAAATGTGAATGCATAAGAGGCCTTGTAAATTTTTATAAAAAATGATTTGACACTTATGCCTCTGTGGTCTTCGCAAACAAGCTCTACGCTGAGGCGGAAGAACTTAGCCCCACTTATAGTTCCATTGAAACTAGTAATTAACATAAATGCATTATTGACTTTTAATTTATAACTCGAGGACAGTACTCTATGGAAAAGTTGTGGGACATGACAGTTTATGGGGTACCCATCTTTTTTTTTTAATTCACCCCAAAAAACACGTAACTTGAAATATTTATACTCGTAGAAATTCGAGGCTCCGATTTCAATTGTGTAGACACTGAGCGCACTGGTTGCGCAGTTTATATGTCGCTGCGATGCCTCATATCACCGTTTTGATATCGCCGGGAGGCAGTAACACAGACGCCGCGGATATGGCGTCTGTGTTCCCAAGGAAACTCGCCAACAAGCACACCAGCACACCCCGAAAACGTTCGTTAGACTTGCCAACCCAAGTCTGTCTAGCGACAAGAGCCGCGTAGGGACATCTGTGCAGGAAAACACGCCAGTCTAAACGAATTGATGTCAGAGCCTGCTCGAGAAAAAGTGAGCAGGCCTGAAATTATCTATGTGACATTGACATGCCGCGCCATATAAGGCACCCTGCATACGTTTACACTCGTCTGGCATACGTGGTCCACATCCTGGTTTTCCGTTAAGTGGTTCTTCTGTCACAGCTTTCAGCACCCATCTCATGAGATTGTTGACTTACGTACGCGACAGGTCAGCTGGACTATCAGAAAAATACCCTGCCGAGTGCACGTGGTAAACATGCACTTACATTAATCCAATTAGCCATACAGTGCCATAATAGTACACTAGAGGGAAATCAGCAGGCGCTAGAGTTTATGGGAGTTGAAACGTATATGACGCTTCACCAATCATATGATTGTTATAGGTAGTAAACGAATTTGCCTAAGCTTCGTTCTTTCAGCTCAGTGTGACTCCGTATTGTCTGCATGATTCGGCCAACTCACTTAAATATCGACTCACTCAGACGTGGATTGAGCCACGGGTCTGATTGCGTATTTGGTTGGGTGTTTGCAAATGCTCTGAAAAGTGGCAGCCCGTTCGGTTAGCGGAATTCGAGCGCCCAGACTACCTTCGGTTGGTTCTTTCAGAGCATCTACTTCCGACTCAGAGCACTTCCGACTGCTCTGACTTCTAAATGGCGTGATCTGACCGGGACGACGGATCACGTGACACAAGCCGGTCAATCACGCAGCCACATGTGAACCGTGGAGGTGAAACAGAACCAAGTGCGAGCGCGCATTTCGCGCATTTCGGAAGGGGACATTGCCGGGCGCGTAATACTTCGGGCACGTGCTTTGTTGTTGAGCGTGTGCGTGGCGAGTTCACATCTATAGAAAGCCATAAACGCACCTTGTCAAAAAGGAGGTGGTGGCTAGCGAAGGCGGAAGAAACGTCAATGCAGTCGTTACCACAGCTTGCAGACAGCCACGAGATTTGCATGGAAGGTAGCAGCTCGGACGATGACGATCGCCAGATTTATGTGCTGAGCTCGGAATTCTGTCGCTGTGTTCAGCTGTGCGGAGATGGCCACTCAACTGGGGGATCGGTACCATTTGTCGATGCAGCGCAACATGTAGGAAGGAATACCGGCGCTGGCTGCATGGTAGTGCTACAGGCGCGCTGCTCGGAAATCGGCGATGAATTCTGTTGGTACACTGCCTCTCGCGCTCTAATTGCGAGCTTCCTCGTCATCTAATGACTTCGATCCAGAGGACCAGAACGGCCAATCAGATACGCCATGAGTCTGGGTGAATCCGGGTGAGTGATATCTCGGTGAGTTTCAGTCCGAGTAAGTCCGGTTGAAGAGAATGTTTTTAAGTGTCAGTCCGAGGGCTTTCGGCTCAGAAGAAGTAAAGTGAGTCCAAGTCCAAGTGAGTCCAAAGTGCAATATCTATTTTTTGAATCAGTGTCTGAGTGAGTTCTTGTTATGTAGCCGAAATATAGTCTCATCTTTAGCATAACTCATCTTAAGCATCAGCCTAACCTACATTCACGTTTATACACACGTTTACTCACACGTACTCCGTAGCAGTATTGTCCATACATTATTTCAATATTTATTGATCAGAGGCGTAAGCTACGTAGCGGAGTGCCTTGATTCTCCCCCACTTCCAACTCTTGAAAGAAAGTTCTTGATAAATATATCTTGTGTTTTCATCTCTTTCAAGAAGAATGGCCTCACTGATTTACGAGCACTCGTAACTCGTATTCGAAGGTACTGTATCAAGAGATTCCAAGAACAGCACTGATTACGTGATATATTAGTGTCATAGAGCACAAACACTATGGTAGAAAAAGATAATTTTAGGCTAGCTGACTCATGAGTCGACTCACCCGTACTCACTCAAGCTCAGATCCAGGCATGAGTCTGAGTGAGTCCGGGTAAGTAATATCTTGGTGAGCCTTATTCCGAGTGAGCCCTTAGAGCGAGATGTGGCTCTACAAGTTTTGCCGACCTATACAATTGTCTGTAGCCCTTTTGTCACAAGATGAAGTTAAGCAAAAGTTCAACAGTCCCACTTCACTACCTTGGCCCTTTTAGGTTCACGAGCTAAAATCAGCTCATAAACTTCACAACGAAGCAGTTTTTTTATTATTCGAAACAAAAGACAAATCACAACCATGAACAAAGACATAAGTGCCATGAAATACCCACAATTTTCATGGTGGCTGAACGATCGCAGCGCCAGAGTTCCTTCAAGTAAATATCGTAGGATACTCTATGCCTTTTTCAACTTAACTGCGTCTTATGGCGTTAACGCGCACGAAGGTCGCTTCCCGCTGACGCTAGGTAAAGACTTGGATGACTGCATGTCGAGTCTTCTCTTGTACTCCAACAGCGATGAAATGCAAGATTTGTAAGTACAAAAAAATACAATTGCTCAAAACATATAGTCAAATTAAGGAAAGCAAAGGGGACATTATTGTCTTAAACTGTAGTTTAATGATTTTGACTGCATTTGAAAAAAATGAAAGTAGACGAAAAAGCGCCCTTTTCGTTGGTGGGATCCCGACACCTACAGTTTTAGAATCACGCATGACTCCTTGGGATTTAACGCATATAAATATGAACAAAAACTAGAAGAGGGAGCGCGCTACATAGTATCTCCGCAAGCAGAGCACACAACACGTAATTCGAAGCGTTATTTTTGGATTCCACACGCGGAAATGGTGCTTTTTAAAAGCGAAGCATTTCTTTGGGACCTTCGGCGACTTTGAGCGTATCTATCTATCTATCTATCTATCTATCTATCTATCTATCTATCTATCTATCTATCTATCTATCTATCTTTCTGTCTGCGACTTTTAGCTCTCCTGGACGTTTTGATGATGACATCAATACCAGAATTGGTATGGCTTATCATGACTGTATGACGAGCATAACTGACTAGTCATAGAATCAAAATCATTACATGCATGTCATGAATTTTATGATTTACATTGCATGGTCTCTGTACTTGCGGTGGTTTCGTTCACAAGACATATTACAAAACTGGTATGGTATGATATGACGGCAGGTCGAACATAATTGACAGACCCTAACGTGAAAACCATGACATGCATGTCATGTAAGTCATGACTACACGCAACGCTCATGGTGCGCTCGCTGTTGTTTCGCTAGTTCACATATACCAAATTTATTGTTACGTGACATCAATGGATGACGAAGGTATGTGACTGGCGCAAACATTATAATCATCACATGCGTGTCATGTGAGATTATGACATCATACCACGCTTATGATGCGCTCGCGGCCGTTTCGCTAGCATCACATATACAAATTATGATATTACATGACGTGAATGGACGACAAAGGTCAATGACCCGTCAAAACATGATAATCATGACATACGCGTCATGTAAAACATGACAACATTCTACGCTCATAGCGTTCTCGCGGCTGTTTCCCTAGCTCCACATATGCTAACTTTTGTATCACATGACTTGAAAAGATTACGAAGGTAAATGACACGCTCGAACATGATAATTATGACATCGAAGTCATGCGCGGCATAATTTACGTGGGTCTCGTATAGTTGTGCTGATTTTAAAGTGACATATCAACCTTCCTCATTCGTGCTTCACATACGATCAATTCCCACTGTACATAGGATCTGCCCATTTTTTCGTCTACTGTCACTCCTTTCAATTTAGGACACATTCATTAAACTTCAGTGTGAAAAGCAAGTAATAATGCCTCCTACAATTTCCTTGGCGTAATTACCTGCTGGCGTGGCTGGTTGAGCGTAAGATTTGTAAGGTGCAACTATATGGGCTTCTATTCATAGTTTCCCTGAGTTAGTTATATAATGCCAATGCTTGGGTCTACTATAGTGCATCCCAGGTTTCACCTGCCCACAGAAATTGAGTGAGCATCGGCATGGTGAGAAGCAGTCCCGTACGAAGTAGTGCAGCGAGGAGGTTATTGATATAGCATGAGACTCGCGAATGCTTTGCTAGGAATGTGTCAATGCATATTTGATGATACAGTTAGCTACAAGCTCCATTGCAAGCCCAGTGTCACAAGACGTCATCTCATACCACCTCTTTTATCTGAAATGAATGTCTGCCGTACGTGGCTTGTAGCTTTGTTCTTGCAACTCTAGTCTTCTCCTTGGCCAGCAATGGGAGATAACTCTCGTCAGTGTGGAATGCCCGCAGTGCCTCTCCTTGCAACTGCGCATGCGTCTTCTCGGCGCCATTGCATCTCTGGAAAGTGAAACAAAATCATACCGTGGCGCCGCAAGCGAAATGTGACGATCGCCAGGCGCCAAAGAGGTCTGCCCAATATCCTGAATCGCAGGGCATCAATGGACGGCACGCTTTGCCGCCTCCGTACAATGAAAGAAGCAATCGCCGGAGACTCCCAGCTTCTATCCCGCCAGCCCCGTTGAAAAAGCCACCGACCCAGATAAGGCACGGCTGGTCTGTTTCGTCCAGCTCGCTGCGCCCCTCCGACGGCACAGCCAATGCACCGTGACTGACGGTGAAACGCGAAACGCTCGAACTGTAGTACGTCAACTAGCTACTGCACCCTATCCGGATCGGTACGGCCCTCCTCCGTCTCTTTCTGGACGACTGCATCGCTGGCAGCTCGCGCGAGTTTTCTTTTTTTTTCAACTTCTTACACAATTGAATAAACATGCGTGTGTTCATCCTTCTTCCTCATACACAGAGTGCGTGCTGTCACTTGCGTGGCCAATGTCTATGCTGTTCTACGTTTCTGCCGAATAAACGGAGCATTGCTGCGGCGCCTTACTATATACACTCTTACCTTGACCTGTTTACCTCCAAAGCTGCCTTGTAGGTACTTCTTATTCGCGAGTTGTAAAGTATGAACGAGGCTCTAATGGTGACACCATTTTCTTCCTCGACTGTACGAGAACAACAAACAGGTCAATTAATCCCTTGTTTTTAGCTTGTCGACGCAAGCATAGCGTCTGAACGGCATCTTTTTATACTTGTACGATGAGCAAAGCTAGCTTTTAAAAAATGTCGAATGAAAAAATTATGCTCTCGTTTATTGGTATTTCTTGTTTCTGCTATTTTTTTTCGTTTAGAATGCACTTAATTCGTATTAGTGCACCTGTGTTTAGGTTATGGGCATGAGCAAAGGTCTCCTTTCCAAGAAAGCAAATGGTATACTACACCTAAGACAGCACCGCATAGCTTACGCTAAAGTACAGCTGAATTCACGCAAAGCTTTTTTTTTTTCATAGGCAGTATTTCAATAAAAAACAGTACTCATATATATATATATATATATATATATATATATATATTCTTGTTGACAACGCTCTCGTTGTGCCATATCCCTTATATATATTGTCACGGGGTCGTGACGTGGCCGAAGACAGGAGACTTTGTGTTGGACTTTAACTGTTTATTTGTACGAACCTGTGCCCGGTAAACGGAAAGTCCTATTACAGTAGCAGGTAGCACTGATAGCGGCGAACGGAGCTTCGGCCGTCAATCAACTACTCACAAGCGGCGAAGTGCGTCGGCATTTATACTCTTGCCATCGAATGTTCTAGCGTTATCGCTGGCGGTGGCGTAGGTTCCAGAACAATCTGCACAGTTCGCAGAGTGGGCGTGATCTTATCGAAATGATTTACTAAAGTCCGGAAGCTTCTCGAAAACTGTACGCGCGGTTTGCGCTCAAAATTGTGTAGTGTTTTGGGGCGATAACAAAACTTGAGAAATAGAACGTGGCATTGCCCCCCACTGAAAAAGGCATTGTCCCGATGCTTTAACTAAGATGAAGGTACAAAAATATTGCAAGAAAGTACAATGAATAAATTATAATACAATAATACAAAAAAACACTGTTTCAGTTTGTTAACGCGCATGAAACGGCTTGAGGCGCGTGGCATGGACGACTTCAGGTCGCGATCGGCGTCGTTGAGAGTTCGTGATGGCATCCGGAACAACCTCGTAATCAAGTGGGCCGAGACGTCGAGCCACCCTGTACGGTCCGAAGTACCTGTCGCAGAAGCTTTTCACTTAGTCCACGTCGGCGTATCGGCGTCCACACCCAAACACGTTCACCGGGCTGGTATTCCACGAAGCGTCGTCGAAGATTGTAACGGCGGCTGTCGGTCGTCTGTTGATTCTTGATACGGAGACGCGCGAGTTCTCGGGCTTCTTCGGCGCGTTGAAGGTACTCACTCACACCGAGGTTTTCTTCGTCGGTGACGTTGGGTAACATGGCATCGAGCGTCATTGCCGGGCTCCTTCCATAGAACAATTTGTATGGAGATATCTGCGTCGTCTCCTGCACCGCCATGTTGTATGCGAAGGTCACGTACGGAAGAATGGCGTCTCACGTCTTGTGTTCGACATCGACGTGTATTGCCAGCATGTCGGCGATCATCTTGTTAAGCCGCTAGGTGATGCCGTTGGTCTGTGGGTGGTACGTTGTCGTCCGGCGGTGGTTTGTCTGGCTGTATGCCAAGATCACTTGAGTTAAGTCGGCAGTAAATGCAGTTCCTCTGTCGGTGGTAAGGACCTCCGGGGCGCCGTGACGTAGGACGATATTTTCGGCGAAGAACTTAGCTACCTCGAATGCACTGCCTTTGGGAAGGGCTTTTGTCTCGGCGTAGCGAGTGAGGTAGTCGGTAGCTACCACGATCCCCTTGTTTCCGAAAGACGACGTCGGGAACGGCCCCAGTAGGTCCATACCATTCTGCTGGAAAGGTCGGCAAGGTGGTTCAATTGACTGCGGAAATCCCGCTGGCCTTGTCGGTGGTGTCTTGCATCGCTGACAGTCCCGGCATGTCCTCACATAACGAGTGACGTCGGTGGTAAGACGTGGCCAGTAGTACCTTTCTTGTATCCTCGCGAGCGTGCGAGAAACACCGAGATGCCCTGCCGTCGGATCGTCGCGCAGGGCCTGCAGGAGTTCTGGTCGCAGAGCTGAAGGCACCACAAGGAGGTACTTGGCTCGGAACAGTGAAAAGTTTTTCTTTTAGAGAAGACCGTTTCGCAGGAAGAACGACGCAAGTACGCGCTTGAATACCTTCGGGACTTCGGCGGTCCTGCCTTCGAGGTATTCTATTAGGGCCTTAAGTTCCGGGTCGGCCCGCTGTCGTTCAGCGAAGTCGTTGGTAGTTATCGTTCCCAAGAAGTAGTCGTCATCCGGGTCGTCGGGTGGTAGTTGGTCAACAGGTGCACGAGAAAGACAGTCGGCGTCGGAGTGTTTCTTGCCGGACTTGTAAATGACAGTAATGTCATATTCTTGAAGTCTCAGGCTCCATCGTGCGAGGCGACCTGAAGGGTCCTTCAAGGTGGTTAGCCAACACAAGGCGTGGTGGTCGCTCACAACTTTGAAGGGCCTGCCGTAGAGGTGGGGGCGAAATTTCGACGTAGCCCAGATGATGGCGAGGCACTCCTTTTCTGTTTTGGAATAATTGGCTTCTGCTTTGGATAGCGATCGGCTGGCGTAACTAATAACCCATTCAAGTCCGTCAGCTCTCTGCACAAGAACGGCGCCAAGACCTACGCTGCTTGGGTCAGTGTGTATTTCTGTCTGCGAATTTGTCTAAATGGGCAAGTAACGGAGGCGTCTGTAGGCGATGTTTAAGCTCCTGGAAAGCGTATTCCTGCGGTGTTTCCCACTTGAACTCCACGTCGGCCTTGGTAAGGTTAGTGAGAGGATCGGCGATGCGGGCGAAGTTTTTCCCGAACCGCCTATAATGGCGCACAGGCCCAGAAATCGGCGCACCGCCTTCTTCTTGCGCACCACAATTGCGAAAGTGGTGAGGAACCTGGCGCAAAAGACGTCCCACGTTGTAAGGCTTCGCTCTTGATTCTCGAACCAGGTCCGAGCAGCGTCTTCCAAGGCGAAATACACATGCCGAAGCTTGTCATCGTCTGTCCAGTCATTGAAGGCGGCGACGCGGTCGAACCTTTCGATCCACCTTTCCGGGTCTTCCAGTGGCGAACCACGGAAACTTGGCAGCTCTTTGGGCTGCCGGAGCAGGAGTAGTGCAGGTTGCACGGGGGGGGGGGGGGGGTCATGGTTGCAGTAGTTGATGTCGGGATCCGAGTCTGCCTGGCTGCTTCAGGAAGGGGCCCGTACTCTGGTTGTAGTCCCTTCTGCCTGCGGCTTGTTCGCTGTTCAGGGTTAGCGTCCGTGTCTTCTTTGACGCTTGGGCTGGGGTCACGGCTTGAAGGGGGTGTCCGGTACGTGGAAGAAACAGCACCTCCACCAGATGTCACGGGGTCGTGACGTGGCCGAAGACAGGAGACTTTCTGTTGGAATTTATTTGTTTATTTGGGCGAACCTGTGCCCGGTAAACGGAAAGTCCGATTACAGTAGCAGGTAGCAGTCTTGTACTGATGGCGGCGAACGGAGCGTCGGTAGTCGATCAACTACTCGCAAGCGGCGAAGTGCGTCAGCATTTATACTCTTGGCATCGAATGTTCTAGCGTTATCGCTGGCGGTGGCGTAGGTTTCAGAATAATCTGTACAGTTCGCAGAGTGGGCGTGATCTTATCGAAATGATCTACTAAAGTCCGGAAGCTTCTCGAAAACTGCACGCGCGGTTTGCGCTGAGAATTGTGTAGTGTTTTGGTGCAATAACAAAATTTGAGAAATAGAACGTGGCAATCTATATATATATATATATATATATATATATATATATATATATATATATATATATATATATATATATATATATATATATATATATATATATATAATAAGATCACACGCAAGGACGTGTACCCTATACCACGCATTGACGACGCCCTTGATTCCCTACAAGGCGCGGAATTCTTTTCAAGCATTGACTTGCGTTCTGAGTACTGGCAGATCCCCATGCATGAAGACGACAAGGAGAAAACGGCATTCGCAACCCCCGACGGGCTATATGAATTCAACGTGATGCCTTTCGGGCTCTGCAACGCACCCGCGACTTTTGAGCGCATGATAGATACCGTGCTGCGCGGCCTGAAATGGAAAAGTTGCCTTTGCTACCTGGACGACATTATTATCTTTTCGTCAACGTTTTCTGAGCACCTAGAACGATTGGATCAAGTTTTGACGTGCCTTGCCGGCGCCGGGCTTCAAATAAACACGAAGAAATGCTCTTTCGCTAGCAAATCTATCAAGGTCTTAGGACACGTCGTTAGCAAAGATGGCATCCGGCCCGACCCTGACAAGATTTCTGCAGTCCTTCACTTTCCGCGCCCCGAAAAACCAAAGGAGCTTCGCAGTTTTCTTGGCCTCGCCTCCTATTTTCGCCGGTTTATCCAGAACTTCGCTTCTATTGCTGCTCCATTACACCAACTACTTGCTTCCAACGTCCCCTTTCTGTGGTCTCAAGAATGTCAAACAGCATTCGACCTGTTGAAGCGGGCACTCACGTCTGAACCTCTGCTCTGCCACTTTGACGAAGCCGCACCAACTATCCTCCATACCGACGCTAGCGGCCTTGGTATAGGAGCCGTTCTTCTACAACGCGACAAGTCTTCCTTAGAGAAAGTTGTTGCATATGCCAGTCGCGTACTCACCGCTGCTGAAAAGAACTACACTATAACTGAGCAAGAGTGTTTGGCTGTGGTTTGGTCGGTCCAGAAGTTCCGTCCCTATCTCCACGGCCGTCACTTCACAATTGTTACGGACCACCATGCCTTATGCTGGCTTTCTACACTGAAGAACTTGTCCGGATGCTTGGGTCGGTGGATACTACGCTTGCAGGAGTACGACTTTGACATAACTTACAAGTCAGGCAGAAAACATCAAGACGCCGATGCTTTATCTCGTTGCCCGCTTCCAACTACCCATATGAGCGTTGGTGACAACTCAACCACCACATCTACCAAAGTTCATACGCTAGCATCAATAAGGCAACCCTTTTCGGATGACGAGCCAACATTTATCTCCCGCCAGCAGTCCGATTCATACTGCAAACGCATCATGGACCACCTTTCGGGAGTTTCTCATCCACCAAACGCGCGACTTCGTCGTCAACTCCTGCACTTTAAGCTGGACAATGGGGTTCTCTACCGCCACGTCTACCACCCTGACGGTCAGCGCTGGGTTCCTGTACTGCCACGCTCTCTTCGACTTCAGGTGCTCGAAGCCTTCCACGAGGACTTGACTGCTGGTCATCTTGGTTTTAAAAAAACTCTTGACCGCATTCGATGTCGTTATTACTGGCCTGGCCTTTCTTCTAGTGTAGCTCGGTACGTCGGTTCCTGCTACCCATGCCAGCGTCGTAAACTCCCCACGTCGGCACCTGCTGGACCTCTACAGCCACTTCCGTGCCCTTCAATGCCGTTCGAGGTTGTAGGTGTTGACCTTTACGGGCCTCTCCCTGTGACATCTGCTGGCAAACGATGGATAGTGACTGCCGTGGACCACCTGACACGCTACGCTGAGACTTCCTCTGTTATTACAGGCTCAGCTGTGGAAGTTGCAGACTTTATTCTTCACGCAATAATACTGCGTCATGGGGCTCCTCGTGTACTGCTTAGCGACCGCGGCAAAGTGTTCCTGTCACAAGTTGTAAATGAAGTACTGCGCGCTTCTGGAACTGCTCACAAGACAGCTTCAAGCTACCACCCTCAGACAAATGGTCTCACAGAAAGATTTCACCGAACCCTTGCAGACATGATAGCCGTTTACGTCCAACCCGACCACAAAAATTGGGATACTCTTTTACCACTCCTGACATTCGCTTACAACACTGCCGTTCAGCGAACAACTTGCTACTCACCGTTTTACCTCGTGTACGGACGCACCCCGACTACCTTTCTCGACGTCTCCTTCTTTAGCAGCCATGGCAATTCATGTCAGTCTTCTAGCGAAGAATACATTTCCCGCCTGGCCCAGTCTCGCCATCAGGCTCGCATCAATACTGAAGCGAGACAGCACGAGCGGAAGATCATCTATGACGAATCCCACCGCGTTGTGTCTTTCCAACCTGGTGACGAGGTGCTGCTTTTGACACCTATTCGCACTCCTGGTCTCTGTGACAAATTCCAACCACGCTTCATCGGGCCATACATTGTTTTAGAACAGACTTCGCCGGTTAATTATCGTGTGACACCACTCGTCGCCCCAACAGACCGCCGCTACCGCAGCACGGAGATTGTCCACGTTTGTCGCATGAAACCTTTCACGCGACGTTCCCCGTCACTTTGACTTACGGCGGCCAGAATGTCCGCTTCCAAGTGGGGGGAATTAGTGTGGGCATTTGTAACTTACATCGTCCTCATCCCTGCATAATCACAATCACCATCATCCGCTTGTCCCTTTGCCCTCATTGCCACTCTGGGTCATCATGATCGTCATCGTCTGTGTGCTGGCTCTGCCCGTTCGTTTTGCGAGGTCTTTCCTCAATTAAACGCTGTCGCAGCCAAGACTACGAAGACTTCATAATATATATATATATATATATATATATATATATATATATATATATATATATATATATATATATATATATATATATATATATATATATATATAATCCTGATGAAGGCCAGACTCTAGGCCGAAACGTCGAAATAAACCACGTTGTGACCACTCACGGAGGATCTACTGGACTATATGCAACGCTACGGCCACTCAACCACCATGCCTGCATATATATATATATATATATATATATATATATATATATATATATATATATATATATATATATATATATATATATATATATATATATATATATATATATATATATATATATATATATATATATAGGCAGGCATGGTGGTTGAGTGGCCGTAGCGTTGCATATAGTCCAGTAGATCCTCCGTGAGCGGTCACAACGTGGTTTATTTCGACGTTTCGGCCTAGAGTCTGGCCTTCATCAGGATTAAAGATACAGTTTGTTGGTGCTCAGCTTTATACGATCTCAAATCCAAATCTCAAAATTTAGATCGTATAAAGCTGAGCACCAACAAACTGTATCTTTAATCCTGATGAAGGCCAGACTCTAGGCCGAAACGTCGAAATAAACCACGTTGTGACCGCTCACGGAGGATCTTCTGGACTATATATATATATATATATATATATAAAAGGTCGCACGTCCAGTTTCTGCTCACGGAACGTCACGTTATCTTTTCACCCACTTTTCTTTCTTTACATTTACATTACAATTCTGTCTAGTACGTTCCCCTATACTTTCCATGGCACTATTGTCTGTTAAATCTCATTATTAATGTGTCAAAACACAGAAAAACGAGCCTTTAAGATAGATGACAATAGATAGATCACTTCTTTTTCTTATTCACTAACGAGGGTCTTGTACTGGCAGACATGGTGCCTTTAGGTTGTATACGACGTACTATTGGTCAGCTGCCAGCTCGTAATGAATTCACGTGCTACGTGGTGCCAAACAGGCTCATAAAGAGTGTGCCACCCTCCCCGCCATGCCTACTGGCGGTGCTGACTGACACTTCTATGTTTAAATTCACAAATATACCCAATAAAGTGGCTGAGTGGATAGCCACCGTGGTAGCTCGGTGATAGAGCATCGAACGTGTTATTCGAATGTCGCAGGTTCGGATCCTGCCCACGGCAAGTCATCTTTTCACCAACTTTTATTTCTTCAAATTTACATTACAATTTAGTCTAATACCTTCTCCTATACTTTCCTTGGCAGTGTCTGTTAGATCTCAATAATAATGTGTCAAAAAGTATACACTTCTTTACATATATATATATATATATATATATATATATATATATATATATATATATATATATATATATATATATGTGTGTGTGTGTGTGTGTGTGTGTGTGTGTGTGTGTGTGTGTGTGTGTGTGTGTGTGTGTGTGTGTGTGTGTGTGTGTGTGTGTGTGTGTGTGTGTGTGTGTGTGTGTGTGTGTGTGTGTGTGTGTGTGTGTGTGTGTGTGTGTGTGTGTGTGTGTGTGTGTGTGTGTGTGTGTGTGTGTGTGTGATGACAATATATACAAAATAAAACAACATGAAACGACGAACAATGCAAACAGCATAACTGAAAAAGAATACAAAAAGCTGTAGTACATAAAATAGGGACATTGAAACAAGGTGAAGCTACAGAAAGGAACAGTAATACTAAGCATGCATAATGTTTGCTTTTAGTTTTCTATTATATTCATACAAGTTTCTTGCATTTTTTATAGAAGTTTGTAGTGTGTTCCAAAATGATAGAAATGAAACTTCAACAGCCAGTCTACTATAATTAGTTGGTACCTTAGCCAAAAGAACATTATTGTTACGCGCAAATCTAGTATTACTATGGGCAACCAGGTCAGCAGATGAGAAGCAGATTGGGCGTACTGCCTCGGTTATGTGATTATAGAATGTCATACCTAAGTTGTAATTGAGGAGCTCTGAAATGGTTAAGATGTTGTTATCATGAAGTACGCATTTACAGTTAGAAAAACGTGATGATTCTCATGGATTGGTTCTGTAGAACTTGAAGGGAAGGCGAATGAATGGTATAGGTGCTACACCAGCACATTGTCATAATTGATATGCAGATGAATGAATTAGTAGTAGAGTGAGAGAAATGTGGCATGTGTGAAGTATGCACTAGTTTTATTTAGAGCGCGGATACCATATACTATTTTTACGTGAGAAATATGATCTATGTTTTTCAAGCTAGAGTCAAGAAAAATTCTAAGAAAAAATAAACAGGGACAGGGAGAAATATAGTGCGAGCCAATAGTCAAGCAAGGCAAGGATGCGCAATATTTTTGATGCGATGCAAAATAATACAAGTTTTGTTTTGCTTGCGTTGATAGGTAACAAGTTATCACTGCACCAACTTGAAACGTTTTTCATGTCAGTGCTTAGCTTGTCGGAGAGAAGTGAAATGCTTTTGTCATAAGTAAATATGGTGGTGTCATCGGCATATGAAATGGAATTAATGAAGGACAGACAGGAATATTATTAATATAGATAAAATAATAGGAGTGGTTCCAAAATGTATCCTTGAGAGACACCAATATTACTAGATAATTCTTGAAAATATACATTAGAAGTTGACACAAGTTGAACTTGGTTATTTAGGTAGCTTTTTAGTAGCGCTAAAGGAGGTACACACACACTGATTGCATGTACACACACACTGATTGCCCTTCTTTAGCATGCCTTCAACTTGCTCAGCGATGACTTTCCTTTCGGAAGGCGATACGCGATAGGGCTTCTGGCGTATTGGTTGCGCTTGGCCTGTATAGATGCGGTGTTGCGTACGTGAAGACGGTGGCGTAACGGTAGACGTCTCGTCTTGGGCAAAGTCAAAGACTGAGGCGTAGCGTGCGATCACCTCCTGCAGCAGCGACCGTTCAGTTGATGGAAGTGACTTGTTGATCATATGGTCAATGCTGGCAGAATAGTCGGGGTACGAGTTGGCGTGGGGTTTCTTTACATCCACCGACAGTTGGAGTGACCATATGGTAAGAGAACTTTGCTCTTAAAAGCTTGCCAATTTAAGTCCTGCAGGCAGATATATGGGCTGCGCGGAAACGTTCACAGTCCACAAATCGGCACAACAATCGACGGTGAGCACGAGGCAACGAGGCACAATAACGTTTTTCTTAAGTGCGTTACTGAAGTTCGGCTCGGCTAAACCGTAGTAAGAACCCGCACAAGAACGCGAAGAGTTTACACGCACAAACATTACGGTGTGCGGGGCCAAGCAGACGGCTTCAGACACGGAAAACACTTCCAAGTATTCATCAACGGTATCTTTCGTCAATAGAGACGGCCACACGGGACGAAAAATAATCCCACCACTACCACAATCTAGAGTTTCACCACATTCCCGCAAAAAATCTATACCTAGAATGATGTCGTGGGTCGCTCGTGCAAGCATTGTTAGTTCAGCTCGAAACGTTTGATTTCCTACAAAAAGTAAAACAGAACAAACACCAACCGGGCTCAACGTTTTTCCCCCTACGCCGCGGAACGTAGCACTCTGATTCCAAGCAAACCTTACTTCCGTCCCAAGGTGATTTTTAAAAGACATGCTCATTATGAAAACGGCAGCACCGGTATCAACTAGTGCAACAGTATTCACATTGTCTGCAAAAACACTCACTTTGTTCTCAACCATTACAACACAATGGGGCCTTGCGGAAGATGATTTTGCGGCCTCACCCCCATTGGTCGCACCAGTTAGTTTCCCAGTGGTGGTGGCGTCCCCGAGCGGCGACGCGGGGACGGGGATCGCTGTTGGCGTGCGGGTGGTGGGGTAACGCGGCGGTCGGAACAAGGCGAGTCAGCATGTGCTGCGTGTTGCCGTTAGAAAGAGCCCTGAAATGGTCGAAACTCGCCAGCAGGTACATAGGGCGTGTACACATTGAATCGTGGAGCTCGATGCTGGCGACGGTAGCAGTACCAAGCGACGTGTCCAGGTAGCCCGCAGTTGTAGCAAGTATGGGTGTCGCGTCTAGTCGTCCCCGGCGAAGTAGTAGACCTCGTCGGTTGTTAAAAGCCGGGCGATGGTGGCCGAGGAGTAAATCACTGTGATGCAGCTTGCCTGCGTTCCTGGTTTTCGAGTGGCTGTTCACTCCTTCGTTCGAACCGATTGGTGTAATTCGGGCGAGGCTCAATGTAGCTCTGTCGCATCCGAGGTACCAGTGGTTCACGGGGCCATTGGTCGAATGCACACCGATGGCAGACACCGGCTGTGTCCACAGCTTGCAGTTGAGCAAGTTCTTCCTTAACCACTCGTCTTATAAGAGATGTCGTCCTGCGATGGAAGGTTGACACTTGCAATCATGGGCACATTGTCAAGACGTCCAAATTTTGGTAGCACTCTCCTCCTTTTTAGCGCTTCAAACGCTCGGCACTGTCTCCTTAGGTCGGAAGGTGTGTGTAAGTCTTCCTTAGTAATAAGAAAATTGTACACGTCTTCAGCGATTCCCTTGAGCAGATGGCCTACCTTATCTTCGTCACACATGGTCGCACTCATGATTCCACAAAGCTTAAAGACGGCCTTGATGTAGGTGGTGCATGTTTCTCCAGGTAACTGAGCTCTGTGTGAAAGCGTTTGCTCCGCCTGCTTGACCTTAGCTGTTGAGTCACCAAAACAGCTCTTCAGCTCGCCCACGAAAATGTTCCATGTGGTCAATGCACTCTCATGGTTGTCGAACCAAAGAGACGTGGTGCCGACGAGAAAAAACACCACATTCTCGAGCTGCTTAGCAGTGCTCCAGCGGTTGCTGCGACTCACTCTTTGGTAGTGCTTGAGCCAGTCCTCAACATCGTCATCCGGTTGCCCCGAAAAGGTCCTCGGCTGACGTTCCGGCAAGCCGCAGCGGGCTTGTCCTGGCGGGTGAGCGTGTTGCTTACCAGCAACGAGGTTGTTATGGCCTGCTCCCGCATCCTCCATGTCTGGTAGCTGTGGTGGCAAGCCTGCCAAGCGTCTGCTTCGTCGCAAAATCGGTAGAGCTGGGTCGTCCAGATCGATGTACCCGGCACCTTCCACCAAAGTGTTACGAGTGACTGTGTTCATTTAAAGATGAGGTGAAATGGCGTTGTGAAAGAGCAGCGTACTTTTGAGACAGGCCTAGAACGCTTCACACAACCACACAGTCCAAGCGCTGCTCCACTACTCTTCTTCTTCTTCCGCGCCCCGTAGGCTCGCGCATCTTCGTTGCAACATTTATTCCCAGTGTTTCGGAGAGCACTTTTAAATCACCTCCGCGCCCGTGAACATCTATTATCCAGCGACGATCTACAGGGGAAACGCGAGCGTACTTTTTCTTCGATTCATCAGGTGCCTTCCGGGGCGTCAAGTGTCTCAGTCTTCCATAGCACTAGTGGTCGCCGCGCAAACTTTGACTTATTCCAAGACCCGAAAAAGCGCTCGTCTAACGATGACACGAGCAGAAACTTGGAACTGCGCTGGTTTATCGCTCGCGTTGCACCACGTCTTCCCATCGTCTGCCTGAAACAGACTCGCCAAAAACAGCTAGAAACAATAGTAACGCAAGAAGCGAAATAGGCATTTGCATATAATCCGGCCTCTAGTCATAACACTTTATATCCATAATCAAGCATAAGACACACGGTGTGCCTGTTCCGAAACTTGCTACAAAAAGATTTGTCAACCATTCTTGCAGCTCAAATAATATTTCATCTGGTTATCCTGTGAAACAAATCTGTCGTAATAGTGGGTAGTTCCCGTATTTGAGATACATACTATTGGTATTTCCAAGTGGTCATTTGCTGATGCACCATTGAACGCTGTGCCTCACTCATGCCTTTCTTTCTACATTCTACGCCACGCCGTTTCTTATTGGTTAGTGTGCTTGGAATAAGCGTGCCTGTTTGGTGTAGAACGCCTGTCCGTTCACCGTAGTGCGGCTGGCTGCCCACGTTTCTAAGGCATACTTCGGAACACGAGAAGAGACAAAAAAGCCGCCCCCATCTTCCCACATGACGACCTGCCCTCTAAGGCAAAAGGTTGCGTGGTTCGTCCTTTTGGACACTAATGGGGCTGCCACAACCATTAATCCCTTTAAGGAGTAACGGCACCAGTTCTAACAGTTAGTCCCTACAAACGAGCTCAAGGGACTAACATTTAGTCCTCACATTTACACCTTAGTGAGTAACCGTTAGTCCCACAGTTCACCTCAAAGGACTAACATTTAGTCCTCACACTTGCACATTATAGAGCGACTGTTAATCTCCACATTTACACCTTACCGAACAACCGTTAGTCCTCACAGTTGCACCTTGCCTGACGAAGGGTTAATCCACTCAAATACTTCAATTGGATGAACTTTTTGTCTCCAGTTCAAACGTTGTTTTTTGTTTATTTTCCGCCAGGTCTGATACTTTTTTCGCCTGTTTTTCTCCACAGTGAGCAACAAATTGCGCAGAAAAGAACACGCGAAAAAGTAGTCAGCCACCCAAGTGTAACTGCTTTCGCAGTCACGGCAACAACGAAAGACAAAAGTGAGCCATCGAAATCTTTTATTTTTCTACATACACATGAAGTTTCTTCATTCTTTTAAGTGAATTCATGGTGAAGTGTACAAGTCCAATCTCGTTGTCCCATCTTGTTCACTCCTTGTGGAGCTCCTCCGACGGATGCGATAGATGACAGGCATTGCAGACGCCAGCGCACGCAGCCTTCTGCCTGTTGTGTTCCCACGGCTGCACGTACAATAATATAGTAAAAATTGTTAGACACACGTGACAGAAGATGAAGATGCACGCATATGACAGGTACGTGCACGTTAATATAAAAACAAGCGTTAAAATATGACACACAAATAACTTTACCTTCACATCTTGGACAGTCCTTCTGAAGCTGCTCGGACGAAAGAGATGGATGACAGGCATCGCAGACGCCAGCGCATACAGCCTTCAGCACGGTGTGTGCCCACGGCTGCACAATAAGTATGTAAAATAGGGAGTCACACGTGACAGAAAATGAATACGAATGCATATGAGAAATACGTGCATGGTGAAATGAAACATACGTGAGATAATTGATTGATTTGTGGGGTTTAACGTCCCAAAACCACTATATGATTATGAGAGACGCCATAGTGGAGGGCTCCGGAAATTTTGACCACCTGGGGTTCTTTAACGTGTACGTGAGATAAGACATGCTTATAATTTCACCGTGATGTCACACATCATCAGAGACTCATTTCGATCCCCGTAGCGCAACAGCTTAGGAGCGGCGGCCGCAGCCACAACTCCGCGATTCACCGTGCCGCTAACAAGTCGGCGAGTCCTAAGCGAGCGACGTCGTTCACCTCGAGCAAGCGAACGCGAGACCAAACACGCCGCTGCACGCGGAGTGTCTGCCGCCAGCAAACTTCGAACAGGAGAGCGAGCGTACGCTTGGCCGCCGCCACTAACAGCACCAAGCTGGTTTGGAGCTAGCGCCGAAGAAATCGACGGTAAAGCGACCCTTTTCCACAAACTCAAGCGAGTGCAGCGCGCAAACGTGAGTCCGCCGCCGCGGCCAACGGACGGCGCCGAGCTGTTGCGACCGACTGACGGGAAAGCCAACTGTAATGGTGACCAATTTTCAGGGAGTTCCAACGCTAGCGAAAGCCCCGCAAGCCCGTGCTGGTGCACTTACAGCGCGCGACATACTACCGCCAAGCTCTTTACGAGAAACCGCAACGTGTTTTCGACGGCTCCCAACACAGCGACGAGGCCTCAGCCCAATATCGTCAGCACGGAGCTGATCGCGGCGCGGAAGACAGGCGAGCCCTCGATGAGCGAGCGTACGGGAGGCCAACGGCAATGGCGGCCGATTTCCAGGCGGTCGCAAAGCACAGACGAACTGTAGACGCCGAAGCTCACCTTCGCGATGTATTTCGTGCGTGCGATATACAACATGACCGAGCCTGTTTCCGGCAAGCGCGCTCCGTATCGCACACGCGACAAGTACAGTAGAATAAAGAATGATAACCTACTTGCCTTAGAATCCAGCGCTGTTTTCTGCCCTGAGTCGGACTGAAGTATATATCTGATAGGCCTGTTGTCATCTCGGCCGCCATACTGGCCTTCCCAACTGTTGCTGTCGCGTGTTGTTAGTGACTATCTTGAAGCCAGATATATACAGCGCGGCGTGGTGACGTGTCGAGACTTGCTCCAGACTTCGTGGGTGCAGCGAAATGCAAAATCAGCAGCCCACGCTCATCCAAGCGTACACACAAGCACCACGTCGTAATTCTTAGATCGTCGAATCCAGGCGGCCGTGGTCGAGCACTCCGAGCGTGACGCAACGCCAACCGTCGCCGGCAAAATACGGGCAATGACTGAGCCAGCAGTGGAGGAGAAGGAGGGCTGGTCACCTTGGCAACGCTTTTCGCGCTGCCTGCAATACACTTCAGGCACTGTGCCGTGCTCCCAACCAGGCTGCAGAAATTAGGTGCCTTTTCTCATCTTCTAACCGCTACCACCACCAACACCAATAGACCTCTACCGGGGTACGTCACAGCGTGACGTCACCGGTGCACGTGCGAGACGGTGGTTGGCAAAACAATCCCGCCAGTGGCTTAGTGGGGTGAAGCGCTCGGTGCTTGGGGCGATGTTTTTTTTTTCTTTTTGAAAGCCTAATCTCCATCTCACAGTGACAACATTAGCTGTGGTATGTGGCAGAGAACATGTAGGTGTGTGATAAAGTGCGTGATGAAATATTCGCCACGCTGGCTGGCTGTTTATCTCAGAGAAGTGAACACACGTGGCGGCCTGTGCGAGGAACAGGGGCATTGTATTCGAAAATGTACAGTGTTGACTGTGTGTGCAGTGCCCCGCCGCGGTGGTCTAGTGGCCAAGGTACTCGGCTGCTGACCCGCAGGTCGCGGGATCGAATCGCGGCTGCGGCGGCTGCATTTCCGATGGAGGCGAAAATGTTGTAGGCTTGTGTGCTCATATTTGGGCGCACGTTAAAGAACCCCAAGTGGTCGAAATCTCCGGAGCCCTTCACTACGGCGTCTGTCATAATCATATGGTGGTTTTGGGACGTTAAACCCCACATATCAATCAAACCGTGTGTGCAGTAAGAATAACGCGATGCGCCCTGTTTGCGAAAACACTAGTATTCGTTGTGGGCCGGTATCAGTAACTGGTTGGCGATGGAACTTTACGATCTGACATTTTAGTGAAGGTAAAAATACATTTGACGCGATCATCTGCGAGTGTATAGATATCGTATGCGTGGCGTGCAGAAAAATAAAAGTGCATCTCCGGGGGATATATACGACTACGCATGAGCTATAAGCATGTTGTATCATTGCCGGATCTGCATTGCATATATGCTTCACCACGAATACAACTCGTATTATCGAATACCTGATTCGTGTTAATGGAAACGGTGGAAATTTTAGTTTCTTATCTACTTTCTACTTTTATGGCTAGATTTTTATGGAGTGACAATAGGCATAAGAAGTGTGTATCGGGCCTAAAGAAGCAATATAGGTACGAAAACACGTTATATGTGTCAAATGCAGCAAGATAAATGTGCCAGATAATATTATAAATTATTAAGATGTCGGGTTTTACATCACATGAATTTTAACTAGGTTATTGAAAAAACGCAGTGGCAGAATTTTACTTTGATTTTTATGAAGATATGTTAAGCTCAGACTAACCTACGGCAAGAAGTGTTTCTTTTTTTTTTCATTCATCTCCGATCAGACTTTTGGGCAATGAGTGAGAATCTTATGCGCCATGTCGCGCACAGCAGCTCA
Organism: Rhipicephalus microplus; assembly: GCF_043290135.1. Taxonomy (NCBI): domain Eukaryota; kingdom Metazoa; phylum Arthropoda; class Arachnida; order Ixodida; family Ixodidae; genus Rhipicephalus; species Rhipicephalus microplus. The sequence continues at coordinate 205,950,929 of NC_134710.1, read as the reverse complement.
AAACCATGCTGCCGCCAATGCTGTACCTCGTTTAAAACTGCATTGCACACGCCACGATGGAAATCCAATGAGTTTACATCCATGTCACGCAAATATTTCTCAAAGTGCCTGTATAACCGTGTACATTCAAAACGTTCGCTTTAGAAAAAAATCAGATTTTTTTTTATGGCTGCCATCTACGTGGGTGAATCCCACTGTGTGCTAGTCGCGTCTCTCAGTACTCTAAACAAAGTTTCTTCATCCATCCAGCTAGGACGAGCAAATTTCCACACTATGAGCAGTGACCCTTCCGCGACCCCCTTCTTTCAAAAGCTGTGGCTTTAGAACATAGCAATGTAGAAATTTCTGTCGAAGGAATGTAGACACGCAGCTCTGCCATGCAGAAAGACGCCGTCTGAGGAACTTTCTCACCAACCAGCACCTTCTTCGAGTGAGGGTATGGGGGGCGGGGTGCCCGCAGTGACGTCACACTGTTTACAAACAGGGAGAGGTCTATCCCCGGGCGGTTCATCTCTTTGGAGTGTGTTTGGAGACTAAGTGGTTTCGTGCGGCACGCTTCTCTCTGTGGTTGCTCCTCAACGGTCTATCCGTTCATCGCGCGCGCCTATTGGGCTCTGTTACTCCTTTTTCGGGTAATTTGGCTTAGAGTGTGGGGTAAATGCGTCGCACAGTGTTGAGGGTATCGGTTGAATGTGGCATGATTGATTTTGGTTTGGAAATGCTTCATTGTCATTTCGCCTTTATTTTTCTTATTTATTAAATGCGGGAAAAGCGTTGCCTTCGACGAGAGGTGGGACGCTAATGTTTGGTTGTACCCCACTACGGCTTTAAGGTACTGTTGCTTCAATCGCGTCTATTCGAGTCAAGAAAAGCATCAAGTGAAGCGAAAGCCATGTAAAGACGCCATTGACTGAATTGAAAACGCACGAACCAGTGCCTACTTATGCCGGTTGGCAGGTGAACGGCTGTGCAGCGCGAGCAGTCAGTTTTTTTACTAGCAGATGCTGCCTACAACAGCCTTCAAGTTATTACTCTAGCAACGACGTTTCGTTTGATATTCATGAAGGCACATTAGAGAATGCTTGCGTGAGTGTTAGGTGTGATGACGTCATGTGAGTCACTAGTGATAAAGTCGGTTGGCTGAGTCATAAGTGTGACGTTACTCTTCTCTCAAAGATGGTTTGTTTGATATGTATAAAGACAGGTTAGGACAACACTACGTGGGTGTTAGGCATGATGACGTCACGTGAGTCACTAGTGATCACGTCACTAGGCCGGGTTACAGCGTTCAAGTTATTACCCTCTCGAAGGCGTTTCGTTTGATATGCAGGAAGACAGGTTAGACATTGCCTGCTTGGGTGATAGGCGAGATGACGTCACGTGAGTCGCTAGTGATCACGTTACTAGGTCGAGTGATAGCGTTCAAGTTATTACCCTTTCCCAGACGTTTCATTTGATGTGCATGAAGGCAGGTTAAATAGTGCTTGCGTGGGTGTTAGGCACGATGACGTCACGCACGTCCCTACTGATCAGGTCACTAGGCCGAGTAAAAGCATTCAAGTTATTACAACTTCAATTACGTTTCGTTTGATTTGCACGAAGGCAGGTTAGAGAGTGCTTGCGTGAGTGTTAGGTGTGATGACGTATCGTGAGTCACTAGTGATCAAGTCGATTGGCCGAGTGACGGCGTTCAAGTTATTACCCTCTCAAGGACGTTTCGTTTGATATGCATGAAGGCACATTAGAGGGCACTTGCGAGAGTGTTAGGCGTGATGACGTCACGCGAGTTACTAGTGATCACGTCACTAGGCCGAGTGACAGCGTTGAAGTTATTACCCTCTCAAAGACGTTTCGTTTGATATGCATGAAGGCATGTTAGACAGTGCTTGCGTGGTTGTTATGCGTGATCACGTCACGCAAGTCACTAGTGATCAGGTCCCTAGGCCGAGTAACAGCGTTCAAGTAATTACACTCTCAAAGACGTTTCGTTTGATATGCATGAAGGTGGGTTAGAGAGTGCTTGCGTGAGTGTTAGGTATGATGACGTCACAATAGTCACTGGTGATCAAGTCACTTGGCCGAGTTTTAGTTATCAAGCTACCGCCCTTTCAAAGACGTTTTGTTTGATATGCATGACGGAAGGTTAAGACAGTGCGTGCATGAGTGATATGCGTGATGACGTCCCCTGAGTCACTACTGATCAGATCATTGGCGTGGGCAAAAGATATCAAGTTGTTACTGTGTGGACGGCGTTTCCTTTTATATGCATGTGGAAGGTGTGAATAGTGCTTACGCGGGAGATAGGCGTGATGAAGTCGCGCGAGTCCCATTGTGTCACTAGTGACCCAGTCATTGTTTTTTTTCCTCTTAAATTCACTCCAAAGCTATTCACTCTACGCATTCTCGAAAATTCTGGGTCGTTTTGAAGTCACGATGTCGTGAGAAATAAATTCGGTAGCGTCTGGATGAAATCGGCTGCCGGTTGGATAAATTTCATTGGCACTTGGATTAAAATGAATGGCACCGGGATTTATATTACGGGCAGCTGGAATAAATTGACTGGCCCCTAGAATAATTTGGCTGGCACTTGGATTAAATTGAGCGTGAAAGCCTGTAGTACACTGTGGCAGCCGCTTCTGTGTGGAGTTGGCTTGAGCGCCGCTCCGCGCAGCAGTCTCTGCCAAGAAAAATATGGTCTTTACTGGCAACTACAAAAATTCCAGCGCAAACTATTATCCCGATAAAAGACCAGGTTAGCACATTAAAACCAGCTTATAATTGATACATTTTTATTGAGGAAACATTACTTTTTGAAGCAGGCATGTACGAATTACGCATGTGACGGGCGCACCTTTGACGGCTGCATTTCTTTTTTAATTTGGCCAGCGCCGAGAGCCTCGCAAAATAAATAACCGTGCTTCGGAGCTATGTTGAGTCTTTAATGGGACGGCCATTCGCTCTCCCATAGTGGCGTACTCGGTACTCTGAATCGTTAACATCCTAAAGGGCCACTCACCAGGCCCCCAAAATACAAAAAAAAAAGTGCAATAACTTTTCCTGATATTTTTCGTCCTTTCTGGTGCACGAATTTGGCAGTAGTTCGCGTGACGTCCGCAACGTACATGCTCTCGATTCGTTGACATACGCAAAATATCAGATGTGATTTGTCTCCTGCACTGCTTTGACATGCAGCCGCTCATCCGGTATTCTTTGCCTCGAAAGAATATCGTGTAAAATCAACCAATCAAGCTTCATTTTTTTTTTCGTGTTTACAACTGTGCACGCGGCGATAAGAGCGTGCAGCAGAGAAGCACGAAGTCCTGATAAGCTCTAGCGCTTAGTGCTGATATTGTTCACGTGCATTCAAGAACAAAGGGGCGAGGAGGATGCATCGTGTGTAAGAAGGAGAGGAGAAAATCACCCCATCGTCTTTAAACGCGGGGTGGTGGGTGACCCTTTAAGGCGGACACACACATGATGAGTAGGTTGCACCATTCCTGGAAGAGCAATTCGCAGACTCACCTTGGCAAAAATAGCTCGGGGACTCTTGATTTCACTTGACCAAGTAAAGGCCCTCGATTGCCTCAGAAACGCGTGCTGAAATATACAGAAACACGTTGTCTCTTAATGTTTTATTGAGTGATCCGTAGTGTTCGCCAGGGTTGTTCACCATGATATATGTACTTTTTGTACTCAGCCTCGAAATATTCCTAGGCTTGCTACTTGCTGATCCACACGTTCGAGGCATTCCACTTTCAGATAGTGGTACCATGGCCTGCGAGATTGCGGGCGCGCGGCCTTTAGAAAACCGCTGCGCGCCCGCCATCTCGGAGGCAATGACGCGTCGCGTGCGAGCCTTCGTGCTCCGCTGTCGAAGAGAGTGATTGTGCGCCGTAGTGAGCATGCGCCGCAGCGCCTCTAGCAGGCTTTCTAGGTACTATATATCTCACGCCATAGCCTCCTCTATACAGGAGGCTATGCTCACGCCCACGGGGTGACAAGGCTCGACCTCATGGAGCTTCGCCCCGAATATGTAAAAGACCTGGTGTAAATATACGAAGAGAGACCAATTGCATGACCGCAGCTCACTACACAGCCCTGATAGCGAGTTGCTTTTTAATCGGCAATCATTAGGCGTATTCCCTTGTCAGCGTGCTGACTCATGGCCGTCGAGAGAACTTCGCGAAATGAATAAAGGTGCTTAATTTACAACTAAAATTGACTCCCCTGCATCACGCATATTGTATCCCCATTGATGCCACTGTGTAACCTAAACGTCTAAATTTAGTTTCAAAGGACCAATTTCGAGAGAAACTCTTGCTCTTAGTGTTTTAAATGTTGCTCTGTTTAATTTAGGGACTCCACAATCTACAAATGCGAGAATTCAGACTTTTACTCATATTTAATTCTAAATTATAAGCCTGCTTGAGAAGAGAAGGCATCGCAATAGCGCGGGAACATGTTCTTTATTTACGCCTATCTTAATTAACCAGGACCACAAGATCACCAGGCAAAAGCTAGGACAACGCAATAACAGACAAAGTACGATCGGTGTCCTATACATGATTAGCGCGTTTTGAGATCAGCTATAGCTGACAGCCACGCTAGTTGGTATTCGTTCCCTAATAATGTGGCGCGATAGGTGGACGTTAAACGAGTTCACCAAACACTCGCCCCGTTTCGTAAACAGCTCACCATCTTCAAAACCACTCACGTTGTACTTGAAGCACTGTGGCTACGTAATATAACTACAATGGTACAGCTCGGCATGCGTGCATGCGCACGCGAGTTATTGCGCGCGTCTTCTATATTTTTTTTTTTGGGGGGGGGGGGGCTTTTTTTTATTGGGGAAATGAAGCCTGGTGGTGGGATGAATGCAACAAAATATATGATATTGGCCCGAGTACAAAAACTTAGGCATCCGTACCCAATACCATCATCACCAGAAACATGCAGAAAGCTTACTTTCGCTGACGCAGACACGCAATATTTCCGTGCCGTTGACATATCAACGCCTGCTCACATATCGGTCTTTAATTCCTGGATCTCTGAGCTTATGCAAACGAGTGCACACATATCTGTACTTATGTTGTATTCTTCAGCCAGATTTATGGCCAGGGTGTAAGGTTTATTTCTATATGGCATATAAACATAACAGTCCCTGCAAATGAGTCTAGTTTTTCCCTTCTGGGAACGCACTACACTGTGTCTTCGTCCATTTTTCTCCAAATCGATCAAATTTCCCGTGGTTCTCAACATGGTCCAAGTATAGTTCCCGGTGTTTTATCTTCTCGCGGTTTAATTATCTTTTGGCATTTAAAATTGTAGGCGTTTTGATGTTAACGCCTTTGGATAATTTGGCTTCCTAATTTTCCGCCTTAAATGCATGCAAATAAACATTACACAGAAATTTTATGCCTGCCTGTCCGGCAGCGTCATGTCTCACTGAATCTAGCAGCTTTCTGGGCGTAAATTGTTTGGTATTCTCGTCATGCGAGGGCATGTGTAAACTTTTTATAATTTTTTAGACAAGCAATTAGATCTTAGGTGGCCAAAAACCATGGGCTAAATTTTGCTCACAAAATGCGAGATTATAGGTGCCGACACAGCACAAGCTATTTTTATTACACATTTTCTGAACGAGCAACAGGGACTCGCATTTAAAGCAAGTGCTTCGACGCTCTGTATGTGCACCGGGCGCGCCTTGCGAGTACATAAGTTGCACGTGACGTCACTGACAGGTTCGCTGTGCTAGGTACCTGAGGGTGACAGCCACCATGACCTTTTATCGCACTTGAGAGCGCCAGTGCAAGGGACTAAAGCCCCTCCAGTGCGTCTACAGCCGCTTTTTCAAGTAGCGTGCACCACTGCTCCACCACCGCCGCCTTGTTCCGGAGCCTCCGAAAGGAAGTTATTAAGCCACTTCTTTCCGCTTTTTTTCTTCCCCTTTGTTTCGAAACACGTGAGAAAATAAACATTATTTTCTTTGTTCCGCAAGTGTTGCCTGGAAGTGTGGCAGCTTGGGCTAGTTGGTATGACATGGCGATAGTTATAGCGCGAGAACAGAACGACGACACAGAGACAAGAAGGACATGAAGGACACAAGTGTGGCAGCTTGGGCTAGTTGGTATGACATGGCGATAGTTATAGCGCGAGAACAGAACGACGACACAGAGACAAGAAGGACACGAAGGACACAAGTGTGGCAGCTTGGGCTAGTTGGCATGACATGGCGATAGTTATAGCGCGAGAACAGAACGACGACACAGAGACAAGAAGGACACGAAGGACACAAGTGTGGCAGCTTGGGCTAGTTGGTATGACATGGCGATAGTTATAGCGCGAGAACAGAACGACGACACAGAGACAAGAAGGACACAAGTGTGGCAGCTTGGGCTAGTTGGTATGACATGGCGATAGTTATAGCGCGAGAACAGAACGACGACACAGAGACAAGAAGGACACGAAGGACACAAGTGTGGCAGCTTGGGCTAGTTGGTATGACATGACGATAGTTATAGCGCGAGAACAGAACGACGACACAGAGACAAGAAGGACACGAAGGACACAAGTGTGGCAGCTTGGGCTAGTTGGTATGACATGGCGATAGTTATAGCGCAAGAACAGAACGTTCGTGACTTCATGTCCTTCTTGTCTGTGTGTAGACATGTAATTTGTTTGTCTTAGCGTCATATTACGCAATATTGATTCGGTTGTACAAGCTAGCGACATGGTCATTAGCGCACCGTGAGCAGGGAACGTAAATCATGTTGTACATGCCATGGATTTTATGATTGTCATCTTCACTCCTACAATAATCGCTATACAGTCACGTGACCGAATTCCAAATTGGGAACATGTAAAGCTAGTCGAATGACCACGTATGCACCATGCGTACGGCATATTGTCATGCTACATGACATGGATTTCATGATTTTCACATTACTATCTGTAATTTATGTTAGTCATACACAAATGCTTCATCGTATCGATTTCGATATACATCAAGTTAATGAAACGGCCACTATAGCACCACGACCATGGCATATAAACAATGTTGTTCATGAGAAAAAAGACATGACTTTAATATGACCTGTCATTTATGATCGTCATACAGTCGTGTTATGCCCCAGCAGTTTTGATATAAACCTCATGAACGATATGGTCCGGAGAGCACAAAGTCATAAGCGGCTAGATAGAAAGACAGATACGCCCAAAGTTACCAAAGTTCATTAATGAATGCTTCACATTTAAGGTACTTTTGCACGATATGGTTATTCCGAATGAACCCATTCTATTTTCGCTGCAGCAATCTTTAGTCCTCTATCTGGTGCACAAATTGCAGTTCAAACCTCGTGAATTTTCATACGAGTGATACGTGAGAAAGTAATCGCAAGAAAAATTACATGCATTGAAAAACATTTTGAGCGCCGCGAGCAGTTCTGAAAAACACCGATGCAAATGCGGGCCTTGAAGACAACAAATAAGCACATTTCGTATTCCACAAGTTCGCTTCCCTGTACTGCATATTCGCCCAACCAACGGCAGTACCTGCCGTTCATCAAGTGGAAATGAGGCCCTAGTTGTACATGTACGCGTTTTCCTCGTCAGAGTGTAAGCAAACAACGCAACACGCTATTTACTAATTGTTAGCTGGCTTCTCCGTTATGCAAGGTACTTAGCAGAAATGCCAGCTTAAATTATGAAAAGGGTTTATAAGGTTGACAAAAATGACTCAAGAAGCTACATGGCTTTAGCTACAAAATAATTCATTACATCAATAGAAAGATCGTTTATCGGCCAATATAAAACTGGGAGTCGTTTATAAAATCGATTTTCTAAGCTTTGCGATCGATGTTTAAAGAGGCCAAGGTGTGTCAAAATTGGGCCCGCTCCCATAGGCTGTGTGGAAAAATATTCAGATTGTCTGGGAAGGAAGGCACTTAGTGGCACTTCATTGAAATTTAGCCTCAAACGTTCTGGTGGTTGCGTAGTACCATAAACCAGGAGTCGCTTTTGATATCTTGTCTGGTTCGTGAGATATGATTTTTTTTTTTCGTGCGCTTCCCATTCATTACGGTGAGGTGACCGGCCGCCGCCGAGAGATAGCACGACATGTTATAGCTAGATAAAGTTACTGTATATGCTACCTAAAGGTAGCATATACAGGAACTTTCTGTCTAGAATTTCTGGGGATAGTGACTAAAAACGCAGCGCGTTTGGCGGCAGTGATGTAATAATATTTTGATTTCGCAAACTTTCAACCGAGGCTGGCAAAAAATTAAGGAGTGCAGTTGTCTTACCGCAGAATAAATATTTTGTTATTCCTGCTTAAGCACTACAAATTTTGGATTGAACATTTTTCTCTTGAGTCACTATTACAATGTTTATTAAGCAATTTTTTTTTTACTGCGTAGCTTGGCGGACTGGAAAAAAATATTCTGACATGCTATATATGGCTCAGAAGCATACTGCACTGGTTGGAGACGTGTAGTGCTCAGGTATGTATTTTTTCATTAATTAGCAATTTTAGCCCCTGTATAAGTGACAAGATGTGAACGATAGGGCGCAGTGTTTCGCAATCAGACTCTATGCGCATCGAAAACAAGTTGCAGGCGCGTGGTGGGCACAACACTGCAATGCTAATCTCAATGGCACAAACAAATATATCCCGTTAGACAAGAAACCGCGCCACTGTGCAATGAGATACTCTGAGACATAACATTTATCAGATTCATTGGCACCATTCAAACGTATTGGCACCATGCAAACGAAATCATACAAAAAACGACAACGAAAAAGAACAATTTTGTGACAGAATTGTCCCCGCAAACAGAGGTAGTCAGTGGCAGCATGGAACTGTACATGCACTCTATACTTTAGTCGAATTCTAGGAAGTGTCACTATAATATGCAAGCACGCTGGACAACTTACCAGCGTTTTCATTTAGCTCCTAGAAGCCACTTTCAACTTGTTAAATAAAGCTTACTCGTGCTTATATTGTGAAGTGAACCCACTTTCAATATCGTCGCCCTACATGATTTGAAGGTATATGCCCGAAGGTGGGAACTTGTATAGATATTGGCTAATGAAGCATGGAGTGCACATTCGCGTTGTGATTATTGAACCGGTTCCAAAACGCATTGTTGCTTTGGCCGGTATACAGAAACTTGCAAATGGAGCACTCGAGCATGTAAACTATATTATCAGTCTCACAAGGAAAAAAATCTCTACGAATTTTCAAGTTTAAATCATTAATGGTATTTTAGCCGCAGTGGTATTCATCTGATTGCACGGCTTGCGTTAAAGTTTCCGACATTAATGGCAACCAGCGGGTGAAATATAATTATTATTGCGAACTTTGGAGGAAGTAAGAATGTCCTGCAAATTGCTACAACGCCGATACATGGCACGGAGTGGCTCTGGAAAAAACTTTCCTTGCGCTCTCGCTTTGCGTCCACTTGTTGCAATGTTTCTTCAGAATTGCTGACATTTGGCGCGGAGGGCTTATGCGTGAGTACAAGGTTTCTTGTCTTGCGCGATATACTTCTTATTGCTGTTGTGATTCGCCGTGGAGTGTGCTGTCCACCAAGTGCCGCTAATTTGTTCTTGATGCGCAAATATACTCTGCTGTGCGCTTAGTGTACATCTACTCACCTACATGTAGAGCCGCTAACGTGCAGTACATCCATGGTGTGTGTGTGTGTGTGTGTGTGTGTGTGTGTGTGTGTGTGTGTGTGTGTGTGTGTGAGACCTGAATAAAACAAGATATCTAATGACACAGGAGTGACACTCACCACGTCTGTCACGCTCTGCGGCGGTCCTAACAACTATAATGATACTTGGGGTTTAACGTCTCGAAATCACGGCATGGTTATTATGGAGGCTGTATAGTGGAGGGCTTCGGAAATTTTCAACCACCGGGGTTTTTTATCGTGTACGCTAACAGGAGTAATGTGACGCTAACAGGAGTATCCAGTAATAGTATGGAAAAATGGGCGAGCTGGTTTGAGGACAATCTTGGTGACATTTCGGTGCACACAGTGAACTGTGTGCGCTCCGAAATGTTATTAAGAAAGGAATATCTCGCCTAGATCCGCACCGGCCGTGAGTACCATACTCAATCTGTACCAGCCTTGATCGCGAGCAAAAATGTCGGTGCGACACCGAGATCATGGTGCGGTGTGAAAGCAAGCCTGGCTGCGTGCGTAAGTTCGAGCCACAGCCGCTTCGACGGCGCCAAGCTGGAGGTGGCAGCCACTGTTCGACAAGAACTTAATGAAAACAAAAAAATACATACCTTTAACTTTGTTTTCATTCTCTCATTGGAGGCGTAAATGTTATATAGGCCCGTGTACTCAGATTTGGGTGCACGTTAAAGAACCCCAGGTGGTCGAAATTTCCGGAGCCCTCCACTACGGCGTCTCTCATCATCATATGGTGGTTTTGGGACGGTAAACTCCACAAATCAATCAATTCATTCTCTCATTTTTAGCGTTCTCAAAGTTATCCTATTTTACTTTGACGTAACGCAAATAGCAAGCGAGCATCGCCTAAGTAGCGCACACACACAAAAAAAAATGGTTATTATATAACCGCAGCGTCTTGTTCGTACGCAAGCATACTGCTTGACGCTCGGCGAACACGAAACCCTGAAAGGAGAATGCGTATCTAATATCCACACCGATACGGCAGCGCAGATACTAAAAACAAACAAATCAAAGGCTTTCTCTTTTGTATACACCAAGCGTGTGTCTATGCTGACCAGATTTTCGTGCGAAATGCTTCGAGCTTTCTGGCACAGTATGCACGGTATGTCCCAAAAAACTGTCAATCGATTGCCAGTAGCCGCCGTCGAGATAACGCCGACACACCGCGTTCTTATCTGCGCACTGAGGTGAAGCCACGGTGTAAGATACAAACACTTTAGGTTGGGACACTCGCGAGACGCGATCGACCAGATAAAGTGACATCGACGCGCGTCCGTCGGACCACTGCCGGCAGCGTGCCTATCGGCGAGTAGACGCAACTTGAAGACGGAAAACGCGTTGCTATAACCACCGGTCTTTCGCGGGAAATTTGAACTGAGTGGCACAGGAGCGTTGTTCGTGCAAAAGAGGGAAAACCGATTACTGCTGTCTGCAAGCACGACGGGGGCTTCAGTCACGTGAAGAGCACAATTTACATGCCTCTCTATGGAACGCATGGTGATATTTGAAGTGGTTCTCACACGTCCTGTGAGCTTACTACTGCTTAGAGCGTAACAGATATGTACATAACTAACATGTATTCCAAAATTTTGTATCAAGTGGTTTTTTTATTTAAATTACCTAGTTCGTATCGGCAAGCTGTATCTGCGAAGCGCGCGGAAGGCGTGTAGGGCAAGGGTGGCACATGCTTTTGATGACGACCAGAGCATAACTTGAATAAGACCACGTGACTGCTCGTAAACCACTTACCCCAGTATTCACAAACGCTGCTTTACTCGACTTTCATCCTTCACTTGAAAGAGTTGAGCACTGCGCCGCTGATAATAACGCTGCGCCATTCAAGATTCGCAGATTATCGCTTATATGCAGTGACTTGCCGTGCCTACAGGCGGCGCTTCTATCGGCTTTCTCAAGTGAAGGTGAAGCGTCGAGTAAAGAGACGTTCTTGAATACGGGGGCTAGATACCTTGACTGATTCTTTGGCGTAAAATACATAGATACCGTCCGGTGTTGCACCAAATTTTATTTTCGCGGCTCTAACGATAACTATAAGCCGAAAAGTTCATGATCGTGTGATTGCCCACTGGGAGACAAATTTAGGGGGGACCCTGCGCATATCTTCTCGCTAATTTCACCATTCTTTCTTACCGTGCTCGGAAAGAGGATTACATACAGACAGACAGTTACAGTATTTTTTTTCGCATTGAACAATCAGCGCACCTTTTTTAGGAATGTCACTGGAAACTTGCTCACAAAAAAAAGCAGTGAATGCACAACGTAATACAGTAAAAAGCCCACTACGCCTGTGACAGAAAAAAAACACTATTTACTGCACGTATCATTGTGTTGCATAAACATAAAACAAATGGTCGCGCAGCAAAAATTATTCATTCACATTTACGACGAATCATTTCATCCGTGAAGTGTTTGCTGCAGACTGCATTCTTTGTGCTGAACGGACGGTCCTTCCTGGAAACTACTTGAGTGCATGCTTTGAGGCGTTTGGGATCAGAAGGAAAATTGGATAATACTACTTTTTTTTTTTTGGCACGTGGGGTAACCTGACTGGCAACCATTAACGGAACACTTTCTTTTCATATTCACTCACTGTGTGGACGTCTTCTTTCAGCAGATTTCATTCATGGCTTCAGTCATAACATCCGCAAACGGGGATGCTGAAACACGCCAAAGGCACGCTAGTGACTGAAGTGTCCATATGACTTGTTTTTGTTTTTTTTTTTTTTTTTTTTGCGCAGGAAACACACGATGCTTTCGGAACGCCGGCGTTGCCACCAGCCTCACCGGTTGCTGTAACAACGGTGCGTGATTTTTTTTTTTTTTAAGCTGCGCTGGCTTGCCGACAGGTGCGCTGCCGGCAGCGGTCCAACGGACGCGCGTCTCTGCTACTTTATCTGGTCGATCGCGTCCCATAAGAAAACCGAGAAGTGTACCCACATGAAGTGCTTGTACCTTACACCATGGGTAAGCGAACGTTTCAGGGTGTGTGCACCATTTCTTTTTATTTTATTTATTTAGTCCTATGTCACTGCATACGTCAAGGCGGGACTCTTGAATTCTTTGAGGTCGAGACGCTACGTGGTGTCGTTCCGGCGAACTAAATCACTTGTGTACCGAAAAGCTGGATCTATAGCGGAGCGCGCAGTCTGAGGTTGGCAGTCGGCTCCGTAATCAGGCGACCAGTGCAAAAACTGTACCTTCTCGAAACAGGCAGTACTCTACAAGTTTTTGTGGCCGCGGGAGTGTAGGTGTTGTGAATAAAGGAGAAAGAAGGGGTGGCGGGCACGAGCCACAGGCGCTGGCTCGCTCAATTGATCCCTTGTCCTTCAACGCAGCCAGACGATCGGGTCCGGGTTCCCTTCTTGGTTTCTCACAAAGGGCCCAAGGAGGACGTCCCACGATGTTGGTAGTTCGGCGATCACTAACAGGAAAACCTGCACAGCGAGAACGAAATGCCTGGTTAGCGGCATGATCACAGCTATTTCGGCGTGCCCACTGGTGAAGAAGTTCTGAGGTGTTGCTTTTATACTGAGCGTGGCGTATGATGACACGGACCCGCCCAGTTCTTGAAGAGGGCTGTCCAACATGCCTGGCGTGAATGATGATCTTGATGGTGGCCGTGTGTATGAGCTTGCGTCGTTCACGAGAGGTCCAAGGTACACGTCGCAAGATGTTAGTCATTCGGCGATCACTATCAGAAAAACTTGCACAGCGAGAACGCAATTCCTGGTTAGCGGTATGGTCACGGCCATTTCGCCGTGCCCTCTGATGAAAACAATGATTAAAAGATGTGAGATGGCTGCACTTTGCGTGTTCACTAGATAGACTGACGGACATATAGATAGACGGACGGACTGATGGACAGCCAGACAAACGGGTGGACGCACGGACTGACAGAGGAACGGCCACACGAACAGACGCACGTACGGGTGGACAGGCAGACGAACTAATGAACAGATGGAATAACGGACGGATGCACCAACACACGCGTCGACGGACGCATGGACGGACGGAAGCAAAAATGAATGGACGGACGGACTGGCGAGCGCTTCGCCCCACCAATCATCATTCACTCCGTGGATATGCTGTGATTTTCTCATATTTATTAAGGAGATGACAGAAAAGCTCCGTGAGTTAAGGAGGAAATTTTGAGCTGTGTCACACTACTATACGTACGGAGCCTAAACAAACAATGTAGTGTACGCCATATTGAGCTCATCAGGAAAAAAGCAGTAAATTGCAGCCAGGTACCCTGTTGACGCGCACTCAATTGCCGTGGGAACAATTGCATTTCATGTAATTCCTGGTATGCATCTTTTGTTAAATCCCTGAGCTGTGCCAGCGCTAAGGACCATGCACCTTCAAAATATCTGAAGTTAAAGGGGCCCTACAACACTTTTTGAGCATGGTTGCCGATTGGTAGTAGAGGCTGCCGACACCACGCGAGCCAAATATTATAGCGTAGCATGCGGCCTGGCATTCACAATAAATTATCAAAGTCAGCTGAAAATTGCTTTTTCCTCTCTCGACAAATCACGGAATAAGCCCAAAAATCCCTCGTAGTAAGCCCATCTATCAGCCATGTGCTGCTTTGGACATGGCGTGCTCGGTCGTTACAGAGATCACTGCGAGAGGGCGCTACTTGTCCACGCGTGCGTGGACAAGTAGCGCCTATATCGCCATTGTCCCATATCACCTTGTACTCCCAAATCAGGGAGTACAGGGTGATATGGGATGGACATCATTTGAGGGCAGGGAAGCTCAAATTTGAGAAGCGATTGAGAGAAATGGGGGAAGAGCGTTGGGTTAGGAAGGTTTTCAGCTACTTGTACATGAAGAATGTCGATACAAAATGGAGGAAGCGAACCAGGAAGTTGACTGGTAAATACTTAGAAAACAGCAGGTGGCCAAACCAAAAAGAACTATCGGTTAAGAAGAAAGTGAAGGAAACGGAGACTGACATGTGGAGAATGGGCATGATTAAAAAGTCCGCACTAGAGATCTATCGAACTTTTAAGCAGGAAATTGCCAAGGAAAGGATCTATGATAATACTCGGGGTAGTTCTCTACTGTTTGAGGCCAGGACGGGAGTACTGCGAACCAAGACATATCGGGCCAAATACGAAGGGGTAGACACAGTATGCAGTGCGTGTGGAAAGGAAGAAGAAACTGCCGAACACTTGATAATGTTCTGTAAAGGGCTTCACCCTATAGTTCAGGATGATGGCGCAGAGTTTTTCAAAGCACTGGGGTTTAGGGACCGGGAGGGCAAAATATACTTTAAGCGGGTAGACTTAACTAGAAGGAGGTTATATGATTGGTGGCTAAAGTCAAGGCACGAGTGAAAATTAAACTCTTCACTGCAAAGTACGAATCCTCAAACTCACTTTTTAAGGAAAAAAAATATAGTTTTTGGTTCATTATGTATTACGACTTGGTGGCGCTAGCCACCACTCGATCTAAAGGGTACAGCCATATCCATCCATCCATCCATCCATGCGCACGGTACCACATTGAAAAACCCGCCCATTCGAAGGAGAAAAAAAAAAGGAAAAACTGCTCAAGGTCAGGAGGCGCGCGTAACGTTTTTTGTTTGCCCCTCTCATCCCTCCCTGCTTAGCTTCCAGCGCTTTCGTCGGGACGAAAGAAGAGAGAATGCGATTGCAGCGTGTGACAAATCTTTAACTCCACTCGTACTGGACAAATATACCTCTCTCTGTTTGTAAACAGTGTGACGTCACTGCGGGCACCCCACCCACCATACCCTCTTTCGGAGCAGGTACTGGTTGGCAAGAAAGTTCCGCCGGCGGCATCTTTCTGCATAGCAGAGCTGCGTGTCTGCATTCCTACGACAGAAAATTCTACCTTGCTATGTCCCAAGTCGCAGCTTTTAAAAGAAGAGGGTTGCGGAAGGGTCACTGCTCATAGTGTGGAAATCACTCGTCGCAGATGGATGTATAGATGGAGAAACTTTATTTAGTGAACTGAGAGACGCGATTAGCACGCAGTAGGCTTCACCCACGTAAATGGTAGCCATAAAAATGATCTTTTTCGAAAGCGAACGTTTTGAATGTACACGGTGACTGGCACTTTGAGAAATATTTGCATGGCATGAATGTAAACTCATTCAATTTCCATCGTGGCATGTGCACTGCAGTTCTAAATTAGGCACAACATTGGCGATAGCACGGTTTTGGGCTGCTGTGCACGACGTCATGGATAAGATTCTCGCTCAGTGGGCAAAACTCTGATTGACGATGAATGGAAAAGAGAGAGAGAGAGAAACACTTTTTGCCGTGTGTAAGGCTCAGGTTGCATGAAAATTCCTCGTGAAAATTAAAGTGAAATTCTGCCGCTGCGTTTCTCAATAACCCAGTGAAAATGATTTATGTAATGTAAAACCCGACAACTTAATAATTTACAACATTTGTAACAATACTATCCGGCACAGTTACCTTGCTGCATTTGACACGTATAACGTGTTGTCGTACCTACATTGCTTCTTTAGGCCTAATACACAAACTTCTAATGCTACTTGTCACTTTATAAGGATCGAGCTGTAAAAGTACAAAGTAGGTAAGAAACGAAAATTTCCGCTGTTTTCATTAGCACGTACCAGGTATCCAATAATACCAATTATAGCTGTGGTGAAGCGTATATGCAGATTCGGCAACGCTGATTGATTGATATGTGGGGTTTCATGTCCCAAAACCACCATATGATTATGAGAGACGCCATAGTGGAGGGCTCCAGAAATTTCGACAACATGGTGTTCTTTAACGTGCACCCAAATCTGAACACACGGGCCTCCAACATTTCCACCTCCATCTAAAATGCAGCCGCTGCAGCCGGGATTCAATCCCGCGACCTGCGGGTCAGCAGCCCAGTACCTTAGCCACAAGACCACCGTCGCGGGGCGATTCGGCAACGCTGCAACATGCTTATACCTAGCCCATGCGTAGTCGTATATACCACCCGAAGATCATGCACTTTTATTTTTCTGCACCCCGCGCATACGTTGAGATGTACCCACTCGCAGATAATCGCGTCCAATGCATTTTTACATTGACTAAAATGTCAGATCGTAAAGTTCCATCGATAACCGGTTACTGCAACCGGCCCACAACGAATGCCAGTGTTTTCCTAAACAGGACACATCGCGTTATTCACACTGCACACACCACGCACAATATTCCCAATTTCACCATCCGTAAAGGTGAACCAATATTTTCGATGCGTTTCAACACACACTAAACGCCACAGTCAACACTGCACATTTCCGAGGATGATGCCGCTGTTCCTCGCACAGGCCGCCACGTGTGTTCACTTCTCCGGGATAAACAGCCAGCCAGCGTGGTAAATATTTCATCACGCACTTTACCACATACCTAGATGTTCTCTGACACATCCCACACCTAATGTTGCCACTGTGAGATGAAGATTAAGCTTTAAAAAGAAAGAAAAAAACTTGGCTCAAGCACCGAGCGACCGCATCCTACTCAACCACCGGCGAGTGTGTTTTGCCAACCACCGCCTTGCTCGTGCACCGGTGACGTCACGCTGTGAAGTACCCCGGTAGAGGTCTATTCTTGAAATTTCTGTGGCGTTGATTATTTGCGGCAATACACATTTCCTGTGAATTAATTTCATGGTTACTCAAAAAGGTCTTTCAGTGCCCCTTTAATAATGAGTTGTTTGAAACTGTCCTCATTGCGTGTGGTAAGGCTTGAAGCAACACACGCACCTCGTGGAAACGTTTCACAGTGACGTTCAGCGATTCGTGTAGATAATGATAAACCCTACGCATGAGCGACCACGGCTGGCTCCCAAACAACATCCTCTCTCTCTGAACAAAACTGAGGCATATATATATGGGAAATAAGCGTATACCTAAGGGCTCGTTTTTCCGTGTTTTTGACACAATATAATGAGATGTGTGTGTGTGTGTGTGTGTGTGTGTGTGTGTGTGTGTGTGTGTGTGTGTGTGTGTGTGTGTGTGTGTGTGTGTGTGTGTGTGTGTGTGTGTGTGTGTGTGTGTGTGTGTGTGTGTGTGATGACAATATATACAAAATAAAACAACATGAAACGACGAACAATGCAAACAGCATAACTGAAAAAGAATACAAAAAGCTGTAGTACATAAAATAGGGACATTGAAACAAGGTGAAGCTACAGAAAGGAACAGTAATACTAAGCATGCATAATGTTTGCTTTTAGTTTTCTATTATATTCATACAAGTTTCTTGCATTTTTTATAGAAGTTTGTAGTGTGTTCCAAAATGATAGAAATGAAACTTCAACAGCCAGTCTACTATAATTAGTTGGTACCTTAGCCAAAAGAACATTATTGTTACGCGCAAATCTAGTATTACTATGGGCAACCAGGTCAGCAGATGAGAAGCAGATTGGGCGTACTGCCTCGGTTATGTGATTATAGAATGTCATACCTAAGTTGTAATTGAGGAGCTCTGAAATGGTTAAGATGTTGTTATCATGAAGTACGCATTTACAGTTAGAAAAACGTGATGATTCTCATGGATTGGTTCTGTAGAACTTGAAGGGAAGGCGAATGAATGGTATAGGTGCTACACCAGCACATTGTCATAATTGATATGTGTGTGTGTGTGTGTGTGTGTGTGTGTGTGTGTGTGTGTGTGTGTGTGTGTGTGTGTGTGTGTGTGTGTGTGTGTGTGTGTGTGTGTGTGTGTGTGTGTGTGTGTGTGTGTGTGTGTGTGTGTGTGTGTGTGTGTGTGTGCGTGCGTGCAGCTTTATCAGTCTAAGTACTTGACTAATTTCTATATTTGAGCCATTCTATAAGCAGGTTCAAATATTACACTTTCACATTTGTAAACAACCCGGATTTTCGTTCAGGCAGCTATTCAACTTGTACAACAGGAATAGGACTATTTCTAACTTTTATGGTAACCAGATATTGATAGAGGAATTTATAAAATACGTCTTTTATCCAGAAACTTGTGGGGGAATGTAACGTCACCCGGCATTCCTTTTCTTTAAAATGCCAGAATTTAACTCAAGTTTCCCCCTCGGTGAGCCTCGATACCTCAGAAGGGAAAATAAGCCAACAGTATCGCGGCTGTACAGCCGTTCTTACTCCTTTGTTTCCTTTACATTTTCCCAATGTGCCCTCTTCATAACAAAGCACTAGTCGAGCCTAACTGATTATCGAGTAAAGCGGCATGCACATGGCTATAAAACCACTTGGTAATCATGAGCCCAGGGGTTCTTATACAGTGGTGAGCGAAGCGGTCACTATGCGTAAACATTGCAGCTGACTGCGCACGTAATTTGCCTTTTATTATTACTCTTGATTATTTGATCCTCGATTATAGCCCTGCAAATAACTTCTTCTCGTTCCTTCCTTATGCCTGTTTTTTTTTAGCGTTTTTACGCACGCACCGACGTTCTCACGCTCTATCACAACAGCTACGCCATGCTGATGCCGCTGGACACATGAGTTTTTGCATTCTGCTCTTGCCCCAGGCACTACCACAGCTATTAAACGTTGGTAAGCTTCTTCCCACACCACATTATCAAAGCTAAACTGACTTCAAGTGCCCTGTGTGGAAACAGAGTGCGAAAAACTATGGACCATCTCTCCGAAGGGAACCCTGATAGGATGCGAAGCAGCAGCGGTGTGCACGGCGTTGACCCGCTTGAAACGGGCGTCAATGCGCGTTAAAAAAAAACGGTTTGAAGCGAAACTCGATGTAGCGTTGACTAGAGTAAGCGTTTATTTGAAATGCAAAGGCACGGGAGGCGGGATGCGTTGAAGACGCTTGCGCTCGGCTTCCTGTACTCGCGTCTCCTTGGTGTTATCCGCACGCCGTCTCTACTCTCGAACGCGATCGGCGTTCTTGACTCGCATCTCGTCGGTGTCGTTGGTGTTACGCTGCCGCCGCTTACGTTCAGCTTCCCTGGCTCGCGCCTCGTTGGTGTCCCAGGCGCGACGTCACCATTCGCGAACGCGATCGGCTTCGCTAACCCGAAACGCCGGCGACGGCCGGGAAAGGTACGCCCACACTTGCGGGAAGCATGCCCCGGCGGCGTCGCAAGCAGCGGCGCGCTGTCCACAATTGCCGGCGCCCGCGGGACCACGGCCGGGCTAGACGACGGCGCGCGAGGGCGCGCTTGCGGGAGGCACGTGTGTATGAAGGCTCCCTACTATCCGCTAGGGTTCACGCATGGAGGAAACCTACTACCCACGGCTTCTTCCGACTTTCCGGGGGTGACGCTTCTTCTCGCCGACAGATGGAGAGAGGTGGCGCGGGTGAGGAGATGATGCCGACGCGAGGAGTGGGCTCGAGCGTTGCGAGCGGTGGAGAGGGTGAAGCGAGTGAGATGACACGCAGCGAGCGGCGACAGACTAGGGAGAAAGTGACGTCACGCGCGCGCACTGCGAGGGAAGGCGCGGCCTACTTGGCACGGCCCTGGTGCGGAGGGACAGGGTTACACAGGCTAGTCAAAGAGCTGCTTCGCATCTAAAACTGCAGCGCGTAGCAGACGCCCCTCGCTTTCCGCGCGCTCCCGAGTGCGGAAAGCCCACGGGTGCGGCGACGCAGCGGCGCGGCAGTTCACCGCAAAAGGCCCCACGCGGGAGACGGCACTTGGGACACTCCCCCATTTTAGGTCACTCTAACCAAAGGGGGAGATCGAGCGGCCATGACTGTTCGGACGCAGCGCGGTCACGTTTAGTGATATTTATTGCCATTCTTGCAAACGTGAAAGGTGGTCTTGAGCCTACATTTCTCATAGCTTATGAAATATTCGGCTTGTAAATGGCGGCTACATATTCGAGTGTAATTCCAATATGCATTAAGCATTACACCTGTGACATCATACGAAGTCACAGATCATAAAATTTTGTGACACATTGGAAGGTCACAAAACTTGACGGCGTCATATATTACATCTTCACATGGTCGAAATAAGCCGATCACGGGGGCAGTGCATAAATCTCTTGGGGGGGGGGGGCAGAAAGTTAGCTTTCTCTCCAATCCTTTTGAGCCAGTGAGAAACCACACGGTGCGCAGAAATATCCCGGAGGGAAGCACGAAACATTGAATGGGAAAAAAAAAAGATGATTTTTGCATTTCAGTCATCGCAGGTGAATGCATAAGGTAACCTGCGAGTTTCTTCTCTCCTTTATCACTAATGAGAAATAAGAAGAAAACGCAATCAGATTTCTTTCCATCAGGTATGCAGAGTTGTACAGAGCAGTATTATATACTGAGGCATGCAAATGGTGAGGTTGCAATAGTCTGAAAGAAAAAACAAAATGCGAATGCTGTAAAACTCGAATGCAAATATCGAACCGTTAGCACGGCCTGATAGACTGCTTGCGGAATACGTACAGTGGGCATGGAAAGAATCACAAATATTATGTATCTACCTTCTTTGCTTTTTAGTATTTGTTTTTAAGGGATTTTAGCCAGGATGATTAAATAAAAGGCAGAATTATGCGTTGTACAATCAAAGCCGATCTAGCTTTTTTTTTGCTACTACGCTCGAAGCCCGGTGAAAACAGTGCGTCGAGCGCTGTTACTTTTAATCCACCATGTACCCGTGAAAGCCAGCAAGAAGCACAAATGCAAATTAACTCGCATAAAAACACGATTTTGCGAGCTTCTTAATACACGCAGCCGTGCAGCGCCAGCTTTCCGCAGTCTACTCGCGCAGTGTTGTCACGCGGTGCAGAGGCGGAGCGCGCGCTCGACGGCCTGAAGAGAGTGTTCGCTCAGGCACTGAAAAAAAAAAAAAAGCAGTGGTGCTTGCCCAGCCTACTTAAGCAACGAAACATTCATGCATGGTTGGAGTACCTAGAAGACTTACCCCTCTACAAATACCAAGGTGTAAAAAAAATGTCTCCAGACCACCCAGGCTTTATCGACACCATGTCTTGATGTGGCACTATGAACTTGAGAAAGTGCACATTTGCAGTTACATGCAGCAGCTTGATTGGCACTGATTCCACCATCTAATCCTTTGCATCTGGTTCAAAAAGACACCCAAACAACAAGTAAACCTCCGTCATATATTTATTGATCAAAATGTGCTTGCATGACAAACTGTTTTCAATCTACCTTCATTTTTCTATGAAAAACAGGCCTTATGCTGCACAGCTATTGCCAAAAAAGAAAAATCTAGAGTCATCCCCAACTCAATGCAAGAGAAAGCGTGCAGTGCTGTCCACTTGCCCGAACTCCATGATGAATAAGCAAACCTGGGGGAAGGCGAGACAAAAACAACCAAGCAATGGCAAATAAATGTCTCTTCCAGAGTCTTTACAGCCGTAAACTTATTTCATGATAGATTTCAATAACTGCTCTATGTACACACAATACATTCTTCAAAAGCTCATCAACAGCACACTTTATAAACAATGCACCTTCTTTGCGCAATAAAAAGCTACGTCTTCTCACGATGCAGTAAAAAAGGCTGCATAAAATTGCATCCACAAGCAGATTAAACAATCCAACTGCACATAAGGATGAGACAGCAGCCTACAGATAGTACCACGTCGATGTTGCAGGTAATTGCACACAGGCAATTTCATTAATTCATAATGCAGTACCTGCTCTTTGTAATCATTAGATGCAAGGTTGCAGCCTCCCGAACCTCACCGGTTCCCACACCACATCCACACATGCACACCACTGCTTTCTACATATGGTTAAGTCAGCACAAGGTGTAGCCGAAGCAGGAACACCTCATGTTGTCTATCAATTCAATGTCACACTCTTGCACTTGCTTGTGCTACACACGCTTAAAAGGAGAAAAAAAACATTGCAAGAGGTGTACATCTACAGCGACACCCAGCATGCATGAAAGTGCGGAGAGAGCAACTGCTGCATCACGTCTAAAACCAACGTATCGAAAATTCTAACAACTTCTTAAGTGTACCACTGCCTCTCAAGAGTTTTTCACTATTTTTTTTAAGAGAACAAATACATTAATGCTCAAATAACTAAGAAAGTTCTCCACAAGAAGGGTTAAAAAAGGATGGCCAAAATGGTACACAATGAGAACATCAAAATACAGCAACACACTACTGTCATGTTTTGCAAGTTATTGCAGCTGCACAGTCAATGCTGCAACACAAGCCGTAACAGTGCCATCGAGACCAGAGCCGTTTGCCTTATTAACAAGTATAGCACAGATCCCTCAATGCGCACGCCCTTTGTGTACCATATAAAATCAGCGACCATCAACGCACGAATTGCGCCACACTTGAAAACCGTCACCACATAGGTCACAAGACAAAACCTTGATGCAGTTGTCAATGTACACAGACCTGTACAGTGCTCTTGGGACAACGAACAAAGTATGCACCTGAACAAGAGACTTACACAAGGCTCTCAACTGGAGACCAATTTCCCTTACCACTGTAAGCCAGATGACAGCAAGAGAATCACAGCAAAGATGCAGGCAATTCCAAACTTAACATATTCACAAAAGCTCTCTTGCAATACTTTCACCATAATCAACTTCACAATTTATGTATAGTACTGTACAGAAAGCAGTCCCCTCTAAATCTATGCACTCTTGCCAAACATCCAGCAGGGATAGAGAGGCAATTAAAGAAAAGCTCAAGACAAGAAAACCTCTGTATGTACACAAACAAGTGCTTAGGAGGAATAGCTGGACATGATGTAAGGCAACGCAATAGAATAGTGGTGACTGCTTCCGTGTATTCCCGGGGGCTGACACAGGGAGGACCTGGCTTTGGAGTGCACCCACTGCAGCAGGGTCAGACACGCATGCGTGACAATTGGGCCAGCCGGTCACACGATGGCATCTGGTAATCCAGAGCTCGCTCCTCCAAGCTGGGATCTCGTAAGCTTTTGGCTCGCCAAAGCAGGCTCTCTTCTGCAAGGAAATAAGCAAAAAAGCTTTGCATTAGCCCAGTGTTGTCTTCACACAAGCACCTATGAATCCAGGGAATTCTACTACATAACTGAGACCAAGCACAGATTTTGAAGACCACTCAAAAGACAGACAAGGACCTCTACGATTTGCAGTGTTTTCAATGACAAAGCATTTCGGCATGTGCAGACTTTTCTCAAAAATGAAATTCACATCCTTCAGTCTCACTATAAGTGGTTTTCGCACTTTAGTCCCATTATTAATACCTAGGGCTAATGAACTGATATATTTGTAAACAAGCTAGAATAAAATGCATAATAAAGGCAGACTTTAGTTAAACTTGTATTTAGTGATCAAAATGCCTATAGTGAATTTTATAATGAACGGAGCTTTTCTAAACAAGTGTAGTGCAGCCTGACCTTTGCAAGATAAAAGCATTCATGTGGAAGAAAGCTGGTGCTGCCCTCCTGATTATGAACTTTTTAGTGAATACAATGTAGAGATTATCATTAGCATAAATCCATTTATCTCCACGAAGTGAATCATGACAAGTGGGCAAAGCTCTAGGTATCATATGGGCGAGTAATCGAGCGTTGACCCTTATAATGTAAATTGTCTGACATAAAGTGATATAACGAGTCGACGACAAAGCATAGTTTTAAGATCAATAATGTCTACTGAAGTTGCCGACTACTAGTATAAAAGTTTTGTGCTTGTAAGTGTTTTATATTGCTTTGTCACAATCATGATTGTTGCTTGTCTATCGTAAACCCCCCCCCCCCCCTTTTTTTTTCACATGCACACGTTTCCACTAAAGCAACGGTTCCGTATATACTGTAACAGCGAACAATAAGACTCTATGACAAAGCTAGGTCCTAAGGCCCATAATGTGTACATTGAAGTCACCGACTATTTTTGTGCTTCTAGGTGTTCAATATTGTTCTGTCACATTTATGATTGATATTGGTCCATTGATAAACCTTTTTTGTGCCTCACATCCATGCATCTCCCGGTGGCGGACCCCGCGGACGTGAATGGACAAGTCTCAGCCCTAAGGTGTTTGACCCCTAAAACAGATTTTTCAGCCTCCCCTCGAATCTGAAATATTAAAAAGATTTCTTTTTTTTTTTTTTCTCGGCAAGGAAATGACACAAATAAAATATGGCAGTACCACACACTACATAAGACAGGCTATATATATACATTTATGTCCATTTCATTATTGAATTATTTTATATGTTTATATGACATTTTCAATATTCTTTTGGTTTTCTCAGCTGTAATTTCCCAAGTCGCGTGTAATTCCCGTGTCATGCCATTTGGCTTGGCAGGGTACCAGAAAGATTAACAGCGTCTACAGACCTGCGTCAATAGCATTAGTCTTCGCCAGAAGCACCACTGACACTGTCTCTTTGTAGAAACTGTTACCTTAGAGCAGGTAACAAGGACATCAACTGAACTTTCTTACTTCTGGTGGAGATAATGTAGTCAGGGCAGCTTGACAGCAAGATTCTTTATCTACTCTGTGGTGTTCTCTTCCTCTTCAAGAATAATTACTTGCCTAGCAATGTTCACATGGCAGAAACATCATTGTCACTTTGACCCACTGATTAACATGTAACATTACCATAGATGCCCGACAGATTGGATTTTCTGCACTACTTAGAGCAGAGGTAAGCAACCTGCGCATGCCTGCTAGCACTGTTATGCAGCCCCCGTGTGTTGCCTACCGGATTTCCCTTACTTGTGGCAAGTGCTATATCGGATAGACCAGCAGATGCATAAATGATCCATTGCGTGAGCATAATAACAAAGTAAATAGCTTTGCTCCAGACCGTTTTCTTTCCCTTCATTGCCACAGATGTCAGTGCACACCAAGATTTAAATAAACGGCCATCATGAGTAGAAGTAGGTGCGAGATGACGCAGTTGATAATGAAGGCTCGCAGAATTTCAGCGTTTGGCGACACTCGTGTGAGCAGTCCATCAGTGGTGTTGACAAATAAAGAACTAGATTACATGTATTCGCGATAAACAGTTTCTTGATTACACACTAGGAGAAATAAAATGAGATGATAGTGTTGTTATGTGTTGATGTATGAGCGTAGATTATAATTTTTTATGGTTGTGAGAGCTATGCACATGTGACGTATGACATTGTGCGAGTACATATACTAGCAAGATCAGAGTAATAAACTGCTGTCGAAAGTTAGCACTGTATTGTCTTGAATATGCCTTCTTTTGTCCATGTCCTTTGTCTGCGCTACCATCAATTATCATGCTACCATACCAGCAAGCCCAAATCGCCACCTTCATAAACCCCGGCACCACTTCAGAGCCTCCACACCCCCTGTCACTTCCTGTTTTCACAGCAAGTTTATTATCGACTGTAAAGAAGCTTTAGGTGTTAAAGATGCGAGGTTACTTTTTTTTTCAGTTTAAATAAACATGATATCTGTTCCAGTTGCGTACATTTTTGTCAACTCGAATTTTTTGTTCTCGACCTGCAAACCCCTCCGATAAAGGCATGTCATGTTTCTTCGCGAGCCAAATGCACTATGTTGTTGCCAATCTTGCCCGACCAAGGCGCCGATGCGGTGGCGCTATTATTGATACCGTGATGCTGTCGGCAAAGCGTCATAAAAAATACTGTTATTTTTGACACGCTGTTGGTGACACCTCCTCCTGTACACGCCATAGCTACACCTAGTTTAGCAATCGTCACGGCAGATCGTAGCAATGTCCGGCTCAGGAAGCAGCGTGCGCGCGTTAGGAGATGGCAGTTCTCGCGACTTCATTGCCTATGCAGCTGATGTTATCAATGCGTTGAATAGCAGTGAATCAGAGAATGACGACCTTTTGTTGATCCCCCCAAAAAAGTGGACTTCATTATTCCAAGTTGACTACAATTTTGCGTACAGGTTGACTGATTATTCGTCGGCCCCCGAAGTTTGGAGACGCATTTTATGAAAAAAAAAAAAAAACTTATAATCGACAATGTACTGCAACTCTACTATCAAAGGACTGGAAGCAACGTGCAGTCTGCAGGCAAACACTGCAGTTTACATTTCTTTGTTGACGCACTTAATCCTAGGAATGATTCACCAATGTGACTACGTGTAGACACCGCAGTCGGCTTGTAAGCATGCATAGTGTCGAAAACGAAAAGTGAACGACACGATGGCGTCAAGGTCAAGACAAAGACACTGAAAGCTACAGCACTGTCACAGTTTCTTTTCAGATTGTGTCAACTGGCGTTAGTTTATTAAGTGAAGTAAAGAGACTTGTGCGGCAATTATACAGCATCTCTGCCAGTGTGGGACGACAGAGCAGTGGCACCCACAAGCAAAGGTTAGAAGGGAGGAAGAAAGGACATGCCAGCAGCAGCAAGATCGCTGGCTTGAAGGACAAAGGTCCTGTTCTCTAGCCACCTCATATACACTTGCACACACACCTGAGCATGTGCTGTCGCCAGGGCCAGTGTGTGCTGTGTGTATTTCATCGCTTTGTGCAGTCATAAGCGGGGCTACCACACAAGATGCTTGCGGCATCTGCTCAAGCTAACGTTCCTCGTTTCCGATGACCGGGCATCTGAGGTCCTTGGAGATATCCGCTCGAATAAATGTGCATTGGCTGCCACTGTTGACAAGAATGCGTACGAGATGCCTTCGTGACCCGCAATCAACCCACCCTCATCCTGTTTACAGCAGCTCAGGACGCTTGGGGCAGATGTCACTAAAGGCTTGTTTGTTACTCACACGATGATACGTGGCTCACCCTGATCGACTGTCGTCGTGCTTGTACGGGTTGGTGCAGCTGGCCAGAACTCGCAGAAGATCGTTAAATATTGACGATCTCAATCTCAATGTCTGCAATCCTCAGCAACAAAAATCAACGTTATCTCAGAAGAGCATTCTATTGACAAAACATCGCCTTTTACACGCCTTCACCCATTCCAAAACAAAGATCAGATACTTCGGGTTGGTGGGTGCTTGATGCGGATGGAATCTTCTGAATGTGTCAAACACCCGATTGTACTGACAAGCGATCACCCCTTTTCAAGGCTACTAGTAATCCGAGCCCACCGCGAAGTTCTACCCGGAATCGTGTGCAATACCCTGACTCAGTCATGAGAGCACTTCTGGGTGTGCAAAGCACGAATCCTGGTAAAAAAATTGACGAGAGAATCTTACTTGTGCAAACAATCTACCATTGCACCAGGACACGCTCTCATAGCTCTTCTCGGAAAGCATCGCGTGACACCAACGCACGCATTGGAAGTGGTTGGAGTAGATTTCGTGGGACCTCTCTACGTAAAAACAACGTTGGGCGAGACGAAAAACTACATTGCTCTATTCACGTGCACAACTTCAAGAGTGATCCACCAAGAACTTGTGTCCAGCATGGCATCTGAGGCATTTTTGATAGTTTTATGTCGGTTTTGTGCCAGACGAGGACTTCCCCGGGTGATTTATTCAGATAATGTGAAGGCCTTTAAAAAAACGTCAAGAGACTAGCGAAAGCTTTGCGGCATGCCGTTACAAGATGACTTCACCTGACACCTGAGCAGTAAAGGCTAATACAGTCGAACCTCGATATATCGAACGGCGCGGCGATCGCGAAATAGTTCGATATATCCAGAATTCGATATAAAAAATCACAAAAAAAAATGCGTCAACAGCTTGCTGAAAACAACCAACCATTCAAGCGTGGTGCAGTAAATACTCACTTGAAGATTCAAACATAGTATTTATTGTGTTGGTTTAAAATATTGAAAAAGAGTAGCCTGCTTTTTGTTGGCCATGGCGTGTTTGACGACTGCGTCCTCAATATAGTCCAGGCGGTCCATAAGTGATAGGCCGGTGCCTTCAATCGCGCCGCCACTGCGGCGCACAAGGGCCAAGGCAGCTACGACCTCAGCTGATGTCGTGAGCGGGGCACGATCAGCGCTTGCGGGATCCACCTCGGCAGAGTCTTTATTTGGCCGGCTGCTCAGCAGTAGCTTCGGCGACAATCTCAACATCCGTGAGCTCCGCCGTTCGGTGTTAAGCCTGTCGCGCACCGCAGCGCGCAACAGGCCTAACTCCGAACGCACGAACACTGCGAGCACAACGACCGATGCCTGCCGATGCTAGGGGGGAGGAGCTTGCAACAAGTGCGCAGTGTGCCGTTGACACCATAGAGACTGCAACGACTGCAAGCTGCAAGGCTGCGGCGCGAGTCCGGGTGTAAAGCGCGCACATGGCGCGCCCATGCCGGCTCGCCTGACTGCTTTCCCTTTCCCGGCGGCAGCGCGGGCCGCGTCCGAGACGGTCGTCAGCATTCTTTCCCTCCTATACTTTCCTCCTCAATCTTTACCTCTTACTCCCCCTTCCCCCGCGCGAAGCCGTGTCGGTGCCTTCCTATTGAAAGACAACAACAGCTCCGCGCTTTTCTCTTTACTTTCCTCATTCAAGAACCTCTACCGCAAGGCTGCGGCGCGCGTACGCCGCTACGTTAAAGTGGCACTCTCGACGCCATCGATGTGTGCAGCATTCGTAAACGCCCGCCGCTCTACTGCTACATTCGAGAGTTGCGGGAAAGCTCGCCGCCTGTCAATGGAGCGCGGGCGGTTTGGGTTGAATGAGTTCGATATATCCATTATATGTCAAACTTTGTTCGAAATAAAAAATCAATAATGCATGCGATTTCCAGCGTGATACAAGAACCGTTCGATATAGGCAATAATTCGATATATCCGTGTTCGATATATTGAGGTTTGACTGTAATGGAAGTTTATTGTGCCAAACACTCCATAGGGAAGTCGATGTTGGAAGGCGCTGGGAAGAACTGTGAAGACACCGCTTTGCAAGATTCTCCAAAAAACATGCCTCAACTTCGAAGAACTTATGACGGTGATCACGGAAGCTGAAGCCGTCCTTGATTCAAGACCTCCCACATTTATTGAATTCGAAGATGGCCAACCATGCACTTCGACACTGGCTGATCTGTTAATTGGCCGAAGATTCCTGGTGATACCACAAGGCAGCATCGAGCAAACAGAGATCTCTATACGTAAGAAGGCCACCCGGAGACTTCAGTACAGAAAGCGCCTGACAGAAAACTTTTGGAAGCAACGGACCAAAGAATACTTGCTCCAACTGAGATCAGCACACTTCTGCGAAAAAGGGTGTGCAAAAACGGTTAAGGAAGGCGATGTTCTACTCGCACATGCTGAAAGCCTTCCACGTCAAATATGGCAACTCGCAAGGGTGATCGAAGTCTACAAAAAAGACAACGATCACGTTTGCTCGTGCAAGATAAAACGACAAGACGGCCTTGTGACTATGAGGGCAATACAAAGACTGTACCCGCTAGAACTACAGGTGTGACACCACTGCTCAGCCGGGAATGTTGAATTTCCTGCACTCATCGCACAAGAAGAATAAAAACTCCAAGCAAGTGAGCTCGTGAGCTCTTTGGAAGAAGAGGACGAGAAACATTACTTCTACGTTCTGGGCTCATGCAGACGCTAATAAATGTCTGTCTGAATTCTTAAAGCCGTGTTGGTTGTTCAGTTGGCCACATATTTTCCAGAAGTCATATAGCGATGAGAACCAATTTTTCCACGTGGTCTTGCACAGCTCACAAGATCTGACACACGTGTAGTCGTCTTTAAAATGCTGCTTTGAAAGACAGAAAAGATGGTGCTAAAGCATAAAGTCTGTCTATTGTGGCTTTGTCAACCGTCATGATTACTCTGTAGGGTAACACCAGGCCAAACAATAAACTTTAAATGTGTGAGAACGGTACTGCTAGCACAAGAACACTCACTATTGGCATTTAGATATTTCAGAGGTTGAAATGAGTTGGCTGAACACAATCATTTGTTTTCAATTTTCTTGGATATTTCGTGTTTCTCGTTTTCTTTTTTTTTCCTTCCCCGATTTACAACAGCAGTCTAGAGACGCTGCTGCCCACTGTAAAGCAGGAACCGAAGAACCCAAAATAACCTAAAACCGTAATGTCGCTGTTGATTCACCTCACATGTACTGCACTGCCAAAGGTCTCCACATTGTCTCGCTACTACTGCAATCAATGATTACACAGCGTAAGAGTGCTTCAACGAGGTATCATCACATAGCTAGTAATTTACAACAAATAAAGCCAACACGTCTCCACATTTTGTCACACAGAAGTAGCTGCGCCAGTGTTTAAGCACTAAACAACTGAAGTATTGAAGCTAATACAGTACACAAAATATGAAACCTCAGCAATTTGAAATCATTTGATATAATCTACAATTACACATTTCACTATTTATTAGAACATGTTTTAAGGGTGTAAGTACTGGTAAACGCCCCTCATTTGTTGTTCTAGGCATGCAATTTACCAGCCCAATCTAGAACATGTTCTAAGAATGTAAGTACTGGTAAAGGTCAATCATTTGATGTTCTAGGCATGCAATTTACCAGCCCAACCTAAAACATGTTGCAAGAGTGTAAGTACTAGTAAAGGTCACTCATTTACCAGCCCAACCTAGCGCAGCATCTTTTCTTTTTTAGCATTTCTTTAAAAACAAAACCAGAAACTGACTGTAGTTCTTCTCCCGGAAACAGGAGCTCCGTAGATTCGCTATGTGGTCGGCTTCCACGTCCATTTCTATTCGGTAGATGTTGCTCTTGTGTTCTGCCATGAAGTTCTCTTTCACATAGTAAGACAGTTGCAAATTGATAGTCTTACGCTCGTACTGATGTTTCCTGCAGACAAGTAAAAAGAAAAAATGTCATATGCTCAATCATAAAGGTTGTATACCACTCAGGCAGGCCCAGAGGAAGAGCACAAGAATATACAGACTACAGTTATGTAAACTTTTTTTTACATACCGTATTTACTCGCATAATCCTCACACTTTTTTTGACGGAAAACCGATGAAAGTTGGGGGGTGCGAGAATTACGCGGAGAAAACTTTCTACGAAAACGTAGTGGCCGCAAATCGGGATTATCACACCAGCAACTAACAGCAAGCTTTAAGGAGTACTAATTAAAACTTACCTCAACAATAAAAGCAGAGGTTCAACACAAGAGAAGATTTATTTGAGACAGAAAAAGTGGAAGCAAATAGTCGAGAATTAGAATACCATACGCAAAGCTTGCGGACGTTGCGGGCGTAGTGGTAGCGTTCGTCGCTCAACAGGAGCCCTCAAAAGGTAAGCGTGGGACGTCAGCATTGGGCTGATGGCTATTTAACAGAATTGTCCGCAGTTTCCTTCTTAAGAAATAAAGTTTATCATCAATCCCAGTTTTAGGCACAAGGCCGGCGCAACGCGTCTGTGTGGCTTTCTGCAGCCATCACTAGTAGCGAACACACTCGTAGACTCCGAAGGGCCTACCGGCGGCCCTGTTGTCATTCTTTAGTGCATGATGTATCAGTTGCAACTTGAAAGCAGCCGTACAGCTTCAGCATCACCTCATAACTTGACAAGGTTATCGACGCAACACAGAAAACACGCCGCAACACGCACTGGCCACTTCGGCTTGGCTTGAATTGGATTGAATCTCCTTGCAATAGTACGCTTGATGCTTAAGAGATGGCGCCAGATGGCGTGCACTATCATCATCAGTGGCTGGAAAGAGCAGACGACATTATTGCAGCAGTTTTTGGGGGTGCAATAATTACTCGAGGAAAAAAAGAAATCGTATTTTTGTTGGGCGATGTGGGGGGGTGCGAGAATTATGCGAGTGCGAGGATTACCCGAGTTAATACGGTACCTTGTATCTATACGTTCACATACTAGATATTTCAATTCTCTAAGCACTCCTTGAAGACTACAAAATACTGTAGGAAATGCATCACTATGTTGGAGTTCTGTTCAGTGAATGCCAATAATTTCATGCAGCTCCATGTACTACACCTGAAGCACAATAGGTGCTAAGCAGCCATTTACTTCAAAGGAGCAAGCTTGCTGAAAGTCTACATGATGATCAACCAATCTCAAGAAACTCTAAAAGTGACAAGTTGCTACCAGGGCCCCTTGGCAATGACTCCTGCAACAGCAGCTTACGGTGTTTCGAGAATTCAATAAAAAAAAAGAGGGCCAGGGGCTAACTTACAGGGTTTTAATGTCTCAGTGGTGTACTAGAGAGTCCGTATGGTCCCACAATGCCAAAAAATTCACTGTGTTCCGCCAACATTTTTGCGGAAACACATCATCTGCCCATTTTGATGTGTGCACACAATGTGCACACACCAAAAGTTTAGTTTGCAACTTTTTTGCTACAATTGGTAGCTTTATGTCTGGGAATCCCAAAATTGAATTTTAAATGTGCTAGTGCATCACATAATTAATGTTAACATCCTTCATTGAGAATAATCCTGTCAGTTCAAGACACCCCCCTCAGTACCATAATACAGAGCCCCATAGCGAGGCACTAGTTTGTGAGACTACGCCTGCACAAGCTTCGGTGATGATGATTGTGCCATTTTTAAATCAGGGGATACACACACAGTGAAGAACAAAACTGTGTGGATGCTTTGAGCGAGTCAACCTCAGAAAAAAGAAAAGCATTCTAGGCATAGGCAGCCAAGATCACCTTGAGAGAGACATGCAGACAAAGGAGCGAGTGGGGTGACAAACAAAAGTCTTCACCAGGCGCCAATCAGTGTGTTGTGTGCGACTCGCAAATCTTTGATGTCAATAATGCTCATCAAACTCATAGAATGTTACACGGGGCCTCTGTCTACGTCATACTAGCGGCGATGTCACGAGAGGCTGTCTCAGATGAGCGCTCACGCCTACTTTAAAACTAAACTACCTTAAACTGACACTGAATTGAAACGACTTGGTTTAGATTAATAAATGCTATTCTGAGAACTCTGTTGTTATGAATTTCACCATCATAATTTCATTATTAGAAGATAAAATCAAGGTGGATGTTTCATTTTTAAATTTCATGTCGAAATCTCCGCACATGACGTCACTGATTTCAGAATTTTTTTTTTTATTTTCGCGACATTGGATTGATAAAATTTTCTGAAACTTCCCACGTTAGATCTATGAACCCTTCCAGATGACAACGTCCTTCATTTTTACCAATTAGGAACTACAGTCAACTCTAGCTAATTTAAACACGAAGGGACCTCTGAATTTTGTTTGAATTATCAAGAAGTTTGAATTATCAGAAGTTCTCAGATATGACTGTGGGTGAGGTGACATCTCACATTATGATTAGGCATTGATTTGTCAGATTTAAAATGTAAAATCTAACTGCAAGCAATGAACAGAAAGCAGAGGTGTAAGGTCCACAAATTTATCGGCCATTTACTGCTGATCATACCTTTTAAAAAAATCATGAATTGCCAACTGCTTCTTTGATATATGTGCCATCAGCACAAAGCTCTATACCAGTTGAGAAGCATCACGGTTTACCAAGCGTGTGCTTCATTTCAAACATTTGACTACTAGCAAAGCCTTTTTCTTTCTTGAAGGCCTGAGGTGCTTATTTTTCATTTCTAGACCGCTGGGATTATACCCAGCACATATTTAAATAGTAGTGGGAAAGCAGCAAATATTTTCTGGTATGGAGCCACAAAAGGTTTGAATTAACTGAAAGATGAAGTTTGAATTGGGAGCCTTTCAAAAGCATTCAAACAATGGAAGGCCAACCAAAAAATTAAGTTTTGTTTGAATTATCGCGAGTCTACTGTACGTGGGACCCCATAGATGTCAAAATCTACATCACAGTGTTCGGCGCGGGAATCTCAAGGTAGCGTCCTCACCTGCATTTTTTTTCTTGTGCGCTTTATCACTTACCAAACATCATCTCGTGATAAGAGTGGTGTTTTTGGGATTATCAAATTGCATTTTACTAATAGTATGAAAAAAAAAAATAGCTTTTCCTCTCAGTGTCCTTTCAAAGCTAATGTCCCCCAATCGGTAAAGAGTATACAGGGCACACAAACAACACAAATATCTTTAGGCCCTAATTTGGGTGCCAGGTGTTCTCTAAGCATGAAATGACAAGCGTCACATTTGCAGTTATGATAGCAAGAGGCCACATAAGCAGAGATGGACAGACCCAAGAAAAAAACAAAACAATGTAATGGCATGGCCAAATGCCAATGTTCAGCAGACAAATGACAATCAGAGGTACCGTGTCAAGTAACAACGATCGAGATGAGTTCAAAGACTCCACATTCTACTCCTGTCACTCAATAGGCACACAAGGATCTGCTAGAGCCTACCAGACAGCTTCAAAGAACAATGAATAACTTATCACACTAATACAATGAATGCTTTATAGCCAATTGACTAAACTGGTATGCTCAAGCACCATGTGTTTTTGTTACAGGTTTTTTTTTTTTTTCTCTGTGGAAATATGTGTACATGCGGTGTCAATTTTTTTTCTTTTTAGTCTTCCATGATAACTGTTGCCCAAATTGAGAGGAGATGCGAGTAAAAAAACGGAAGATTTTTCCCAAATTACGTATTTATTTTTATTGCTTTCACAAGTTCAGCTTTTCTACTTTCTCAACAAAGAAAAAAAACTGAGAATCGTAATTGAACTCCCCTGGAAGTGGTCACCTAGAAATGGTCACCTGGCTGTCTGCCATAGCATTTCATAAGAAGAGTTCACTAAAACCACAAGCTCAAAGTAAGCATGATTGCCAAGCTCTCATGATGGAAGAAATCTTAAAAAGTAAATCTTTTCTGTATTAAGGGGAGATGTGGGTCGAAAAACGCGAATTTTTTTCAAAATTAGAGATTTTTTATTTTCGCCTGTTTTAGTAAGATTAGTACCTCTACTGTTATGAAAAAAATAATACAGGTCGACACTTAACTGGAAATGCTTTAAAATTGCATCTAAAGAGCAACGGTACCTGTCAAAAGGTTGAAAGTGTGCAGTCTTCGAGCACCTTGCCGCCGATAATGCGCAGCCGCTCGCCATTGTTGATCGCATGAGTCGAAGAGCCGAGCCTCACTCTTCAAATACCAACAGTTTCTCTCACTGATGCAGTGCAAGAAATAAGAAAAATAAGCACTCTTCTGCGTGTTTTTCGAGCGCCGCGACTGGCTTATCACATGGTATGAATTGGGGACCGCCATTAGCCGCTGCGCGCCTGTATGTGCTGTGAAACCTATTTGCGGGGTCCATGTCTTGTCGAGCAGTGCAGCTGAGCAATGCTTTTCTCGTGTAATTATCTCAGTTATGAATGAAAAAAAAGCATTGCTCGCAAGTGAAAGCCGTTGTGCGGCGCACTCTGTAGGAATAGGCTACGAGCAGCTGGTCCGATTAGCGGCAGTTGTTGGCTTGCAAAAGCCAATGCATCTAAAGTCATTCACGCCCGTCAGCCGGAAAGTTCATGATGCGGCAATGGATGACGTCATCGCCAATCTTGAGTGGTCGAAAGAACTCGCAGTGAGAGAACTTAGCAGGGACGACATTGCCATTATGTACGACAGTATGTGGAACGCATGGCTGCAAAATGGCATGACACTGGACTTAGTTTGGATTTCGCAGTCCTGTCGAACTTCTTCCTAGTTTGCAATTGGCACAAGGCTCTGCCAGATGGAGCGGAAGTTTGGCAAGCGTTTCATGGCCCTGTGTGTGAGCGAAATGTCTGTGAGGAGTCGGCTCAAAAAAGCCGAGAGAGACAAACTCATGGTGCTGGCGTATTTTAGTCGCAGTGGCCACTACAAGAACGATTGTTCTTTTTGGTGTGCAAATTTCATCCGATTTAAGGTTATCTTTCATGAATAAAAACTCCATTTTAACATTAAAACTCGTTTTTCTCAAAACACAACTTTCGCCATTTTTTCCAATGTGCCCCTCCTTTTTCGGGCACTTGTAGTGCTCGGATCTGCAAAATATTTTGCGCCAATTTTTTCCAAACTATGACAAATGCAATCATCTAGTTTAAATTTCAATATTTTATTGTATAATAAAAAAATTGTATGTATACCTTTACTAGGGTAGCTGAAATATGGACTTTTTACGTCAATTACATATTTTGTATGTGCTTCCTAATTAGTTATTTGCTCTCTACACTTTATTTGAAGCAATATGAGCTATGAATGGTAAAAAATTTCAGAAGTTTAGGGATGAAAAGAGCGACCCTGGGTCGCCGAAGAGAGCGGACACGCATCACGTCGGCTCCGTCTTCCAAGAACTATTTGCCAGTGATTTTCGGTCATTCCACCCATGAAATTTACAACAACGCGTGCGAAAAGTGACCAAGATTCCACTGACACCCAAATTCAAGGTTGGAAAGGACTTTTTGCCGGATTCAAGAGGTTTTCAACCCGCGCCCCTTTGGCCCGACGCTTACGCAAGCCGGCCACCCGACGGGACGCGCTGAGCGTCTCCTCTGACGCAGGCGCTTTCTTCGCCCATCAACGATGGAAGTCCAAGTGAACGGGGAGAATATCTTCCCCGAAAAGTTTCT
Organism: Rhipicephalus microplus; assembly: GCF_043290135.1. NCBI lineage: Eukaryota > Metazoa > Arthropoda > Arachnida > Ixodida > Ixodidae > Rhipicephalus > Rhipicephalus microplus. Next base: position 205,913,892 of record NC_134710.1, on the reverse strand, counting down.
GGAGGGCACGGATTGGTACACCATCGGATCTAAGACCCAAGTTAACCACGCAAACGCGCAGAGCAACACCCAGAACGGAGCCGCCTCCTGCACCGGCGAGGGAGCGGACTGCAACCGACAGAGTTCGCGTCGACAACCGCGTAACATCAAGCAGCAGGTCATTAGAAAGAGCAAAATGCCACTACTCCCACAAAGCGATTTCAAGATCGTGTTACGACCACGAGGAGGCCTCAACGTGGCCACCACTGGAACCATGCGCCTCGCATCGGTGATTTACCGCGCGGCCAACGTACCAGTGCATGAAGCAGGGGAGGACACGGTGTGCTCCAACAACCATCAAAACACCGTCGTGAGCACACCCCATGCCTCTCCCGCCGATAAGTACAGGCAGCTTCAAGCCATCACCATCGACGACCGCCACCATGAGGTTAGTGCGTACGAGACGGCCTTCGACATCACGGTGAAGGGAATAATCAAAGGCATCCCGTTGGAAGAAGACGCCAAGTCCATTCACACCAGCATCGTTCACGCACGTAACCCTTACGCCCTGGCAGCCAAACGGCTCAGTAACACGACGACCGTCATAGTGGCGTTTGAAAGACCGCGAGTGCCCACTTACGTCAGGTACGGCGGCGCTCTCCTTCGCTGCACCTTGCATCGCAAGCAAGTCGACATGTGTCACTGCTGCGGGAGACTTGGTCACCGCATGGACGTGTGCCCAAAGTCCAAGGACAAAGTATGTCGTGGTTGTGACGCCCCTAACCCAGGCCCCAACCACCAGTGTTCCCCCCATTGCAAGCTGTGCGGGGGCGCACACATGACGGCGGACCGCAACTGCCGTGCAAGGTACAAAACGCCCTACATCGTGATGAAGAGACAATGGGAACGACGCAGGGCCAACGAGGAGGCAGAGGCCACTGCCACCAACTATTCCACCAGCAAGCCCCGCTCAAGATCCCGGACACGCAGTCGAAGCCACTCCCGATCTCGTAGCCGTACACCGGGACCCCGAAAGCAGCAGCAACGCCGAGCTCGCAGTCGAACACATGGACGGACCCCAACGAGGGACGTCAAGGCAACTGATTCGGTGAGCTTTGCAGATGCGGTCAAAGGAAAACGCGCAACAAACGCGGAGGCTGGCGGCAAAACACACACTAAGATAGAAGCGGAGATAGCTCAGTTAACACAGACGATACAAACTACGCAAAAGCAAATAGAATGCATGCAGGCACAGCTTCACGCAAAAGACGAACTTATACAAAAGCCACTCACAGCGAGACTGATCAACAGGCAATGCAGAAAACACAAAAAGAACTCATAGAGGACGGTGAGGTCGAAGGCCCTGATACTAAACGCGGGTCGGCTATCTCCCTTAAAAGGTCAGTACGTTCCAAGCGTACGCGCGCAGCAACAGGCGACACACCCGAGTGACAGCACTCGAGGCTCGCGTGAGCAGTCTCGAGGAAACTATCACCGCGACTATCACGCATACGATTCAACAGAGCTTGGAGAGCATTTATCGCAGATTGTCCAGATTATAAGCTGCCAACAGCGCGCTGGTGACGTCGCATAGCGAAGCGGCACCACACATGTAGTACCACATAACCATGGCAAGACACTCTTCGCAACAAAAACATACAATATGGCAGTGGAACTGCAGAAGTTACGAAAACAAAGGAGCGCACCTACAGCAATACCTGAAAACGATCCACGAACGCCCAGATGTCATCATACTGCAGGAAACAAACGGCCCCGCCTAACTCTCAGGTACCAGTCTATAACAGACAAGGAGGAGAATCCAAACGTCACCACACTGGTCAAACGAGAGCTCACGGTTATCGAACACGACACCCAAGTCAAGGATATTGAAAACGTCCTCGTAGAGCTAATTCCACCGCGTAAGATGCTCGACAGCATCTTTGTACTCAACGTCTATAGAAGTCCGAGATGCCGGAAACACCGCTTTCACGTCCTCTTCAAGCGAGCACTCGATATCGCCCAGGGGCAACAACTCTTCATTGGAGCCGACTTCAACGCGGTGCATACAGCGTGGGGTTACAAACACAATCAGCCGAAAGGCAGGCATTTGTGGGAAATGGCGCAACTCGCCGGACTCGAGCTGGTCACTCACTTAGCGGCACCAACTAGGCAGGGCAACAGTGTCAGCACTGACACCACGCCGGACCTTACCTTTACAAGCAATACACGAAAGGTGGCTTGGAGAAACACCATGCAAGACTTGGGCAGTGACCATTACATTATCTCTATAGAAGCAGAAGGCGGCCCACAGGAACACAATGCCGGTCGCCAAATGAAGATCCCCAATTGGGAACTACTACGAAAAAATCGAGACAAGCAACAGATTGAAGACAAAGACATTGAGCAATGGACCGACCAACTTCGGCGGGACATCGAGAGGGCAACGCAAATGATGCCGTCAACGGCTGGGCTTGATAGAATAGACACCCAGTTACTGCACATGTGGCAAGCCAAGACCCAACTGCATCGCCGTTGGAAACGACGACATAATAGGAGACTGCGAAAACGAATAGCACAGCTCAACAAAGAAATAGAAAAGCACGCATTTAACCTGCAACAACAGCAATGGGAAGAGAAATGCGCGCAGATGGATGGCGAGCTCACTACGAGTCGCACATGGCAGATACTGCGGTACCTCCTAGATCCCGCGAACACCAAGACCTCACAGAGGCAAGGCATATGCAAAATCATACACGCTTATGGGGGAACGGAGCAAGATTTCCTACGAAAAGCGGAACTCGATTACATATCCCAAACGCCCCCGCAAGTACATCCGGACTACAGGGGAGAAGGCAACGCCTACCTGGACGCAGAATTCTCAATTTCCGAAATCAAGACGGCCCTCCTCAAACTCAACACCAAGTCAGCCCCAGGCCTAGATCGAATATCGAACAGGGCACTGCGCAACCTCGATTACAGATTGCTAGAGAAACTCGCAGATTATATTAACGAGTGTTGGGTGCGTGGAAAGTTACCCCAGCCATGGAAAGAAGCACAGATCATACTTATACCGAAACCCAGCAAGAAATTGCAGCTGCAGAACCTGCGCCCTATCTCCCTAATATCATGTGTAGGTAAACTGATGGAGCATGCGTTCCTCAATAGACTAACAGATTACCTCGAGGACAACAACCTATTACCACACACAATGATTGGGTTCAGAAGACATCTCTCCACACAGGACGCTTTTCTGCAACTAAAACATCAAATCATAGAAAATCCTGGGTGCTCAACTAGAGCCATCCTTGGCCTGGACCTGAAGGCCTTCGTTAACGTTCATCACGAAGGCTTATTGCGACAAATAGACAGATTGAACCTCGGAATGCGAGTGTACAACTACGTCCGAGACTTCCTCACGGGAAGAACCGCACGCATGCGAGTGGGACAAATAGAATCAAATCAACATTGGAAGCTCGGGTACACCGCAGGGCTCGGTGATCTCGCCGATGCTCTTCAACCTCGTCCTGCTGAGTTTACCCGAGCGATTACATCAAATTGATGGACTGCACCACACGCTATAAGCGGATGATATTATGATCTGGACGACAACTGGCAGTGATGGAGAGATCGCGGATCGCTTACAGGTGGCCATAGAATGCGTGGAACATTACCTCGTAGGCACGGGACTCACCTGCTCGGCCGAAAAATCCGAATTACTGCTATATAGACCGGTGGAAAAGGGACGCCCGCCCAAAGACAACGTACCTTCAGAAAAACAAGAAATCAAACTAACATCATCAAACGGCTCACCAATCCCAATGGTAAAGAAGATCCGGGTACTGGGGATGATGATTGAGCAGAACGGTGGCAATAGTGAAGCACTGCGCAAGATAATGGCAAAGGCCACCAGCACGATGCAACTCATCCGACGCATCACGAACAAACATGCGGGCATGCGCGAAGGCAGCGTCATACGACTCATACAAGCCTTTGTTATTTCACAACTAATGTACACGGCCCCGTTTCACAAATGGACAGTTGCGGAAAAAGACAAGCTTAACGGCCTGATACGCAAGACGTACAAGTTCGCGTTGAGACTGGCGCCCAGAGTTAGCACCAGCAAACTCCTAGAGCTAGGGTTGCATAACAACCTCGAGGAACTCGTGACGGCGCAACAAGTTTCCCAGCTCGAGCGCCTATCCAAGACCCGCCCAGGCCGACACCTACTCGAAAAACTCGGCATCACGTACCATACGCAGCACGGCATCAAAGTCGAAATTCCAAGATTGGTACGAGAGCAAGTATACGTACCCCCATTGCCTCGCAACATGCACGCTCAATACCATATAGGACGGCGTAAAGCCAGGACACAACGCATTACTCAAAGCTACTCCAACGACACTGAAGCGGTTTTCACTGATGCCGCGCGTTATACCAATAAAAATAGTTTCGTGGTGGTAGTTACCGGCCATCGCGGCAAATACATCACAAGCCTCACTGTGAACACGGCACTCGCTGAAGCGGCAGAGGAAGTGGCTATATCACTGGCCCTCACACAGACCAATGCCACATAAGTGATTAGTGATTCGCAAACAGCAATTCGCAATTATGCGAACGGCGAACGGACGCATCTCGCAAGAGGCGTTTCACATACTCCAACGACATCCCATACATTCAGGAGAGGTTGACTTCGATAACCGAAGGCACCTGTTGTGGATCCCGGCACATAGCGGACTGAGCTCCCCCAACAAAGCGGCTCACCGCGTTGCTCGAGGCCTCACTCACCAAGCATCGCCTAAGGACGACGAGCCCCCGCGGGAAACTGCAGACATCTGGGCATGGGAGGATCGTATGACCAGGTTTCACGACATCACCACACATTACCAGTTACAAAGACGCATATACCCGTCCCCTCACGAAAAGCTAAATAGAACGCAAGCGGTACACTTCAGACAATTACAAAACAGATTCATACAGAAACCCCAGACTCATGCACGCCATGTATCCAGACATATACACTACAAACAGGTGCACGTCATGTGGCGAGGTAGCCACCCTTAGTCACATGCTGTGGGAGTGTCAGGGCCTAATGAACAATTCAAACAGTGCCGATTCGTCTCACTTTTCCACTGCCAGCCTCTGCTCGCGTTGGAAGGCCACACTGCTCAGCTCGAACCTGACAGCACAACTATGGGCCATCCAGCGTGCCGAGGAAGCCGCTTCGAGACAAGGTTTCGGAACCACATCTGCAGTGGGTGCCCAGACCCACTAAAAAATGCCGGACTCGAATCGTCTGGATTCGACAAATAAAGTTTATGTTCTTCTAGGGATGAAAAGAGGGGGGCAAAAGGGTTCAGGTTTTCACTTTGTCATGTTGCAGAGCTAAAAGTGTGTAACATGCAAGAAAACTAATTATACATTTGAAATCTGCATAAAAAGTTCCATAAACAGCTCAAGTTTTATTGCTCTAGGGTGAATATTAAAAAAAAGTGTCTTCGAGTAGCACCTCCCCTTAATGAGCTTTCACTTATACCTTTAAAATGTGTTTTTCTGAAGACCCATTTTTCAACAACTTCGCGAGTTTGGAAATCAGTTTTTTTATACTTCTGATAGCCCTATCGGGATGATATTTTTCCGGCACATTCCTAAACTTGTGAAGAATGCAAGTATCTCCTTTAAACTTGATATCACCTGTATAATTATTACAAACCCGAAGCAAATATTATAGGCCGAGGATTCTAAGAATTATCGCATTGCAATTTTTCTGGACAATCAAAATGTCTTATATGCACTTTCTTCATAGTTATTTGTATTCTACAGTTAATATAGAGCAATATGAGCAATTAATGGCTCAGAACCATAAAAGTTAAGTGGCAGAAGAAGTTTGTCTGAAAAGAGCGATACTTTACACATTGTTATGGCATAAAACGAAAACTGTAAAACTTACTATAAAACTAGTTTAGTATTTCAAATCAGCATGAAAGCCTATATATACAGCAAAGATTTCAATGCCTTAGGCTACAAATTAATGCAACTTTTTTTTTACGAGTCGCATCTTCCTTTAAATCGATTCCCCAAACAAAATGATTACTAGCCACCTAATGCTGTGGTTCAACTATAAGGAATGTAGTGGAGCTCCTTAATCTTGAACACAAAAGATATAATGTAAATAAGTAATAATGAAGCGGCCCTCTTGACAAACCCCATATCTTACATGGTATTGCGACAATTTACACAGAACCACTACAGACATCAAGCAAGGTTGGCCAGTTTTTATACAGGACAAAAAAGACAGCATAGTGGCATGATAAAATTCAGCAAGCAAGTTACAAGCAGAAAAAAAGGGGCAAATCACTAACGCTGTTCTGACGAGGCTGTAAGGCGGGTCTTGTACCAGGAAGCTGGACATAAGAGACATTCCCACCAAGACTATGATGGGCATCATCTGCAGCAACACGCTGTAACTGCTCTGTAAAGAAGTAACCATACAAATCCCAATGTTATAATTTTCACATATTAACAAAAATATCTGCAGGCTCCCTCACCAGTAAGCTAAAAGTGAGGCAGCAAGATCTGCTCATAAAAGCCAGCTATCGAACCTGAGACGGTAATAATTTAAATTGGCATGCAATCCTAGCACATTTCCACAACACACTTGCACTTTGTGAAGCATGCCTAAAAATGATCTCTGTTGGGCTTGGCAGCCTGCTGACAACTCGATTTTGATCTGCTTCTGGGGAGGCATCACTGCATACATTCCGAGAACTGAGCCACTCAATTATGGAAACTTCTTCAAGAAACTTCTTCTTATGTCATTTCCTGCAATCTTCAACTAATTTCTTGCATCTGACAAAGTACCCTACAAGTGAACTTCATCTCCTCCACAAAGAAGAATTCATGGCTTTTCTAAGTGAAGATTACAAAAGGTATTTCTTGGACTCAAATCTTCTAACACAGTACTTTGGCTGTCAGGGCTTTGGTTTCAGCCAAATGACTTCGCTAAGGTTTTCATTTACAGGTTCCAAAACATAAAACTAGTTTCTCTGTCTAAACCCAAAGGACCATTTATGGCATTCCTGAGAGTGGTAACTTGGCCCTCAATCTAAGCATCTATCTACGCACTGAGATGTGATTTTTGGCTGTAAATGAAGCTTGCTGAAAATTGCACTCACCAAACATTTGTTTGTTATGATTAGATAAAAGTCTCAGTGGCAATTAACATAAAATTCATGTTCATTTCTCATGTAGAGAGAAAACAAGCTGAAAACGGAAGAATACATTACTTGATAAGCCAATGATGTCCTCAAATTTTTACTTAGCAGCGAATCAAATTTCAAAACTTCCCCAGGAAAAGCTATCCAGGCTGCCAGCAGAATGCATTTAAAGTCACACAAGCTTAGTTAATGTCTGGCGTGTTATGGAGGGCATACTTCACCAATTGTCGCAGTTCAACATCCCTAAACAACGACATGATTATTAGGGACCGCAGTGGAGTGCTCTGGAAATTTTGACCACCTAGGGTTCTTCACATGCGCCAAAATCTAAGTAATGGGCCTCAAGCATTTTTGCCTCTATCAAAAATGCAGCCGCCATGGCCGAGATTCAATCCTGCAATCTTAGAGCCGGTAGTCGAGCACCATAACCATAATACCACAATAGCGGATTAACATAACCACTTTTCAGGAATAGAGCAGAAGTATTACAAGAGAAACAGCCAAATTTTTCTGGCGATGCTTTCAAAGTATTGCATGCTATCTTTGCTAGAATGGCCCACTCATCACAACTGCCATGGCACACACTGTTATAAGCTAAATTATTGATTCACAAAGCATCAAGGATTACATATTAATTTGTAGAGGCAAGTCATTCTAAGGCATCTAGAACATTTTCATATTGTTACACTTGAAAGAGACCGGTAGAGGTTAAAAGGGGCAGTTTAATAGGTCGTGAGGGGCAGCTCAGAAGCGGCCGACTGGCTAGAGATCGTCCTGATCCTCTTCTTCCTTTTTAATTCGGGGCGACAAGTGCGTTCACCGTATATGCTTCGTTGTCTTCGTTCACGTGCGCAACATTCCCCTCCGCGCAGACGAAAGCCGCCGGACGAGTCAGTCGAGTTGTCCTGGCGTGTACAGTTTCAAGTGGGCAACATGAACCACTTGAGTTTTGGCAGCTCGTCGACCACTCGCCGTGAGGCTAGCTGTTACATAGGTGACCTTTGTAAGTCTGTCAACAATGAGAAAAGGTCCATCGTAAGTGGCCAAAAACTTTTGGCATAACCCGCACTTGCGCATCGAAGTTCACAATCACACCAAATCCCTACGGCAATAAGTCACAGGTCGATGATCAATGTCATAGCGTGCTTTCGCTTTGTCTTGCGATGCCAATGTGCATAGGCGAGCTATGCAACGCGCCTCTTCGGCGAGGCAGAAGGTATCGGCGACAGTGACGTCGTGAGCACGGAAAGGTAAGATTGTGTCGATTGTGTGCCGGGGCGAACATGCATATAACAAAAAAAAAAGGCTATACCCTGTAGTTTGATGCTTCGCGGTGTTGAACGCGTACGTAATGAACGGGAGTACGTCATCCCAGTTCTTGTGGTCGGATCAGACACACATAGACACCATGTTGATAATCGTGTGGTTGGTACGCTCCATCAGCCCATTCGTTTGGGGGTGGTATGATGTCGAGTGATGCAGGCGGGATTCACACAAACGGAGTAGCTCCTCCACGACATCCACTGTGAATTGTCGTCCACGATCGCTGATAATCAGGCAAGGTGGGCTGTGACAGAGGATGACCACTGTAGCAAGAACGACGAGACGTCACTGGCTGTTGCGGACGGGACGGCCGCCGTCTCGAAGTAGCATGTGCGGTAGTTGACGCAAACAATCATCCATCGGTTGCCCTTAGCCGATTTTGGAAAGGGGCCCAAGAAGTCAGTCCCCACTTGTTCGAAAGGTGCGTTTGGAGTTGGTATCGGCTGCAGAAGACCAGCTGGAGCAATAGATGAACGTTTGTGACGCTGACATTGCATAGCTGGCCACATAAGTCCCAACGGACTTTTGCATACCAGGCCAATAAAAGCGTTCTTTACTCCGGTGAAGCGTCCACACCAAACCTAAATGTCCAGATATAGGGTTGTCGTGTATTACAGTCGTAATAACTGTTCGCAGGCTCTCCGGGACCACTAGAAGGAAATGCGCGCCACTGCTGGAGAGGCTCCTTTTGAGCAACAGTCCATCACGCATACAGGAACGGCGTGTAGTAGTGGAAGCGGATGCAGTAGCGAAGAGTGGTGCTAGTTTAGCGTCTTTCCGCTGTTCTGCTTTGAAACTGGGGTAGTCCAGGGATGTAGGCGACAAACACGCTACAAGGTGGTCAAGGTCATCGGCTTCACAGTCCGTTGTGCTAAGTGACATACTTGAAAGACAGTCCACATCAGCAAGTCGACGACCACTCTTGTAAGCGATAGTAAAGCTATATTCTTGCAGTCGAAGTGCCCACCGCGCAAGGCGGCCACAAGGGTCACGAAGGTTGACAAGCCAACACAAGTGGTGGTCGGTGACGACTGTGAATAGGCGTCCGTATAGGTAAGATCGAAACCACTGAATTGCAAATATTACCGCCAGACATTCTTGTTTCGTGACAGTGTAATTTCGCTCCGGCCTGCTTAGGGAGCGACTTGCGTATGCGATGACGTGTTCACGGTCACCATAACGTTGTACTAGGACGGCTTCGATACCTATGCCGCTAGCATCCGTATGAAGCTCTGTTGGAGCAGAAGGACTAAAATGCTGAAGGATGGGTCGTGACGTCAGCAGAAACTTCAATTCAATTCAATCGCACTCCGGAGTCCACACGAAGGAAATATCCTTTTGTAAGAGGCATGTGAAAGGATATGCAACGTTGGCAAACTTCAAAATAAAGTGGCGGAAGTAGGTACAAAGCCCCGGAAAACTACGAAGTTCCTTGACGGAACGCGGCACAATGAATGCATCAACTGCTGCTTTCTTCTGGGGGTCAGGACGGATGTCATCCTTGTCAACGAGATGCCCGAGCACAAGCGTCTGGCGGTCTCCGAAGTGGCATTTCGTAGAATTTAAAACTAGGCCAGCGTTTCGGATGCAGTTCAAAACAGTATCCAGACGAGAGTTCTGTTCACTGAACGTGCGGCCAAAGATGACGTCCTCGTCGAGGTAGCACATGCAGATGCTGCACTTCAAGCCACGCAGAATGTTGTCCATAAACCTCTCGAACATTGCCGGAGCATTGCATAGTCCAAATGGCATCACGTTGAATTCAAAGAGCCCGTCAGGGGTAACAAAGGCAGTCTTTTCCTTGTCCTCTGGGTGCATCGGAATTTGCCAATAGCCGGATCGTAAGTCCACGGAGGAAGTCCTCTAAATGTGGCAGCGGGTGTACGTCCTTTCTAGTCCCGGCATTCAGTCGGCAATAGTCAACACAAGATTTTCAAGATCCATCTTTCTTCTTAACAAGGATAACTAGTGCTGCCCGCAGGCTGACCGACTCTTGTACCACTTTCTTTTGCATCATTTCCTGCACTAGGTCGTTGATAATTTGTCTTTCTGAGGGGAAAACACGATATAGTTTTTGCCGAATCGGACTTACCGTGCTAGTGTTGATGGTATGAAGCGTTCGAGACATGAGGATAGGGATCACTTTGTCCTTCTGCGCAAAGTCAAATATTGAAACGTGCTTCGACAGCACATTGATTAAAGTTCGGCACTCGCTTAGCTAAGCTACCTATTTATCATTGCCATAAGCACTCCGTCCAAACTGCGACAACCAGTTCCGGCATGTTTTTCCGGTACGTCTGTGAGCTCAACCACTGATAAGGTCGCGTGATTTCTGTTGACTGAAGCTAATTTCAAACCATCCGGTAGTGTGACGGGCTCTGAGGAACAGTTTACAGTCCGTAGGCCAGTTTGTCTGCCATCGATCGACACCACAAAATCGGGAACCAACACGTTCTTCTTCATGCAGTTTATGTGCATTTATTTGCTAAGGTGTGTCCACAACCTTAGCAAAAAATATACTCCAGTCCGATTGAACATCACGATCGTCGAAATCATTCAAGAAATCATCAAGAAAGACGGCAAGTTAATTGTTGATGATAAGAAAGTCGGCTTTGTTGTAATCTCGTAGTGTCTTAGTCATTTTAACCGCTTTAGGTTGTGCAAGGCTAACTTTAAACGAGAGAAGGCTATGGTCACTTATTCCAGGCAGGTATGTTACATAAGAAACAAGATCGGGTTGCGTGGTCAATACAAGATAGAGTGTATTTGAAACAAATGGTGTTATCCTTGTTGGTTCTTTAATCAACTGTGCAAGAGAAAATGTACTGCACAGCGTTAAGAAGTATTGCGCCATAGATGAGTTTGGGTGCACTGTGATGAGTTCATTTTTCCATAAGAGATTAGACATATTAAAACCACCAAGTAGGAAAATTGGCCGTGCAGTGTAATTAGAAAAAACACAATTAATTGCATCATGCAAATCACATACAAATGTTGTAGTGAAACTTGGGGGACGATAAACACCCGAAATTACTTTTTGGTGGGATAGTGTTACGACGGCCCATACAATCTCCAAATTTGACGCAGTTTGAATGCAACCTGAAGGCAACCTTTCATTTTATCACCAAAAGCTCGCCACCACCAGAATGATTGATGCCGCTGCAGCGGAAAATAGAGAAATTGCATGAGTTCGGGAATAATTCATGGTCCCCGAGTGCTGGTTGAAGCCAGGTTTCTGTCAGTGCGATTATATCCGGTTCACATGTATCAATGGCCGAATCCAATAATAAAGATTAGGGAGCCTACTTTAACAGAACTTGCAAAAACAGCAACAAATGCAATAATATAACAGAAGCATGAACAATCAACCCAGTGGATGGTTCAAATATTCTAAAGACAGCCTTTTTTTTTTTTTTGTACAAAAACTTTCTTAGCTAATAGGCACCAATATATATAATACCTACAAGATAATTACTAAAATTAAACCCCCTTATAAGAGGCATGCTCTCGCCAGCAATTCTTGTCGCTTATACGAGATCTCTGTTACACACAGAGCACCACTAGGGCATTTCCTTATGAACCCGCATTTTACTGTAGGCACACTGGTGTCTCTCATACCCATTTGTCTCTTATATCATCGTCTCTTATAAAAGGGTTCAACTGTATTACATTCAACAAAATTCCTTAACGTACCATTAACCTTAATTACTGTCTCTAGGAGCAAGTCAACAAGCACTCAGAACCTACCCTCTTGCAAGCTTTGCATATCACAAGTTTCTACAAATATTGACACAAAATGTACTATACAATACATTGCTCTTCCAGCAAGCACCTTCTGCATTACACTTTCTCCACTATAGAAACAAATAGAATTACAGTGCATTTTTCTCTCCATTATACTAGTATCATAATTATTCCCAGCAACTTTTTTATTCATAGTACAACTCCTTCAAAAGGGACCCCACAACATTTTTCCAAGTAATAATAGAGTAATCACACAATTGCATTTTACTGCCTCGCAAATCTCTTGCAACGAAACTGTAACAAAGCAGTGTTACGGTTAGTTATTGCATAAATGACAAGTGTGCTAAAAGCTATGCAAAGGGGAGATGGCATACGGCAAGAAATTACACTAACACATATCATAGCCCTGAAAGTTTCACCTTTTTTTTTTTCTGGCTGCCGATTCAAATTCACATGAGCATGGTGCCTGAACATGGCACCACCCCAACGAGGCCATGGCACCTTAAAAACTATAACATACTATCAAGGCACCATATGCACGGCACAGCAGCAACATAAAACTGCTGCGCAAAAGTACGGTCGAGCTACATGAATACTTGATTTGTATTGGCATTGCCTAGCATTAGGCTGACTATACTATCATATTCAAGTTTCACATTTGAAAGTGGTTCTAATTAGTAAAGGGGGGATGTGCCTTTAGGAACCAACTTTCTTGTTTTTGATTGGATCTTGATGAAAGTTGGAACACTGTGAATTGCCTCAAAGTGCTTCCATGAAAATTTCGATGCGATACCACAAAAACTTGATGAGAGACAAATTATTTTTTCATTAAACCTCCTGGAGAAGCTGCAGGTTTTATAAGATGACATAAATAGTTGGTAATTTCGGCACACGCTGCCAAACGTATGCTGAAGTTTGATAAAGCAGCCGAACATATGCTACGTTATCAAAATAATTTTTTTGCAACACTAAATCTTGTAGTTAAGTTTTCCCCAGTAACGCTGAAATCAACAGACTTACATTACAAACAAGAAGCCCGACAAAAAAATTTTTGCAGTAAAATAAAAAAATAAGATTGCAGCCCCCTGAAGCCCAGTTCAAGAAGCATTAAAAAACAAACCGAATCAAAATCTCTGAAGTGGTTGCCAAGATATCTGCTCCATGAGCTGAACATGACAAAAAACATGTATTGTGAAAACTGTGTTTAAAATTTCACCTTCTGTTTACGTCTCTAGAACACATAAAAATTTTGATATTTGGTTTGTCTTGAGATATTTGACTTCTTGGACATGTGGCCTCTGCCCAGTGTGCCTCTGCTGTTGCCTGTTTTTTTTTTCATAACCTCCTGTTTTGATCTACAAAGAACAAGTATGGATTTCAAACGAAATTCCCTGTATGAAGAAGTGGTATCATAGGCATGACAAAAAAGAGTGTAATTGAATAAGGCCATATAGTGAAACGATTACATATCTTCCTTGTGTTCAAGCTGTCATTCATGTAATTAAGTATTTCTTGATTATAAATATTCACTGAATAATTTTCATCACATGGCAAAGTTCATTGCATCAGAAAATGGCTTACACCTTATGACAGTCTATGCCTTTTTTCCAAATACGTTTATTAGCAGGAAACTGGTGGCACAGAAATTTTGTCACAGTTTATTTATTGACGCGACTCGGACAGATAAAAATTCGTAGCCCTGCTTCATACATGTTCTTTTGCCACTCTATCCGTGAAACCCATCATCATAAGGCCGGTAGCAGAAACACTAATTTACAAGGCTTTCATTGTTTCAGAACACTCATAGATGCTCGCGGCATTACCAAACACGACTCCAAGCACATTTAAATCGCATCACTAGAACTTATTGACAGCACTCCATATGACCGTAAAGTGTGCGGCCGCAGAGATGGTGCGGCTGGCACGTGGTGCACTTGGCAGCATTGTTCAGTGACGATGCACGAAACGTATAGCTACTGACGAAAAATCGGCGCATATTGCGCTTGGTGTCGTATTTTCGAGTGCCAAAGCACGACACTGCTATTATAGCTGCTGTTCAGAGCAATCCTTGGCAGTGAGGGTGGGGCGGGGGTCTGACGAGCTCGACTGTGGGGTCTGCTGCTGATGCGCAGGTGGCCCGTAGGCGGTTACGAGGAGGCAGTGAATTATGTGCTTCATTGCTTGCGAAGACCCCTAGATCACAACAAATTCTCTAGATTTTATTTCTAATGTGATTATTCAGGCTAGTTGACTCTTAACAGATAGTGCGCTCTGTGGCTAAGTTCTTCAAAATCTTTTTAAAAGTGAAAATGACTATTAACCCTCTTTCAAGGTCTTTTTTCTACACGAACTGAGGAGTTACATATAAAGCGCTTGCAAATGGCATTGTGTCAACGAGACAGATCTGCATGTTAAATTCACTTTGAAGATGCATCGAACACATTCGGGTCAACTGCAAGTCTGTAGCGCCTTCCTTGTACTTGTAGCTTGACAGCTCGTGGTCTAGTCATAATTTACCACAGTTGCAATCACAGTTGTAACATTTTCATTGAACATAAGTGGGCGCTCTATTACTTGCTGATAGTTACGCCTTTCCTCTGTACTTCGATCAGCTCCCTGTTTGTCACTTTCTTGCTTTCACGACGGAAGGACTGGAACAGCCTTCTTGTCCGTTTTCATCACGCTGTTTCCGCAATACTGAACCCGTACTACCTTACCAAATCTTCAGCCCTACTTTCTCTCTGTTCTATAATATTCCAGGCCATTTCACACGAGACATTGCTTGGTGAAGGCACGCAGTGAGTGTAATCTTGGCAGGTGTTTATGAGCCCTACAATATTTATCTTAATTGTTTCATAGTGCAGCAATCACTCGGGGAGCTCATGCTATGTGCACGCTTAACTCTGACCCCGACAGAGTAATTTTCGCCAGTATTCAAACTATATCATTCTCACATTACAAAACAGCTATTTCCTTCACATGGTCTATCAGAACACGAAGAGTATATTAAATAAAACAGATTTGGGTGCACGTGAAAGAACCCCAGGTGGTCAAAATTTCCGGAGCCCTCCACTACGGCGTCTCTCATAATCATATGGTGGTTTTGGGATGTTAAAACCCACAAATCAATATTAAATAAAAAGAAAATTAGCCTTAATTATCATTGTTTACAGCCTTTCTAGTGGAAAGAGCATGATCACTTACTAAAAGGCTTTTAATCAGGCTGTGTATTGTGACATTCCCAGATAATTAAAAATCCCTAGATTCAAGTAAAAAAAAAAGACGTATCCTTAAAAAATGTTTAAAAATCACTAAGGTTGGCATCGCTGCATCTCCCGGTGCGAGCATCGGGCCACTGGCGAGGCGAGCTGAGGAAATATGGCGGACACGGCCAATTGGAGGCCTACCAACGTTCCTCAACTATTTGCTTTTTGCATTTCTTTATGAATGGAGAAGCCAGCTGATGAGGCAATTTGAACACGAAGAAATGCTCATTCTGATGATACCAAAAAGCTGGCTCCCAACCACGCCATTGCGAAGCTATAATTTTTTGAAAATCGCTGTTTTCTCACAATTTTTAGAATAATTTTTGCCACCTAGGAGAACAAAAATTTTTGAAGTACTTCTGCACGGTTTTCAAATTAGATATTTTGGGATCAGATAGAAAAATAGTTCGAGAAAATGTAAACTTGATTTTCAAAAAATAGATTTTTTTTTGCCATTTTTCACGATCCAAATGTCCCCCCTCCCAAGAGATGCCTGCAAACATCCAGCTTGGGAGGGGCATAGAAGAGAGCTAGCCCCCACTGGCAAGGATATTGATGGTATTGGGGACAGCAATATGCATTGGTAAGTATACTAGTATATCAAGGGCTCAGTTTCAAGCGGCTGATTCAGGCACACAGCGTTTGAAAACGTACATGTGTAGTACACAGGGCGACACCTCACACGGATGTAGGAGAAATTGAAATATTAAGCAGATGACAGTCGGTCGAGACCACAAGTGTGAAGATTTAAGTACTTTTTTCTTGGTTGCAAGGACGAAGGCATACATATGTGGAGTACTCTCTCATTCAACGAAACCTGAAGGGACGAAGAAAATATGTTTCATTTAACAGGAATCCTGTTTTTTGAAAGATGAACAGTGATACAAGTATGAAACCAATTATATCAAAGGCAGTTGTTCCATTTAAGCAGCAGTTCCATTTACCATATTTTCGTTTACTAAGGGTCTACTGGGTTTGACATTTATAGCACTTGCAGTGGTGATCCAGCCACTTCAACTTTTGGAGCAATTTTTGGAGCAGAGAAAATGCTCTTTTGGAGCACCTTTGTATCGGCACTTGATATTGGAGCAGCAATTGTAGCAGCAACTTATTTTACAAAAATACATCTCTCATTATTGCTGAAACTAAAGCTGTGATAGCAACCACAGTTCTATAAAACCGTATTTGTCTCAATTCTCAATTATTAATTAGAGTGTCACGTGCATGCCGATTCTAAAAGCCACCAAGAAATGGACCAGTCCATCAGATTTAATGCACTACTGAAAATGAAGGTAGTGCAGGTGTAGCATTAGTTTATTAAAGTACACTAAAAGCTACGACGAAAATTCCCAGAAACCGAACTGTAAGGAGAGTTTTGAACTTTCATTTATTTACAGAAGAAAGATGTGCATGTTGCAGCATTTACGTCCTCTTGCTCACCTTCTTGCTTAGTTCTTCCAGCTGTGAGAGAGTTTGGCTCAAAGCGGAGTTGCCTTCAGCTAATAAAGTTTGCCCAGCTTCAACTTGTTCCAGGCTCTTAGAACGCAGACCAGAAGAAATTATGTCTTCTGCTCGTTTCAGCAATGCCCTACTTGAGGTGACCTTTTCTTCCAAGTTCTTACGAAGTCGCTTTTCGTCGACATCAGCACCAGTGTCTTGGTCTCCAAGCCTTTTCCTGCTTTCTGACTGCTGTGCACTTGCAGTTCTCTCTGTGTATCGGGCTCTAGATCTCCGTACACTTTGCAGAAGCTCTGTAGACAAGGGAACTTTAGTGGCATCTCCATCATACCTGCGGAGGTATGTCTTTGTCTGGCGCAACCCGTTAATGCTTGCAATGCATAATGAGTAGCGGTTCTCATAAAAGCGCTTATTTTCGCTAAATCCTCGTTCGCAGTCTGCGTTGCCATGTGGCAGGCACAGCAGACACTTGACAAGCCTCGACAATAATGGATACTTTGGTTGACTTCCAGGAGACTTCAGTTCAAATATTTTGCCCCAACGAACATCAATTCTTTCACCTCCAAGTGCCAGGAGGTCACTGTTTGAGTCACACTTTAACATATGCCACTCATCGATGGCTGAGGAAACTTCTTCATGTTTGATTACCTGTGGAAGCTGAGACACAAGGTACTTCAGTGCTCGCACTTCCGATTCAACATTTGTTGATTGCCAATTGAGGAGGCTAGCAGATTGAAGAACTCTATTTTCGAGTGGAAGCTTCTGAAGAAGATCCTTGGCACAGGCCAAGTAAAAAGCACGTGCTCCAAGATGAAACCGCTTCTTCTCACTAAAGTCCCACTCAAGCATTGATTTTTCAGTATCTGTACCAACTTCCGGCCTTGATTTCCAAAGGGATGCATCCATCACATCTAGCCTTTTCAGTTGTTCAGCGCTCTTGTCTGCAAAGGCTTCATGACGAAGAAACCGACTGAGGACTCATTGGACTAGAACAATAAGTTCAACGTGAAGTATGTGCAAGAGCAGCTCTTGCTTTTGGAAGAGCAGCTGAAATCCACTGAAAAGCTGCGCACAGTTCGAACAACACTTTGGCCAAAAGTTGTTTCTCAGAAAATGCCGACACAAGCTTGTTGTGTAGGCTTTGGGTGTCAGGTCGTTGACGAGATGAATTGCCCTTAAAAAAATAGGTGCGAAGCGCTTCAAACTGTTCCTCAACTCGGCAAAGTGAGTGTTGTAGCGTCAGCCAGCGATTAGAAACGTGGCGCAGAAATACATGACAAGAGATTCCCAAAGTATCCTGGCATTCTCTGAGTGCTTCAGAGCGGACAGCACCTTTGAAGTAGTAGTAAATATTTCTCACTACTTCTTCTACATCTAAGCCAAATGCATCCAGGCCTCTGCCAAATGCATTATGAACCTTATGAAGATTGCAGTTGCCAATATCAATCAAACTTGGTGCCACATGCTTCTGAAGCTTGTTTCTTACGCTCTTCATAACATTAGGGCCATCACTGAAAAAGCAAACAAGTCCTTGCTTTGGAAGATCTGCTATTGCTTCTTCTATGCAGCCAACAATTATTTCAGCGGTTGCACGCCCAAGATCAAATGACTGGACATGTTCAACAACAACTTCCTGTTGGCTGCTGGAAAAATAGCGTACCAGCACATCTAGTTGCTGCACCCTTAGCTCTGGCTTTGGCGTCTCATCAATCATAATGGAAAAATAGACATTTGGCTGGCACAGCTCAGTCACCACTTGTCCTTTAAAGTAGGGACCCAGTCCATCTGATACAATGCGGGCCAACTTTATTCTGCCGCAACTAAACTTTTTGGCAATGTCACTGTCGGGGAACATGCAGTGATAAATCGAAGTTGCCGTGTCTCCCCATGAAAAAAGGAATTCCCTTGGCCACAACAGACAAAGCAAAAGTAGTTTCTGCCTTGCTGACTTGGTGCTCAAGTGATGTATTAGCAGACCCGTTGGAGAAGTCCAGTGTGCCTTGCACCAATTTGGGTGGAAGAAGATTCCCGTCCTTGTCTCTGTGTCTAGCAGCTGCATCAATATGTTTCTTCATCCCAGCATGACGCTTCACTGCTGCCGCTCCATGCTGTGCGCAAGAAATGGTGCAGTTGCAAAGAATACAAAATGCATCTGTATTTCGGGTTCCACTCTTGCACCACCGACTGATCGGATCATTATTGGAGTCCACCTCGTGGAGTACAGAGGCGTTGAACTTGGTGTTGCGATCTGAAAACATGAGCGAAACGAACTTTGTGACAATAAACTTTCCCAAGTGTTTTTTTCAGAGCGTGAATATAGGTAAAAGCAACAGGGTAGACAGAAAGAGCACTGACTTCTAACTTTATATCACAGAGTGGCAAGAATATATATGCCCAAAAAAGAATGATTAAAAACATGACAAAATACAAGCCTAGTCAATGCGTCAGTATAAAAAACTTGCAAATGTGACTACGCACCAACTAGCCCAAGGTTCCACTCTTGTAAATTTTCCCACGACAAAGGCACGCTAGTAAAAAGAGCACGTAACTACTAGATTTATTTTTAGGGTAGCCCGTAACATAATGCCAACCTTACTTCATTGGAAGATCTAAATACCAACTCTAAGGCGCCAACACCAAATATTTGCGCAAGCATTTTGGGTACAGCCTCGACAAATGGCGCGAATCGGGATGCCAGTTGTCTGTCGACCATTCACACCTAAAACTCGCGACCAACTTACAGGAAGTTGCCATGCGGATGACGCGTGGGTCTGACGGCCGCAGACAAACGCATTGCCCCAGCCGGCAAGGCGGCATAAGGCGCTAATGTATGTTGGAGGTTTGCTTCCTTCCGGCGCGGCGCGCGATGACCAGAGCAGAAATCGACAGCAATGTTTTCCTTAAATTAAATATTTAAAAAAGCTGATTGGGAACGGCACGTCACGAATAGCGGATTCCCAACGATCGGCGGCCGCTAATGCGGTAACATTACGGTGCTTATTGACTTGCTTGTGTTGACATGGTCGACGCTCAATCACTCTTTTCCAACTATTCTACAAGCAGCTCGCACGGTGGGGCGCCCGATCCGTGACGCGCCGGCAGCACATACGGCCCATCTAGCGATCTGCTAACGTCAACAAAAGCGACCCGCCTGCAGAAATTCGTAGTGTATTCCGCGTCACTCGCTCGTTCGTTTCGCACTATTATATGTTCCGAACGATAGCATGTAGGAGGTGTAACTGCTGCATGCCGTACGAGCGATTGCGCGTTTCAAATGCGGATATTCCGCACCACGAAACAAGGCACGGCGCACCTTCCTAAGCCTATGTACAGCACTCGGACACTCCGAACACAAAAACCATCAGTAGCGAGAAATCGGAAGAACTATAGGCAAGTTGCAACTTCTGTACTGATTCAATAGCAAAGTGCGGCCGGTAATAAATGCCAGCAGCGCTACGCGATCGTCTAAGCATTCACTAAAGTATTTCACGAGCGCTATTAAGAAATGCCACAAAATTTAAAAAGAAAGCGACTTACTTTTGTCCATTTTAACAGCGGGGGGACAACAAACATTCGCTGACTGGTTGTTCACAAGCACATGGCGCACATGCAACGACACGAGGTGCTGTGCATGAGCGCGAAAACCTACAGAAAACACCCGAACGACACCGACGAATACCAAAGCTGCAAAGCACATGGTAAACAATGGCCAACCTAGAAAAAAATTCACTTGTTGCCAACTGCAAAATGAACATCCGCTAAAGTCAAGTTCTTTCGTGCAATTTGGCGCATTTGGCGCAAACAAAACAACACTTGCGCAGTAAGGCGCAGGAAGGTGTAATTGTAGCTAATTGGCGCAAATGGCGCAGCTGGATCACTACTGCACTTGTAACCAACAAGAGAAAAATTACTGAGGACGTTATATGATAATGAAATCAGCCAATGGTCACTACAGTCTTCCCCGCCTGCTGCAATAAACTAGGTCTTGCCTATTGTCTGCCAAGAGGGGAAGCAGCAATTTTTTACTGCTGTAATTCTCCTGCTATGTACAATGCAATAATATTAGGCTCATATGTTTAAAAGAGCCTTTGACAACAGATAAGCAACATTCTCAATGTTCAGAAAGTGATGCAGAGCCCTTTGAACATGGTGTCATTGCTCTGAATGTTGAAGAAACACTTTGGCTTCACATTGCTGAGAATTGGGAGCTCAGCACTGCTCTGCCCCTTTTTTGCCAATTTGATTTCATCTTGGCAACCTACTAATTATCGCTTTTCTGAGAGCAATTAACTAAGCTTCTTTTACATGATGCACAATACCTATGTCTCCATATGCAGTTACAGCTGTTATTGCTTACATGCAACACTTTATTGACTTGGTGGAATTGCAATAAGCTGAAGAGGTAATTTTCAACACCAAAAATAAAAAATAAAAACAATAGTAAATGAAAAAATAGTAGGTGGTAAACATTCACATTATGCTATTAAATTAAAAAAAAAACAAAGAACAAGAAGACTTACATCTGCATGCGCCTCTGCTGATGCATGGCCATGCTGTTGCCTTTGATGCTGAAAACGTGGACCTCTTCGTACATAAACATTGCCTGTATAGAGAAATAACATTTTTTGGGAAAATTAAGTGGCTGAAGAAAAAATCACCTAATGGTTGACAAAATAAATATGCTCACTAACTGCTTTTTCGCTAAAAGACATTTGCAGTAAGGACACACACTACACAGCACAACCTTAATCTGAAGAAAAATACTGTGGTGTGTTTGACCAAACACTGCGAAACACGAATGTGTGGACCATGTTTCAGTCTTGCCAGAAACATTAATCCAAGTGCATGCTTACAGGAGGAAAGGTGTGTGCATATGTGTGTGTGCATGTGAAAAAGAAACTCTAGATCTACAAGCGATACATTTTCGTTATTTCAATCAGACAAGATTGCTACCCCCCTGGTCATCTCAAGCATTGAAATTAGCTTGCACTTATGAGTCTAGTAGAGGTTTTGCACCATCAACAAGTCGGAAGTGTGTCATTGTTATCGTCAATGCTTCTCCATATTTTGTGTTTTCAGTGATCCCACTGGGGACTGCCGATTTGAAGCAATTTTTGTAAAAGTTAAATTTTAGTTTTGGAGCCCTTTGGAGCAGTAAAATATTAGTTTTGGAGCAACTTGAGCACTAAAATTTTACTTTTGGAGCATTTCGGAGCAGGTAATCTTGCAATTAAGAGCATTTTGGAGCAGGTAATCTTGCTATTAGAAGCATTTTACAGCAGTAAAAATTTAGTTTTGGAGCAGGCAATCTTACTATTAGGAGCACTTCGGCATAGGTATACAGTCAAACCTCATTATAACAAAGATGAAGGAGTCATAATTACTTCGTTAAAACCATTAGTTCATTATAGCCATTATCCATTTCTACAGCAAGAGAGAATGTACTCACTACCGAATATCACAGCAGCTCACCGCATAGAGAAGAACGGCCATTGGAAGGCCAAAAACTAGCAAAATAACAAAGAACAATGCACCTTTACTTCCACCAAGTTTGGCACACCAGATGGAAGATTACTTCGAAGAAAGTAGTTCATAACAGATTTTTACCGACTCTTCCTCACGTGGATGACTGCTTTTTAAGCTCCAGCAGCTGTTTCGAGTCCGTCACATCCAGTGCTTGTGCGGGTGTTGGTACGTAGGGTTCGCTAACACTAGGCTCAGGGGTGTCAACATATTTGTCACTGTCGTCATGCACCCCCATCGCCGCGCGCACCATTTCCGCATCTGACAACTCTTTCGTTCTCACCGCGTCAGCATCAGCACCGACGTACATGCAGAAAGTTATGCACAACGACGGCGTCAAGGAGAGCATCCCACGATGTCTGGGCGTAGTCGCCCGCGGCACCCTCACTGGCAACATCGTTGAAATTTTCTACTACTTTTTCTTTCTCAACACAGGACTCAACGGCTTTCAACATTGCCGACTTCTGCTCGATTGTTATATTTTTGCGCTTACATTTGCTGCTGCTATTGTCCATCTCGTGTCAGGCGGCGAAGCTAATAAAGGTGGTTTTGCTGTTCCACAGCGAACGACAAGGAACATAGCAACAGAACAGCTACCACTTACATAGCCGCAATCTTCGCTGTCCCATTGCAGAGCTGAAGGGGAAGAAGAGGTCAGATGCGCGGGCGGGTCAATGAGTTCTACAAGAGAAGGGAAGCCGGCTGACGCACGCGCTGGCGCAAGTTACTGCACGAGCAAGTCCATTAGTTCCCGAGGAAAGGGGAGGCAGGGAGACACACCCACGCGCGTGTTGGCAGACGGCTCCCAACGAGCGCAAGGCGCGAGTTATGAATAATTGCAGCCGTGATGATGCGTAAACCATCCCGCGCTATGAGATATTGAATTGACGTATACCAAAATGATCAGTAAATGCTCGTTTTGGACAAAGGATGGTTCTTCATACCGATTGAGAAAAAATTTTCACTACGTTAAAATGAAATTTTAAATATATGGGTGTCTATGAAAATTTCGGGGGGAATTACAATTATGAAAATTTCGGGGGGAATTACAATTGCTTTGTTATATCTATTAGTTTGTCATATCCCGCTTCATTTTAACGAGGTTCTACTTAACACGAAGCGGCGCGAGAAACGAACATGGGCTTTACCGCTGCTCGACAGCGGTACTCCTAGCATAAAATCAAGTGCACACACCTGCAAACTTGATTCGATCCAGCGCGTCGAATCAAGTGCACGCGTGTGCACTTGATTCGACGCCCTGGATATCGTCGTATGAGATTCTCACATCAATGGCAGCGTGATGTCCTTGGAACGCGAAAATGTGGTTATCAAACCAGTACTTGAGGCCTTTTGTAGTTTGTAGCCCTTTTATTTTACAAAATAAACAATTGATTGATTGATTGATTGATATATGGGGTTTCATGTCCCAAAACCACCATATGATTATGAGAGATGCCGTAATGGAGGGCCCCGGAACTTTCGACCACCTGGGGTTCTTAACGTGCACCCAAATCTGAGTACACGGGCCTACAATATTTCCGCCTCCATCAGAAATGCAGCCGCCGCAGCCGGGATTCGATCCCGCGACCTGCGGATCAGCAGCCGAGTACCTTAGCCACTAGACCACCACGGCGGGGCACAAAATAAACAATATTTAGTGCTTGATGCATGTTGGTTTTGTTCCTAGGTGTAATACCATATTTACTCGTGTAATGAGTGCACTCACATAATATATGCACCCCCACTTCAGTCATCAAAATTTGAATTTTTTGCCCTGCATAATGAACGAACCCCCTACATTCATCTCCTGCAGTCTCAGCGCACTCACATAATAAATGCACCCCAACTTCAGTCATCAAAAGTTGGATTTTTTGCCCTGCAAAATGAACGAACCCCGCACATTCATCTCCTGCAGTCCCACTAATCAACACCTGGTGCCTACTTACTCTTTGAATCTCTTCCGTTTTTTAATTATTATGCCGACTCCCCTTGGCTACCTCGACTCACTCTCTCTCCCCCCCTTCGCCCACTGTTGCATGCTGTATTGTTTTTATTTCTATCTGTGCGCGGCTCGTCCCCCATCTTCATCTGTGCGCCTTGCGGGGTTCAAGAATGCGAGTGTAGAGACATCGCAGCTCATAAGCACACAGAGAGCGAAGGTCACGAGTCTGCCCGCACGAACTGACGATGGCTTCCTGGAAGTGCAAAACTTGATGTGCATGGTACTTGCGAGCCATAATGACAGGATTTGCAGTCACAAAGGGTCATTTGTCACTATTGTGTCTCAGGTTTCTGGAAAACCAGAAAAAGCGCCGCCATATCCACGAAGTGAATGATGATGAGTGGGCGAAGCTCCGGAGGTAAACCATCAATCCTCCGTACATTTTGCCCAATTTTATTTCAACACTCCCCCTAGAGTACGTCGCCGCACTAAATCGAACGATTGCCTTCCACCAATGACACGTGCCATATGTGACATCATTCCAACTTTATAACATCCCGCATCTTTCATCATCAGCTACAAGTACCGCCGTCTAGTTTATAACATCTTGCATCTTTTCATCATCAGCTACCAGTACCGCCATCTAGTGAACGCTACAAGAGGTGGCTACATACAGGGGACAGTACCGCCATCTAGTGAACACTGCAAAAACTAAACGAGAGGTGGCTACATTCAGGCGACGCACAGTCCACGCCTTAAGGAGCTTCGCCCCTAAAAAATCGCTTGTCACCCAGAAAAGATCGTGACGATTTCCACAACATGGCAGCACCCCCGATACTCGCCTCGCTTGTTCGCCGTGCGTGAAGAAACCTCTCATGTGGAAGTGAGGCGGCGGCTGTATTTTGTCATTAATCTTGCTATCGACTGTTTGTTTTGATGTTTCGGAGGTAGCTTGCTGCAATATTGGTTACCTGCTACAATGACAGCAGTGCCGCTGTGCGATGTTACCACGTAGTTGGCAAAATGCATCGTAGCACACGCTTCTGGGTGCCCCTCGAGATCACAATACCACTGTTGCGGTTAAACGATTGCAAGATCGCCGCAAAACGCTTTTCTCTTCGTGATTTCAACTATGATATCCTTAACCGCAGTTTGTTCCCTAATCCAATCTGCTCTCTTCTTGTCTCTAGAGGTTACACCTACCATTTTTCTTTCCATTGCTCGCTGCGTCGTTCTCAACTTAAGTTGAATCCTCTTTGTAAGTCTCCAGGTTTATGGTCAGTAGCTAAGTACCGGCAAGACACAGCTGTTATATACCTCCCTCTTGAGGAATAGTGGCAATCTACCTGTCATGATATGAGAGTGCTTGCCAAATGTGATTCACCCCATTCTTATTCTTCTAGTTACTTCAATCTCATGGTTCGGCTCTGCGGTTATTACCTGCTCTAATAGACATAGTCTTTTACAATTTCAAGTGCATTATTACCTATCTCGAAGCGCTGTTCTCTTCAGAGGTTGTTGTACATTACTTTCGTTTTCTGCAGATTAATTTTAAGACCCACCTTTCTGCTCTCTTTGTCTAACTCCGTAATCATGAGTTGCAATTCGTCCTCCGAGTTACTCAGCAATGCAATGTCATCGGCGAAGCGCAGGTTACTAAGGTATTCTCCATTAACTCTTATCCCTAACTGTTTCCATTCTAGGCTTCAAAAAACCTCCTGTAAGCACGCGGTAAATAGCATTGGGGAGATTGTGTCCCCCCTGCCTTACACCCTTCTTGATTGGTATTCTGTTGCTTTCTTTATGAAGCACTATGGTAGCAGTTGATCCCCTGTAAATTTCTTCCAGAATGTTTATATATACTTCATCTACGCCCTAATTCTACAGTGTCTGCATGACGGCTGATATTTCTACTGAATCAAACGCCTTCTCGTAATCTATGAAGGCTATGTATAGTGGTTGGTTATACTCTGAGCATTTATCTATTACCTGATTGATAGTATGAATGTGGTCAATTGTTGAGTAGCCTGTTGGAAATCCTGCTTGTTTGGTTAAGGTTAACCATTTGGTTAAGTAATCCTAATTAGCAAATTAATTACAAAAATATGTAGTGAGTAAGATGGTTGTCAACAATATGCTACTCATTTCAATTGCCTAATACTGTATATTTAACCCTTGACTAAGACAGCTGCGACAGCCCCTACCCTGCCCTGCCCTGCCATGCATATGCGTGAAGCACATACCCAAGTGATATATTTATAACAAGGATTTTTTTTTTATGCTATGAGGGTGCTTCAAACTTTGCATATAGAAGCGAAAGTGTGTTGTGCAAAATAATCTATGCAAAATTATTGCTTATGGACATTACTTTGGACTATTAAATATATAGAAAGTTTAAACCACTTTTAATGATGGCTTAACAATATATCAGATACAGTATAGAGTGTTACAACGTGAGTACCTAGAGTCATATATCTGAATTATAACAAAAGTGACATTTTCAAAGGCTCCACATGTGCAATAATAATATCTGACCAGAGCCACCATGTCATCGGATGAAAAGTGCAGTCGTACATTTCACAAACTGAAATACGACTCTGAAGAAATATGTGCTGCACTACAATACTGCAGTGGCATGCAGGCAGCGTGTTACATGTGCTCCTTCTGGCCTCAGAACACCATGATGAGACCATTCATCCATTCTTTATGGGAAAAAGGAGACAAGTGAAATCTGTTGGAAATCAGCAACGTATGCTGGCTGGAAAACATGATCATTGGAGTTATCGAAATAGGTTTTCAAGCTGGTGCAGCAGGCAAGCACTTCGGCAGCAGCTTCAGTGCACAAGTTACAAAAGCAAATGCTCTTGCGAGGAGGAGCACGTGACAATGGCCTTGTGCGAGCACTGTGTTGCAGTGAAGCATGCCTCCGCCTCTGCAGAGGCGCATTTCAGTGATGCGCAAACCAAACTGTAAACCCTAGCTTTGTTGTTTTTGTGGCAGCAATGAGGCTGTGGTGCTTCAATCATCAAAATCACGACGCAGCCTTGCCCTGTGCCTTTGTAGGAATGTTTTATTCCTGCTTTTCTACCAAAAAAAGGACTGGGAATAGTGACAGAATACAGTCGAACCTCGATATATCGAACAGCGCGGCGATCGCGAAATAGTTCGATATATCCAGAATTCGATATAAAAAATCACAAAAAAAATGCGTCAGCAGCTTGCTGAAAACAACCAACCATTCAAGCGTGGTGCAGTAAATACTCACTTGAAGATTCAAACATAGTATTTATTGTGTTGGTTTAAAATATTGAAAAAGAGTAGCCTGCTTTTTGTTGGCCATGGCGTGTTTGACGACTGCGTCCTCAATATAGTCCAGGCGGTCCATAAGTGATAGGACGGTGCCTTCAATCGCGCCGCCACTGCGGC
Organism: Rhipicephalus microplus; assembly: GCF_043290135.1. NCBI lineage: Eukaryota > Metazoa > Arthropoda > Arachnida > Ixodida > Ixodidae > Rhipicephalus > Rhipicephalus microplus. The sequence continues at coordinate 205,886,017 of NC_134710.1, read as the reverse complement.
GCACAAGGGCCAAGGCAGCTACAACCTCAGCTGATGTCGTGAGCGGGGCACGATCAGCGCTTGCGGGATCCACCTCGGCAGAGTCTTTATTTGGCTGGCTGCTCAGCAGTAGCTTCGGCGACAATCTCAACATCCGTGAGCTCCGCCGTTCGGTGTTAAGCCTGTCGCGCACCACAGCGCGCAACAGGCCTAACTCCGAACGCACGAACACTGCGAGCACAACGACCGATGCCTGCCGATGCTACGGGGGAGGAGCTTGCAACAAGTGCGCAGTGTGCCGTTGACACCATAGAGACTGCAACGACTGCAAGCTGCAAGGCTGCGGCGTGAGTGGTGGTAGTGTTTAGAAGATGAGAAAAGGCACTTAATTTCTGCAACCCGGTCGGGAGCACGGCGCAGTGCCTAACGGCGTGAGTCAGGTTGTGAAGCGCGCACATGGTGCGCCCATGCTGGCTCGCCTGACTGCTTTCCCTTTCCCGGCGGCAGCGCGGGCCGCGTCCGAGACAGTCGTCAGCGTCCTTTCTCTCCAATACTTTCCTCCTCAATCTTTACCTCCCACTCCCCCTTCCCCCGCGCGAAGCCGTGTCGGTGCCTTCGTATTGAAAGACAATAACAGCTCCGCGCTTTTCTCTTCACTTTCCTCATTCAAGAACCTCTACCGCAAGGCTGCGGCGCGCGTACGCCGCTACGTTAAAGTTAAAGTTAAAGTTAAAGGCCGCTACGCCATCGATGTGTGCAGCATTCGTAAACGCCCGCCGCTCTACCGCTACTTTCGAGAGTTGCGGAAAAGCTCGTTGCCTGTCAATGGAGCGCGGGCGGTTTGGGGTGGCCGAGTTCGATATATCCATTATATGTCAAACTGTTCGAAATAAAAAAATCAATAATGCATGCGATTTCCCACGTGACATAGGAACTGTTCGATATAGGCAATAATTCGATACATCCGTGTTCGATATATTGAGGTTTGACTGTACTTGAAATATTTGAATTAACCAGGCTCATGCATACTTGCTTTAAACTATCCAGTCACATTTGCATTAGAAGATACATGACTGTAGAAATTCTTCAACTGAGGCCAGATTTCAAAAGAGGCAATTGCAATTTATTGAGGTTTTACTGCACCTTAAGTTCACCCTATAACAAGTGTGTGCCTCACAATGTCACTCTTGCAAGAGTTTGACAACAAATAATGACTGTATTACACTAGGCAGCAATACTTGAATGACAAGTTAAGAAATTAGGAAAAATATATGCACTGTAGTTTCATCTACCTAATATTGACTGGATGTGGAGGGAAAAAGCCTTTTTACACTTTCCTGAAACTAGATAAAGCAACTCCTTATTACCTTACATTAGTAGACTTGTTTTTTCCCCTTCACTGAGGATCATGAGCTGCGCAAATGTTTATCATTACGACCCACAAACATGTATAAATAAGAAGAAACTCACTTGAAAAGGCATTTCCGAAGAACATGTTGAAAAGCTCCTCTGGAGATATATCGCCTGGTAAGAAATTAAAACATACCATGTAGTTATCATTGCAGCAATAAAATAAGTCATTATATAGTGACTCTTGCCCCTCCCCCTGCCCCACACAAATTTGCGAACTGAAATATAAATTGCGGGTCAACAGCTTAATGTGACCAATGTGCATATAAAGCTGGCCTGTTAGCATACAATAGTAAAAAATTGAACAAATTGGAAAATACTCATTATAGCCAGCACAAACGAGATACAAACGAGAAAATAAACTAATTCCTGCACCGTCATTTCTTTTTCTTGTACATATCTTGTATGCACTGGCTGCCATGAGCATAGTAGAACTTGCGAAGCCTAAACATAGCCTCTTCTATGCACTATGTGCCCATTAAGCACTCCCTTAGCAACAGCCATCATTTCCTCTCACCCACAGGAGTAATATGCTGCATTCCACAGAACCAACTACACAGGGCCAAGTGTCCTGTGGGGCTACTGCCTCATGGCTTAAGCAATCATGCATTGCGATATTCTTGTGCTACCAAGAATGTTTATTTATAGTTGCGCTTGTTTATGGCCGCTTCATTAAGTAGAGTACAAATTTGTAGACCTACAGCAGGCCATTGGTGTACTGCTTTTTGTGCCACATCCCTAGTCAGATTAAAAATAAAAGAATCTTGGCAATTCTTAAGAACTTTGTCCCCACGAGACAGCACAATAGTAAATAGAAGCTGTGCCCAATGCAACATCCAAGTACTAGGAGTATGTATCAAGCTTATTTCAGTGAGACAGACTTCAAAAAGGTAAAATGGCCAGAAGTCCAGAAGCATATTCTCCTTTTGGCATTCTCCAACTGCCCATCACACATGAGGTAACAACTGTATAGAGGTCAACAAATGTTGAGCTACACAATGTGAAAGTAAAGATAAATTGGGGCAGACTTCTGGACTAGTTGGACTTGCATTTTAGCTAAGTCAAATTAGCACCAATGAAGGCCAACTCAAAGACAAGGTAGACAAGGACAAACACTCAATTGCAGTAACCAAACTTTGGCAGATTATGAGTAGCAAACAAGAGTAATATTTATATAAAATTCGTTATTTTCTCCAGAAGTCACTAATATAAAAATTTGTGCAACTGTAACAAGTGACATTCCCCCCCTCTGAAAGTATGTATATTCAGTTTGCATCCTTTAGCTTTCACTGCAAAAAGCCCTCTGAAGCAATAATATTTTGCACATGTGCTGTCATATATATGAACAGTGCACAACAGCTAGTTTGAAATACATTGCTGAATTCACACCAAAATAAAAATTGCATAACAACAAGCCGGTCTTCCCAATGCTCACATAAGTATGAGGTCATTTATGCAGGCATAAGCAGTTGTAGGCATCAGTCGGGATAAGTTCACTGTTGACATGTTTAGAATACATATGACTTTTGGCACTTTTGGTGAAAATACTCCAGAACTGCAGCACAACCACAAAATAAGTGTAAAGCGCTTTCACGCTCACAGCCTTGGCCACATACTTGGCACACCTCCAGCAGCTGTCATATTTTCAATATCTCATGTTAATGATACCCCTAATAAATGGGTGATGGAGCCATGCAACTCTTCCAACGACACTTCCTACTGTTGTTTAAACAGAAATAGGAGGCTATGGCCCAAACGAAAAACTGTACCCCCCCCCAAAAAAAAAGAAAGCTGTTCCTACAAAATAAAAAACAGCCACTAATGTATAAATGCTTAGGAATTAAGGAACAACTTCGTGAACAGAAAAACAAAAATAACTGGAGAAAAATTTAATAGTTCACAGGAAGTGAAAAAAGTTCAGATAAACCAAAAGCACATAAATAAATCATACCAAGAACTTAAATTCACTTAATATCTTATAATATTGTCACGTGCTTGCTCAAGAAAGACGATAGCAGTTGTGCATGTGCCACGAAGGACTACGAAATGGACGAAGAAGAAGAACTCGCTTGCGCGTTCTAATTAAAAAAAGATCGACCTGCTTCTGGTGTCTAAATCTCTACGGCAAGACCTCTGTTTTGACGTCGTGACACTGGTGGAGGTGCTGGGGCCTACAACCGGATGCAGGACAGTCTTGCTCAGACCCGTTCACCTAGTCCAGAGACCCAGCCCCTCGTCACGACTCCGGTGCACCGATTCAGTCGGTGCCTACTAGGCCTAAGTTCAGAGTCCGCACCTGTTCCGCCTCTAACCAGCATGGCAGCTCCTACCACATCCACGGCTACCCTTACATCGCAGACCACTCTTCCCTCGCAGGTGACTCTTGAACATCCTCGCGTTCCTGAAGTTTTCCATGGGGAAGAGTACGAGGATGTCGAGGACTGGTTCGAACAGTTCGAACGGGTCGCTGTATCTAACCACTGGAACGAACAGCACAAACTTGGCCGTGCGTATTTCGCGCTGGAAGATAGCGCTCGCACGTGGTACGAGAACCACGAGGCTACTTTCCAATCTAGAGAAGATTTCCATCGAAAGCTCCTCGCCACATTTTTGAACACGGACCGACGGGATCGCGCACAGCAACTGATTGAGGCTCGCGCACAAAAACCCAACGAAACAGCCGCCATGTACGCAGAGGGTATGATCCGTCTGTTTCGACGAGCTGACCCTGACATGCCCGAGGCGAAGAAGGTGCGTCACCTAATGCAGGTGTCAAAGAACCAGTGTTTGCGGGCCTCGTACAAAATCCACCTACAACAGTAGATGAATTCATAAGAGAGGCGACTGTCATCGAGCGCGCACTGCGACAACGATACCGACACTTTGACCGCCTGCCGAACCACACTGCAGTAAGTGCTGCAGCTCAGAACACTGCCATGTGTGAAAGTTCCCTGCGACAAATGATTAGGGAAATACTGAGTGAGGAACTTTGGGCCCTCTGCGTCCCTCCTACCCAATCGCCCGTCGCATCTGTTGCCGAAATCATCCGCCAGGAGTTGAGGCAAGACGTTACACCTCCGGCGCCAAGTCCTGAGCCACATCCAGCGAGCTACGCTGATGTGGTCCGTCGTCTTCGACCGTCATTTGTGGCGACACCCTTCCAGCCACGACCCACGGCCACACCTTGGTGGCAACGGGATTCCATGAGACGACCACCAGTTAGCCGAACTGACTTGTGGCGCATGGCCGACCGTTGACCTATTTGCTTCCGCTGCGGAGAACCAGGTCACATTGCTCGCTATTGCCGTCATAGCGATTCCGGCTTCGGGAACTTTTCTCGTCCCGCTTCTTTCCGCTCTGAAGACCGTCGTGCCCACCATGCCGATCAACTGTCGACTGGCCAAGCAACTACACCGCGTCGCTGACGTTCTCCATCTCCTGCGCGTCATCGTGACTTCCCTCAGAGCTATGTGGACGTCACCAGAGGCCGTTCGCCTAGCCCGCGCCGGGGAAACTAACTGCTGCGACCTCCGGGGGCAAGGTTGCCAATCGTCGAGACACCGAAAAGTTCCCCCTATCATCGCAAGAAGATATGACGACAACCACGACGAATACGACGACGAATACGACAACGAATACTAATGCCGGTGAAGTTGTACGTGCTGGTCTTTGCCTTTTCATTGACGGACATCACGTTACAGCACTGGTCGACACTGGCGCCGACTTCTCAATCATGTGACAAGAACTCGCCGACCGCCTTAGAAAGGTCAAGACACCGTGGACAGTGCCACACATAAGGAGTGCTGGTGGTCAGCTGATGATTCCCACGGCTGAATGCACCGCTCGACTTCACATTGGGGATTCTAGCTTCGTGGCCACATTCGTCCTGTTGCCAGACTGCTGTAAAGAGCTAATTTTGGGCATGGATTTTCTTCGAGATCATGGCGCTGTTATCAACATCCTTCAACGTATGGTGACGTTTTGCGCACATCCGTATGTCGAAGACAGCAGCAACGAACTACGCGGCAGTTTGCGAATAGCCGACGATGTGACGCTCCCACCGAGATCCTCCTGCCTTGTGTCTGTGTCCAGTGGGTGGCCTTCCTATAAGGATGTGATAGTGGAGCACATAGTCGCTCTTTTGCTCACGCAAGGCATTTCCATCGCGAGCGGCATCCTAACGCTTACTGGTGGACAGGCAGAAGTGCTCCTCACAAACTTCAGCAACGAGCGCCGTCAAATCCAGAAGGGTACCGCAATTGCCTACTTCGACGATATAGACCAAGCCGGACATTGCTGTGCTTTGCAACCAGATGACGCGACAGTCCCTGCCTCGACAACTTTGTCGGTGGACATCTGCTCCACGCTACCGCCCTCTGATAAAAAGCGCCTGCTTGGACTTATACACCAATTCAAAGACTGCTTTTCGCGTACGTCAAAGGTCCAGCGGACACCATTGACCAAGCATCGCATCATTACTGAAGACAACACGCGACCGATTCGGCAGAACCCCTATTGTGTTGCTCCGAAAGAACGCGAGGAGATTCAGAAGCAAGTACAGAACATGCTCGTGGATGACGTCATACAACCTTCAAAAAGTCCTTGGGCGTCCCCCGTGGTTTTAGTCAAGAAAAAAGACGACAGCTTACGTTTCTGTATTGATTATCGCAAGTTGAACCAAGTCACGAAGAAAGACGTCTATCCACTGCCTCGCATAGACGATTCACTCGATCGGCTGCGTCATGCGCGCTATTTCTCTTAAATGGACCTCCGAAGCGGCTACTGGCAGACAGAAGCCGACGAGTGAGATCGTGAAAAAACGGCCTTTGTGACGCCTGATGGCCTTTACGAATTTAAGGTGCTTCCTTTTGGGTTGTGCTCGGCGCCAGCCACTTTTCAGCGTCTCATGGACACCGTACTATCGGGCCTGAAGTGGCAAACATGCTTGGTCTATCTGGGCGATGTTGTTGTATTCTCAGCATCATTCGAGGAACATCTCAGCTGTCTATCCACCGTAATCCAAGCCATACGCTCGGCCGGCCTGACTTTAAAACCAGAAAAATGTCATTTTGGTTTCAACGAACTCAGCTTCCTAGGCCACGTCATCAGTCACGAGGGTGTTCGACCTGACCCGGCCAAAATAGACGCCGTAGCGCCATTTCCTGCACCCCGTGACAAAAAGGCTGTCAGACGCTTCTTAGAGTTGTGCGCCTATTACCGGCAATTTATCAAGGACTTTTTGTCATTTGCGGCGCCATTGACACGACTCACACGTGAGGACGTCCCCTTCTTTTGGGGTGAATAGGAGCAAATGGCATTCAATGAACTGCGACAACGCTTGCAAACACCTCCAGTCCTTGCGCACTTCAACCAGGACGCCCCTACAGTACTTCACACTGACGCCAGCAATGTAGGTCTAGGTGCCGTTCTGGTGCAGTGGCAAGACGGCTGTGAAAGAGTAATAGCCTACGCCAGCAGAACTCTCTCTCGCACGGAGGAGAACTACTCAACCACCGAGAAGGAGTGTCTCGCCATGGTGTGGGCAGTCATCAAGTTTCGTCCGTATTTGTATGGCCTCTACTTCAAGGTTGTTAGCGACCATCACTCTTTGTGCTGGCTCACCAACCTTAAAGATCCATCTGGTCGTTTGGCGCGCTGGAGCCTAAGACTTCAAGAGTTTGACATGACCATGGTCTACAAATCTGGGAAGAGGCACACCGACGCCGACTGTCGGTTCTTGTCGATTCTTGGGAGTTGTCAACACGGCCACTATTGCACGAGAGCAGCGCAGTGACCCTGAGCTGTTAACACTCATTGAATATTTAGAAGAACGACGTAAAGACGTGCCGCGGTTATTTGCTAGAGGACTGCCGAGGACTGCCATCTTTTTGCTTGCGAAACGATGTTCTCTATAAGAAAAACTTCTCACCAACCGGTAACCCACACTTGCTCGTCGTGCCTGCCTCTCTTCGAAAAGAAATTATGGAAGCGTGCCATGATGAAGCAACTTCTGGTCATCTAGGCTACACCCGAACATTGTGCCGACTACGATGCAAGTACTACTGGCCAAAGTTACCTGCTGCTGTTAACCATCACGTGCGAACTTGCACCGACTGCCAAAGACTCAAAGCGCCTCCCAGCAAGCCAGCCGGTCTTTTACATCCAGTCGAAGCACCAGAAAAGCCGTTCACCCAGATTGGAATGGATTTCCTGGGTCCCTTTCCAACTTCCACAACAGGGAACAGATGGAATATTGTGGTCACTGATTACCTGTCCCGTTATGCGGAGACTAAAGCTATGCAGCGTGGCACAGCAGCAGAAGCCGCTAAGTTTTTCATCAAAAACATCATCCTTCGGCATGGCGCTCCGACAACAGTGATCACAGACAGAGGACCTGCCTTCACCGCAGAACTTTTGGAGTCGGTTCTCAGACTCAGCGGTACAGCTCACCGCAGAACAACTGCATACCATCCGCAGACAAACGGACTGACGGAGCGCCTCAATAGGACCCTCACAGACATGATCAGCATGTACGTTGACACGGAACATAAAAACTGGGATCAGATATTGCCGTACGTGACCTTTGCTTATAACACCGCTTGACGAGAAACCACTGGAATGACACCGTTCAGTCTGATCTATGGTCGCGAAGTCACGACAACATTGGACACCATGTTGCCGCATGAGTGTGACGACATCCATGTAGACGCCGAAGAATTCACTCAGCGTGCCGAAGAAGCCAGACAGCTCGCGCGCGTGCGTATCTGTCATCAGCGGCATCAAGATGCACAACGCTACGACACCCGACACAAGTTTGTTAGCTACTCACCAGGTGACAAAGTGTGGGTCTGGATTCCGATACGTCGACGTGGACTGTCTGAGAAACTGCTAAGACGGTACTTTGGTCCATACAGTGTCACGCGACGCTTGAACGATGCGAAGTCGTTCCCGACACTAATTGTAGTTTTAAGCGCCAAAAGCGTTTGCCCGAAGTCCTGCACGTCGTGCGTATGAAACCGTATTTATCGAGTTAATTAGCTCCCGGTTACCGTTTTCGTACGACCACTTCATACGCCTGGTAGAGCACCTAAGTTGCGCATCGGGACGATGCTTCTTTCGGAGGGAGGCAAATGTCACGTGCTTGCTCAAGAAAGACGACGGCAGTTGTGCATGTGCCACGAAGGACTACGAACTGGACAAAGAAGAAGAACTCGCTTGTGCGTTCTAATTAAAAAAAGATCGACCTGCTTCTGGTGTCTCGATCTCTACGGCAAGACCTCTGTTTTGACGTCGTGACAATATCTTTACAGTCAGTATCCGACTTTCGACTCCTTAAGGTCAGTGCAATCAAATGAATGCATCTTTTTTTTTTTCTACCCTCAAGGGTTAAAATGATCACCACACCAACGTTTAAAATCGCACTAAAGTATTTTAAATAAGCTTATTAGGTGTCTTGGTGCTTTCCAGTGCCTTTACAGAAGCAGGAGATGGCATGCACATGTGTGTATAGTAAAGGAATGCTTATTATGCTCCCCAGCTGTGGCTCCTTTTTACTTTAAGTATGCTTTACGACAACATGTGATTCTTCGACTGTATGTCACCTATTAAAGTATGCTCCACCACAAAATGTGATTCTTCGACTGTATGGCACCTGTTCACTGTAGAAAAGTCGAATTTTCGAAGTCCCAACAGCTGAAGGTAGAGTAGCAGGCGAGGACCCGATGAAAGCGGCGAGATATAAACATGGCAGCACTGGTGGTACTCATGTTTCAAACCTGTGATGAAGTCTCAGTAAAGACTAGGCTCATGCAAATACTCGAATGAATAGTTGAGTATTCGAATTCGCTTCGATTCGAATTTAAATTATCGAATATTTTCGAACTATTCGCAATGAAAGAATAGATGTACATTAGTCCGCATGTAATTGCCTGTAAATATAATTTGACTGCAATCTAGAAATGCTAAGCCGTGAAAGCACCTATCCAAAGATAATTCGCTTTGCCGTAAAGCCCCCCTTCAAATTTAAAGGGGCTCTGCAACACTTTATGAACATGGTCAGAAAACGCTGCCGGTCGGTATTCGAGGCTACCGAGAATACGCGAGGCAAATATTATAGCGCGTAACGCGGCCTGTAATTCACAATAAATCTTCAAAGCTAAAAATTGCTTTCTTCCTTCAGTATATGACACTACAAGCTCGAAAATCACTTGTCACAGCCATTGGTTGATTTGAGCATGGCGCGCTCGTCGTTACCGGGGCCGCCATGGGAGGCCGCTGCTTGTCACGAGTACATGCGCGATCGCACTGAAAAGCCGTGCATTCGAAGAACAAAAAAGTGCTTAAGGTCACGAGGTGCATGTGACGTATTTTCTTTCCCTGTGATATTTCTCCCTGCTTGAATTCCTGCTATTTCGTTGGGATGAGAAGAGAGAATGCTATTGCAGCGTGTGACAAATTATAGCAACTCCGCTCATATTGGACTGATTCTAGAAACTTTGCAGGGCTAAACTTGTGAGGCAACAAGCATGTTTACTGGCTCCACAGCTACTTCAAAAAGTGTTGCAGGGCCCCTTTAAAGAAACATGTTACCCTTTAAATCAATTCATTTTTTTAAGCTTGTTATAACGGCTTATATGCTCCAAATATAATAAACTTTAAAACACTAAGTATCTTATCACTCGCATCCAACCGAAACTACTACTCAAGGTTGTTTTGACTTCCTTTAAACGAAAAAAAAAATGGCATTTGCATAGAGCCCCTATTTCAATTTAAAAAAATATTGTGCAGGTTAGTTAGGTCATGATAAATATTCCCCCTTTTTTTACATGTCATACATACCATTCGAATTTGATTCGAAATCATTCGATCAAAATCCCTATTCGCTTCGAACCTACAATTCACTATTCGCACAAGCCTAGTAAAGACGCACCTTTTGCAATCATGGGCACACTATTTCGCCATCAGTGAGATCCAGCCACATGGCAGTCAGTCTGGTGCAGGCACACAAGCTACTGTTGAAGGATCTCATCGTATTGGCCGTGAAGTGCCACATCCGACACTTTGCAATACATCAAAACAAATCTGTCTGTCACATAGACCAACATATCATATGCAGTCCAACAAACTAAAACAGCAAAAAGCATTACCACAAGCTTAACAACATTCCATTCTATGTGATAATTGTGGCACTGCACACTCCCCTGCTACTACATTAGAGCTGGACCTTATCATAGCTTCTTCTTATGTCAGAATAAACTAACATGCGGTCAAATACTGCATCAGCTTACTGATACTTAACAAACAACAGTGGTTCTATGGCAATGCAAGCCCAACAGGTGACAGCTGAGATGCCTACCTTCAAAGCCTCGGCTGTAGTCATAGCTTTCACCACTATAGCTATGTTGCTGAGGGACAGCTGAGATGCCTACCTTCAAAGCCTCGGCTGTAGTCATAGCTTTCACCACTATAGCTATGTTGCTGAGGTGGTCGATTGCCATTCATGTCGTACAGCTTCCGCTTCTCAGGGTCACTGAGCACGGCATAGGCATTTCCAATAGCCTTAAAAGCATCGCCAGCTCCAGGAGCCTTGTTCTTGTCGGGGTGCACTTGTAGTGCCAGCTTACGGTACTGCTTCTTGAGCAACTCGTCGTCTGCATCACGACTCACACAGAGCACCTCGTAGTAGTCTTTGCACAGCTTTGTTCTGCAAAAATGCACATCTCGGGAACCTCAGAGAACAGGCCTATAGACGGGTAGTCACGCCAACTGAACATACTGTAGCAAGCAGTAAAGCCTTCAGAAATGAGAAACATACTAGCACAGCACAGTATATTTATTAAATGCCACATACTCTCATGTTGAAACTTGAAAAACATTAAACAAAAGGGAAATTAAAAATAGGTACACACAAAAAAAGTTCTAGGGTTTTATATGCTAAAGCCAAAATCTTATGAGGCATGCTGAACGAATTGGGAAGTTTCTTAGCATTTCATAAATGCAATGACACAGGTGTTTCTGCATTCCACATCCAAAGGACAGGAGCTGTTGTGGCTGTCATCAAACTCGAAATCTTATGCTCAGCAGAATAATGTCACAGCATAACACCAATGTTCAAAGCACTTTCTAATCTATATTTCAATAATTAATAGAATCTTAAAATATAAAGAAATAAAAGTGATAATTACAATCGAACTGTAGCAATGCAGCTCGAGCAAATTTAAATTGCCTAATCAATTTTTTCACATGTCATTTTAGCTCAACTTTCAGTGAGAATAAGTTTATCAGCACCACTTATGGCACTGACTGGACTTCTATTGGCAACTTGCACAATTCTGAAGAAGCACCCCAAGATTTCTGCTACTTATCTCTTAAGGTAATGAATGTTAACACTAAAGAAGTTTGCATGCAATCCCTGGATAACTGAAGGTTTCTTAACTCAAGCACCAAAAAACAGCCATTTAACATAAGTCCAACACTTAAGCATAAAAAATATAGCAACATGTTAAATAACCTTCTAACAAAATTTTAAAAACACCTAATGATTTTATTATGAAAAAGAGCTCCTTAAAGGCAAAAAAAATATTAATAACCCCAATGAAAAGTGAACTTTTCATTGAATATTTTAGACAGATCTCAGGTCAGTAAAACAGTTTATAAAATAAAGTATAACAAACAAACCTACACTGAGTCATCCAACTAGCCTAGTCAACTTGTTATTAATTCTATGAAATATACAATGATAGCCCATAGCTTTGTTGTATGCACTTATCCATTGTACCCCTTTATTTTTCATAATTCCTGTAACCCCTGATGTCATAAAATCTGTTCTACAATCCTAAATCTGAGAAACCGTAAGGCTGAGCTAGACAATATACTGACTTTTCATTTAAAGCTTGTAACTCGATTTCTTGCAGAAGTATTAAGTAATATAATTAGTGTAATTTTTGAACTTGGCATTTCCCAAAGCTCAATAGGAAGCCTAAGTCAATTACAGTGCACAAAAAAAGACAACACAACATATGTCCTTCAAGGGCTAGTAAACAGCTTTATAGTCCAATGGAGAAATGAATGCACACTTGTGAGATATGAACACTCTGCCACAAGAACTTTGCAGATAAATGCTGCACTAAAAAAGTTACAGGATATAAAACAACCCGCTCCGCCTGGTTTCAGTTTTTCACTCAACCCTCCCCACCTCCACAGCAGGGCATAGCCCGTCGTCGTGACTACGAAAACGTAACGCGACAAATGCGATTACATCATCAGCATGCATTCAACAATCTAACAAGGCTTCCTCCACGTGTCACTCGCATAACAGTGGTGCGAGGAGAAAGCATTGTGCAAGGGGTGCAAGGCACTAATGAGGTATGCACCTTTCCCCGAGTGGTAAAGTATTGGGACAACACTTGATCTCAAAGGTGTTCGTTCTGGCACTACCACTCAACACGTTAGTCTCAGGGCTCTACCAAAATGGCACAGGGCAACACAGGAAAATGAAAATATGGACTTGTGCAGTCAAAACAGCCACAACTGCCTCCCCACAGGACTAAGGCACTGTTTTGAAGTACAAAAGACCATTCTACAAAGTCACTAGAGAATAATGTTGCGCATGGGCAAAAAGACGTCACTTAGCATACGAAAAGTTTTGTACAGGCACTGGAGAGGTGCATGGGAATTGTTTTTTAAAACGATGTAGCTATGCGGCACAGTAATATTCGCAAAATGTGATCACTGTAGCTTATTACACGAATTAGCAGGCTTGTTTGGGAGGTGCAAAAAAAAGCCAGAGACAGTTTACTCGCCCATTAACTATTGCCCTATCTCAATTTTTCTTCCATCAGCAAAATTATTGAGCAATTTATGAAATATATTACCACATGCCTAATTCGAAACCATATGGCTTGTGTTAAATCCGAGCTCATGTTAATACCAATCATATTGCTCATGTTGCAGGGAGATAAAAGTTGAAAAACGCCCAAAATTACATATTTTTTTTATTTGCTTTCACAAGTTTAGTTTCCCTACTTTCACGAGATAAAAAATTGAACATCGTAATTAAACTATAAGTAGGCTGAAACCACATTTAAAGAGCACAGTGTGACTATAAAAAGCTCATTGTCTAGAGTCCCCTGGCAATTGCCACCTAGCTGCTTGCCATTACAGTTCACCAAAGCAACATGCTCTAAGTAACCACGATTCCCAAGCTCTCATGATGAAAGAAATCATTTTAGAAAACTTATCTTTGCCACATAGATAAGCTTTCAATTAAACCTTTAAAATGCCCTATTCTCAAGACAAAATTTCGGGCAACTTCTTGAGATTTGACATTATGTTTCTGGTACCTCTGAACGCTAGATCGGGGTGAAATTTTGCCCACATATACCTTAACATGTGGAGAGTGCAAGTATCTCTTTTTAAACTTGATATCACCAATATAATTATTACGAATCTAAAGTAAGCAATTAGTTCAGAGCATTCAATACTTCTCACATTAAAATTTTCCTTGTCAATTGAATTGTCTTATAAGCACTTTCTTGTTAGGTATTAGCATTCTATAGTTATCGTGGAGCAATATGAGCCATTAATGGCTCAGAACCATAAACATATAGAGACAGAAAAAGTGTGTCATGAAAGAGGAAACTTTACAGGAAGCCGCCAAAGCTGCAGAAACATTCCCCAGTGACAGCGGACTTCACTGCACCCCAAAGAAATTGGAAATCACCCGAATACAAGGCAATCGATATAAAAGTAATGGTAACATAGAAATTTAAGTGGAAGGGAACAACATTCGGGAGGCATAGCAAAAATCCTTTTATTCTAGATCCAAAGCAATGATTGAGCAAGCCACACCATCACTACACAAAAAACCACAACAAAACCAATTGCACGGATGACCCAAAGGATAAAATTTTATCGGTAAGGCATGAACGAAAAAGAAACATTACGACTACTGCGGGCGCTAGTAATTATGAGGATAACATACAGCCTGCCTTTCTACACACAAACAAAAGTCGACTCTAGAACTCAAAGTGCTTATAAAGTGACTTTGGGACTACCACCAACCACCAAATTAAAGCTCGGCGTGTACAATATGTAAGCCGAGCTAAAGGCAAAAGTTCTCATGTCTCAGAGGAGCTGTCTAAGCAAAACATGGTCTGGCAGGGAGATCCTGACAAGGCTAGCTAACCCACCATAACCCAAACTTAGATGAGAAACTGATGATGTGCCAGAAGATATTTGTCCCATGATTTCGGTGGCGCCTTTACTGAAAAATATTAGAGACAAAGAAACGAACAAGGAGGAGGCTAGAACATAGACAGTGGCTTAAGAAGCAATTAAAGGAAAGACAAAAATCATATACATTGACAGTGCCAGATGTTATTGTGCAAAAGAAATGCGTAGCAACAGCTTTTGACTGGAATGTGAAGATGGCCACAAGTGCCTCTCTAAGCACTTCCTCAACTGCCATAGGCTCGGCTATTAAAGAGCAAAAACATTAAGAATATGACTGATCGCTCTTCCTATCTAGCTTCCAAGAAACGTGTCGCCTTTATATGAACAGACGCTTACCTGCAAAAATAATTAAATTAATAGGACCGAACTTAACCAAGAGAAACCAGCTAATCTGGTGTCTGCACAAGCTGGCATGGAAGGGAAGGAGAGAGCCAACACTTTAGCTCATAATTTGACACACCGAGCGGAGCGTCAGCATCCCGCAACTGAACCCCATTTAATGGCCCCAAAAGACATTCTCACTTACCAGCAAAGCACATGACTAAGATATGCTGTCCACATAAATCACTTGAAGGGAAAGACTATTGATCTCCACAGGGTACAGATGGGAGTCTTTTTAAATTTATGGTGGCTGAGCAAAATATATCCAATGTTATACTGTGATGCTTGTCTGTCGTAAAGCAATTTGCCTATTTTATCTTGTAATGGTGGCCGAAAGCTAGAGAACTTAAAATCATTTCTAGCCAAGAACACTGTAAGCAGTGTAAGCAGAAAGAGACAAAACTTGTCAGGTCGGACCAGAAGTGGAATTAGCACTTATGAGTCGTGTTAGGCGAGCAGTGAAAACCAGTGGGGCCCTAGAGTTGGAGCCCCAATCAATATGCTCCCGAGATCCCCCTTTTGTACCCCTTCCGTCAAACTGCGGCTTTTCTTCTTATTCTTTTTCTCTACACACTTAAATTAGCATCACTGCATGCATTGAAACAAGAACTCAAACTTGATCTTGTATAATCAGTTTGTCAAGGACAATTATTTCTTGAAGGGGTACTGACACAAAATTGTCCACTCATTTTTTTTCGTCAAATGATAAACCAAGCTTCCAAGAGTGTAGGAAATATATCAGTAAGTGTGAGTGCACCCTGAAAAATTGATTCCAGCATGCTTTTAAAAGCTAGTTTCAGTTCCTACTATATGTTGACGTCACGACACGGTATAAGCAGCGCCACAAGGTGGTAGTATGTGCACATGCAAGTTTTCGTGTCGTATCCTCATCCGCTCGTAGCTTCAAATAATTTGTTAGCCCTCTGATAAGCATATATTTTGTATTTAGGTGCACGTAGACTATTCCACACCCCGCTTACTCACTTCACAAGTACACTGGATGATGATGCAGTGACCGCACGGCGCAAGCAGACAATCGAGAAGGCAACTCGCAAACTGCCATATTTTGTGTTTTGGCGCTTGACGTCATCTCAACTAGCCAGACTGCTGCGTGAAGTCACTAGCATTACTACTGTAGCCTGAGGTCAAGTTAGTTTTGATGCCTGTAGGTTTGCCGCGAGAAAATTTATTTCAATAACATCGAAATAAAATATTGTATGAACATTTCCTGAGCGTCTAGCTTGCTCAGACCAGTCTCCGTATACAGAAAATCGGTATGGCAGAGTAAACTCACCTTCAAAAAAAGGTGTCAGTACCCTTTGAAATTTTTAAAGAAGTCTACATCATTACCTTTAAACATGTTTTTAAATTTAGATTTATATCATGGTATGCTCACATACACTCTTATATAAGAGTGAAGGTGTTTTTTCTATAAGTATGTCCTCTATTCCTGTACTTCTACCTTATGAAATTTTGACCAGCTACAATAATTCATTTCAATGTTGTGCAGAAAAAGCTTCGCTGAAAAACGGACAAGGACTAAGAAAGACACGACACAGGCGCTGTATCTTGTCTTCTGTTTGCTCCAGCTTGCAAACAAGAACTTCGGGTTCGCACAAGACCTTCACCGATTGCCTAGACAAAAAAAAATAGATACCGGTATGTTCATTGTAAATCAT
The DNA here is from genome assembly GCF_043290135.1 of Rhipicephalus microplus. Lineage (NCBI taxonomy): Eukaryota > Metazoa > Arthropoda > Arachnida > Ixodida > Ixodidae > Rhipicephalus > Rhipicephalus microplus. The sequence goes on along the minus strand of NC_134710.1, from coordinate 205,869,335 downwards.
GTCTTTTATATAGTGTGCCATTACCATGCAGGGGGTTTATATAGGACAAACCAGGTGGTGCATTAATGTTTAAAGGAACATCTATCCTTGCTAACGGCTTCTGATGGTTCGCACTTGTCCGCTCATTGTAGAGTGTGTGGCTGCCAGCCGATAGCAGAGGAAGCCTCTTGTTTGGCCATCGAGTCAAAAGCACTAGGGAGGTCGTGGAAGCTTTTCTCAATAAAAGAGAGGGAGAAAGGGTGCGTAAGCGAACCGTCAGTAGCCCTTCGCGAGAAGGAAGTTTTGGATCCAATTTTGCCGTGTTAGAGCAGTCCTTTTTGTGGACACTTACGCATATTTTTTGCCTGTAGATGGTTAGCTCTTTTTTTGGAGTGTTTTCACACATGTTGTATTTAATTGTGATAAACTATTTTTGTGGATCCTGTTTGCTCTGCGGTGCAGACGCCATGGGGTGTCACATGACAAGGTCAGCTGCTTTATATATTAGGAGTGTGCTTTCCACCAAATTTTTAGCGGCGAGTTCAACACTTGTGTCGTATCTTCCTCAGTCCTCGTCCGACGTTTTTCAGTGCTCTTTTTCCTTCACAATGATTAACCATCTAGCCCAAGTTTCAATTCAAGTGCATTTCAATGTTCTTGTTGACCAACACTGTACCACTGTAGTTGTTTGAATTTGGGACTCTCCTCTGCATACTACGAATAATGAACCTATGTGTTTTGAATTAGTAATAAACTAAAACTAAAAAAAACTCCAGAAAATAGATATTACAAAATAAATCTAAAATGTTTCTTGCAGCTGTGAGCATGCAATGAGCATGTGCTGGTAAAAAATGTCACATTTTTAAAAAGGCTTTAAATATGAGGCAGACCATGATGGGGAACTCAGAATTATGAGGGGACTCAATTTTTGCCACCTGGGGTTCTTTGATGTCCATCTAAATTCAAGTACATAGCCTCACTCCCATCGAAATGAACCAACCACTGCCAAGCATCCTCAAATTTAAAAGTGCAACACCTTGGTTGCTAAGCTGCCACAGTGCATAGACTATGTATTCCATGAAAATTGAATGGAATATAAGTGCACAGAACTGTGTTGAAACAAAAAAAATGTAAAGGTACCAATTCTACTCACATGAAAGTTGATGATTGATGGTTAGCACTTTATGAAAACACCAACAGAGTCATGAGTCTATATATATCTTATAGACTGGAGAGCAGAACCTCAACAATGATGCAAATATTATTGATATGCCATAGTACACAATACACGCCCAAGTCAAAATTCATTTGAAAGTTGTTATTTTTTTAACCACTAATTAGGAGCACTATAGTGGCAATGCCACCAACTCCACAATGCTCACCATGCATAGCATCATCTATAGAGCTGGCATTTGCATGTGGTCAGACTGGTATGCTACTAGCAAATGCAACTGCTCACATAAGATGCTGCTGGTTTTCTGGTAGAATAGTATTAATTTTTGATGCAGTATTATCAGTCAGGTTCTATCAGCCACGATGCAACCCTGATGCGAGCCTGCCAGACTTGTTCATGTTCCCAATTCCCAAGAGTAGCCGCAAAGGCCACCGTTCTGACAATGTTCTGGCCATATAACGGGCTGTCACAGCCTTGCTGAAAGCGCTCACAGCAGCTGACTTTCAGGGAATCTTCGTAGCACGGCGACTGCTCTCTAATAAATATGGTGATGCCAAAGAAAGCTATTTTGAAGAAGTTTATTATGGGTGTGCGAATAGATAAATTTCATCCCAAAGGAAATTGTGCCGAAGAGTGACCAAAATATTGAATATCAAATACAAAAGACTGTCAAAAACTGAAAGAGTACAAATCAATGAAATCTGCTCATGTCCTCAAGCACATAACGTGGCGAGTTACTGCTACCAAAAGACGACAAGTAGTCGTGCAGAAACACAAGCTGTTCCACATGATCTGGCTTCAGGCTCTCTAGCAGCGATGTTAGTGTTTTCTTCAGTTGAAAGCATGCTCTCACTGGGCACTTTAGTAACAGGGGTAGGAAGATATCGCAAAGCAATTTTGGCCGCTCCATGCTCTGAGGTGCAGCAGTGGTGAAGGACAAATGCTCACATGTGAAGTCAGCCAGACCGAATTTGGGGTGTTTTATGGCGTTTGCGGTATGGGCGACCAAACTACACAAGAAGTGAGTGTCTTCATCTCAAAAACAAAGTTGCGGGAGTTTGACAGTATTTTCTTGTGCGGAATAAGACAATTTTCTATTTCTTCAAAATAGACACGCAGTCACTTTCGAACAAATATATAGGCGAAAGTTTTGACGAAAGGCTTACTATAATGACATTAGCATTAGTTTTAGTCGCCCCACTCTAACCAAGTTGCACCACTGGCCTTTCTCGTGTTTTAGATATTTGTCCTTTCATATTATAGTAAAAGCTAGTTGATTCAAACTCGAAGGGGAAGATAACACTTCGAATTTAGGGGAGTTAAAATTAGTGGGTGGGCACTGTAGAATGAACAGACATCATGCCACACTGCGCAAACAGAGACCAAAGCAGGCACCTATGGACTAGTTATCACAAATTAGGCCATACAAAACATCTGTGGCAGGTACCTTCATAAATTAGGTTCACGGAGCTGCGACAGTGAACAGAAATTAATTGACAAGTCAGTGACAAGCCAGCAAGAAGCACCGACATGTACTAATGTGAGCGTGTACAAATTTGATGCCATTTATAGTATTTATTTGCACGGAAGCATTAATGCACTCAAACTTAAAAGTAATCAGTAATTTGCATTTGATGGCCTTTCTAGTGTCTTGACTCTATCAGCGTAATTTCCAGTTTGCTTCAGTGCATCTTACTCCTCTACTGAGAGATGCTGCCGTTTTGTTGTTTAGCATATCTAGTAATTTTGGTTTGGTTTAGTTTTGTCACATTGTGATCCCTCAGGGCCGACTTCTTCGACGATCGACGAAAACCAGAGGCTCAGAGTAGAAATGAACAGTTGTCAACACTGATGTGTTCAAATTATTGGGGGTTTCACCCCATAGAAATGCACAGGACTGTGCGGTCAGAGTTCAAATTAACTGTTGTGGACACTGATGTGTTCGAATTATCAGGCGTTTTTCCCCATAGAAATGAACAGGGGTGTGCAGAGACCAGAGCTTCAGTTCAAATTAACCAAGTTCGAATTTACAAGCTTTTACTGTATTAAAAACTTCTAATACTAGTTTTTTGACAGTCCAATCAAGTAATTCAAAGGTATTATTAATTAAAATTTGAAACTCCAATATTCACACACACACACACACACCCAATTTTGTTGTTTACCGATAGAATCCCAGATTCCTTTTACCAGACCCAATCACATTACATTATGGACAGACCCTGTACACGTAAACGGCTTAAATAGCTTTGAACAAAGCAGAAAAACTTGAAAAAAGCTTGGCATTCCAAAACAACCACAATATAATACTAATACTACTTCTGAATGAATTAGCATCCACAAAAGCAATGCATGAAAAACCAACAGAAACATCTAAGCAGTTCTTACAAGAATGCTCAAAACAAAAATACAAGCTCAGTGAAGTTGTAAAAGAATTCTAACCCTTTTAAACTCTATAAAACAGGAAGTGGAGCTGGAATGAAAGTTCAGCCTTCAGGAATTTGTCCAGTTTTACTTAGGTCAAAACAATTGATTATTAATGAAGGAATTTGTCATCAAAAACCAAATATCTCTTGCTCCATTTCTCTCGCCCTAAAATGTAGCACTTAGGCAGCGAACATCAGAGGGCACCATGATACATCACAGCGAGCATAAATGGCCGCCGCTTTCATGTTTGCCCCAACGCACAGTCAAACGAGGGTAATACTGAACTTTTGTGAATAAAATTATCCTTTGTAGCAAACCATCTTCAAACACAACAATTTTTTTATGTCTACGCATAGGGAAATTTACAGCTACATCTGACAAAAATAGCCACAACACTTGATACATAGAACATCGGGCAGTGGAAAACGCCCCCAAGAAATTGGCTTTCCCTGGCAATGTTCCTTTCATGAAAGGGACCTTTCCAGCATGCATTTGGGAAAGTGAGCAGTATAAATAGGAGGTGCTATACAGAGGGAGTGAAAACTAGCTCTTGACATCACTGCTTTCACCCACGATTCCTTGTCATTGCATTGCCATTCGCTTCTGCACTCATTTTGTTAACCCAATTGATGCTGTAAAAGAATCTGCTGTTTAATACAATGCTCATGATAATCACATCTGTCGAACTTGGGGAAAAAAAGAATTATGTTGTCACTACACACATCATCCTGAGAAGCACCCCAAGTATGATACTGAATAACATGGCAGACATCAGGGCCAATGCACTCTTTAGTTTATGGCACCCAACAACCACGCACAACTGCATGTGAAGATTTTCAGGCACCACTTAAATAAATACCGTATTTTCACGAGTATACTGCTCCTTTCTATAACCATGTAGCTTCACCTACAAACAACAGAAAAATAAAAACAAAAAGGTACTGCCATGAAGTTGTCTTTTTTTCATTATCATGAGGTAATGCGGTGAAGCTAACTTGTCCACGGGAATTCGCACCGCAACTACAATAATGTAAAAGTAGCATATCAAATTATAGATATATCAGACTAAAGCACATTTTTGCGAGTTCAATATATGCAGGTTTGACTGCATACAGTCGAACCCGTATATCTTGAACTCTCGAAAATGTGAAACCATATGCTATATAGTTGCTGATGCTAAACCTTGCAGCAAAGATCATACCAAGGAAACAGAATTGCATTTAAGTGACTGTAAAACTGAGGTTCAATGATCCTGACATGGCATGTGCTTCTGGCAGTCTTAATTTAACCACCAAGATTAACTATCCAATTGTTAAATACATTCATGAGTGCGTAGTCATCAAGCTCCTACTGTTTCTGAGCTCCGATACAGATTCAATTAAATGTGAATCGGACTCACGCCAGTAAGCCAACATGCGTAATGTGCAGCGCGCACAGGAACGATGACAAGAGGGAAGAAGTCTTTTGTTTGTCGTTCCCATGCGCCCTGCCCTTTACGCATGATGAATACGTACCAACTCACTTAAAGTGCCATTTTATTGCAGTATGCCAAGCCACTTAATATGTGTAATGTATACAGTAAGTCTTTGTATGCACAAGGGCAATAAAAAACACGATGCAGGAGAAGACTGAGAAGCCACGTCAGCAGTTAGAATAGTAAGTAATCAGAACTTTTTGCTTTTCAGTATTAGGCTCGCACACACTTTTTTTTTTTTCCAGATTTGGCTACATAGGGGCAGTGGATATTCCTCGAGCTAGACATACTGCTGCATCAAGTGCGACTGACCCAAATCCTCCGTTGATGCTCCCTACTAATAAGAACTTGCTGGAAGTGCATGTGGATGGTCTTTCTTTGACGGCTTTAGTTGACACTGGAGCTCAGGTGTCTATATTGAGTGCTCATCCCTGTCGCCGCCTCAAAAAAGTCGTCCGTGTCGCTAATGGTGGCACTGTGGCCGTCATTGTAATGTGTACCGCTCGTATTAGCCTTGTAGGCCGCCATATTCCTTTTTTACTTACCGTGCTTGACAATTGCCCTCATGACCTCATCTTCAGAATTAACTTCTTTTTTGACACATTCTGCCCTGATCGACTGTTCCCCCGGCAATCTCTGTTTAGAACTTCTTCTTCTTCCAGATTTTCACCCCAAGCTACCGAAAAGCCTCTGTACCACAGACTTCAGTCATATACCGCCAAAAGCTTTCAAATTCATTGAATTGGCAACAGGTTCACCCATTATTGACTGTGATTATGTCGTCATGCCTATTCCTGATGTTCTCCTGACGCGCGACATCACTGTGCCACACTCGGTCGTAACCATGGCCTCTAACCAAACATGTCAGCCCGTTATCAATTTCGGTTTCAGGCAGCAAGTACTACCACACAGAATTTCAGTCGCCACGCTTTGACCCTTAATACACGCCCACGTCACCGCTTTTGCGGCAGACGCATGCTCCAATCTTCCATGTCGCCCGCAGGATGCCACATCCCTCAATGTGGCCTTGCGCTCCATGATCGACCCGAAACTCAAACCTGACCAATCCGACGCTCTATGCCGCCCTTCTAGTTTCCTACCGCGACATATTTGACATCAACAGTAGTCCATTCGGTCAGACTTCCCTCGTTAAGCACCGCATTAATACTTCCGATTCTCCTCCCATTCACTGCCGACCATACCGGGTGTCTGTCACAGAGCGTAAGGTAATTCAAGAAGAAGTCAACAACATGCTATCCAAAGGAATTATTGAACTCTCCTTGAGCCCTTGGGCATCTCCTGTTGTGCTCGTTAAAAAGAAAGATGACACGTGGCACTACTGCGTTGATTTCTGCCATCTTAATCGAATCTCGTTTATCCTTTGCCCCGAATCGATGATGCCCTCGATTGTCTTCACAGCGTGCGATAATTTTCTTCAATTGACCTACATTCTGGCTATTGGCAGATAGCAGTGGACGAGAAAGACCAAGAAAAAACTGCGTTTGTAACTCCCGACGGCCTATACCAATTCAAGGTGATGCAACGCCTTAGCCACGTTTGAGCGTATGATGGACTCGCTATTACAAGGGTTCAAGTGGTCAACATGCCTGTGCTACCTGGACAATGTCCTTGTATATTCGCCTACATTTGAGACACACCTTCAGCGGTTCTCAACATCTTCCGCACCTGGCCTTCAACTAAACTCGTCGAAAAGTCACTTTGGCCGCCAGCAGATAACGACGTTGAGCCACCTTGTCGACGCATCAGGTGTGCAGCCTACCCAGAGAAAATTCGTGCAGTCACGAGCTTTCCTGTACCCGTCTGTAAAGGACGTCCGGAGCTTTGTGGGACTTTCCTATTTTAAAAGGTTCGTGAAAGACTTTGCAACAATCGCTCAACCACTCACCGATCTTCTGAAGAAAGACGCGACTTTTACGTGGAGTTTGGCTCAAGCTGCCGCTTTTTCTTACTTCATCACTCTCCTCACCTATACCTATACCCGTCCGCTCCGACAGAAGTCCGAACCGCTGTGAGTGGTCACCGCATTGGAGCCGTCCTAGCCCTACGCCAGTGGGGACACGACTGAGTTATCGCCTACGCTAGCCGCCTTCTCACAGCTGCCGAGCGCAACTATTCAATAAAGCATGAATATCTTGCTCTTGTTTGGGCATAACTGAATGCAGGAACAGCGCAACCTAGAAGTAGTTACTTCGTAACTACGGAAGCAAAAAAAACAAGGACAGAAAAAAGCGCCTAAATTGGTCAGACCTAGAATGGTCAGAAAACGCTGCCGATCGGTAGTAGAGGCCCCCCAACAACACGCGAGCCAAATATTATAGCGCAGCACGCGGCCTAGAATTCACAATAAATTATCGGTCAGCTAAAAATAGCTTTCTCTTTTCTGAACCAATCAAGAAAAATAAGCCCAGTAAACCGATCTATCAGCCATTGGCTGATTTGAATATGGCGAGCTCGGCTGTTACAGAGGTCGCCGCAAGAGGCCTCCACTTGTCCACACGCAATCACACTGAAAAAACAGCGTATTTGAAGGGGAAAAAAAAAAGAAAAAATGCTCAAGGTCACGAGGTGCGAGTAACGTTTTTTGTTTGCCCCTTCCATCCCTCCCTGCTCAGCTTCCAGCACTTTCGTTGCAACGAGAATGTGATTGCAGCGTGTGACAAATCTTTGTAACTCTGCTCGCACTGGACGGATTCTTAAAATGTTTGTGGCATTCAATTTGTGAGTTAATACGCTTTTGCAGTGATTTAATTCCATGGTTACTCAAAAAAGTGTCCAGGGCCCCTTTAACTACAACTTCTCAGCAGCCTTATTTGTAACAAAGATGTAGCAGCTTCATTGAAATGGACCAACTAGAGCACATGGCACATCCTTCCCACTATTGTGATCTTCAACCCTTTACTGTCGAATGTTGCGAATTCACGACATACCGAGAAACTTCGAGGAAGCAAGCCAAGAAATGCATGCCGCCTTTAACGCCGGCTGTCAAGTACTCGCTATAAGTAGAGCTTTCAGCATGAAAAATCTGCCACTGTCTCGTCCAAGGCATTTTATGCTCAAACCAAATGTTATGTAGCTGATGGCGGAGAGCAAGAAGCACATACAACAGCTCTCACTTCTTCATTCTTTTTCGCCTGAGTTGCGTAAGTTCTATCAACAATAATTTTTTTATTTCATGTGTATGTACCCAAGAGGTGGCACATGAAACGCTATGACGTTTTGAAGTACGTTTTTAATTCCAAGGTCGTTGCTTTTGTGACATATGGAGAATTCATGACATACATAAAGGTATGCATTAAAGTGGCATTTTAAACCATTTAACTATAGAATCATTTAACGCTGCAAAATGAAAACAATGTTGTTTTTTGGCAGTTTTATCATTGAGAAATTAAAAGGTTAAAGGGGTCCTGGAACACCTCTCCAAGTTATCATAGGAAAACCTTACTACTGAACCCTGGAGCCTCGCAAAGTCCTTATTGCGAGAATTTTTTAAATACACCAAGTGATGTTATCACATAAAATGCATAATTTCTGTCATTTCATCACAGATAGCATGCTACACCTGGAGGCTTTACATAAGAAAAGGTGACAAGAGGCTGAAGTGTGGTCGATTAGTTACGTTACCGTGTGCCACGGATATGGCCTTTTGTCTTCTTTTTCTTTCATCGTATCGGAACATACGTCTGCTTCAAATGCGCATAGGACCAGCACGGGCATGAAATCAGCCAATACTTAACATGCTACAACTTGCTCTTGTCAGCTAGGCGATTTGCCGAGAAGGAAGTAAGCAATTTTCTGCAGTTTTTACATTAAATTGTCAATTCCCTGTTGCATGCAGTGCTATGTTTGGCTCACATGTTTACAGGAGTCTTGACATTTAAAAAAACAGCCTTTTCAGGCTAAGATCAAAAAGTATTTCAGGGTCCCTTTAGTATTCTCTTCCGGACACCTGTCATGATATTTACGAATCACAGAAGATCAGAAAATTCATACTCTAGCTGATATCTTTGAAACTTAGATGAGTACAGATTCAGAAACAAAAAAAATTGTCAGGATGTTCTTGAACATCACAGTAATTACAACACAAACACCAGCACAGAGATGGCCATTTGTATTGGCCATCTCTGTTTGGTGGCGACTATAATGACTGTCACAAACGGCATAGAAACCAAGCTTCGTGGTAACAATCTACATGCTATGCTAATAGGATACAAGTAATAACCACACAGTTCAACTGTGCAACAAAGTTGTCTTCTCCTGCAGTGTTTGCAGCTAGGATGTTAGCACAGCACAACCTGTTTTGCAACAGAAAAATCAAACATACAATGCACAATAAAGACAGGATTAAAAGGGAAATGAAAGGTTTGTACCGAATTCACTCAAATTTAGGTTGACCTTTTTATTTTGTTCTTCGGAAATGTAAACCACAGATAAAACACAGCTCCAACCAAAGAAATAACATCTTTTTAAAAAGACGTTTCGGTTCTCACATGGAGCCTTGTTCAGACCAAAGCAAAAACGCATTTTGGCTACCACACGGGAGCCTTGTTCAGATTGCGAACAAGGCTCCAGTGTGAGAGCCCAAACGTCTTTTCAAAAATATTTTTTTACTTTGGTCAGTGCTGTGTTTTCTTCATTGCATTACCCAGCCATGCAGAACTCCAACCAGCTTTCAACTTCATTTCACCCATAGTTATCTACTGACCTCAATTCGTTACGAAAGAAACAACAAATATTTGTGAGCAAAGTTAACAAAATTACCAAGATAATGCAGTTCCCCTGTAGGGCCCGCCTTTCTTCTAGCCGTACCACATACAGTTGTATATCACACATTGATATTTGCAGCGAATTCACGTACCACAAAATAAAAAAAGCATTATAAACTCTAATAAAAATGTTCAGAAATCATCGTGAATGCTGCCAACCACAGTTCCCACTCAACCACCATAGCTGCACGTTTCGTTGGTGGATAAAATTATGGAAATGAGAATGAATGGCATCATCACTGAATGCGATTCCATTCTCACCTAAAGTCAAGATAATTCAGGTCTACGAAGTGATGCTTACACTCGTGGAAAAATTGCACGGAATGGGTTTTTTGTATTATTCTTACAAGCTGGGCTAATCATAGACACAGGTATGTGATGTCTCAATTTTTCAGTTCCTCAAAAAATACGAGTTGACTTATATTAAAATAATTTTTTTTCTTATTTTTAGAAGAGCATATCATGTAAGGGTCGACCTGTATGAGTAAATACGGAACGAAACCAAGGCAAAGCAACAAACTTCAACTCTAGCTGCATTTGCACAAGAAAGACTTAATGGAGGATGAATAAAAGGTCAAGCTTGTCTTTTCGAATTCCACACACTAAGGACAAAAATGAAAGGACGGGGAAGATTAAAACTTGCGATGAAAAAACTGTAAGCAGGGGTTTAGTGTTAGAGCGGACGTTTCGACAGGTTGACTTGTTTTCTGGCCTGGAAGAAGACAAGTCCACTTGTCAAAACGTCCGCTCGAGCACACAACCCCCATTTACACATTCTTTCAACACACTAGAAACAGTGATATACAAACTGTGCTTTCAAATATATAATTTGCACACAAAAAAAAAAATCTAGACAGCAATATTTTTCAATGCACTGCAATTAAAAACTAGTGATGTGGCTGAACTACGTATCGCCAGGACATGCATCGCAAGTCTACAAGTAAACTGTGGCAACATTTTTCATAGTACCCTCCTAAATGTTTTTAAACTCGTGAGTAAAGCTTTTCCTGGCGGAAAGGCCTTTCAGCCAGCACATCAAAAGTGGCCGACCCACCTTCGAACTGCCTCGATCTGCTCCTTGGTATATTCTATTGCACGACGTTCTTCGGAACTGTCACGTCCTGCAGGTCGAGCTCGATGTCGAACCCCTGGTGAAGCAGGCTGCCCCTGAGGAGACGAACTGCGCGAATTGTGGTGGTTGTTGTTTCCCTGTGTGCTGCTATCACAGCTTGTTGTGCCGTTTAGCTTTTGCAGCTGCTCTATGAGGTCTGTTACAGAGGGGCACGGAAGAAAAAGAAGGGGGAGGGAAAAATCTTTTTAAGCTGTTGCCATCCAGAGATTTCTCACGTGGTCTGGTTAGGTTGATTGCAAGATTACCAGACCTTCACAGATGAAATTGCTTTTGCATGAATGAAATTGCGAGATGAGATGAGTTGGCTTCATTCAAGGGCTTTTGATGCTCTCTGAAGCGCTAGCTGACACATAAATCTGTCTGACCGATGTATATATGTGAACACAAGAGGAATTCGGTAAGAAACTCTTGCAAACAATTGAAAGAACAATTGGCATGCCTGTCATTGCAATTTTTTTCTGCCTACTGCAGACCCCTGCGACCTTTAGCGCTCTATGAAAGAAATGTTACTAAGCTAACGATGCGGAAAACGTAACCCTCACCTTGTATCGTTTAGAACTTCCTTTCTGACTGTGGAGAACGTAAGCATAGAATAACTACAACATTCCTAGTTTCTTCGCGAGTGAAGGTTGTCCGATTGCAGTGTGAATAAGCTGTTCACAAACAGATGCAATATAATATAGGCAGGACACTGCAACTTTTTGCAGCTCGAAATTATTGCTCATGTTATTTGCCCAAGTTTTCTTTTTTTCTTTGCCGAGCGTAAGTACATCATTATTCCTGATTGAACAATATTTGAATGCGCCGATGCAAAATTCAATAGTGGCCTCACTCAATGCCGAATATACTCACTCAATGTGGCCTCACACAACGCGGAATATGGTTGAACTGAAACATCCACAAGAACCTCTAACCACAAGACATGCATTAATGCATGCTAAAAGTGGAACATTAAGAAGGCCACCCAACAATGTGATTACAAATGCTACATAATGATGGCTGTGCGTTTGCATTCTACTCATATTAAACACTGGCTGCTAGTCGTATTCCACATCCCCCGCTGACTTCGGGAAGGTTTTATTACTCAGTGCAACAAAATTGCTATTTTACTAGGTGCCTCAAACACTAAAAATTTGTCAAGGAAACGCCAGCGAGAGGTACTGCTGACAAGTTACCTACGTTACATATAACTTGGGTACTTGAACGCACAGCTTCGACGCGGATTAGAACAAGAGAGAGACCTACACATGGCCAGCAGCAGTTGTTAAGAAAGAAACCAGCAAATCTTTCAAGTACGCGTGTCTATCCGCTGCATTATAAAAATAATACTTGCATGGACACTGGTGCCACTTTACTGCCCTCGACTACCATCTGTTGTGTTCTCCCCAAAGCTTTCACAATTCATACCCTAGTAATGCCACATTTGACACTAGTGAGAATACACACAGATTTTATAATAGACGATGTCTAATAATACAATGCTTCATTGCACAGCAGCACTAGTGGCACATACGGAAAGCACGATACCATGTGTAAACTTACAGTGCGAAATATAAAAACGTCCTTGGAACAAGGAAGCACGGGCGCGCAGGAAGAAAATGCAACTTAAGCCATAGCGCCATCCAATACTTTGCAGCTCAATCGTGAATGGTTACTATAGCAAGCACGAATGCCCAGTGGCAAGAAATAGCAGTACACCTGAACCTCTTCCAAAGCACTCAGGCGATAACCTTGGTCAAAAGAAACTTCTAAAAACCTTGAGTCGTATAAATGACCAAAACTTTTTTCAAAGACTACACACACACACACACATTCCAAGGCACACTAATATACTTGGCTTCGCCGACTTCGCATAGAAGGTATGCGAGACCTTCAAATTATATTTTTGGGAAAACAGTGCGCTTGTATTTCTTTGTGTCAATTGAGAAAACTTTTACCATGACACCAAACGGATTGGCCTTCGCGTCTGATCAGGCAGAGCTTTGAAAGAGCATGCTCGCGGCTGTCAGAAGAGCAACGAAAGCAACTTTTACTTCCAGTTTCGGCAGGTTATTCCTTAGCAAAAACCGCAGTAGGCCTATTTTGTTAGTCGTCGGCAATACATATGTGGGTCAACTCACTCCATAACACCAACAGTACTCGTCTCGAAGCAAAATACACAACCATGCACTGGTGGATATTTCGATAACGTTCTTTACGCGTTGGTAAGCAGGGCACAGATGTCTGAAATTGCGTCAGGAACATAGGCTTACGTGGATCTTGTATACAGCAGCCATAGCTCACCTTTAGCGAGTTTTGATGGGTACAGGTGTTCTGCCTTTCGAAGAAACTTAAGCGCCTTTTCTTTGTGTCCCTGTGCAATGTATATTTGTGCCAGCTGAATACAACGCTTGCTTTCTTCTTTATTTCCTTCCATAACGGAGCCGAAACGCTCCTACATACTTTGCCTGATCGGCACAGATATGGCCCACACACACAAGATCCCGTTGGCCGACGACGCAAGTACGCACTTTACGCTTATGCTTCCAAGACATAGCATAGTTACATTTCAATTATTTAACATATTTTATAAATGCAAAAACTTTTTTACATAAATATTAATTAAAAAAGAAATCCTACTTCAACTTATTTTTTTAATAAAAAACTCAAAAACAAAATTATTGTAATAAAAAAATTTTTATTTAAAAAAAATGATTAATAAAGACAAGAAGTTATATTACTTTTACAATACTATAATGATCGTGTAAAATTAGAACTGTTTTTTTTGTGAAACGATTGGAAAATAACCCTGTCATATTATCTCCGTCTGTACTTCGATTGGTGCGTTGTGGTCACGTGGGAAGTTTTGTATTAACCGTTTCCAGCTTGTCGTTGGCGGGTGGTGTTATTAGCGGTTCGCTGCGGTGATTGTTGGACGTGTCGTTGTTTTACGTTCGAGTTGTTCTGTGAAGAATGGTAAATCCATGCAATCCTTTGCAACTGTCCAATATCTTGCTGCAAAGTTTGCGCCTCGTTTATCTCTTATGCATTATTATTGTTTCTCGCAGCGTATTTCGCCCCGAAATATTGGTTTTCATCATATTTTTCTCGATTTGTAGGCTGGCGGCAAAGCCGGGAAAGACTCTGGAAAGGCGAAGGCCAAGGCAGTATCCAGGTCGGCGAGAGCTGGACTTCAGGCAAGTTTCAGTGCTTGTTCTACTTAGTTTTTTTTTTTTTTATAATTGCAGTTGGGTGTTTGTTTGTTCGTCCGTTTTGCTACTTTCCGGAAGAACTCCTAAAATGAAAACTACTGTTAGGCCTATTTCACTGCCGCTGTTAGAGTTGTATTGCTTGCGGACTTTTTTTCTTTTGGCCAGTACGAGCAAGCCGTGCAAATCTAACGTACGCTGTTATTCCTTCATGCAGTTTGTTGCGCGTTTGAGTTCCTCGGTGTTGCTTTTTTTCTTTGTGCTGTGTCGACAAACTCGATTTAGGCTGCGTCTGTGTTAGTAGTGGTAGTGTGGGAGGGCTGTTGCATTGTTGACTCGCGGTACTGCGTTGGCAGGAGCTTGAGAATCGCTTGTGCAGGCAGACTAAGTTTTTAGGTTCTTTTGAAATTTTAAGTAATATTAGTCATGTAGTTGTGGCCGAGTCATTTCTTCCGCAATGATACCATATTAACTCATTTTTCTCGCAGTTTCACTGCGTCTTCCGGTTTTCTTTTTTTTTTCTTTCGCGTTCATTATGCAACCGACGATAGGAATTGCTTTTGGGCATCGCAGTGGCATATCTAGGTTTTAGCTTGCGGTGTTATGTTTAGATACTTGTGGGGCTGCCGAGTGACGCTTGCTGGTTCGTGTGCGCTGTCATTTTGAGCGTTGTCCAATCGTTATCCCTCCCGCCTTTTTGTTAGGGCAGCACATAGAGAATCCACCACCATTGATAGCTGCGTCATTTCAGTTGCTTGAGCTATTAGACCACTTGCGGGCTGCTTTGCCTACGTCGTGAACTTTTTTAAGCGGCGTCAATTTTCGCAGCCTTTTTTTTTTTACTTATACGAATTTTTTTATTGCGTCTGTGATCTTACTGTCACCTGTAATGTGATATTAGACGCAACTACTTCATTTGGCTGCGAACATCACCTGTTCATAGTGGTGGGAGCAATTTCTTTAATGTTTACTGGTTGCATTTTGCACCAATTCGCTATTTTCATAGTTTGTATCATTTAGAATCGTGGCGCGTGTGCCATCACAGCCACTGCGCATGCGCGGGCTAGTCTCCCGAAAAAAAAAAAAAGCCTATGGCGCGTGTGCCATCACAGCCACTGCGCATGCGCGGGCTAGTCTCTCGAAAAAAAAAAAAAAAGGCCTATTGACAGGCAGGGCATTAAAATTGAAACACAACCTTCATTTCAGACAAACTAAAGCGAAATACTAAATTCAGTTTTTCACCTAAGGCAGTGCATAGCGGCCATGCTGTTAAGTCATTAACGTCTGAGCTCAATGTATTGCATCTAAAACGACAATATCAACAGCAGTGCCCTACTTACTGTGAAATTAGGTAAATGGCACAAGAGTACATGTGCTGCAGTAGGACATATTCAAAATCATCCCAAATGATGCCAGATGAGCCACCTACAATTACTCACTATTAATCTTTCTAGCTGCACAAAGAACCTTCCGTGCATCAAGAGATGCAATAAAATGTTCCTTGTTCGTTTGTTTGCTTCGTAAAATAAACTTGCCGGACGTTACTATGGGGAATGTGGTGAATAGTTCAAAAATGCAATTTTCACATGGTTTAACTGGAAGGGCCCAGTTGAATAAAAACACATCTGCCATCTCGGAGCCAATGGCAGGAAATTGATCAATGGCCGTTGCTGCTATGGCGGCCTCGCAGTAAAGCTAGTCGGTGTTGTGCACGCAACGGAGACGTTCTTCCACTGAAGACTACACCGGAATTGTGTGTGACAAGGCAAAAGCTACTACACATGATGTGATTGCACCCCTGCAAATAATGCACACGTAGTGTTAGACTCGGAGCATTACTTGTACGTGTTTATTATACTTAGTGTTCATGTGATGTCACTTCCGCCGTTCTCGCCCTCTCCCGCCATGCCCATGTACCTACAGCAGTTTGCGTGCTGCAGCGCAGTTTGTTGGGGGCTCATCTGTTGCTTTGTGCTATGTTGAAAGGGCAGAATTGTAGTTTTCGGATCGGGAAGACCTCGCTTGTTCACTTGATACAAGACCAGAAAATCCAGATGTGCGACATGTATACCAACCACCGCGTACACCGGCTGCCTGCCACGACCTACGAGGGCCCAGTCTCTAGAGCCGCAATTTTAAGAGTGCATTAGCGAAGTGCAGCAGCTCCCATTGCAAACGAGTCGTGCAGAGCTAGGCAAGTTTACAAGAGATTTATAATATACTGCTGCGACCCACGCCACCAAAGTAGCAGTGCCCCCCCCCCCCTTAAGTGCTTTAAGCAGTGCTGATTGAGCCTCTTTGATTGTAATTTGTGAAAAACAGCAGAGGAAAATATTATGCCAGGTGATTAGCTTTACGTCGTGCATGCCGAAGTGATGCCGTTCACTTTTTTTTAGTATGTTTGACACATTTTTCACCTTTTATTTTACTTTTGTTTTAGGCTAATGTACAGTGGAGTCCCCTGAAAAATTTTTGTTTTAATGCAATGCCCGAATTTCCGTGATCGCCATTTAAAATTTAACAGCCTCCCTGACACTCACTCCGATTGTGGTCGCGGACAAGTTTGTATGCACAGTATATTGTTAAGACTACACCGGAATTGTGTGCGGCAACACAACAGCTACTATACATGGAGTGATAGCACACCCGCAAATGGTGCACACAGTGTTTAGTTATAGTATTACTTGTAGAGCATTACTGTAGGTAAGTGCTTGGCTATAGCACTAACCTTCAATGAAGTTACACCTGAAGACGTATATATCGCAGTTTCAAGTATTTGTTATTCTGCGTCAGCCAAACATGCCAGTACTTTTCGAAAAATTTCAATGTGCGTTATCAATTTTGAGTAATAACTTTCGGCACAGAGAACACCCAGAAGCACTGCTCCTTTTTCGTGGACTACTAAATGAACTTGCCCCACTAGCAGCTGATCATTCCTCGAACTTGCATCGCAAGTCAAAACTGCACGAGTGCAAGCATGAGGAAACACTGCAGTGGTAAAAGACAGTCTGTAGGTACCCAGGCATGTCGGTGGCGCATTTCGGAAGTAATGAAGGGGCACTGGGTGAGGTACGTGCACGATATGTATGTGCATTGGAAGCCACTGTGGGTTTAGCACCTAAAAACTTGGTAGAAATGTGCTAGTTCCATTCTCTGCTGGGGCAACCGTATCTGCGTGTGTGATAACTGTTTTCCGGTGTATTAGATTCATCTTTAGTTTTTATGATTCGTGTAAAAAAGGATATACAAGGCTCAACGTTTTGACGCTGTGAACATGAGGAAATGCAATGCACGCAGTGTGCATTGTGAAATACTTGTTTGCCCACAGTGCCATAAAGCCTGTAAATGCCATCCGGAGGGGCAGAAAACGATTTATTTTCTTCTAGAGGATTTAGTCTGTGGTGCTGTGTAAAGTTTTCCCACCTCGTTTGGCAGTATTGCGAGGTTGCTCTTGTCAAACTCTGAGTAACTCTTTGATGCAGTATTGAAAGCACCTTGGAGAACAACCTTATTGTGGCATTGAGACTTACTGGGAACACCGATCACATTGCGTGATTGACAACTATGTACACACGCATACAAAATGTATATGGCAACTGGAAGCTGCGACTGCTACAGGGCTGCAGCAATGCTTCATGTGGAAACAGCTAACGGAGTCGTACTTTCCTTTTTGTAACTGGTATTGCGGGCGCTACGTTACAATGATATATTGTGGTGCTCTTCATTCTTTTTTGCGTCAGCTTTGTTGGTTTACGATTCTAAGAACGAACCATCCGATCAGCACAATTGTTTGTGTCATGATGGCAGCTTTTATTGCAGCTGTATTCTCTGATAGCTGCCAGGCTTGAACAAGTATCTAACGTCTAAAGCTACACCTGCTTCGTTGTTCTAATATTGGATACCTTTTTACGGATGCTCTCATGCACAATTTACCAAGCTCATAAGTCAACTTATCGAGTATATAAGGCACACCAGCACAAATATTGAAAACGTGTCTTATACATCAAAAAATGATTTTGGCTGTACTAAAGTTTGGATGCACATTAAAAATCTCAAGTATGTGTAGTTCACTGCTGCTTTTGCATAACATCTCATTGGGTGTTTGTGCTTTAAACAGCACTTTTATGAAGTTGTTTTAACACTTTCGGGACCAGGGAAAATCGGTCCCAAAGAGTGTTACGATGAATATCTTTAGTAAGCCAGATATACAAGATACTCGTGTATTATATATCAAAATGAAGGTAATTGAATGGTCTTTTAGATGCATGCTAAATATTACACAGAAAAAGTTTATACATAATAATGAAAAAGTGTCAAACAGAAAGTGTCACGAAAAACAAACAAAAGTTTTAAAAGGCATGCATATACAAGTAAAAATGTAAACTAAAAAATTTCAACGTATACGAAAAGTGGCAAAACGTCTTTTTTCTCTAAAATTAAACATTGGTCCGCCTATCTACAACTGCCTTTGCTCAGCCTGCTTCACACTCGGAACACTCGTGTGCCCGTCGCAGTTGATGGCTCTCATGCCACTGCAAGAAACAATTTCTAGTTGTTGTAAAACACAAGTTCTGTAAAAACAATCAGTTTTGCGTTCAACTTTCTTGCTGTTATAGCACAGCTTGCAGCTTCTGTGCCTTTCTGCCTTTTCGGGCTTGTGGAGCATTTGTTTAGTGGAGGAGGAGTGCGTGCTGGCTTGGCACTGTGAATGTTGATCTGACAAACGAGCTCTTCAGAGAATGCCAGGTGGTCGTATTCAGCTTTTCTTTCAAGTTCGGAGATATCTGGGTGTGATGCGCGGTGTGCTTGAAATGAAATGAAACTATTCACACAGGCAATATCAATGCAGTGGGAGAAGAGTGTCTTCCACCACCGAACACTTCTCATGAGGACATTGTAATAGCCAATCTGGTCTGATTTATCTACTCCTAGCATTCCAGCATTGTATTCATGTATAAGAATTGGCTTTGGTACAGAAATTTGAGCCCAAGTATTTCCCTTTCTTGCTGTGTCGGTCATATTGGCTGTGTCATTAGTGCTCGTGTTGACAACACGACGGTCCTTCCACTGGAGGTATAATATACTGCGATCACGGAGCCATCTTGGGTCCCCACGTCGCGCTTTTCCATCGCGAGTCTTTCAGTTCAACCAGAAATCCTCGCCGGTCTTTTCTCAATGTACCGCAAGTAAATACCGTGATCCAGTGCCGGGATCAGCTAGGACCCTGAGCTTATAGCCCCATTTTGTAATCTTATCTTTCATATACTGCCAGATTCCCGATCGCCCTTTGAATTTCACCATTCGTTCATCCACGGAGAGATCACGGTTTCGCTGAAAAAGGTTTGCGGACACTTGATTCACATGCTCCATGAGCCACCACACGAACCGGAGTTTTCCTCTCGATAGCTGGCTCACATCGTCCCAGTCGGCAACATGGAGCATAGCGAGCAACGCTATGAAGTGGCATCTGGGCATTATTCGTCGTGGGAGCAGGCCACTGTAGAGCTGACCCACGTTCCAGTAGAGCTTCAGACGTGGAACCTTGACAATGCCCATGTAAATTATGAGGCCAACAAATTTCATCCGGGGTCACCTCTTCCCACGAACCATCGGGATGAGCGTGCGTCGGTTTTTCTAGTATATTCGTCCAGCCGTACTTGTTAGTTTTCACATAGCATAGCGATCACTTGAGTTTTGAAAAAAGAGCGAAGTCGAGGGCCGTCAAAAATTTTCTTGGTCCGCTCCCGAGTGCCACGCCTACGTAGTCGGGGATATAAACACCAGGTGTTCGAGGGGTGCAAAGACGACCCGCTGGTGGCAGGAAGTCGTTGTTGTACGTTGTGGAAACCCTGCCAAATCAACATAACACAATAACGTCTGACGACCGTGCAAGCTTGCTCAAGAGCAAGCTGAAAGGATAGCGAAACTAACCTTGGTCCACTTGTTGAACTTCCAGGCTGATCGTCCCCCGACTCGCTGTCCGAACTAAAATCCGAACTTCCAAAGTAGTCTTCAGACTCTTCGCTGCTCGTATTATCAACGAAATCTGCCATTGAAGCAGCGGAATCGCGAGATCCGGGCCGTTTTTCAAGCGCGCCGTGTCGCGGACTTGACGCCATTCTCTCCATCAGGTGGCGCTACCGCACCCAAGAGGAACTGCGATTGTCCACCACCACCTCCCAGAAAAAACAAACTACTAAAAAAAATGGAAGAGTTGTGTTAGAAATACCACGCAGATGGTGCTGCATGTCAAACCGCGCAGAAAAATTTAGTTTGAAAGTGCGTTGAAACCCATCGGTCGTATATGACCGACGGCCCTATGGGCTGGTCCTGAAAGTGTTAAAGGCTAATTAGTAGTCATTTAAAATAGTGCTAAAATAATTGGAGCAAATGAACAGCTTCCAGAATGACCTGTCCCGTAGTTATTTTTTGCTGTCCCTGTCTAGTAACCAGCGATACAATAGTAAAGCAGGTTGACTCCCTTAAGTTCCTTTCACATTCTGTACCTGTCTAGTGTGGTTATGAAATGTCCCCTTTTTTATGGGATAAGGCCGAATTGCATGAATTATGCCAAGATCCATGCATTTGCTCCAAGCTAGGAGACATGCGACAAGTGGGTGTTGCATTACATGTAGGCCAGAGCAAATGGTGTAAAGCTGGAACACGATGTCAGACTGGCTAAGAAAGCAAATCTCCAAACCTTCACGCGCGTCGAAAAAGAAAAATCGATGCAGCTCTTCCGGAATTTTTGTCACTTTGTTACCCTAGATACCGGTGGCCTCATGTTAGTTTCAGTACACAGCAGCCGCTCTCATGTCAGCAATAGTTTATCACCAAAGCCATAGTGTCAATTTTGCTTGGGACGAAAGAGCTAACAACCAGTTGCATGTATTTTCACACATATACCGTTTGATTCATGCCACATTCTTGTGCAAGTAGTGTGCTTTTATAGTTTTATCATTGTTGCTTTTTGTTGCAGTTTCCCGTGGGTCGTATTCATCGGCACCTGAAAAATCGTACCACCAGTCATGGCCGTGTTGGGGCTACTGCAGCTGTTTACAGTGCAGCTATTTTGGAGTACCTGACTGCTGAGGCATGTGTATATTTTATTGCTCATTGTATCTCATATTGTAAAGCTTTGCAATACGGCCCTACAAATAGCTTTGTATTTAAATTTTTGAAGCAATGATTTAAATATTCCTGCTAAATTTACATTTTTCCACATTACTCTAGTTTATATGTGAAAGTTAATAAGGGTCCTTGAAATTTACGTTTGTTTTCAAGGGCTTAAAAGTGCTGGATATTTTACAAAACCTTGATTTTTATTTTACATATTCACACTTTCACAGTGCAATATTTGTGATGCCTTAATTGCAGTGGGTTCCATATGTAATCTGCCCATCACAAAAGCATCAAAAAATTCTGTGCGGAACCACCACAGTGGATTTTTGGAAACTAAAAAGGCAGGGGGATCAGGAAGACGTGTTGCATTGAGAAGACGTTGAAACCCTCATTAAAAAATTAAACTGGGAGCTGCAGTTAAAAACTTCACTGCTACAGCAACAGAGCAGGCATGGGCAACTAGCTATCTGATCAAGCCAAATAGCCTTAGGAAGGATGCCACGACCAAGCAGCAGGAGACAGCTGTGCATATAGTGCTTTTTTTTTTACAAGTTTGTTTTCTTGTGCCAAGCTGCTCTAAAAGCATAACTCAAATTGCACCGAACTGCTGAAAGAGCTTCAAACACAAAAATTGATGCCAACCTCAGCTTCAGCGGGGAGAAAAGGCCGAGTTTACATTATTTTCCCGAGCAGCACCAGGAATACAGACTTCTTTGGGTGTTTTTTTTTACTTTTCACTTTTCTGGCGACGAAGGCTCCCATGGTCCCACCATAATCTCTTCTAACCGTGCTTTCAGTGTGCTGCTTTTGCTAGCTAGGCTGTGTTCTGGCACCACTGTCGTTTAGTGAAAACCGATTTGGCAACCAAAACAGTGCCATGCGTAGAGGTGTTAACTCTAGAGTTCTTTGTGCGTAGCACATTCCGGTCACTGCATTTTTCATGTGAATCTTGTCGACGCTGCTGCTGCTGCATGTGGTCACCCATATCGTATTTACTCGCTTATTGATGTATCAATCCATTTTATTTCTGTGTGGTAGCCAGTGCCGTTGACTATCGAAACGTTAAACCGTTGTTTCAATAGGACAAACATCTTTGCTAGCCACGCGAGCACAGCGACACCAAAACTAAGGGCATGGCCTCCGCAGTGGTGGGCGCGCGCGCAGTGTTGTTTCTACGCCGTGCCCCCGCCATCTAGGAGACCATGCAAAGGGCAACTGTGCCGACGGCACTGCGTTTTTGTTGTCTGGTTTCTCGCCGTGAACTTTTCGGGGACACCTGCGCAGGGTGTGTTCAGCCGGTACGCTAGGTACTTGGCGGATTACAAGCAGCGCATGGCAACCTGACGGCACAATGGGAATTCAATGCATTCAAAAAGTGTCAGATACTGAAGGAGCCAAAAGCAGCACATCACTTGTTGAGACAACCAAAAACAATCGTTTCGTGGACGGACTACAAAGCACCCAAATCTAGAAACTATTCGCTGAATTTGTTCGAGAGCTGCATGCAAGGTCACTACCAGTAAAAGAGCGGAGGGCATCCGTGTGAAAGCTTTTATCTGAAGCAGACTTTAGTTCAGCAATTTTCAGGCAGCCGTGAAGAAGCATGAAGCTACACGCTTCCTCTTCTCGCTAGGTGCACGGTGGTAGCCCACTTGTTGCCTTGTCCTATTTGCTCTAGCTGCAGTTCATTCAAAATATGTGAACTAGACTCCTCATTCCCAGGTTGAACTGTGTAACAGCGTTTGCCACAGCAGTCAACAGCAAACCACTCATTCTTGTCCTTTTATGACAGGCTCCACATAAAGAGTGCACTGCCTCATTTGCATTCTGCGTTTTTCTTCTCGCATCTTTGCAGGAGCTTCTTGTCAGACAAGTGCTCGCACATAAGGTGCAGTGCATGGCTGACAGCCTCTGGCAAGTTGTACTTGGTTTTTGGCATGGGCTCATTCCTTGCTATGGTGGCATTTTGCGTGCACCATGACTCGGGGTTCTGTGAACAACAGCTGAGGTTAGCTTTTCAGCCGGTGACATCGCATGGTAATATGTAGCACAAACTTTGTTGTGCATCTCGTCCACATTCCCGGAATGGCATTTGAGAGCCCGTGCGTAGTGTCTCTTCAATCTTGTGTGATGAGGTAACCCGTGAGGAGTCCTTTGCCACTCATGCGCTCTCCACCCTCCCTTTTGTTCTGCTGCACATGGTTCGCACAGTCTTCTTTCTCAACAGTGGTAGAGCTATACACTTTGGCTTCGTTTACCGCACTGTACTACCGGCTGTCATCATCGCAAAGCATGGTGGTATATCTGAGGCCATGAAGCGAATGAAATCATTGCTGCCTCTACTTCCATTTGGCCAGCCTTGCGTAAGGTGTTTTTCTGGAATGGACAGCACTACATGAAAACCTCTATTACAGAAGCCACTTCATTATGAGAGGTGTCCTCTTGTGGGCCAGTTTCCATCAAAAGACTGCAATATTTTCAGAGTTGCGAAAATTAAGGTCCTTGTGAAGGCTCTGCACTGTCGCAGCATATTTAGCCATATGATTGGCACAAGCTTTTTTTTTGATTGTCTGGAGTTGTTTTTAGGTACTGCTGGTAGGTTTTCCTATGAAGACCTCGGGGTGGAACACCCATAGCGACAAATATATTTTTGCATACATAGCATACGTAGCACCCGCCATGCAAACGTTATCTCGAACAGGTTGCAGTTATTGCTACCACCAGCTCTTTGCGAACTCCATTTTGAGCAAACTTCCCTGCAGTTTCTGCTCTGAAGCTTCCATTCCGATACCAAAACTTTCAGGGATGGCTGTGAATGTGGTTGCGCGTGCGTAATTCTTCAATCGTCAGGCACCATTCACTCTCGTGATCGCTATGGGCCAATGATACGGTGTGGTTCTTTCGCTTGTTTTTGCCTGGTAGTGCACGTTAGCAGCAGCATTTGGAGGTTTATATATAATGGGAAAGCAAGCCAGAAAAATGCTCTTTCAAAGCCTCATTCCGGTGAGTGGCTTGCATGAAACGAGCAAGACAAAACTCTGTAGTTTTTGGAATTTTTTTAAGTGAAGCAGACTCGTCATTCCGAGCCGATTTTATGCTGGCAGGCGCGAGACATTGTGAAGAGAATCTCAAAATTGAACAGACAATCGGGGGGGGGGGGGGGTCAGTAAGACCAGTTTCCCCCTAAGGGGTTCTGACACAACCTTTTTTCTTGTGTTTTTCTGCTGCAATATGTTGCTGTGGCTCTGTTAATTATGACATGACGCACCGTTTGCTGCAGCATGCGACAGATAATTACGAACCCCTCCTTATTGACCATTTTCTGTTCCGGTTTGAGAGAGCTCCAAAAACTAGAAGCCCTCAGGTGCAGCTATCGCCACCTAGCGCGTGCAGCTCTTGACCATGTCAGCACGCTGAACAGTGACACACCTCCGCACGGTACTCATCGAGACTACTTTCAAATGGGAAATGAGCCTGCAGTGTCGCCAAAAACAACTTTCCAAGCATGTTCCAGTCACTCTTGCAACCAGACGCAGAGAAGTATGGACCTTTTGAGGATTTCCTTTCTACAAAAGCAGACGTCGCAGCCTCTTCAGTGCATTTCTTGGGGGGTCGCATGCACTGACAACAGCCCAGAGAAGACTGGCTGCGCCCAGAGAGCCTCGAGTGATAAGGTCTATAGACTAAAAGAACAAATGCGGCAAAAGAGAAATAGTGGCTGTGACGTCAGCACTTGTTTAACTGCAGTATGGTGACTAGAAGAAAGCAGGGGTCCCCTAAGGGTCCCCTTCGAGGGTGTCGTTGGCACGGAGTCGAGGGCTCCTGCGAACTTCTAGGTGAATAGATTAATTTAAAATACCTTCCAAGCTACGTTCACTGTTGATTTTTGCGGATATATGAATGTTCACTGCAATTGACCCCCGCAGGCTGGGATATTTTGTCGGTGCCCCTTTACGCGAAGGCGCAGTGTTTTCCAACTAAGATTTTTGTGCAATTGCTGTTTTTTTTTTTTTTTTAATTCTTAGATTGTGATGCGTTTTTAAATGTTCCCGGTGAACTTTTCGGACCCTCTTTTTTAATGTTTCACACATTTGTTACAAAGGCTAGATAAGTCTGTAATGAGGTAGTGCAGTGCAATTTGTATTATAAGCGATTTAAAATGTGCACTAGTGCCCTCATGTTGCAAATGTTTTTTTTTTTTTTAGGTTTCTTAGACAACATAATAAGTGGTGCTAAGGTTCGTCTGCTCAAAAATTTAATTTTGCTGCTCCAAAAACTGCTTCCAGTCTCTGTTGTCTCACCCCTGTTGAGTGTAAATGAACTACAACTGACAGTTAACCAATGCACCTAACAAGAAGTCGCACACATAGCCTTGAAAGTCTTCATATATATATATATATATATTGTGTAAATGAGCATAAATCCTGATGAAAGAACTTTGGGGTCTTGCAGGTGTTGGAGTTGGCTGGCAACGCTAGCAAGGACTTGAAGGTGAAGCGTATCACTCCTCGTCATCTTCAGCTTGCCATCCGTGGAGATGAGGAGCTTGACTCCCTCATCAAGGCAACCATCGCCGGTGGTGGTGTGATTCCTCACATCCACAAGTCTCTGATTGGCAAGAAGGGATCCCAGAAGACGCCCTAAGTCTACAAATCATTTGCAAGCACTCACTCATTCAAAAATAAGGCTGCATGGATTGCTGCTTTTTTCAACCAGGTGTCCACATTTCTTTCATATATATTCAGCTCATTTGAATACTACATCCACATAAACTTCGTGCAGTTCGGTATTAGTGTGACTTAGTAAGACTTCTCATGTCTACAACACCACCATCATGTTGTGTATCATATGTTCTGCTTCGTTGTGAATAAAAGGTCTGTAAGGAAAGTCTTCAAATGCTTGTGTTTCTCTGCAATGTTTCAAATATATTGTTTTTACTTGGTTCTTGAAAGTAGCTTCCGTATGTATTGCTATAAAAAGTAACTTGGTATGTGTATAGTGAAAAGACAACAAATTTGACAATCTGCAGCTGCTTTTTAAACTAAGGCTTCTCAAGTGGGAAGCGGATGCATCTCCCCTGCACTGGGTCTGTGGAGCTGTGCTGGCATAGCTCTAAACGAAAATTCTGGCTGCAGCATTCAGGCATTTTACTTGCAATGCATAAATTTTTGGATACTGCTGTAAAATTGCCAGGACTTCTTTCATTCTCAGGGAGAGCAGAATTTTGTTTGGGTGTACTGCTGTCTGTACTCGGCACCGTTCCTAGCAAGACAAATGACCATGAGAACTCTGCAGCTGCGACAGGTAGAAATAGCAAATAGGTAGCTGGGCTGATGGGGGGGGGGGGGGGGGGGGGCTCTAAATAAGAAAGTTTTCAATACCTCCCAGCAGGAACTCTTTATTGTTTGTGCAAGCTGCTTCTAAAAGAGTGCCACAAATGTTTGATTGTCAACAGCGGGTGAAGTGGACATTGGGGGAAGAACAGTGCATCATTCTAATTTAAATGCTTGTGTTGAGGGCACCCTTATTGCAGTGCGCAGAGAAGGCAATTTGGGAGAATGGTCTAGCAGTGCCCAACCGACTCTCTGTCAGACGGCGGCTGTTCTGGGAGGGTTGCCGCGTTTTTTCCAAGCAAGTAATATGTAGCAGCTGTTTCGAACCAGATTTTTTCTTGAAGGAATCTGAGGAATAAGTTGGTGCTTCCATTAGCGTTGTAGCACCCAATGACAGAAGAGTAAAAGATACGCAGCACTGCTTTTGAGGTACGAGCTCAACACGTGCGGTTCGGTTTTGGGTCTGCGCTGGTCTATAGCCGAACTGATGACCGAGGGCAGCTACCTGTACTCGGCGACAACTTTTCGTGGCACCGAAGAGAAAGCTACAGGGGCGTAGCTTCGGCACTTGTAGCACTACGCGAAGTAGTCCGATGGGGCGCGCTTCTCGTAACGCTGTGGAAAGTGACGGGGGAGCACCAACAGCATTTCCTCTAGACACAGACGCCGGTCAGCGTTTGAGGTTCATGTACTAAGGCGAGACTTTCTCGCGCGCTCATAAAAGTGAAGTCACAATGAGTAAATAAAAGAAATACGAATATCTTACTGGTGTGAGCTGTGCTCTGTCTCAAATAGCTCCACGAAGAAAATAACGGAGGAATTTTTATACTTAATGTTGAAACTATGGCCGCTCTTGTGGAACTACTTTCACTGGCGGTAGGATGCACATAATTTGGCTCTGTAGCCTTCACTCCAGTGGCAAGAAAAGTCGCCGAATATAACACCTTCGGCGTCACTTGACCGAGTGCCTTATGCACGTCACGGCCTTCAGATTCGCTTGATCACTTTCTGGCACAACCACCAGCAATTTCGGTTCGTCCAGGTCAAAGCTGTCTTTAATCTGCCCACATCACTTTATGGTAGGGGTGTGCGAATAGTTAATTTTTGAACCGGATATAATATTGGAATTGTATGACAATTGTTTTCGAATAGTATAGGTGATATTTAGAGCAGTTGTAGAACACATTTTATTTGAAACAAATATTAAACTTTCACCAAAAAAACATTGAAGTTTGTTTTAATCGATTCAACCACAATTTTGAAAACTAAAGTAAGTGCGTATAAAGTAGGACTGTACGAGCTTTATAATATTGTGTAACTGTAGGTTCAAATATAGCATTTAGTGACCTTTTTAATGCGATACCTAGTTGCCCAATTTTAAAGTTTTGGACAAAACTCGACTATCAACCAAACACTATGGATAAAGCTTAATAAGGAATGAAGCTGATCGACCTGCCATCACAACATGGCTTGCGCACAGAAAGCGTGTATCCATTGGCGTTTAAATATACACTGGCAAGAACACTTTACGCAAATGGAACACTTGTGTCTGTTGTTACTCGTGAAGCTGCGAGCAGACGTAGTCCCCACCTTCAGTTATTACAAGATGATGACAGGAGCTTAAGCATAGTAAAAAGTAAGCACGAAGGCAGCTTTCAGAAGGAACTCGTTCATTCGCCAATTAATCGGTATAGTGTCATAGTCTCATGAAAGCTTGGGCTGCGTAGTGACAACTTCAGGAGCGTAAGGGAAAAAATAACCTTTAGCTGTGCTAAGGCTTTGTTTTGGGATTCTCCCATCGATAGTAATTATCTGAAAAATCTTTTCTATTTTTAAATATGTACTATTCGATTCGAACTCGTATCGAATACAGTCATTCTATACATTGCTTGAAACTTTCGGATATTCGCAGACCCTCACTTTAGAGATTTTTCGGTTTCGCCACTTGCTTTGCAAGGTGGCTCAAGTGTTGGTGGACATCACAATTAACCGCACCACTTCACAATTGAACGACAACCCCTAACAGCGCCTGAAACAGTTGCCAGCTGTAGCGTAATTTTGGAATTTTTCGGCCAGCGTAAGGTAGTAGCGCAGCAATACGATTTTCTCGTAAGACGCTGGGTAATTTCACCATTTTGTGAAATATGGAAGATCCATGGGACTTATCCGAGAGTGACATTTCTGAAGGAATATTGAACTAAATTTTACCTTGAGTAAAATTGGAAGTGTCTTAATTCACGTCACCAGCACAGGGCAAAGACGAAATATTAGGCGTTACGCATCCTTGTGCTAGCATTGTTTTTTTTTTTTTCTTGTGGTTTGGTTTTCCCTCCTGGTGATGTGGCATTTGGCGCGATGGTGGTCAGTGTTATTAAAGTGGAAGAAAGCCTCAGACACCTCATCAAACATGAAAGGTAATTGTTGCCAGCAACATGAGTGTTGCGAAAAATCATGAATAAATGACACCTCTTCACGGCGTCATATATCGGCAGAATTTTTTGTGTCATCATGCAGTGGTGTAGTCAGGGGGTGGCACTCTGGGCCCGTGCCACTCCCAGAATTTTTTTCACCATGCATACATAGCACAAAATAACCATTGGCCTGCCCAGCCCCCACTTTAAAAATGAAGAACAGCCCCCCATCCCCCAAAAAACAATTTCTGCATACAATCCTGTCATCATGAAGTCACTGACACAACAATGTGGCGTCAAATGATGACGTCATCGTCGCAGAGTCATAGGTGGGCTGATCCCACAGGCACAGAGGTGTTTAAAGCTTTGCGATGCCTCCTATCCCAGAACCAATGAAAGACCCCACTAGGTGCAGATCTCCTTCGAGTCAGTCAGCACAGTCGACTGAGAAGAAGAAAATAAAATGGCTTTGACCATCCAGCCATCTTAGGTGAATGCATTAGGGACCATGCAAGCTTTTTGAATGACAAATAATGAATGAAATATCTTCTCTTTTATAATGGGGCTGAGACCACTTCTCAAGCTCATGGTTAATATTCTCATTATTATTTTTAAAGGGTCAGTTAACAACCCTGAGCTCCAAAAATTATAATAAAGAGTAATATGTGCTCTTTTGCTGTGTGAACATGCTGCCAGAAGAATTTTGCGAATACGTGCTATAATAAGGAAGTTACAGGGGTTATAGCATTAATTTCAGCTGGTTTCAAATTTTAGTACGGCCACTTGCCACCCTTCTCGGTCATTGAGGGGGGAAGAAGTGTCTCTTTGTCGTGACTCCGCCCACTTCAGCAATGTGACACGATGTCCGTAACACATGACCGGAACGCAACCAATGACTGAGCAGGGCTTCCCTCACATAAGCACATGCCATAGCGGCGCGAGCTGGAAACGTAGAGCGAGGAGCACTTTTCCTCTCACGGTTAAGTAGTAAGATGCCTCTTTATCTCGGGGCATTTTGTTCTGGCAACACCGCTTCTCCTGGAGTCTCGGTCTCTACAAAATGGCAGCCGGCAGCACAGAAAAATGAAAAGGTGGACGGCGTGGCCAAATCTGCATTGCTGCAGTGCCAAGGTGGCGTTTCATAGGCCAAAAAACAATCAAAGTAAATTTCAAACCTATTCTTTTTCTACATCAAGGTTGACGAGAAAGCACTGCAGCACCTGAATGACACTTCGATGTGGCCTCTCAGATGCCTCTTCAAGCCTTTTGTGGGGTGCTGCGCAATTACATGCTTCATACCTCTGAGCTAGTGCCTTGTGTTGAAAGTGCAGTGTAATGTAGACATTCTCAACCAGTATGCTTGTGGTCTGCGTACCAAGATGAACGAGTTTTTTGCCAATGTTCTTTTGTCTTAATTCTCTTTCTATTATCAGTATATCAGAAACTTGGTTTGGCCCTGCGATTCCCTCATCTGACTTTTTCCCCCCGACCTTCACTACCTTCCTCAGTGAAAAAAGACTTCTGTGCAACCAAACGAAAAGGCGGTAGCGTGCTGATTGCCATTAACAGTTCAATGAAATCTGTTAGAAGGAAACACCTGGAGTTTCGCAAAGAATTGATCTGGTTAGAAATCAGCCTTGAGCACTGGGAAAAGTTGTTGATTTAATGTTCCTATTTCCCATGGATTGTTTCCCGTGCCTCCTTTCATGATGTTATATCTTCCATTGAACTTGCGATACCTTCTCTCAGCGGGCACGTAATTAATGTTCTTGGTGATTTAAATGCACCTGAATTGACTCCCTGGATCCGGACAGGCCGCCATTGAAACCTGAACTTGGCAACGTTTAATGCTAGAACCTTATCTAGTTAGGCAAGTCTAGCTGTACTATTCGAGGAGCTAGAAGATGTTAAATGGGATATAATAGGGCTCAGTGAGGTTAGGAAGACAGATGAGGCCTATACGATGCTACAGATTGGGCACGTCTTTTGCTACCGGGGCTTGGCTGATAGAAGAGAACTGGGAGTTGAGTTCTTAATTCACAGAAACATAGGTGGCAACATAAAGGAATACTAGAGCATTAATGAAAGGGTGGTAGGTATCGTAATTAAACTCAATAAGAGATAGAAGATGAAGGTGGTATAGGCTTACACGCCTACATCCAGCCATGATGACGCTTCAGTTGAAAGCTTCTATGAAGACGTGGAATCTGCAATGAGTAAGGTAAAAACACAGTATATTATACTGATGGGAAATTTTAATGCTAAGGTAGGGAAGAAGAAGGCTGGAGATCAGGCAATAGGAGAATATGGCATCGGTACTAGAAATGCCAAAGGAGAGCTACTAGTAGAATTCGCAGAACGCAATGATTTACGGATTTTGAATACCTTCTACCGAAAATGAGGAAACCGCAAGTGGACATGGAGTAGCCCTAATGGCGAAAATAACAACGATATAGACTTTACAATGAGTGCACAGCCAGGCATTGTACAGGATGTGGAAGTGGTTGGCAAGGTACGATGCAGTGACTATAGAATGGTACGGTCTCAAATTCGCCTAGACTTGAAGAAGGAACGACAGAAACTGATACGCAAGAAGCCAATCAATGAGCTAGCACTCAGAGGGAAAGTATAGGAATTCAGAATCTCGCTTCAGAACAGGTACTCGGCTCTTATTGAGGAAACCAACCTTAGCGTAGATACAATGAATGATCATCTGACGAGTATCATTAAGGAGTGTGCAGTGGAAGTTGGAGGCACAGTAGTTAGACGGGACACTGGCAAGCTTTCCCAGAAAATGAAGAATCTCATTAAGAAGCGTCAAAGCATGAAAGTCTCAAGTACAACAGACAAAATGGAACTGGCAGAGCTTTCAAAGTTGATTAATAGGCGTAAGGTATCTGATGTAAGAAGGTATAACATGGAGAGAATTGAACACGCTCTGAAAACGGAGGAAGCGTCAAAGCAGTCAAAAGGAAACTTAGTGTAAGCTAAAATCAGATGTATGCACTAAGGGACAAAGAAGGCAAAGTAACTACCAATAAAGATAGGATAGTTAAAATAGCGGAGTTTTTTTACAGAGATCTGTACAGTAGCCAGCAAAACCACGACCTTAATATAAGAACTAGCAGTAACCCAGATAACACCCCACCAGTAATGATAGAAGAAGCCAGAAAAGCCTTGGAGAGCATGCAAAGAGGCAAGACTGCTGGTGAGGATCAGGTAACATCAGATCTGCTGAAAGATGGAGAACAGATTGTGTTACAAAAACTAGCCACCCTGTTTACGAGGTTTATCCTGACGGGAAGAGTGCCAGAGTCTTGGAAGAATGCTAACATCATCTTAATAGATAAGAGAGGAGATGACAAGGACTTGAAGAATTACAGGCCGATCAGCTTGCTCTCCGTAGTATACAAGCTATTTATAACGGTAATTGCTAACAGTGGGGGGACTCGACATCGTATTTTGGTAACTGTGATCTCGGTTCTTCTGGAGGGACACCATCGATTCTTCCAACAATAATTGAGCTGAGGGAACTCGGAAACTGACAACGCAGACTTTGGGAAGTTGTTCGATACGGCAAGTTTTTCTGAACGTGCCGCAGTTACAAATGCCAACGTCAGCAAAATAGACATTATCGGACCATTACATGGTAAAAGTGCGAGTGAATTCACTTGTTCATTTAGAGGAATACCTTTGTGTACAGCTACCCATATCAATAGAATGATACGTATATGTCTTGGAATGAGGGAATGAAATATTTCTAAAGAATTTGAAAATTTTGATGCAGTTAAAGAGGAACAGAAGGATAGGCTGTCTGTCAGAATGATGGCTTCTGATAGTGATAGGGGTAATTTCCATAGAGCTAATATAATGGCAACTAATTCCGCATGATAACTAGGAGTAAAGTCCGGTAATCGAAGTGAAAAAGACCAATCTAAATATAATGATGCAATTCCCACCCCTGCCTTTTCTTCACAAACTGAAGCGTCAGTTGCTATCACTGCAGCCGTTTCTAATTTAGATGAATGGTCCTCCAAAGTACAATTTAAGTATCTACTGGGTAAATGTTTGCAATTATTTGGAAACATATTATTTATATGTCATCAAATTCTATTCGACTTGTTTGTACAGTTGTGCTTATCAATAATATCTCACGGAGCTGCACTTGTAATGTTTCCAATTGTATCTGTGCGAAAATGACTTGGGGAAACCGTAATCTTGGCCACTGATGGCCAAAAAATTGCATTCAAGAAAAATATATTGCGATCTCCTCAATGGCGATGCATAGATCTTTAGAAATGTACGCACGGTTAGGATGTTAAACCGAGTACGAAAAGAAGGCAGGCGTGCTTCTTTGTACAAAATAGTATTTGATACAAATTTTGGAAGTCCAATACATAATCGTAACGATTCGCGTTCTAAAAGAACCAGTGATCGTAGTTTGTATGTAGGTGCACCAGAAAACAAGACGCAGCCGAACTCTAATATCGGGCGAATATACATGCAGTAAATCATGATGAGAACATCACGGCGTAAACCTGCACATTTGCTGCTGAGTCTACGAAGCATCCCCAGCGCACGAGTTCCTTTGGCAGCCTTGTTTTCTATATGTGGACTCCAATTAAGTTTTTCAGTATAAGTGATCCCTAAATACTTAACGGATTCTACCTGAAAAATAACGTCTTGCCAGTAATGCAAAGCGATATGGACTGGAACACTCAGAAGAAAAACTACCATCGCACTTTTTTTGACATTCAGTGATAAATTTATTTTTTCTAACCACATTTGTAGAGCATTCATATACGTCTGCAGACTTAGATAAAGTGAATGTATACCTGCAGCTGTAGCAAAAAACGTGATATCCTCGGCATACACTTGCACGTCCACCTGTACAGGAATAGTGCATAGTAAAATATTAAATAACAGTGGCGATAACACTGATCCTTGTAGGAGACCTCTAGTTTGTTTGTGCCTTAGAGACGACAAACCAGATTGAGAACAGTAAAATTCCCTGTCGTTTAAGAAGGCATTCACCCATGCTACAAAGTATTGTGATAGACCTGTGTTTTTAAGTGAATTTATTAGTTGTTGATGTTTCACGCTGTCATAAGCTTTTGTGATGTCTAGGGTTAATAAGGCGGCATATTGTTTCTTATTACGAGCAAGCTGTATTCTACTCTCTAAATCGACATGGGCGCACCAAATTGAGCAACCACGCCTGAAGCCAATTCGGCATGGGCTCAAGACCATGTTTTCGTTCAACCAATTATCTATCCTAATGCGTAAGATTCTTTCAATTAGTTTTACCAGATTAGATGTAAGTGCTATAGGCCTGATGTTATTATCGTAAACCCAGCACCTTGTTTTTTTAATAAAGGAATTTACTTAGCAATTCTCCAATCAGGTGGAATCCATGAGTTTCTGATAGAGTGGTTAACCAATGTCAGGAGTTCCCGGAGTAAAACCTTATGGATGATCTTTATTGTCGAATTAGTTATGCCGTCAGGACCTGGCACAGTATTGGGCAAGTTTCTTACTACTTGTTCTAACTCCAAAGCAGTGATCTCCTCAAAACTGTCACTTATCTTAGAAGATCGCGAATGGTTTGAGAAGGCAGACATAAAGTGACTTTGAAGTCCTTTGGCAATATTTTCGAGAAAACTAGACAGTTCACTTGGAGTAGAAACCGCTGATTCAATGTTGTTGGGTGAAGGTATAAGTTTTTTGGTTCTGAGGAAATTAAAGAGGGATTTCCTGTTGCTGGGTTTTGACAGAAACTCAGAACGCTGACTGTCATAGCTGTCTTTCGCAGCGGCAACTGTTCTCTTAAAAATGGCAGCCGCGTATTTGTAGTCACTCCAATTTTTAGGGCATTGGTTGTAAAGTAGTTTACGCCACGCAGCTTTTCTTAGTCTGTAATCGCGTGCACAAGTTGAATTCCACCAAAGATTAGAAGGACCTTTGATAGTTCCCTTTAGGTTTACGTTGAATTTCAATTTATTTACCGATTCTTTTATCACGTTACTTAATTTCATGGCCGTTTGCTCTTCACTTTCAACTATTCGATGTGACCAGGCGACCCGTAGTTATTTTTCAAATGTACTAAAATTTATGTGAGTTATTGAGTGGCTGATTACCAAGGTCACCGGACATACAATCTCAAAATATATAGGCAAGTGGTCACTGCTTGTACCCAAGTTTAGGGTAGACCATGTAGAGATAGTGAGGTTAGGACTGTGGAAAGTAAGGTCAATCGTGGATCGAGACTGACTACTAACGAAAGTGGGTGTTCGTGTGTTAATACTTGTTAGGTTATACTGTGAAACCAGATCCCACGAACGCTTGCCACTCATATCGGTTCTGAAACCCCACGATGTATGGTGAGAACTGAAGTCACCCGCCAATACTATTTGCTTTCTACATGACGAAATTACAGAATTAAGCGCAGAAATATCTTGAACACCCATAGGAAAATAAGCATTCACCAACGAAAAAGTGGGGCATCCTGGAAGATAGATATCTAACGCTAAAATTTCATTTTCTGAATCCATTACTTGACCTGTAATTTTAACTCGATGAGCAATTTTTGAAGTAATAAATACGGCTAGGCCGCCACCCCTAGAGGGTCGGTCTAACCTAAAGATGCGGTAATTTTTTATATAAAAACTCTTTTCTTGTGAAAGCCAAGTTTCTTGCAAAAAAATTACACCAGGAACATATTGATTACAAAGGTAGTATAAATCAGTTGTTGCTGAAAAAATTGATCGGCAGTTCCACTGTAATATTTTTAATCCACCTATTTTGATGAGATACCAGCACTGCCTTTTCATATGCACTGCCTTTTCCAAGATGCTATCTTTCAAAAAGTCCTCTCTTGAAACGCTTTTCTTCTGATATTTTTTGCTCTTCATCTTGTGAATCACTGGAGAACCCTGAGTTATAGGCGACGCACGCCGTTTCATGTTTCTAGATTCCGAGTCCATTTGCGATTCATGGGAACTTGAATTGGAACTCCAATCCAAGTCCTGCTCTCCTGGAATTATAAGCTTACGGTTCATGTTACCTGGGGAGTACACCTCTTCATCGGCAGGTATTGTTTCCTTCCGGGTGGTTACCGTTGAGGCTGATTCTATCGACCGCGCATTAAGCTCCTTAGGTGGTGTGGATGGCAAAGAAGTCATACCCGGTTGTATAACGCTCTGCAGCATTTGTGTCATCTGCACGTTCACTATTTGTGTCAAGGATTCAGTTAAGGTTAGGAAAAGATTTTCCATAGCCTTTGCCATTGACCTAATCAATAGTTGATGCTAGTACTTGTGGGAGAGAGGAATCTATCGCCTGATTGAGATGACTCGTAGTACTGGCGTATCCCCGAGACCGCTCTACAATGATGATTCGAGCTTCGCGTCTAGAACAACGTTTTTGCTGAACGATTTCCCTTATTTGCATTTCCTGAGCCCTTGCAGGACAGTTAATGTCGTCAGCTGCGTGAGACTCATTGCAAAGACAACAACGCCTTTCATGTGCTGTACATTCTTTAGCGTTATGTTGCCCTGCACACATCTGACAACGGACCACCGATCTGTACCCCTTTATGCTGTGACCGTAACGCCAGCATTTGACGCAATGCAGTGGACGAGGGGTTATCGATTCAACCCGGTATATGAGTGGCCACGCCTTGATTTCGGTTGGTCGAGTTGTACCAGCAAACTGTTGCAACGCGCGCCTCCGACGACGTTACGAAGGGCTTCTCGAAATCCCAACGCTGCAACCACTGTTTCGAAAGACGGCGACGCCAACACGGTCCCGAAGGCGCCACTGCTTCGAACTTTGCCGGGAAGGTCACCAGCCGTTTGGTAGCGTAGGTTTCTCAGCTCGCGACTGCTTCTGCGCAGAGCTGATAGACGAGCGGACTAGACGACGGTGAGTTAAACAAGGTTTATGTACAGCATATATACAGAGGCGTTACAAATTCGGCACTGGGGCCGACAGAGACTCGAAGAGCCGAGCTCTCCTCTCTAACACATCGGTCTGCTGTCAAAGGGGTCTGTGCGACACACATGTCGGCTCTCCAACAGGTCTCCTTTCACCTAGGACCGCCGATCGCGACGCGCCGCAGGGCTTCTTTTATATGCACCGGGTCCTACCCAAATGTCCAACCAGAAGCGCCGCTGGTCGTCAGGTCAGACTCCTCCAATGGGGGTCGCCGCTGGGCCGCGTCATTCTTTCTCATCGAATCTGGAGAGGCTGCGCTGCAGGTGGCTGCACCCAAGGACGAGTGACGTCGCCGCGCATTGCGTCAGACCCCCAGACAGGAAGACGCCGGTTGTTTACTCGACGGGCTCGCTTGCTGAAATGACTCACTGAGCGTGCACGCCAGAAAGGCGCCATCGCCTGTTGACGCCGTTGAGATGTTCGCGTCAGGCGGACTGGCCTTGACACAGATTGCCTTTTCCAGAGGCACGGACGTTTGCTGCGGACTCGCAGGCATAACAGCACCCCCGCCGCCAGACAATGCGCCGTAAAGACGAGCTGCTTCCACGTGGCTTGGATGTCAGGCGCGCTCGTTCGCCAGGTCCCTCCAGGTTCGTCTCCAGGGCCATGGGGAGAATACAGCTCCAGACTCTGTTCCGGGAACACATCCCATTCTTGAGGACGGATCCCAGCTCCACTGGCTTGTCGCCACAACTTGTCGACCAGCTTCGCTCGTCTCTTCTGAGGATCCTTGGTTTCAGCACTTGTCGATGGTTCTGCAACTTGTCAAGAACGATTCGACAACAGACAACACACGACACAAGCAAGTGCCCTCGGTCACCCGACAGAACACCAGACAAAGTATAGTACAACATATACCTGGCTACGCGTCCATCGGAATTTCTTTCCCTCTACATCAAGAGGCACATGTGGGACACAAGACTCTTAAAATGACAACTCAATTTTTTTTCCCACGTACAACAACGTAACGAATTAGAATACAACATAGTTGGCTCGTCGAGATCACTCTGAACGAGAGCGCTCAGCAAAGGTCGTGATGAGGTCAAAATTTTGCCCCGAATCGCCAGCGAGAAACCGAAGGTTGAGAGGGTACTAGCTAGAACGCACTGCTCAATACATCTGCATTAGCGTTAGGCTTTCCCTTTTTTTTTTAGCGAACGTCAAAGTTGTGCCGTTGGAGTATCATGCTCCATCTTAGTAACCGGCCACCTTTAGGCGACGATACCTATGCGGTACCAAGAGCGGCTCACACTTGCGACGTTCCGCAGGGGAACAACGATACGGCTTGCTACGGATTGACTCCTCACCGCTTAGCTCGATATCGTGTTCGATCACCCTCGTGTTTCCGGGGCGGTCCGAAAACACGTCTTCAAACTCGGAAACAATCCTTCTCAGGTCCTCCTTCTGGACTTCACTTAACCTATATAGGCTCTAGGTTTATCTGCTCCCAGATTACTTTCGATCCCCCTTCGATTACCTCACAAGAACTAAAAATTTCTGCTTCCTCTTCCTCTGAAGCATTCAACAGCTGATTTACGACCGCTTGATGTTGAACGTAGGGTTTCATCAAGTTGTAAATTTTGTTCTGCCGCCTTCCTAATTTCACTTCATAATTCGTATCGGGAAGCTTCGATATTACATTGGCAGGCCCTTCCCAATCAACCTCAAGCTTGTTCCTTTTGGACGGCTGCAGCAGCATTACCTGACTTCCTACTTCAAAAGCGCGCTTTTTCGCCGATTTGTCGTTATACTCCTTCGAGAACACTTGTGCAGCTTTCATGTTGCTTTCCACTAGCGCTTCAATCGAGAGGTCCTCGCGCTGCTCTTGAATGGGTGTCTCTCGATCATCCCTCGACAGCTCGCTCCAACTTTCCGCTACAGGCGAGAGCGTTTCAACCCTCTCGCTCTGACTCAATGGCGCCATGTCGTCTCCCCCTACGCATACCGCGCCGGTCGCTTCGGCGACGGGCCGCTCGCGTGACTGCTCACATGACTCACGCGGAAAATTTCCTTTCTGGGGTTCCGTCGACCCGCCGACAAGATCACTTGAGAGTTCACCGCATTGAACAAGATCAAGCTTCTGCGAAAGCTTCCGCGCTTGCGATCGATTGAGGGCCATGTACGCTAAGTTGGGGAAGAACGATTTACCCTGCTCTTTGAGAAGCTGCTCTGAGTTCTTAGAGAAAAGATAAAGAAAACGATCGGGAAGCGCGGCAGACACAGCCGCTTCGGTGCGAAGCTTACCTACCGAACGGGCCTTCAATGACAACCGTGGCGATTGGTAAACAAGCACTCTGCTCCTCGGCGACTTGCCTGATCCACGCGCATTCTCCTGTAAAGTCATCCGGAGACACCAATGAAGGATGGACAACGTCCATGGTTGCCGCTGAGTCTCTAAGTGCTCGGCACGTTTTCCCATTCAAACTAATTTCTTGGATATATGGCTCTAACAACCGCATGTTCTTTTCCGATTCTCGAATTGTTGCAAAAGCAAACTTTTGCTTACAGTTTATCGCGATGTGCCCTTCCTTTTTGCAGTTGTAGCAGATTAGTGGCTTCCGTGATTTAAACGCCCGTGTGGTTTCAGTGAGTTGTTTAGGAACCTCACTCGATTTCTCCGCTTCCGTTTGCCCTTCCCCTACAGTGTCCTTCGTAAGAGACGGGTCCTTCTTGAAATTACGGTGCGGAGCGGGTGTCCGTTGATCAGGTTTCTTTGAAAAGCCCTCTTTCCTTTCATCCTTTTCAACGCGCACTGCCCTGCTATGCAACATTCGGCGAGTATTATACTCCTCAGCTAACTCTGCTGCCTTGTTTAGCTGTACTTCACCAATTTTGTCCTGCAGCCAAAGTTTGACATCCTCCTCGATGCAGCGGTAGAATTGCTCCAATGCAACGCATTCCACCACTTTATCGCGGTCGTCATAAACACCTTCGCCCTTGAGCCATTCAATTAAATCAGCTTTAAGACGAAACGCGAAGTCAACGTGTGACTCATTCCCCTTTTTAGCATACCGGAACCTTTGCCTGAAAGCCTCGGGTGACAACTTATAACGTCTCAAGAGCACTTCCTTAACCTCGTCATAGCTCTCAAGCGCTTCCCTCGACAAGCAAGTTATCGCGTCGGACACTTCGCCGGGAAGAAGAGCTAACAGGTTCTGCGCCCAAAGAGACCGCTCCAAAGCATTTCGCTCACAGACGTGTTCAAACTTGACGAGATACTTCGCCATGTCCTCGCCTACTACGAACGGTGGCAGTTGGTCGCGAATTCTCTGACCGCTGACCTGAACTGTCGCAGAAGCTACGCTAGGCGCCTGCGAACACTGTAGGATTGCCAATTCTATTCGTTTCAACTCGAGGCGCTCCTGTCTCTCGGCCTCCTCGCGGCGTTCTCGCCTTTCAGCTTCTTCACGTTCGCGAGCTTCTCGCCTTTCAGCTTCTTCACGAGCTTCTCGCCTTTCAGCTTCTTCACGAGCTTCTCGCCTTTCAGCTTCTTCACGAGCTTCTCGCCTTTCAGCCTCCTCGCGGCGTGCTTTGATATCCACCCAGGCCTCATCGACTTCCTCAGCCGAAACTCCTTCATCTCTCATGATCTCAAGGATCGCTTGCTTTCGTTTCGCACGGCCCAAAGTAATGCCGAGTTCCTCACAAATTTCGATGAGTTCCTTCACTTTAAGGTTCTCCATCGTTCACACTAGCCTCTTGCTGTTTGCCCCTGTTAACAATTTACTTGCCGTACCCACAATAAGTCTACTAGCAAGACGCGCAAGCAATTTTTCACACTCCTGTGTTTACCCCCTCCGCATTAACTTTGGTTTCAAAGCACTTCGACTTTGCTTGAAACGATCAAAGCTCACTTCAATGCTTCCCACAGCCCTTCTCTAAACTACTACAACCTGAGCTAGAGTAGTCTGGTGAACTGAGGGGAAAACATCAGGCACTCACCGCATCGATGTCGCTGACGCCGGCCGATCCCGCAGCTGCCAACCACTGTTGCGAAGCGCACCTCCGACGACGTTACGAAGGGCGCTACGAATCCCACCGCTGCCACCACTGTTGCGACATGCGCCTCCGACGACGTTACGAAGGGCGCCTCGAAATCCCAACGCTGCAACCACTGTTTCGAAAGACGGCGACGCCAACACGGTCCCGAAGGCGCCACTGCTTCGAACTCCGCCGGGAAGGTCACCAGCCGTTTGGTAGCGTAGGTATCTCAGCTCGCGACTGCTTCTGCGCAGAGCTGATAGACGAGCAGACAAGACGACGGTGAGTTAAACAAGGTTTATGTACAGCATATATACAGAGGCGTTACAAATTCGGCACTGGGGCCGACAGAGACTCGAAGAGCCGAGCTCTCCTCTCTAACACATAGGTCTGCTCTCAAATGGGTCTGCTGTCAAAGGGGTCTGCTGCGACACACATGTCGGCTCTCCAACAGGTCTCCTTTCACCTAGGACCGCCGATCGCGACGCGCCGCAGGGCTTCTTTTATATGCACCGGGTCCTACCCAAATGTCCAACCAGAAGCGCCGCTGGTCGTCAGGTCAGACTCCTCCAATGGGGGTCGCCGCTGGGCCGCGTCATTCTTTCTCATCGAATCTGGAGAGGCTGCGCTGCAGGTGGCTGCACCCAAGGACGAGTGACGTCGCCGCGCATTGCGTCAGACCCCCAGACAGGAAGACGCCGGTTGTTTACTCGACGGGCTCGCTTGCTGAAATGACTCACTGCACGTGCACGCCAGAAAGGCGCCGTCGCCTGTTGACGCCGTTGAGTTGTTCGCGTCAGGCGGACTGGCCTGGACACAGATTGCCTTTTCCAGAGGCACGGACATTTGCTGCGGACTCGCAGGCATAACAAAACGTACCAATCACCGACTCAGTCGGAATCTTCTTTTTGTCGATGATACGCGAGCACCGGAACGCTGATACGGCTCCTGCTATGGAAAACATTTCTAAAATTTCTGTGTGAGTTAGGCTCAAGTCCACCCCACGGTCTAAACCTTTCACACATGCCAAATGTGGAGGTATGAAACAGCTCACCGGTAGAGATGCAAAAGTTGTGCATTTGAGGAGATCTGCTACACAGGCCTGGTCCGGCGAACAGCAAAGAATACCTCCGTGACCGAACTGTCGCACCTCAGTGATCAACTGGTAGTGTTCATTCACCTTCAGGAGCTCTTCCTGAATGATTTTTGGATTTTTCATCCAAATGGAATTTCCGTTAGAGGGAACCAGGCACATTTGAACGCTGCTCACACCACTGCGTAATAAAAGATCGATTGGTAACTCATTGGGAGCTAGGAAGGCCGAACAGGCAGCATTTGCCTGGCAGGGAGAAGAGAGAGACATCACAGCGTGATGTCTAATTCAGCACCGCCCGATCAGACCACACCCC
The DNA here is from genome assembly GCF_043290135.1 of Rhipicephalus microplus. Classification (NCBI taxonomy): domain Eukaryota; kingdom Metazoa; phylum Arthropoda; class Arachnida; order Ixodida; family Ixodidae; genus Rhipicephalus; species Rhipicephalus microplus. The sequence goes on along the minus strand of NC_134710.1, from coordinate 205,826,926 downwards.
CCGGGAGTATGCACCAGGACACCGCAAACGAAGAGGTTGGCTGGTTACAGAACCCTACTTGTCTTGTCTTCAGCGAGTGTGTTGCGCGAGAGTTTTGCTACGCAAGCTTCTAACGCACGTACAGGCGTCTTCGTCGTCTTCGCAAAGTACCACGCTTGCTCCTGTCGATGATGCACCGTAACAACATCATTGAGGCCGATCTTGCCACTGGTCGATGGCTAGGATAATAATAATAATTGTTGGAAACCCCCAAACCATGATATATGATTATGAGAAAGGCCGTAGTGGGAATCTGTGGAGATAAGCACACAAATCTCGGAGGCCATTTAGGTGCATTGCCGTGTTACACTTTATTAGCGATATGCATGTCACTTTATTACCGAAATTTTATGCCGGGTTAGTTGGTAGTTGGACTGTGGTTTAGTCCGGAAGCCGGAGCCACCGTTTTCAGGGGAGCATGCAAGCTAGGTGTGATGTACTGGAACGGGGCAGTACGTCTGGCGCCGAAAGTGTGATTACAATGACGGCCTGCAGTGCCAGGGTAGGGTAGCCAGGGCACACCGGATTTATTTCGCCATATGTCGCTGTACCCTTAGGTAACACATAGAAAGCGGATATACAAAGTCTCCGAGATGAATATTTTGTAGTTACCTTACCACGCTGGTAGTGAGTTTACGCGGAAAACCGTCGATTGCTCCCTTCTGTTTTTTATGAGGCGCACGTTAGCGTATTTCTGAGTATGCATGACTGACTCGGTGTTTGCGGAAGCCTGCAACGTAGAACCGTAGTTCTTGCGCCCAACGACAAAGAATATCTTTAATAATTCATATTCTTTGACGCCCCTATGAGGAGTAAAATGTCTAAAGTAATGAAGTGGTATTCCATTGAGCGTTATTATTTTTATTTCGAAAATCCTGCTACCGCTCTGCATGCTGGCTGATATGCTGGTGAGAGGTCGTCGTGAAATTCAGCTGTTATAGTGTCCTGTAAGACCCTGACGTGGTCCGCGGAGCGGGGCATATTTCTAAACTTTCCTCTAAAATTTACAACTTTGCACACGCAACCACACAAAAATTTTGGCTACACTACTGCTTTAAGACCTCCTTCTCGCGTGTTTTCTCGCATAACTTTAAATCAGTATGACATATAGACAGGCGCACATATGCATGGAATAAACAGTGATGAACTTTTTTATGCTTTCTGCGGTCAAAACAGTAAACATGCAGGTGCAGCCGATCCAGGTTGGAGGCATTGATCCAGTACACTGCTCTGTGATGAGAAGCGATCGGAAGTGAACGTTGCATACGATGCAGAAGTGGCTTTATTTATTGCAATGCTGTTCCCAAATGTGTCGAAGTACTTAAATTTTGCGAATATTTTAGATTTCATTGTTTTATGTGACCATTTACTGAAGAACTGCAGAAAGCTTCGCACTGCCCATTCAAATTTAGCGCGCCAATTAGATTGGTTGGTGGCGTCTTATGGTGGCATCGATAGAGATCTATCGAACTTTTAAGAAGGAAATTGCCAAAGAAAGGATCTATGATAATACTCGCGGTAGTGACAGTTTGAGGCCAGGACGGGAGTACTGCGAACCAAGGCATATCGGGCCAAATACGAAGGGGTAGACACAGTATGCAGTGCGTGTGGAGAGGAAGAAGAAACTGTCGAACACTTGATAATGTTCTGTAAAGGGCTTCACCCTATAGTTCAGGATGATGGCTCAGAGTTTTTCAAATCACTGGGGTTTAGGGACAGGGAGGGCAAAATAGGCCTTAAGCGGGTAGACCTAACTAGAAGAAGATTATCTGATTGGTGGCTAAAGTCAAGGCACGAGTGAAAATCAAACCCTTCGCTGTAAAGTACAAATCCTCAACCTCACTATTTAAAAAAAAAAGATAAATCTAATGGTTAGTTCACTAAGTATCACGGCTAGGTAGCGCTGGCCGCCGCCCGATCTAAAGGGTACAGCCACAACCATTCACCCATCCATCGTCGCAAGTTCTTCTATTGCAAGGAGGTTTAAAAAAAACTTCTGGAGTGGAAGCGCCTGCCCTCTGGTGACGCCGACGGCCGCCATGTTGCTCCAGGCAAAAAACGTGCCATCGGTCGTTTGGGCCCCCGCCGTTCGCGCCACTGAACAACAGTTGTCGCGTTTGTCCCTCGTTCTTTTGTTCTGTGCGGATTTTGTGCAGTCCTAAAGGAAGTTGACACGATTCCGGACGTTATGGTGAGCTCGTGTGTCGCCTTCGGCTGCACTAATCATGCGAAGCAGAAGCCAGGAATCACTTTTCACGTGTAAGTACGCAGGAAAAAAGCGCTTTCAATCGCTTGTCTCCTTCGGCGCGCTACCTCATTCGAGAAGCGCGGTTTCAGCTGAAAGCTTACTTTCATTAGCATTTTTCAGCTGGCGAGTAGAAGTTGAATAACCTATTTTGTGCGTGTGGTACCGCAGGTTTCCGAAAGACAAGACGCTGCGTGACGCATGGCAGCGTGCTGTTCGGAGGGATGGCTGGGAGCCTAAGAATGCGGACGTTCTCTGCTCGGAGCACTTTGAAGCCAACTGCTTTGACAGGACGGGCCAAACGACTGCGACCAGGGAGCATTCCTACCATTTTTCCTGCGTTCCCTGCGCATCTCCAGAAACCAGTGAGTACCATCACGAATGTACATTTTCGTTACGGTAAATAGGCTATAGATTTCCGAATGTGTAGGCACAGTTTCTCGTTTCCTACGTGCTGTTCAAAATCACACCACTCTCTGACAAAGCGCACGTCACGTACACTTACTTGTCCAACTTTTTTTTTTCACTGTGCGTGCATAAATACGGGCACGCTAAACTTCCGCACCGAAACTATAAAAAGATTCCCGAGGTAGTAATCCCGTTTCTAGTCAGTCTAAGCAGTGGGTGGGACCATTATACCCGGCTTCTGAACTTTGGAGCATAACTGATTTTTTTTTCTTGCAGGCGAAAAGAAAGCGAGAGGCCCCTAAGTGTCGGACTGCGCTGTCACCTGTCGTCAGTGCTGAGGCAGCGGTTGAAATGCCATCTGAGCCTTCGTCGCCGACGAAGGATTGGTACCGTTCCAAGGCAGAGGAGTCTGCACAAGAGGTTCTCCAACTAAAGAAGAAAGTTAAGACACTGCAGCAATCCAAAAGAAACCTAAGCAAGCGGTGTGATGCGTCAGAAAATTTGATCAAGGAGCTAAAAGAGAGGAACCTTTTGTCAGAAAAAGGCCTTGAGGTCTTTGAAGCAACTTTCTCGCCTGAAATTCAACAGCTTCTTGTCCGAGCCCATGAAAAAACAAACAAGATGTACCCCCCAGAGCTACGTGCATTCGCACTCACTCTGCACTACTACTCTGCGGCAGCGTATGAGTATGTGCGGTCGAAATTTAACAACGCTTTGCCTTCGCAACGTACGTTGCGTTAGTGGTACAAATCTGTAAATTCTTGAACAAAGCGGAGCAGCTGGTATATTCTATATTTTTTGCAATTTTAGTGTGTTGTTATAGAGTTGCCTGATATAACCTGCGTTTTGGGAATCAGGCCGTTTTCGTGTGAATTGTTTGTTTTATTGTATGTGCTTTTGGAAATTGTATAAAGCCTTGAATGAATAAAAACTCATATACCCCTGTGTTGCTTCCACCGTGAGCCCCATTTCGAGAATTGCAAGCGAATCCGCACTTACAGCAGCTAACCGTTGTAATGCATATTCGCTAATACGTAATCGCGTACGGCTCCCGTGTAATATCGTAACTGACGGCTTTGTACAGATCTTGTTTATCTAACACGAAGAAAAAAATGCGAGTGAAATTAATTACACTAAGTGCCCCATTTCATTCGAAAAAGCCGCCACGGAAGCGCGCTGGATACGTTGTCTGCGCTCCCTCTTGCCTGGAGCAAGATGGCCGCTAACCGGTTTCCCCGGCTTCACCCGCTTGCGTAGGCGTGAATAGGGGACCTCCACTCCAGAAGTTTTTTTTAAACCTCCTTGTTCTATTGGTTATTGACTACATGTGGTGTTTTATAGTTAATAAATATGTGAAATAGTGTTTGTTACTTTCTTTAAGTAACTTTTATAGTAAATGAAATACATAGTTTGGCAATAAATTGACAATGTGACAAAAAATTTATAACTAACTATTATGACGCAATTCCTTTTCCTTTGCTCGTCTTCCCCACGCGGTTCTGCGCCATTCATCGCTCCGTGATGACTTTAGCGCAGTAAGATTAAACTTAGCGTACAAGCCCGTAATATCACTTTTTCTGAGCCACAGAAACTACTCCTATGGACCGCCAAAGCGCTGGTTATTTCGGGGCCGCGTATCCGGCGATTGATCCGAGCTTCCAAGTACCAGGTATGTGAAAGCGTTTCCTGTGCCTCGCGGGTTAGCGACCTTGCGCCCTTTTCGGCAGTGGATAAGTGCACTAAGTGCCGTTCTTGTCATGATGATTTGTTGCATCACTTCAATCTTCTTCCACGAGCTGTGAACTTGCTTTACTGCTTTGTGAACATGTCGGCCATGCTGATACATATCCACAATGTTCACTGAGCACCATTCATGACACAGTGCCCTTAGCCGCAAGAAGAGTTTCCTTCGCTATAGCATAGAAATTATAATTTTTCACTCAAAGGATTACAGTGAAATTGAGTAGGAGGAGTTTAGCTTATGCAACTTCTGCCGTCGTGCTGTTACGTAATGTAGATAAACTTGTGTGTGCTCACTGGTTTCTTCACCTTTTGCTACCCGTATGCATGTATACTAGTGGTTAAACATGCCTTACGCTGCAGCGCTAATGTCATGTATCGAATGATATTTGCTGTGTACTATAATAAGGTTTGCGCAGGCGTGGTATGGAGGTGTGAAACAAGCATACTTTTGCGTAGCTTCAAGTCATAAATACGTCCATGATTTGCGCTGCTACCGGTGCATAAAACTAGTCGCTTTTGTGCCGTGGGACCTGATTTAACAGCCTAGTGTGTAACACGCGTATTATACTAGTGTCACAGGACTCTCTTCAATCGCTACCAAGACCGATCCGTTTCGAATTACTCGACCGCGCTTGGCTCACTGTTTCGTCTTGTGCGAATATGCCAATCGTGATCATGAAACTCGATCCCGATAGGTCCCGTTCGCAATCGAATGTGCATCTTGTGACACCCGTATTGTATTCCTTCGATGAGCGTCGGTGTGGGACACTTAGTAGCACCTCATTCGTCGTCTTTTAAGAACTGACCATAGTATGGGGATTGAAGCTGATGACATTAATTAATGCTTATCTCGGGATAGGGTCAATTGGGAAAACCAGATGTACATTTTCGTGTTATAAAAATAATTCCAAGGTCTGCCTGCACAACCTGAACTAGTGTACGTACAAGGTGTGCACCCGGCTATTCGCTTTAGCTGTGCAGCATTGCCATCGTATGCCATTAATTCCAGAAGTGCAGGAGAGATGCAGCACTGGTTCACTAACTGTCCCAACTTATAGTGCCAGCTTGGGGAAAATGGGTGGGTGTCGAGCAGCAGTGGAGCAGACGACGTAAGCACGAGAGTGTAGGACCATTTAAAGACCACTTATGCGCATCTGTTGTGTCTATCAATGTAAGGTGTGTTTATGTCACATAAACTGACTGTAGATGCATAACTTCGAAATCTTAGCACCAAAAAATACGGAGACAAAAGGAAGAGACATAGACAACATGAGCGCAAGATGCAGATGTAGATGCAGCTTGCGGTCATTCAGACATCCGTGATCATGTAGACAAAACATGGGTATTGCACTTGCTTGTGCCAGTTTGTGAGCTCCTTGTGCTGTGCCATGAAATGGTTCAGAGTGGTGCATATTAATCGAACACACTTATATCAATCTACAGTGCCATTCACTGCTGTGCAGAGTACCCACTTCACTATGCAGTGTGATACATTGTAGTGATTGCAGAGTTCAAGATATTGCATATAAGTGCATGCCCAACCCAACAAATCTGCCAACGTGTTCTCACACCTTTAAACCAGCAGTGATGCTACGATAGTACCTGCGCTTGCTTTGTTGTATGGGTTCATTGCCCGAGAGTGCTTTATGGCTGTGCCAGTCACAGCTAAACGAAAACACGCATTGGTTAATAAAACATTTGATTTGTCATGTCATAATGTGTGAGAAAAGTGCATCAAATTTCAATGGATTCAGATGTCAACAGCCAATAAACTGTACTTAATGGTTATAGTAAGCAGAGTAACTGTATAAATGTCCTAGCACCTTCAAAAAATTCTTCACCCGAACCTTTCAAAATACAGCGGAAAAAGTATGTGAAGCATTCAGCAAAGGCATGGAGTTTGTCGTGAAATGATTACGTGTAGTATAAAACAATCGATTTGAAGCAATGAATCTGAGCATCTGGGGAAGAAAAACGAAATTGTAAAAACAATTTTATAAGCTAAATCTTCTTGAACCTTCAAGAAATTCTCGTAATGCATCAGTAATTTTCCCGTTACTGTGGCCAAGAGACAAAGCCCCGAAGGATAGTACATTTCATGCACTGATATCTAACCTAAGGAGATGGAAAATTGCATCTAAAGTAAGTTTGCGCAAGTTATGGTACCTTTTGCAGAACATGCGATGGTGCTGTGTTGTTTCATGTACTACACAAAGATAACAACGAGGGGAAGCTGCCACATCAGCTCTCTGTAGGCGTAGTCTTGTGATTGTGACTTCAGTTGCTTCTGACTGGCATATTTTAGTATTCCACTGATGATAGGTATGCTGGAAATCTAATATGGTCTTTAATGACTCTGCAGCAAATTCCTCTAGCATAATTTTTCTCCTAAATCTAGCACCTATAATGAAATTGGATGCCGGCAAATCCTGAATCACCGGACCATTCAAAGATAACTTAGCTGGAGCGTTTGCCATTTCATTCATAAATAAGCCTTTGTGTCCTGGAACCCAAACTAACTTGAGTAAGTTTATGTGCTGTTGAACTAATTGTTTAAAAGCATTCAAAAAGTATGAATTCTCATTTGCTGTGAGGGCCGAACATACCGATAGCGAATCCGTCAAAATTATTTCCGAGCTTATTAATTCTGGTATAGTTTACACAAAGCTAGAATGATTGCTAAAACTTATGCTATAAAGATGGGCACAAAATTTGGAAAGCGAAGACAAAACGACCAATGTGGAGTAAGAGAGAAAATTCCAATTCCACATTTTTCTTCACTTTGTGAAGTATCCATCGCTATGACTCTGTTTATTTACGTATGTTGCCGCTGATTGTTTATATAGTGTTTAATAAGCAGAGTGACAGTTTTGCATTGCTTGGCAAAATGTCGCTAAACTCCTTTAATATAGTTGTTGCTATTAATGATTATGGGTGGGTGAATAATGTGAAGATGTATTTTTTCAACACTGCTCTCTGTAATTAAAACTTGAGGCGTATGAATTCTCGGTCAATATGCTTTAAAAAAACAAGTCAGGATGTGGATGGCTAATGGGGGGATTCATATAGACTTAGAAACGGCTGTACTGCTAACAATTTAAACCGGGTCGCAAGTGATTGAAACCTAGCTTTCATATACAAGACCTTAGTTGCCACAAATTGCAGAATACCTAAGCATAATCTCAAATCTTGTCTTTGGAGGACTACAGGAGGATGAAGATTATATAAGCAGGAGCTCCAGAGTATAAGATGTGCCCGAATTCAAGCACTGTGTGAACATACGTGCAGTGCAAGCGTCCAATTTACTTCCTATTCGTCTCTGCTTTGCCTTTTGCAGGATTTACTAACCCTCGGCCTGCTGCTTGTTTCCTGTGCTTCTCTCCCTTTTTTTTTCTCTCTGTCCTTGTGTATCTGTGTGTGCAAGTTTAATAATAATAATAATAATAATAATAATAATAATAATAATAATAATAATAATAATAATTTCAACCAGTGAAGTCAGCGATAACACCTCCGATTTCAGTGCGCTTGAGTTGGCAGACTTCGAGGAAACACGACATGCTGCCCGATTGTTCATGGATAATGGCCACAGATTCTCCATTCTTTGACATAAAACATAGACGATGGTTAACCTGTGTCCACTGGGTGATAGTACAAATTTTCACGAAGGCGCAACTGTGCACATGTGAAGTCTAGCGCTTCTGATAGAAGTAAACATTTTTGTGGCTGTGACACTTGCTCTGTTTCTACAAAAATTGTGTGAATTAGCATGTTTTCTGATTACAGAACAATGATGATTGAAAGCTTGAAAACACAACGTGTCATTGTACCATGTTTCAAGGTTCTATATGCATAACTTATTCCCACCTAAATTTTCTTTTTCACTGGAGCATTGAAATGGGTGGTCATGCGACTGCACAATTTTTTCGAACAAAAATACTTCACTGCGACCACTCTCACAATTACCTTCCAGCTCAAATTTTTTCACTAGAATCACTGGTGTTTGAATTGTGGGCTGAGATGTGTCTTGTGAGATGACCTATTAGGCTGCACATGCCACAAGCATGTAACAAGCAGTTGCCACCACCAGGCGTTGCCCTGTAGAGCAGAGGGTTCGCGCTCACGTCTCAGGTGGCACCAGCGGAGTTTGCATAGGGGCAGCTGACCCCTAAAACACAAATTTCCACCTGCCCCCCCCCCCCCACCCCCCACCCCCCCCCCCTTTTTGTTTTGTGTCCCCACTAGCAACCATATTCAAAACAGCCCAGGACTGGCATATCGTGGGCATGTCTCTGTAAAAATAGCCTGGTGCTCTTCACAGATGCAGACTGCACTCTGTATGACCTTTCTAGTGCTGCAAAATGTGAAAGCAGTTTGTTTCCCAAATATATACACCCCATGTCTTGCGTGAAGTCAGCAAAATGACTCAGTGTTGTTTAAGTTGTCGTCTGTATGTATGTAAATATGTAAGTTTAATCTTTCTTTGATATGTGTTGCAGTGTTCTATTTTTACAAGTTTTTTTTTTTTTTTTGCTTTCACGTGTAATTGCTTCTGTAGGTGGGCAGAATGTACCAGTGTCGCCTTACCTAAACTTCGATCCAGCATACATCAATGCGGTAAGCATGCTGAATCACTTACCTTGAGATTACCAAAAGCTAGAAGCTTCACTGAGTGTTTAACTGCTTAGCACTTTGTAGTAATGGTATGTTGGGCTTGCAGAAGCTCATATAAGTTGTTTCTACTCGAGCTGCCATTTCGTATTCTAGCCAGGGGCCAAAGCATTGGAACCTTACTATTACTCACTGCAAAAGTAAATTTTTCAGTGATGGCCATGTGATTTACTCTCACCTTTTTTTGCAGTAGAAGTTGTTATCTAGCATGTGAAAATTATATTGAACTTAAAGATTTTTGTCAAAGGTATGGTAAGTTGTATTTAATTGGCTACTTTAAACTTAGTAAACACTAAAGCCATGATGTCCCACTGTAGTTATAAATGTTGGGAAGATTCTCGCATAAGCTTACTGGAGCAAAAAAAGAAGAGCAAAACACTTAAGACAGGGAAGTGGATGTCAGCTTGCCTCATTATTTTATTTGTCCTCTTATTCTATGAAATAAATTTCTATTGTCAGACTTATTACATTTGTGATGCTTATAAAGTTGTTCATTTGAGAAAACCAGGTTATTTAATGAAGAAATGTAGAATTATTCACTCTTGCTTAACTATGTTATGAATATTTGATAAATAAAAAAGAGAGAGAGAACTGTTTTTTGTATTAAACAAAAATTTCTTCCAAAAGGTGACCATCACTGGTACATGTGTAACGCTTAAAGTGACTGATACATGGCTGTGTTACAAGACACTGGTGCAGTTAGAAAAGCTGCGTGTTATAGTGACAGAATCGAGCATTTTTTTTTGTCAATACAATAGGATTTGTATTTTCATATTGCATTTGAAAGTTCGAAAACCGGCTTTACATTGCGTGGTGACAATACTTGGTATTGTGTGAATGAGTCATTCGGATAGCTATTTGTATAGCCGGGTGGAATTACAGAAGACTGGGTCCTTTCCTGCTCGAAGGCGGAGGGAGGCAAGCTTGCCTTAATGTGCATACATTCCAGACTCGCATGAGCCAGCCGGCTGGCTGGCTCAAGTGGGTGGCCTTTGGAGAACATCGTCAACTGCATAAGCAGGACTATTTCTTTAGTCGTGAATGCCAAATTTAGGTCTTTCTTAAAATTTTGATTGGTAATTCTCTGTGAGACACTTAAGTTTGTTATGGTGTTTATGGGGCTTGAAAAAGGGAGGGGGGGGGGGTAGTTCTGGGCCTCTCTAAGGTGCTTCAGAGTGTATAAAATGTAAATTTCTTTTTCTAAGTTATCTGAAGTTCCCCAAAATCTTAGTTTGGTTGTTTAAAGAATGTTTCAAGATGGAAAGTTACCTGCCATAAAATGCTCCAAGATAAAAATTCTGCCTCTCCAAAAATTTCTTCGTTGTTTTAAACATATCAGGAATGCGGTGATTGCACTGGAAAATGCGTGACCTGTGGTATGCACAGCTTTTATGTTTAGCTCATGTGACCTTGCCTTCCTCGTGCTTGGGGCAGCTCTAGAAAACCTGTAAGCCGTATATATAGTTGCAGTGAAGCTTGTAAGGAGCTGTGTGTCATGCATGTGACCCGATGCCTGACATGAGGCCCTTGCTTAAAACCATGGAAACATTATTTTATGTTTGACATAGGAACAATATAACTTTATTTAGGCAAACTCTGGTGATTGTGTGTTCAATTTGTGTTAGACAAAAAAAAAGTTATGCAGATTTGATGGCATCAACTTCATCACTACTGATGCCCATACTGGGAGAAAAGGGTTTTCACAAATGTGAAAATGAAGTTTCATTCTTTTATGGAGGCATTTATTTCAATACATTGCTGCAAGCTTCTGGTTTCATTCTTTTTGCTTTCTTTCTGCCAAATGTGAGACTAGGCCTGCAATGCAGATTACTGTAAAATTCTGAGCGAGCACCCCCTCCGATTCACTGCTAATTTCAAATTTCCTAGCCATTCCAGGAGAGCCCCCCCCCTCTTTCCCAAACTTGACGCGCTTGACTTCCTGTTTCTAAAAGTTTTCATTGAAATATGATTTTTCTTTCCCGCATAACAGTTGCAACCTTAAAAGTGCAGGACATGAAGATTTGCTATCTTCTGCAAGCTAAAGCATGGCCTTTGCGATCTGTATTATAAGATTGTACTTATGACGATGTGTGCAACAAAAGCAAGGCCTCTGAAATGTGTGTTTTTAGCTTATAGCTCTTGTGTTGGTTTATCAGACGTGCTTCTACTCGGTTGTGTTTCCTGTGGTCCGATAGTGATGTCATTGTGTCTTGTATTTATGAGCCATTGTGATACGCCACACTATTAACGAGAGTGAGAATACTTCTGAGGAAGTGCACATTTACTTTCTTTTTATTCTAGCAGGAAAACTTTGTGGCTGCCATCCTGAGTTATGGTGTTGTTAAAAGCCCCTCCCCCCTCCTCTCAGCTAGTAAGTTAGACTTGCTGAGAAGGGGCGTTTGTTTGGGATATTAAAGTATAGGCTGCTTTCAACGACCTTTTTGTACTCCCTAGATACGCAAATATTTTTTATGAAAATCCTTGACAACTCTACATATAAAGCAAAAACATTTGAGGGCCCAAATTTGTCTTTTCACATTTGTAACTGAAAGGCTTACCTTACATATTAAAAAAAAATGGCAGGAAGGGGAAAATGAAAGCTGGCAAAGAAAAAAATCCATAAACACTAGTTGTGTGCTCGAGCCACAACCCATATTTATGGTTTTTTTTGCTTGTGTATGATATTCGTAATATGTCAGGTTAGCATTTTTCTTTGTTCATATAATCCAGAAAGAACATACTTGTGAGCTGGGATTGTACACTCCGCTGTTAACTCTGCGGTTTGTTGTCAGCCTTCACTCGACCATGCAACACAGCCGCAGTGGCCCGTGGTCGGGCACTGTGGGACAAGTTCTTTCATAGTTGATTCGTGCGCACGTTTTCTCACTACGTTATGTGCCATTTGTAAAAGAGTAAGTAAACCTTTTTTACTTGAGATTCTAGCCTCTTTCAGAATATAATGAGTGGAATGTGGTAAAGGGTTTTGTACAGCGAAAGGTAACATGTGCTTTAGACACTATAAGAAGGCTTTAAATGCAGTCCTCTTGGTATTAAAAGAAATATTAAAAAGGCCAGCAGGCAATCTCGTTGTCCAAAATATGTAATGGAGAGATAACTGCTTACTTGTATAACGTCAATATGCTGCTATTAAAACTTTGCAAATAAATAATGTAATGAGGAAGTTGCAGGGCGTACAATAACCTGCTTTGGCTGGTTTCGATTCATTGCTTGGCCTTCTCACTCTTGGCTTTTTTTGTAACTCTGCCCACTTTAGCAAGGGAACACGACGTCACCTACCACGATGGTCTAGTGCTTACGGTACTCGACTGCTGACCCGAAGGCCGCGGGATCGAATTCCGGCCGTGGTGGCCGCATTTTCAATGGAGATGATAATGCTTGAGTTTCGTGTACTTAAATTTAGGTGCACGTTAAAATACCCCAGGTGGTCGAAATTTCCAGAGCCTTTCACTACGGTGTCTCATATTCATATTATGGTTTTGGGATGTTAAACTCCAGATATTATTATTATTATTATTATTATTATTATTATTATTATTATTATTAGGAACACGATGTCAGGGATTATGTCATTGATGCACAGCTAATGACTGAGCTATGTGTTGCTCATGTGAGAGTGGTGTGATGAGGAAGTGTGGTGTGAAGGGTGCAAGGCACTGGCGAGGTAAACAAGTATGATGCGACGGGCGGCACACGCGCCTTCTTGTGATGACATCGTGAGGCGCCTCCTGATCTTGATGATTTTGATTAATTTGTGGGGTTTAACGTCCCAAAACCACCATACGATTATGAGAGATGCCGTAGTGGAGGGCTCTGGAAATTTCGACCACCTGGCGTTCTTTAACGTGCACCCAAATCTGAGCACACGGGCCTACAACATTTCCGCCTCCATCGGAAATGCAGCCGCCGCAGCCGGGATTCGAACCCACGACCTGGGGGTCAGCAGCCGAGTACCTTAGCCACTAGACTACCGCGGCGGGCCGCCTCCTGATCTTGGAACCTTTCGTTCTGGTAATACTGCTTGTCTTGTAGTCTCTGCACTGAGAAAATGGGGAAGGGCAGCACAGGAAAATGTGGACTGTGAGGCCGAAACTGCATCACCATAGGCCCAAGGCACTGCTTTGTAGTGCAAAGAACCAACAGACAAAGTTGGTGCTATGTAATGTTCTCCACAGGTGAGACTACTTCACCGTGCAGCCGAAGAGGACAAAGTGCAGGAGAGGGGTGCAGGAATTGTTTTTGGAAATGGAGCATTTGCATGATGCGTAGTGCTGTGACAATTCCAGAATGTGATAGGCACAGTAAAAAAAAAGCCTGTTTACTGGTTCTGTGTTGCTACCCTCTTTTCTAGCACTTATTGTTGTGCTTTACAAATAAGGTTCAACATGTGCTCTTTGGACTGGAATCTCTTATTTCTAGTGGAATTGCATCCGGTTTTCACGTCACAGAATGACTGGTAAAGCATATTGTTCTCTTATACCACAGAATGACTAGAAAAGCATATATTTCTTTTATGTCACAAAATAACTGGAAAATCATGTGTTTCTTCAGATATGTTACTGTTACTGCCTCCGAACTGCTGAGGCTTGTTTCATCTTCTGGAGAATTGACCGGTTGTGGGCATTGTGCAGTCAAGAGTCATTGCTAAGTGTAATGCTTCTGCGTAACTGATTTTGCCTAAGCAAAATGCTTTAACAAAGAACCTTTTGTTACTATGTGGCTATTGTTAGGATGATTCACAAGAAATATTAAAAAGAAGTACAACCAGGATTTATTTGGTATTTTGCCATCATTTATTTTTTAGTGGGAAGAGTAAATCTGCAGATATCAGTACTGGGAGTAAATGTTGTAGTGGTTGTGAAACAAAAATGAAGCTGCCCGATTGTAACCTTCCTTGCTAATTAGACATGCCGATTCTGAAATATTTTGGTGCAATATTCAATCTATAATTAATTATGTTCATTTGTTATACAAAAAGTGCTGCTTAACTTATCAAAGTAGAAGCAACGTTCGTGATGGCTTTACAGCCCCACAACCGAGATGGTATGATGCTACGAACCTCAGTCAACTATGGCTCAGCAAGCATCGCTGTGTCGCCATGTTTTCTCGGCAATAGAGACTTTTCATTGGTTGACTTAAAGTAATGTCAGCCTTACAGTTGAGGGCACTGTGAGGGGGAATCAAAATTGTGCTTTTATAGCTATTTAACCCAGACGATGAAACAAGTCGAGGTATAGTATTGAAGGGACAGCCAGGATTCTGAATACACACGAAGTTGAACATTTCTGGGAAAGTTTCATGACCCCTTTAAGAAAACAGCCAAGCAGACAAAGTTTATGTTCTGCATCTTAACACTGCCTTTTAACATTTGTTTATTGTAATGCAGGGTGGACCAGAGTGGATTTTCCCGGAGGGCGCATCACGGCAACGGGGGCGTTTTGAATTGGCCTTTTCACAAATTGGAGGGTCAGTAATGGTTGGTAAGTACAATTTAACAGTGATTTCACACTGGCACTTTTTGTGCATATCAGTTCTCTCTGTTTTTCTTAGGAATGCCCCAATATCACGTGAAAGGTGGGATGCAAGAAACAATGAAAGTAATTGTTCACAATGAGTATATCTTATGTGTCTTGAGGGACAATTGAAACATGAATAGCCATTTGTGACAATCTAAAGCACAAATGGCATGCAAGGTTTATTGAAAATTCCAAATGTCGTACCCCTTCATAAGAGACACTGATATACGAGACAAATGGGTATAAGAGACACCAGTGTGTCTAGAGTAAAATATGGGTGGATAAGAAAATGCATACGAGGTACCCTGCTTATGAAAGACATCTCATATAGAAGACAAGAACTGCTGCCCAGAGCATGCCTCTTATAAAGGGGGATTATTGGCTAATCAAATTTGAATAAGGAAGAAACTGTTCAATTATTAAATGAAATATTGAAGGTGTATAGTGTTAAAAAATTGCAGAACACTCATTTAAAGTAATGTAACTGCATTTAGTTAAGCTGCTACATGTTGAGGAAACTTAAGGGAATTCATCTATTATGAATTATCATGCACTTTACTAACTACTTGACATGTTTTGAATATGTTCTGTGTGCATAACAAGACATTTATAGGTAGGAAAGACCTTTTGCAGTTGGAAGTGGCAGGATATAGTACTATACCTAATGCCTGTGCAAGGTCATTTCTTTCTAAACATTCACAAATTGCTTAGATTACATTCTTGATGGCTTTTACAATTATTTGTAGAACATAAATGTATGTATTGCACAAAAAGTGCTTGGTATAAAAAATACCGCTCCAGTCCCATGAGCGTACAGGAGATATGGTTCACTGTGCAAAAAGGGTAATGTGCGCATTGTGCGTATTTCTGTGTGAATACAGGAAATCGCTAATTGCCTGGAATACAAAATAACTATGCACTAAACGACATTATGCAGTAGTTGTAAGTACAAATTTGTATCTCCTTGCAATGCTACCAACAGAGAAATAAATGCAATCACGCAGTAAGTGTTGCCTAAAGAACCCATTAAAAGTCCTAGTCTTTTGTTGCCGTAGCTTGGGCGATGACATGTGCTGGCAATGCCAAGGAAAATTTTGAAGCTATGATGACAAGGAACAAGCAGCTGCAGAAGTAATGGCAGAGTTTCGAATGACTTGCCTGTCCTTCCGCAAAATGTGTGTTTTTTGTGTTGATGCAGTGGTATACTAATGAGTTAAAACAAATGCCATTCTGTTGTCAAAATGCAATAGCTGCTTTCAAAGAGCATCGAACCAGTTGTCTCCTGCCTAGTGGCCTGCAGAGCATCACCTGCTTCTACAGTCATTGCCGTTGCACTGTTGGCAAACCACTGTTGCTTGGTGTCACACGCATGTGTTCTTTGTACCTACTCAGCTCTTCTCTGTGCAGAGGTGCTATGGGTGCAGCAAGAATTTTGTTTCGAAACCGGTGCCGCTTGATTGTTGAAACGAAGTCAGTGCTAGTGTGCTTGTTGTATTGGCGGTGAGTTAGTTTTGATAATCGAGGGACACCGGTTTTCAAACAAAATTCTCTCTGCACCCATGGCCTTTGTACAGACAACAGCTGTGCAGATATGAAGAAAATATGCACATATTGGCTACTAGCAGCTCTCACTGACATTTCTTTGTTTAAATGCACATATATACCCCATGAACACAACCCCATTGAACTTAACAAGAAATGCAAGATGAGGTTGTATAGGCATACACACCTACATCCAGCAATGATGACGTATTAGTTGAAAGCTTCTATGAAGACACGCAATCTGCAATGAGTGAGGTAAAAACACAGTATACAATACTGATGGGCGAATTCAATGCCAAGGTAGGGAGAAGCAGGCTGGAGACCAGGCAGTAGGGGATTATGGCATCGGTACCTGAAATTCCAGGGAAGAGTTAATATTAAAATTCGCCGAAAACATTAATTTACGGATCTTGAATACCTTCTACCGAAATAGAGTGAACTGTAAGTGGACTTGGAGGAGCCCTAATGGCGAAAGTAAGAACAAAATAGAATTTATACTGAGTGTACACCCAGGCGTTGTTAAGGATGTGGAAGTGCTTGGCATGGTACGATGCAGTCACTATAGAATGGTAAGGTCTCGAATTCGCATAGACTTGAAGGAACGACAGAAACTGATACACAAGAAGCCAATCAATGAGCTAGCACTGAGAGGGAAAGTACAGGAATTCAGAGTCTCGCTTCTGAACATATAGTCTGCTCTTATCGAGAAAATCGGCCTTAGAGTTGACTCTATGATTGATAATCTGACGAGTATCATTACAGAGTGTGCAGTGGAAGTTGTAGGTACGGTACTTAGACAGGACGCTAGCAAGCTGTCCTGGGAAACAAAGAACCTCGTTATGAAGTGTCAAAGCATGTAAACCTCAAACACGACAGACGAAATAGAACTGGCAGAGCTTTTGAAGTTGATAAATAAGTGTAAAGTATCCGATGTAAGAAGGTATAACATAGAGAGAATTTAACATGCTTCAAAGAACAGAGGAAGCGTCAAAGCGGTGAAGAGGAAACTTGGGATAGGCAAAAACCAGATGTATGCACAAAGGGACGAGGAAGGCAAAGTAACTACCATTATGATGGGATAGTTAAAGTAGGGGAAGGAGTTTTACAGATATCTGTACTGTAGCCGGGCAACCACGATTATAATGTAAGAACTAGCAGAACCACAGATGACATCCCACCAGTAATGACAGAAGTCAGGAAAGCCTTGGAGGGAAGAGGCAAAGCTGCTGGTGAGGATTAGGTAACATCAGATCTGCTGAAAGACAGAGGGCAGATTGTGTTAGAAAATTCTGGCCACCCTATTTACTAAGTGTCTCCTGATGGGGAGGGTACCGAAATCTTGGAAGGATGCTAACATCATCTTAATTTATAAGAAATGGCACGACAAGGACTTAAAAGAATGACAGGCCAATCAGCTTGCTCTTCGTCATATACAAGCTGTTTACAAAGGTAATTGCTAACAGAGTTAAGAATACATTAGAATTCAATCAACCAAAGGAACAAGCAGGATTTCGAACAGGCTACTCAACAATTGACCACATTCATACTATCAATCAGGTGATGAAGAAATGCTCAGAATACACCCAACCACTATATGTAGCCTTCATAGATTATGAGAAAGCATTTGATTCATTAGAGAGATTATTAGTCATGCAGACACACTGTAATTGGGGAGTTGACAAAGCATATATAAACATTCTGAAAGAAATCTACAACGAATCAACTGCCACCGTAGTGCTCCATAAAGAAAGTGACAGAATACCTATGAAGAACTGTGTGAAACAAGGGGATAAGATCTCCCCAATGCTGTTTACTGCGTGTTTACAGGAGGTTTTCTGAGGCCTAGAATGGGAAGAGTTAGGGATAGGAGTTAATGGAGAGTACCTTAGTAACGTGCGCTTCGGCGATGACATTGCATTGTTGAGTAACTTAAGGGACGAATTGTAACTCATGATTACGGAGTTAGACAAGGAGAGCAGAAAGGTTGGTCGCAAAATTAATCTGCAGAAAATGAAAGTAATGTACAACAACCTCGGAAGAGAGCAGCGCTTCGAGATAGGTAATAGTCCACTTCAAGTTGTAAAAGACTATGTCTACCTAGAGCAGGTAATAACCGCGGGGCCTAACCACAATATTGAAGTGACTAGAAGAATAAGAATGGGGTGGAGCGCATTCGGCAAGCACTCTCAAATTATGACATGTAGATTGCCCCTATCCCTCAAGAGGAAGGTATATAACAGCTGTATCTTGTCGGTACTTAGGTATGCAGCAGAAACCTGGAGACTTACAAAGATGGTTCAGCTTAAATTGAGGATGACGCTGCGAGCAATGGAAAGAAAAATGGTAGGTGTAACTGTAAGAGACAAGAAGAGAGCAGAGTGGATTGGTGAACAAATAGGTGTTAAGGACATCATAGTCGAAATCGAAAGAAGAAATGGACATGGGCTGGGTATGTAGCAGGAAGGAAAGATAACCGCTGGGTATTAAGGATCACAGACTGGACTCTAAGAGAAGGAAAGCATGGTGAGGGGAGAGAGAAAGTTAGGTGGGCAAATGAGATTAGAAAGTTTGCGGGGTATAAAGT
The DNA here is from genome assembly GCF_043290135.1 of Rhipicephalus microplus. Classification (NCBI taxonomy): domain Eukaryota; kingdom Metazoa; phylum Arthropoda; class Arachnida; order Ixodida; family Ixodidae; genus Rhipicephalus; species Rhipicephalus microplus. The sequence continues at coordinate 205,808,160 of NC_134710.1, read as the reverse complement.
CGCAGCAGAAAGCACAGGTTTGAGTTGACTGGCGTAACATGGGAGAGGCCTTTGACCTGCAGTGGGCGTAGTCAGGTTGCTGCTGCTGCTGCTGCTGCTGATGATGATGATGAGGATATACCCCATAAAGTGGATGGGAGGATGATTGGTGCTGTAGCTCAGTTGGTAGAGCGTCGAACATGTTATTCGAAGGTCGCAGGTTCGTTCCCTGCCAGTGGCAAGTTATCATTTCATCCACTTCTGTTTCTTCATATTCATATTACAGTTATTACATACAACATCTCCTGTACTTTCCTTGACATAATTATCTGCTACTTCTCATTAATAACTTATTAGCAATGTTTTGGTGTAAAAGTTAGAGTAAATAGCTGTTGTTCATTATTCAAATATTCAGTTTGTCAGACTATTTTCCTCTTGTTCTGCATTTTCTGAATATTCAAAAACACGAAATTTTCACATAAAAATGCATTATATAAAAAGTATATTGGATTTTTATTAGAAATTTGAAGAATTTGCACATCCCTATAATTTTATTTTTATATTTCACTTTTAGTGGTTCTGGCTCATGCATCCTGTGGTATTGAGACAGGCAACTGTGTCGTCATATTGATGAGTTGGTATACAGGGGTAGTACAGCTGTGTCAGTATGAGTGATACATTTGTGGTGTGGTGCTTTAAAACCATAAAAGATGCCGCTAAAGTGGTTGCTTGGGCATGTTGGTATGACATAGTAAAAAAACAAACAGCGCAGAAAACAAGAGACTAGAAGTACACATGCAGAGTGCTGACTTACAACAAAAACTTTATTCTTCAAACCACGCATATATACCTATGCAGTTGAACAAAAAAAGAAGAAACAAAAGTGATAGTTGAAGAAAAATCATAAAATCATTCTCATAGCTCATGCAATTAACCAGATAAAAAGACAGCTTACTTTTCTGAGAGGGCAACTGCGAAAGTAAACCGCAAAATAAGTATGCTGTCATTACGTACATCCACAGGGTGGCCCACAACCTAACGAGGATAGCCGGCAGATGTGTTTTTTCTGCCCCGGAGAAGCTGGATAGCATATGTAGGGCCATCAACCCAGAAGCTAGGGAGACCACCACCTGCTGAACTAACCATCGGAATAAGTTCATCGGAATAATTCCATGTGTTCATGGCGTAGTGTATTCCATACCATTGTCCTGTGGTAAACTATACATAGGACAAACTGGGCGATGTCTGAATGAGCGTCTCAAGGTACAGGCTTATAGTGTTTCCTCGACGGTGTCTGACCACCTAGGCATTCTTTGCCGAGATTGTGGGTGTACCCCTGATTTTCAGTCATGTGCGCTTATTAAGCGTCATTGGGATCAGCTTACCCGTGAAATACTGGACGCCTTGGAGATTGCTAGACTGGGGGACGCATTCGTGAGTAGGCCTTCGGTTGCCCTCTCAGAAAAGGAAGTTGTCTTTTTATCTGGTTGATTGCACGAGCTATGAGAATGACTTTATGGTTTTTCTTTGACTATCACTTTTGTTTCTTCTTTTTTTGTTCCACTGCATAGGTATATATGCGTGGTTTGAAGAATAAAGTTTCTGTTGTAAGTCAGTGGCTCTGCATGTATACTTCTTTGTTTGGTCTCTTGTTTTTCGTGCTGCTTGTTTTTTCAAAAAAGATTCCTTCAATCGCGCATGAGCAGCTGCAAAATAATGTGTGCCACTTTCAAGAGTTTGTAAAAAAATAGAAAAGGTTATGATTGTTAGTCACTGGACTTGCCGAGCGCCATTCTAGCTTGCATTCCTTGTATTCAAGTGATGTGATATGTGCGAATGTATTATAGTGTGCCCACAGACTTGTGTTTGGGCTTTGTCAGAGACTTATCAAGGGCACACGAGCACTCCTTTGCCTTAGTTATGCCTTAGTTATGAGCAACTTGAGCACTGCTTTGTCTCCTTTGCCAGTGTTAGAGATGTTCCTCAGTCAGACATTTAGTTATTCTATTGGGTTCTCCTGTCAGATGGGGACACTAAGATTAACAAAGAGATACCTAGTAATACAGGCCTTCAAATTCACTCATAGGTTGACCATGTTAGACTGAACTGGAGTCCGAGTGAGTTTAGTTGAGAAAATTTTTTATGAGCCTAAGAACTAGCGTGCCTCAAGTGTAAAGTATATTTCTTGAGTAAGCTCAACATTCTTTATCAGCCAATGGTCCTATCTACTCAACTTTTCTTTACTGTCAGCGTTATGTCGGCTCACGTTTATAATTGCGTTTACTCACAGAATGTTGCGGTGAACAAATGGGCATGTTGGTGTCGCGTGATCCTAAGATGCTAAGATGATGCTATACAGTGTGTTTTTGTGTCTCTCTCTCTCTTCTCCATCGTAGTCATCACACCTCTTTCTTCAGATCTACTCGCACATCTTACTTCAACGCACTAGTGTTAATATGCTAGCTCAGTATTATAGGTGTGAGTTGGGGGGGGGGTTGCAAGCATTGATAACTCGTGTTTGTAAGTACGCGATCAAAAGGCACCAAGTAGAGCACCAATTACGTGAGATGTTGTTTAAGAGCACTGACACCGTGATCGAAAAAGCTATTCAATTAGATGCTAACTGGCTCATGAGTAGAATCAATCATGCTCACTTTGACTCGGATTGAGCTTTGAGGGAGTCAAAGTGAGAGATATTTTGGTGAGTATGAGTCTGAATGAGTCCAGTTCGGAAAAATTAAAGTGAATTTTATCCTAAGTGAGCCATAAGTGCGCCATAAGTGAGCCATAAGTAATTTCTTGAATGAGTCCAAGTGAGCTCAACATTTTTTTCCGACCTATGCCTTACAGCATAAAGATGCTATCTTAGGTTATCTATTGTCCACCACACAAATGAAATTGTTGAGCATTCTCTGTTACTGTGGGAGGTCGAGTTATATTGGAATTGTTACTGAGTGCTTAGTGGTCAATTAGGCATAAGCACACTCCCAGCCTGGTGCTCGAGCAAACAGCATGAGAACGCCACCTGGCTGGAAGTCGCCAGCACGGGACTGGCAGTCATCCTTTCAACAAACAAGAGACTTTTGTGGATCAGCTCTCCGACTCTCCACTTCTGAGCATTGTTGCTGCTGTTGCTGTTTCTGGTTTGTTGTAGCCATATCAATGACTCCCGCAGCATCCACAAAGGTGGTTCTGGTGGATGCACTACTTACAGAAATGAATGAAGCATGAGCACTGTCATAGAAAGAGGGCAGTTGCGTCGTGAGTATCTATTCACACTATGCTCCAGCCCTAGTTTCAGTTCCTTCCAACATGATCAAAAAAGATTGAGAGTGCAATGTCATGTGAACTGAAGTGTTTTTAATTGCTGACTGTAATAAAATTTCACCTTTTATTAGTTATTTATAAATTTGTGATATGGTGAAGCATGTTCTTGCTGAATCTGTAAGGCTGGCAGTTGTCAGCATAGCTAAATTTGTAGAGATTTGATTTTTCTCTGTTTGCTAAACACTAGGAAGCAGTATTCAGTAGTGTCTTGTGTGATCTAAAGTTTAATGTATGACTGTGAAAGAGTTCCCTCCGGAAAGGAAAGCCTAAAGTAACTGTAGAAATAAGTTTAACTATGTTCAAATTGAATGTATTAGGTTCTAAACAAATTTCTCCAAGTTCTGCATACACTGATCTAAAAAATTGCTGCAAAAGCTGTTCAACCTTTCTAACTTGGTTGATTAGTTCAGTCAAAGTGGCAATCTTGGTGAGTAGATTATGCATATAGAAAACAATATGCGCAAATAAAGTTGGGTACTGGACACACGTTACAGTAAAAATAAATTAATTTTTTGATACAGTGTGCATACTCTCAATGTATGCTCCACACCTGGAGGCTGGTATGCACACAGTGTCATGTCTTGTCTTGCTTTTATGCAAAAGCATAAAGGCAGAAATACAATGGCATTGTGCATGTATATTTTCTGCTTTTCGACCCCCTTGTCCACGTACTATTACATGAAAATTTTGAAGCAACAAAATCCACTGTAAATCATCTGTTCTGTTGAGGCTGCTTGGTTGTTTCTCTTTGAAAATTGTTTTGATTCTTAACAATACATTTCTTTCAGGGGCAGCCTTTGGTGGAGTAGCAGGATTCTACAGAGGCCTACGAGAGACGAGCCTTGCAGGGCACACAGGAAGCGTGCGACGCACTCAGTAGGTTCATCTGAGTTTTTCTTTGTGCATATGTATTTTTTACTTTGACTGCTCCTAGAAGATGCTTGATTAGTTTTTATTCTTTGCTGTTGGCCCACATTTATAATGTTGGCTTGTTTCTATTTTTCTGCATTTTTTCTGTATTACAGTGGGATTCCATGAGTTGTTGAGTACTTATAAAATGAAGTTCTGAATATTCTGAGGGCTATGGTCATACTTCCTGTGCTGATAATTTTTTTTTGTTAGCCGTAGTATGACAGGATTTTTTGCTATCATTGGAACTAAGTTTTTTTTTTTTTTGCTGTGTAGGAGGTAAATTTCATCAGCTTTATATGCGACATTGATACTTGTAGCGCTCATAAATGTGGAAAAACTATTTTAAATTAAAATGCTCAGCATAACTTTGACAAGGCATGCACTTTTCACATTGTGAATGTCTATTGTGCTGGTGTACTGAATCTAGACATGAATGTAAAAGGACTGCTCAAGATATTTGTATCACCTAGGGCTAGGTGCCTGTATATACAAGGAATTTTGAATAGAAATTGAAGTTTTTTCTTATTTCAAGCAAATTCTGTTAAAATGAATTGGATTGGAATATTTTTGAATATGTGGTTGTGAACGAAAATTCTACATTATTGGCGAATATTCAGACAAACAGTATCTCGGAAATTAACTAATAACTTAAGACCCGCATTGGTGGTTTAGTGGTTAGGCTACTCGACTGCTGACCCGAAGGCTGTGGAATCCAATCCCAGCTGCTGTAGCAGCATTTTTTATGGGGGCTAGAATTATTGACGATTGTATTTAATTTCAGGCGCACTCCAGATCCCTCCACTACGGCACCCCTCATAATCATACCGTGGTTTTGGGAATTAAACCCCAATAATTATTATTAACTAATTACCTGAAAGCTAGGCATCCTCATGTTTACAATGACCACTGTAAAGTGTACCTGTTTTTAACACACTGCAGTTAAAATATAGTTTGATAGTTTTGAGGATTCTTTGACTTAGGCTTAATAGAGCCTGACTAGAGTAGCTTGTCATATATGTATTGGTTAGTGTGTACCGTGATAACTTTGTTGCCCAACAGGTGAATTACACCCCTCAATTTGTGATGTGGCTCCTGCCACAAATATGCCACAATAGGTCGACCCATTTTGCAAAGTTCTGAGGCCAGCCTACTAATGACCGGTAGAGTCATGCAGAACAACACGCATCTATCTTTTTTGTGACAAACATACATTTTTTTTTGTTTTAAGTCACCAAGAGAAAGAAGAGTGGGTATAAGTGTACTGCACTTTGTACTTTTGATATTTGACAATCCGAACACGCTGCTGCATCTTTAGCGTGTTGACCCTACAGGATTTTGGCAAGCCTGTGCATGGTCAGGAGCAGAGTGGGTACGAAGAACACTACTGTGGCAAACGCACGCATATGGTAGAGCTAGTGCCCGGGGTGTAATAAGGGAGCTTAAGGGGAGACGCGGGTCGAAAAGTCGCGGTTTTCCGGAAAATTTTCGCTTTTTTTTTTTTCCGGCTGTATTGGCATCCTTGGACTATAATCTATTACTTCTGAAAATATCAAGCTGAAATTCGCACGAGAAATTATCAAAAAATGCTTCCAAGTGGGCAGCGGTGACGCGAGAAATGCGCGAAAGTCGCGAAAAACGGCAAAGTTCGCGTCGTCCTGTCGCGAAAACGACGCGTTGGCCGCCATTTGCAATCGTGCACGCATGCTGCGAAGGCCGTATCCTTCATAATCCACTAGTAGCCAGTCTCGTGCCTTCACGCAGAATAAACGAAAAACGAGAAAAACAACGCGTACGTCACGCGTTTTGAATATCGCGGCATACAGCGCGAGGCCGCCATTGGACAGCGGTGCGCTCCACGCACCTCCCCCTCCTATCTCTCCGGCAAAAGAGCGAAGCCTCGGACGTCGTGATCGAGTTTTTCTGCGTTTCTCTGCATTTTTACGTCATGGCCAGCCCGAAGAAGTGCAGTTCAGATAATCGAAAGTTCAGAACTCGCCACAAGTATCGAGGGAAACGGCGTCGGACGCTTCGCAAAGCGACAGCGAACGACGATGTCGCCCCCGACCAACGCCCCGACACTCCGACTTCGGATAGGCCTAACACCGTCACCGAACCCTGCGACAGTGGTTGTGAAATAGCCGCTGCCGTGGAATTCGTCAGTGCATCCCAAAGGAAGATCGGATTCTTCGAGAGTGAACGTAGACCGGTAGATGCTGCTACTGCGAACATGCTGCTTTGCGAAATCGATGCGCTGACGGCACTTGTGGCGGGTGCGCAATGCCCAACCTGCCGCGAACGGAAGCTCGGCGTGCGAGAGGCAGCTGGAAAGCGCAAAGGACTTTCGGCATTCCTCGAACTGTGCTGTCAAAATTCTGATTGCCCTGAATCTGCACTTTCGTTCACGCACACGTCGAGACGTACTGCTTCGGCCGGGGACCAAGGAACGAGCGCTCGTTTTGACAGCGGCAGCTTGCGTGACAGCTTTGCTGTAAACGTGAATGCAGTTCTGGCAGCACGCGCTATAGGCGCAGGCCACGACCAACTTTCACGATTTTGTGCGATTCTCGGTCTTCCGAGCCCGATGCATCACAAGACATTCAACGGCATTTGCAAGAAGCTCCATGGTGCGGCGATGACGGCAGTGAGCAAAAACTTGCACCAGGCACGAAACATCACGAAGGACGCAGTCGGCGGCAGAGATGTGCCAGTCATGTTTGATGGCACCTGGCAGAAAAGAGGTCATAAAAGCCATAATGGAGTGGGCACAGTCGTGTCCCTGGACACGGGGCTCTGCCTCGATTTTGAAGTTCTTTCGAACTACTGCCATGCTTGCAGTATACACAGGGACCTTGGGGAGGATGAAGAGATATGGCGAGCTTTTCATCTTCCAGTTTGCCAAAAAAACACTGACTGCTCATCCCATGCAATGGAACCTGCGGCAGCTGTCAATATATGGCAGAGGACCTTGTCTTATGAAACTCCACTGCGATTCACCAGCTTCCTAAGTGATGGTGACAGCAAGGCCTACACTGCAGTCTGCGAGGCAAATGTATACTGTGACACCCCCATTGACAAAGAAGAGTGCACGAACCACGTTGCAAAGCGCTTGGGAACTGCCCTACGGAAATTGGCAACGCCACTGCCATGAGGCGAAAAACTGAAAGATGCGACAATAATAAAACTACAAGCATATTACAAGATCGCCATCACGAGCAACAAGGACAGTGTCCGAAATATGTACACTGCCATATGGGCATCGTATTTTCATTGCTGCTCCAGTGATGGTGCCAGTAGCCACAACTTTTGCCCCGCGGGACCAAATTCGTGGTGCAAGCACAAGCGTGCGGAAGCACTGGGGGAGCCTGCACCCCGCCACACCCCACTGTTGACGAAGGCTCAAGGATTGGCAGTTATGTCTATCTACAAGCGTCTTACAGAGGAGAAACTCCTTATTCGGTGCCTTCATGGCAAGACACAGAATGCAGCCGAATCGCTGAACAGCAAGATATGGCTGCTATGTCCAAAAACAAAGTTCGCCTCCAGAACAACTGTGGAGACAGCCACCGCTCTTGCTGTACTCTGGTACAACAAAGGCCACAGGGGCTTTGAAGAAGTGCTCGAAGGCATTGGAATTCTCCCCTCACAAGATCTGGCCACACATGGTGACCACTGGGACGTCATGCGCATCAGGAAGATGAACCTGAAGCAAACTGCAGAAGCGAGGGCACACCGTCGCAACACAGCGAAGAGAGCTCGTGTTGAGGACACTGACCGCAAGAGCCGTGAAGGACCAAGCTATGGTGCAGGGGACTTCTAGACACTTGCAGTGCATTCAAGGCAAGGTACTTTTCATTGTGCCCCAATTTGATGCAAAAAGAATGATTTCCTAATAAATGCCAACTTTGCGAACTTTCAAACTTGTTTTTCTCATTTTCATTTTTTCTGACAGTTTCACGTTTTCCGGGCAGCCTTTTAGAAACTTATATTCATTGTATAGTAACGAAACTTGGCACACATATTCTTCAACACATGCAGAATGCAAATATCTACTCTAAATTGCAATGCCTACCAGCATTAGTTGTGAAAATATTAGCTTATTGTTTCAAGGGAGATTGAAAATAATAAGTCATTCAATACAATTTTTTTTTTCTTGGTTCCAATATTTCTGTGACATATCTATATAGATATTTGCACTTTTCAATCTACCAAGAGTCAAATAAGATCAGACACAGTGCTTTTACTGAAAGTTTAGTACATAAAAGAGTGCCCGCAAAAAATGTAACTTTTTGCTATTGTTTATGGCATAACTCAATAATTATAGCAGCTACACAAAAAATGATTGCATATTTGAAATCTGCATGAAAAACTATGCTACTAACAAACTTTTCAAGTCTGTATTACTAGAAATAAAAAAAAAAACTTTTTCGAGGAGCGTCTCCCCTTAAAAAGTTACTCTGTGCACACGGCTGGCTAGGGATGATAAGTTCCATGTGGCAGCAGGTACCAATTTCACCAAAACACTGCTGGTTTTTATTCTTGATGCAGCCTAACCCAAGGATAATCCAGCTGTATCAACTTACTCTTCCTTATATTGAAGAAATAACGTGCCAAAACAGCATCAAGAATACAGCGCATGGCCCAATATATGGCAACATAGAATCGAAACCTATTATTATCTGAAGTATTCAACCCTTACTGTAACGAAGAGCTCTGTGAGCTGGGTTTTTTTTTTTCAGTGAGCCTGGAAAACATTTGCTTTAGGTGCTGCCGTAGTCTTGCCAATACAGCTTTCAAGTAGCACATTTGGTGGTAAGTTGTTAGGCATTAGGTGGTGGGTTGTAAGACCCTGGATAAGAAGCAACAACAACAATAAAACAACTGAGAAGTGTTCTTGAAGTGGCACTCTCTGAAGCTTGTGTTTGATGTAAAATGGAACTATGTGGGAAGCATACAGCATTGCTTGACTAGATGGCATATCCTGCTTTTGTGAGTGACTGCACATAGAAGCATCTGCAAAGCAGTCAAATGTCCAGTTTTTGCAATTAGATTGACCCTCCATGCCTTCAGATCGTTGTTCTTGCTACATTAACCCATTGGCTTCCACAATCTCGGCGGCCATTCCTGCCTGGCATTTCAGGCGAAACTTTTCACGCCCGCTGCTGGTATGGGTCGGTGCACCTAAACCGCAATAAACCCACAACAAGTGTCATAGAATAACAAACTTTATTTTATTCAATTAACAATGCTTGACTGCATCATGTGCTCCAGTATGATTTTCGTCTGTGAAAAAGTTTGAAGCAAACGAGCATGTGAAGAGCAAGTTACACTCCCATCGGCTCTCTGACTTTTCGCCCTGTGCCTTACGAACTAAGCAAAGTCTTCATGAAATCTGCTTGAGTTTGTTTGCGAGGATGTGGCATGGAAAACGAGCTCATTTGGTGGCTTGTAGGCACATTGGTGAGGCCGCGACAGGAGGGTTTCTTCCACATGCCTTCTGCGACGTCATGTTTCGAATAGGCTGAGATAGTGCACTGCTTAAGAAAGTGATTCACACTAATGAACAACTGTAAAATGTGGACAACTATGTCCGTCGAGCAGATAATATACCAAGCGAAAGGCACACGCAAAATTATTTGCTGCGATCTATGAAACAATTTCAAAAACAAAAATTTTCTAGGCGACCAGCGATTGGGCGGTCAAAGCACTTTTGGCCTCACCGGCCCGGCCGGCGGGCCGCCTGAGCAGAAGCCGATGGGTTAAGGTGATATTACTGTAACTGGCTTTATGGCCAACAGTATGTTGTTATGGCGTGCAATTTCATTGACATTTTTATGGATAAGCTTGTGCAGCATGCCCTTTGAATGGAGGCGACGCATTTCACCCATCTCAAAGTACAAAAACTAACATATGTGGGTATTCTCTTTATTTTCATTTCAGAATGCTCAACTTCATAACCAAAGGAGGAGCTGGGTCTGCAAATGTCCTAGGTGTCATAGGTGAGAAACTCTAGTAATGTTCGTAGTGGATTGCATTCAAGTTAATAGATACCCTGCTTGTACAGGATTTAATAGCCACTGAACCTGTCATTGGAATTGTAGATACTTCAGAAGCCTTTGTGTGGTGGCTGTCAGCAGTATTTGCAGTAGTGTACCATAAATAATGTGGTTGTAAAAAATTGAGTGAGAAACTGCTTACCTTCTACATTATATGAACCCAAATGATCGTGAAGCCAGGGAAGCCATATAGGGCATCATTTGTAAGATTTAGGTGAAATGTAATAGTTAAATAAAGTGAAATGATTGAAAAGACAAATTGAAGCCTACAGAGATCTTTCTATTGAATGTGGAATGCGCTCTACCAAATGAGCTGCAACAGCAATATTTTCTTAAGTTATTTCTGTATGTGTAACCCTAGGAGTGTTAGCCAGCGCCACTCATACCCCTGGCAGTGAATACGGGAACGTTCTCCCTTTGCCGGATGGTTCTGTCAAGCACGGGTAGCATGTGGTGCTACCTTCTTGTGTATTTCAGATTAATATAGTTGTGTGTCCACCTTTGCATTCTCGTAGATTTAAATGTTTCAAGTCAAGCGTAGTGAGACTGAACAACCACATTTGCCCCATTGCAAGTTGACTCGAGCGCATTCCAAGCAACACACTTGCTCTGCACTATGTGTCTTCACTGGTGTCATTATCCTCACTCTTGCTTCCACCATCACATTTGCTGCGGTCCCACAGCACATAATTGTCCTGGTTAATCCTCACTTCACAAAAAATTGCACCATGACGTCGTGTGGAGCAACTATCCATGTGTAAAGGATCCACACACACGAAGTTGCCAAGATAATTCTATTCGCATGCCCAGTTGGCATAAGTTTGCAGTCTTTCACCAACAGCCACTGATACTCTCATTGCAACATGTTCTCGGGAAAAAAAAAAAAAAAAAAAAAAAAATCCTTGATGCTTATGTCAAGAAGCTTGAGCTGTCTGTCAAACCATTGGCAGTCGACCCGCCGTGATAGTCAAGTGGCTGAGGTACTTTGCTGCTGACCAGCAGGTCGCGGGATCGAATCCTGGCTTTGGCGGCTGCATTTTCGATGGAGCAAAAAAAGCTGTAGGCCCGTGTGCTCAGATTTGGGTGCACGTTAAAGAACCCCCGAGGTGGTTGAAATTTCCAGAGCCCTCCTCTATGGTGTCTCATAATCATATGGTGGTTCTGGTACGTTAAACCCCACAAATCAATCAGTCAGCCATTGGCAGTCATGAACAGATTAATGTAATCCTTCTGAAGCTGGGCTTTCCTTTGGCAATGAAAGGGCCTCAGAAAGCATTAGTGCAAGGAATTTGGAGATGTCCAATAATGGGAACCACGCCACGTTGTATCGTTCATCCTCCTTATCATGTGTCGTAAACTCATTTGCTCGTATACTGCAATACTGTTAAGAAACACTTGCTTTGGCATTGTCTCTCTTAAAAACAATTTATAGGCAGTGCTTTGTACATCTGTCTAGCATCACAGTATCATGGTAATATGAAGCTTTTCATTTTCTCTTGTAGTAAGGTTTGCCTCGCAAGCTTCCTTCACCTTTAGTTTTATTGCTGACCATGTCAAAATACACGAGAGTTTGATTTGCATTGCTGATCTAGCCGAGCAAGTAGTACTACTGATTTGCAGAGCTTGTCAAAGTGCTTGTGGAAGGGAGGTCTTCTGCATAGTATGCTGTCGGCAATTTCGTGCACACGCAGGTATGTCGATGTAGAGATAAGTCAACTTTCTTCATGAAGTTTGTGATGCCGAGACCCTACTGTGTTTGAAGGGAGATCTTTCAGTATTCCTCTATTGAAGTGAAAACCCAGGCTTGTCATGTGAACACTGCACATGTCACCAGTAGAGATCTATTATATAGGTCTGCTGCATATGCTGCAAGCTTTGTCTCCACCACCCCTTGAAAGTGTTCCCACTATGGCTTGCGAAAACCTCGCTGTGTGGCATCACATTAGAAGACTTGGCTATGCTGCCGTTGCCACTGTTGCCTCCTGTTCACAAACTCCAAATTTGCATCCTGCTGTGCATTTGTTAGTGTTTTGGCGCGGACGATTGCAGCACTCTTTAATGCTGCTGTGTTAAAGTGCTGATAGTTCTTTAGGTTGGGACATGACGAGCTAGCATGTCGGTAACACGTGGTCCCCAAGAAAATGTATTAGTACGCAGAAAAACAATTTCACCAAAAAGGTGACTTTCTTCCTCCAACTACCAATACCCCCTGAACAAATTGCTGGTGTTTGCTGCCATTGGTGCCACTGCTGATTGGAACAGCAGGCCATCTATCAATGATCGACACTCTCGTAAAAGGCGTGCGTGTGCTGCATTCTGAACTCTATGATGGGTGCGATTGGAGTAGAAAAAGAAAGTGAAAAGTTCCTGATCAGGCACGTGAAAAAAACCTATGGTGAAAACAAGTTTTCAACATGCCGTAGTGCTACTGATTTGACATTATTTTTGCCTTTACTGGTTGTGCATTTTTTGGTTTCGATTGCAAGTTGACCCAACTTCAGATTTTCATACCTAATGTTGAATTCCAATGGCGGAGTCGGTGCAGCCGACCGACTTCGCGAGCGAGCACTCGACTCTGGCGTATAGCAAATCCACCAAATCCGCCATCGGAACACAACCTGCCCTGCTGGACCAAGGCGGAAGCTGCCGCGTTAGCCAGGATACTTTGCACGTGGTCTTTTCTGCTGTCTGTTTCCCACGTGGTTTACCAGCATCGTCGCATCGTTCGTTTGCTTGTTCAGCGCTATTCACCTGTGTGGAATGGATATCACGCCAAGCGTGCAACAGCTATTGTCCACGATGTCTGCTGTCGCTATCGAGTAGCAGAAGCATTGCCGCACGCTTTGCCGAGGTAGCCGAGCCGTCCATGCTGTCCGCCATTACCAACACAACTCGCGCCGCGCCAGCCGCGCCCCCAAGCAGGCAAACGTGTTGAAGGAAATGCGTCACGTTGAGTTCCGGTCCACTCCACCGATTTCGGCGGAGCAGTTTTTCCTGCTCCACGGAGGGACTCCCGCTCTGAATCCCCTCCGGCTCTCTCATTGGAACTTTTGACTCTCGCTCTCACTCTGTCATTGGAACACACTTGCTCTGAAAGGAGCAGAAAAACTTGCTCCGACTCCGCCATTGGAATTCAACATAAGTTCGACCAGCAATCATGCAAATAGGGTACAAGAGACAAATTATTTCTTCATTGAACCTCGTGCAGGGGCTGAGCATAATGTCAAAAAAACTGTTTTGAGAAAACTGCGTTTAAAGTTTCAACTTTTCTTAATGTCTCTAAGACACCTAAAAATTGTGTTCTCAGGTTTGTCTTGTGATATTTGACTTTTCAGGCGTCTGGTCTCTGACCAATGTGCCTTGGTTGCCTTTTTTCCCCCCAAAACCTCCTTTTCATAATTTACAAAAAACAAGTATGAATTTTAAACCAAGTTCTTTGTATGAAGGAGTGGTGTGATAGGCATGACAGAAAAGATTGTAATTGAATGAGACCATATGCTGAAATGATTACACGTATTTCTTGTGCTGAATTTGTAATTAGCATAATTAAGTACTTGATTACAAATAATCACTGAACATTTCTTTATTTGAAGAGAGGCTTATTGCATCAGAAAAATGGATCAGACCATGAAGGCCTATGCCTTCTTTCCAAATAACAAAGTTATGGGCAGAAGACTGGTGGCACAGGAATTTTTAGCAGTATAATTAATGCCACCAAATGGGCATATAAAAATACGTGCCCCTGATTGATACATGCTCTTTTGCCACTCTAGCCGTGAAACGCATCATCATACAACCGGTCGCGGAAACTCTAATTTACGAGGCTTTCATTGCCTCGGAATATTCATAGACGTTCGTGGCGATATCAAGCACGGCTCCAAGCATGTCTAAATCGCATCACAAAATCTTATTGACAGCGCTCCATATGACCGTGGAGTCCGCGGCCGCGTGGACAGTGCAGTCGGCGCGTAATGCACTTGCCGGCGGCGTTCGGTGACGATGCGCGAAAGGTGTAACTACGATGACAAAAATCGGCGCGCACTGCGCTTGGCATCGCATTTTAGAGTGACGACACGTGAAACTGCTAGCCGCTGTTTCGAGCGATCCTTGGCAGTGAAGGGGGTGTGGGGTGACGAGCTTTACTGTGTGGTCCGCTGCCGATGCGTAAAATGCCCGTACGTGATTCAGAGGAGCTAGCGAGTGATGTGCTTCATTTCTTGCGAAGAAGCATGTCGCCACGAGTGCGCTAGCCTGTCGTTCCTGCCCGCAGTCTCGCTGTCGGCGGAGTTAAGGCTAAAGACGACTCCGATGACGCGCCACGCTCGTAGACCGCTCGCCCGCTCGTAGTAACATGATCGTGCATCCGCTTACTGCTCCTAACTAATAACTAAAGCGTAATTATATCTTAAGTGATCATCGAGCCGTGAACACGTCACGAAGTAGCTATTTTCGAGAGCCATGTCCTCGCGACGCTAAAGCAGCAGACGACGATCTCGCGGAGCGAGCATCGGACCAATGGCGAGGCGAGCTGAGGGAATATGGTGGCAACAGCCGATCAAGGGCCTCAAACAACCTTCGAACATTTGCTTTTTGTGCGCTTGTTTTTAAAAGGAGGAGCCAGCTGAGGCGGGAAAGTTACACACGGAAAAATGCTCTTTCCGATGAGCCCAAGAAGCCGGTCTCCCGGCCCCGCCATCGCGAAGCCATAATTTTTTGAAAATCACTGGTTTCTTGCGATTTCCAGAAAAAGTTTCGCTACTTAGGTGGGTGAAATGAGTTTTTCGAAGCACTTTTGCGCTGTTTTAAGTGTGGATATTTTGGAATCGGATAGAAAAAGGGTTTCAGAAACTGAAGACTTGATTTTCAAAAAATCGATTATTTTGCCATTTTTTGCGATCCCAAAGCCGCATCCCCCCTTAAAGCCTGTTGGTAGTATTTGTTGCTAAGGCAAAGGATAGCTTGAGATTAGCAGCAGATTTGTTGCACAACGATGAATCTTGCTGCAGAAGGTGGTGCCAACTTCCTTGGGAGCCTTGCTCACTCAATAAAACTTGGTGCTATTCCTGCGGCACAGTAATCGTGCCGTATGGATATGGCATTGTTAAAGGGACCCTGATGATTTTTTGTGATTTTGTGCAAATATATTGAACCAATAGAGCAAACCACCTAGAGATCGAAATTCAGTTGTGGTGGGGAAATTGTGTATGATGAACACTGAGCCGTGAGAATTTTTCGAAACGGTGCAGTAATAGTGGAGTTAGACGCGTGGGATTATCGAAACCGTGACGACCACATCTTTCGCTGTATTCTGCGCTTCCCTCTGCTGGTATACTCTCCCACGCTGCTTTGCCCTCTTGCCTATCGCACCTCCCATTCACCTTCCAATCTCGTGTGGAATATGTCATCGCCGACGCGCTGCTTGAAATGCCGTC
The DNA here is from genome assembly GCF_043290135.1 of Rhipicephalus microplus. Classification (NCBI taxonomy): domain Eukaryota; kingdom Metazoa; phylum Arthropoda; class Arachnida; order Ixodida; family Ixodidae; genus Rhipicephalus; species Rhipicephalus microplus. The sequence goes on along the minus strand of NC_134710.1, from coordinate 205,792,457 downwards.
TACTTCTGGTTGCCGCTACTCCGGCCGTCGACTCTGTCTGTTGCGTGCTTGTTGGTGAACTGTGGCTGTCGTAATTGCGCCGGTATGGAACCTGTGTTGCGCACACGCCTTCAAAGAATTGCCAACGTGATGGACCTGTACGGCGCCCCGCTGCGGGGGTCTAGTGGTTAAGGTACTCGGCTGCTGACCCGCAGGTCGCGGATTCGAATCCCGGCTGCTGCGGCTGCATTTCCGATGCAGGCGGAAATGTTGTAGGCCCGTGTGCTCAGATTTGGGTGCACGTTAAAGAACCCCAGGTGGTCGAAATTTCCAGAGCCCTTCACTACGGCATCTTTCATAATCATATGGTGGTTTTGGAAGGTTAAACCCCACAAATCAATCAATCAATGGACCTGTACAGCGACACGTCGTGCCCCGCACATGTTACACGCACGCGGGCAACACGACGAACAAGAAGCAGCGCGGACATAGGATCTTGCTCGACCAGTCACAGCATATTTGGCATATTTGACTCGGCGCGTTGTAGATGTGGCACGGCGCGTAACGCGGAGGCCAAAAAGGGCTGAAAAAAAGGAAATATTGTTTCTTGGAATTCGTGGTGCGCTGGCGGCTCGTAGCACTGCCACGTGCAGACTCGTTGATCGCGACCGCATTCTGCACACGATGCACGCGTTTACTTGAGAGAGAGAGAGAGAAATAATTAAAAGGAAGAGACAGGGAGGTTAACCTAGATGAACTGGTTTGCTACCCTGTGCGGGGGTGGGGAAAAGGGTCGGAAAGAGGATAGCTATAGAGAGATATAAAATAAATTAGAAAAAAAACACATGCACACACATTCAGGGAGTTCCAATCACAGTCGTTTGGACAGGCCGGTTGAACGCAAGAAGCGCATGAGTGCCTTCACAGCCTTTTTCTGCGACATAAAGTTCTGTCGGCAGCGCAGGAGTCTTTCTTCCGAAAGAGGCTGGTTGTCCTGTTCATCTAGTGCATTGAAGAGTGACTGTCTCTGCGAGCAGTATTGTGGGCATTCACACAGAATGTGCCAAGTTGTTTCATCACTGCCACAATGGTCGCAGGCAGCAGTGTCAGCCATTCCTATGCGGAACGCGTACGCATTGGTAAATGCGACGCCCAACCATAATCTGCACAGCATAGTAGCGTCTCGTCGGCGTAATTCCGGAGGAATTCGAAGACTGAGAGTTGGGCGAGAGTTGGTTTACTTGAAATGCTTGAAAAAATATCGGAGGTGGTTTACGGGCCATTTAAGGATAATTAGCAGACCTATTTAAGCTTTCTGTTAATTTATTACAACACTTTGAACCTGTGTATTGCTACATTTTGCAGCAGCTTCACCGAACGAGTTTTCAATCACCCACTGTCATTATACGTAGCATTATTCTATTATATGTAGCACTGGGAAATGTCTGATTGGATAGGTCCACTATATTCAGTGACCATTTTTTCAGTCTAATTGTGAACAAATTTTGCTTATAATAGTTGAAACACATCATAATTTGTTGTTAAGGAAGTGAAAGGGAATATGCAAGTACAATTGACCTCCTTGGGGTTGGGGATCTCTGGTAAATAGTGAGCGTCATCTGCCTGTGTTGACGTGAACTGAGTGGCAGTATTTAGGTTAAGGTTTGTTTTCTCGGACACTGCGAATTGCCCTAGCTGCTTGTGTGCTGCAAATATAGCAATTAGTGAATTGTAATGCTGTGACATTGTGTAATGCATGTAAGGCAATTCACGAGCAGGGCTGTTACTGTTGAGAATGTTGGGCTCGCACTATGGGGTAGATCAACACCTGGATCCACATGTCTGCGGCCGTAACAGTACCCCTGAAGATACCATCACATTGGCCGTGTTCATGCTAATCAGTGATACTAATCACTGATGAGAACCATGCTGTTAGCACTAATCATGCTAATCAGAGCGTGCAGATTATCAGCATACATGAGAATAAAGTTGGAATACCTGATAGTATTGCAGCACCTGGTGGAGCAGATCTGAACGGCTCTTTCACAGTGCAGCGTTCCCACTGGTGCGCTTGCAGAGTTGATTGTAGAAGTGACACTGAGGGAAGCACAGCTCAACCAGCTCAGTGCACTGCTTTTGTTGGCGAGGGCTGCACACCTAAGTTAAGGAGCGGGATAGAACACTGGGCGAGTCGGTGTAGATTCATCATTACGAACTGTGCGACTAACTTGGATGAAGGGAAAAAGTGTCCCCGTCATTTCTTCGTGCGCACTATGCTGTTGGCTAAAATGAGGTAAATGGACCCTGAAACAGTTTTAGAAGTTTTGTTAGTGTTGAGGTAAGAGCATCATTAAACCGCGCCACAAGTTTAGTTACACATCGTGTACCAAGGCCGCTATGGACAATTATATCACACCCTTCTTCTCACCTCTGCCTTGCCTCCTCAACTCACGAGACATGCTGGTATCGCTGATGATCGCAGAGCTCTCATGAGCGCACTCAGCGATTTGAGCTTCGCCCAGTCTAGACCTCTGGGACTGCACGCCAACAGGTTGAGCTCAATCTTCAAGGCCATCACACAGTGCACCTGGCAGCAATTACACCGTCTATCAACAGAGACGTATATCGCAGAGTGGTTGATACTTGCACCGACAGGTGCCGCCACCCTACCAGCTTATCTTACTTCTGCACATTCCACAGCCAATTAGATGAGCAGCCAGAATGAAGTCGCTTTACCAGAGCATGCCATTCTGTGAATGGGTGATTGAAAACGAGTTTGGCTGAGTTGCAGCTATGTGCAGCAATTTGCAGCTTTTGAGCATTGTCATAAATTACAGTTTACACAGGGAGCTGAAGTCTGTTTGTAAACTACGGTTAGGACTTGGTCTACTGGCCTAATGTGTTTGTATGAAGTAGTCAGAACCATTTCAAGGTACCTTTAAGGTGAAGGGGCATTGCTGAGATGGAGCGGAAATGGGATTGTCCATAGCTGCCTTGATGAAAAGTGCATTGCTTAATTTATGGTGGGAATTGACTTGATTATGCTTAGCCTAATTGTAGCAAAAAAAAGTTTGAGGGCTTAAACTTTCGAGCAACAGTTTAGAAACTATGTGGTGTTTTGTTACAGATTTGTCTGATAAGCTAAGACGTGTATATGTCAGTGTACATCGGTATGTTTTTTCTGAGGATTAAAACATTGGGTCTCCAAGCTTTTAAAATACCCTGATACTGGTGTTTACTTGTGCTGAGTGTGACGTAACGATAGTAACAAGGATTGTTTGTCTAGTAGAAATAAGTGGTGATGACTGGTGTTGTGTTTCAGCGGTGATGTACAGCGGATTCGGAGTGCTTTTGTCATTTGCACGAGGGGCAGATGATGAGCTCAACACCCTGGCAGCAGGGACTCTTACTGGGCTTCTCTACAAGTCAAGCAGTGAGTTTCTTTGGGTTGATTACTGTCATCTGCTTCAAGTATTTTGTTTTTGCAGTTTTAAGGTGCTGTGTGTCCTTTTTAACTTAGGAAAATATTTTTCTGTGCACTGTAACCATGCCTTGTAACTACGGACTGTGTAGGAAATATTGTAGTGTATCTTAAGTGCCCCATTCTTTTGGAAAAGGGGGACCTTGTCTGTACTACTCTTTGCATTGCAGCATGAACTGTATGTCTCAGTTCTTATGCATACCGATGTTGCCTGGGTAATTATTATGAAGTGATATGTTGCTCAATCATCGCTCTACCTTATAGTGCTCCATTCTAGTTTAATGTTTATGTTCCAACACTGCTGTTCTACATTGATAGGACACTAAAGAGAAAAAGTTTTCTCTTATTTGTAAATTGCCCGTTCATAATACAAAAAGATTTAAATTTAATCAGTCTCACTGCATGAAAACGCTTGGTAAGCTAGAGAAGGTATTGAAAAAAGTGCTGGTGGGGATGCCGCTTTGAATTTCATGCACCAAGTCACAGTATTGTCATAGCTTTTGACGGCATAATCTACGGCCTGTAGGGTTCTTAATCAGTAAAAATCGATGACATTGTCCTTTGAGAGGTCCAAAGACGTACCACACGAAGTCTCGGGACGTAGGCAATTTCGAAAGAAATTTCGTTGAGTCAGTACAGTCGAACCCCGGTACAATGACCGCTGCTTCAACATAATTTCCACTACAACGAAAAAATTCTCAGTTCCCCGTCAGCATTCCATAGGAGTCAATGCATAAATGTTCTTGCCACAATGAACACTTTTTCTTCTGCCGTTCCGCTTCATAAAATTTGACTGTGCAACTCCAGGCTCAGATATTTAATGCTATGCAGTAAACACAATCTTTAACACATTGATGCATTTTGAGAACCTGAAAATATGGTAACGAAGTCTAAAACACACGTTGGCACCACCAGAAACCGCTGCTGTTATGGCAGCGCCTATGCTATCGAGCAATGGGCGCTGCCATTGCTCGATAGCGATAGCAATCAGACTGCCCTGCTATTGCCACTAGCTTGTTTTTGAGCCACAGACAATCAGAAGCTCAGTCGCTCGGTTCATGGTTGTCTTCACGCAGTGGCTGAGTGCAGTCACGGAACGATGCCTTATTCGACGCCAATGCTTATCATTCTATTTGCACTTGGCCAGTGTAGGATCTAATCAGAATGGCTGTTTGTCCGCATTATGAACAAAATCTGCCAGCCGCGAGTGATGGATGATAAGAATAGCACAGAATAAGGCGAAAATCACCGCTCCACGATACCCCGGCTCCATTTCAGCGTTGCTCGATACGCTTTGATGGCGGACAGCTGCTGGTGTTAACTTGTTAATGCAATTGTTAGTTTTATTCACGAAAACCGCTGTGGCTATTGTTTTAGCATGCTTTTCACCATGGCATCACAAAGTATGGGTGAGAATCGCGTCGTGACGCAGCCGACACTTTTTGAATTTTGGGAATAAAACTTTTTTTGTTTGGCTAGCTCAGATCAGCTATAATTTTTAATTTCACTACAATGAAATTTTCACTTCAACGAAATTTTTTCCATGCCTCGTCAGTTTTGTTGTATCGGGGTTTCACTGTAAGTTCAAAATATGGAAAAACACTTTGAAACCCATAATATAGCTGATGCTCACAGTTATAAGGAGTGACTTTGACACCAAATTTAAAAATTTGTTTCAATTTCGTTTTCTCTTCTGTTGATAAACTCATTATTGTAAAATTAATGAAAGTGTACCTTTAAATGAATATTTTATCACTTTAGTCTCTCTTTAAGCTATTACAGTGAGAGTTCTTTTTCTGAATTTGAGAAAAATGTGTATGTAAATTGCAGAAAATAAAGTAGCAAATGAAGATATGTTTGCTGAAGTCCTAATAATTGTGCATCACATAACTCTGGTGGGCCATGGGACATAAGCCTCAAATGTTCCATGCCTCACTGGTGGTTAATATCAAGTTCATTCAGCAAACTGCATTGAGTTAGTATTATTGTTCTGTAGCTGGTACTTGATACCAATGTTTAAAAGTACTGAAAGCATGTGCACTCAAGTGCTGGTACAATAAAATTTGTACCATAATGATAAATTTGATTCTGCATCAGCTGGCCATAGAAAATATGACAAATGTTTCTTCATAACAAATAATCTTTCTAGAGGTATGTGATGTGAAAGAGGTACTTGCATAGTGTTGTTCCGAAAATTATAATGGCAACCTCACAATATTGTGAGTGTTTGTAATGTGCTTTGCAGTGTGGCCACACTGAAAGACCCTAGTCTTCATGTAAAATGCACTTTTCACTATGACATGCCCTTCTTTACTAATTCTTTTAATTGAGCTGGTTTGCAAGAAATCATCCATTTTTAATTATGCAACGGGAAGTTTTTAAGCTCGTGTGGCCCATGATAGAGTCGTTCATTGTCAAGAAGCTCTGTTATGTTTGTGACATTGCACATGCATTGCAACGTGTCGCTACCGAACTACTGCATGTTTGTTGTTAATTTTGCGATCATGAATGATAGCCACACTCTTCTGAAGACTTGTGTTTGGCCAATGTGCACTGAGTCATAAACGAGATTACATTTTGCTTAACTTTCTGTGGATTAAACTGCGGTCACTACTGTTGCAATCATCGATATCAGCCTTGCAGCTCTAAAGGCACTTGGTCAGTGCGGCGGTAGTTTAATGGCAGTGAAGCCATAAAAAGTAAGAAACCATTGCATCTCCTTGTTCATTGATTACTTGGTTCTGGGAACTTCGGTGCTTTGTTTCAGTGAGCTGCTATACTCCGGGACAACTTTCTGTGGCAATGCAGTCAAGGCTACAGAGCCGAACCACGTTCCGCCGTGGTGGTCTAGTGGCCAAGGTATTCAACTGCTGACCCCCAGGTCACGAGATTGAATCCCGGCTGCGGCGGCTCTGTTTTAGATGGAGAGGAAAATGCTGTATGCCAATGTGCTCAGATTTGGGTGCGCATTGAAGAACCCCAGGTGGTCGAAATTTCCGGAGCCCTCCACTACGGTGTCTCTCATAATCATGTGGTAATTTTGGGATGTTAAACCCCACATATAATCAGAGCTGAACCACGCTGTTTCATCAGTTTTACTGTGCAGCTGGAAGTACTGTAAAAGCCCGCATATATAATCCCCGGTGTAATTCGGGGATAGCAAACGTGAGAAAAAAGTTTTCACCCAAATATAGCCAGAGTATAACGGAAAAATGCATTTATTGACACACTTCATTCATCATCGTCGTCAGTTGCACCCTTTTCCAAAGCTCCCTTGTCGAAAATGTTCTCCCACAGCACATCATTCTCAGTGTCGTCAAGTGCGTTTGAGATGGAGCACTTTTTCGATGTGCGGCGAATGAGCGCCGTGGGAATGCATGCCCAAGCCTCATCTATCCATGAGCACAGCATCGTTGGTGAGGCTCGTTTCAGCCGTCTGGCAGGGGTCATATTTGGATCTCCAGACCTCATCCACTCCGCATACAGGCGCTTGACATGGTCCTTAAATGGCTTATTAAGGCATACATCAAGCGGCTGCAGCACTGATGTCATCCTTCCTGGATGACGACGAGCTTGGTGCGGGAGTCGCGTAGCAGTCACCTTACGCAGTCGGTCAGGTGACATTGAAACCTGTCGAGCACAAACATCCAAGGGAGTCCCAGCAGTGCTCTTGGGCCGTCGACATCACATGGACGTTATACAGTCAAGCACTAGGGATTCGTCTATTCACCCCTTGTCCTCTGCCCCGCCGAACCTTAGTATAGTGGCTAAGGTGCTCTGCTGCTGACCCGCAGGTCGTGGGATCGAATGCCGGCTGTGGCGGCTGCATTTCCGATGGAGGCGGAAATGTTGTAGGCCCGTGTACTCAAATTTGGGTGCCCGTTAAAGAACCCCAGGTGGTCGAAATTTTCGGAGCCCTCCACTACGGCGCTTCTCATAATCATACGGTGGTTTTGGGACGTTAAACCCCACAGATCGATCACCTTTTGTCCTGGCAGCGGATGAGGACATATTTCGAGAAGTTCTCCCCCTTCAGCAGCGTCTTTCATTTGAACACCACGTAGGGTGGTAGCTTGCGACCGTCTGCAGGACAGGACAACATTACAGTCACCCGCGTTTTTTTCGTTTCCAGTTGATGGCATGACAACTTGCCTGAAGCCTATCTGATGCATCGTTAGCGCCGAAGGCACATCCAGGTAGACCGGCGTTTGATCTCCGTTACTGATCGGGCCCAGTTGAAGGGGGGACAGCCTTTGAAGCTTTTGAAACTTCACAAGGTCCTCTTCGTAGCTCTTTGGTAGCTTCTGTGCGATCGACATTCGCCGACATAGGGAGAACCCAGTGCGGCGCTGGAAGAGAGACACACAATGCTTGCTCGCTTTGAAATCCTCAGGCTGAATGCCCTTGTCTCGGGCTATCTCCCTTGCCTTCACTTTTAGCAGCTCGATGTTAACAGTGAGATGTGCAGCTCACTGCTTCCGCACAAAGTCTGCGAGTTCTCATTCCACGTCAGGAAATGCTCCATTTTTTGGTCCACGGAAACTTCTTCGCTGGCCGCTGCAAGCAAAGAGGGTGTCCTTCTGCTTCCCCCAATCGCGAATACTCGGCTCGTTGACTCCGAACTGCCGCTCCGCAGCACAGTTGCCAATGATTTCTGCAGCAGCTATAACTTTCCTTTTAAAAGCGGCCGAGTACTGCCTGCGCACTAGTGACATGGCATAAAATCACAGGAGAAAAATCGTGGCCGTCGTTATAGGTGCCAAGTTGAAGCAAAGGCTACTGACCACCGTGGCACGCGTGGGTCTATAAGACTAACGCCTGCTACCACTGCTAACACTACCTAGCACCTTCTAGCACAGAAGCGCGCCAATACCTGAAGATGATGATAGCACCGCGCTATGTCGGTTGCTCCTCCGGTTGCTCGCCAATTAGCTCCCCGCACAGGATATTCAAGAATCTTGAGTACCAAAAGCTGTCGAAACAAACCAAGCATTTATAGTTAAACCTGGTTATAATGAAATTCATAAATTCCCGGAAAAATTCATCATAAAGAGGATTTTGTTCTGTGCGGGTTAGATACGAAAATTCTGAAAATAAATGCACAAATTAAATAAAACGGGGACTGAAGGCAAAGCTAAAACAAAACACTTATTTTATAGTAATTAAACTGCGCTATTATTTCAATAGCAATTATGTGGGCACTCTAGTGGGGGTTTCTGATGTCGCCGCCATGTTTTGTAACAAATCTAAATTGATAGCGTTTCCCCGCACATCATAACTTTCACGAGCGAGTAAAAGCGCGCGAGCGCTGCTGAAGCAGAGATCAAATGATTCAGCCCATCCCTATCGGCTGGAAAGTTCATAACATCTCCCGCGTGTTAGAACTGCCGTGGAATGCTCAAACAGAAAGTAAACCACCTGTCCGAAACGAGCATGCAACAGTGCGAGGGGGGGGGGGATTGCTCGAGTAGCAATAATGAACTTGGACTTTAAGGGCGGTCACGATCGCTGGCACACCTGCTATCTCGGCGATTATCAGTGCGGTTTCAACGTGAAGGGACTGTGGAAAAAGAGCGAAGTGATCTTTGTGTGCCCGGCAAACGCAATCGCTCTGGTCAAAGTCGAAGGCGCACAATTCTCCTCACCGAAGGATAAGCGTGCGCGCACAAGTATCTACCCCCCCCCTCCCTTGTCCACATTCGCGGGGCAAAGGACGCGTGGGAAATAAGCTTGTGTCAACGCATCGTGACGAGCTGGGCGCCGAGCGCGGGCGGCTTTTTTTTTTGTTGAGTTTTCATTATATAGGTGTAGAAAACAGATTGAAGATGGAGCTCGGAGGCGAGGAAGAAGAAGTAGCCAGGGGCACGCTCTGCATATTTTTTTTTTCCTGTTCTGTCAACAACAAACCGAAGACGTGTCGGCTCAGTGGTCTCTCTGGTCCTTCTGAAACATGGTGCCGTGACCAGGATGATCTGAAGACAGACGCACAGACTTCAACCCCATTGAAGTCTGTGGGTTCAACCCCATTGAAGTCTTCATTGGGTTGAAGAACGAAGCAGCGGCGTCTGGCTCAAGGACGAACCGTCAAGAGAAGGACCACAACCGACGACTGTTGGCGACGCACATAAACAGGCAAGTTTCAACACGTTTTAAGCATGAATAAAGAGGTTCTATCGAAGAAGCGGAAGACGCTTTGAGCAAATGTGACGACGCTTATGAGCGAAATCGATAAGAAGATAGAAGAAGACGTCGATCGAGCGCAACTTATGACGCTTCTGAACCAGATGAAGAGCGTGTCACAGACGCTAAGACAAGTTAACAAACATATTGAACCGTTCATTGAAGAAGACGACGCGGAGGCAGAATTTGAAAGAGTTTTGCATTATGAGATGGAGATCGTCGCTGCAACGACAAAAATAGAGGAGCAATTACGCTAGTTAGAACAAGCGACACAACTGATTACGAGAATAGTCACAGAACAGGCGAGCTCAGTGCAAGGTACTAACCAAATCTCGGAGACGCAAGAGCTTGTTGAGTTACCACGCCTTGAAATGATCAAGTTTGATGGGAAAAAAACAGCGTGGCCAAGGTTTTGGCATCAGTTTGAGACATCGGTGCATAACAGAGGGAACATGCCGAAGAATCAAAAATTTAATTATCTTCTGGCGTCTCTGAGCGGGGAGGCTGCGTCCCTCATAGAAGGTTTGCAGTTTTCTGATCAGAATTTTGAGCATGCAGTCACTCTTCTGAAAGAAACCTTCGGACGAGAAGGTAATTTGAGAGAGACCTACATAAAAGAGCTTGCAAACTTGGAAGCAGTGAAGAGTCCTAAAGATGTAGATGGGTTGAAAAAACTCTTCCAAAAGTTGCAAGTGAACACACGAGCATTGCAGTCATTAGGAGTGGAAATGGGTAGTTACGCCACAGTGATAGCTCCTCTTGTAAAATCTGCGTTACCGGTGGATATGAGGATTGAAATGAAGATGAAGGAAATAGAGAAAGGTGACAACACACCAGCAACTACGTAATCGGACTCAGCGTCAAGAAACAGCACGAGCTGTTTGAAAGAAACTATGGAGTTTTTAAACATATATATACGCAGCAGAGAAGAAACTCGAGAGGAAAAATACGACGTGACCCAGTCACCGCACAGTATGAGGCGGACTAGAACATTTACGCTTCAAAGCTTATCGATTAAGAAATGCATCTTCTGTGAGATGACTGGACACTACACGGAAGATTGGAGAAGAAGCATTAGTATGCAACAGAAGAAAGAAGCCTTGCAACGGGAACGAAGGTGCTTCAGATGCACCAGACCTCACCACACGGCGAAGATATGCCACGCTAACGTACGCTGCAAAACATGCAAGGGAAGGCACGCGACATCCATGTGTCGATCACGTACACCTGCAGGAAAGTCAGCACAGCAGCAAAGCGGTGGTTGAGCAAGTGCGTAAAAGCGTGCAACCTGACCGGTTAGACACCAGCAAGTCCTGCAACATGCACGCACAGCAGTCTGATGAACACAAGTGCATAATACTGCACACAGCCTTTTCGTGGACGGAGGGAGAAGACAGCGGGTGCTACGCACGGATTCTGCTGGACAACGGGAGCCAAAGGACATGCATCCTCAAAAGATTGTCAACAAAACTAGCGTGCAAGGTAAAAAGATCCGAAGGGATTACTGTAGGATCATTTGGAGGAGGAGAGATGGAACTAGACATGAAAGTCGTCGAGGTAAGCGTGAGGAAGGATCCCATCTCGGAGCCAGTCACGATTGAGGCACTGGAGATAGAAGTTATATCTTGTGACGTGCTACCATCGCCACCGTTGACAATACACGAAAGAGCAAGATCGATGGGAATTTGTTTGGCTGATGACAACGAGAAGACGGACAAAGAAAGAAAAAGTATGGAAATTTCTATATTAATTAGAGCAGATTATTACTGGACTGTAGTCACTGGTCGCATTTGCGAGATTCATCCAAAAGTAATGGCAATAGAAACAATATTGGGATGGACGGTCCAAGGTCCTGTAGGACTTCATTGTGTGCCGATGAAATCATCGATGGTTATGGTACTCAAGGTCAGTACCAAGTCGGACACGACTGTGGACGAACTGCAGAGATTCTGGGACTTGGAAAACATGGGCATCAAGGAGAAACCAGCAACAAAGATGAGTGATGAACATGTGCTAGAGTACGTCCGACAAACAATGGAGTTCAAGGCAGGAAGATACCAAGTGCGGCTACCATGGAAGGAAAACGTGACATAAGACAACAACAACACCATTGCAGAGAAAAGGCTTATCCAGGTGACCAAGAAATTATGCAAGGACAAGAAATTATGCAAGGATAAAGATGAGCTCCTAGCCTACGACAAAGCTATTCGAGAGTACTTCGAGCAAGAAATAGCAGAAAACGTAGAAGAAGATGCTGGATCCGATATACAGAACGAATTTGTATACTACATGCCGCATCAAGCAGTAATTAAGAAGGACCGAATAACGACCAAAATACAGATCGTCTTTGACGCATCGTGAAGCCAGAATCCAGGTGAATCCTTGAATGACAACTCGGAAAAGGGGCCAAACCTAAACCCCGACAACACAAGCTTGCTGATGAACTTTTGACATCACAAGATCGCTATGTCAGCCGACGTGGAAAAAGCATTCTTGCAGATCAAGATACATAAAAATGACCGAGACGCACTGAGGTTTATGTGGTGGGAAAGAATACCCAGCGAAGATATGCCAACCCCGAAGATAAAAACGTGGAGGATGACAAGGGTTACTTTCGGAACTACAGCAAGTAGCTTCCTTCTAGCGGCCACGATTCATCGACATTTGGATAAATTCGAAGAAAAATATCCTGCAGTTGTGGCGCAACTCCAGAAAGGAATCTACGTCGATGACGTTTTACTAGGAGCCGACGAATACTCGACATCGACAAAGATATACAAAGAAGCACGAGATATTTTTCGCTATGCGGGAATGAATTTAAGAAAATGGATTTCAAATGACGCCGAGATAAGAAAACTCTTTGATGAGGAAGGAGAGGATCTGGATCGAGGGATAAGAAAAGAGGGACAAATCAAGATTTTGGGACTGAAATGGAATTTCGTAGACGACGTGTTGAGCTTTCCCGACACTACATGGCGAAATGACAAGGACATGAGACAACTCTCAAAAAGACAGGTTTTGCAGGACACGGCAAAGCTATATGACCCTTTGGGTTTTTTGACACCATTTTCAGTTAGAGCAAAAATATTGCTGCAAAAAATTTGGATGGATAAACTGAAATGGGATGACCCGTTACCAAGCCAGCATAGATCAGCTTAAAAGGACTGGTCGGAGGAGCTTCAGCACTTAGATGACTTTATTGTTAACAGATGCTATGACAACAGGCAAGCTGAAGTGAAAGTATCGACTCTACACGTGTTCTCCGATGCGGGTCCAATGGCGAATGGAGCAGCAGCATACATTCTAACAGAATACTCCGATGGAAGCAATGAAGCCAATTTAATCATTGCAAAGGTAGAGTCGCTCCAATCAAAAACATTACACTAGCAAGATTGGAGTTGTTGGTGGCCACAATATCAGTCAGATTGGCCAGTCATATAACTGAGAATTTCATCGGGAAACTAAGGAATGTGAAATTCTGGACTGACTCTCAAATTGTATTATGCTGGATAAAGTCTAACAAGGCGAAAGATCTGTTGGGGTTATGTTACAAGTGATGAAAATCCTGCGGATTTGATGACAAGGGGGATGAAGATGAAACGTTTGCTGGACAGTGAATTATGGTGGAAAGGCCCCACGTGGATCAACAATGAAAACGAAAGGCCTGATTATGACATCACGCAAGAATCGGACAGTAATGACAACAAAGACGAAAAGGCCGTGGCAAGCTTAACTACCACCACGAGTGAAGAAAAGATAATTGATGTGAGCAGGTTTGGATCATACAAGAAAGCGTTACGAGTTACCGCGTGGGTGATGCATTATATAGGAAACCGAAAAAAAAGAAAGGAAAACATGTTCGCTGACAGGAGAAGAATTGGACAAGGCAGAGTTTGTGCTGATAAAGCAGGAGCAGAAAACGCTGCAAAATGCAGGGACACGAATACAGTAAAAGCTCGTTAATTCGGATTTCACGGGACCGGAAAAACTCTCCAAATTAACCGAATTCAGAATTAACGAACGAACAGGAAAAACAACATTTAAAATCAAGCTGCATAAGCATACCTTTATTTTTTGAAGTATTTTGTATTTGTCGTCTGCGTTTTCGCGCAGATTCCGGCTGACATCACAATTTTTCTTAACTGTTCCAAATGGCCAACAGCACGCAAGCTGTCAGGAGTGTTCAGGCAAGCGTCCTCTAATATTAACAGCGCCTCCGAGACTTCCCGTGAGGTGTGATGAGGTCGCGGCTGTATCTCCTCGCATGATTCTTCGTCGGAATCATGGTCTTCATGGGCGCCCGTGACATCATTAATAATCTCTTGATCGGTCAGGAGACCACTCGTGGCGACACCATGATCAATCGCGATGTAGTCCTGACAGGTCACATCTGAGGGAAAGACAGCATCGAAAGTCGGGCAGTCATCGTCGGTGGACTCGGCTGACACCTCCTCAATGCCATCGTCAGCTACTGCTGCATGCTCGGGCTTCAGAAAACTGCTGTGCCGGAAACAGTTGGTGATGACTTGCGGCGGAGTGTTTTTCCACACGTGGGCGATAGTGTGCACTGCGCCGAGTAAGTCCACTTGATACAACTTTCCAGCTTCTGAGCATAGGATCATTCGCTCTAGCACGTGCTTGCGGTACTTCAACTTCACGTAGTGAATGATACCCTGTTCCATCGGCTGAAGAGCAGACGTAGTGTTGGGCGGCAAAAAAACTACTTTGATGCTCTTCAGTTCGACTGTGCAGTTATGGGCACTGCAGTTGTCAACAACCATAATTATCTTGCGGTCCTTCGACGTGAAGTGCCGGTCCAACTGCTGCAGCCAGCCGCGAAAAATGTCCGATGCCATCCATGCCTTCCTGTTCGCTGTGTACTCGACAGGAAGGCTTTTGACGTTCTTAAAACAACGTGGCTTAAGCGCCTTCCCGACGACAAGTAGTGGCAAGCGCTCCGTGCCAGTCATATTGGCGGCAAGAAGCACAGTTATCCTTTGCTTGCACTTCTTGCCACCAATGCACGCGTCCCCTTTGAAAGTCACCGTCTTGTCGGGCAGAGCTCTGAAAAATAGAGCAGTTTCATCTGCATTGAACACGTCACGTGGTTCATATGCGGCGATGTGCTCCAGCAGCTTCACATTTCTCCACTCGGTGGTCACGCTTTCGTCAACACTGGCCTTTTCGCCGCACACACTCCTGAAGACAAGTTCGTGTCTCTCTCGAAACCTCGCAACCCACCCTTCTGACGCTTTGAACGATTCAATGTTCATCATTGCAGCGTACTTCTCACCTTGCGCCATGATGAGAGGTCCGCTCAAAGGCAGATGCGCGTTGCGACAGTCAGTAATCCACCGGAGCAAAGCTTCTTCGAGCTGGGGATGAGCTGCGGTTCGCAACCGCTTTCTAGAGGCATGAAACTTCTCGCTTTCGAAGGCTTGTCGAATCTGTTGTTCATTTTTCGCGTACCTTCGCAACGTGCTCCGCTTCACATTGTACTTGGTCATAAGAGGTTTTTAGTTTGACGTTTTTACGCTCCGCTTAGCAGCTAAGCGGAGCAGGAACGCTAGTGCGCATGTGCCCTCCGCTAAGGCCTTAAGCGGGTTACCGGAGTGGGGAATACGGTCCGCTTAGAGCAGCCTAAGCCGAGCGTAGTGCGTCGCTGCCGTTTTTGCAAGCAGAAGGGGGACAACGCGCGCGCCCTCTCTCGTGCGTGCGTGCAGCAACTTTGCTCATTTCAAGATGGCTGCCTCCGGAGATGGCACGCTTTCCGCGAGTGCTGCAGCTTCGCCGTCACCTGCCCAGCGCAAGCCGCGAAAACACAGTTTCAACGGTGAAAAATAAAAACGCCGCCACCACACACGCGTCAAAAGCGCAAACAACACACAGTGAATGCTTGCAATGGATCTGGAACGGAACCTTGCTGGTTTTTGAGCGGCTACTATAAAGTCAGAGCTTGCTTCTTTGTCAAAGAAATAGACGGTTAATACATTGAAAGTGGATTTCTAAATACTTCATGAAAAGATAATTTATACATTATTGTTTTGCTTTGGATACATGAAAAAAATGTTTTATTTTGTTTACCGACGATGAAAACGACCAGAGGGCGCTGCAACTGCGAAAGGTCCGCTTCGCTGCCGGCAACGGATAACTAAAAGAGGAAAATCAGCCGTCACTCCGCTGCGGCCTCGCGGGTGCTCCCGGAGCGGGGCGGACCACAAAAACGTCAAACTAAAAACCTCTATAACCTGCTGTCGCGATTCGCCGTTCTTCAGTGCTTCCAAAACTTCCACTTTAGTCGCCAAGTTCTTCGCGTCGTAGTTCTGCCGCTTTTTCGGCGTTGCCATCTCTGTAGCGCACGATGGTGGTGGCATGCAAATACGGTCACAATGGAAGAAAAAGAGAACTCCGCAAGAAGAGATGGTTCCGACACGACAACACAAGGGAAAATGGCGTCGGAGGCGCTGTGTGGAGAAGAAAGAAGACGCCAACGTTCAGTGACGCTGTGATGGCCCCCACTAGTTGATGATGATGGCGATGCCACTCAGGTTTCGGTTTCACTCCAGTGGTGCCAGCGCTGCTTTACTACACTTTTGTGTAGCAGCAGCCGTCAGCATTTGTCCGAATTAAGCGGTGCGGAGCTGAATTCTGACGAAATAACGAAGGTTTGGTCCCATAGATTAACATGCACTTTGGCCGGGACCAATAGAGCTGTCTGAATTATCCGAATTTCCGAATTAATGGGTGTCGAATTAACGAGCTTTTACTGTATATGACAACATGAATCTGTACGGCACGAACATCTTCGAAGATGATCAAGGTGTCCTAAGAGTAAAAGGGAGGCTTCAGTGGAGTGATTTGAGCTTTGATGAGAAGCATTCCATTATTTTACCACGAGAAAGTCACTTTTCAGAACTCCTAGTTCTGAACGCGCATCAAGTAACAATGCACGGTGGCGTTGCGGCAACATTGACACATCTAAGAACGAAGTTTTGGATTGTGCGTGCCCGACAGATGGTTAAATATGTGATAAAGAAACGCATCGCATGTAGGAGATTCAATTCTAGACCAATGGCACAAGAAATTCCACCACTACCAGCTGACAGGATAAGACTGACGAGGCCATTCGACACAGTTGGTATTTATTTATTTATTTATTAGAATACCCTCAGTGCCCGTAGGGCATTACAGAGGGGGTGGGTACAAAATATATAACACACAAGAAAAAAGAGAAAATAAAGAAACAAGTATCAGATGCGCAAATCAGGAAGGCTACATAAGTCAACTAAAAATGTATAAGAATTCAAGCACATACAAGACAAAGATAGATAATGGAAACTGCGTATAGTTACAAGCATTGCTGAGAAATTGCAGTCTTGAATAACAAAGTGTCTGTTATTGATACAACGGAAGAGGGAAGGTGGTTCCAATCGGCGGCTGTTTTCGGTAAGAAGGCTGCTGAAAAGAATTTGGTGCGGCAAAACGGAATGGCAATGTCTCGACCCAAAGCCGCATTTCGGGTGACGACCGCCAGGCGATAGGTGGCGTATTCGCGTTGAGCACCACTATCGTCATCATCATGAGGTAGCGCCGGCAGTGACCCCTTGCGGAAGTGAGCCTTGGTGGCAGGCGAGAGTTGAGCGGGTCTCTTCTGCGCGTGGCGGTTGCCGCGAACGGTTGTCTCTAGCATGGGTACTCGGTGCGTGGCACCGCGGGCTGCTACGCCGGGGGCCCGTGTGGCAAGTCAAGCGTTGCCGACGCCGCCTTGGGAGTGTTAGTGTGTTTGTCGTGTTGTGTGTTTGTCGTGTTATTGTGTAACGATGTCCTGGCGTATTACATGACGAGTTATGTGTCAATTTGGCAGACGATATCATCGTTATAAATTAGTTAAATAAATGTATGTATGTTATTCGGTTTGTACCGACCGTGTCTTCTGTGTCCGTTCACACCATGAGCTTGGCGTGGTGCTCGCTCGCCATTTCGAGAACTCACAGCTTGCATACGTCACTTGAAGCGTCTTGTGATTAATTGCTGACACGTCCATGAAAAGCTTTCTGCATGGGTGTGTCCATACTGCATTCAAAACAAAACAAAATGTCAAAGCTGCAACGCACGGCCCGAATGCAGGTGTTAACAAACAACGGCGAAGCAGTCATCCCAGGGGAAACTGCCAGCAGTTTTTAAAGCTCGGTCGGTGAACGAATAAAAAATTAGGAAGATTGAGGTATCGAAGGAGCATCTATAAACCCGAAAGTTTTTTGTTATGTTACTGCTATATCGAGTTGTAGTCTGCTCACTGCGACAGCTTCTACTTCCTTCGTTACGCGCGCGGCACCATTCTTGTCGATAGTTGCATCATGCAATTGTAATTATGTGGCTAAGGTGACAAAATGACATTTGATTGATAGGCACGTCATAGTTGAAGACTTGGGAATAATTTTGACAATCTTTGGTCCTTAAACGATTACACGCCCACCGAGATACTGTGGCTGTGGCCGGGATATTGCACTGTACAGTCAAAAGGAAACATCACTTGGCACCACTGTTGGACTGTAAAAAGAAACCCTTTATTTACGAGCGCGCATACTGCAGTGAGCAATAACACCGATCAAATTCGTCACCATTCTGTGGAATTATTAGTTCACTATCACTTTATCACAGTGGCACCTTTATGAACACCAACTGATTTTCGCGTGTAGTTTTTTTTTTCGTTTTCTCTCTCGAGATCGGTTGATAACCTTCACGAAAAAATAAAGTCGTGACAGCATGCAAATTACCCCACTCTTTGACACGAGCTCTGCCGCGGTGGTCTAGTGGCTAAGGTACTCGCCGCTGACTCACAGGTCGCGGGATCGAATCCCGGCTTTGGCAGCTGCATTTCTGATGGAGGCAGAAATGTTGTAGGCCCGTGTGCTCAGATTTGGGTGTACGTTAAAGAAACCCAGGTGGTCGAAGTTTCCGGAGCCCTCCACAACGGCGTCTCTCATAATCATATGGTGGTTTTGGGACGTTAAACCCCACATATCAAATCTATGACAAGAGATGCGGTGCGATTGAGCTCATATAAATTGAAGGTAAACAAAGCTTGAGCAAGCATTCCAGCGAAGCTGCAGTACCTGTAGTGCTTGCCACCTCGGGTTCGTAGTCAGCAGGAAGGTCCATCGATGAACCTGAATCAGTGGCCTCACCATCAACACAGGGTGCTGGAGTTTTCTTGGAGATGGTAGATTCGACTGCCGAGTTCTGCTTTCTCGGAGGTCTTGGATGTGGCGCTTTTTTCGATAAGTAGCTTGGAGCGTTGGGCAATAACATCGGCACGGCGTCCGGCGTTAGCTCTGGATCCTACGTGTTACGCGAACTTCTTCGCCGTTTATAACTTGCACGTAGTCTCCAAGAATACATGAAGGCTCGAAATGTAGCTCACATACAGAGCAGCTTTCATTCAAGATCCCATCCTTTCGATGTAAATTCTGTTCCCAAACCTTTCTCCGTTCTTCGTCTTTAGGTGCAGCGAAAAGCGACGGCTGCTCACTTTTTTTCTAATGGTATACCCTCTTTCGCATCTAGGTGCAAAGCAGTGTCGTTGCCGCCACCAACTTGGCATTGCCTCATTGTTGCGTGTCCAGCAAATACATTGCCAGAAAAACTTTCGTCAAGCGGGCGCGAACACAAGCAACAGGTCATTGAACAGCACCCAAGAAGGTAGAGCGGCGCGGAGCTGACAATCCTGCCAGCCCATGCTACGGCAGCGCCGCTTTGAGAACCGTTTTTTTGTCCATGTGTGCCGCTTCACGCGATGCATGGCGAGAGAGGGTGCCTGAACACACTACCCCATATTCTAGTACACTATAACGCGAGTCGGTCCGGTCGGTCCGCTTCCTTGAGGCGGGTAACTTTAAGCGCGCTAACCCAATGCGGACCACTAAAACGTGATTTTATTTCAAAATAGGCCCTTCCTTGGCACAAAAGTTACACTACGGGGTTTCTAGACAGCTATTTCAACAATCAACGTCGACTTAATAGTTGCCTTTAGTGTCCTTTCAATGAAGGAAGCGGAAACAGGTAGTGGGTGGGATTGAGCACAGGATTTGTGAGTTCTGCAGCGGCACACAGTTGCTGCTATACGTTTTTTGTGCCACAAAGCATGTGGGCAGTGGGCCACCGATGCCTTTTGATGCTGGCGTAGCTCAATGCGATCCAAACTGAATTTCACTTCGTGCCTCAGAATGTGTGAGCTGCTCTTCGGTATACTCGCCCGCGCTCTGTAAGCACGCTGCATACGTCTGTTTTGAGCTCTAGATGAGTTTACATATCACTGCGTGCCCTAAAAACTGGAGCGCTGAAAAAATTCACATTATTTCTGAATGATACAGAATGACAAGACAAATTAAGAGTAGGGTAAAAAAAATGCTATATGCCTGTACGCTCTGTAATCGTGGTACAAAGCCATTAATCAAGAAGCACCTGCGAAAAAGTGAACTGCAGAAATCATGCATCTGTCACGCTGAAACTGAAACAGTCACAAGTTTATTGGGGACTACTTTGGCACAGTAACACAAAGCTGTTAGCTCCACCCCATTGCTTTCCCTTTATTGCTACAGAAAATGTCCCCAAGTATAGCAAACTGCTGCAGCACAAATTTGAGGAGCTTTGAGCTCAGCACACCTTGACCCGCCGCGATATTCTAATGGTTATGGGGCTTGACTGCTAATTCGTAAGTTGCGGGATTGAATTCCAGCTCTCGGCTGCTGACCCGCAGGTCGCGAGATCGAATCACGGCCGCACTTTCAATGGAGGCGAAAATGTTCAGGCCGCCACACTTTTGATGGCGGCGAAAATGTTCGAGGCCTGTGTACTTAAATTTAGGTGCACGTTAAAGAACACCAGGTGGTCAAAATTTCCAGAGCCTTCAACTATGGCGGATCTCATAATCATATTGTGGTTTAGGGACATTAAACCCCAGATAATATTATCAGCACACTTTGAGGACTATTATAGTTAGCTCAGTATGGAACCAAATATGTCCAAATTGGAAGATTTGATTTTAATAATTAACGGATGTCCTTGTGGGGATAAGGGGTTTAAGTCAAAATCATTGGATTTTTCAATTTTTCTGAGATTCTGCAGCAATGAAATGTCACAGTAATGAATTATTTGTATGCGCCATTGATTACATTGTACTGGGATTTAACAGGGGTGCAACAGCTGTCCCAATTGTACCAATTTGATACGATTCCGAATTTCGGCACCGAGCTGTACCAAAAGCATGAAATTCGCCGAAATTGCACCACACTGTGCCAACTTGCCGGACCAGCCTCAAAATTTTCTCAGTTGGGCCAATTTCAGTGAGAGACACCACGTAGGCCACCTGTAGTTTGCGTCATCAATCAATCTAGGTGGGCACACCTTAATCCTAAACCAAGGAACAAGAAGATATATACTCATTAGGCCAGAACACTTGGGAAACGCAATTGACCAGATAAAGTAACAAAACCGCGCACCTGTCGGTCCGCTTACAGCAGCAGCGGATATCACTTGGCGGGACAGCTCAACTTCATGACAAAAATATGTTGCCGTAGTTACCAACACGTCGTGGGAAACACGAGTTTTCTAGTTAGCAGATGCGCTATGGCATGTTAGGAAATAAAGCTGAAAGCATATGCCGCTGTTACTGCACCCGAACAAACTCAACGTGCGGCTAACGCCGGCGTTGCTGGCAGCTTCGTAGTTGCTATAGCAATGGCACATGGGATAAATAGCAGGTGCCGTTGCCGGGCCAACGGGCATATGCTGTGGTTACTTTATCTAGTCAAGCCCGCTTTCCAAGTTAGCCAAGAAGTTGTACGCTAAACATAACCCTATCGCAAAAAAAGGGGGGGGGGGGGGGGATTGTGTAGCGGCTCAAAAATTTCGTGATCTTGTTTTAATCCATGCAAACACGACTTAATCCATCTTTGCCGCAATACAGCAGTGGCTTGCGGAAAAGTATTTTAAGATTAGGAAGGAGTAGGACAGAGCACAGTTTGTTCAATTAATCATGCAAGTATTCACCACATAATTTTGAGGGCTAATATGATCGCTGGCACCTAAAAAGGTTTCTGGCAGCCATTTGAAACACTGTATGATATTTTTGTAGCCCCGAAAAGTCAAACAAATCTTTGTGCTTTTTTTTTTCGCCGCTTCTACTCCTCACTTTTACGAATCTATCAAGGTCGTCACCTCTCCCATGATCGTCATCTTGGCAGATCCATGTTTTAATCCTCAGAGCCTGTCACAGGATTTGACAGACATGGCAAATGCAGATGTGGACGTTATCAATGTTTGCCGAATGGGATGGTTCACAATATTACTTTTATTGGAATAGCACTGCGTATTTATTCTGCATGATTAATGGGATGTTGAATGGTTTGTGCATATTTTTCTTTTGTGCATACTTCTTTTTCATATGCTCCAAATTTGGTCTTTCGTGATAAAAAATGAATGTTTTTCCCCCCGTAACATGATCCAAATTCGGATTTTAGTGCTCCATGAGTAACAATTTACTGCTCAAAAATTGCACCATATCCTATATCTGCTATTGCTATTCTGATTTAACTTTGACAGTGGAGACCCATTTATATATATGAGTTTGAGGCGACTATGCAAAACGGACGTATAATCCATGCTTCGTGTAATAAGAAAGATACAGGAAGTGCCTTGACAAAAAAAAAAAAAGAAAAAAAAGAGAGATGACCTTACATGCCCCATTTGGTGTTGGTAAAGGGCCTTAAAGGGGCACTAAAGTCAACTATTAATTCGACATTTATTGTTGAAATGGCGGCCCAGAAACCTTGTAGTGTTACTTTTGTGCCAAGGAAGGGCCTATTTTGAAATAAAGTCGCATTTCAGTGCTCCGAATCGGGTTGGCGCACTTCAAATTACACACCTCAAGAAGTGGACCGAACGGACCGTCTCACGTCACTGTTGCCATGCACAATGTTGCCCAGCTTTACTACGCTAATAGCAGCAGGTCGAAAGCAGCGGGAACTACAGCAACAACAACGGCCATTGATCAATTTTCCGTCATTGGCTTTGAGATTTCAGACGCTTTTGTTTCAACTGCGCCCCACTATATGGCACCGCCTATCCTGTGTAACCACGCGAAAATTGAATTTTCGAACCACTTGCGCCATTCCCCATACTAATGTCCGGCGGTTCTTTTTTCCATGAATCAAAGAAAAACGAACAAGCGGCATTTTATTGCATCTATTAATACACAAAAGGTTCTTTATTTAGTGCAGTTAAATCAGTTACTAGTGATTAATTGTAGGCGGTCCGTCTGATGTCATAGGGATCATTTTGAAAATGTCCTACTGTGGCGCTTGTGTTTTTGTGCATTTACCTTTATGTCTCGGTAAGTAAGGCACTGTTGTTGATAACATTGTCGTTTTAGATGTTGTCATACATTGAGCTTTCACTCTGACGTAAATTGTTATTTGACTTTAGTGACCCTTTAAACCACGTTTGGGCATTGCAAACAGATGAGTGAGGTGCATAGATTGGTTGGCGGCAATTGTATCTGCAAAATAGAGTACATCAAGGTAGTTGCAAGATTTAATGAAATTCAGAACCAAAGACCACATGCATTCCCTGTCAAGGGAAATGTGCATTGAGATAGAGGGTACCTGTGTAACAGGTTCATCTCTATGAAACAGGCACTTATCACTTTCACTGAGTAATCAAAATTTGTAATCTGGCCTTATGAGGAGATTTGTTAGCATGTGTGGTGTTGTAACAAGCATACGAATAATTTGCCTTTGGCAGGTGGCCTGCGGAGATGCATGTTGGGCGGAGGAGTGGGCCTGGGTCTGGCTGCGCTGTGTTGCCTATGGACAAGCAAGGACCGCATGAAGCAGATGTTTCTCACAAATCCAGCTTGACTGCTGGCTAGCCTGCTAGGTGTGCAAGACTGCGTGTCTCGTAAGGATGTCCACTTCTTAAAATGTTTCGTGTATTCCTGTGCTTTAGCTGTCATATGGTGTTACAGTAGAATGTCGATGATACGATTACGGTTGATGGGAATTCCGCAGGGATATAAATTTCAAGGTTGCTTCGGATGGACTACATTATATAAAATATGCCGTGATTCGGTGTTTTACGAACGGTTTTCCAGGCAACCGCGGACAGCTGCACGCCAGCGGCACAAAGCGGCGAGTCTGTGGGAGGAAGACCCGTTCACACTTGGCCTCGAATAGAGCGAGTGCGGCAAAACTAACTACGATTTCCTCTGCTTTGCTGCCGTGAGGCCGATGTGAAAAAATCGGTTCTAGGTCTATTTTGCTGCCACGTGAAAACCGATCGTCTTTCTGCTACAGCTTTGGCTAACACTGGCTGCACTAGCACTCAAACCACGTGAAGTGAACAACCAGCAGTACATTCAACATGGCGACCAAGGTGTCGGCGGTGGCTCGCATCAGCATAATTGCGAACTACCCGCGCAGCACGTCAAAGCTCAGGGCCTTGAAAAAGACGGGTTCATCGAGAGCCTAGTTTGAATCACGATCACTGCAAACACCGGAAGTAAAAGAAAGTGAAGCAGCAGCGAGTCGGCATGCCCTAACATGTCTCGTTTTGCACTGCCGGCTGAATCTGTCACCGCCCCTGCGTCAGCTGGTATCATTTCTTTGGGCGCATCTCCCGAGACGTTTGTAAAGGTGTGAACTGTTTCTTTTCAGTGCTTTTCATGCATAACTAGAACTCGGCATGCCCAGGAATGAATTCTCAAGCGGCGATGGTGGCGGTCAGGGCCGGATTATCCAGGGTTCAAAGGGTTCAAATGAACTGAGCTCTCCGGTTTTAGGGGCCCCCCTAAGGGTCAGAAAGAATGGCCCACTTCGTTGTTTTGTTTGAAAAAGTTTAACCCTCTGTGTGATTCCCCTGATAGAAACAGATTATATATTTCAGTTACTAATATACATGCTTCTAAGAGATTGCTCGTTGCATAACGTGCATAATCTTGAACTCGGCTCACAGTTCTGCAGTGTGTGGTAAAAACATTTTACTCACCCAAGTGTAGAGGGAAGAAGCTGATCCAGCGGATGGACACACAGAGCAGCCTGACAAGGATTTTAGCAGCTGCGGTCGAACGTGCAATGAAAATGCACATAGAGAGTGGTTCCTGTTTGAAATATTGTTTAATATGCTTAATATTTAATATGCCTAATATTTAATATTGAAGTTTTAAACCATCTATATTGACGTGATCAGTAGGTATATAAGTATGCATAATAGCACTGTATCGAAATGCTGCCTTAGAAGAGCTTAAGAGGGTATGTTAGGATAAATGGTAGTTTTAGTGTACTGTTGGAAACGGCTGCAAGTGTTCCCATAAAATTTTAGGTGCTCATAAAAAATGCCACTGTGTATCAAGTAACACCCTTTTTTTTATGCCTAGGTTGCCTATCCTTCCTATGGCCCTCTCCCAAATTTTAAAGGGGGTTCACCTATTCTATGTACTATTTGTCTGCAACTACCAAAAGCAATGTAATGATAGTCAGCCGTGTTATTCTAGATACTCATAAGTTACATCTGAACTAAAGACGTATTACATTTTCCGTGAACTTTTTGAAAAAAAAAAATAAAATTACTGCATGCACAAAGCCATGTGGGGTGTGTATTGTTGTGTAATTTTTTATACCTTCACTTATGAAATGGCCGTTTTGTAATTGAGATTGTTTCTAACTTGTTGTAACTATCATGCATACAAAGTTTCATTGAAATCAATTCACCTTTTTGAGAAAAGGTACAATGAGCTTGAAAATTTTATTAAAAAATGCAATTTGAGAAAAACCAAGTTTTATGTGAGCGTACTGCTTACGCCATAGGGCGTAGCATTTGAACCACTTGAAGCGGTCGCTTGACGTCGGGCTTCCGCAAGTTACTTCCTCAGGATACAGTGGATCTTTTGGCGTCAGAATTGCAAATTCAATTTTTTGGGCTGGGGGGGGGGGGGGGGTTATCGCATTTACCCCCCTTAAACGTGTATTGTATCAAATCAAAATTAGGTAAACGATTGGTAGCGTATTTACTGTAAGTACATGCAAACAGTTTCTGAAAAAGGCCCTCCTGTCAACTTCTGCAGTGCTCGCATGCAGGAAACAAAGCGTGCAGTACCGAATCAGTGAAGCTGAAAGCAAATAGAGGAAGCTATTTTTACTAAGGCGCTCAGTGGGTTTTCGAGGGAGGATGTTCTCTATTGTGTGAGACGACGCCATGTACGAAGGAGCGACCATTGTATTTCCAACAGAGACGCGTGATCCAAAAACCGAACACGTGACGAGAGGCTACGATATTGATAATCACGATGATTTGTATGTGCAGGTGAAGATGATGAACTACACAGTCAGTGCTCACACCATTGCACCCCTACACGAAAGCAGTCAGCAAGACGCCCATTTAGTAAGGCTACGAGTGCCGGGTATATGGCTTCAGACGAGACACATAGACGATCTCGGTCCCGCGACGACGCGATCAGAAGCCGAAGTAACCGGAGCAATGGGATAATTCACGACCGATGTTCGTTCAAGCACGGTGTAAGGACCCAGTTATCTGTGAACAAATTTTTCACAGAGGCAGTGTGTGCGAACAGCTGTCCATAGGAGCACTTTGTCGCCTGGGTAGAAGGACACAATTCGACGTGTCGCATCACAACGAACTTTTCGCTGGGCATGAATGTTACAGGTGTTGGCACGTGCAATCGTGCGGCAGTGGTTGACACGGGCAGCGAACTCATCCAGAAGGGACGCAGATGGGACAGAGGGCGTGGTCAGGAAGCTGGTGTCTAGAACAAAAGATAGTGCATGGCCATACACAAGGAAAAACGGGTTGTAACTTGTAGTGCATTGAATGGCAGGGTTATTGGCAAACGTGACGAAAGGTAGTATTGTGTCCCAGTTCTTGTGATCGGGCTGGACATAATAGAGATTATGTCTAACAAAGTTCTATGAAAACGCTCAGTGAGACCATTTGTTTGCGGATAATATGCCGAGGTGGTCTTTTGGATGGTGTCAGAGGCCTGTAGGTCTTCAACGAGCACATGAGAAAGAAATGTCTTGCCAAGGTCACTCAGGAGAACACGAGGGGCACCGTGGCGCAAGATAGCGGCACGCAGGACAAAGTCGGCTACTTCGGAGGCAGTGCCAGAAGGAAGAGCTGCCGTCTCAGCGTAAAGTAAGATGGTCTATGGCAGTAACAATCTAGCGGTGACCGGCGGCGGTAAGCGGAAGGGGTTCGTATAAGTCTATACCGACGAACTCGAAGGGAGCGGATGGGCACGGGAGAGGTTGTATTTATCATAAATTCTTAGTCAGCTAGAAATCGCTCCCACTTCCCTGATGATGCCATACTATACTCAAATCACTGCTCCACATACCCAAAGTCCATGGCCGTTGGCTGGTTTAGGCATTCTGAGATTCATACTACGTTGCCACCATGGGATGCCGCCATGTGCTTGTACACACTCTTGTGATCACACTGAAAGTAAGCTATGCACTTGAAGAAGGAAAAAAAGTGCTGACGAAGGATTGCATCTTGTCACCCCCTTGTCATCTCCATCTCTGCGTATTTCATTCAGGGGCTTTATTCTTGCATAGCTTTCAGTGCACTCATTGGTAAGAAACAAGTGGGGGGCCTCACCATGGTGGTCTAGTGGCTAAGGTACTTGGCTGCTGACCCGCAGGTCGCGGGATCAAATTCCAGCTGCGGCAGCTGCATTTCAAATGGAGGCGGAAATGTTGTAGGCCCATGTGCTCAGATTTGGGTGCACGTTGAAGAACCCCAGGTGGTCAAAATTCTGGAGCCCTCTACTACGGCGTCTCTCATAATCATATGGTGGTTTTGGGAGGTTAAACTCCACAAATCAATCAATCAAGAAAGGGGTGTTTCTTGTGCTTTGTCGAAGCCAGCCTCATGTGTAGGAAACACGCTCTTAGATATTTTAATCCGATTACTTCTTGGTTATGTTTGTTAAATATACTTTTTCAGATACCGTTCATTCATTTAAACCTAGTTTTGAGCATTTCTAACATTTTTACAGCATGTAGTGAGCACTTTAGAGTGAGCATGATCACACCACATGAGATGTATAGACAGGCTGGGAACCTGTAGTGCTTCGCACTTGGAATTCTTCAAGTGCGTGGCAAATTGCTGCAATGCCACTTGTACTTGGTAGATTGCGAAAATTTTGTGGCATTTGTTGCATGAGTCAGTAAAACCACTTTAATGAAGCGATCACACCATTATTTGGAAGAGTGTTGCAGGGTCCCCTTAAAGGGGCCCTGAAATACCTTTTCAAGTAACCATGGAATGAATTCACTAGAATTCACATGAACTCAACGCTGCAATAATTTTAAGAATCTGTCTATTGCGAGTGGAGTTACAAAGGTTTGTTGCATGCTGCAATTGCATTCTTTTTTCTCTTGTCCCGACGAAAGCGCTGGAAGCTGAGCAGGGAGGAATGGGAGGGGCAAACAAAACACGTCATCCACTCCTCGTGACCTTGAGCACTTTTTCTTTTCTTTGAATGCGCTGCTTTTTCAGTGTGATCGTGCGCGAACATGTGGACGAGTAGCGGCCTCCCGTGCCGATCTCTGTAACGAGTGAGCGCGTCATGTTCAAATCAGCCAATGGCTGATAGATGGGCTTACTACGTGTAATTTTTGGGCATATTGCGTGATTTGTCGAGAGAAGAGAAAGAAATTTTTAGCTGAGTTTGATAATTTATTGTGAATTCCAGGCCAGGTGCTGTGCTATAATATTCGGCTAGCGTGTTGTCAGGAGCCTTTACTATCGATTGGCAGCGTTTTCTGACCATGCTCATAAAGTATTGCAGGGCCTTTTTACGAAACTATAAGTGCGGCTGTGGCTGTTAGAGGTCATTTTTTAGTTTTATGGTTGATGTATAATATGTGAAGGTTGGATTATAAGCTTAACAAAATAAACTTTATTGTTCCTGTATACTTTCATCATTGGACCTAATACTATATGTGTCTTGACTAGTAGAGTAATGTCCCATCCTGTTTTCAAAACACCTTGTTTGTGTATGCGCTAGTGCTCTCTTGTGAAAATTTATCGTATATACTCTTTTTCCTACTTTTTTTTTTCATCTAATCTTGCTTGAGTGCAGGTTATATACGAACCGGGCCTATAGCTACACATTAACAAGTTTTCACGCGATTGTGACTACTGCGGTGTATAACTAAAAAACTGGTTGCAAATAGGAATCTTTCATTTCCCTATTCAATGTCTAACCACTATCGAATTAGCTCGACTCATCGGTGCACTCCCAGAGGTGATCAACCTTTTGAACAATAGGGAGTTTTAGCTTGTACGTATACTTCTTTAAGTTGACGTTTTACTGGATACCGGTTTGCATATACTGTCTTACAGGAATGCACATCTTTCAACGTTCTAGCTCCTCATACGTAAACGTTTATGTACGTACGTGAACACATATGCCTTTACATTTTCGCAAACCATAAATGGCGATGCTAACTGCATATAAACTGCATTTGACTTAGGATTGAATCACCGTTGTGCCAAAATCACGAGAAGTTATTTTATTGTGTACAGATTTTTCGTATGCGCAAAAGGGTGAAAAATACAAGGCTACTGCAACGATGGTGTCGACATCTTGTGACACTTCTGGCAACTACAGTCATGGACACGTTGGATAACGTGTAATGTTTTTGAGGTGAAAATGATTGAAAGGGTAACTCATTTGTACTAACGCTGCTGCACGGTTTTCGCATCAGGCGTACAATGCACAATGTTTCTCCAATAACAATTTTGTGATTACCTGGTTCACTATGCCTCCCCCCCCCCCCCCCAGATGGCGCCACCTATCCAGCTTGTCGGGAGTTTGCACGTTTACAGCGTCTATGTCCTAGGCCATTCTAGGTTTGGTGATCCGGCTGAAATGATGTAATGGCTATTGGTCCTCGCAATTCAGGTTATTTCAACTCAACCGCTCGAGTCCTCGTAATACGTATACCACAAGTTTCTACGAACGAAGGCAGTTTTACGAGATATGATGAAAAACGTAAAGCCTATATGGCGGGAATTGTTAACTTTTAAACCCCATCTGGCAGGAAACATAAAGGTTTACGTTTCGTAAAGATCCGCACATGCGCAGATTCGATCCGGTAGCCAGTAACAGGGTAACAAAAAGAAGTGTACGTATGAGCTAAAAGCCCCTACTATCTTGAAGTGACGAGGTGCGTGCAACACAACAGACATCATCAGCTGTCTACACACTCCCCAACAACATATCAGATGGCCCCCTGATTGGTGCGCAGTGGCACGCTTGTCGCTGGGTGTATTTTCGAAGACCATAGTTTTGGTAAATTCTATTTTTTTTTTTTCAGATTTTTGCGTCTGAATATTGGGGGTGCAGCCTATTCATGGGGGTGGCTTATACATGAGTATATTATGCATAAACTTATATATTGTTCACCCGACCACTTACCATCAGTTTTTGTGGAGGGTTGTTTAGCACTAATGCTGGAAATTCCCATGCTTTGCTTGACAAACCAAAGCTTCACTCAGTCTTTTAATTTTGCTTCTACTCTGAGTTCGAACCTATTTATCCCGATAGTCTGCATTAACATATTAGCAATGTTTAGTCATCTTTATATTGCTTTTTTTTTTCTTTTTTCAGCATTTCAGGTGTGCTACCAGCCTGCATTGGACTGTTCTGTCAGCAAAAAAAGTGTGGCTGGTCTCTTAGTTGTGGACGCTGATACTAAAGCATGAATAAACAAGGGGCATAGTTGTACATAGCAACACCTTCCCAATTGCCTCTTTCTCCTGCAGTGAAGATGTTTTCCGACTTAATTCATTTGTTTAGGCCCATAGGCTTTAAGGTGGAAATGCAACGACAGTCGTTCAACCAAGCACTGTTCTGACATTGAAAAACTAATAAAAGGATGAAATATGTCTTGCTGTGTTAAGTGGTTCCACCTCTAGCATTTTGTCTCCATTGAAATGTGGCTGCTGCAGCTGCAATTCGATACCATGACTTTCAGGTCAGTTGGAGTGCTGTGAATTCAAACAAATTGAAAATTGAAACATATGATGATTGCTTCTACCAAGAATGGGGATGAAGAGTGTCTACCTTTCTATTTAAGGCACACATTTGATCACTTCGCACAAATTACCCTGCTTGAGAGCATGGTACGTATGCACGGTGTCATGAAAGATAAAAAGAAAAAAAAAGCAAAGGAAAAAAAGGCGGATCTCATGCCTTGCGAGAATTGATTTTAGGCTGAGTAGTTAAGGAGTAATTGTTCTTGCTGCTTTCTTTTTTTGCTTTGAGCCAAGCGTTATGAAATGGATTGACATATTTTTGTAAGTGTAGTAGTTACATGCACATCATGGGCCTCCCAGTACGTTGACTACGCTGGTACTTCACGATGCACCTTCCGGTAACGTTGACTATGCTGGCATCAAGATAACCTATAGTTTGACATAATGGAAAAAGCCTGACGTCAGTATTATTGAAACAAAAGTGCACTGTACTGTCTGACGTGAATATCGGCAAGCTACGTCAAGCAATGCTTGCACATAGCTTGCCGAGTCATAGGAAAAAAGGCAGAATAAACTTAAATATTGTTAGCAAGCCCACTGTGCGCCCAAGGTGAGCGGGCAGCCTTTTTATTCCATGTAGGCACGGGCCTTCTCAGTCTGTCGTGCTCGTTGAACCAGGTTTTCCCTATTCTTATTGTCTTAATCCGATAACTCCCACTGTTCTTCTGCTAGTGTAGTGGTGGTAAAGTTTTGTGTGCATTCCCATACCATATGGCATAAGGTGTCCGGGACATTACAGTAGTACTTGAAGATGTACCAGTATGAAGTCAGGCGAGATGCAGTGTAGTGTACCGTGAACATTAGTGTTGATTTGAAAATTTCTGTCTCTTCCCTTGTCGGGCTGGAGTGAGCAGGCAGATAACTTCTGTCTAGTCGGTAGTGCTGCATTACTTAACATTTTTACTTTCACTTTACTTTTTGAGTGCATTTTCCGCCTCGCTACATCCTGTGGGAAGTCCTGATGAACATGAGCTCAGGTGAAAGCATTGGTTGCCTCATTTCCTCGTGACCAGGAGTCCGAACAATGTATGTTTTTTGTAGGTTCTTCTGGAAATTCCCCTTTTCTGAAAATATCAACAAGCTGCTTTGGAATCTGTTAGTATTGTTGCTGTCTCGGCACAGGTTGAAACTGCTAGGGCTATGGCTGGTGCTTCTGCTGTATCTATTCTGCAGTTAAGATGCTACCTGCTCTTCTTTCTTCTTTGTCGTCAACCAGGGCTGTACCCAGGAATTTTTTTTCGGGGGGGGGGGGTTTGCGTGTAGAACGGCTGCCATTTTTTAAGATTTATACTGGCTTATTTTCGTGAATAAAACAAGTACATCGCTTACTTGTAATAATTCGATGGTACTTTTCAATTATTTGTACCCAAATAAAGAAATTGGTATGTCAACCTCAAATTCTGGTTAAAGCAAGAAATAAGTTTGGACAATAGCACCACCAAAGCCGGGGACACCGCGACCAACGGCTCCTGATGAAGTAACACAATGTAACCGCGGTACAAAAACGGTATGTATGTGTTACAAGCTGCCACTCTAGCGTCGCCAGCGCGAAGTCGGCGACGGGAATGGCAGCAGATTAGGTCGTTCTGTAAGTAAGCAGAGACAGTGAAAAGATCAGAGACATATGTGGGGAAAAACAAAACTCTAGTGATATTGCAGCACTGCAGAGGAATCTAGAAATATTGCAGAAGAATCTAGTACAACACTTAATACCAAATAACAAAATACATACAAAATCAATAAATCAGCTTACAAGAGAGAAGTATTACAAACTACACAAAACTAACCAACAATAAAACTACAGATGAGAAAGTCCGAAGGTATAAACAGGTGAAGGGATACCTGTGATGACCGGCAGCGTTGAGTCCACGACGATCGGATGCGAGAAGTCGGAGAGAGTTCTGGCACAACTGCGATGTCGGCGGTGTTGCAGCGCTGGTGTTTCCGGGAGGCTAGTGCTTGAAGCCGATCTCGGACAGGCTGAGCTTACTCGAGATTCAAGTACCGATGCCTACGTTACAGACGTTAATTTCGCGTCACAACTAGACGAATGGCTAAGTTTAGGTGGCCAGCCGACACGGAGCCACAACCACTTAAGGGATACTTCTTGATCTCCTTCTACACCATGTTGGTCAGCAACTAGACTGCTTAGCAAGGCGAAATCCTGCTCTTAAATCGACCTCCGTGTCCCCTGATTCTCGTCCTGAGGGAAAAAGAGACCTCTACATGGGTCCAATCATGCACGTTTCATTGTTAGGAACTCCACCCTAAAAATATATTGACCACGTTTCTTTTTAATTAGGAGAGGGTCCTCAACTGAGCGAGAGTGACAACCTGTTGGGGTTCTCTCATACGGCTTGTCCACAAGCAGGTTTGCCCGTGGGAATGGTCAGTTTCCTTGGTTTCAGCCGGTGCGTCTTGCAGTCTACAGCTAGTTCGGGGTGCATCGCGGCCTTTGACGACCCTGCCGACGCCGCCGTAGGTACAAAGGATCAAACATCGGCGACTAACGTTTGAAGAACAACACCCCATTCAGTACTTCCCTGCACTAAAGGCCAGTCTTTTCATGGGCGAACGGTTCCACCGGTCAGCGGGGGAGTGCGGCGCCCGTTAATTTGCCGTTACGCCGGGTCGCAAAAATGGCAGTCCGTGACAGCATGTATGGAAGCAAACAAACAAGTCGCCCGACATTCCGATCTTCTTGTTACCGTTCGCACATTCTGCTTGCTGGATAGTTCCCTCGTAATTGCGAAAGGATAGAAGGGTTGAAGCTTGGGCTAGCTAGGTTTAGCTTTTAATCGACTCTTGAAACATAGAGGGAAGTTTAAACGAGGAAGTTTTTCCTGCTCGGCAACTTGCGAAATTCCGTGAGGACTTGTACTGGGGTCACTTGAAGTTCTCGATGGATGCTGAGCAGTCCTAGTCCGGTCAATCAGTCGTTGTTCATATGATTTCGAAGGTAGCTCTTCAGCCTTCTCAGTGTGGAAAAAGTCCGTTCCGGGGTCGACGTCGACACGGGTAAAGTCGCCAGGATAGAAAGTAGGCTGTGGATGTTCGGAAAAAAGTCGCGGTAGCACATCTCTAAGGCCTGTAAAGCACAAGCTGGGCGATTCTTTTCTTCGATCTGGCAGCATTTGTTCACCCACAGTGTGAACTCTGCTTCGATGACATTAGCCGAAGGAATGTCGCCAAGGTAAAACTGCACTGCATCATCAATATCAGAAAGGCTAGCCGATGCGTAGAATTTCGGCAGCAGCATGTTAAGGCCAACCACGACCTTCTTATGGGCATTGAACCGATCTCTTAATTGATCTTCGAAGTCAGCCAGCAAAGGCAAATACACATTCCTCCGGTAGTACTCTTCGGGAGTAGCAGAAGGTAAGTTGCTTCTTTGCATCTGCCTTCCAGTGATGCGTGGTAGGGCCATCTCAACATTTGTGATCTTCAGCAAAGAGAGCGACTTCAGAAAAATCTTATTAAATTCCGTTTCCGCACTAGCCCTCTTTGTGGAAAGAACGTCTAAACATTCTTTACGTGATCGCACGCTTGAGCCAAGTCACAGTCAATTTTTTGAAGAAACTTGCAAAGTGGCAGTGTCAAAGAGAAGAGGTCGCTACAGATCTGAAGCGAAACGACAAACTCGGGCTTCGTAATGGCATTGAGCAGTTGAGAAGCCTTTGATGAAGTATCAGATGACGCGGCCTCTTCTTCCAAATATTCGAGGAATTGTACAATAGGCACGTACAGTTCAAGGAAACGCTGAAGTGCATCGTGACTCTCTACCCACCTTGTTTGGCAAAAGGAGAGAACTGATTTTCTTTTTTCTTGTGTTAAATCTTCTACTTTGTCTCGCAGTAGGTTCGTCCTCTGTGGCGAAGCTCTCACAAACGTACATGTTGAGGATACAGTTCCCAAAC
Organism: Rhipicephalus microplus; assembly: GCF_043290135.1. NCBI lineage: Eukaryota > Metazoa > Arthropoda > Arachnida > Ixodida > Ixodidae > Rhipicephalus > Rhipicephalus microplus. The sequence goes on along the minus strand of NC_134710.1, from coordinate 205,757,777 downwards.
AGTTGCGGATGCTGGGGAGTTTGCATGCGTGAAGCAGAGCAAGGTTCAACGAGCGGGCGCTACAATGCACGTACAACGCTTTGGGCGCTGTTTGACGAATGAAGGCTTGAACACCGTTATGCCTAGTTCACACTGAATTATCCGCTTTCTACAGCGACCAAAATTCCCCTGCCGCCGAAACGCAGCGTCGTTCGCACTGGACGCGCCCCGCGGCGCCGAATATGCCATCTACAACGGGGTGAACGCGGGATGGATGCGCTGTCACCCGGTTGTTGTCACGGCTTGTAAACGCTACTACGCTATCCGGTGGTGTATACTTCGACGATTCTCGTACGCAAGAAGCAAGAAAAGACAGTACTGCTTACTTTGCTGGCAAATGGCTGTCTTGTAATGCACGAAGACCAGAAAAACCACCGACGCCAGCGGCGTTGGTGGGTTTATTTCGCTCTGCAAGACCGCAACAAGCTCGGTCACGCCGACAGCAAGCTCGATCACTTCTTTCACGAAATACGGAGGCGAAGTAGGCACAAAGTAGGTTAAACTCCCGTTGGTTTCAACATTCAGTTTCGTGCACTGCGGCATAACAAGTGAGTAGGGCTTGGCCGCCAAATTCCTTGACTAGCGCTCCTATTGGTCCGCGGTGACCGATTCGGCGGCAGACGCCGCAAAAATCGGTCCGAGAGCGATCGGCGCGGAGAGGGCTCTTTCGGCGGATCTCGCCGCCGCCGAACCGGATTCGGAGCACTTTCGGCGGCCGGAATGCTCAGTGTGAACGCGGCCTTAAGGTGGCCGCTCATTGATGCCGCGCCGTCATATCCTTGCCCGCAAAGTAGGTTCAGGTCAAAGCCATGACCTCTAAGGCTCTTCAGGATTGTGCTCGCCAGCGCCTTGCCAGTGAGATCGTACACGGGAACGAAATCTACAAAATCTTCTTTAAGAATGGGCACTCCCGACGTGTCGTGTCCAACGTACCTTACACTTAGGGAAATGTGGGCGGTGCGAGATATATCAGTGGCCTCGTCAGCTAGAACTGAAAAACACGAACCTGAGTTGACGTTTTCCACTATCTTTCTTTGTATGATTTTACCACAGAGGGTGATCAACTCATTTTGAATTTTTGGGCTCGTGTACAGCGCATTCGCCGGAGATGTTTCCATGTGAGCTCTCAAGGCGGCATCTCCACATTTTGCTCTCATACTAAGCAGTGCGCGGAAATTTCCATCATTTTTGAATGGCAGCACTTCAGACATATTTATCGGACCAGAGTCGTCTGTGCCGCAAAGCGGTACTTCTTGCCTGCCACAGAAAAGGATTGTTTCTATTATTGGCAGCAAGTTCTTGTGGTTTTCTTCCGCCTGCTTTTTAAGGCCGTGGTCAAGTTGTGTTAAGATGTCATGCTGTGAGCGGGACCGGACTGCTAAAAAGTTCTCCGATAGCGTTGTTGACATGGCGTGATAACTGCTGGATGCGTGGCTCTTAAAGGCGTCCATGGCTTTCTTGAAATTGGTGAACTCCTTAGTTACAAAACAGCCCAAGCGCTGGTGCTCCCCTTTTCCTGCCCAGTCGCTTGCGAAGACTACGCAATATTTGCATAATGCTCATTGAAGCTTCTCTGAATAAACAAGCCATGGGTAACGATCTACCCAGTGAGGTTGTAACTTCAGATTCCTTTTCCCTGTGGCTGGATAATCATAGTTAGCCGGAGGGGTCCACGGATTGAGCAGCAGCTTCTCCATCGTCTCTGGATCATTTACATTATTGCTTTTTGAGACAGACAGTCCCAAGTCGAAAATATTCGCACTTGTCGCTCAGAGGGGAGGCGAACCAGAATGTGTAGGTGCCATGCCACTCACCTTCCTTGGGCATTGCCCAGTGGTAAAGGCGTCACTTTGCCCAGCGTTGACTGTAGAACAAAGATCATTTGGAGTTGCACTGCGGCCACCATCATTTCCCGGCGGCGCATGGGTGTCCTGCTGGTGTTAGTTCTCAGGTGATTCATATAAACCGGTGCGTTCTCCTGAGTCGCTACAGAAGTTCGGACGCGCTTGGCTTTCCACCAGTGCTGAGGAGGGCGAAGTTTTATCCTTCGAAGGAGGCGGTTCTTCTCCGTCCGCTTCATCGGTTCGAATTTTCTTGAAGTAAGACGCAAGACTCCTTTGCTTCGTTGTTGCAGAGTGTCTTTTCATTTTGCTGCCGCAATCCTGTGCACGCACACAGAAGTGGCCAGTGGCTCCAAAAAGACGTTTGCGACTGCTTCGACTGCCTGGCGTGAACGGCGGGCGATGTTTTCTTCCCCTCTTATCCACTTTACAGTGGCTAGAATGTAGAAGTGTGATGAACGCGCCGGCTCCCGCGTGGCGCATGTATTTTCTGAACGCCGCTACAGCTGGTGTGCATACAGGCCCATTATTGTACTCCAGCTGCAGCAAACTGGATTAACGCTCTACTTAAAGACCTTTTCACAGAAGACTCCATGGGCACTGCATACTCCCCTTAATAGGCCCGTTTACATTGACCCGACGAGGGCGCGTTGAGTCGAAATAAACAGGTTTTCTGGACTCGCCCTCCCCATGTATAAGCGGACGCGTCGGGGCGGAGAGTCGTCGCGGCGAGTCCCGTCGACCCGGAGACAGGGGGTAGGTTCACCGAACTCGCCGCGCTCAGAAAGGGCATGTATAACCGGGCGCGCTGAGTTGACGGCTCGTGACCTCTCCCGCCCGTCGCGGTCTCCGCGCATCCCCATCACTCCGACGTTGCTCTTTCTCTGTCGGCCGGTACGCGCGGTAATCTGTTATGCGGTAAATGCAGATCACTTTTACGTTTAAATCTTGCTTGGTACGTCCTACGAGAGAGTGTTCGGGTTTTGGAGAAAATGAGGGTCGTTCCACGCCAAATATCCCAGACAGTACGCTAGACCATCTACGATTACACTATAAAAAGTAATGGTTGGTCACTTTACTACACTATTCATTTTTGGAACCAATTTTCTAAAGAAAATTTTAATTTCTTAATTATGGTGGCAGTTAGGTTGCGACGATACTTCGAAAAAGTGAAATATTATACGCAGCACGGTAAAACGACTCCAGTCAGTAGGAAAAGAACCGCATTTCCTTGTTAAAAAGCATTCACCACTAGTGTATGTTAATGTGCTTTGCAGGGAAGCAATGCAGTGTTCTTGACCAAAGTCAGAAATTTTCACAACTTTTCAACTTTTCCAGAGACAACGCAGCTGCATAGCTTGCTTGCATTGTTGACGGTAAGTGGGGGAAAAAACGAGTCGCGAAGACAGTAGTTTGGAAGCGCTGGCACATGAACTTTGAAAAATTTGCAATATTGTTCATGTTCAGGCACTTATCGGTGTGTGTGGCGCTCCATATAAAAATATACACTTTGGATCATTTAAAAGGGTGCAGAAACTATATTTATTTCTGTGAGTTTAATACGAATCTTTGTTTTACGCGAGAAAATATTATTTATATTCGGTACGGCGAATTCCTGGAAAGACCAGCCAGGGGTGAACAGGGGACGGTGCGTCAGGCTGCGGATACGCCTGCGGCGAGCGCTGTGCCGCAACAGAACCACTGCTTCCATCGCGTTGTGCAGTGTTAGTCAAGACACCAACACAACCATAAAGTACAGCTGGCGCAAACTGAGAAAAAAATACCAAGACAGCCATCGTGGTGGCGGAGCGACAACTGCGTAAACAACCGCAGCCCACAGCGGCGAGCGCACAGGCTTGGAGGAGCGGAAACCGGTACCGGAAGACAAGCTTTCGGCTCGCCTCGACGCAAAGCGTCGCTGCGATCACCGCTCACTTCAACTCGTCCGTGCGAGTTCATATAAACTCGGGCGCGTCGAGGTAAGCTGAACCCGCCACTCAACTCAGCCCGCCCCCGTCGCGTCCATGTACACGGGGCTAATATACGCGAACCCCCAAGAATGCACTGCCGAGACATTTGCACTCCCGTGGTACAGTCCAGAAAGGAGGTGTTGCTCCGTTCCTGTGAAAAAGTCACCTTTTCACAGACGGCTCCCTGGGCGCCTGTATAATTCTCTCTGGGCTGCGCTAATTAAATAGCCGTGACCCCCCAAAAATGCACATTGTAGGCTGTGACATCAGCCTCTGTACTCCCGCGCGCAGCCCAGCTTGGCGGCGTTTTTTTTTCTCCTGCGAAAGTTGACCGCTGGTGCCGGATTGTGTGCCGGCTGTATCCTCGCTTTGTGCGCTTTGTAGGGAGGCGCATATACCTTCTGTGTACAGAAGAGGTAGATTTCCTTGCGTGTGGTTAAGGTTGTCCGAAGTTGCTCGGATATGCCAGTCTTTCAGTAGATGTCATCTTCGATGATTCGTTTCGGTGGCGAGGACTACAGTTTGAGAAAAGTTTGCCCTGCAGCCTGCGTCCTCGGAATGCGCCGCTGTGTTTTTCCGCTTAGGGGTTTCGTTCCCTGGCAAATTTGCGCACGTCGTGTTGGTGTTGCCGTTGCTGTCGAACTGTTTACCTTCACAGAAGTAGACGCGCTTTTCGTAGGAACCCGAAGCCGACACGTGCGGTCCGCACAGACGGATAACTTCTCCAGCGGCAATGCACAAGGAAAGCATCTGGAATCAATAAAGCCCCGTGTACATGGACGCGACGGGGGCGGGCTGAGTTGAGTGGTGGGTTCAGCTTACCTCGACGCGCCCGAGTTTATATGAACTCGCACGGACGAGTTGAGGTGAGCGGTGATCGCAGTGACGCTTTGCGTCGAGGCGAAAGCCCCTCTTCCGGTACCGGTTTCCGCTCCTCCAAGCCTGCGCTCTCGCCGCTGTGGGCTGCGGTTGCTTACGCAGTTGTCGCTCCGCCACCGCGATGGCTGTCTTGGTATTTTTTTTTCAGTTTGCACCAGCTGTACTTTATGGTTGTGTTGGTGTCTTGGCTATCACTGCACAACGCGATGGCAGCAGTGGTTCTGTTGCGGCACAGCGCTCGCCGCAGGTGTATCCACAGCCTGACGCACCGTCCCCTGTTCACCCCTTTTTTGACGCTTGCTATCGAGCAAATCACTCAGTTTTTTCTCGTTGACTAAAGCTAGCAACGTCGTTATTTCATCATCTGTCCACATGTGCGTGGAGCCCGCGAGGATGTCATCGTGCCTAGCGCGCGCGTACCGGCCGACAGAGAAAGAGCTACGTCGGAGTGATGGGGACAGGGGAAGCGGAGACCGCGACGGGCGGGTGAGGTCACGAGCCGTCAACTCAGCGCGACCGGTTATACATGCCCTTTCTGAGCGCGGCGAGTTCGGTGAACCTACCCCCTGTCTCCGGGTCGACTGGACTCGCCGCGACGACTCTCCGCCCCGACGCGCCCGCTCATACATGAGGAGGGCGAGTCCAGAAAACCTGTTTATTTCGACTCAACGTGCCCTCGTCGGGTCAATTTAAACGGGCCTTAAAGGAGCTGCTACGGTGTGAAAGACGAAAAAAAAAAGAAGACTCGAAGGAACGCGAGGGCGAAGTGCAAAGCTGTACAAATAGGGCAGGTGCGCGTGCGGGGGAGGGAGCGCTGAGGTGTTCTGGTAAAAGGGTAGGTTTGAAGAAAGGAAGAAGAGGGAAGCAATGCCAGGAAAGTTGCAGTGTAACTTTGGCAGCTGGTGGTCGCTGTGAAGGCGTGTAAATATTTTAGTATCACCCGAAAAGTTAAAGCATCAAAAAAATTTCGGAGGGGGGGTCAGAACCCCCTCAACCCCCCCCCCTAGTTACGGGCCTGTTGTCAACTACACTGACAGCATGGGGTGGCACTTCTGTATATTTCACTGCATCAGTGTATCTTGTGTCTGGATTTCAAACGTCTTGTCACAGTTTCTTTATTCTGGATTTTCTTGTGAGATTGTAGGTATCAGGCATATTTTGTGAGATGCGGGCTATTGAGATGTACAGCATAATCATTGCTGAGATAATTTGTTTATCGTAACATTATTGCATGGCTTTAGAATAGCCGAGTCTTCGAAGCGCTTCCCTCCTTGCTTTAGCAAGTCTAAGGTGTTCATGTCAATTTACTTTTTGTGCTTCCTCCAGCTCCTCCCATATATTGCAGAAACCCAAATGTAGTAGTTGTGCGGAAGCTCGGTCAGAGATCTCTATGGCAGTGTTGATGGCCTTTCGTGTGAGGGTATCCAGTTTTTCAATTTCTGCATCCAAGGGGTCCCATAATTGATGCTGCTGGTAATGAGTGCTTATCATTTTGATTGTGTCTTGTTCTTTCAAGCTATGCCTTTTGTTCAATACCCTTCATACCAAGTGTACAACTTGCATTACCGTTTCTTCAATCAAGGTTTTGTAATGTGGCTGCACCTTATCTGTCTGGATGTGTAGACCAAGGACTTTGAGCAAATCTATTTCATGAATTTATACTCCATTCAACCAAATCCTTGGTTCTGAGATTTAACCTGTTGGGGATTTTCCAATTGTTCTGGTTTTTAACAAAAGCAGCTGAGACTTTACTGGCGCACAAATGTGAACACACAAACATTAAGATGCAGTCTACCGCTTCTTTTATTGAATCCAGTTAAATTCCTGGAGAGCCGCGGTTGTTCATACGGTTAGGTTATCTGCATATAGGGCATGTCTTGTGCCCTCTATTTCAATATGTTCGGCAGTTTCATCATGGTAATATTGAAAAAGGAGTGGCGATGTGGCAGAGCTTTGAGGGGTTCCTTTGTTGGCCATTTGAAACTGGTCCGATTTCAGAGTACCAAGGTGCACTGTTACTGTTCTGCTAGTAAGAAAGTTTTGTACGTAGCGGTATGTTCCTTCGTCAGAGTGCGTGTCCAGGAGGCTCCTCAGTATGCCCTTATGAGAGACATTGTCAAACACTTGCGTCTGATGCCCAGACGGCGCTCTTACTGTGTTTCCCTAGGTGATTGATGGCATATTCCTTTTGCTGCAACAAGATGTTTTGTGTTGCTAAAAATAACTAGTGGTGGAATCCATACATCTTGTCTGCTTAGTATCGGTTTTGCTTCAAGAACCATATGCTCATACAGCTTACCAGCGCAGGGTGTTGGGGATGTGGGTTGCATATTTCCTATTCCCAGTCGTTTATCTGGCTTTAGAATCGCGGGGATCTCGATCTGCTTTTATAGTGCGGGAATGTTCCCACATTGCCTGCTGTGATTAGTAGCTTTTAAGAGGTAATCTTTCTCATTTTTGCCTAGGTAGCGGAGCATTTTTTTAACGTGGCCTTTACCTGGGGCTGTGTTTCGAGTAGTTTTGTCAATGGCACTTGCATTTCTTGCTCTGTGAATGAATTATTTGGCTTGCTAGTGTATTCGACGTCCAGAGTAGGAATTTCTCCAACTTGGGCATTTCCCGTGAACTTCCATAGTTCTTGAATTTTGTCTTCCGAGCCCCGTAATTGTGAATGAACTTTGTCAGGTTCTTTCTGGAGTCTGTTTTTGATCCCGTTTGGCGCAATAGCGATTTGATAGGTTCCAGATTTCGCTGATGCCTAATGTTCCTTAGAGAGTGTCCCATTTTGTATTTGTCGGCTTGCCCAGTGAATTCCGCTATGTGTATTTTAAAAAGAACCTGTTCCGTTTTTTTCTTTCATTTAAGGCTTCTACGAGTTTCCCACAGGTGGAGAAGGTGGGGGCTGCAGCTTGGTTGGATTTTATTAGACGGCTAGAAAAGCGGACGTCTACCCGACATGACTGCTGTATGATAGGAGTGTGAAATCAATGTTTATTAGTTCGTTAAGAAATTATACAGCCAGCATAGCAACCTAATCGACGTTGCACCAGCATGACGTGTGTGTAGTCTCTTTTTTTTAAAGCACTTTCAAGATCTGGCTTGGATCTTTGGTAGAACGCCTAAATAGCACACAGAATGCTTGGGTTCAATTTCTGCTAGTATTTTGATTTTTATCCTTTGCATTCGTCGGTTCAACGCTGCCTTTTCTTAATGGTTGATGCGCTAGCATTTAAATGGGCCATGTATGTTCTCGCCGTTCTTGGGTAATCACCTGTGGCACATTTCCGCATACCATGTCTCGTGGTATCTGCTGGTATGTGCCACGTGTCTGGAGGAAAAGATTTGACGACATGCGTGACAGGATTTTACCCTTATTCATGCCATGACCAAGCATATTTGCCAAACCTTTGCTTCACCAAATTAAGAAGGTGATCACTGGAGCACCCAGACGCTGGCGGCTAGATAGATTCATAGATAAAGAAACTCACAGTGCCTTTAGTTTGCCAAGAAAGGACATGGTTGTGCAAGATCTTACTGCGTCAGCAACAGCAAAGCAAAGCTCTGCGTAGTCGACACGTGCACTTTGTGTGGCGTGAGTGAAACTGGTCTTCACCTCACCATATGGTACCAAAGTGGGACAATAGCGACTCCCGGCATTGTGCTATTTACCAAGCTTTGAATGCAGTCACTGCTGCACATCAATGTATCACTCCACATTAAGGACTTCGGCGCTCGTCTCGCAGAAGCAAAACTTACTGCAAGGTTGATTTGATGATTGCCTATTGTCAATTTACTGTCGCACCAAGTAACATTGCCATTCGGCCTATTTGAGCTTGTCCACATGCCTTAAAGGGGTAGTGAAACGTTCTCCGAAAGCTTTGAACTATGTGTGTATTCATAATACTGGCCATCCAGTCAATACCTCGAGTAGTTTCATCGTCCGGGTTAGTTCGGGTTCATGCAATAGTATGAAAGCACATTTTTTATTCCCCAGCTCACGTCCCCCTCAACTGCACAGGTGGCGTCACTTTAAGTCAACCAATGAAATGCGTCTGTCGTCAGCAAACTATGGCGATGTTTGCCGGGTCATATAGTTGACCGAAGTTCGTAGCATCATACCATCTCGATTGCGTCGCCGTAAAGACTACAGTGTAGTAAAGACGTCGCGAACGTTGCTTCCACTTTGATAAGTTGTGCGGCACTGTCTGAAACGACGCACATTAGAGTTACTGTATATGCTGCCTTTAGGTAAGGTAGCCCATGGTAGGTGTAGTGAAAACGTAGCCATACAAACCGAAACACGCCGTGAAACCCAACATAAAGCAACCAGCAATAAAAAAAAACGGACGCTACACCGAGTGTGCGAAGGCCACGTAGTTTGTATTGATGTCACCATGGCCGCCATCTTAGGGCTCCCATGCAGCTGGTTGACATACTACGCAAGCTCAAACGGCGACATCAGATTAGTGCTGGTGCCCCTCCAGTTCCTTTGTGTTCCGCCTTGGTGCAGCCACGGCCGGACTCGACGCTCCTTCCGCACGCTCCTTCCGGAGAAAGAGTCGAGTCCGGCCGCGGTGCAACTTACGAACAAGAGAAAGTGATGATGATGATGATGCTCCTTGGATCATTGGCACCTACCCACTCTGGGGGATCGGCCATGAGTCGGGCGGATCATACATACTGAATTGTGATTAATATTTAGTTAGAGCTAAAATAATTATGAGATGATTTTTTGATGATGATATATGGTGTTTTTTGGCGCAAGGGCCATTTGATGGCCAAAGAGCGCCAGTTCATAAGACAGGAATGTGGACAATGGTTGTGATTAGCGGCTGTATAAGGGCCATAAAATTCCTCGCAGTAAAGCGGGTAAAAACATACAAGTAATAAAATCATGACCATGCCGTGAAAGGTGTGTGTGGTGTGAATAGGTGACAAAAGTTGGTGATAATGAAAAACGATGGTGGACATGTATGGCATTAGCACAAGTACCTCACACGTTAGTACCCTTGCGTGCAAGGGCCGTGAGGCAAGTGCTTTCCTGTGTAGCCACCGCAGCAAAAACCTCTCTAGAGAGGTCGTGCTACGGTATGCCCGGGTATATGATATGAAAATTATGAATTTTCTTTAAAAACGCTAATAATGATTTGTGACTAAAAAGCGGTTCCCTACCGACGAACATTGCAGGGTGTAAAGGTATATGTTGTCGGTAGGATAGTGGGAAGTGTTGTCTTCTTAGAGTGTCTAAATGTTTACATTGAATTAAAACGTGAAGAACTGTTAATGCCTCACCACATTTATCACACAATGGTGGATCACCACCGGACAAAAGATGTGTGTGTGTCGTGTATATGTGTCCTATCCTGAGTCTTGTTAGTGTTACCTCTGTTAGACGTGATTTTGATACTGGTGGCCAATGGCCAAGGTGTGGCTTGATAACGTGTAGTTTGTTTTGTGTGTGTGTATCTCACTTGCTCTGCCAGTAGTCCCTGAGCTTTCGTTTGAGAGACGGCTTAAGATCAAGGGCCGGGATTGATGTCGGTGTAATGGCGGTGCTTTCGTGGGCGGATGCAGCAAGCTGATCCGCCATCACGTTGCCTTGAATCTCACGGTGCCCTGGCACCCAGCACACAACAACATGTCTGTTGAGTGTGTAGAGGGTGCATAAAATGGAGTAAAGTGATACGAGGACAGGGTTTTTTGTTTTTTAAGACTGTGCAGAGCCGTTACCACACTGAGCGAGTCTGTATAAATTACTGCTTTTTGTATTTGTGATTGTTTGATGTGTTTAGCTGCCACAAGTATCGCGTAAGCTTCCGCTGTGAAGATACTTGTGCCTGGATGTAGAGGGCCAGCATCCGAAAAGGAAGGGCCAACAGCAGCGTAGGACACAGAGGAGTTAGACTTAGAGGCATCTGTAAAAAACTCAGGACGTGTGTATTTATGTTGAAGTTCCAAGAAGTATGTTCGAATATGGGCAATAGGCGCATGTTTAGTAACTTCTAAAAAAGACACATCGCAATCTATAGTCTGCCACTGCCACGGTGGCGGATATGCTACAGGAGCCATTAAACTGTGTTCGAGTGACACTCCAGTGTCCTCAGCTAGACCCTTCAGGCGAACTGAGAAGGGCTGCCTCATTGAAGGCCTGTTTTGAAAAAGAATGGAGCTCGACAAGTCATTAATAGTAGAGTATGAGGGGTGCCTCTTGTCTGCTTTCACCTTAAGGAAATATACAAAGGACATGTAGGTTCTTTGCAGATGAAGCGACCACTCATTTGACTCAACGTAAAGGCTTTCTACGGGGCTGGTGCGAAAAGCACCCGTAGAAAGGCGGATGCCCGAATGGTGCACGGGATCCAGCATCTTCAAAGCACTTTGAGTCGCTGACTGATAAATAATGGCCCCATAATCTAAGCGGGTGCGAATAAGGCTTCTATACAGGTACATGAGGCATTTCCTGTCACTACCCCACGTAGTACGTGACAACACTTTTATAACATTCATGGCTTTTAAACATTTTGTTTTTAAATACTTTATGTGGGGTACGAAGGTCAACTTGTTGTCCAAGATTAAGCCTAAGAATTTATGCTCAGCTTTGACGGACAGTTGTTGCCCGTTCAGTTGAATGTCGGGTTCCGAGTGCATGCCTCTCTTTCGAGAGAACAAGACACACGTGCTTTTTTGTGGGTTAAGCCGAAATCCGTTTTCATCTGCCCATTTGGAGACCTTATTTAAACCCAGCTGAACCTGCCGCTCACACATGGCCAAGTTGTATGACTTGAAGCCAAGCTGGACGTCGTCGACATATGTACAATAGAACATATTGCAGGGAATGGACAAGTGCAAAGAATTCATTTTATTAATAAAAAGTGTGCAACTAAGCACACCACCTTGTGGCACGCCTGTTTCCTGGACAAATGTTTGGGAGAGCACATTGCCCAGTCGGACACGGAATGTCCGGTTTGACAGGTAACTTTCGATTATATGAAACATTCTTCCGCGCACACCAAGGTGGGACAGGTCTCTTAGAATTTCGAAACGCCATGTTGTATCATAAGCCTTTTCGATATCGAGGAACACAGAGAGAAAATATTGTTTATGGACGAACGCGTCTCTGATCTGTGCCTCGATACGAACAAGGTGGTCTGTGGTGGATCTACTTTCTCGAAACCCGCACTGAAATGGGTCGAGCAAATTATTTGTTTCAAGAAAATGTACAAGTCGGCAGTTTATCATTTTTTCGAAGACTTTGCACAAGCAGCTTGTAAGTGCTATAGGCCTATAACTCGAGGGTAAAGAAGGGTCCTTGCCTTCTTTCAAAATGGGAATAACAATAGCCTCTTTCCAGGAGGTAGGAATAGTGCCAGAAGACCAAATAGCATTGTACAAACTAAAGTTTTTCGGGTTTCGTTTGGTAGGTTTTTTAACATTTCATACATCACACGGTCAGAACCTGGGGCAGAAGTACTGCAGGAGTTTAGAGATGTTCGGAGCTCAGCTAGACTGAAAGCTTGGTTATATGCCTCGTAACTGGTGGATTTGTGTTCGAGTTTCTGCTTTTCAATTCTTGTTCTGTATTTTTGGAAGGTGTCAGTATAGTGGGACGAGCTGGATACCTGTTCGAAGTGTGCACCGAGGAAGTTTGCCTGATCTTCCAAGGTATCACCCTGAGTGTTTACGAGTGGAAGTGTGTGTACTTGTTTCCCTGCTATCCTACCGACCATGCTCCAGACTTTAGCCTCCTGTGTGTATGAATTAACCCCTGATAAAAAACTTCTGCCAGCTTTCTCTTCTGGCTTGCCGACGCGTTCTCCTGCCTTGAGACTTTATTTTCTTGAAGGTTTCAAGATTTTCGGCTGTCGGTGAGTTCCGAAGCAGCCTCCAAGCTCTCTTTTGCTGTTTGCGCGCGTTTCGGCATTCAGAGTTCCACCATGGCACACTTCGTTTTCCAGGGTGTCCATTTGTTTGTGGGATGCATTTTGTTGCAGCATCAATCAAAAACGCTGTGAAGTAGTTCACAGCGCCATCAATGTTCAGAGTACAGATGTCATTCCAACCTAGACAAGCGATAGCTAGTATGAAACTGTTCCCAGTCGGCTCTGTTTATGAGCCACTTGGGAACACGTGGTGGACACTCAGTTACTGTCGTTGTGCTCAAAACTACGGGGAAGTGGTCACTTCCGTACAGATTACTGACGACTTTCCACTGGAGTAGAGGCACAAGAGATGGAGATACTATGCTCAGGTCTATGGAGGAGTAGGTGTTATTAGCGAGGTTATAATAGGTTGGTTCTTTTCGATTTAGGAGACACGCGCTCGACGAGATAAGGAACTGTTCGATCAGTCGACCTCGCGCGTCATACCGAGAGTCACCCCATAGCCTGCTATGTGCATTAAAGTCTCCAAGGAGAACATAAGGCTCCGGAAGTTCATCAATTAGAGAGTGTAAATCGCGTTTTTGCAGCTGATAGCTAGGAGGAATGTAAATAGTGCAGATTGTGATCAGTTTATCAAAAAGAACCGCTCGAACAGCCACTGCCTCAAGGGGTGTTTGGAGTTGTAAGTGTTTGCATGCTATTCCTTGATTCACTATGATGGCAACACCTCCGGATGATGTCATAGCATCAACACGGTCTTTTCGGAAAATATTGTATTTACGTAGAAAATTTGTGTGTTTTAAATTAAGGTGTGTTTCTTGTACACACAGCACTTTTGGCGAGTGTTCATGTAAGAGTTCTTGGATGTCGTCAAGGTTTCGGAGAAGGCCCCTGACGTTCCATTGTATAATTTGAGTGTTCATGGTGAATGTGAAATAGTGCTGTGTGTACGAAAAGCGAGTGGCTGTTTAGACGGGAAGTTTGAGTTCACTTAACAGGGCCATCACCAGGCCCTGTTATTTGCTTTTTTGTTTTCTTGGCGCGCTCCAAGGAGCCACGCCGCTCTTTCGGCACCAAGGGTGCCGACGTATCCATTGCCTCCTCGGAGGCACTGGATGCCCGCACATGCGGGCTGTTAGTTCGGATTTTGGGCCTCGCCTGGTGAGCGGAGGCCTTGAGACCCGAAGACTCTGGAGTCTCCGGTCTCTGTTTGGGAGTAGGCGGTGTAGCCTGGGCTACAGCCGCCTTGGAGGCAGGTGCCACAACCGCCGGCTCGGTATGCGCGGGCCGGAGGGGTGGCGAAGGCTGGTGCGGCGGTGCCCCCTGACGCGCCGCATCAGCGTATGTAGGTCCATAGAATGGTGCGACTCTTCGCCGTGCTTCCTTATATGTAATGTTCTCCTTCACCTTCAACGTAATTATTTCTTTTTCTTTTTTCCCGTATGTGCAGGAGCGTGAATATGCAGCATGGTTTCCTTCGCAGTTTACACAGTGTGGAGGTTGTTTGCAGTTCTCAGACACGTGGCCTAGGACTCCACATTGTGCACAAGTCTGGCGACCATGACAGGTTTTAGAGCCATGGCCATACCTCTGGCATTGGAAGCAACGACGAGGGTTTGGTATATACGGCCTGATAGATGTCTTTGTGTACCCTGTTTGAATTGATTCCGGTAGTTTACTGGATGCAAATGTAAGTATTAAGTGTTTTGTCGGTGTTTCCTTATTATCTCTTCTGATGATGATTCTCTGTACATTAGTGACGTTTTGGCTCTTCCACCCCTCCAAAAGTTCAGTCTCAGTCAAGTCAAGTAAGTCCATGTCAGATACCACTCCGCGAGTTGTGTTCATTGATCTATGTGGTGTTACGGTTATTGGTATGCCACCGAAATCTGAGAGGCGGTCTATTTTTTTAAATTGTTCTTTGTCACGGATTTCGAGGAGAAGGTCTCCACTAGCCATTTTGGTTACCTTGTATCCTGTGCCAAGAGTTTCGGTAAGACATCTAGAAACTAGGAAAGGAGAGACGGTCCTGGCTTGCTTTTCAGTTTTTTCACAGTGAATTACGTGGAAATGGGGAAAAGTTTCTGTTGGCTGGTTGAAGAGATTTATGTCGTCGGTGCGTACCCGCTTTAGGCCGGTACGATCAGATAGTAGAGGGAATGCGCCATGCATGCCGGTCTTATTTTTGTTCAGCAGCGTTGGCAGCCACCCACCACGGAGCCCAACAAGGGGACGCTGCAAGTTTACAGGTGCTGAAAGCTTGCAGACGTCAGCCGTACAACACTGCCATAACCCAATGCGCCTAGACCAAGGTAGGCTATTTGCACAGGGTTAACCCTTGCCACCAGGAAAATTGGAAGTAAACAGAAGAGAGTAGAAGACAGGACAGATAGATAGTGAGAGATAAAGACGAAGATGTAGGCAGAGAGAGATAGGAAAAGGCGACTGCCGATTTCCCCTGGGTGGGTCAGCCCAGGGGTGCCGTCTACGTGAAGCCGGGGCCAAAGGGGTGTGTTGCCTCTGCCGGGGGGCCTTAAAGGTCCAATCACCCAGCGTCGGCTCAACCCCCAGGATCCCCTTTTCCCCGGACACGGCAAAGCCACGCACGGCTAGGCGTGGGAGGGAGTCAAAACTCCCCCGTTAGCTCGGGTCCGTGGTGTCGCTACACACCAAACGCCTACTTACGCAGGCGCCCCTGCGGGCTGAGATGATTTTTTGAATGTAACGTTATTTATGAGTAATTGTAATTTCAAGTCGCACTATTATGTGTAATATCCCAGAGACTGAAGATCTTTTTACTAGGAAGGCTGAATAAAGAATTGTTAGTAGTTGATACAGCTACCAAATCTATTCGAGTCGCATATAAACTTTTCGAGAGCTTTGAAAATATTCCTGTCCGAGTGCCCCAGCGCAAAGGCCCCAAATGATAGCAGAACGATCGACTTAACCAGTAGACCACATGCCGCAATATAATTTCGATACGTTGTCTGTGTAAGGAAAAACGTCGGCAGCCTAATAAGAAGTGTTTGATAGTTTCGAGTTTGTTGCAGTAGGAGCAATAAGGGGAGACTGTCAAACCCGCTCTGTGCATGTAAAAAATTAGGTTTGGAATTCTACAACGCATTCTCGTTATTGCAACTTCAGCTCGTCTTGCGGCACACCATTTCCTGCTCCATGGAAACTGTAGGTGCAGAAACTATGGTGATGAATCGAGATTTGTAGTGAACACAGATAATGCATACTTTCTGAACCTTGCCGCAGCAACAAACGCCGTAACAGGAAAGAGAGAGAGAGAGAACTGCACCTGCCAGAGAAGCTTTCGCCAGAGAGTCTGCAACTTCATTGAGTACAATTCCTTTGTGTCCTGGCACCCAAATTAATCCCAAGTTTTGCAAATGGTGAGGAACAAGTAATCGCAATAATCTTAGAGTATCCGAATCTGTTGACGCAGTTAGTGCCGAACACAACGACAATGAATCCGTAACTATATAGTCACAGAAGTAATGGTGAAAGGAACTTTACGTATAGCTAATATAACAGCTAAGAACTCGGCCAAAAATATTTGGGTGTAATCAGGAAGCCTAGCTGAAAACGACCAGTCTATTTGTGTAGAAAAAAATTCCCACCCCGGCCTTCACACTGCGAAGCATCAGTTGCTATCACAACTGTAGAATCAGTTTGATGTAAGTGTTCTTGAAAAATGCCGTTCATAAGATTACTAGATAGTAATTTCGCATTGTTAGGAAATATATCGTCATAAGATATGGCTAATTCACTTGACCTGCCACTCATAGGCACTATATCATTAAGTCTTATCTGCAATAGGTTCAACAGATTATGGGTAACGATTACCTGAGGGGTATGAAAGCGAGGTCATGTTATATTAAAAAACAAAGCTGGATCACTGATAAATATTTATTCTTCTCGTCTTATCGGTGAGTCAAATAGACTCTCAAGACTGTTTGAATTGTTAATAATTTGAATCTAACAGGTAAAGGAAGAACTCGTGACTCCTTATATAGAACAGAGTTTGCTACAAATTTGAGTAACCCCAGGCACTAGCGAAGTGCTTGGCGCTCAATTAGACCTAAGAGACGTATCTTCCATGCATGCTGGTACGCCAGAGAATAAGGCACACCCAAACTTCAGTATAGCGCGTATGTACATTCGGTAACTCATTATTAAGGCGCCTGTCCGCATGCCCTATCGACTGTTACTAATCATTCTAAGTAGGCCTAACGCATGTGACACCTTGGTCACTGTATGTTCAATATGCATCCTCCAGTGGAGCTTTCCATCATAGATGATTCCAAGGTACTTGAGTGTTTGCACTTGGGGAATGTCTGCTTGGTGGAATGAGAGTGATATATTTATATTGTCTTGCAGGGAGAAGGTTAGAACTGCACATTTGTACATTAAGAGCTAAACAAATGCTGTCTAGCCAAGCTTCCAAGGTAGGTAAGTATCCTTGTAAAAGGGTATAAAGTGATTGTATGTCATTCGCAGACGCAAAGATTGCTATGTCATCCGCGTAAACATACGTGTTCACCCTTCGATGACGAGAAATGGAGCTAACCAAGATATTAAATAGTAGCGGGGACAAAACCGCTCCTTGGTGAACACCTCGTGTTTGTCTGAATTTCTCTGTTGATATCCCACCCCGTACACAGTAAAACTCCCTGTCCAGAAAGAACTCCGTCGTCCACGCAATATAAAAATGAGGCAAGCCAATCTCTCTCTTCCTTCTAAGTAAAATTGGGTATTCGACACTATCGTAGGCTTTAGAGATATCTAGTGTAACTAATGCTGCATACTGTTTCTGTCGCCGTGCTAGCGCCGTGCTCCAAATCAACGTGAGCACACCAGATAGACATTCCTGTTCTAAAAACAATTTGACAGGGACTTAATATTTTTATTAACAGTAACAGGTTTAGTTATCTGAGCATCTAATAGTCTTTCAATCAATTTTACAAAATTGCATGTAACGAAATCGGCCTACTGTTGTCTAGAATAAGTCGCTTGTTTTTATATTTAAGCAGTGGTATCACTTTAGCTACCTTCCACGCAGAAGGAATCCAAGAGTCTTTTATAGAGTAATTTACGGTATCCAATAACACATTTGGAGCAACATCCAAGAAGATTTTCAGCATATTCGTAGTAATGCCATCAGGGCCTGGTGCTGCCGCTGGTAAACGTGCTACAACTGACGAGAGGACCGACAATGATATATCTTCAGTATTTTCGAGAGTGTCTTGCCTCACAAGAGGTGAATGAATGCAGGTAGAAAATGTAGCCTCCATACGCCTGGTGATTGCACCTAGTGACTCTTCTATTTCTTGGGTAGTATGCACTATTGATTCTGCATTTAAGGAACGTGGCATTAATTTGATAGATCTGAGATACCAGAACAATGTGCTTTTATTGTTTGATTTTGAAAGGAAATCAAAATGGCGAACGTTATATTCATCTTTTCCTTTCGCGACAGTACGCTTGAAACTCGCTGCAATAAACTTGTAGTTGTTCCAGTTACTAGGAGACTGAATATGCATGAGTTGATTCCACGCTGCTTTCCGGCGTTTGTAGTCCCTCGAGCAGTCTTCATTCCACCAAATATTAGCTGTAGGGTCTTTTCTTCCTTCTATCTTGAACTCCGACCTCTTACGAGCAGAGTCAAGAATATTGCAAACATTATCTGCGCTGCTTGGATTTTCAGCCAAAGATGTAAAAATTGCCCGCAAATTAATTTTAAACCTATTGTGGTCAATAAACGAACGATACACTGTGCATTATAATGTGCCCCGTGGATCTCAGATATCACGGCAACGTGGTCGCTGATCGAACCAGTGTCAGCCGTCTTGCAGGACAACACCAAAAGTCCTGGACCCGAAAACGTAAGATCTCGCACCGATCGGGACTGGCCCCGTAAAAATGTTAATTATCCAGTGTTGTGACAGGTGAACTTGTTCAATGCCACCCAGTCTCATCAACGTTTTCCATCCTGGCCCGTTCTAAATCCCCATGATATATAATGAGAGTTGAAATCTCCAGCTAGCAGAACCTTTTTCTCACAGTTTAGAAGAACTGAATCTAGTGACTGAGTATTTAGCACACCCGAAGGAAAATATGCATTAACAAAAAAATTTCAGACCTCCTGGAAGAGTTAGTTCCACTGCCAATATTTCACTTTCTGTAGACATTAGTTTAGAGCATAGCCTTGCTTTATGGCAAAATTTATTTGACAGAAGAGAGAGTAAACAACCTCCCCTGGATGGACGATCTAACCGAAATGGTCGGTAATTACGCAGACAAAAGAGTTTATCTGGTGATAAGTTTCTTGTAATATGATGACATCTGGATTAATCTGAGAAATTAAAACGTTGACATCGGTAGAAGCAGCAAATACGGATTGACAGTTCAACTGCAGCGCTCTCATCTATCTTCCGGTGACAAAAGCACCATAGAGGCTACAGCCTCCTCCAAAATGTTAGCTGTACCCTTGACTTGAGGTAGAACTTTCTTTTATTTATAGTTAGTACATGTATCGGAAACTTTTTGTGGAGGCCCCCTTCGTTTCTGTGCACGCGGGTCAACATCCATGCTTGCACATTCCTGTAAATCTGCACGGTAGATTTGGGAGTCTGAAGAGCTAACACTCTTTGCAGACAGACAAGCTGGAACTAGACCCTCATTTCAGGGCATCGTCTTAACATCGTCTACTTGTGAGGGAACTCTTCCTTGGCTGTGACCCACTGTCGGAACACTACCCACTTGTTGCAATAGCCCAATTTGTGACGCTAATAACCCACTAAGTTATTCGTACACAGTCTCTACGACACGTTCTACCAGTTTCACCATAGCTTTCTCGACTGATTCTGCGATTACTTGCGAAATATTCGCCTCAATCATTGCCTGGTGACGTACAGCTATGCTAGCATAACCACGTTCTATTTCTTTTATTGCTGAAATAGCTGCCCTGCGTGAGCATCACCTTTTGTCCATTATCTCTAAGACTTGTATCTCTTGGTTTCTAGCTGGGCATGTAGGGTTATCAGCCTTGTGTGTACCTCCACACAGGCAGCACTTGAGGACTTGAGCAGAGCAGTCGTCCGGGGAGTGACCTTCATCACAAGAACAGCAACTCAAAGCAGATTTGCAACCTCCCATACTATGGCCATAGCGCCAGCAGTTGCGACATTGTATGGGCGTGAGGCAAGCGGGTCTACTCTAAAAATCAAAGGCCACACTCTGATTTCTGAAGGGCATGACATACCAGCAAATGTGGCAAATATGTGAATAGAGAAAGTGGAGACAGCACAAAAGAATGCCGTAACCCAACGACTCCTCCTCTGCAGTGCCACACACTAACGAGGTAAAAAAGTCATAGTTGCCACCGTCTTAAGGCACCCAGCGCAGAGAACCTCTCTGTGACATCACGTGAAAACTAAGTATGCGTGAAGGAGCTCGTATGCATAGAGTTTCCTAAAATTGGCTGGAGGGGACTCTGGCGCTGTGATCGTTCAGCGACCATGGGAATGATGGGCAGTACATAAAATTTCCTAGCCTTCGTACTTGCGGGCAACAAATCGTACTTGCTGCTTTGTTTATTGCTAGTTACGGTTTCAATTTGAATGAAAGAACGAACCTTCTCGAACTTCGTGACCCGATTCAAAATGGTAAGACTAAAGAAAAGTAGGTGGTCAAGCGCAACCGCTGAACATTTTTCGTGAGAAAACTGGTACACGCTCCATGGACTTGAAAGCGTAACCAAGCTGTTCACGTGCTGTACTCGCGCAGTATACAACCTAGAGCGTGTTATCTTTTTTGTTTTCCCAAATTCTTATTTATCTTACGTTAGAGCAGGAGGAAGCTAACAATGTGTTCATAGTTTTTGTTAGAATTATGCCATATTTTGGTGCTTATGGTGGCCGGTGGTGCCACATGGTCGTTTAAAAGCCCAAAGAAAACAGTGATTTAAAATCGGAGTTATTAGTTTTGGACTGGATATTGCACAGAAATATTTCAGAATCGGCATACCTAATCAATAACAAAGCAGAAAAAATTACAATAGGATTGCAAAATTGATCTCGACCTCTTTATGACACGAAAATTAGAAATTTTGGTCTTGTTCTACATAAAAACACTGGTGCAGAGAACACTCAAAAGAGTATCTGGTGCCTTGGGAACGCTTAGTGTATTTCAACTACCGCCAGCATAAAAATCCACTACCGTTTTCGATATCTGTGGGTGGTGTCACCATGGTGTCACAGTGACCTCTGAGCATGGTAGTTTGTGATCTAACTCACATAGGAGAAGCAACTCAATCAACTCGTCATGATAATACCCATTATCGTGGAGTTGGCTCGAAATTAAAAAAAAATAACTAACCTATTTTATATGTGCTTCCTGGCTCCGGTGTGAACAAAGCGTAGACATAGCATGTTAAAAAAAAGACATCTTTGAATTGGCTCGAAATTGTGTCAGTAGAGGACCTTGGTTGGACCACGGTCGCTGGATGAAAAAGCGCCTTTTCATCCAGCGGCCGTGGTAGTACTAGAGAAGTGATTCTTAAAAAGAGAAAAGAAGAGAGAAGTGAGCCCCGTTATTGTCTGCTTCAGTGAGCGACACCGCCACAGTAGCTCACGAGGGATGGGGGTGAGGAGGGATAAAAAAGATAGGAGTAAAGATGTAGGGAAGCCGAAGAAGGAGAAGAGAGGAAGAAACGTGAGGTGGTAAGCCAGAGCGAGCGAGGACAAAATGAGGGGATAGAAGAGATAGGAAAGATGGGAGCACGGTCACTGGAGTCCGAGGACGGGGCGCACCTGCGAGAGCTTTTTTCGGCGTCGGTGGATGGCGTAGAGCAAGTCCAGTAAGTCAGAGCTGCACTGTCGTCGGAGGTGGAAGGTCGTCGGCGGCAGGAGGTGACGTAGGGCGAGCCCAGTCGGCCAGAGCCACGCTGACGCCGGAGGTCGCAAGCGCGTGGAGCGCGCGAGCGCACGACCGGTTGGCCCGAAATCCAGCAAGCGAGAACCCGTGGTAGTACTAGGAAGAACCGCCGTATACCTTCCAAAGGTTCAAAGGCAAGGTTTCGTATGGTACGAACTGGCATTCCTATTTGTCCACCTTGACGAAATTCTCGCGGCAAGCACAGAGAAAGAGCACGTTCACTGCCTTTTGGCGAGGCTTGATCGACAATGCCTTCGTCCTAAAGACCCAGAAATGCATTTCCAGAGCTTAGACCCTGGATTTTCTCGCCCATCGGATAACACGCCAAAAACCTACGCTTTCTGCTTTGCCGTGAAGCACAACGGGACCGAATGAAGTAGAATGAATCAATTGACCTCACCCGGGGTTCGCCACAGCGTGACGTCACCGGCGCAGGTGCAAGACGATGGTTGTCCATTGGTGCCTCAGCGAGGTACAGTCTCGTGGTGCTTGGGACAAGTTTTTTCTTTTTTTAAACGCCTAAATCAGCTTACTGTGGCAAGATTAGATGTGGTAAGTACCAGAGAACATCTAGATGTGTGGTAAACTGCATGACGAAATATTCTCCACGCTGGCTCGCTGTTTATCTTAAAGAAGTAAACGTACGGGGCAGCCTATGCCAGGAACAGTGTCATCGTCTTCATAAATGTGCAGTGTATATTGTGGCGTGTAGTCTGAATTGAACGGCCTTTACGGACGGTGAAACAGAATATTGTGTGTGGCGTGTGCCGTGTGAATAACGAAAAGTATTGTTTGCAAAAACGTGGACGCTCGTTGCGAGCCGGTGGCAGTTACAGGTTGTCGACTGAACTTCACGATTCGACATTTTATTCAAGGTAAAAGTGCGTTTGACGCTATCATCTGTGGGTGGGTACTGTTGCGGCCCAGGATCTACCTAACGCTTCTCTGCTGACGTGGGTTACCGAAAAGTCAGGGTTGCGTCGTACGCGGACTCCTGTGGTAGCGTGGCGCAACTTCTGGTGGAGGAAACGAACACTTGCAAGTCGGAGATACGAAACGCAAACAGGTTTATTGCACTATATGCAACTATTTACAGCATAGAGCGTGGTGGATGAACCGTCAAACCATGCAACGTCCATCACTTTGCAACGTCCATCACTTTGCAACGTCCATCAACGTTCATGAGCACGAGCAACGTCCATCACTTTGCAGCGTCGTTTTAAGCACTGTCGGGCTCCTCCTTCTTGACTGAAACACCAATCACACACTTCACGCCACAGACTTTGGCATGAGCCAATAACAAACGACCGCCGAATAGACATCGCATCTCGTGATGCAATGCTTCTCCGGCCAGTTTCACTACAGTGGCTAGAATAGGGAAGCGTGATGAACGTGCTGGCTAGCGCGTAACGCCTTGGAAGGAAACCGCCAGATGGCGCTGGCACACGTTTGCACGTCACCCAAGCTCGCGATGCGCTGCGCATGTATGAGACGGGAATCAACCAGGAGCGTGGGCAACGCGAAACATATAAAATATATTTTGTTGCTCGTGCATGGTTTCAAATTGCGACCGAGAAAATATGCTAATAAGCTTCTGGAATTACCGGATGCCTACGCGGGTGCGCGACTGAACTGAAATATCGACAGGGTGCCGAAAGTGAGTGCGTTACGGCACTGAAACATTTTATTGATGTGAAATGGTAGAAGAGTGGAACGATGGACTAGGTTGTGAGCCACTGTTTGCAACACCTTCTACTGCGAACCATAATTTCAGGGACGAGAATCCCGAGTGGTATCTTAATGAAAACCTTTTATTTCCTGCACACTGGTCATACAAGGGATTTCCGAGTAGTGACTCACTATCTGTTTACAACAATGCATACTTGATAATTGGTCGCGCGTCTTTTTTTATCCCCAAGAAAAAAAGCTTTATATTTCACAAGCACCCCACAGAACATTGTTTCCTTTGGACTGAGAGCAGATGACGCGCCTGGGCTTCAGGTACTTCTTTTCATGGGAAGATGCTCGCTCCTTGTGGAGTGCCTTTGTGCAAAGACGCAAATGAGTGAGCAGAAAAAAAAGTGTTCACTTGATTGGTGAGGCTCGAACCATGTTGTGCGCAGCCCAGTGTGACATCCTTGTTTTGTTTTTGTTTTTTAATCAGTAAAAAGGCTCTTTCAAGCTGTCACTGTGAAGCTCGTTGTAGCAAAACCACTTTGAAAAGGGGATTTCAAGAGCGTCTACAAATACGAAGAGCGTCACCGAAAAGCCTACCGATAGGCGTCCGCACAAGGGGGCAAAGAGGGTGAGCGCCCCCCCTAGTCACCTGTGAGGGGGACGCTAAATCTGCTCTATACATTGACTAGGCAGCGGGGCACTCTTTAAGTCATATAAAGGGGGGGGGGCGCAAAATCTGCCTCATACACTGAATTAATAGGGAAGGGGCGCACTGCAACGAACCTTCGCCCCCCCCCCCCCCCCGAGCGACAAACACGCCTATGGGCCTACCCCTTTCTATGCGGACCATTTCGCCGTTCACAGTGAGCTCGAAGTGCCGGGAGATGTACATACCTCTCGTCGAAGTGCAGCTTGCACACAGCCAAGTTTTCTTGAAGCGGCTTGTCAGCGCGCGGGATCGCTCTCCGCCACTGCGCAGAGCTTTGTTCTTACTAACGCCGAACAACCTGACTTGTAGCCTGTAGTGCACCCCGGGACGAAGCAATTACTTTATTTTCACGCCATGAGAGTGCATACAGAAGCATTGGTGTGAGAGTGCCACGGAATAAAAAAAAAAAAAGAGGACGAAAGCGCCCGACCAACCCGTCGGAAATGTGCAAACAACGTATAAATAGAGTGCCTCGATGCGCGCGCCCCCGCTTAGAGTGGTGTCAGCTTTTGCAAGGGCAGATGCCGCCGCCTCGGCTTCGGCGCCAGCGCGACCGCCATTTTGGCGCCTCCGGCCGGTAGTTCGTGCTTGGCGTGTGAGGTGTTGTTGGGCAGTGTTCATTCCCTTACAGTTTTATGCACCCATCTCCGCATCACCATGCCCGGCTGCTGCGTGCCGCAGTGCTCGAATCACTCGAGAAACGGATGGAAGTTGTACCGGTTTCCAAGAGACCGAAAAAGAAGGCTTCTTTGGACCGTTAAAATCAAACGAGACAAGTGGCAACCGACTAATACGTCGCACGTATGCAGCGTAAGTAAACATTTTTTTTTTAGTGCATCGTATTCTGACTGGTCAGCATTATTTAGGGCGCCGTTGTTTTTTTATTTAGGTGCGCAATGTAAACGCAGGACAGCCAAACGTCGTGCAGGGTACTGTGCGGCGTGCTCGTGTTAAAAGATCACGCTTTAAGAAAATGCGTCAAGTACGGGGGCTTCGGAAGCCCCCGTGTCGATAACATTTCATGCTGGTTCAAGGGCCTCGAGTGTGCTACTACATTCATAGGAATTGCGACTAGTTTCAGTGCCCTTGCACGGGAAAGTGTTGCCTTGGCAGCAGCGTTGTGAAATCCTTCCCACCCCCTACCCGAGGCTGTTAATTTCGTGCACTGCGCTTCGCAGCTATTTTGCTCGCGAGACCAGCTGCCGCTGTCGTGACCGTCCGCCTCGCAGCCCGAAGACAGACTTCGTGAAATTGCCGTACTCGCTCGCCAACTCGCCCCGACAGCGTACGCGTCGACCGGGTGCTGGCGGAGTTGAGCTGAACAAAAAGTAGGCAAGAGATGGGGACGCAGGAGGTGTAGTTAAACAGATGAGAATTTAGAAAGTGGAGGAGGGAGAAAATTATATGCAAGGGCAGAAAACGGGGAGTGAGTTCAGGCCGCGTGCCGGTGAGCGAGTACGGAAATCTGACGGCGCCTGACTGCTGCCGAACTTCAAGAGTACGGCACGTAGAGTTCACGTAATTCACATAAGAGGAAATTGGACGTGAAATGCGCGCATATGGCCTCGCAGGGAATTAACATAGGCTCGGGTGCGTGGTAGGGGGATTTCACAACGCTTACGAGGCCTGCCCATGTTTATTCGTGCACGCGTTGGCACTGATCGGTCGAAATTTGAACGCCTCTTGTGAAATCAAGCCGTTTGAACATAAACATGCTGTTCCTGCGAAAAACTCGTAATATTACGAGGCCGGACTTCTGCCCGTCTTGTGTGTATCGTCGTATGTATACTTGGGAATCAGGAACACTTCAGTGACGAACAAAACAAGCGCTGTTACGGAGTGTTGTCATTTTTACCTGACAAATAAATTCGATTGCATTGGAAACTTGGAGGCTTGGGTACAAAGCTTTCGATAGAACGAAATATGTAACGCTCGCTATAAAATCAGACCTGGTCCTTTGTCGGCACAATAGACTAATATTTTATTCACATGAATTCAGGAATCCTTACAGATCTTCAGTGCGAAAATTGAAAGGGTTATTATAACAGCAGGCTGGGTCTATGATCGCGCTCACTGAAGTGGCTTACGTGAAAGCGCGCGTGAGCTCAATTAGTTTCCTTATTTTTGTGCTTCAAAGTTGCTGCTAGTTCCTGCTGCGAATCATACTGAATGCATACATGAAATCTTGTTTATTGACAGTGACAGACATTCGTTTTTCTTCTGCCAGTGTGTTAATTTTTAATTCTGGTTTTATTTGCAGGCTCACTTTGAAGAGAACAACTATGAGCAACATCGTGCGGATGGCTGGAAGAAGTTGAAACCAAATGCCGCCCCAACTTTGTTCACATTCAAACGTAAGATTGAACTTTTTACTTGCATTACATAAAGCAGCACCAGTTGCAAGTACTCTATGTACCTGGGATTTCTACGAAGCTAACACCAAATAGGTCCTCATATGCTGCGTCCACATTAGTGCATAAATTCTGGAAATGCAGTCACGGACAAAGCTAGGAAATGCGAACACAAAAATGTGAACCAGACCACGCAAAATCGAAAAATACTGCTAATATTAGACGGTCAAATAATGGCACGCTATTAGTGCGTTTGGAAAGCTACATTTCCCAACTTTGTTTTTGTGATTACGTTGCATCACTTTGACTTGCATGTAAAAAAAAATTGCGATACTTGAGTGTTGTGGTTTATATTTCTTGTTTGCATTTTTTGGTCATGACTGTATATACGTCTGGATTTCAGTGTTTACAGGCATGACCCACTGCACAACAGTTTTCCGCTACTTAGCACACGGTCGTGTACTGCTAGGATGTCAGGTGCAGTGGCTATGTTATTTACAAAGGGGGAAAACGGAAACCATTATGTATACGAGATCCACGATGCACGAGCCCCCACTACAGTGCGCCTCATTACCTGTGTTGCGTTGGCGTGTTAAGCTTGAAAAAAAAAAACTGCACTCTTTCCTGTCTCTCTTGTTTTTTTTTCTTCAAGTTTGTGCAGCAATTCAATTTTTCAAGTATGAACTAACTAGTCTGCAAAAAAGCATTGCGTGTTAAGCCCTACAATCAAATAATCAATAAACTGCATAGGGAGCGAATGTCAGTTGAGCCCTCCACAACGGCGCACACGTGTAGCTCTGGCATATGAAGCTCCAATTTGAATTAGAGCCATTTATTGTGGGGAGAAATTTTGAGCACAATTTAATTATGGTATTTTAAGACCTTCCCCTATCCCTTGTGGAAAGGGCGGGGGAAGGACAAGTGTCTTCCTCACGTCAATAACTAAGCCGGTATCTGCTGCATGTGTTACATTTGTAAAATTAACAAGCTAGACATGAACTGGCATTGCTTGAATATGTTCATGAATACATACATTTCTGCTTGCAGCACTGCCTAAGGAACGAAAGCCACCAAAAGAAAGAACTGTGCCTGCACCCTCCAGCAACGAGACCAACAAATCTCCTCCTGGTCTGCGTCAATATCCAGCTGCAGTTAAAACTACCCTAGAGACCCCACAAAACCACGCCGTTCCTGAATCTACACGGCAAGGAACATCGTGTTATGGGCACGACACCATGGAAGTTGACGACGCCGTTTCATTTCATTTCGTACTGCATTTTATTTCATTTCGTACTGCATTTCATTTCATTTCGTACTGCATTTGGTTTGTCTTGTATCTGACTTTGATTTTCACTAGTGGGACAACGCAGCATTAAGGCGCACAAATAAATGGCCTGTTCACTGAAATCGTGGGTGTCGTTTCATAAAGGTACACTGGTAAAGCATGTTACTCTCGGGTATACTGCCTGCACAGTGCATGAAATGGTGAGGCAGGGGAAGGTGGTACCGAATGTCAGATAATGTGTGTGTGTGTGCGTGTGCGTGTGTGTGTGTGTGTTATATATATATATACACACACGCAAGTATATAACGTACAGCGATTCCTGCCTTTGCTATTCGGCTGATTCACAAAGACCCAAATATTGCATTCCTTTCAGCAAGCGTAGTAATAAAAGTTCATGCGCCCCTCCGTCTTAACGACGACAACGGTTTAACGCGAATCTTTCTGGTGTGGGAGTTCGTGGCTCATTTCATTCAGTCTATGTCAGCCCCTGGCGCATTGTACAAGCACAGGCCACCAGTTTGTATGACGTGCGTTGTTCCATTTAACAATTAGGCAACAACAGCACTAAGAGGTGTCCAAGTTGCACCAAAAAAAAAAAGCTCGCCAACGAGTACTTCTTTCCTACCATACGCGAGCACCGCAAGCGGTAATGCGCTTCGCATGCTGCCCCACTACGGCAGGAGCCGTAATGGCGGCCGTCGTAGCAGACGACGCGGCTGTCCTCACCCTCAGCGGAGCGCGCGGGCATCAAGGCACCCTACGTATAAACGGATGCGCGCGCCCTCAAGCGGCTCCTCCTCAGAGGCCTCAGTGCGCTCCGTAGGCTGAAGTGATTCTTAAAAAGAGAAAAGTGAGCCCCGTTATTGTCTGTTTCAGTGAGCGACACCGCCACAGTAGCTCACGAGGGATGGGGGTGAGGAGGGATAAAAAGGATAGAAGTAAAGATGTAGGAAAGCCGAAGAAGGAGAAGAGAGGAAGAGACGTGAGGTGGTGAGCCAGAGCGAGCGACGACAAAATGAGGGGATAGAAGAGATAGGAAAGATGGGAGCACGGTCACTGGAGTCCGAGGACGGGGCGCACCTGCGAGAGCTCCTTTCGGCGTCGGTGGATGGCGTAGAGCAAGTCCAGTAAGTCAGAGCTGCACTGTCGTCGGAGGTGGAAGGTCGTCGGCGGCAGGAGGTGACGTAGGGCGAGCCCAGTCGGCCTGAGCCACGCTGACGCCGGAGATCGCAAGCGCGCGGAGCGCGCGAGCGCCCAACCGGTCGGCCCGAAATCCAGCAAGCGACGTGTCGCACTCCGTAGGCGCTGCTTGCCGCTCATCACACTTCCCTATTCTAGCCACTGTAGTTTCACTGAGGAGAGGGAAAGTGGGATCCTTCCCGGATTAAGGTGGCGGTTGGGTTGCTGCTGCCGTCTTTTCCTGGAAGGGCGGCCAAGGAGTAGAGATTTTAATCGCTGGCTCGTTCACACCGAAAGTGGGGCGGCCAAAGCGGCGAGGAGGAAAGCGGGAAAACCTTCTCTCCAGGCCGCGAAAGCAGAAGAAAAACCAGGCGGCTAGGCCGATCGCTCTCGGAGCAATTTTTTTGCCGCCTGCCGAGGCTCGCCGCCTTTCCGCAGCCAATCAGAACACCACGCAGCGAAGGCGCGGTGGTGGCGTGGGTGTACGTTTGGGAGAAGCACTGACACGTCAAAGCGACACGTGTGCAAAAGCGCGAGATGCCCGCCTACTCTGCCGCGTGGTGATCCATGGGAGGACAGGTGCACGCACTTGCCGCTTCGTAAAACCCGCTTGCTCGCTTTGCCGCGCCGCCTTCGGTGTGAATCAGCCATTAGACGCGACCTAAGAGGTCGGTCTGCTTCGTCGTTTCGCCGAACAAGCCGTAAAGTGCCCACCACTGGCACGCGTATGCACGCGCCTACGCGTCAAAAGCGTCTAGTCGCGCCTGTGGAGGAAAAGGGCGCGCAACTACTGGCACGCGTCGACCGCGTTGACGCCCTCGCGTCCAAGGCCGATGCACAATGTTGCTTGATCTTTTGGCTTAGAACTGTCCAAGTTCAGCACAGAACGGTACGTTCTCAACTGGAGCGGGAATGTATGTTTTAGAGGATATGAGAACACGTTAACAAGTTGATAGTGCTTCAACCACCACAGTTTAGACTATTTTAGAAGTAATTGACATTTCAGTGCCCAAAGTAACTACAGCGGCATGCACCAGAAATCAACATCGGTGCGTGCGCCGCTCCCGCGAATGGAACATTCGCGTCTAGCATACTGTACGTCTATCATAGGCGTGTGCAGGGTTCTCCTTAAAGACGGGGGGGGGGGGGGGGGCAAATGTTTGTCCCAGTGCCCCTCCCCAGGGCTTACTTAGCACCCCCTCCCTATTATGTTAATATATGAAGTTGACATTGAGCTCTCCCGCCCCCCTCCTCTCTGCGGTGAATGAGGCGTGGCTGCCCTCCTGATCAGGCTTACAAACCACTGGGTTTCTATACCTGCACTACCAAAGTTACTAACAATATTTTGCATATGCTGGTACCTTCAGTATATTTACACAACATATTTTATATCAGTCAACTTAATAATCACGCCTGCAACTTCATGATCTCACAGATTTAAGTCAGTCATAAGACTACAATTGAGGCCAGAGTAGCAGGCTTTCGGCTGATGTGCGTGTTCGAAATATCTTCTAATGCAACAAAGCACACCTGGTTCTTATTGATACAACTGATATTGGCCATAAGATAGGAACCAAATACTGCATAGAATGACTTCGGGCATTTTACATAGTTGAAATGTGCTCTAATGCAACTAACTGTGCCTGACACTTCATGATGTGACAGATATCGGCCATAATATTGCAACTGACCCCTCTATGGAAGATTTCTGGGCGTTGTCTTTAGTCAAAGTATTCTCTAAAACGACACCCAACTGTTCATGAAGTCACATATATCGGTCATAATATTAGAACTGAAACCTTAATGCAAGCCTTCTGGACGTTGTCTTTAGTCAAAGTATTCTTTAAAACGACAGACGACACCCAACTGTTCATGAAGTCACAGATATTGGTCATAATATTAGAACGGAAACCTTAATGCAAGACTTCTGGACGTTGTATGTAGTCAAAGTATTCTCTAAAATGACAAACGACACCCAACTGTTCATGAAGTCACAGATAGCGGTCATAAATATTGGAACTGAACCCTGTATGGAAGACTTCTGGACGTTGTCTTTAGTCAAAGTGCTCTCTAAAACGACAAGCGACACCCAACTGTTTATAAAGTCGCAGATATCGGCCATAATATTAGTACTGAAACCTTAATGCAAGATTTCTGGACGTTGTCTTCAGTCAAAGTATTCTCTAAAACGACAAGCGACAACCAACTGTTTATGAAGTCACAGATAGCGGTCATAAATATTGGAACTGAACCCTGTATGGAAGACTTCTGGACGTTGTCTTTAGTCAAAGTATTCTCTAAAACGACAAATGACGCCCAACTCTTCATGAAGTCACAGATATCGGTCATAATACTGGAACTGAACCCTTCATGGAAGGCAGCCAAAATGTTCTCCAATGGAATAAAACACACCCGCACATTATGATGCAACAGATATTAGTGACCAGATTGGAACCGAGCACAGCGTGGAACACTTTCGGATGGTATATTTATTTATTTTCAAATATGGCTGCTCACTGTGAGGCTACTGCAAAAGTGACGTACATATATACAAAATGAAAGGATTTAAACAATAATATCACATTAAGTGTGCCAAGGTAAACAAATATCACTACCCTTGAGTGCACACCTGTAATAAATGAGAGAAATAGGACATTATTTTAATACAAGTGCCTCCAAAAAGTCAGACACACTGGTATTAGGAATCAAACCAAGTAGATCAATCCAGTGTTTGATAACTTTATTTGAACGTGTTAGAGAGCTCTACAAATGACTTCTAAGCTGGGTGGTGATTGCGGATCAATGCTGTGTTGAAGACTTCAGCACTTTGCTGGTAGTTTAAATATCCTTTAACATCTACAAAATGCATCTGACACTTCTTGATGAGACAGACATTGGTTTTGAGATTACAGCCAAGCACTGTGGCTTTCACATGTCATCAATTGTCAAAATATTCTATAATGCAATAAAGCATGCCAAAAATTTTTGATAGGACAGATACCGATCAAAGGATTGCACCAGAGCACCGTACAGAAGTTTTGGCAAGTTTTCCATATGCTTAAGTGCATGCGTATATATAATCCAAGTTAATGCATATACTAAAAAACCGAACAGAAATGAAGGACTCCTTGGAAACACATACAAATATTCAATGTTCAGAACCATCGAATATCTTCAGCTCATTACAGTCTGGAGGAACAAATAAATACATGCACAGCTTTGAAAGGTCTCATAAGTCACATGAGGTACTTTTTGCATTTCTCCTACACAAAGTGCAGTACCATACTAGTGCACCTTCATTCATTCTGTGCATACATGTGGTGATCTTCTTTTAAAACAATCGTGTCATCGTGCAGCTGATTTCAAATCAGGTGCTTCTCACAAGGTTTTCAGTTATCTGTCCAGCTGTAAACAGAACGCGCGTTATGTTATAGTAAACTGTAAAACGACGGAGAAGCGCCATTGTATGCCCATAGCTATGAATATCAGAATGAACTATAAATTAAGATTGTGTGTGTTAGAATGCCTCCAAACAACGTATGTGCTACTGAGCGTGGCACAGAAGCAGAAGAAGCGAGAAGTGAAATAGCAGGCAATACCAGCAGCACTTAATCATGCAACTTTATTTTTCGATCACCACAGCAACGCACGCCCGAGTTTCTGTCTTGTACGTGAATGGAAATGAGACCGCTGACAGCTGAATGTGTCAGCGTCGCTGGTACCCGACACGAAGTCACATCTCACTGCTACCAACCAGCGCACGCTTTTTATTAGCTTGGAAACACACGAAAACGATTAGAACCGAAGCCAACGAATGTTTCCGCGTCATACAATTCGCGAATAAACTTATATAAGTACGTACGTTTTCACATCACGGAAATGTGTTGGCTAGTGAGAGGTTCACTTTCAGCGATGATGAATATTGATGTTGAAAACAAACACAGTGCAGATAAAAACTCCTCCGTATGAACTACGCGATATTTCGGGCGTCGTATATGGT
Source organism: Rhipicephalus microplus (assembly GCF_043290135.1). NCBI lineage: Eukaryota > Metazoa > Arthropoda > Arachnida > Ixodida > Ixodidae > Rhipicephalus > Rhipicephalus microplus. The sequence continues at coordinate 205,725,024 of NC_134710.1, read as the reverse complement.
GTCTATGTTGCGACGGAAACTACCGTAGAGTTTTTTCAGCCGATGTGCCTCGCATGTGCTGGTTCATACGAACTAGATGGTAGAGGCCTGCGCTGGATGCAGATGACATTGATCTGAATTGCCTCCGCGGTAGGCAAGGGCTCACGCTCAAACCTTGAAACCTCCGAAGTCTGTTTACACTCGTTTTTAGCAGAGAAATTCACAGATCAAAGCACAAGAACACCGACATGCTCCTTTTGCTCGGCCGACGATCGCACACGGGACCGGCGCTAGCATAGCCGGCCGGCATTCACTGGATTTGTCGGCGTCGCTCGAACTCGGCACGAAACCGCGTCACGCTGGTAGCACTCGCAGTCGTTCGTCGTTTCGTTGTCGTTCTAGATTACGAAGCGGTCATTCGGGAACGTTTGGAGTAGTTTTCATGCTTGCTTTCAGCACTCAGCTGTGCCTTCGAAGCGGCGGCCATTAGACACAGCATATGGAGTCATCGCGGCCTCTGGTTGGTTGGCGCGCGGTCTCTGGTTGGTTGGCGCCGCTGTACGCGTGGTGACGTAGCGTACGCGAGGCGAAATATCAAGCCCGGCTTGATCCCTAGCGCCTCCTCGCGTATGCCCCTCCGACGCCGACGCCGAGAGGCGCATTTGACGCTTTTGACGCGTAGACGTGAGCATACGCGTGCCAGTGGTTGGCACTTAAGGAGGAAATGCCCGTAGGGATATTGGTTACGAACAGTCGGAAGTTCCCACTTTCTAATTCCTTTGTTGCTTCCCGCTGATGGATTCCTTTCGAGAGGAGAGCACGGGGGCTTCAGGACGCGGGAACGCCTCTCGGCTTTGCTCTTCATGGCCAGCATGGCTTGCACGGACGAGGGTCACAGCAGCTCCCCCCCCCCCCCCCTAAATGAGTCACATATTGCAACAGTCCCCGCTGCTGCACTAAGGGACTACGGAAGTGTCTGCAGTTGAATGCCAGGAACTCGTCTTTGCTTGCCGCATTGTCTGGGTAATTGCCGAAAACATGGACAGCTTCTCTGAAACTCGACCACATGCGCAAGCAAGTACTCGGCCCCCTCCGAACAAACGAAGCCAAACGAGGAATGGCAAACCAATTTTCGGTTCTATTTTTGAACGAAAAGCTTACACTCGAAACTCTCAGGACTCACTTATGCTGAGAAACCAAACGTGCTACCTTACACATTCACATAATAAGTTGCACAAAAAACTAAAATATCAATTTTGATACATCAAGAGCACTCCTGGACAGCTTAGAAAGAGTGGCTGAGCGCGTCAGCGTTTCCATTCAATTCACCCTTGTTCTTAATGTCAAAATATTTCTGAAGAATCAAGCTCCACCTCACAAGCGACTCTTCCTCGATGTCGTGGTTTGCAGCCACGTAAGGGGATCATGATCTGTTTTTACTGTAAATTTAGCACCTTCGAGGTAACACTGCAACTGCAGATGAATGGCCTATACAATGCAAGCGCACTCCCTTTTTGAAGCGCAGTACGTCATCTCACGAGAGCCCAATTTTTTGCTGAAGTAAAGAACACCATGCTCGTTACCACTGTCATCCTGACATAGAACGGCACCTAGGCCTCGATTTCTCGCATAACACGGAACCGTCAGTTTCTCCGTCGTAATCTGGAGCTTTCATAAGCTCAACGGCTGATCAGAACCGAGTGGGTCGTGGCGCTAACAGCTGTCAAACTTACTTTAATAGCCGTACTGTTGTAAAATGTTTCAAATGTGGTCAGACTGGGCACCAGGCAGACGCATGTTGTAGCAGAGCGAGTTAAACCCATTAAGTAGCCTGTGTGCAAAACGGCATCAAAAGCCGATGATGAAGACGTTGCCGAAGGATTCGTAGAGCTGAAAATTGGGAAGATACTGCCGATTGTGGGTGCTGTAATGACAAAACGGCCAACAAGTGTTACGAAGGGAATGTCAACGCTACACGGAAAAATTGCTGGCAAGAAGAATACATTGTTAAGGGATACCGGAAGTTCCTCTGTTATCGTGAGGAGATACTTGGTACGGGAAAGGGTGTTAACACGCAGAACTAAGCTGGCTTGCCTAATCGACGGTTCGGTTCGGATGCTTCCTGAAACTGAGGTTGAGGTTGAAACTCCCTACTTCAGCAGGAAGGTTACCGCCCTGTGTATGACGACCCCCCATGTACGACCTCATCATCGGGAATATCACCGGAGCGCGAGGGCCGAAAGATCCAGAACGTTTGGGGGAAGACCCGAGGATAGAGCCTTCACCGACACAGGGAGCGCAACATACAGTGGAGGAGCATCCCGCGACAGATTTCACCCGAGCGCAAGGTGAAGCCCGGGTGCGAAAAACAGTGAAACGGGAGATCATCGCGTTGAACGAGAAAACGTGCCATGCAGCTTAAATTGCCGCGGAATGACCTCAACTGATCAACAGTGAAAAGGTGACGAAGTCGGCCAGCCAGACCCAACGTTGTGACGCGAACAAACTAGTGAATAATCAGACAAGATCAGTTGAACGTGATGACCCGTTAATGGTGTAGAAAGTGTCAACGATAGCTGAGACAATGCTTCAGATATCGTCTTTCGAAACAGCTCATCCGACTGGAAAGAAGAAGAAGAATAGATCGAGCGAGCACCGCAAGCAGGGGCGTAACCGCAGCACAAAGTGCACAGGGTAGGAGATTGGGTTGGATTTGCATGCGTGTAGCAGTGTTTAGGGCAATACGCTGCGTTATTCTTGTTGTTATCCTGTGTCACAAGTGTCAAAGTGTTTGTTGCGGGGACGTGATGTTATCGATATGATTGTACAATTGTTGTAAAGACAAACCTTTGCACGTCAGAGTTGTTTGAAATGTGTGATAGAGTGTTGTACTAAGTAACTGTGGTTGTATTTGATGTGTTGTGCAATGGGATTGCGATGTGCATTGTATCGAGTGTTCTGCTGTGAATGTGACGCGCCATTAGTGACGGACTATGTTAAGGACTTTTAGTGTGTGGAGACTGTTCACACTTATTTGTGAGGTTTTGAATATTATGTGATTATATTCTGACGCGCCATGAGTGACGGACTATGTTAAGGACTTTTAGTGTGTGGAGACTGTTCACACTCATTTGTGAGGTTTTGAATATTATGTGATTATATTCTTGAAGTGGGGGGCAGTGTCACAAACGAGCGCTCAGAAAAGCGCGAGCCGCCGAATTTTGGTGATGGTGACAATACCAGGCGCCAGAGAGACGCGCCAAGGTCAATGCTAAAGAAGAAAAACATCATCCAAAGACTCCTCGGGCGTGCTGTCTCTCCCCCTCGGAAGCGTAGTTTCGCCGACCGATCTCCTCATATCAGCCGCCGAGTAAGCCCTGGAAAGGTCTCGAAACAAGGGGCGTAGTGATGCAGAGTTGCGTCATGTGTAGCAGGCGGCTCTCGAAACGTGTCGCCCTTTCCCCAGCCTTGTCTGTGCATCGCGCCGACGAAACGATTAGAATTTTCTGCAATCTAGCGCTAAAGGTATTTAAGCGAGCAGCGGAAAGGCAAATCTGAAGATGAAGACAGTTTACGCCAGTGTGCGTATAGGTATAGGGACAAAGACAGTTTACGCCAGTGTGCGCAGGCAGGAGATGAAGGAAGTTTCGCGCAAGTGTGCGTAGGGTGTTTCCACCTGGTTTGGGTGAAGGCTTTTGTCGTCAGTGATAAAGCAAGTAATAAAGAGCGTTTCCGCCTGTAGAGCGAAGGCTGGTGCTACCAGCAGAAGAATAGTGTGAGTATACCGCCTGAGAGCGAAGACGCGTCTTGCAATCGCAACGCGTGAGAAGCCGACGTGTTTCCGGTGAAGGAGTTTTGTGCTTGGAGTGCGGACATTTGAAGACGAGGTTTCCTGGAAGAGAAACTTCGGGGGCAGCGGATCGACAACAGCGCTGGACTTTGAGGGAGTATTTCCTAGGAAAGAAACATTCAATTTCGATCCAAGAACTTTGTACTGAATAAGTGTCTTGGTTGTTTGATGCATGTGATTGCATTGTAGCGCGTATTGTTGCTTGTGTCTGTTGTTTCGAGTGTATCTGATTGTACTATGTAGTTTGTTGTATGGCGAGAAACGCCATAGGAGAGAACTTCACTTTAATTTTCACGGGGATTTGTTAACCTCAGCATAACGCATAGCAAAATGCGTTTTAGTTTTTTTTCATTCATCTGAGATCAGAACTTTTCGTAGCGAGAATCTTACCCGAGACCTCGCTCACAGCAGCTCAAAACCATGCTCCTGCCAATGTTCCATGCAATGCAAATATATTTCCAAGCGCCAGTCATCGTGAACATGCAGGACGTTCGCTTTCGAAGACGATTAGGCTTTTTAGATGCGGAGCATCTTATACTCGCGCCTTGTAGTGCGCCGTCCGCGCCGTCCGCACCGCTTCTCGAACATTCGACAGCTGACGCGCGCGCATGCGCCGTCGTGCCGTCGCCCACTCTTCCACCATCTGTGCATCCCTTCCTCCTCTACACACCGCGCGCGCTTCACTCCTCCACCATCTGTGCACCCTTCCTCCTCTACACACCGCGTTCGACATCTACAATTCTCCTGATTCTCCAGTGGACGCGCATGTGGCGTCGCGCTTCGAGAACATTGAACAGCTGACAGTGCATGCGCCGTCGTGCTGTATATATACTCAAGGCCGGCGCTCGCTCGCTCAGTTGCCGCTCGTCGGTTGGTTTGTACGGCGCGTCGACGTCCAAGGTCGCGGTGAAATGAATTCCAACGAATCCACAAACACAATGATCGACGTCCCTTCGACCAGCGCCGCCCTTTCGCATACGTGTGTACGTGTTCACTCATTTAACACCCCCTCCTACAACCACGTTAACCAATTTAGCCATCGACCCAAGTAAGTCGCAATTTAGCACCCCATTTCACAACCACGTTAACCAATTTAGCCATCGACCCAAGTAAGTCGCACTTTAACACCCCGTTAACCAATTATATGGTCCGCATCCTCCTCAGTGTTCCCCCGAGGGAAGCTGCGGGCAATTTTTTTGTGCCTGCAATCTACGACGAACGAGTCGCCACATGTTAACCGAACATAATCGAGCATTATAGGGTGTGATCGTTCCCTCTGAAAGTTGCGACTTTGGAAAATAGCAATTCACAGAAATTTTTCTCGAAGGTATGACGACACAGGAAGCGCTCTGTGCAGAAAGATCCTGCCGGCGGAACTTCTTGCGAACTGGCGCCTGCTCCGAGGGAGAAGATGCTGAGCGTGGGGTACTCGCAGTAACGTCACACTGTTTTCAAGCAGGGCGGGGCTCGTTGGGCAGGCGAATTCCACTCGTCGAGCTGGAGCAAGTTTTCTTGCTCCGCGGCCGCTAATGTGCGTTCCACTGGTAGATCCGGAGCAAGTTCGTGTGTTCTAGTGGCAGATTAGGAGAAACACATTCCGTGACGGAGCGTTCCGCATGCTCCGTCTTGCAGAGACCGATTTCACCAGAACTCCGAGAATGCGTTGCCACCATTTCCGGTACAGTCGGGCAGCAATGTTGCCTTCAGCTACCTTTAGCGTTTTTTTCTTTCTTTTTTTGAGGTGGTGCCCTATGCACTTGTTTACATTTAGAAAATGGAATCGTTTGCTGCTGCTGGTTTGCTTCTCGCTTTAAGCGACAGCAAGAACACTAGTTGTGCTATGGTCCCTAGAACTATTCCAGGGACCATAGTTATGCTAGAAGTAGCAGCAACGAGGACGACGAGCCGTATGTGCTTTCCCGCTGTGAGCACAATCGAAGTCTCGACACTAAAGCCGAAGATAATCGGCTATGTCGAGCACGTTTCCGGTATTGGTTTAGTGACGTATGAGCGAACAACTTCCGGCGTGAGCTCAGGTGGGACATTCACGTGTTCTACTTGCAGGTCTGGCTTGGCACAATCCGAGGGCTCACTCCAGGATTTCAGCGGCCGCTACAGATCTACCAGTGAAATTCGCACTTTAGACTTAAGGAACTCTGACATCAAATTTCAAGATCGAGATGTGCCCATCATTGAATCACTTGGTGTGCATAGGTCTTGGCCAAATTTTAATGGCGTCCATCGCGTCAAAGTTATTTTATTCGACGTCAAACAGCGTAGAAAAGCTAAAGAGAAAAAACAAAAAATAGACTGCCCTGTGACATCGACACTAGTGCTACGTGTTCGGTATGGTGGCTAGAAGATTTAGCTACCATATGTTCGGTGTGATACGTTCCACAAATACCACACTGAGTGACGATACGCTAGTAACGATGACCTCGACAATCTTTGAGTGTGTTTGAAGCCGACTCCCAGCCATGCTCTCACTAGTGGCTCTCCTTGCTGTGTTGAAACGTGCGTGCGATTCATCGTATCGCATCGACTGATTTGCGTTGTGCTCCACTGCGTGTCAGTACGATCATTCAGAGCGACAATGCGCACCAGAATGTCGGGGAACCGCTGCGTAGTTAGAACCTGCACCAGGCCCGTGGCATGTTGCGAGCTTCACGGCCACAGCGTGAGGAGTCACCACCATCGAAACGACGACAGTGCACCTGGCGGCGTATGTAAACGAAACCGAACGAAGCCTTTTTTTTCGACAATTTTATTTGTAAAACTTCGGAATGGTAAGCATAAAAAAACATTACTCATTTAATTTCAGGCATTCAGAAGCATGCAATGTGCGAACGCATAGAAAATCGGAAAGTCACGCATTTTAGTTGGCAGTGTAGACCAGGAAACAAACAGTCTCGCCGCACTGCTCGTGAAAGGCACGCAATTATGTTGATGCCTATACAGAAAGTTTAGCGAATACTGTCAACGAGTTGTTGCGAAATCTTGAGCTACACAAGTGCAGGAACGTAAGCGGTATGCCTTTACTTACTGCAGCGAAGGTTTCGAGCAGTGCGATGGATATTTCAGCCAGCGCTGTACAGCTTCTGTGCTCCGGGGATCTGCGTTGGGGCATAGTACGTATACCTTCTTTGCACATGAACGCTGATGCATGCATATTGTTCACTGCTATACGTGCTAAAATGTTACTTACGTGGCCTTTATTTTGTGTAAACATCGATCGATTGACTTGCAATAAAACGATTTATTGTTGCAAGCTTGTATGACCAGCATTGTTATTTCGCTCGGCCTGTATGTGGCATCACAACTTACTAAAGTAAGTATGCAAGATACTTATGAGCTTATATTGAGCAGTTTACTGCATTGTACTATGTGGGAACGATTGAAATTGAGAAAAGGGGCTGCTACAACGAGCGGGGGTCAGCCATGACGCAGAAGCAGATGATGACGATGTCGTCTGCTATGCGGAAGGCCAGCCGCCATATCGAAACACCCTGGTGCTTTTGAAACCTATTTCATTTTATAAGCAATTATAAATTATACAAACAATATTCTTAGTTATATTTGGTTCGAAAATATACTTATGTGTAAAAGGTAACAAAACCTTTTTCGCTTAATAGTAAAATAGTCATTTTGCAATCTTTTTACGATTCCCTACAGAGCTCAGATGGCGCTACCGTCGCTTCCAAATGGCTGCCTCCATTGACTCTATTATAGTGTCCTAGATTATGGACTAGTGTGTTCAGGCACCCTCTCTCGCCATGCACCGCGTGAAGCGGCTCCCGTGGACCAAAAACCGGTTTTTAAGGCGGCGCTGTTGTAGCATGGGATGGCAGGATTGTCAGCTCCGCGCTGCTCTGCCTTCTCGGGTGCTGTTCAGTGACCTTGTTGCTTGTGTTCGCGCCCGCTTAACGAAAGCTTTTCTGGCAGTGTTTTCACTGGCCACGTGACAGTGAGGCAATGCCGAGTCATCGGCGGCAATGACACTGCTTGGCACCTAGGTGCGAAACAGTGTATATCATTGAAAAAAAAAAAAGGTGAGCAGCCGTCGCTTTTCGCTGTACCTAAAGATGAAGCGTGGAGGAAGGTTCGGGAACAGAATTTACATCGAAAGAATGGGACCTTGAACGAAAGGTGCTCTCTATGTGAGCTACACTTCGAGCCTTCATGTGTTCTCGGAAACTACGTGCACGTTATAAATGGTGAAGAAATTCGCGTACCACGTAGGAGACCAGAGCTAACGCCGGACGCCGTGCCGATGTTACTGCCCAACGCAACAACACAAGAAACACTAAACGTCGTATAAACTTCTCAAAACGACTAGAAATGTATGCGGACATCTAGGTGTAACATTTGACGTTGAATAAACGTTTTTCAAAGGAAGTTTTTTTAGAAGACGTTCAGAAAACGTTCTTTACAAGAAGTCTTTTTCAAAACGTTTACTAAAAGTTATTTTCTAGAACTTTGGTAGAATTCGCGGATGAGGTCTCGGGGGTGTTTTCAACGTTTCTTTTTTTCTTTAATCAAAATACTATTCGCTTTACATATTTATGTAGTATATATTTTTACATACTTTTTACATATTCAAATGTAATGATTTAGTTCTCTAGTCAGCATTGAGAAATTAAGATGCGCAAATGCAGTGTGCGCCTGCGCGGCTAGAATGATTTTACTTGTCTGGACGTGTTTACCGGTCGCTCAGTCACCTCTTGAAGAAGCGGGTTTGAGTCGATTTCTCTCGTGTTTTAAAAGTGTGCTTGCGCTTCGTGTTCGTCTTTTGTGTTCTGCCAGTGCTGCTGATTAAGAAGATGCGCTATACTAAAGCGAAGACGTGTGTGTTCGTATTGTGGAGCACTCGCCAGGTATGTACCACACTGCCGCTGTCGGCGCTTTGTTATCACTGCGTTCACCACGTTTTTCCTACCATGTGCACAATACGTGAGCTTTTATTTACGTGGGGACCCAGCTTTTTCGTACTAGTTCAGCAGTGTAAAGGCGAAGTAGTGCAAAATTAAGCGCGCACAAGTTTTTTTTTCTTTTGTGAGGAATGTGAAGCACGCACGCGTAGCGGGAATTCGGCGGCTGATTTGAGCAGAGTTGTGGCGGCTGTCCGCCTCTGTCGGCAGTGGTGTCGGAGGGAGGCCCTGCTCGCGAGCGACCACTATTTTCGTTTATTAATTCTGCAGAGTATGTTAGCTGTAGGCGTTGATGCCTGTTCATATTGTGCGCTATTGAAGTGAACGTGTCTAAGGCAGTTTCATCTGCTGTACGTTCCATTTTAAGCAGCTACAGTATTTATACGTCATGACTACTATCAGAGAAGTATTGGCAAGGTTCTGTTTGGCGTCTCTCAATTTTTTTTTTCTTGCGAGTGGCCGAATGTATGCCGGTGTGTGCATCCGCGCCGGCACGCGTCTCTATAAACTACCGTGATACTCGAGTTGATGCGTGTTCGTGTGCAGCGTGTTGAATCGTCTTAAGTAGGGCTCGGAAAGGTTGCACCTCCACTTAAGTGTTTATGCAGCCCGTTTAGTAAAATTATAACTTTCGGTATATACCAGCAATGTAGGTTGCCTCATGCGGCCTGAATCCGTGCATTATAAGCCATTCGTTTATCCTGAACTGTATTTTAGAAGGAATATATATATCATGGCTAAATGTGGCCGCATTGTTGTACCTTACTGTGCGAGCACTAATTCAGTCATAAGTCCACGCGTTCGAACACCATCGACTTTACTCTGCTTGTTTCCACTATGCTTGTATTTTGATTTGGTTTATTAAATCCTTTATACACCTCGCCCAACCATGGTGTTGAAATTTTGCTAAACAATTTTACGTGTATGAACATTAAAAATAGTTTATAGCATAACCTCCAATGAAATTTTCCGAATAATGACAAGCTTAACAGTGTATTGGATAAAGCAAACTTTCTTGGCATGCGCTACAGATGTTGACAGAATCTGTGGTATGTGCAGATTCAATTTTTTACTTATCACTCAAAACTCGCGATAATGTTATAAATCATGATAAGCATGCATAAGTCATGCACGTATTGCTGTTAAAATGTAAAATTGGACACCGTATTTATTTGAGAATAGTAACTAGACTGCAGGTTTTTAAGCTATTGGCACTGAAGGAATTATACAATTTCGGAAATCAGTTTCATCAGATCTTATTGCCAAATAGCAGTCAATAGCTTTCAAGGTTCTGGTTCCCGGAGATTGTTGCAGAAGCTTGCATGCTTTATTGGTATGGTGTGTGGTTCAAGATAGGTGCCTCATATGTTTTTTTTGCATTGACAGCCTGTGGTGCTTGAGTGAAGGGTACTGCCATTTTAGCCAACCAGAATCATTGAAACTGATGACCATAATTTGGCAGCACACAATAGTAATTTATTTACACGAATTTATCACAATATAGGTATAATTGTCCCAATTTGAGCAGCCTGAAAAAAGCTACACTAGTTGTATTTGAAATCAAATTCATGTTAAATAATATATGTTACCTGCAACGAATACTTCATGAAAATGCATATCATCATGTATGCGTTGAAGTATAATTGAATTTGCTTTCAACGCACTGTGTACGAGTGCAATTCAAGCATGGTTTTGACACATACGCAATGTGGAAATTGCGTTTTCTTTTATAAGGTTGCAACTGTGTTTGCCAAGAAAGTATTGCTTGTAACATCTCTAGTTTGTGTACATCCTGCTTGTTTCAAGACCCATTGTTCCAAATCATTTTAAATATACTGACAAATTCAGTTTTTCTAAGAAACACGCCATTAAATTGTTTTTTCGGTGTTTCCATCGCAGCCTATGCATCCACCTTGTACGAACTGAGTGTGAAAGAATTCCGGACAAGCCTGTCATCAATGATGGCTCGTGGAAAAGTTGGCTACTGAATGTACGGCAGCTGCGCATGGTTTCTGTTTCCTAAGGTAAGGGAACTTCACTGAGCCACCTGGTTGCTGTATTCAAGTAGCTCGCATGCTCACGATGTTCAATATTAAGCCTTTTGTTTTTCTTTAAAAAAGTCAGTGCTATAAGTTGTGTGTGTAAAAGCCATCTTTGCAGATAGCTAAGCGTTCAGGGGAACACAGTGTGCAACAATAATTACCACTGTCAGCCTTGCCTTTGAATAAGATTCAATAATGAACTTATTAGTGACTGCAGCAGGTGGCCATGCACGTAATAAAGGTTTTAGCTAGTCACATTTCTACATTAGTCCAAAAAATTATGGCATGCCTGTGATCAGACATCTCGCTGGAAAGTATAGTTGTGGCTTGTATCATTATGCATGCAGGACAGTGAGCACTAGTACACAGCTACTGCTTCCTGGGGTGCCCCATATAATCTGATCATGGATCGAAGCCATAGAAAAGCATTACAATGGTTACCTTTTTACCAATGGCTGGAATAGCAAGCACTGACTGCTTCTCTCACCAGGGAGTAATGTTTTGGTGATTCTCGCTGCCTTGCATGCGTAATAATGGAAAGCACAATAAACTTCCGAGTGGAATATCTCAGAGCATAGACATGCTCGAAGAATTTTTCCAAGTGGGAGTGTGTAGAAACACGACTGCCACAAACTGTTCTACGCAAACATACCTACTTATTGTAGGCACCAAAATTTAGGTATTCTTAGTTGTTTGGGCAGCTGGCAGCATTATTGTCTTACTTTGTGTTTTCCTGGACACACAACTTATCAGCAAAGGCAGTGTTCTCTTCTTAGGACTGAATTTTAATACAAGCACAAAGCACGTCTCTGAATGTGTCAGTGCTGCTTTCTAAGGTTTTATGTCATGTTTAATTTATGTGTAATCTGCAGTTAGTCAGTTAAAATTGAACTTTTTGCATTGCAATAAGGTTGTAGCAGATCAATGGTTTTATTTTCACTGTAATATTGACTGAACATCTTGCTTTATTGTTCTTGTAACCTTATTTCATTGTCGTCTCGAATATAATGTCATAAGTGCAATCAAGTGATTTTCTATTGTCATACCTAATCATACCTAACTTTGGCAATACCTAATCATTTGTGATATATTAGGGATACCTAACCATGTTTAATATTGTTAATGATGACTGACAAAAGAAATTCTGGAATACTGTAGTGTTTTTAACTTCACTGTGTCTTTTGTGCGAGTATTTTGGGATGGAATTTGGGGTTGCTAAAATCACAATTTGATTGTTGAACACAGATTTGTGGTGAAACACAGTAATTTCAACTACTCATGGTTCTAACATACCAATTTAGGCGCACTGGGTAAAAAAAATCAATTGTGCGACTGCTGCCTTTCGGCTGTAACAAATTTTCTACCTTTATATATTTGCTACTGGGCCGATGTGTTTGCTAAGCTAGCCTTCCAAATTTCGCTGCACTGATAGAAGTCTGCTCGAAAAGAACAGTTTGTGCCTTTGTATGTGTGCAGGTTCCTGGACCAAGCATCTGGCCAGCCCCTCAATCGCTTTGTATAGTTATAGTTACTATAAAGCATTCAAGTTTTGAGACAAAGTGTGCAGTCATTGTTATGTATAATAAAGGTTACAAGTGTGCTACAAGATTTGTTGAACTTTTGCATTTACTTTTGGATGTGCAGTATGATGCCTTCAAGGTAACACCAGAAACAATAATGAGTTGACGTTTAAAAGCCCGTCTTGTCTCCAAGCAAAACAGATTATCGTAATGATAGACGGCAGTCACTAATTAATTCTTTCAACAATTATGGCACCAATTTTGCTGATTAGAATAGTGCCAGCAATAATTTGATGCCTAATTATGTTGCTGTTCTTACTTTTCACTCTCGACAGTGAACAACTAAATGCACCGATTGTAAAACGCTGACATGGTGCAGCAAATTAACCACGAGAAACGCTGAACAAGCTGGTTTGCGTGAAAAATAAATGTCTAAAAAAGTGTTCAAAGATCCAACAAAAGTCTTTTTAGAATCTTTGCAAAAAGTTTACTAGGCTTCTGATAATATAAGTATAGTAAATGTTTACAAAGGTTCTTTAAAAAATGCAGAAAGACGTTTTTTAGACTTCTTGCTAGACGTTTTCTAGACGTATAATAGCGTGGCGTTAGCACAGCTGCAGGAGGTTTTCAAGCTGCTTAAGTTTAAATAACATCTCAACAAGACTTCTTATATACTTTTGGACTATCCTTTTTGGACATTTACTAGAAGTTTATTTAGCTTTTCTTGTGTTTCGTGGGAAGCTAGTTATCGAAGAAAGCGCCGCATCCAAGACCTCCGAGAAAGCGGAAGACCTCGGCGGTCGAATCTACCATCTCCAAGAAAACTGCAGCACCCAGTGCTGATGGTGAGGCCACTGATTCAGGTTCATCGATGGACTTTCCTGGTGACTAGGAACCCGAGGTGGTGAACGCTGCAGTGACTGCAGCTTCACTGGAACGCTTACTCAAGCTTTGTTTACCTTCAATTTATATCAGCTCGATTGCACCGTATCTCGTGCCAAAGAGAGCGATAATTCGCGTCACGACTTCAATTTTTCGTGAAGGGTATCAAACAGTCTCGAGAAGCAAAACGAAAAAAAAGCTGCACGCGAAAATGAGTTAGTGTTCATTAAGGTGCCACCGTGGTGAAGTGATCGTGAACTGATAATTCCAGGAAATAGTGAAGAATTTGATCGGTGTTACTGTTCACTGCAGTATGCGCTCTCTTAAATAAACGGTTTCATCTTACAGTCTAACAGTGGTGCCAAGTGATGTTTCATTTTGATTGTACAGTGCAATATCCCGGCCACAACAGCAGTATTTCAGCGGGCGCGTAGTCGTTTAAGGAGCCAAGATTGTCAAAATTATTTCCAAGTCTTCAGCTACGGCGTGCCTCTAAATCAAATGGCAGTTTTGTCAGCTTAGCCACATAAATACAATTGCACGATGCAACTACTGACAAGAACGGTGCCGCACGCGTAACGAAGGAAGTCGAAGCTGTCGCTGTGTGCTCACTACGACTCGGTATAGCAGTAATATAACAAGAAACTTTCGGGTTGAGAGATGCTCCTTCGATACCTCAATCTTCCAGATTTTTTATTCGTGCACCAACCAAACTTTAAAAACTGCAGGCAGTTTCCCAAGAGATGACTGCTTCGTTTGCTAATACCTGCATTTAGACCGTGCGTTGCAGCTTTTTCATTTCGTTTTGTTTTGAAGGCAGTACAAACACACCGATTCAGAAAGCTTTTCACGGACGTATCAGCAATTAAACACAAGACTATTAAGCTCGACGTATGCAAGCGCAAGTCACGGGATCGAATCCCGGCCGTAGCGGCTGCATTTTTGGTGTAGGCGCAATTACTGAGGTGCGTGTACCTAGATTTAGGTGCACGTTGAAGCACCCCAGGTGGTTGAATTTCCGGAGCACTCTTCTACGGCGTCTCTCATAATCATATGGTGGTTTCGGGACATGAAACCCCGGCTATTACTAATATCAAAGCACAAAAGTGCATTAAAGGCAATGCGTGAGGCGACAGCCCATGCTAAAGTGGCGCCATCTCGCGGCTGTCAATACCAACTGCGGCAGCTACGGCACTTCCGTGAACTCACTACCCCATATTCTAGTACACTATAACTCTATGGACATGTCATTCCACTGCCTGCACGTCGAGGCGTGGAAAAAGTGGAAAGTGCAACGATTCTCGACTGATAAGGAGTACACGGCACTGAAAGTTACAAAAAAGCAGTCCCGCTGAGCTTGATATTGAACGAAATGATTATAAAAACAAGCAGACGAACCTGTGGCGATGAAAACATCGCGAAAGAGAACGACGGAGCAAGCAGGTTTCGTTCGGTCAGCGAAGCGACGTTCACTCCGAAAGACACGGATACTGCAGAGTCCTCACCTGAAGAGGGCATGCTAGGCTTGCTGTATTTATTTCTCGCAGATTCACAAAGTGTAGCGACGTTATCCATGCGTTTACGGGGCCGCAGGTCACGAGATGTGCCTCCAAAGCGTAGACTCGATCGCAGCGAAACCATTCTGACTCAGTAGTGCAGCTTTGATAGATAGTTGTTCAACGTTATATAAGTAGTTGGAGGTGTAAGAGCGTCATAACCGTTAAGTAGGTGGTAGCTGGCGCCATCTGGAGAAACTTGATAATACTACAAAAAAACAAGGTGGCCGCAGGCGACGTACGTTGTCATACCCACTATCACATCACGGCTCCCTTGCGGATTGTTTACGCCTCAGCCCACTCAGGATTACTCACTGACGCCTAATATGTGCTGATGCAATGCATATAGCTACACATGCACACAAGGACACATAGTACGCAACAAGAGCACAATCAACAATTCACAGCAGCGGTACACACTTCAACATGTTTCATCATCATCATCATCATCATCATCAGCTTGACTACGTCCACTGCAGGACAGAGGCCTCTCCCATATTCCGCCAGTTAACCCGGTCCTGTGCTTGCTGCTGCCAATTTATACCCGCAAACTTCTTAATCTCATCTGCCCACCTAACCGTCTGTCTCCCCCTAACCCGCTCCCCTTCTCTGGGAATCCAGTTAGTTACCCTTAACGACCAGCGGTTATCCTCTCTACGCGCTACATGCCCGGCCGATGTCCATTTCCTCTTCTTTATTTCAACTATGATATCCTTAATCCCCGTTTTTGCCCTAATCCACTCTGCTCTCTTCTTGTATCTTAAGGTTACACCTACCATTTTTCTTCCCATTGCTCGCTGCGTCGACCTCAATTTAATCTGAACCCTTTTTGTAAGTCTCCAGGTTTCTGCTCCGTAGCTAAGTACCGGCAAGATACAGCTGTTATATACCTTCCCCTTGAGGGGTAGTGGCAATCTACCTGTCTTAATTTGAGAGTGCTTGCCGAATGTGCTCCACCCCATTCTTATTCTTCTAGTTACTTCAATCTCGTGGTTCGGCTCTGCGGTTATTACCTGCCCTAAGTAGACATAGTCTTTTACAACTTCAAGTGTACTATTACCTATCTCGAAGTGCTGCTCTTTTCCGAGGTTGTTGTACATTACTTTCGTTTTCTGCAGATTAATTTTAAGACCCACCTTTCTGCTCTCCTTGTCTAACTCCGTAATCATGAGTTTCAATTCGTCCCCTGAGTTACTCAGCAATGCAATGTCATCGGCGAA
Organism: Rhipicephalus microplus; assembly: GCF_043290135.1. Lineage (NCBI taxonomy): Eukaryota > Metazoa > Arthropoda > Arachnida > Ixodida > Ixodidae > Rhipicephalus > Rhipicephalus microplus. The sequence continues at coordinate 205,709,047 of NC_134710.1, read as the reverse complement.
GCGCAGGTTACTAAGGTATTCTCCAATCACTCTTATCCCTAACTGTTCCCATTCTAGGTTTCTGAAAACCTACTGTAAGCACGGGGTAAATAGCATTGGGGAGATTCTGTCCCCCTGCCTTACACCATTCTTAATTGGTATTCTGTTGCTTTGTTTATGAAGCACTATGGTAGCAGTTGATCCCCTGCAGATTTCTTCTAGAAGGTTTATATATACTTCATCTACGCCCTGATTCTGCAGTGTCTGCATGACGGCTGATATTCCTATGGAATCAAACGCCTTCTCGTAATCTATGAAGGCTATGTATAGTGGTTGGTTATACTCTGAGCATTTATGTATTACCTGATTAATAGTATGAATGTGGTCAATGGTTGAGTAGCCTGTTCGAAATCCTGCTTGTTCCTTGGTTGATTGAATTGTAATGTTTTCTTTACTCTGTTAGCAATCACTTTTGTAAATAGCTTGTATACTACAGAGAGCAAGCTGATCGGCCTGTAATTCTTCAAGTCCTTGTCATCTCCTTTCTTATGTATTAAGATGATATTAGCGTTCTTCCAAGACTTCCCATCAGGAGACACCTCGTAAACAGGGTGGCTAGTTTTTCTAACACAATCTGTCCTCCATCTTTCAGCAGATCTGATGTTACCTGATCCTCGCCAGCAGCTTTGCCTCTTTGCATGCTCTCCAAAGCTTTTCTGACTTCTTCTATCATTACTGGTGGGGTGTCATCTGGGTTACTGCTAGTTCGTGGTTGTCTCGGCTACTGTACAGATCTCTGTAAAACTCCTCCGCTATTTTAACTATCCTATCCATATTGGTAGTTATTTTGCCTTCTTTGTCCCTTAGTGCATACATCCGACTTTTGCCTATCCCAAGTTTCCTCTTCACTGCTTTGACGCTTCCTCCGTTTTTCAGAGCGTGTTCAATTCTCTCCATACCTTCTTACATCGCATACTTTACGTCTATTAATCAACTTCGAAAGCTCTGCCAGTTCTATTTTGTCTGTTGTACTTGACACTTTCATGATTTGACGCTTCTTAATTAGGTTCTTCGTTTCCTGGGAAAGCTTGCCAGTGTCCTGTCTAACTACCCTGCCTCCAACTTCCACTGCACACTCCGTAATGATACTCGTCAGATTATCATTCATTGTTTCTACGCTAAGGTTGGCTTCCTCACTAAGAGCCGAGTACCTGTTCTGTAGTGACACTCTGAATTCCTGTACTTTCCCTCTCAGTGCTAGCTCGTATATTGGCTTCTTGCGTATCAGTTTCTGTCGTTCCTTCTTCAAGTCTAGGCGAATTCGAGACCGTACGATTCTATGGTCACTGCATCGTACCTTGCCAACCACTTCCACATCCTGCACGATTCCTGGGTGTGCACTCATTATAAAGTCTATTTCGTTCTTATTTTCGCCATTAGGGCTCCTCCATGTCCACTTGCGGTTTTCTCGTTTTCGGTAGAAGGTATTCGAAATTCGTAAATTATTGCGTTCTGCGAATTCTGCTAGTAGCTCTCCTCTGGCGTTTCTAGTACCGATGCCATAATCTCCTACTGCCTGGTCTCCAGCCTGCTTCTTCCCTACCCTGCATTAAAGTCGCCCATCACTATAGTATACTGTGTTTTTACCTTGCTCATTGCCGATTCCACGTCTTCATAGAAGCTCTCAACTGAAGCGTCATCATGGCTGGACGTAGGCGCGTAAGCCTGTACTACCTTCATCTTGTATCTTTTATTCAGTTTAATTATGATACCTACCACCCTTTCATTAATGCTATAGTATTCCTCTATGTTGCCAGCTATGTTTCTGTGAATAAAGAACCCCACTCCCAGTTGTCTTCTGTCTGCCAAGCCCCGATAGCAAAGGACGTGCCCATTCTGTAGCACCGTATAGGCCTCATCTGTCCTCCTAACCTTACTGAGCCCTATTATATCCTATTTAACACCCTCTAGCTCCTCGAATAGTACAGCTAGACTTCCCTCACTAGATAAGGTTCTAGCGTTAAACGTTGCCAAGTTCAGGTTCCAATGGCGGCCTGTCCGGATCCAGAGATTCTTAGCACCCTCTGCTGCGTTGCAGATCTGACCGCCGCCATGGTCAGTTGCTTCGCAGCTGCTGGGGACTGAGGACCATGAGTTATTTGACGTATGCATGTGGGAGGTAGTGGCCGGATACTGCACCAGGGTGGCCAATCCTTCTCTGGTGAGGGAGTGCGTTCCCGGCGGTGGTTACCGGTGAGGCTGCACCCCAGGCCTCTTAATGCAGTTCCATCAACACGCGTTTTTTTTTAATCCGGATGCGAACTGCGCGGCACTGGGATTTGAACCACGGACCTCTTGCATGCGAGGCGGATGCTCTAACCACTACGCCATCGCCACGTATATACTGGGCAGATACCAAGTGTGAATCACCGGTGGCACATACCCGCATATGAGTGGCCCATACCCGCCAATGGGTATGTGCCACTGTCCCGTGAGAAGTGTTTGACGATGTACACGACGGGATGGCGACATTATTAATGTCTTGACCAGCACGTCATATTCGTCAAACCATCTTTTTCTCTCATGCTGATTTTGGTTCACGCAAAGCTAAGGGGGTGACCACAAGAGCATCCAAACGTAAGTGGCTAGATATTGTCACGGGGTCGTGACGTGGCCGAAGACAGGAGACTTCTTGTTGGAATTTAACTGTTTATTTGGGCGAACCTGTGCCCGGTAAACAGAAAGTCCAATTACAGCAGCAGTCTCGCACGGATAGCAGTCTCAAACTGATAGCGGCGAACGGAGCGTCGGCCGGGATCAACAACTGACAAGCGGCGAAGCGCGTCGGCATTTATACTCCCGCCGTCGAATGTTCTAGTGCTATCGCTGGCGGCGGCGTGCGTTCCAGAACAATCTGTACCATTCGCACAGTGGGCGTGATCTTATCGAAATGATCTACTACAGTCCGGAACCCTCTAGAAAACTGCAGGCGCGGTTTGCGCTGAGAATCGTGTGGTGTTTTGGGACGATAACAAAAACTTGGGAAATGGAACGTGGCATTGCCCCCCTCTGAAAAAGGCATCGTCTCGATGCTTTAACTAAAGATGAAGGTACAATAATAATGCAAGAAAGTACAATGAATAAATTACGATACAACAATAATACAAAAAAACACTCTTTCAGTTTGTTAACGCGCATGAAACGGCTTGAGGCGTGCGACATGGACGACGTCAGGTCGCGATCGACGTCGTTGAGAGTTCGTGATGCCGTCGGGGACAACCTCGTAATCAAGTGGGCCGAGACGTCGAACAACCCTGTACGGTCCGAAGTACCGTCGCAGAAGCTTTTCACTTAGTCCACGTCGGCGTATCGGCGTCCACACCCAAACACGTTCACCGGGCTGGTATTCCACGAAGCGTCGTCGAAGGTTGTAACGGTGGCTGTCGGTCGTCTGTTGATTCTTGATACGGAGCCGCGCAAGTTGTCGGGCTTCTTCGGCGCGATGAAGGTACTCGCTCACATCGAGGTTTTCTTCGTCGGTGACGTTGGGTAACATGGCATCGAGCGTCGTTGTCAGGCTCCTTCCGTAGACCAATTTGTATGGAGATATCTGCGTCGTCTCCTGCACCGCCGTGTTGTATGCGAAGGTCACATACGGAAGAATGGCATCCCACGTCTTGTGTTCGACATCGACGTACATTGACAGCATGTCGGCGATCGTCTTGTTAAGCCGCTCGGTGAGGCCGTTGGTCTGTGGGTGGTACGCTGTCGTCCGGCGGTGGTTTGTTTGGCTGTATGCCAAGATCGCTTGAGTTAAGTCGGCAGTGAATGCCGTTCCTCTGTCGGTGATAAGGACCTCTGGGGCGCCGTGACGTAGGACGATATTTTTGACGAAGAACTTAGCTACCTCGGATGCACTGCCTTTTGGCAGGGCTTTTGTCTCGGCGTAGCGGGTGAGGTAGTCGGTGGCTACCACGATCCACTTGTTTCCGAAAGCCGACGTCGGGAACGGCCCCAATAGGTCCATACCAATCTGCTGGAAAGGTCGGCAAGGTGGATCAATTGGCTGCAGAAGTCCCGCTGGCCTTGTCGGCGGTGTCTTGCGTCGCTGACAGTCCCGGCATGTCCTCACATAACGAGTGACGTCGGTTGTAAGACGCGGCCAGTAGTACCTTTCTTGTATCCTCGCGAGCGTGCGAGAAACACCGAGGTGCCCTGCCGTCGGATCGTCGTGCAGGGCCTGCAGGAGTTCTGGTCGCAGAGCTGAAGGCACCACAAGGAGATACTTAGCCCGAAGCGGTGAAAAGTTTTTCTTTTGTAGAAGACCGTTTCGTAGAAAAAACGACGCAAGTGCGCGCTTGAATACCTTCGGGACTTCGGCGGTCCTGCCTTCGAGGTATTCTATTAGGGCCTTAAGTTCCGGGTCGGCCCGCTGTCGTTCAGCGAAGTCGTCGGTAGTTATCGTTCCCAAGAAGTAGTCGTCATCCGGGTCGTCGGGTGGTGGTTGGTCGACAGGCGCACGAGAGAGACAGTCGGCGTCGGAGTGTTTTTTGCCGGACTTGTAAATGACAGTAATGTCATATTCTTGAAGTCTCAGGCTCCATCGTGCGAGGCGACCTGAAGGGTCCTTCAAAGTGGCTAGCCAACACAAGGCGTGGTGGTCGCTCACAACTTTGAAGGGCCTGCCGTAGAGGTATGGGCGAAATTTCGACGTAGCCCAGATGATGGCGAGGCACTCCTTTTCTGTTGTGGAATAATTTGCTTCTGCTTTGGATAGCGATCGGCTGGCGTAACTAATAACCCTTTCAAGTCCGTCAGCCCTCTGCACAAGAACGGCGCCAAGACCTACGCTGCTTGCGTCAGTATGTATTTCTGTCTCGGCGAATTCGTCGAAATGGGCAAGTAACGGAGGCGTCTGGAGGCGATGTTTAAGCTCCTGGAAAGCGTGTTCCTGTGGCGTTTCCCACTTGAACTCCACGTCGGCCTTGGTAAGGTTAGTGAGAGGATCGGCGATGCGGGCGAAGTTTTGGCTTGGACGGGGAGGAGCGTTGTGGCGCAGTGCAGCGGCGTAGCTCATAGCTTCCGGCTCGGGCAGCGGTGCGTGGGGAATTTGAAGCGATTGCCGAACTTCTTCTCGCACAATGTCGGCGATCGAATCCACTTGAGGCTGCGCCGAAGGCAACAGCTTGCGCAGCTCTTCCCGCACGATCGCTCGGATCGTTTCACGCAGGTCTCCGTAGTTACTGACTTGAGCAGCAGCGCAGTCTGCACTCAGGCGACGATTATACTGTCTAGTGCGCATGTCCAGGGTCTTTTCAATAGTGGTCGCTTCGGCTACGAATTCTTGGACGGTTTTCGGTGGGTTTCTCATCAGCCCCGCGAAGAGCTCCTGTTTGACCCCTCGCATGAGGAAACGAACTTTCTTTTCCTCAGGCATGTCTGGGTCAGCGTGACGGAATAGGCGGGTCATCTCCTCTGTGAAAATTCCAACCTTTTCGTTTGGTAGCTGAACCCGGGTCTCGAGTAGAGCAGCGGCCCTCTCTTTGCGAGCGACGCTTGCGAACGTTTGAAGAAATGCGCCGCAGAAGACATCCCACGTTCGGAGCGTGGACTCCCGATTCTCTAACCAGGTCCTTGCGGTGTCTTCCAGGTAGAAGTACACACGACGGAGCTTTTCTTCATTGTCCCAGTGGTTGAGGGCGGCCACACGGTCGTATGTTTCTAGCCAGGTTTCCGGGTCTTCGAACGATGACCCATGGAAAATTGGTGGTTCCCTGGGTTGATGCATGACCATCGTGGGCTGGGACGCTGCGGTTGTCATTGTCGCTGCAGTCGCGGTCATGGCTTTGGTCTTCCGCGGCTTGTCGTGTAGAAGCCCGTACTCCGGTGGTAGCCCTTGCTGTCGGCGGCTTGTTCGCTGCTCCTGGTTGGCGTCGGTGTCTTCTCCGCGACGTGGGCTGGGTTCACGGCTTGAAGGGGGCGTCCGGTACATGAACGAAGCAGCACCTCCACCAAATGTCACGGGGTCGTGACGTGGCCGAAGACAGGAGACTTCTTGTTGGAATTTAACTGTTTATTTGGGCGAACCTGTGCCCGGTAAACAGAAAGTCCAATTACAGCAGCAGTCTCGCACGGATAGCAGTCTCAAACTGATAGCGGCGAACGGAGCGTCGGCCGGGATCAACAACTGACAAGCGGCGAAGCGCGTCGGCATTTATACTCCCGCCGTCGAATGTTCTAGTGCTATCGCTGGCGGCGGCGTGCGTTCCAGAACAATCTGTACCATTCGCACAGTGGGCGTGATCTTATCGAAATGATCTACTACAGTCCGGAACCCTCTAGAAAACTGCAGGCGCGGTTTGCGCTGAGAATCGTGTGGTGTTTTGGGACGATAACAAAAACTTGGGAAATGGAACGTGGCAATATATACGCTCAAAGTCACCGAAGTTCGCTAAGAAATGCTTCGCATTTCAGAACTTGACAGCAACATCTGCATCCACACGGGCGCACGCGTGCGCTCACACACACGTTTTAATGCCGGGTACCCCTACCTGCCTGTAGCATGCGCACGCTATCGAGTTCCTTTGTACTCACCACCGCACCTGTGATGATGTGTAAGGCTTAATGGTGCAAGGGCCAATTGGTGACCAAAAAGCACCATTTCAGTGACTAAATATGTGGACAATGATATGGTGCGTGGCTGTATAGGGGCCTTAAAATTCCTCGCTTGCGTACCCAGCACTAAATCTTTGTACTAACAAACATGACACTTTGGAGCAGCACAGAGCAGCATTTCTATTTTGGAACAGTTTAGAGCAATCATAGCAGCACTCCCATCACTGTAAATATCAAATATGGACTGCAAGAGAAGACGCCTGTGGGAGAATTCTGCAGTACAGACTAAGTAATGTAAAAGTAAGTTAAAACTGTGCACAGTGACTGCACAGCCAGGTGACTAACTCTAAAAATAACGAGCAAACACAATAGCCGAGCACTATTGCTTAAAGTAGGTCATTTCATTATCAAGCTACAGCTTCAGTTGGGAATGGGAACTCAAGCTATAGCATGTGCCCAGGTATTTTGTTACTGCAATTCTTAAAATGGCATTTGTCGGACTGTTTCAATTTGAATGACAAAACTGCACACGTCTCAGTTCACTGGGAAACGCAGCTGTGGCGCCTGCCTCAGCGCCACTTAGGGTACAGGGCTTGCGCCTAAAAAATTTACTTGCTTTCTTCTTTGGTGTAGCACCGCATGGATCAAGTTCACTTGTGAAAAGCTCGCCTGACGCCTCGTACGGTCTCAACGTCAAGTTGAGTGCAGGGTTGCCTGGAACGGGTGTTGCCGATTCCAGACCCGGCATGTACTCGCACTCTGACTTCCCGTCCTATGGACCTTTCGACATTCTACCTCGAGTGTGCCGTGGCTGCAAGAGAAATAGCACTCGCTGGGGTGCAACAACCAAAATAGAATTTAAAGCAATTTCTGGAGCCGCACACTAAAATCTAAATTTGGAGCAAGTTATGGGGAATAAAAAATTCTTCATGAAAGATCATTGATTTGATTGAACTGTGGGGTTTAACACCCCAAAACCACGATATGATTATGAGAGACATACATTATGAGAGACATACATTATGAGAGACAAGCAATTTTCACCCCCCTTTCAAATTCTGCCCTGACATTCCCCCCCCCCCCCTCACCCCTTTCTCGGTGGTGTTAGGTTTTGGAGCCTAATTTCTCGGCTTGCTTGCAAGGCGCGTTCAACCAGATAAAGTAACAACAGCGCGTCCGTCAGCCTTGGGACTGGGCCGGATATCTATGGCCAAGAAGACGCAACTTCAAGCCAGAAAAATATTTACGTGTCGTAGCTATGGCAATTCAAGTGGTGGTTGGCAATGATGGCGTTCGCAGCACGTAGATCTCGTTTCAAGCGCGAAAAACGCTGCATACGTTCTAACACATCACAACACACAAGAAGACAGTGCAGTCGTCCTCGTTTCTTGTGCATTATCTATTTGCACTCAAATTTATTCCAGAAACTATTGAGAAGTGATTTTCTGGGCAACAAAGTAGTACTGCAGTTTCACACTAAAATGACGCGACGTTTTCCTCACTAGTAATTCGTGGATTTTAACTATGTAACAAGAATTTTTTATCAACAGATGGCTCGAATTCGAGAAGCCGGAAAGAAACCTTCAGCAGCAATCCTTCAACGAAACAGTTCTTTAGTATAACAAAAAAACTCGAAGATGTACTTTTTACAGATGAGGCCTGTTCGAAAACTCGATGACTACCACTATCTGTGACTACCACCGCATGCTACCACTACCACGATGACTACCACTACATGCTAGTTCACACCCCGACTGACATAAATAAACTTTTTCCATACCACACCATACCAAAATGCGATCATTGCAGCCAGTTTAGAACCTGCATCTTTCAGGTCGACAGTCGAGTAACGTAGCCACTCCTGTCACCATGGAGACAGCCACCAGTTTCCTCTAGGTGCACTTTTGCGAGACTACAATGGCAGTGTTCAAAGTTGTGACCTAGATCTCAGCAGCACAACAAAGCCACTCAACAACAGCAGTACGACAATCGCTGCACGCGTTCAGTTCCTAGTATATGGACACCCCTCGAGAAACACGACGCAAGGGGAGAATGGGGTATAGAAAGCCCACCTTGACCTGGTCGGGCTTTCCGTCGTGGCAGCATCGTCGGGCTTTCCGTCATGGCACTAAAACTCTAGTGCTGGGTACCTAAGCGGCTTGCGTACGTAGGACGTTGGGGCGGCGGTATTGCGCATGCGCGAAGCCCCAAACAGATGCGTCGCAAGATCGCTGGGGCGATGCGTCTGTGCGCCCATAAACAACGCTGCCACCACTCGCCTCCTAGCGGAGATAAGCTGCCCCAGCGCACATGCTGGCGCATCATGTTACCTTCACGGCGAGCAAAGTCGAGGCTGGCCAGACCAACCACTTTGACATTTAAGTTTTAAGCGCAAATATTATAGTGGCTAGCCACTATACAAATAGCATGACACAAAGGCGCAAAATCTCGGACAGTATGGATCGGCCGCCTTGTATGGTCCACCTTCGCAAAAACTCACAGTATCTGCACTGCGGATACTCTAGCCGTCGAGTTAAAATAAGCCAAAGTGCGAGCACTTATAGCGATTACATGGTTTCAGCCAGATTACCAAAGCTAGAATGACCTGGAACATAAAAACTAAATATATGCCAGCCCAGACCAGTTGAATAGGTGGCGCCATCTAGCGCAGCTATATTGAATCAGACAACCACAACATTGTTATTGCAAAAACATTTTGCATTGTACATCTGATGCAAAAACTGCGCAGCGACAATATTACAAATGAGTAACGTTTTTATTTGTTTTCTTCTCAAAAACATTACGCGTAAGCTAACAAGTTCATGACTGTGGTTGCACAAAGTGTCACAAGATGTCGACACTGTCGTTATAGTAACCTTGTATTTTTAATTATTTTCGTATACCAGGATACTGTACACGATAAAAAAAGTGTCCTGATCACTATGTATGTTTGATTTTACATTTTCAATCATAAAAATAATTAAACAATACTTACGCGAGAAGACGCTATGACGCTGCGAGCGCGTGTGAACTAGGGTGCCTTGATGCCCGCGCGCATCGAGGCACTCTAGTGTGAACCTCGTGCGGCTTGCGTTTGCGTGCATGCCACCGTGGCGACAACTAAAAGGCATTCCGGTTGGGTATGGGTTGGGCACGCAACGCCGCGCGCTCCCAAGCCCGCATCGCCCCAAGAGAATGCGTACCCAACACTAAAACTCCCTATTAGGCAGGTCATCGCTGACATTGCCCTGCAGTCCCACCAGATGTGGGTTGCGCTCGGCCAGGCACGCTGGGTGCACTATCTCCCAGCACTGGGAGCACTCCATGAGTGACGAGCAGGCCTCCTGGTCCGAGCCAGGCTGCGGGGCGCCCTTCTCCCAGCCGTCCTACCCGCACAGCATGCAGCACGCTGTGTGCGGAAGTACGGGCGTAAACTCCATTATGTTTACTCACACCCTACTAAGAAAGCGCACAAGCTTATATGGTGATGAATTGACTGACCATAGTGGCACAAGTTACAAGTACGTTTTCTTACACTTTTTTCACGTTTTGTAGCAATACCACAACATGCGCACACGTAAATATATTGTATTTGATGCTTAGACAAACAGAAGTTTATAAACGGTTGCACAATAACTAACGGAATAATTACTAGAGCTCATCTGGTTTTTACGAAAGCGAATACCCCCAAGCCATGCATAGAATGCCCATGGCATTCCAAACGCCATCTCTCGACCACTGCCACAGTTATTTTTTTTTTCTTGAAGCTTCCGAGAAAGCAAACGCTTGCCGTGCGCTAGCCATTTCGGAGGTCGCGTTTTTTTTTTTATTCTTCTTCTTGTTGCTCGGAGAGGACGCAGCATGCAGACCAAACTTTGTCTCCGTCGTGATAGGTGTTCTGTGGTCATGTCGATCTCGTTTAGTTGTTTCGTGTTAACGTTTGCTTATATTCTTTTTACGTGCTTACCACAAGTGTGACCATTAGCCATGGATACAGTACACCGCTAGCCCTTCAATGACAATATTTTTGATGCGGTAACGGCCGTCCTAGCAGTGTATACGTACGTTACAAGGCGGGTCTTGCGAGAGAAACAAGCGATGACCTCGCATCCGACGGTATTTGTTTGTGAGCTATGGCAGTGGCTGTTGGCATCGCGGCAGCTCTATTATTTGAATGGAGGAACTATCGCTGCAGTGCTCGCTGTGAATGCATGTAACTATGAGATGCGGAGCATCTTATACTCGCGCCTTGTAGTGCGCCGTCCGCGCCGTCCGCACCGCTTCTCGAACATTCGACAGCTGACGCGCGCGCATGCGCCGTCGCGCCGTCGCCCACTCTTCCACCATCTGTACATCCCTTCCTCCTCTACACACCGCGCGCGCTTCACTCCTCCACCATCTGTGCACCCTTCCTCCTCTACACACCGCGTTCGACATCTACAATTCTCCTGATTCTCCAGTGGACGCGCATGTGGCGTCGCGCTTCGAGAACATTCAACAGCTGACAGTGCATGCGCCGTCGTGCTGTATATATACTCAAGGTCGGCGCTCGCTCGCTCAGTTGCCGCTCGTCGGTTGGTTTGTACGGCGCGTCGACGTCCAAGGTCGCGGTGAAATGAATTCCAACGAATCCACAAACACAATGATCGACGTCCCTTCGACCAGCGCCGCCCTTTCGCATACGTGTGTACGTGTTCACTCGTTTAACACCCCCTCCTACAACCACGTTAACCAATTTAGCCATCGACCCAAGTAAGTCGCAATTTAACACCCCATTTCACAACCACGTTAACCAATTTAGCCATCGACCCAAGTAAGTCGCACTTTAACACCCCGTTAACCAATTATATGGTCCGCATCCTCCTCAGTGTTCCCCCGAGGGAAGCTGCGGGCAATTTTTTTTAGTGTACGCTACAAAGTTAAATTACGAAAAAAATTCATAGTGTAGGGGGTTCAGGTTCCCTCCCTCTCCCCTCTCGACTAGCTGCCTCCTGGTTCTGCGTGCGTTTGAAACGGTATTTTTTTAAATCTCGCAGCTTTCTGAGCGCAGCTAACTTCCAATATATCGGCTCAGTTACTCTGTATATTGTAGACGTCTAACCAACGAAGAAACAGTTAAGACAGAAGAAGTTGTTACAAGACACCCTCTTTCTGAATCATCTGATCTCCGGGTGAACGCGCTTTCGCACCATTAATTTCGTGGCAGTGATGGTAATACCGTTGTGTCTGTGTTAATGTACCACAATTCGAAAGCGTTCGCGCTGCGCAAGTGTCTCGGTTTGTACAGCAGCCTGATGAGATTATCGTAAAGGCTAATACAGATCTTGAGAATAAAAGCAAGACTTTCATTGCTTACCATACTGCCACCGTACGTGTTGTGTCTTTCACTTGTTGTGATACGTGTAATTATGATGTCCGCTTATTGTGTGTGTAATTTAAACACGTTGCTGGTTTTAGGATCACATGTCGCTTTTCTGCTGTGCCCGATCTGTAGCGGGAGCGTTTCAACCAGGTAAAATCGACTGCGCTGACACTGAGTGACGGACAAATCAGCTGTTCAGTGCTGCATAACAAATTAGGGTGATACGTCACATTTGGCCCACTTTTCAAATTGCTATACTATTTGAATTATTGAACCACCGAAAAAAATTGCAGATGAGCATCGGCGAGGGGGTAAAATGTTTTTCACTTTCGCCCAGGAATGAACTCTTCATTGGTTAGCCAGCAGTCATGCCTTTGACATGCTGGTAATAAAATAAAAAGACGCGATTACTAAATATCCCAATTTCTGTGCGACAGTGTAAAAACATCATTTTTGTTTCTTTCATATTTTCAGTCTTAGTATAGTACGTACTAGTCTGTAGACGCAAAATGGCAGGAACTACAAAAGGTGGCAGGAAATAAACGATGAAGATCCATCGTTGGTTCACTAACTCAGTCAAATGATTGCTAAAAAAAACCAAGACAATGGGTGCATCGACAATCTACCAAAATACAGACAAAAATGAGCTATTATTAACACGAATTATACAAGGCAGTACCAATTTTATTATTTTTTAAAACTCAGAAGTGTCATGTTATGAAACCAAAAAACACAGAAGTTGAGAGGAAGACAAGCTTGAAAAGGTGAAACATTTGTGATCACGGGTTGTCGCTAGCGCCATCGTCTCAACATGCAGACTTCTTCAAGGCTGCAACTGCCGACCTATCTGAATTGTGTAGGGCAGATTTATGAAGATGAAGGGAACCCACATACACTGGTTCTAACAATCAGCAAATGACCACAAAACATTTCACGTATGTTGTACGAACAAGGCCAAAATTCATCCCTTGCCTACCTTAGTGCTTTTTGTATATTCTTTTTACCCTCTCCTCCATTTACACAAAGCAGGGAAGGCCACATGCGAAAACGGGTAGAGGAAAACGAGGAGTCGGCATGATGAATTGGGTGAGTTAAAAGCCAATCCCCCGTGATTGGTTGCGCCAGGGTAAAGGGGGCAATCAATCAAAAGCCCATGAAATTTAAAGAAATTAGGGGCAGGATGGAGCAAGGGTTTCGCATGGATGGGTACAAAAGGAGAAGACATTTTGCTGAATTATCTTTGCCTCGAGAAAGCCCCACCTGACAAGGGAGATAATTAGCCTTAGAAATTCTTCGAAGAATGGCATACTTTTATAGGTTTTCGTTGTGTATGTGTCACGTCAAATGTGTTCAAGTGCCCCCATTGAAACATTTATACTTGTTGGCTGCAATGTATTAAGCTTGTGAATAGGGTGTGGCATTTTTTTCGAAAAGCTGGTTACTGTATTTAAGGTTTAAGATCGTTGAAGATATGTCCTGCCACTATAAAATGCTGCGCCATTGCTTCCAGTCATTTGCCATGCTCGCCTGATGCCTATTTAATCAAACGTTAACAGGTTGCCCTTTTTGTTCAGTAGGGTTGAAAGCTTGGCTAATTGGTGAGATATCATTTTAACATGTGGTGTAGCAGCGCAACTTCGACGGGGACACAGAGGACAAGAAAAGCGAGTGTCGTGTTTTCTTATACTCTGTGTCCCTGTTGAAGTGTTGCTGCTACACCATGGTAAAATGTTGTTCTGTTTGTGAAAATATGTATATTTAATCATGTTGATAATGTTTAAACTAGTGCAGGTAAAACTAGATTTTATAATATGCATAAATCACTTCTAGTTCTTTTAATTCTAACATGATCTTGAAGGTGTTTGCAGGTCTTAAGTCTTGAATGACAACTAGGTGTTATGTGTACGAAAAATGCGGGTTTACTTTTGCATGCACTAACATGTCGGGTAACGTTTTCCGAAGCGGCTCGTTGCTTGTTAATGTTGGGTAATACTTGCGAAGGATAATATTTAAGTTCGAAGGTGCGTTTCAGTATTTGATTACAAAGACTAGCGGCTGGTTAGGCTGTGCTATGGGACATGTTCAGCTAGTGATGATTTCCCAATTTTCAAGCTTCATTTTGGGTTTTGTTCAGAGTGTTGTGCAGGTAATTTTGCCAAATATCTCCTTTAGCTTGCTTAATTGGTGAGCATAGTGATCGTTGTCGCTACAGACGCGTCTTAAACGCTTTGCCTGTCTGATGAATATTTCTTCTTTGTCGTATTATAGACGATAGCTTGTGTAGTCTATGTATTATAGTTGGCTATTCGTTTGCATTATGTAGAGCGTAACCTTTGATTTCTCTGTAAAAGAAAGAACTCCAAGACAGCCCCATTAAGATGCACATCACAAGAATTCACCACTGAAGATTAAATTGGGCCAAACATGTTAGCAGCAAGAACAACATTGTAAACCAAACCAAGATTTTTTTTTCTTCTTTTTGTCCGGTTCGACTGGGGGTGGAGTCCGCTTCTCCTGCACATCCTTCCTCCTCAAAATTTCACTTGGCTCTGCCCTGTTCATTTTTCATTTCTGATTGGCATTACCTGCTATATGTTTATGGTGTGGGCAAAGGATTTGTATTTTTTCATACCTCACATTAAAGAATGTTTCAATAGATATCGTCATATCTAGGAAGTTAATTTTGCTGAAAGGGTGGCGCACGGTAAATCTACTACTAGGGTGAAACTTCTTACAAATGCCAATTAATGCAATTGTCAGGAATGCGTCAGAAATGGGGCTAGCAGCAGAATCTATTCTTCAAAATGATTATATTTTCAATAATATCAGTGTTACCTCAAGATAACTTATCTACTGAAAGATCAAATACAACATTTAAACCGAGAAAAATGCATGTGTTAGTCTCTGTTTATGATAGAGTTGTAAAGAACAAGTGGAATAAATGTCATGTTTTGCCACTATGAAACCCATGTGGTTTAAACTGTGGAAGGAAACTCTGGAGAGATTTATAGGCCTCTGCTGCTGTAGTCTCGAGCAGTTTGGTTCCCTTCACTGCAGCAATGCTACATGGGTGAAATCACATTGTACAAACTCCGTACTCCCAACACCAGTTTGCTGTGCAGCTTTGCACTTGATTCACAAGCTTCTTGTGTGTATTTTACAAAAAGGATTAGAAGGATACTGAAGAGCAACAGTGGCCTTGTTTATATTGACAAACTGCCCTCTGGAAACTCTAATGCCAATGACATATGTTTAACTATCCCAAATTCTTCATTAGCGGAGAAAATTAAGGTTGAAGTTTCACTATTGAAAGTTTTGCCGAAAGTCCATGCGTGACATCTAGAGATTTTACATGTATTTTTCATAATTTTGCGATTGGCTCGGTGATATTTTCTGAAACTTCGTATGCTAGGTCTATGACACCCACAGATGACAATGTTTTTCATTTTTATTGATTATAAGCTATGTAGAACCCAGTAAATGCCATCAAAATTAATGATGTAATGGTGGTCATTGAGACATTTTCTTTACGTGGTTTCGCACTTGCCAAGCATCGTGTCGGGGTAAGAGTGGTGCTTTGAATTCCTACTTCAATAGTATTCGAAAAATTATTTCGCTCTTTAGTGTCCCTTCAACACCCGAAGAAAAAAAAAAACTAAGAAGGATGATGTAGAGTAGCTGACCAGCTCATTCACCTGGCCCAAATAGAAATGAAAGTAAGTGTAGATGTAATGTCAGGTGTATCACATCTCAATGCGTATGATTCGAGGAGGATGGAGGATAGAAAGCGTGACACAGGGGACAATTTATTGCAACAGACACACATGTACATTTAAACGAGCCCATGCACTGCTTTTCTCAAACAAGCAAAAAAATGCAGTCTCACAAGCCTGCAGCACTGTGGTACCTTGTGAGACGCCGTTCATACGCCTGGGCAGAGCACTATGAAAATGTCTTTAAACAATTTAACGGTTGTACTCTCCGTTAAAAAAGGTTTGCAGTCAAGGTAACTGGGTCATTAGCCACTCATTGCAACAAAAGAAATGACACGTCCAGTTTTTGTGTCGGTACTCTCTTGCCTTTATTTACTAACTGAATTGGAACAATCAAAACAACTGCTAAACAAAGCACATCACCTTTTGAAGGCATCTATTGGCAAACAAAAGGATTAATTATGGCCATTGGATAGGCGCTGATAAAAACAGAAGCAGGCACGCTTTCTTCAGCTGTAGGTTGATGGCACTGTAGCCAGTCGCCGCTGAGCGCAGGCCACGTGCTCACGTTTTTTCTTTCGTAAAGGACGACAGTGTATAGCCATGCTGACTATGACTGGTAACGTGGGAAGTATGTCCTCACAAGCTCAAAGGCTACACATGGCTGAAGATTGCCCTCATTTACACAACTTGTTTGATGGACATGCAAGTTTCACTATGGGGAACTAAAACTTGACAAACGTTTTTGGTATGCTGTGTTTCTTCTCTTTGCTTAGGGGTACAAGCTGTCCAGGTTCTTAGTACTTCAAAGTGAGAGATGCACACTGGCCCAAGCATTACCTCCAACTTCATACTACTGTAAAATCCCGAGAAATCTCCCCCTTGACGCCAAAAGATGATCTGGAAGGGGGCCCTTGCTTTGTCTCGGACACTAATTCAATATAAAAGTGCCTTTAAGAAAAATGCACTTCTGTGTTTCGAATGTATGCTGTATTTAATACACACGCACTTACTGTTTTACTGACCCGAGGAGAATACTTATGTGAAATTTCAGGTGTTGTGACAAGGCGAGAAAGATGTTCTACAAATGTTCAGACAATTTGTGACATCTTAGAATGCAGCCTCGATGCATCATACTGTAAAATTGTTAAAAAAATCTTGCACATATATTGGGACTCTCAAAACTTTGGTTCCAAACAACTGCTGCTGCAGAATTTCGTCGTAGAGAACAGGTTGAAAAATAATTGCGGCAGGGGAGGGGGTGCTTGCTCCGTCCTCGGCACATATTCGAGATCTCCTGTAAAGTAAAAAGGGGCGCTTGCTGTGTATTTTACAGTGCCCACTCGCGATTGAATTTGGAATGAAGGCACTAGCATCTGCTTTTTTCATAGTATTGCCAGGGCTGCACAAGAGGCCCATTGAATGTGACTACCCGTACAACCAAGAAACGCTTGCCACCAATTCAGCTGCTCTATCTGCGGGTGTTCTCTTCACATTACTGTAACTTTGCGATACTTTACAGTAAACATGCACACCTATTTTCATATTTTTGTGTTACAACCAGTTTTGCTTAAGTATCTTCAGTCTGAACAAAGTGGACACTTATTACAGTTTTTTATGAGAGTTTATGTTTTGAATTGCAGCCCGAGTCATGCAGGGAAGTTCATGCATGCACAGCTTACTCACCGCCACCTTTATCTGGGAGTGGAAAGATAGGCTGCTGCTTGAATTGTACAGGAAACTGAGGGAGGGGGTGGGGTAATTTGCCATGTCTGTTACAGGTAGGTGCACTTGCTGCCAAGGACCTCAAAGGAGGATAAGTTACAGTCGTGTAAATGAATCTGCACTTCAGCCAAGTGCACAACCAGTTCAGTCAGGAAGATTATTGAAATGAACCACAAGTTAAGCATTTTAAAAACTGATAATAAAGCATTGTCTTGGCTTCATCATCCAACATGTGGTCGTTTTCACTATTCCTTTATTTTTTCTGCACCAAAAACCTAAAGCTGAGCATTCTATTGTTATTACTAGCGCATATATTTGCAGGTGCTTATTTTGCTGCAGTCTTAGATAGGATATTTAGTAAAAGTGCTCAGTAGTATTAATGTTTATCTGCTCCTTCGTTTTGTTTTAGGATGCACTTTTTTCTAGTTATGTAGTTGTCTCTAATTGCAGATAATTCATATTGATCCTTGAGGCGTGTAGTAAATAACAAGCAACTTTTTCAGGCAAGGTTAACTTATCATTTTTGGTGATATGTGGGGTTCAACGTTTCAAAACCACCATATGAATATGAGAGACGCCTAAATTTACATTTTCTTGTCAGTAACTTTTATTTAACACTTCTTTTTGTCCTGAACATTATTTTTTTGACACCATAGCTGCATGACTGCTGCACAATTATATAGAATCAGTTTGCCTATTGAAGATGAAGAAATTTTGTTGATTTGCAAAAGGTGTGTGTATGAGCTAACTTGAACACATAACCAACTGTTTGAAACATCCTCCCATGCAGTGAATGTTCCATGGTGAACTTGTGTTCTGGTTTGAACAATTGTGAAAAGAAGGGTTCATGTCAATAGGGAAGGCCTTGAAAAATCACACTGCTAAATAATGCCATAAATGATGTGATAAAACACACATTCACATGAAAAAAAAACTGGGATCAGAATTTTGCAAGCAGTGCACATCTATGCTGGTTTAGAGAAGAATTAGTAAAATTAAGTTCGACGGTTTCATATCGCAAAACTAAAATCTGGTTACGAGATCCACTGTTTCAAGTGAATGCTTAATTATTTTGACCTCATAATCTCTCTGAGTGCGTGGAACTAGGGCACTAGTACATATTACAACTATTAAAATGCGAATCCTGAGGTTCGGGATCAATCCTGTGATCTCGTGCAGAACTGCACGCAGTGGCGGATCCAGAAGGAGGGCGCTAGAGGCGATAGCCCTCCCCCCCCCCAAAGCCTGTCAGTACCCCCTCTCCTCTCTTCAGTGCTTGCTGTCCACCTGTTATCACCAATTAGGACAAATGAGTGGGATTCCTTTAAGCACACTATAATAGTATTTATGCTATGATAGAGTTTTTAAGCTAGTAAAAAACAAAAAGCAATGACCACACCCCTCTCTCCGGTGTTACTTTAAGCAACCCCCCTCCACCTAAAATGATTGGCTGGATCCACCCCTGACTGCACGGCGCCATTTCCCTTTACCTTAGGGTCAGAATAGAGATACAGACTTTCTTTCCTTTACTGCTCTACTTCATACTTAAATAAAGACAGCCGCATTTACACTGATGATTTTTAAAGCTACATGTGTAGACCAAAAAAGCATGTATATGCGACCGATGGTATAGTGTCCTGTAGTACGAACAAACAGTATTGCTCATATGGTCTACAACAGAATGCTGAATAACGTCACTGCCTGAAACAATAGCTCAAAAAGAACCCTCTTCGTGGTGAATGGGAGATGTGACATATTAATCTCTTTTGGCATCTAGCATAAAACACTCTGCTAAGTCGGAGTAAAATATGACAAAGACAGGCAATATTAATATGACTTCCGGGTTGTTCAAATGTTTTTAATGAAATTCACAGGCATAAAGAAGAGGACAAATATGGTCCTCAATACTGATTACTTAAATTCAATTAGTTCTACGACTATGGACATCACCAGCAATACTTTTACTGAATGATGTTACCCTCTTCATTAGATGCAATAAAACACCACATTTGAATTATACAAGTTTTCTGTTTACTAAGTTGAGGCATTTGTTATTAGATCATTTGTGATGTGTTTGACAATCTGTGCAAATGCAGGTCAATTGAAACAGCACCTGTTAAATCAGAGCAAAAATACTCTGTTCATTAGAGTGCAGTTCAATATGTTATGACACCATCCTGACACGCTAAAGAAAATCCGAATAATTTGTGACAATGTTGACTTTAGAAGTATTTGAATTTCTAGACATTTAATATTCAGGTATTAGCAGTTTGTTATAAAAGAATAGGAAAGAAGCTACATAAAGAGTAAAAATAGAGCTTAGTATAACATCGTTCGCAGGCCAGCAAAAGAGCTTAAGACCTAGAAAAACAGTCGACTTTCCTCGCTGTTAGCGAAGGGCGTTAAAACTATATTGCCAAAGACTAGCAAAGGCTTTTTTAATCACAATCTAGAGAAAGAAGCCTTGCCTTGGTTTTCTGCTAAGAAAGCATTTTCTTTTTGACGACCAAAGCCTCCTCATGGGGTGTTATAGCATTTAAATATCATAAGTACTTTTACCTCCTCAACTAACTCTAACCAGATAAACTTCTTTGAAATGTATGGCTGCAAGAGGAAAATTGATTTTTTTATTATGCTTTTAATGGAGAGCAATGTAGGTTCCTTCTACTCTGCTGTGCATGAGTCGGCAAGCACAGACACTTCTGCAAGTACAAAAGATCTGTACATTGTGACAGACTCACAATAGTGCTGTGATCAAGTGCTGCCAGCTTTTATTCAACTGCAAATAAATTGCTTAAAGTGCCACAGCTGTTGTATCGTACCTACTGACCACATATTTTAGACAAATACTATCACGCTGGGCTATAATCAGTAGGCATGGAGTATCATTTGGGTGTTTTTAAAGAAAACTAATGGATCAGCTGTTGTTGATCGTCTGAACATGTTTTCACAACCAAAAGTTTACACAGGCATATGTTGCAACAATATACTTTATTATGCATTAAATATGCCAAGCAGTGATCTTGGAGTTGCAGTAGAAAATTGCAATATGGTAGGGAATGATTGAAGTGTGAAGGCCCTCCACTGCCCTGGTCCTTTTAATAATGTATGAGGTGTGACCTTTTATTAAATAATTTGCATTATGAAGTGGGAAAAAGCAACAAGACCATAACTAATATTTTTGCCCAAAATAAATTACAGCTAGATTATGAAAAGAAGATGCACCGACCGAAATACGCCGCACTTAACTGCACTGTAGATTGTACCATAATGTCAACGTTATCGTATGCCATATACAAATAAACAACACCTTCACATAAGACAGATACTAGGGCTAGTTGGTGATTGGGAATCAACATATTTGCACAGCGGAAGACTACGAGTAGTTACGACATAACTACAGAAGAAGAGACAAGGACAGAAAGAGCGCTGACTTCAACTGAAATTTTATTAGCGAAAACGCTGGAAAAATATATATAAACAGGGACGAGAAGCACCAATAAACTGCGTGGCTAGTAGCTCAAAGCGCGTGGCTGTGATTCCCTATCTACATAGGATTTCATTTCTTACAATTTGAAAAAGATAGGTGATAAGGTAGATGTGAAGGGGGCTTTCTCTGCCGCGGAAAAGCGTTCAGCACTCTGCAAACGGGTGAATGCGCAGTCCGCACGAAGAAGTTGCTGCTCAAACATAAAAGGCTATTCGTAGCAGGTGAGATAGCCGTCGTTTATTTGCTCCCATTGTCATGCGGCAAGATATATGTTGGACAGACGGGCCGATGCCTGAATGAACGTTTAAAGGAGCATCATTACAATGTATACCCAGCTGTGCAAGTTCATTTGGGCATTAGTTGCAGAGATTGTGGTTGCAGACCGGAATTCGAAAAGTCGCGGCACTGTTGTAGCCAAACACCGCCACCAGCTAACACGAGAAATTATGCAGGACAATGAAATACAAATATTGGGTGATCGATGTATCAGCATGCCTTCGCTTGCTCTGACTAAAAAAGAAATCGAGTTTCTGGCTTCGACACAATAGTTCGTGAATTTGTGCTAAGCTGTGGCGTCGTAACCATATAATGAGATGATGATTGTCTTGCTGTGCTGCAATAGGTTGCGCGATTGCGGGGTGATGTTCTGTCACGAGTATATATTTCCAGCGTTGTCGCTAATAAAATTTCAGTTGAAGTCAGCGCTCTTTCTGTCCTTGTTGCTTCTTCTCTAGTTACGTCGTCACTACTCGTAGTCTTGCGCTGTGCAAATATGTTGATACCTTCACATACAATTAACACCTATACATAGCCTTCATAGAGTACGAGAAGGTGTTTGACTCAGCCAAGACCTCAGCAGTAATGAAGGCACTACTGAATCGGGGCATCAAAGAACGCTACATAAACACACTGGAAGAAATCTACAGTGGATGCACAGTCACCACAAAAAAAAAAGCGGCAGAATCCCAATAAAGAAGGGTGTAAATCAAGGAGATACAATCTCTCCAGTGCTATTCATCTCGTGTTTACAGGTTGTTTTCAGGACCCTAGCTTGGGAAGAGTTAGGAATAAGAGTTAATGGAAAGTATCTTAGTAACCTGCGATTCGCTGATGACATTGCCTCGATGACTGAATGAATTACAGATCACGATTACAGAACTGAACATGGAAAGCAGAAAAGTAGGTCTGAAAATGAATGTGCACAAATCTAAAGTAATGTGCTACAGTCTTGGCAGAAAACAGCACTTTGCGATAGGTGGAGGGACGCTGGAAGTTTTAAAGGAATATGTCTACTTAGGACAGGTAGTAACCGTGAAGCCGAGCCATGAGAGTGAAGTAACTAGAAGAATAAAGATGGGGTTGATCACATTCAGCAAGCATTTTCTAACCATGAATGGTAATTTGCCACTAACCCTCAAGAGGAAGGTATATAACGACTGCATCTTGCCAGTATTTACCTACGGAGCAGAAGCCTGGAGGCTTACAAAGAGGGTTGAGCTGAAATTGAGGATGGCCCAGTGAGCGAAGGAAAGGAAAATGATAGGTGTAACTTTAAAAGACAAGAAGAGAGCACAGTGGGTCAGCGAACAAACCAGGGTTCAGGATATCGTAGTTGTAATTAAGAAGAATAGGACATGGGCCGGGCACATTGCACGTGGGCAGGATAACCACTGGTCATTAGGCTAACTGACTGGTTTGCCAGAAAAGGCAAACGCACGAAGGGGAGACAGAAAGTTAGGTGGGTCAATGAGATTAAAAAGTTTGCAGGTACAACATGGCAACGAAAAGCACAAGACCGGGTTGACTGGCAGATCATGGGAAATGCCTTTCCCCTGCAGTGGCGTAGTGTTACGAAAGACGGCGACGCCAACATGGTCCCGAAGGCACCACTGCTCCGATCTCCGCCGACACGGTCACCAGCCGTTTGGTAGCGTAGGTTTCTTGGCTCGCGACTGCTTCTGCGCAGAGCTGATA
Source organism: Rhipicephalus microplus (assembly GCF_043290135.1). Lineage (NCBI taxonomy): Eukaryota > Metazoa > Arthropoda > Arachnida > Ixodida > Ixodidae > Rhipicephalus > Rhipicephalus microplus. Next base: position 205,686,189 of record NC_134710.1, on the reverse strand, counting down.
GACGATCGGACGAGACGACGGTGAGTTAACAAGGTTTATGTACAGCAAAGAAATAGAGCCGTTACAAATTCGGCACTAAGGCCGACAGTTTAGAGACTCAAAGAGTCGAGCTCTCTTCTCTGACACATAGGCCTGCTGCTTGCGACGTGCCGCAGGGCTTTTTTATAGGGACCTGGTGGATTCTTTGAGTAACCAAATGTCCAACCAGAAGCGCCGCTGGCCGCGAGGTCAGAATTCTGCAATGGGGCTCGCCGCTGGGCCGCGCCATTCTCATCGAATGCGGAGCCGCTGCGCATGGTTGCAGCTAAGGACGAGTGACGTCGCCACGCATTGCGTCAGACTCGCGAAACAGGAAGGCGCCGATTGCTTCGGCGGGCTCGTAGGCTGAGGGGCTCGCTGTGCGTTGCGCGACAGAAAGGCGCCGCCGCGTGATGACGCCGTTGAGTTGTTCGGGTCAGGCGGGCTCGTGTGCTAGCCTTGACAGAGATTGCCTTTTTCAGAGGCACGGACGTTCGGTGTGGACTCGCAGGCATAACAGTAGTCAGGATGATGGTGACGACACCTTCAATATACGACGAGGTTTAGGTTTAGGTGTAAAGCAAAAAGTGAGCATGCCAAAGTTGCACTGAAGGCAAAGCACTCGCTTTTTATGCAGATCGCAAAATACAGGTGACCACTTGACGCACCAATCATACAATATATGTATAATGCAGTAGTCCACTGCGGCTCATGTCAGCAGAACCCTAACAACAAAATTTGCCGAAAGCGTGAGCAATAAGCTTGTTTGCAAGACCGAACATGTACATGGGCTTCTTTGCAGACGTTTTATCTTTTTTAGAGACTTGCCTAAGTATGATACACCGTTTCTGCGTAATTTTGATGTAATTAGTAGACTGCTTTTTTCTTGCATTGTCATGTAAGCAGCAGCCAAAGAAGTAGAGGCCACAAAAGTGTACAGAATTGAACGGTTGAATTCGGTTTAAGCATTCACGAGTGATCACAGACAGGGGATATCGCAGTCACAGCTTTTTTCTCTATGCTACTCGGAATTCCTGTGCGAGTACTGGAAATAATGCGATATTCATACCGCCGGTGTCACACAGACATTTGTGATCGCAGGCAGGGCATCTGTGCCCAACTCAATGCTTTACAGCGCAGCAGCGACGAAGTTGTTATGCGCGATCAAAATTTCTCGAAAAAAATCGGTATTAGTGACTACTACACGGTCCACATCAAATACAGTGCAGCGCGACCACATGCAGCAAGTACCCGTGTGACAGCGTTCACTAAATCACGTCAGAGCGCACCACGCATACAGAACTAACGTCCTGACAGAACAGTCAGCACTCACGCATCACCATATTCACAAGGAATATTATCGCAATAATACAAACCACCACACAACACCGAAATAGAGGAAGCGCTGACACACACATAACACAGCCAGCGGCGCCTTTACATACCCGCACTGCTCCTGCCAGCGCAGGCGCACCGCTATGGACTAAAGTGCCTAGGGATGTTCGCGCAATTTGGTACCTAGGCCGTGCGTGGTCGTGAGAAAAGCACCTAGCGATTGATTGATTGATTGAAAACTTTATTTGACTATTTACAATGTGCTCTCGCTTGTTAGCTTAAGCACCATGAAAAAAAAACTCGCGTGACCTCAAACTGGTCAGCTTGTTACTGCAGGGTAGGGAATGGTGATCGTGCGCAAGGCAGCACATCACAGGTTCAGCCTGGCTCTGATGAGTGGGTCTTCAAGCATTTAGTTGGTAGTCCCTCCCATGTCTTGCTGTAGCTGAGGCAAGGTGCGTTGGTTTTTTTTCATAAAAGCAGCTTGGCTTGACTCGTGAACGGGGCATTCCCAGTGAATATGCTCTGTCGTTGCTGGCTCGTGGCAGTAGTCACAGTTAGGGTCGGAGTACTTAGTCGGGTGTATCTTGTGAAGGACCAAGATTGTCGTGAAACTTCGTGTTTGCAATCTTCTGAGTGTGACCTCGTAGAGGCGGGTGGATCTTGGGGGTGGGGCATTGTGTTTTGCAGCTTCTTCTAACTTGGACCTTAACTGCCGCCGGCGTTGAACTTTCGCTCGGTAGTTGCCTTCATGGGCCTCATCTTGCGTCATTGTTGCGGCCTGCTTCGAGCTCGCATCCCCGAGTCGTTCCTTGCTATGATGCTGCAAGGCTTGTTGATCAACTAGCTCGTGTCCAGGTATATTTGTGTGTCCAGGAATTCAATGAACGCGTACTCGGACTGATCGTTCTTGAAGTTGGGCGGCATATTGCAGGATGTGCCTGGCGTACGCTGGTAGCTTTCTTCTAGTTTGGAATGTTTGAAGCACTTGCTGCGAATCCGTGAAGATGTGAATAACTTTTGGCGATGATGCTGTTTGATTGTAATGGGCTAGAGCTTCCGAAATAGCTTTCCCTTCAGGTGCTTTGGGCAGTAAGCAGGGTTGATTTATAAAGAATGAGGATTCTTCCCCTGTTCTCAGGTTGAAAAATGCCCCTGTGTTGGAGCCTTCTAAAGCACATGAGGCGTCTGTGTAGATTATATCTTCTTCGTTAGGTATACTTTCAAGGTGTTCAATATGCCACAGAGCGTAGTATGCCCTTCGCTGATTGTCCGAGGCTTGGCTCATATGTTTTGGAAGCGGCCGATTGTCTGTCACGGTAATATCTTCCCATGGCGGAATGGTGGGTATAATTTGTGGCAGGTCTTGGTTGCTTAGACCTAGCTCGTTCCTGATGGCTCTTCCAGGACGGGTTAACTTGAGGCGCTCATTTTGAGCTTGCAGTGCAGGCTCTACATAGTCACCTAATGGAAGAAGTAGACCTGTTCCGTACAGGTCTTCGACTTTGGTGAATTTCGGTAGCCCTGTGGCAATGCGAATGCATCTTTTGTTGATGCATTCAAGTTTTTCAAGCTCGGTCGGCGTCATTGGCAGGAAGGATAGTCCATATAGGAACCTTGAGTGGACAAGCGTTTATGTGAGCCTTTTAATTTGACCTTCGGATAGACCCCAGGCACAATTTGTCAACTTTCGCAGCACTCTTATTGTCTGTTTTGTAGTGCACAGCGCTTTTTCTACCCATTGAGTGGACTTGGTGTTTTGTTGATATATAATGCCCAGTACCTTAATGGGCTCTTTGCGCTGTATGCTTGTGTTGCGTGCAGTAAGTTGGATTTTATCTCGAATAAATTGCTGCTTGCTGTAGTTTGTAGGTTTCAGAACAACTATAAATTTTGTCATTTCTGGTGAAATCTGGAGACCTGGCCTGTCAAGGAAAGTGGTGATAACATCAATTGCCTTCTGGAGTTGCTGCTGTTGCGTAGTGATGTCTCGCGCGTTATACCAAATTGTAACGTCGTCGGCATAGATCCCCGCCGAGATGGACTGTACTTTACTTAAAAGAAAGGCAAGTGGGCGCATTGTTATGTTAAACAGTGCTGGAGAGATAACGGCTCCCTGTGGAACTCCGATTTTGTTGGAGTATGATTGACTGGTGAAAGAGCCTATTTTATAGAAATGTTCCCGTCCTGGAGAAAAGTCCGGACGTAATTATACAGCCTTCTACCAACAGGCAGTTGTGACAGCTCTCGTAGTATAGTATCATGAGGCACCGAATCGAAAGCCTTCTTCACGTCAATACCTACAATAGCGCTCGGGCAATAAGGTGAGAAGTTCTTTAGTATGTCCTCGTATAGGCACTGGAGGGTGTCTTGGGTAGACAGGTGTTGTCTAAATCCAGTTTGGGTCCAGTGATAGTGCTCCCCTTTTTCTAGCATCCATGTGAGGCGCTTGTTTACCATTTACTCCATCACCTTTCCGACTACTGAAGTTAACGAAATTGGCCGAATGTTACTTGCAGTCGTCGGAGGTTCGTTTGGTTCAGGCAGTGGTATAACATTTGAATGTTTCCACTCTTTAGGGAAATTGCCATCTTCCCATGCTTGATTGATGTAGGAAAGTAGAGGTGTTAGTTGGTTCTCAGTCAGTTGCTGTAATTGTTTGTAGGTAATCCTATCAGGGCCCAAAGCTGTTTCATAATTTGACTCTTTAGTGCTATTATAAGTGCATGAATTGTGAAGGGAGCATCCAATATGTCGTTGCTTTGTTTTTCCTCTTGCCACTTTGAATACTCCGGATGCCTTGCCGGTTGTGGAAAATATGTGTTGGCGCACGTATCAGCGGTGGCTGGTGCTGATAAATGGGAAGCCAGAGTTTTTCAGCGGCTGTTCGAGTTTTGCCCCGGCCTTTCAATGATTTGACATTGTTCGATAGCCTTTGATTATTAATCCTACCATGTAGCTGGTTTCAGCAATCCTGCCACTGTTGCCTACGTAGCTTGCATGCGTACTTTGATGCTTGTCTCGTAAGAAGCTTAAGCTTCAGGCGATTGCGAGCTGATATTTTAGTACTGTATGCATGTAAAGCAGCTATGCGTGCCTTCCACAAGTTTAAGAGGTGCCTATCGGGCGCAGGCTTTTGAGGAATATTTTTGTAGGTTTTGCTTGCCTTCCTTGTCGATTCTCGTATATGTTTTGTAAATTCGTCAAGAGTGACTGTTTTAGGGCATCTATTCAGATAAGACCGATACTTGTCCCAGCCAATGAAGGAACACTTCTTTGAAATAGTAAAAATTTCGCCCCAGGCAATCACAATTGGTAAGTGGTCGCCTCTAATATTGTCGGGCCATAAGTCCCAGTGCGTACCTTTTGGTAGGTGCCTAACCCACGTGAGGTCTGGCGATGTATTATTCTGATTCGCGCCACCAATCCTTGTGTATTGGCCTAATGTGTTGAGGAGGGTAAAGCCGGTGTCTTCCAAAGTTTTTTTGAGTTGCTTCCCTTTGGGAGAATCTTGTGAGTATCCCCAGAAGACGCATGATGCATTAAAGTCTCCCAGAATTAAAGTTGGATCTTTAGGGTCTATTTTACTGAGGGGTAGCTCCAGATTACTTGATTTGGGAGGGCTATAGCAGTTTAATATTTCGTATGTCTTGCCCTCTATTTCAGTACGAGTCTGTATGCACGAGAATGAAACTGAAGAAAGGAGGTCGTGGACCGCCGGAAGGTTTTTCTTTGTATACGTAGCACATCGGCCAGATGAAACGACAGCATAGCCTGGAATGGGGCAATACTTACCCGGTTCCTGCACGCAAATGATATCGGTATTTTTTCGAGAGCGTTTATGATGTAAAGGAAGTCATCAACTTTATTGGGAAGGCTTCTCGTGTTCCACTGAACTATCAGAGGCATGATTCTGAATCTATGGTTTCTTCTTGATCTGCACTTGCAATAGGCCTGACGCGTTTGTTACCTTTATCCGACGTATTTGGTTTGAGTGTCTCAATAATGCGTTGCATGTGCTGTAGCTATGCAGCGAATTGCTCGAAGCGACGCTCGTATTGCTCATGCTAGGGGGGGGGGCTGCCCTTGACTCAAGGTTAGAACGTCTCTGGTAGCGTTTTGTACTTTCAATTGGGTAATCACAGTTTTAAGTTCATCAATAGTTTTCTGTTGGTCATTGATAATTTGCAGATACTTCTGGGTGTTTCGTAGTTCTGCTAGTTCTTGCAGAATGCTTGGATGCGTCTGTGGTGCAGGCGAGGCATTAGGTGGAGACTGTGTGTTATGCACCTTAGCTGCATATGGGGGGGGGGGGACGCTAGCTGCGTTGGAGGTTGTGTTGCCGACTGCGGGTGCGTCTGCGGTGTGAGTGTTGGCTGATCGGTAGCAAGAGACGGAAAATTTTGTTGCTCTGACTGTTGCGTCTTCTGGGTATTTTGCCTGACGCGCAGCGGTTTGGTGAGGAATAGGGTGCCGCTGGCTTGGATGGTTTGTTCACTCGCTTACGAAGAGCAGCAGTAGCTGCTGCTACTTTTGGACAGTCAGGCCAGCGTGAGTCATGGGGTCCATTGCAGTGTACGCATTTTGGAGTACAGATAAAATCCTCCGCATGTTTTGTATGGCATTTTGTGCAAACTCCTGGGTCCCTTTTAGGAGCTGTGAAAACGTCAGCTCTGTGTCCTATGCCTAAGCAGTTCAAGCATGACGTTATCTTGGGTCTGTATTTGTGCACAGGGAAACGTACCGATTCGAAAGCCACGTATTCTGACAGGTTTCAACCGTTGAACGTGATTAGTGCTGTGTTAGACGACCCGAGAGGCCGTGCTGACACGATTTCGTGAGTTGAACTTGTCAGGCCTTGCATTAACTGCTCTTCAGTTAATCCCTTGATTCTGTGAATCACGCCTCTTATGCGCCCTTCACGGAGCGCAACATATGTTATAAACTGCACGATTTGATCGTCAATGATCAGGTGGTCCAGGTTCAGCAACAGATGTGCAGCTTGCTCTGTGTAGCAATCAACTACTGCTAGGTTAGATTTGGTGAGGTGTCTGCAGTGAATGTCCGACCCCTTTATTTGAGGAAGACTTAGACGGAGTCTATACGCAAACTGGTACGGCGAAATCTGGGTGATGTTAAATGCTTTAGGCCTCAACATTATGGTCTCAAATAGGGTCTATGGCTGTAAGGAGGTTGGTGGCTTGGGTCGCGGGAGTTTTCGGTTCTGTACTACAGTCCAGCTTTCCTGGTCGTCCATAGCTGTATGCTCGGATGCTGCATGATGTTCAGCAAAAAGATGCGGGCTTTCTTGGTTTCCTGTGGTGGTGGGGCCGCTTGGTGGTGTGTCGCTCGGAAACCATGGCCGGGATGATCTTTGGGTGGTGGGGTCCGCTGGCTGGCTGTTAGAAGCATCTTCCAGTTGGCTGAGGGGTTAGAATCTTGACGGTGCGATCATCTACTCTCTTAGGTGGGCTCCTCTACAAGGGGAGAGACGACGACGAAGTGTCTCTTCATAGAACGCTTCTGCTTTCGGCTCCGAGCATTGTTATCAAGTTTTCCGCTTTCTACGGGAGACGCTGCTCCCTGCCCCAAGGCAACGGACGCGGAGTCATCCACTGGTCCACCCAGCCAGAGGTCTGCTATGGCGAGCTCCTCGGTAAATCAGCGCGCCTGGCCCAGAACCAGTGAGGCCAACGGTGATAGTCACTGCATCATGGCTGTGGACGTGGAGCCTTCTGCGGCTATGTCCGACCATAGACCACCTTTGGCAAGCTCGTCGCGGAAACGAAGCACCTGTTCGAGCACCAGCGAGGACACGGAACTGTACTCGGCCACTGGCGACGACTCGTCGGATGACGACTTCGAGACCGTGAGAAGCAGGAAGGCCAAAAGAAGAAGTATCAAGTCGTCTTCACCAGCAGGGACATTAACGTCTCAGTCAAAAGGAGAATGCTGGCCGCACACCATCCTCTTCATGCCCGAGGACTCCACCATCAGCCTTCGAGCAGTAAACAGGCAAGCTCTCTCTATGTACTTTGAGGGGGTAGCACCAAACGACATTAAGGATATCCGGGTGAACACGCGGAAGAATATTCTAGCTGTGGACACAATGACTGCCAGCGCCATAGACAAGCTTCGCAGAGTATCAGATTTGGGAGGCATCAAAGTACGACCGGTTATTCCAATGGACGGTGCCTGCACGGCGGGAGTAATCTACGACATTGATTTGGCCATAGCAAACTCGGACCTCCCAACTCTCATAAAACCAGCGAACGAAGGAGTTCTCATCGCGAATGTACTTCGCCTCGGAAACACCCGATGTGTAAAGATAATGTTCAAAGGAGATTCCATTCCGTCGCATGTCAAAGTGGGACACTTCCGACATCCTGTTCGACCATTTGTCCCTAAACCACTCCAGTGCCATAACTGCATGAAAATTGGTCACATCAAGAGTGTATGTACAAACACCACAGTATGCCCCCGATGCGCTGAGCCGCACACTGCAGACGCATGTCGGGCAACAAGTCTGAAGTGCAGAAACTGTGATGGTCCGCATGATGCTGCATCCAAGGAATGCCCTCGGATTAAGAAGGAAATCGCCATTATCAAACAAATGGTTAGGGACAATTCAACCCACAGAGAGGCTGCTGAAAGGGTACGGCGGCGACGTAGTCGCCGACGGAGGCGTGGAGGACAGAGTGTTGCGCATAACCCATTTCCTCCGAGCACGAGTGAAGTAGTAAGCACGAAGCTAAAAGAAGTGGAGAAGCTCACAGCTGCGGATGAGTGGCCTACGCTTCCGCGTACACAGCCTGCAAAGGAGCCTCCTGCGAGGCCTCGCCGCCCTACACCTTCCACCGAGTCTACTTCCGTTGAGGATGTGTCAAGGGTCGATCGACAGATCATCCCGATGTTACGATCCCTCGTCGCTGTCATGGCAGACATACTAAGAAGCCTGGGAACTCCAACCGCTCGAAGCGGGTTACAGGTGTTGGACGCGCTGAGCTCAGTCCTCGCCTCCCTCGCGTAGAGTCATGGCAGGAGATCAACAATCGTTCCGCAAAGACGTCAGAGAAGCATCAGTCATCCAGTGGAACGCAAGAGGACTTAGATCACGGATTTCCGATTTTCGTCAGTACGTGTTTTCTAACCTTTTCCCAATCATCGTAATATGTGAACCGAAATTATCAAACCCGATCAGGCTATCTGGCTACGAATCAATCCCGTCCAAAACCCGAAACGAAAGCAGCAAGGTCATTGTGTATATTCGTCGGGAGCTTACCTACATCATTCAACCTGTGTCGCCTCATGATGAGAACCAATATGTTTGCCTGACTGTGAAGCAGAAAACCCTCACCTTCACATTAATAGGTGTCTACTTATCTCCCTCAGCCCGTTTTGATTGCCAAAGACTGGATGACATTCTTTCGAGCGTCCCGGATCCGTGGATAATTATAGGAGACTTCAACGCCCACCACCCAATCTGGGGAAGTTCAAAAGTCAATACCACGGGCCGGAGGCTGGCTTCATTTGTATCGACTCATGAACTGTCTCTACTTAATGATGGGAGCCCTACATTTCTGCGAGGATCAACGTACAGCAGCTGTTTGGACTTGACGTTCGTGTCACGTCGCTTCGCCACAAGCGTTAAGTGGTTTTTAGACATCGAGACACATGGTAGCGATCACATCCCCAGTTATCTCACCATCGAAGGCTTTGCTAGCGACCACCCGCCGAAAACCGTACGGAAGATCGATCTTTCAACATTCAAAACCAACATTGAACACGCTTGTGAAAAAGGCTTAACCTCTGACATTGAGCAAGCGATCAAACAAGCAGCGCAGAGTGCGATGCGCACGCTGGCATATTCTTCAAGGCCCTCAGAAACGGACATGGAGTTAGAGCGACTCCGTGCGACTCGTCGGCGTGCGGAGCGTAGATATCGACGCACAAAATCCATTCAAGATCTACGGATGGCCAGGCGCATGCAAAAGAAGATCAAGCGTCGTATAGACAAACTGGAGTTTCAACGGTGGGCGAAATTTTGCGCGAGTCTAGACCTTCGCAAACCGCTTTCTCAAATATGGCGAACCGTGCGAGGCCTACGCACATTTCCCCAACAACGTTTTCCGTTTAAAGCCTTGGCCCTTTTCCAAAATAGAAGGGATATCGAGGTAGCGGAAGATTTTTGTAGGAAGATTGCGGGCCCACCAAATTGCACAGAAGCCCTTACTGCTCATTACACGCCACATTCACTTGACCCGCACCTGAACCTGCCTTTTTCAATGGAAGAACTGAATGTGGCTCTTGCTTCATGCAATCGATTGTCATCGCCTGGGCCGGATGGCATATCATACCGCCTATTATGCAATCTCGGTGATCGAGCACGAAGTGCTTTGCTGGAAGTATTCAATGAGTCTTGGAGAGATGGAACGGTCCCCAGAGAGTGGAAAACAAGCCGGTTGGTTGCACTTCTCAAACCTGGAAAATCGCCTCTAGAGCTGACATCATACCGCCCAATAGCGCTGGCTAGTTGCGTAGGGAAGCTGATGGAGCGAATGATCCTTGCCAGACTCGAGTGGTTCCTAGAACGCCATAGAATATATCCAGACGCCATGGCCGGTTTTCGTCGTCTTCGGAGCTCCATTGACAATGTCATTGACCTGGTGACCTACGTACAACACCAGAAAATGAGCAGACGGTTATCTGTCGCACTATTTTTAGATGTCAAAGGAGCATATGACAATGTTTCTCACGAAGCCATACTTGACGCCCTCGAGTCAGTTGGTTTGGGTGGGCGAGTGTACCGCTGGATCCAATGCTACCTACATATGAGATCATTGTTTATGCAAACTGATGATGGGCCGACTTCTGAACATTATACACACCGTGGTGTTCCTCAAGGTGGTGTATTGAGCCCCACACTGTTCAACCTGGTTCTGATCGGTCTCGTTGAACGCATACCAGATTCCGTGCAGATATCTCTCTATGCAGATGATATTTGCGCCTGGACATCAGGTGTAACACGTCCTCAGGTACGTGCGAGACTCCAGAAAGCAGCGAATTCAATATCGGCGTACCTTAGAGAACAAGGCCTCGAGATTTCTCCTGAGAAATCGGCGCTGGTCGCGTTCACGCGGAAGGCAATGACGTCATATCCCATCGCCATCAATGGACACAGTGTCTGCTACGCCAGGACCCACAGGTTTTTGGGGGTCACGATCGATCGAAATCTCTGCTGGAGTCCCCATGTGGCCACTCTAAAGAAGCGCCTAACGGCCATCGCACAACTTTTCAAGTTCCTCGGAGGCAAAACGTGGGGCACATCAGTGCACGCGATGTTGCATTTGTACAAAACGCTGTTTCTGGGGTACCTGCGGTATAGCTTGCCGGTTCTGACGAACGCTTGCAAAAGCAGTATACGCACAATAGAAAACGCCCAGGGCCAGGCACTCAGAGTTTGTCTTGGATTACCACGCTGTACATCAACAGCGGAAACCATCGCAATCGCCAAAGATCATCCGGCCACAGTGCACATTACTTTGGAGGTGCTTAGAGCTCATATTAGACACCTTGCTCGCGCCCCTGCCCACCACCTAGCTTCGCTTCCAGAAGATCGACCGAGTGCCTCCTTCTGTAAGAGAGTATTGACTTTCCGTGAGTGCCTTCCAACAGTCTACACACCTCCGGAACGGATACTAACACCTCCTTGGTGCTTGGACCGACCAAAACTGCGCTTGACAGTGCCGGGGATTCGCAAGAAGGCGGAGCTCTCGGCGCCAGCTTTAAAGCAGATGATTCTACTCATGCTACACGAAGAATACAAAGATCATGTCAAACTTTACACGGATGGCTCGACAACTGCTGGAGGATCTGCAGGAGCAGTGATCTTCCCAGCAAGAGCCGAAACCATCCAGTTCAGAACGTCACACAAGACGACATCGACAGCCGTGGAGCTCGCGGCACTCCGCAGCGCACTCCGCAGGATTGACCAAGAGACACCACAAAAATGGAGCATTTTTACTGATTCGAAACCAGCTCTCCAATGTCTACACAATACTCTACGTCGTGGACCTCAAGATCAATTGGCGCTCGAAATACGACAACTGTACCATCACCTAATAGACGAAGGACATGACATATCTTTTCAGTGGTTACCAGGCCATTGCGGCATCATCGGTAACGAGCATGCCGACAATGCAGCTAAGAATGCTCACGAAAATGGAGTGATGGAACCTATTCCACTATCAAGAAGCGACGCAGCAGCAAAGATTAATACGCTTGCGCAGGATGTCGCAAGGTCTATGCGGAATACGCCCGGTTTTCTCCACACCCGTCTTCACCGCCTGGACCCATGCCTACGACTTACTATTCCATCTGGCCTACCCCGATCCGAGACGACCCTTCTCTGCCGTATGTGGCTTGGGGTGTCTTTCACGAACGCTTTTGCCTGCCGCATCGGAATGAGAGACAGCGCTACATGCGACCATTGCGACAATGACGAAACAATTGAACATATTTTATGTCAGTGCCCCCAGTACAGCTCTCAGCGACAGTCCCTCTCAGCAGTGTTTGCTCGCCTCGACGACCAGCCATTTTCTGAGCAGTCAATCTTGGAATGTCGGAAAGATCGAGCTTCACGCCAGAAAGCAACGAAGGCGCTGATGAAGTTTCTGCGAGCGACCCGCCTCGTAGAACGATTGTGACACTACTGTGTGCGAGTGTGTGTATGTGAGTTTGTGCTTCTCTTCCTCCCTTTCCCCTTACCCTTTCCCCAGTGCAGGGTAGCAAACCGGATATGTTTTCTGGTTAACCTCCCTGCCTTTCCGCATTAAAATTTTCTCTCTCTCTACAAGGGGAGCCGCCTCGGTGATGAGCGAAATAAGAGAACCGTTGACAGACGCCAGAAGCGTTCATTGCAGCAGCGCGCCGCGACAACCGTCAAGCTCGTCGGTCGAGAAGCGTCTCCAAAAGCACCTAGCGGGAGGCTACTCTTATTAGTTCGCGCCATGACTCGCCGTGGCGCTGCCGCCACACGGCTGGAACGGCGCGGAAATATAATGTCGCGGACAGGAAATTGGGGCGCAGGGAGGAAGAAGGCGCCTAATTTCTACAGCGCACGGCACAACACCCGAAAGAAGGAGCGGTGAAGCATTACACTTACTATCTCTTACACCCTCAGCAGCGAAGCACTGACCCTACCGCGGAGGAAGGAAAGATATGAGAGGGCATGCTCAGCCGGCGCACTACGTGAAAAGTGGGGAGAAACTGACATTACGGCGGCCATATTCCCTGGGCACAATGGCGGCGTTGATATGGTTACGTGTTGCGCAGTGTAGCTGGTGTAGCAGATAGCGGCGGCGGCTGGCGGTGGCATTTGTGCCTCCGCAGGTCTCGTGCCGAGCCGTGGCGGACAATATTCGTGCTCTGCCCGCGTTATTGGTTACGCAGTGTTCTCCTTGCAGTTACTGCACTCTTAGCAACGTTTACAAAACCTTTCGTCCACCGCGTGGTCTGAACAGTGCGTAGAACGAGCGCATATCCCCGTGTCGTGCGGTGGATGACGCGGATGAAGCATTTGAAGTGTTCAGAAAAATCGCGTTGGGCAACATGAAGACGCGGAACGACGACAAACGCCTTGCAGGTCAGTGACGGTTGGGCAGTGCTCCTGTTTGTGGCAACGGACGAAACTGTTGTGCCCAGCAAGACGCAATGAGGACCATGTGCACATACGTAGTTTCGTGTTCAATATGTGTACAGTAACAACTTGCATGTGCATAATAAAAAACATTTTCTGTTCCGCTTATTATACTCGCCCCCAGCATTGTAACCTCAAGGTTATAGCAACCACGTTCAACTGTCACTTGCACCGTGCTCAAAGTCACTACGGTCACAGAATGCTGACGCCAGTGAGTATCACGCGAAACACGGGTACAGTGGCCGGGAGCTGCGTCGGCCTCGTGTCGGAATGCAACCGCAGAAGAACGCGCACGACCGATCGTGATGTCTGTACAGTTCGTGAATTAATGACGTGAGAACACTTACCGTTGTCAGTGCATCTAGCGCGCGTTTTCTTGTACTTGCTTCGTTGTCGGTGAGCTGTTACTTGCTGGTAATACTCGGATGAAATGATTTCGCCGAAGGTGTCCCGCTGGCCCAGAGTGTTGAGCGCCATTCCATTACTAGTTTCGAATCGTCATTACAGCGCGCTGCGCAGCCCACGTGCTTTCCGAGCCGGAGAGAGAGTCGCACCTTCTGCTTTACATTCGGATGTAAATAAGAGAGGAGAATTTGACCAGTCAATGTGGCTGACTTCCGGCTTCACCGTGGCTTCACAACGAGTGACGTCAGGGCCTCTCCTAAGTTTTTTTCTTCCTCCATGGCACCTACCATCTCCTACACTCCTCGCACACCATGCTCCGGTTGCTAGCGGCGAGGATAATAACGTGCGCCCGCAGCTGTTGCTCTGTGAGAGCATGGCCTCCAAGATGGCGGGCGCGTGGTGGATTTCTTACCGGCCATCCTAATCGCACAAAGAGAACGTGTTTCCAGAGGTGGGCGTGGCCCGCTCCTTTCTCCGCACCACGGCGCTGCTTCGTATAGTAGAGTTCAGTTCGGACTGGCACGGTGGATGGACGTGTTTTTTGAGCGCCCCCGATCAACTGCGCAGATAAGAGCTTTTGCATGTTTTGAGCTTGTTTTTACAATTACTAAGGCAGCAGTTAAAACCTTTCTAGCACTTATTAATTTTATAGATTTCGAGGGTCAGCTACAATGTATTTACTATTTTGTGTGTGTGTTTGTTTGTGTTCTTTCTCTTGCCACCCCGTGGGGGAAGTGCACATACACCAAACACGCAAATTTTTGCAGTAGAGCTTAGACTTTATTGTATCGTAGGGCACGGTTCGTCGTACGCCGTGTTTTTTAATTATCGATCGGGACAATTCATAAGGACAATTGGTGTCAAAAGACATGATTAAAAAGCTGTAAAACGTTCAGGATGCGGGGTGGGTTTGAAAATGAACCCAATTGCAGACGCGAATGGAGAGGAGGCTGTCGCCAAGTGTAGGCAATGTGAGGTCGAGGAACAAATGGAGAAAATGATGGTTGCCCAGAGTGAACTGCTCATGAGACTCACCGAGCTGGATATGGCGTTTGCGACAGAGCGAGAGAAAACGAGGGCTATGGGAGAAAGGTTCAAGTCCACCGAGGAGGCACTAGCAAAGGTGAACAAAGGAGCAGCCGACGGAGAGAATGGTAGGGCACCGGCCACCAGAAGGGCTGAGAATAACGAGCAAGCAAGTTCGGAAAAAACAGGTTCAGCTGGTTCAATGGTCGCAAGACCCAGCTTCAGCGAAGTAGTGGTGGGAATGGGAGGGGACAAAGCAGCCGGCGTCACAGGTGCAAGTAACCCCCGGTGTTGGATGCTCCAGCTGAAAAGTCACAGCACGTGATAATCGCCAGGGATTCAAATTTAAATCGATGCGCAGAAGCAATCAAAGAGAGGATAAGAGGTGACAAGAGGGTTGCAGTAGGGACGTTTCCAGGAAGCAAGCCGGAAGCAGTCATGAGGCAAGCGAGCGCAAAACTCAAATTTGCAGCTGATGGACGAAACTTCGTGATAATTGCAGGTGGCCTAAACGATGTATTAAATGAAGAGATGGCAGGACTATGCGCGCCATTTATTTTCAGGTACAGGTAGTGATATGCACGATACCGAAAGTGCCGGTGCGTGACGGCAATCTGCAAAAAGCGGTTGTCAACGCAAACCAAGAGATATAACGGATGAGTCGAGAGAAAGGCTTTGAGGTGGTAGAAATAAACAGAGAGCTACATAGGTGGGGTGTTTTTCAGAGAGACAGAACTCACTTCTATTGGAGGCTAGGTCTTGAGGTGGGTTGGCGACTTGCAGGACGCGCAGTAGTTTTTTTGCGGTGCACATGGGCCCTTCGGGGTGCAGGATAGCTAGTAACGAGGAAGACAACCAGGGCGACTCTTTGACATGTGGTATAGACAGATACGATTCCAAAGTGGCACCAATATCGAAGATACGTAGAGTCCTGGGCAGAAATAGACGTAGTCACGAGGGCTGAGCGAATTCAGACGTAGGGTATATTAACATGCAGGGTGGCAGGAATAGGCTGAAATGGTAAGAGAGAGAAGAACAGCTAAGGGAGGAGAGGCCGATGATATATGGTTTTGTAGAAACACATCCCACGGGCATGGAACAAACTCCTAACAATCCGGACTATGCGTGGGAATATTGTAATAGAACAGAAGGCAGCAGGAAGGGGGTTGGTAATAGAGAATTTATTCATTAAAGTACAAACTGGCAAAGGGTCAAGCAGGAGTGCTAGGAACATTTAGGGCTAAAAGAGAAAGTGACAGGGCAAATGACGCTCCTGAGTTTTGTAAACTTGTGGACAAAGGCAAAAGCCAGAGAGGAAAATCAACAAATGATGCAGTGCATAGGAAATTACATTGACGAACTAGGAGACGAGTGCGAAGTAATTATATTAGGAGATACAAAGGCACGCATAGAAGATATGAATAGATATACTGATCGAACAGGCAGAATGCTAATGAATATGTGTGAAAGGCATGATTTGATCATTTACAGCACCGAAAAATGCGAAGGGTAGATAACATGGGAGGTGGGAAGGCTGCAGTTGACGATATATTACGCAACACTGTCACATAGGATGTATGATTGGTTAAGGGTGATGAACATAAATGAATGTGGGTCAGGGAGCTTAGATGGTGAGCACAAACGTATCAAGTTGAGTTTTAGAACAGAAATGAAATTGGAAAGGTGGCATTACGAGCAACCACATGGTAATATTTATTCAGAAAAGCAAATAAAAATAGCAACTTAAGAGATTGAGAAAATGATCACCGAGAATACCAAAACAGAGTGAACGTATACAAATCTAACTCCATTGTTTGAGTTATAGCTTGCTAAGGTACGAGTCGAATCATCTAGAAACGCAGAGACAAACCCAAAAGCTAGTGGGATTAGGAAGTTAAGGGAGCCATAGTAAGACGCCAGAAAGCCTCCAGAGAACACAGGTATGCTAAACAGAGGGGTGAACCAGACGATGATGTCCAAAGAAAATGGGATAACTTTTTGAGCTGCAGAAGGAAAGCGTCCGATTAGATCATTGAAAGATTAGAAGAAAGGGGGAAGTAAACAAAAAGGATAGAAAGGCAGCTGCAAAGTTTTGGAACCATCTCGATTCTTTGAGTAATAAGACAAGCATGAAACAGAGGTTTATAACCACAGTTCAAGGGGTCAGACTAGACAAGGATGAGGCAATAGAATATATAAAAAACGATGATGACTGGAACATATAAACACCAAGAAAGCGCTGCATGCACCGTACCAGATGAGGATGGACCATTTAGCTCAGTGGCTCCACTGGGACAACGAGAGTGGGGAAGGGCAGAGAAAAGCGTTCCTAATAGCACATCAACAGGCCCTGACGGCATTACAATCACGCTAATAAAGAAACTAGGACTAAACTCTAAGCAAATATTAAAAGAGCCAGCGAGCAAAGCGATAATGAATGATGAAACTCCCAATGGGGGGAAACTAAGCAGGATGAACATGATCTATAAAGGAAAGGGGGACAAAGCCGATATAAACAACTGCCGTCCTAGAACAGTGACATCTGTAGTTTACAGGCTGGTGATGTAGACTGTATAGAAAATACTACAGAGATAGGTGGAGAATAAGGTGGTGCTGCGAGAACTACAAAACGGGTTCCGTAAACGAAGGGGGTTGGAGGACAATCTGTTTTCATTGATACAGTGTATTGAAATAGCGGAAAAAGAACACATGCCCCTGTGGCTGGCATTTACAGATATCAAGGGAGCTTATGGTAGTGTGATTCAAGAAGACTTGTGGGGAGTACTGGACACACTAGATGTGGAAGATGGAATAACTAATCTTCTAAAAGATATCTATAAAAGTAACGAGGCGGTTATCAAATGAGCAGAACAGGTATCTGAACCTATAGAGATACAACGCGGGCTTCGACAGGGGTGTCCCCTGTCACCTTTGTTAATTATGCTGTATCTTTGGGAACTAGAAGCTAACTATGAGGGGAGTCAACTCGGAATCAGGCTCTCTTTTGCAAAACAAGGAAAACACATTGAACAGTCATTACCAGCATTGTTGTATGCAGATGATATAGTATTAATAGCCGACAACAAGGGGTAGATCTGCAGAGACGGATAGACATCTGAGGCAATAGGGAGATAAGCTAAATTTGAAGCTCAGCAGGGAAGAATCGGCAATCATGATTTTTATTGATAACAAAGGCAGTGAGCATAAGATACAGGAAGTCACGATGGAAATAGTGGATATATACAAATATTTGGGTGTATGGATAAATAACGGTGCTGAGTATCTAAGGAAGCCCGAAAGATACGAAATGACTAAGGGCACCAGGAATGCAGCCGTAATAAAAAAATAGGGCACTGTGGAACTACAATAGGTATGACATTGTGAGAGGGATTTGGAAAGGTGTCATGATCTCGTGTTTGACGTTCGGCCATGCGGTCTTGTGCATGAAATCAGAAGTTGAAGCAAGCTTAGAGATTGAACAACGTGACATAAGTAGAGTTGCTTTGGGAGCACACGGGAATACCCCAAATCAGGGGGTACAGGGAGACATGGTATGGACATCATTTCAGTGCAGGGAAGCTAGCAGCAAGATATTACTGTAGAAGCGATTGAGAAAAATTGGAGAGGAGCGTTGGGCTAGGAAAGTTTTCAGCTACTTGTACATGAAGAATGTCGATACTAAATGAAGGAAACGAACTCGAAAATTGTCAAGCAAGTATTTAGACAACAGCAGAATACCAAGCCAAAAGGAAACTTCGGTTAAGAAAAAAGGTGAAGGAAACAGAGAGGGACACGTGGAAGATGGGAATGCTTACGAAATCATCACTAAAGACCTACCGAACTTTTAAGCAAGAAATTGCAAGAGAAAAGTTCTACGCCCCGCCGCAGTTGTCTAGTGGCTAAGGTACTCGGCTGCTTACCCGCAGGTCGCGGGTTCGAATCCCGGCTGCGGCGGCTGCATTTCCGATCGAGGCGGAAATGTCGTAGGCCCTTGTGTTCAGATTTGGGTGCACGTTAAAGAACCCCAGGTGATCAAAATTTCTGGAGCCCTCCACTACAGCGTCTCTCATAATCATATGGGGGTTTTGGGACGTTAAACCCCACATATCAATCAAAGAAAAGTTCTACGATGATTCTCGGGGTATCTCTGCTCTTTGAGGCTAGAACGGAAGTATTGCGGACTAAGACGTACTGAGAAAAAAAACGAAGGCACATACATGGTATGTAGTGCGTGTGGAGAGAAGGGGGAAACGGCTAAACATTTGATAATGTTCTGTATAGGGCTCCACCCTATTTTTGAAGATAATGGCGCCAAATTTTTCAAGGCATTGGGGTTTAGGGACAGAGAAGGCAAAATAGACCTTAAACGGATAGAAATAAATAGGAGGAGGCTAACTGATTGGTGGATACAGTCGAAGCGTGAGTGAAATTCAATCCTTAAACACAGTGATAGTACTTAACTTTATGGCTAGGTGGCGGGAGCCACCACCCGATCTGAAGGGCACAGCCGGATCCATCCATCCGTCCGTCCGTCCGTCCGTCCGCCCGCCCGCCCGCCCGCCCGCCTGCCCAACATCATCCATCCATCCATCCATCCATCCATCCATCCATCCATCCATCCATCCATCCATCCATCCATCCATCCATCCATCCATCCATCCATCCATCCATCCAAAAGGCTGCCGTGCTGTTGGGGATCGAAGCTTGCACGTGGCGAGAAAAAAATGGTTTTGCGCTTTCATATAGCTTCACACTCATTTGGGAATGTCAGGCCAGGTGTACTAGAGTCAAAGTCAATGCTTGGGAGTATATGTTCACAAATGGACTTTTTTCGTAGATGTGCGCCACCCATGTGAGAGCCCTTATAATTGCGATGCCTTTGCAATAGATCCGCATGTGCTGGAAACTTGAGGTCTGTCCGATTCGCCTGCACCACGTGAATCAGTTCACGAGGTGCGGTACCTTGCCATTTGTTTCAGCGATGCAGCATCGACGACCTATGAACCCTATCATTCGCTTCGAAAGGTGCAGAAGAGGTGCAGCACTGGTTCACGATTTTCCAGCACCTCCTACGCCGACGGTGCCGGCTTGGTGCAGCCACGTGTGCAGCTCAGCAGACGACGCAGCACTTAGGCGTACGCGCCATATCAATGATACCTAGATAATTTCAATCAATAGATAAATTCAGGCCTTCTTACTTTATCTGCTGTGGGCTCTGAAGTCCTTCCGTTTAGACCAGTGTGTTTCGCTGCATAGACGTGCCTACGCTTGATCTCGTTGCTTGACAGAGATGGATTGCCAAGCCCGACGAACAATTTCGTGGCATGCTGGTGGGCTTGTTGGCGACTCGAGAAGAGCGTGTTTTTCTGTGTCCGTAAGCCGCAGCGTGGATATGTGATGCGTTATGTAGACAGGATATTCGCGGTCTGTATACAGCTGCATATCTTAACGGTTGCGCGATGCCACGTGGCGAATAGTCGCGGCAAATAGACCGAAGTTGCGAGTGTTTTTGTATCCTAAGGACAACCGAAGAACGAAATTGGAGCGTGTCGTTCGACAGCTGACGTGAAAATCCGCTTTCTTTGTGACCGAAAGGTACGTGTGTTCGTATTACATATAGTCATTCCAATGGCCCCATCTTCAGCATGTTCCGTTCTTGCCGTAAAATAAAAGTGTCATGTGTGCTTCTGACTTGTTGGCGCAAATCCTTGCATTAAAATAATAAACGCGTGGGGCAGTAAGTTTTCAGAACAGGCGTTTTTCCTTCAGGGTCAGTAAACAATTTGCAACTGGTGATTAGCGCCGCGGACTTGTATTACCTCTGTTCACTTGGTTGAGAAACATGGAAGGAATGCTGTTGCGTTACTTGGTGCATCAGATTGCTGCATAGTATACTCTAAAAAATATCGAGTAAAAAGGGTGTCGTTTTGTCCCACAACAATAATCGTCATTAGGCTTGAGTGTGCTTCCTTTCTTGAAAACTCGGCGCTTGCCACTTTCCAATCCAGAATGCAATGTAAAACTGATAATGGGCATGTCGATCGTGACAGGAATGTACCGGGCGTGGGGTGATAGCGCAAGGATGGAACGCAATATAGATGACGATTATTGTTGTGGGACAAAAAGACGCCCTTTTTACTCGCACTTTTTAGAGTGTATTTTCTTGCCGGTGTTCCTACCATTGTGGTGTCATACTTTGTCCTAGTCTCGTCAGCACCTTAGCCTAATATGTTTCCTTGAAATTTAGATAATTGAATGACGACGACAAAGTGTTTCTCTGCCAAACGCTGCTCATTTTGTTTGGAATTTTATTTGTGAATTTACGTATTTTCTTAGGATCATCGCTCTTCTGCGGACAGCGATAGATTCATACCCCACAGTACACAGTCCGGACTTGGTGTCGCCTTTGACGTCAACCTCAAAGAAGCGCACAGCCGAGGTGACGACAGCACCAGTGGCAGCATTGAACTGTACACGGCGAGTAATGAAGACAGCGACGACGATTTCATCCCTGCAGTGAAGCGTAGAGCTAAAAAAAGAATGGTCGACGCATCTTCGCCAGCTAGCACCTCTGCCGTGAAGGCGGCGTGCAGCTTTAAACGCCATACCATACTTTTTGTTCCTGTTGACTCTTTGATCAATCTGAAGAACATAAACAGGCAAATTATATCGGTGCATCTTGAAGCATCGTGTTCAATGAGATACAGGATATTAAACTCAACCTAGAGAATAACATCTTGGCCCTATACGTTGAGCACCCGGCTGCGCTACATACCTTGCAAACTGTCACGGAGCTTGGAAGCATCAATCTCAGTGCTTACATTCCGCGGGATAGTAACACGACGACGGGCGTCATTTATGACGTTGATGTTTCCATACCGAACGCAGACCTTCCTGTGCTGATAAAGCCAGCTACTGAGGTAATGGACATGTTGCAAGTATGCCAGCTTGGCAAATCCCGTTGCATCCAGGTGAACTTCACAGGTGATTACATACCATCACATGTCAAGGTTGGTCATTTTTGTCACGTTGATTGTCCATACATCTCTAGGCTACTACAGTGCCACAGCTGTCTGAAATTGGGTCATGTTAGTGCTGTGTGTAACAAGCAATCATACCCACCTTGCGCCGGACCCCACAAAGAAGAGGCTTGCCAAGTGACTCTCCTCAAATGCAGGAACTCCAGCGGAAACCATGAGACCTCATTCAATGACAGCCCAGTACTCAAGAAGGAGAGGAGCATTCTGAGGCAAATGGTGAAAGACAGGCCCTCACGAAAGGAAGCACATTTCGACTCCAATGCTCCTACATAAGTGCGAACAGACGCGAGTGGTCACGGAGTTGTTGCGGTTTTTGCGCAAATTCAGCAGGGCAACGACCATGTAAACAGATATGCAAGCCCTCCGCTTTCAAAGTCTGAACGCAATTACTCTATAACAGAACGGGAATGTCTCGCCCTTGTGTGGGTGGTTTCAAAATTCCGTCCTTACTTGTATGGCCGCCCTTTCCATGTCATCACAGATCATCCCGCGCTGTTGTCACAAGTCCCGTTAATTAGGGAGGCGATCGCTGGGCTAATTCCAAGGGCCGAAGTATCGCCCCCCCGAAGTGCACCACGAAATCGTGGACAGTTTAGAAGTGCTTCTATTTGGCGCACCAGCGAACGCCGGCTGTAGCCCAAAGAACAAGTCAGAGCCGAGAGTTGATAAACAAAACAAAATTATATTCTCATTTATGGCAGATCAAAACATTACACAAATATGCACACTCGACAATAGTTGAATACGATATGTCACCAATCAAACAACGTACTACACACTACAATCAGCTACACTCGAAACAATGGACACAGACAACAATACGCACTACAATGCAATCGCATGCATCGGACAACCAAGACACTAAAAGACTAAAGAGTTCGCAAACTTAATCAGTCCAAAGTCCTTGGAACAAAAGTCTGAATCATACTCTTCCGAGAACCACTCATTCAAAGTCCAGCACTGTTGTCGTTCCGCTGCCCCCGAAATTTCTCTTCCAGGAAACCTCGCGTCCCCAATTCGCGGCTCTCCAAGCACCAAACTTCTTCGCCGGTAACACGTCGGCTTCTCACGCGCAGCTGTTGCCACGCGTCCTCGCTCGCTGGCGGTAGACACACATTCCTGCTTGTAGCAGAGGATTTCCACCCGACAGGTGGAATTCCTCTTCTTTTCCTCCTTCGTCAGTGAAGACAAAGGGCTTCGCCCACACGGCGGAAAGACCCTACGCACACTAGCGCAACATTCCTTCTACTCCTCCGTCACTGAGGACAAGAGGCTTCGCCGACAGACACGGCGGAAACACCCTACGCACACTGGCGCGAAATTCCTTCTCCTGCTGTCCCATCTCTGCTGATCGGTTAAATACCCTTCGCACTAGATTCCAAAAAATTCTCATCGTTTCCGTCGGCACGATGCGCAGCGAAGGCTGGGGAAAGCGCGAGACGTTTCGAGGGCCTTCCGCGACACATGACGCAACTCTGCATCACCACACCCCTTTCCCTCGAGAACCTTCCTGGGCTTGCTCGGCCGCCGATGTGAGGAGGATGGTCGGCTAGACTACGCTTTCGAGAGGGGAGGGATGGCGCGCCCGGGGAGCCTTTGGTTGTTAGTTTTTTTCTTTATTGTTGAACTTGAGGCGCCTCTCTGCGCTTGGTATCGTTACTGTCACTAGAATTCGACGGCGTGCTCTTCTTCGGAGCGCTCGTTTGTGACACTGCCCCTCCAATTTAAAAATATTCTCACATAATATTCAAAACCACACAAATGAGTGCGAACAGTCACCACACACTTAAAGACTGTAAGATAGTCCGTCGCTCATGGCGTGTCACATTCACAATAGAACACTCAATGCAATTGCTCATTGCAATTTAATCTCACAACACTTAAAATATAACCACAGGTACATGATTACAACACTCCATCACACATTTCAAACAATACAAATGTACAAAAGTCTGTCTTTACAACAATTGTTCAACCATACACATCACGTCACCGCAACCAACACTTTGACTCTCTCGACACACACTTGTGACACAGGAAAACAACAACATTAACACAACATATGGCACTCAGCACTGCGAAACACACTCCGATTCAACCTCAGCACCTATCCTGTGTACTTCGAGCAGTGCTTGCGCCCTTTTTTGCGGGGCTCGCTTGATCTCTTCTTGTTTTTCCTCGTTCTGTTCCTGCGAGCCCTTCCAATTGAGGGTAACTGAGGTGGCTTCTCAGCCATCGTTGTCACTTCCGACATCGTTAACGGGTCATAACGTTCAACCAATCCTGTCTGGTTATTCACCCGCTTGTTCATGTCACGATATTGGGCCTGGCTGGCCGACTCCATCACCTTTACACTCTCGGTCGGTTGAGGTCGTGCCGACGTAAGTCCAGCTGCCCTGCACGTTAACTCATTCAACACGATCATCTCCTAATTCACTGTCTCTTGCACCCCGACTTCACCTTGGGCTCGAGTGAAATCCATAACGGGATTTTTCTCCACTGTATCTCGCGGTCCCTGTGTCGGCGACGGTTCCATCTTCGGGTCTTCCCCCAAACGTTCCGGATAATTCGGCCCTCGCGCCCCGTCGATGTTCCCGATGATGAGGTCGTACAGGGGTGTCATCATACATAGGGCTGTAACCTTCCCGCTGAAGTAAGGGGTTTCAACCTCAATCTCTGCTTCGGGAAGCATCCGAACCATGCTGTCAATTAGGCAAAGCGTTTTTTGTTTTTTTCTGTTAACTCACTTTTCCGTACCAAATTTCGCCGCACGATAACAGTGGAGCTACTGGTATCCTTTAACACCGTGACCTTCTTGCCCGCAACTTTTCCAGGCAGCGTTGGCATTCCCTTCGTAACACCAGTTGGCTGCTTCATGATTACAGCACCCACAATAGGAAGTTTCTCCCCATTTTTGAGCTTTGCAAACCCGTTGGTGACGTCATCATCATCGGCTTTCGGTGCCACCTGCACATAGGTTACTTGGTGAGTTTGACTCGCTCCGTTACGACATGCGTCTGCCTTGTCTTGTGCCTGGTCTGACCACACTTGAAACATTTTACAACAGTAGGGCTCGTAAAGATAGTTCGACAGCTGTTCGCGCGATGACCCACTCGGTTACACAGAAAACATCACGGAACACTCTCCGGTGCACGCTTCTTTTGTTCGGGTGCCGAAATTTTTGAATCTTCGGGACATTCCTTCTTAATTTTGGCCAGATTTGTGCCACCTTGCGCTTCCGAGAATTGGTCGGCCAATTTAAGTATGTCTTCAAATAACTCAGCCTTCTTCTCTTTCAAGTTGAGTGACAGCCTTAGGTGACAACTAGTAAGAAATTGCTTTCTAATTAGGAGCTCTCTAAGCTCATCATACTCCTGTGGTTTGCCTGAAAGTTCGATCCATCTGTCAAAGTAATAGCTAAGTAGGGTGGCGTACTGCGTAGCCGTCTCGCCGTCAGCTGGTTTTCCTGTCCGAAATCCGTCCCGAAAATCTTCCACAGTAAATCTAAATCGCTTCAGTAAAGCAGCTTTCACCTTTGCATAGTTGGCTGCATCGGTCGGCGTCAGCCTACCATACACACTGAGCACTTCACTACTCAAGCAGGTACTCAAAGCAGTTGCCCATTGATGTTCCAGCCAATTCTGGCTCCTCGCAATTGTCTGAAATCTGTGAAGGTACGCGTCAAGGTCGTCCTTCCTTTCATCAAACGCTACGAGCAGCTTGCTTGGGTTCAAGCGGAAGCCATGGTCTTCCCGTTCGCTGCTTTCAACTCTAGCTTGGACCGGAGTTTCACTTCGCTATTGCAAACGGAGCCACTCGAGTTTCATCTCGTGCTGCCGCTGCCGTTCCCTTTCAGCCATCTCCGCTTCTCTTTCTTCTTTCGCCCTCTCAGCTGCCAGTCTTTCTCTCTCCAGCTATAGTGTTCTAGAATAATGGGTAGTAAGCCCACTCTACGGGGAGAGGGTACGTTGCCGTGGCGCAAAAAATGTCAACGAGTTTTCGTTTTCCTGAGTGCTCACGTGGCGGTGCTACCATTGTCAGCAATGGGAGTTTTCACCTTTTCACTCCGCTTCTGTGTTGGCTGTGTGTCGTCGTCACTGCAGGTTTACGGCCGAGCAGTGCTTTGTCAATACGTTCCATTTTTCAGTTCTTATAGTTGTGAATAATGTAGATTGGTAGTGAACACCTCGCGGTCATCGACACTTAGTGCGGAATGGCACCACGTCGCCAGAAACATTGTTATGCGCCCGGATGCCAGACGGGCAACGTTCACGTGAAAGGTGCTCCAAAACTGTCACTGTTCGTCGTCCCCAGGGATGAGAGACTCAGAAGACTGTGGGAGAATAATTTACACCGTGCGGACAAGCCACTCGAAGACACAAGTGCGGTTTGTGAACTCCACTTCGAGCCTCGGTACGTAATTCGCGATTATGTACAACCATCGGCGGTAAAGAAGTGCGGATCCCACGCGGGAGGCCTATGTTGAGCAGTGATGCTGTTTCCTATATTTTGCCAAATTTGCCATCGCATCTCACCAAAAAAGCAGTGAAAGAAAGGCCGCCTCGAAAAAGGAAGTCTGAGAGTCATGCTTCGCCAGTGAAGCACCGGCTGTGCACGAGTGGCAACTCGACGGTGTTGCACACAAATGCCGTAAATACTCCGGATCCAGACGCTGCAGCATCGAGGCCAGAAGACGAACAGCTGGCCATCGATGTAGAAGTTTCTTTTTCAGAAAATTCACAGGAAGACCGCAAGTCTATGTCGTTATTTAGCTGTCTTGAAGTACCATCGCCGCAGTGGACTAAGCACATCTTTCCAGATCACAAAGGCATTGTGTACAGCACGTCCGTGTTGACACCGAAGAATGAAGTACGATCGGAAAAAGTGGTCATGTTTTTTGAGTAACGCATTGCGACCTACTGCAAAGTGTTCATCAGAGGTACCCTGCTGAAAGAAGGCACCATAGAAACAGAGGCAGCAGCAGAAGAAGTGCTGAAAACAAGTGATCGTATGTGCATTTGCGTTGGAGCAATATCTCACGAAGACTATGAAGAACGATTTTTTACGAAGGAGCTAAAGGACCATGTGCTTACATGCAACGAAATGTACTTCAGCATTAAGTGTCTTGGCGAGGTTGATAAAAAAGGTATTTATAATATGCATTTTTACTAGTATGACAGCTATAGCTCTTGTCGCTAAGAAAGATTTCTTGCCAGTTATTGCAACCTAATTCACTGCACCTTTCTTTCAGGTGCACAATGTGTGTCTTGCAGCTATTTGAAACGAGCACTGCAAATCCGACGAGCCCGGGTGAAGCGAACAGCAACAAGGAATTGCCAATATGCAGCGCTGAAGTTGCGTGTTGTGGCCAGAAGAAGCACTAGATTGTTTTCTCGCTTGAAAAGTGTGAAAAAGAAGCTGTGACAAATGCAAATCAGGAATGCTGCTATAAAAACAGAAACTTTAGAAGCACAGATTGCAAGGCTTCCACCAAGACAGCAGGAAGCTGTACGACAGTGCTTTGCAGCTTCAAGAGTAAACCCCAATGGGTTGCGCTATACGAAAAGCTGGGTTTTAGATTGTTTAATCATTAAGATGAAGAGCCATCGCCTGTATGAACACCTTCGTCGCAATAACATCCTAGCCCTACCATGTAAATCAACCCTGAAGTGCTATGTACATGCATACCGCACTGTGTTTGGCTTTAGTGAGATAGTTCTAAAGCAGCTAAAGGAAAAGACAGCGGAGCTTGATGTTTGGAAGAAACACGGTGGATTGGTCATCGACGAACTGAAACTGTCAGAACATTTTTCAGTGAAGAAGTCGGGTGCAATTGAGGGTTTTGTGGATTTAGGTCCTTTACAACTTCCAAGGACAAAGGTGTACCATGTGACCACGGTATGGTTATTCTTTTCGTCCCATTTCAAGGCAAATGGAGTCAAGTTATTGGTTACTTTGCTACACATAGAAACATGAAAGGAGACACACTCGCCAAAGTTGTCATTGAAGCAACCATACTAGCTGAAAAGAGTGGGCTCTTTGTGGATTTTGTTACTTACGATGGTGCAAGTTGGAATAGAAATATGTGAAAAGTACTTGGGATCCAAGCGACAGCTGACTCTACTACTTCGAAAATTGAACACCCCAGTGATGCATCACGGCACCTATATTTTATATATGACTTCCCACATCTCATCAAATGCCTACGGAACTCGCTGCTGAAGTCTGGATTCAACACCCCTGCAGGTCATGTAAGTCTGATGTTTTTTACGCATGTCACACATTGGATTTCATATATGCTTACATTATCTCCAAGCTTAACCAGGTGCATTTCAATATGGTCTACTTAATTTCATTGCAGGTTGATATGCAACATGTAAGGGAAGCTCACAAAATAGACTCCTCCAACGTGACCCTTAAAATGATGCCGGGCATAACACGGTGTCACCTGGATCCTAATGGATTTGAGAAGATGAGGGTCAGCTATGCCTTCCAGCTTTTTGGGACAAAAGTCCTCTAAGCTTTCCACCTATACAAAGACAAGTTGGAAGCAACACTTGGAAGGATAGATGTAACACAAGAGTTCTTCAGGTGAGTCGTCTCTTGTCATATGCTGGTTAAAAATAGGTAGTGAAATGTCTGATAAGACCAACTTGTAAATAAAAATTATATCCTAATAGAATGCATCATTAGCACCGACATTTGGGCGAGTTGGTTTTGGTTCATAGTTATGAATGGCGCAAAACACACGAGACACAAAATGACGTCCTTGTGTTTTTCATCATTTTGTGTCTCGTGTGTTTTGCGCCGTTCATAACTATGAAGAATGCATCATGCAATGTAAACTACAAAAATTATGAAAACAGCTGTTTTGCATATTTCAGCAAAATCCACCAGCTCATAAAAGTGATGACATCGCGGTTCCTTGCTGAAGCCCTCAGACCGTGTTCATCAGGAACAGCAGTGCTGCAGGATTTTCTGTCCTACCTCAAAGCATGGGAGCAGCATACGAAAGGTAGAGGAGGCTTTCTGAGCAATTTCACTGCTGCTGGCCTACGTATGATCATTTCGAGTGCACTAGAGTTGTTTGACTATCTCACTGAAAATGTTGGCTTTAAATACCTAATGACTGCAAAAACTAGCCAGGATCCTTTGGAAAACCTTTTCGGTATTATCAGGCAATCTTCTGGCAGTAATGATCATCCAACACCAACTCAGTTTTTGATTACAGGAAACTGCATGTCATTCTATGGTTTAGTTAAAGGTGTCAGTCAAGGAAACTGCGAAGAGGGCATGCTAGGTTCCCTTTTGGAAGTTAGTAGCCCACGAGACACATCGCAAATGCAGCAGGCATGGATTTGGCACCGAGCTCTTCTCCGAATGCGCAGGCGTTGGTTATACTTTCCCAGGACCACAGCCAGCATGTTGCGAG
Source organism: Rhipicephalus microplus (assembly GCF_043290135.1). Taxonomy (NCBI): domain Eukaryota; kingdom Metazoa; phylum Arthropoda; class Arachnida; order Ixodida; family Ixodidae; genus Rhipicephalus; species Rhipicephalus microplus. The sequence goes on along the minus strand of NC_134710.1, from coordinate 205,657,235 downwards.
GAGCGACTCGAGAATTATATTTTGCATTGCTGGCTATGTGGCACAAAAGTGCATTTTGAAAAGCAACTGTAAAGATTGTTTGATACTACTTACCGCGCCTGCCCCAGACGAAAGCTTTCAGCTTGCAAGGTTGACACTATTTCGTGACAACGGTGGACTCCTCTACCCAAGTGCTTGCCTATTTCGGTTCATAAAGAAGCTTGAAGACTTGTTCACGGGCTGCTTTTCTTGTGAACAACTCCATGCAGACAGCATTTTAGATGTGCTGACCATTGTGAAAGCAAGGCTTTGGCAAGAGGTTGGGTGCCCAAGCCATGTCTCAATGCTCTCTCAAAAAATAATACAATTCTATGTTGTTACACGACTTCATTTTTACATTAAGGGGCTAAATACAGACAGAGCAGGCAAACGCCAGAAAGCAAAGCACTTAAAGATTAGCCGCTGCTGTTAAATATTTTTTCCTTGCTTTAGAAGATTTTTAAAAATTTAATATTGTTCCTGTGTGGATTTTACAAGTGTAGGTTAAACTTGATGTGTGAATCCTTTCTGAATATTGTTTTTGTGTTTCACTGACCCAAATACAAGAGAATGCCAGATTTGAAAAACAAGCAAAATAGTATGTTGCCACTCGCCACGCATACTATAGCAATAAACCCTTGACTAAGTGGCAACTCTGCTTAATTCAATTGTGAATGGTGACTTTGGTCCTTGGCGTACCATCAACAGTGCGATTAATATGATCTACTAGAACATCTGTAGATCTCTATAAAAATGCATGTTATTTGAATGGAAATGTGTCTATTATTTGTCATTTTCAGTATTTCTTCTGGTTCAGTGTCTTTACTTATTGTGTGAACAATATGTGTTGAGCGTTCATGTGTTTTTGTGAACTTTTTTATGCCAAGTGTGCTATTGAAAATATTTAGCATCTCTTTGTGCATATTTGTAGTTGTGAATATTTTTTAGCATCTATTGGGCTGTTTTAGGAGACATGCTCTTTGTCGCACACGCTGATAAGTACATAATGGGGCAAGGCCCTCTTCAAGCTATTTCAGCTTTTTCCATCCGCTTTCACTTTGAGAAAAAAAATGAAAGTGATTGATATGCATAGCTTTTGTGGAGTACGATCATTGTGCTGCCCCACCAAATAAACTTTTAACTTATTCCCGTGAACGATTGTTGTCTATATTTTTTTCCACACCTTCATTACAAATTCACTTTTATTTCTTGGGCATGCTGAGAATAGGTCTTTCCTTCTGTGCACTACAACACATTTTCTTGCACTTTTCAGGAGAATATATCAGCTGAGAGCGCGTAAGGTGCTTAAGTTTGTAGTAATATTGTTTTATTTAGTGAGAGTACGACTTCACTAAAGTTACTATTGAGTACAAACGCTAGCATATTGGTGGAGAAATGTGAGCCGCTTATATGCCACTCTGCGACTTAATAAATTAGTGATCATGAAAACATTAGTCTCTTTTATCTAAAGGCAATCGATGTCAGTGCACGTTAAAATTTCCGGAGTCTTCCACTACGGCGTGCTTCATAAGCAGAAAGTGGTTTCATAAATCAATTATCTAAAGGCAATAAAACTGCAAGAGCGCAATACAAAACTGGCTGTTTACAGCGTATATTGCATCCCGCTGATGACGCGCTCATGTTTAGCGATACTTCATGCGCCATAACGACGGCCAAAGCAAGAATATGCTCCGGCAAAAGAAGAAAAGAAACGAAAATGGCTATGAACAGGGGTTGCACAAGAGTAGTTTGTGCTTGAAGCGCTGGCAAACTAACCTTCGCGTTGCGATGGCCAAGAGCAGCAACGCGTCGCTTCCATTGCAGGTGGTGGTGGCGCCATCTACCAGGTGAGACATAAAGTGCGTCAGTGCACGGCCTCCAGTCACCTCACTACCCCTTTCTAGAACACTTTACTCCAGCTCCAACTTCAATTGCTGCTCTCTTTCTTCTCTCAGCTGTCGCTCCTTTGCCTCTCTTTCTTCTTTCAGCTGTCGCTCTTTTGCCTCTCTTTCTTCTTTCGCCCTCTCAGCGGCGAGCCTTTCTCTCTCCAACTCGGCTGCCTTTTCTTTCTTAGTCCTCTCAGCTGCCAACCTCTCTCTCTATCCAACTCAGCTGCTTTTTCCGCTTTGGCTCTTTCGACCGCCAACCTTTCTTTTTCTAGCTCAGCTGCCTTTTTTTCATTGGCCCTTTCTTATTCTTTTTTCTTCGGGGTGACCCTTTCCGTAGTTCGGCGCCAGAAAGACCCATCTTCTCACCAAGAGCTACTAATTTTTCGAGATCCATGGTGTCCCGCAAATAAAACCTTGCCGTGTGCAAAAAGCATCTGCCTATAGCAGTCTATCGGAACACTCTCCTGCACTCGTTAACGAGAACACTGAGCAACACACAAAACCATTCCGATAGCACTATCAACCACTCGAGGCTCTTTCTCACTACTTTGGACACACTTTGCACCAAAAAGGTCCTTGTCGCGGACGCCAGATTAATTGTCACAAGTCCCGTTAATTAAGGAGGCGATCGCCGAGCTAATTCCCAGGGCCGAAGTATCGGCCCCCTGAACTGCACCACGAAAGCGCGGACAATTTAGAAGTGGTCCTATTTGGCGCGCCAGCGGACGCCGGCTGTGGTCCAAAGAACAAGTCAGAGCTGAGAGTTGATAAACAAGTCAAAATTATATTCTCAATTATGACAGATCGAAACGATACACAAATATGCACACTCGACAATAGTTGAATACGATATGTCACCAATCAAACAACGTACTACACAGTAGAATCAGCTACACTCGAAACAACGGACACAGACAACAATATGCACTATAATGTAATCGCATGCATCGAACAACCAAGACAATTAAAGACTAAAGAGTTCGCAAACTTATTCAGTCCAAAGTCTTTGGAACAAAAGTCTGAGTGATACTCTTCCGAGAACCACTCACTCAAAGTCCAGCGCTGTTGTCGTTCCGCTGCCCCCGAAGTTTCTCTTCCAGGAAACCTCGCGTCCTCAATTGGTGGCTCTCCAAGCACCAAACATCTTCGCCGGTAATACGTCGGCTTCCCACGCGCAGCTGTTTCCACGCGTCTTCGCTCGCTGGTGGTAGACACACACTGCTGCCTATAGCAGAGTCTTCACCCCTCAGGTGAAAATCTTCTTCTTTTCCTTCTTTGTCACTGAAGACAAAAGGCTTCGCCCACATGGCGGAAAGACCCCCCGCACACTAGCGCAACATTCCTTCTACTCCTCCGTCACTGAGGACAAGAGGCTTCGTTGACAGACACGGCGGAAACACCCTACGCACACTGGCGTGAAATTCCTTCTCCTGCTCTCCCATATTTGCTGCTCGGTTAAATACCCTTCGCACTAGATTCCAGAAAATTCTCATCGTTTCCGTCGGCGCAATGCGCAGCAAAGGCTGGGGAAAGCGCGAGACGTTTCGAGGGCCGTCCGCGATACATGACACATCTCTGCATCACCACGCCCCTTTTCCTCAAGAACCTTCCAGGGCTTGCTCGGCCGCCGATGTGAGGAGGATGGTCGGCGAGACTACGCTTCCGAGAGGGGAGGGACGGCGCGCCCGGGAAGCCTTTGGATGTTTGTTTTTTCTTTATCGTTGACCTTGAGGCGCCTCTTTGCGCTTGGTATCGTTACTGTCGCTAGAATTCGACGGCGCGCGCTTTTTCGGTGTGCTCGTTTGTGACAGCTGTGTTGGGTTTCTTCTCTGAAGGACCCCACTGGACGACTTGGCCAACGGGCATTACGCCTACAGGAATATTCCTACTCAGTTGCTTATAAATCTGGACGTCTCCATCTGGACGCCGATTGCTTATCCCGCTACCGTGTTGATCAGCCCGAGGGATCATACATCGAACCTAGCCTCAGCGTCATGTCGATGTCCCACTCTCTTCAGATTGGCGATGAACAACGTCGTGATGCTTCCCTTCGACAACATTTTGACCGTCTCGAATCTGCTCCGAACGACGCGTCGCTTCGCATGTTCGTCCTCCTGAATGACACGCTGTGCCGTCGTAGCCTCCAGCCAGATGGCCCTGAGCTCCTTCTTGTCGTGCCGAAACATATGCGTTCAACCGTGCTGCGCGAGCTTCACAATGACCCAACTGCTGGTCATCTTGGTGTATCTCAGACGTACGACCATGTGCATCACCACTTTTTTTGGCACGGTCTCGCCAGGTCCGTTCGCCGTTACGTGTCCTCCTGCGATAAATGCCAATGTAGGAAGTGACCTAATGCGCCCCCGGCTGGACTTCTTCAACCGATCTCCATCTCAACCGAACCTTTCTTCCGTGTTGGTATATATCTTCTTGGTCCTTTTCCTGAGTCGAAATCCGGCAACAAGTGGGTCGCCATTGCTATAGACTTTGCGAATAGGTATGCCATCTCTCGAGCGCTCCCCACCAGCACCGCTACTGCCTTTGCGGACTTTTGCTCCACGATGTCATCCTACACCATGGCACTCCTCGCCAATTACTCACGGATGGCGGCCACGCATTTTGGTCCCGAGTAATCGACGATTTTCTGTGCTCTTCCTTGGCGCAGCACAAGTGGACCACTTCCTACCATCCCCAAACAAATGGCCTTACCGAACGCCTAAATCGCCCCCTCATGGACATTCTCGCGATGTATGTGTCCTCCGACCACCATGACTGGGACCAGCCGCTACCTCACGTGACCTTCGCGCACAATTCTACGCGCCAAGACACCACTGGTTATTCACCCTTATATTTGCTCTATGGCCGTGATCCGACGTTACCACTCGACACCCTACTTCCAACAACTACAACTCCGTCAAGCGAATATGCACGCGACGTTATTGCTCGTGCTGACCACGCACGTCAGATTGCCCACTCTAGACTTCCAGCTTCGCAAGCCACCCAGAAAGCAATCTTCGACAGCCTGCATATTGACGTTCTTTTGTCACCCGGTTCTCTCGTTCTCCTGTGGTGCCCAGTTTGTCGAGTTGGCTTATCAGAGAAGTTGTTGTCTGACTACATGGGTGCTTACCGTATCATCCGCCAGGTAACCGACGTCACGTATGAGATCATTTCTGCATCAGAGACCTCAAGTCTGCCTGCAACCACACCCAGTGATGCTGTGCGCGTCATCAGGCTAAAAACTTACCACCTGCCTACTGAAAACCGTAACTAATGTGCACCGAGACACGCAGCTGACAGATCAGCGGTCAGAAGACGACAACGAGGAAGTGGTCTGTCGGATGTGCGTGCTTCCCTCCATCTTAATCGATGTTATACGCATCATTTTCAATATAGATTCTAAATAGACACGCCTCGCGTCATTTTACGTAACAATATAAACTGAAAACTAGCATTTTTTCCAGGCCCTAAGTTATATGACCGACTACGCACCACTGCGAGAGGGACCAGAGCAAAAGAGGAAACGACGTACTCTGTGTCGGTCACAAGATATTTTTGTGAAACGAAAGATTTTGTTTTCTCTTGCAATGGTCATAACCCCAATATTGTGATGAATAACATATTGTGGCAGCAGCACACACTCTCCCGAATAACTACGTGTCTATGAAGACAGATGCCCGAAAGTACAAATAAGACTGCAAAAACTTTGCAAATAAGTAGGAACAGCTTCTCTGCCTGCTCTAGATAGTGTGTGTGTGTGTGTGTGTGTGTGTGTGTGCGCGCGTGTGTGTGTGTGTGTGTGTGTGGGTGCGTGTGTGCCTGTGTGTGTGTGTAAATAAGCAATGGCTAAAATTACCCTTATTTACAACGCCACTTTGTCGGTTCATCAAATTTCGCTCTTATATATTGACCACACGTTAGATAGCGCACAATCTAACTTTTTCGTGGGTGAAATGGTTCATAGGTGAATCTCTAAACGCTTTCAAGTGCAGTAATTACTTAAACCAGCGCCTTTTTTTTACCCGAAAGGCAGAATAGAGCTGTTAAGCATGTATAACTCGCCGTGAACGCTTTATTTTTTAACGGGACACGATGGTGGCAATAGATTCATAGCCTCCTATACGCGCGCTCACTCGGGAAAAACGAGTGACGTCCTATTACCAGGCTGTGAGCAGGCCTGGTAATATTCTTATAGGAGGCATTGGACGTATTCACTTTTACTAACGCAGTGTGTTTAGCCAAAATGTTTGCGCCTCATAAACTGTCCGCGTGTGCGGTGTGCCATCGGTCAGTATACTCGGGGACAACTTTCTGTAACAATGATGGGAAGGCTACGGAGCCAAAGTGGGCTTGCGCTACCGCTGTAAAATATAGTGCCACGAGTGCGTCCGTGTTTTTCGCGTGAAAGTAATAAAAAGATTATTTATTTCTACTAGATGCTGTTTATAAAGAGACGCTGCACGCGCCGATGAGGTAACAATATTTGTTGTTGCTTTCTGAAGAGTTCTTTTGCGTTTTTGCGTGTCTAAAATCGTCGCATGTTTTACGTGCACCTCACCGTCAAAATGGCGTCTTCACCTTTAGATGAGCAAACGTCGCCCTCAGGCTATTTCGACGACTCGCTGAAGGAGCTTGTGCCGAATTTCTTCTACAAGTCGCTGTGTAAGCAGGCGTATGGAGTTGTGTGCAGTGGAATTACATGAACGTGGCCGTCATTCGAAACACAAGCCGAACCGGACTACGCAGAGGAGTACTGAAGCAGTAGCTATGACCCCGTAGCCTTCACTTCATTGCCACAGAAAGTTGTCTCCGAGTGTCGTTGAGCGGTGTAAATTAAGCTAACAGAAATAAGGCCTGAACCTTGTAGGCACATCGTCATTCGTTTTGGGTCTCGCGCTGTGCCTGCACTGCTGAACTCGCGCTGCGCAATGTCTGAACTTTGTGTGTTCATCCGTGCAGCGGTTCCGATTGGTGCAGGTGAATCGAACAGGCTTTTCAAGTTAGCAGGCTGTATAGTATGAAGGGCACTGGCGAAGAAAAAAAAATGACAGCCTGATCAACAAGCTAGGTCTGAAGAATGCCGAGTTCTACGCTCCCGAGTTACACTCGATTGAAATGGTTGTCTTTTTATTTTGTGAAGCTAGCACTGCTTTTCATTGTAACGCTGCTTCACTAATCCTCCCGTCAAGCCACAGAAGCAGGATAGAGGGAGGAGGGTGCAAGCGGCTGCCATGCCATCTCTATACAGAACGTCGCTGGTTCTGCGACGACAGCGGGATAGTTACCGGCACGTTTTGGTCACCTATGGTCCCCCATTCGCACTGTGAATTTCACGGTGTTGGTGTTCAGTGGACACGTTGGACAACGTAAGAACGAACATCTAAATGTTTTGTTTGTTCAACAAGTACGCAAAACGAGTTCAGAGTTTGATGTACATGGTAGCAAACGCTGTGGTATTACATAGAAGTGACCATTTGCTTTTTCTTTAACTACGCTTCGGTCGAACACATCGCAAATATCGGTACGTGATATAAAAGTAAAATTACGAGTCAGGATAGGATAGCAATACGATTCAGCGATGATAATTTGTCCAGTTTTCACACATACAAGTACCCAGAAGAAAGAAGGAATACTAGAATTGCTCTATATTTCCCAAATTGAGGCATTTAGCACCGAGACGAAACGGTCAACAATTATAAAAAGTCCCAGCTTTGCCGCAAAGGGGAAGCAATGAATGAGATAGCAACAATTTGGAAGGTCACGCGAAAAATAGAAAGTAGATCGAAACGTGCCCCGCATTTCTCACGCCCAAATGACGCACGAAATGTACCAACAGGTACAGATGCACGCGAATAAGCATCTCAGTTGTTACTTTGCTGTGTCTGAAAAGCGCCTTTTTTTCGCAAACGGAGACAGTGCTACAAGTATGGTGGCTAGAAGGGGGAGGTGGGAGCATCGCGCGCTGCGGAGGTTGGCGGAGAGGGTGTCAGTTGTTCATGCCGACGAGTGGTGGCACGCGTGTCGTTTTTTAGATGCCCCTCTGGGACGAAGCGGAGCACGTGCGTTTCCGCTGCTTGCGTTCGTACTGTTCGCACGATGCTCGAAGTTTTGAAGCCTCTTCACACCGCATATCGTGATGACTAAACCAGTGAAGCGCCAGACTCACTGCTTCGTGCCCGGATGCTCTACCGGGTACGTTTCAGCCCGAAAGGCAGGTGTAAAAAGGTCTGTTTTTACCGTACCGAACGATGAGGACCGGCTGAAAGCATGGCAGCGGTACATTCCACGTGGTGACAAACTGCTCGACCGAACTGCAGTCCTGTGCGAGTTACACTTAGAGCAACGGTTTATTGTGAGAGATTACACCCACATCGTGAATGGTGAAGTTGTGAAGATTCCTCGTGGCCGCCCATGCCTTACCGACGATGCAATACCGTCGATCTTCCCAAACACGCCGAGTTATCTCTCTAAAAAGCTTCCTCAGAAGCGCAGCTCCCGGACATCGAGAGGAGAAGTGCTCGGCAAAAAAAGAAAAGTGAACGATGAAAACGAACTTCCTTCGATTGAGCACGATTCTTCTTTAGATGTGACAACGAACGTTGCACGTGTTCCCGGCGCGTCGTGTACAGTGGAAAAACTGGAGCATATGAAAGGTGAGAAGCTTCCGAGCCAATACTGGTCGATGTGCCTACTTGCGGATGCCCCGAAGCTGTTGCAATTACTGTTTGTGCTCAAGATGGTGATAGTGTGTGCTTCAAGAAACTGGTGTTGTGCTTTGCTGAGGATACTTGCTATCATTGTGTAGTGTTTGTGCAAGGGAAAATTGTAAAAAAAGTGGACGTGTTTGATGTGAATGCTGTGGAAAGCCTCCTCCACTCCATCAACGAGATGGTTGTGTGCTCCGGTTTTGAGCAAGGTGCTATTCCACTGGAGCGGCTTAACAGTTCCAATCAACCAAAATACAGAACGCATGGAAACAAGTTGTACAGCAAAAGTTGCTCAGGCATGTCTCAAGATCAAAGGCCTTGTATACACTGCAGGTATCTAAGGAAACTGCTTTTGAACCAAGCATCCTATAAGAAGAGAAAAGCTAGAGTGGCTACTGGTTACCGTGCTTCGAAGAAACTACTTATGCGGGGAAGACAGTTGAGGCGAGAAAAGGCAAAAGTCAGTGAACTAAAGCAAATGCTTGCGAAAATGAAGCAAAGTAATTCTGCCCTCTCTGAATCAAACCTTCAGGAGAGTCTGTCTAAACTGCCTGAGAAACAGCGGCAGCAGGTACAAACATGCTTTGAAGCAGCGAAAAGGAAAGGAACACAGGGGATGAAGTACAGCGATGAATGGCTTCTGGACTGCATTATAATGCGCATGAAAAGCCCAAAGCTGTATGAGCATATTCGAAAGCATAAAATAATGGTCTTGCCCAGCAAGAGTTGTTTGAACAAGTACGTGAGAAATTATAAGAGCAACTTTGGGCTGAATGATAATGTTTTTGCTGCCATCGAAGAAAAAACCAAAAGTATAGATGAGTTTCACAGGCACGGAGGTCTCTTAATTGACGAGCTGAAGCTCTCGGAGAGCCTCAAAGTGACAAGCAGTGGACTCATCGAATGTTTCGTTGACTTGGGCAAATACACTTCTCTAGATCAAAGCACACAAACGTGTGATCACGGTCTAGTAGTATTGTACCAGCCATTTTCAGGCAACTTTCAGCAAATCTTAGGGGTTTTCGGCTCCCATGGAAATGTCAAGGCAGATGTGCTTGCAAAAATCATTGTCAATGCAACACTAACTGCCGAGAAGTTTGGGCTTTTTGTGGATTTTGTGACCACAGATGGTGCATCCTGGAACAGGAGTATGTGGCGACAATGTGGCATCAAGGGTTCTTCAAAGTCAGTTGTTTTCAAAATGAAGCACCCTGCAGATCACAGCAGAAGTCTGCACTTCTTATCAGACTTTCCGCATCTTGTGAAGTGCGCCCGCAACAGCTTTGTGTCGACGGGTCTCCAGGTGCCCGAAGGAAGGGTCAGGATAGATTTATTTATTATTTACAAATACTGCTGGCCAGAGGCCAAAGCAGGAGGGGCAAGATAATACAGTTGTCATACATATTTCAAAACAACGTCAACAATAAAGAGAGTAAAAAGTGGAAAGCGTGGCTTATTTATACAAAAGCAACAAAAGGAAAGAGTGGGGAGAGAAAAGAGGAAATAGTTGGAATAGTTAAAAAAACAACTTCAAATTTCAGCGTAAATAAGATCGGGAGAGTGTAAACTGCTTGCAGGCAAATCGTTCCACTCTTCAATGGTATGAGGAAAGAAGGAAAATTTGAACAAGTTAGTACGAGCAAAATATGGTGTTAAAGAAAGTGCGTGTGAATGCCGAGTCTGGCGTGTTCTTAGTGGTGTGAGGTAGGGGTCAGGGTTTAGAGCAAATTTGCGGTTAGAAAGTTGGTACAAAAATTTGAGACGTAAGAATCTGCGTCTCGACTGCAAAGATGAGGTACCATTTGAAAGCATTACACTAGTTACAGAACTACCAGGCTTGTAAAGAGAATAAATGAAACGAACTGCCCTCCGCTGAATTTTTTCTAGTGCATCAATGTTAGTTTTAGTATAAGAATCCCAGGCAACGCATGCATATTCTAATTTAGGGAGAATCAAGGATTGGTAAGCTAAAAATTTCACTTTCGTAGTAGCATCCTTAAGTTTGTGCCTTAGCATGCATAATTTGCGGAAAGCTGCGGAAGAAACTTGTTTAATGTGGGAATTCCAACTTGAATTATTCGTTAGAGTGACACCAAGATACTTGTATTCCTTAACTTCTTTAAGAGGTTGGTTAGAGAGCATGTAGTCAGTTAGTACTGGCTTTTTCTTGTTAGTGACACGGAGCAGAACTGATTTATCCATGTTTAGTTTAATCCCCCATAGATTGCACAATAGACATATATTGTTTAGAGTGGACTGGAGAGCTGCTTGGTCATTAGAACTAGTTATCGAGTTAAACAGAATACAATCATCTGCAAAAAGTCGAACGTTAACAGGTGGGTTTACACAATTTACTACATCATTACAGTATATAAAAAATAGTAGGGGACCGAGTACACTGCCCCGTGGGACACCTGAAGTAATCAGCAGAAGAATTGAGCTCTGATTATTAATGAAGACAAACTGGGAGCGATCAGACAGGTAGTAACAAATCCAGGCTGATAGAAAATTTGGAAGTCCGATAAGCTGTAATTTAACCATAAGTTTATCATGGGGGATGCAGTCGAAAGCTTTGCAGAAATCTAGGAATATGACGTCTACTTGGCCGCCCTTATCAATCACAGATGCAAGAGAATGAATGACTGTACATAACTGAGTTGTTGTCGACAAGCCCTTTCGAAAACCATGCTGATACGGAGATAAAAAGTTATTCTCATCTAGGTGTTTTGATATGAATGTTGTGACAATGTGTTTTAACATTTTGTTACAAGACGATATAATTGACATTGGCCGATAATTGAAGACAAGAAGAGGGTCTCCCTTTTTGGGAATAGGCTTGACACGAGCCATTTTCAATTCTTTAGGTAACGTTGCAGTACGGATTGAAGCTTCAAAAATTGTAACAAGGTATTTGGACAAGGGCTCGGCATACCGTCAAAAAAATTCGTTCGGTATTCCTTCTGGCCCACCGAAGGATTTTACTTTTATTCGAAGAACCATGTTTAAAAAACGTTCATATGAAATTAAATTTCCTGGTGGAGTATCTGCGGAATCATGTACAAAAGCCACAGGCTGAGAAGACTGACAGAAAGCACTATGAAAAAAAAAGAGTTAAAATGATCAGCAATCGCTTTGCATCCGATACCAGAGAACCGTTCACAGAAATTTGTTCTACGTTCTTTTTGCGATCGCTAATATAGGCCCAAAACTTCTGCGGGTCATCTTTAATAAAATTAGCCAGTGTGGTATTGAAATAAAAGCTTTTCTCGCGTTGAATCGCTTCGTGTAAAGCAGACCGGACTTCACCTAGGCGCTGGGGAGCTGCCCTCTTTTTCCTGAGACGTTCAGCCTTTCGTTTTAGATGCAGTATAGGTCTCGTGACCCACGGAGTGAACTTAGCGCGTTTTTTTAGCTTATTGAGAATGAATTTATCTAAACAAAACGTACAAATGTTCTTGAATTTCTCCCAAAGGTGTTCCACATTGTCACCACAAAACTCAGCTACGCGATCATCCAAAAACTCAAAAATACGCGAGTCTTGAGCGTGCGCAAAGTTTTTAACAGCTTTTGTGGTATTCACATCCCCAGAACGGTTTATATTCAAGGGGAACGAAACACTAATCAAACTGTGGTCCGATATGCCAGAGATTAGGGACACGTCGCACTGAGCAATTGATCGGTGTAAAAATACCAAATCAAGCAATGAAGATGTAGACTCTGTAACACGCGTGGGTTCAGCCACAACTTGCACAAGATTGTGGTCAATCATAATATCAAACATACAAAAAATATTGACAGAGTCAGAGCCTGCTTCTAATCTTTCCCAGTCAATACCTGGAAGATTGAAGTCTCCTGCCAATATTATTTTTCTCTCGTTGAATTGTAGCATGTGCGCATGCAGCTTTGTCAGATAATCGCTTGTTGCACCAGGAGCCCGGTAGGCTGCGTACAACACGAAATTCTGGCAGCCAAGTGTCACATTTAAACACAAGCACTCGAGATCGGGCACATCAGATAGCAACGTAGCTTTTATGCAGTCTTTCATAATAACTGCCACACCACCCCGCCTAGTTGCCCTGTCCTTCCGGAAAATTTTGAAACCCGGCGGCACCACATCATCATCACTGACGAAAGTATGAAGCCACGTCTCGGTAAGGACTACTAGGTGAGGATCATGGGCCAGACGTATAGCTTCAAGATGCTCAGTTTTGTTTGTAATACTACGAGCGTTTATATTTAGTAGTTCTACACGTTGGTTGTTCATGTGTCATGCGCTTCCATTATCACTACCTTCATGAGCATTGCTCAGAACACCTTCTGCATTCACTGGATGGGTATGCCGTTTCTTTTGAGTGATTTTTTTACGTTCGTTCGCCGTTTCGTTCCAAACAAAAACTTCTTTGTCAACATGCAGTTTATCGTGAACTAGATAAACATTTTTTCCTTGGGATTTTTCATCTTTTGCACTGTCCAAAAGCAGTTTTCTTTTTTTTAAGGTTTGCTTGGAATAGTCGTTTTGAACGAATATTTTAGATCCCTTGAGTTTTTTTCCATTCTTTAGTACATCAGATTTTTCGTTGAAATCTTGGAAGAACAAGATGACGGGTCTTTTCGTACCAGGTTTTCCAATTCTATGAATACGCCCTACCGATTTGCACGTGACACTAAGCTTATCTTTAAACGTCGCGTCAATTACTTTCTGCTTTAATTCTGCTTCAGTCTCTTTGGGGCTTTCAGAGATACCAAAAACCACTAAATTCGAGCGCCTACTTCTATCCTCAAGGTCCGTAAGTTTATACGTCTGAAAGCTAACTGATTTTTGGTATGTTGAAAGAAAATTGTCAAGAACGTATAGTTTGAATGATTTGGTCTTAAGTTCAGAGATATGTTTTCAATACCATCGAACCGCTGCTTGATATCCACAAACATGCCCTTAAGGCCACAGATTTCATTGCGCAATTCGTTTTGACCTTCTAAAACCTTATGAAGTAATTCTTCGACAGTAGGTCCGGGATTAGATTCAATGTCACCACACAATAACAACCGCATGGCACAAAAGCATTCGTAAGCAATCACAGAGCACTGGTTGGGGCACGGCAGGACTATAAGAAAGCGCGAATCGTTCTTAAAGAAACCAAAACAAGGACCAACCTGCACAAGGCAGAACAACGACTTGGTTAGCGACATGCCACTGCCATGCCCGCCGTGCCCAATGGAGTTGACGTTCAGGAGGGGTTCATATATAGGCGTTGTATCTGCTGACGTCACGGTTTGGACAGTGATAGCTGAGGAAGGACGAAGGGTGATGTCGCTTGTTGTTGCATCATTTTGCAGCAAATGCGTTGCCGCATAAGCTGGTTGTTGAAACGTCGGCGAGGTCGCGTTTGGAAAGTAGCAGCACTGCATAGCCAATCCTGCGCAGAAGAGCCCCTGCACAAGGCAGAAGAACGGCTTGGTTAGCGACATGCCGCTGCCATGCCCGCCGTGCCCAATGATGTTGTGAAAGAGGCATGGAAGTGTGACAATAAAAACATTGTGCGGCTTAAAGCAATGCCTCGTGTCACAAGAGTCGTCATCGATCCGAACGGATTTGAAAAAATGAAAGTGAACTATGCCTTCACTTTTTTCAGTGATGAGATGGTGAGGGGTTTGTATGCATATAAGGAAGAGATCGAGAGAGTATGGGGCGTTGGCTCTAGTGATGCAACAGTGTCATTTATCAGAAGAATGGCTAGGCTGATTGCAGCCATGACTTCCCGCTGCAGCCGTGGTGCCATGCGTCCCAACTCGCCAGTCCTGGCTGAAGTGGAGGAATTTATTGCATATCTAGATGCGTGGGAAGGAAACGTTGGAAAGCTGGGCTTTTTCAGCCAGGGTACTGCAGAAGGGCTTCGCGTTACTCTGAAAAGCACCATGTCGATTTTCGAATATCTCACAAAAGAGCTTGGTTACAAGTACTTGCTGACATCCAGACTAAGCCAGGATCCTCTGGAGAGTGTGTTCGAAATCTTGCGGCAAATGTCGGGAAGCAACGACCACCCGACGCCAACCCAGTTTCTGCTTTCGGCAAATTGTCTGTCGTTCTGCAGCTTGGCGAAGGCACCTGCTAACGGAAATGTGTCACCGTCAGTGCTGAAGAGCCTCATACATGGCAGCCACAAAGACCGGAGAGAGTTCCAGACGAAGCTTGACGAGCTCATGGACATAGGGTGTCTCATTGAAGTACATGAAATCCTTGAATCGTCTGGCATCCCAACAGATCACTGCGCAATGGTTTCGGTAAAAAGCGACTCCCGAGTTATGCATTACGTTGCTGGATATGTCGCCGGAAGGATGCTGAGCCAAACCAAGTGCCATGAATGTGCAAAAGCTCTTATCCGACCACGCGATTCTGATATGCCCGCAGATGCCTGCCTAATCAGAAAAGTAGACCGGGGTGGGCTGCTCTACCCATCTGATGAACTGCAGGCTTTTATCGAAAACATGGAAGACTCATTCGCGCGCTGCTTTAGCTTCAGCAAGCTTGAAGCAAACAGCATAATGGACTTCATTTCTGCGTTGACAAAAAACTAGCTAACTCATCTAGGCTGCGAAAAGCATTCCAGAGATGTTACTAACAGGCTCGTCAAGTTTTATACAATGACAAGGCTGTACTTCATTGTAAAAGCGGAAAACAAAGCACGGGAGGGCAAGCGACGGCAGCGAATGCACTATTTGAAGCTTCGTCGCGTAACGTGAATATGTGTGGAGTTGCGCTTTCATGTGATTGTAATTTAGAGCTGCTTGCTGTATGAGATTGGCGATGTACAAAAATAAAGATGCAGGCTGTTAATTCCCTGAACGTTGTGCATGTATACAATTTTTATTAAAATCTCCTTGATTGAATATACGTCACTCGGTGTGTAGAAAATTCACCAGACACGAAACTCATCGAAAAAGTGAACAGCTGCGAAAACTACAATATAATAAAATCGTTAAAAGCTACGCATTGAAATGTAAAGGGAGGTACCGAACGTTGCGATTGTGAGCATATGATTATTTTACACCGACGTTTCAAATGGTATTCGAACTTATACGCACGGTCTTATCGTGGAGTACGCCGCCTTGCCTTTTGGGTGCTACCACGTATGTTTGCATGCCATTAGAGGTAGTTCGTTGCCTTAATCTCGGTATACATTCCGTGCTTAAATTTTCGTTTAAAACAGCCCATTGCTAGTGCGCACAGCTGCATTCTAGTTATTACATGGAGGTCGCAAGCTCTGCAAAGTGCGCATACCTTCTCGTGCAGCGCCTGGCCTGTTTGGCCGTCAAGGACGCTCGCCCCCACCGACCGATCTAAAAAGCTACAGCAGCGCCGCCGCTGCCGCCAAGATCTGTTGCTACACTCCGCAGCTAGTGATGCTCCCACCTCCCTCTTCTAGCCACCAGACTACGAGTGCAGTGACCATTGTGTGCCCGATAATCGTTCCGGTCAAAGCCCAACGCGTACTATTGTCCCCACCGCGAAATAAGCGAGCGCACGCGAGAGCGTTCCCTCTCCGCGGGGCAAAGTACATGTGGGAGACGAGAGCGCGCGCCGCCGCGCCGTGACAATCTGGTGACGCGCGCTCATTGCGCCATCTCGCTGGTAATGCTGAAAACACTATAATAGTTTTATGGCCTCCGATATGGAGGCCATGAAACTATTATTTCATGGCCTACATATCTTGACCTCCATATCTTTCATGGCCTTTTTTGCCCCACACCGAACCGCCAGTGCCAGGAGGGGCCGTCTGATCGGGAGGAATGCGTTAGTGAACGGAAACATACACAGACCGCTGACATCAGAAAGGTGAAGGGGAGAGGGGAGAGAGAGATGAAGGGGGAAGTGGAGGGAAGAGTGGAGGGGGGAAGTGGAAGGAAGAGTGGAAGGGGGGCACCCGAGGGGCGTCCACCGTATATTATTTTTCTCTTCTTCTCTTTTTTCTTCTTTTTCTTTCCTTTTTCTTTCCTTTTTATTTTTTTCTTTTATTCCTTTTTTTCTTTTCTGTCTTTTTTTCCTCTTTCCTTTCCCTCTGATTTGAGATTGTATAAAGCTGAGCACCAACAAACTGTATCTTTAGTCCTGATGAAGGCCAGACTCTAGGCCGAAATGTCGAAATAAACCACGTTGTGACCGCTCACGGAGGATCTACTAGACTATATGCAACGCAACGGCCACTCAACCACCATGCCTGCCTACACAAGACCGGCCACAGGCGCACCTCCAGTCGAGCAGGTCTCACGGAATTTCCCTAAACATGCACCAACATCAGCCATCATCGGAAACTCGCAAACAAGGTATTTACATCGGCATTTCAACCCTCATGAGAAGACGACACCTGCAATCATTTCCATCCGCAGAGCCTCCACATTCGACATCGAGAAAGAGCTTGCTGGCATACCATGATCTGTGACCAAGCTCGTTTTTCACGTCGGTACGAGCGAGCTGGCGTCGTACGGACTAGAGGAATCGTTACGCCACCTTCGCCGCCTAGTGAACAACACGCTTCGGACACGCCAGGAACTCGAAAGGCTCGTTGTTTCATGCGTGCTGCCCCGTTACCTCAACCTACACCTGGAACGATCGAACGAACAATTCATGCACTGCTTCAACCGGGACGCTCGTCAATTCAACGAGGCAGTCAAGGCCTACTGCCGAAGACCCAGCAAGGTGTCATACATTGACTACCAATTCAAGCAGTTGCCACCAAGACGCTTTCTTGCTGCGGATGGGCTTCATCCGAGTTTTATGGGTGTCGCTTTGATTGCCGAAACCCTCAAGAAAGCACTCGGTCGTGGAGATTTCGAAGCTACCACGGGGTGGTCGACTCAACCAGCAGCTCCCGTGAATATACGTTCAACACAACAAGACACCCACGAGAAGACTTCTGCATATCAACATACACCAGGAGCCCCACACCCACCCAACATCACAGATGAGTTCCCGACGATCAGGTAAACTGTGACTCCCGTGAGCCACAAGCACCCCCTCACCACCATCAACAGCGCACCACTACTAGGGGGGAAGTCTGCAGAACAACCAACACGCGTCCCTCCATTGCGGATGTCGAGACCAAAAGCACTACACGACAGCACCACTACACCACTCCTCAAAGAGAAGCCTGCCGAACTACGAAACCGCGTCCCCCTATGCCACTTTGGAAAGTCAAGTATATATATATATATATATATATATATATATATATATATATATATATATATATATATATATATATATATATATATATATATATATATATATATATATATATATATATATATATATATATATATATATATACTGTGCATGACGACGACGCTGACCCCCACGTCAACGCCGGCGCCAATATCCAGGCAAGAGTGTTCATATAATTGCTATCGCAATAAAACTTAATGCAGCCACAGACGAATTGATACCCCCTTACTATTACTTACCGGGAAAATGCAGCAGTGGCCATGCTTTTTTTTCTTCCAAATTGTACCAAAATGCATGCCGTAACAGAAAAGAATACTTTCCATCGGTTTCAACAGAAGATCCTGGTGGCGGTGATTTTTGCTCGTAGGCGAAAAAAACAACAACCATGCGCATGCTGAAATCACATGCGCTCTGCCGTATGTCATAGTTTCAGCAGGCGCCTTAACTTAACTATCAATCAAGCAGGGCCTTAACTCTCAATGAATGCGCCCTTTCGCGGTAGCCAGGCACGCGAGGCGATACTCGTTGGTTTTGCTGGTACAGTGTACTAGAAGGGGAAGTGTGCCGTGCGGCACCGGAAAGAGGGTCCGTCTAGCGATGACTGCTCCGTGCGCCACTAGAGGGCGCTGCTGGCTAAAGGAGTGCTACGCTCACTGTCGTGATGGCTCTGTGAGTGGCATGTGTGGCCAATTTGTGTATTGTTCCGAGTTGTCGTCACAGCTTTTTATGCGGTGAATGCCACTTAATGGTGAAATTCAGCCCTTCCGCATAGGCACTAGCGGTTCTTTAGCTATAACGAGCGTACACAAAAACACCCACTACAATTCGGTGAGGTCATTTACACCAGCCGAAACCTTTTCTTTTTGAGGTTACTGAATTTTATAGAGAAGTGATGTACTTTCAAATAGTATTGAGTGGATTTCAACGTATTAACTTATAGAGCCTAAATATCAATTTTTTGCATACAAGTGTCTGTGTTAGGTCCTGTTTGTTTTGTATCTTTTATATTGCTTCGCATACTAAACTGTCGGGAAGCGTCAATTGAAGGCCTCTTAATCTTAGAGCTTTTGCTTTTTCAGATAACTAACTTTTTGCTTTTATTCGACTCAAGCTAATTTTTGCGCTGCTAAGCTTGGCTTTTGTTCTCCGAAGGGCACATCGTATATTGCGAGGACTTTGTTTCGTTAAAATCTTCTGACATCGTCTCCTGAAAAGCTGGATGAGTATCAGATTTCTCTGATATTTGCAGTGAACACAAGCACTGAGATCGTTTACTAGAAGCGTGCAGTTCTTCGAAGAGAACACCTCATTACACGATGGGCATTTACCAGCTAAAGGCTCCATTCCCATGCCGGGACACAAAGTCAGTTTGCTCACATTGTTTATCAGCAACTCTGCCTCGTCTCGTGGTACGAGTTTCTCTTGGTGCCTTTTTTTATTTTATGAGAATTTCGGCGGTTGCAGCACTTTGAGCAGCTTGCTTCTTAACCTGAATGAGTTTTTTTTCAATGCTACCTTGCTAGGTTCAACAGCGTCCGCTTCCAACTCGGCAAAAAGAAATGAGTTCCCGACACGCGGCAGGAAAGTTTCCGACCACTCATTTGGAATTCTGAGCTTTGAAAAAGACGGCTCTTGAAATTCGTGGTCACGAGCTTTATCAGCGGCATCGTCTCGGCCAACATCATTCGACATTCTTTGGCATTCCTGTTCAGGAACATCATCGACTGAA
Organism: Rhipicephalus microplus; assembly: GCF_043290135.1. NCBI lineage: Eukaryota > Metazoa > Arthropoda > Arachnida > Ixodida > Ixodidae > Rhipicephalus > Rhipicephalus microplus. Next base: position 205,637,675 of record NC_134710.1, on the reverse strand, counting down.
CTGCGTTAATCAACGTCGTTCGATTCAACTTCTGAGAAAGTGTTGTTCTCACGTCTTCGCTTCGGATTAGGGAGAATGTGATCGCTAATGTTGCGATCCGGCTGTTTTTTCGGCAGCGATTTTTAAAGGCTCTTGGGAGCATCAGAGAAAATTGTAGGAATGGCATCTTTTGATAAGAGTGGCAAGTGTCTGGGGATCTCAATAACCCTACCCTCGATAGTCGTCTTGAAAGTTCATTGTATGAACCTTGCTTTGAAGCGTCCCTCACGAACAGCGCTGCTGTTGTCAAGGACTTGGTGTACCGCGACCATTCCTCCCGGCGGTCAACTTCAAACGGCAAACGAAATAAGGAGTACGCCTCTTTACACGAGTGGTAGCCGTTGTTGCAATTTCGCACAAAGCAAAAGCCGTCTCGCTTGTTGCGCCGTCTCCCAGCCATTTTTTTTTTCATTCAAGTAGACAAGCGCAAACACAACCGTAATTTTTTCACTCACGTATAACACAATCTGGCGAGGAGCAGAGTTATTCAATGCGAGAAATACCGGCAATGAGGAACTGGTCATGCGTTAAGAGCCAAACTGACAGTATAGCATGTGTTGACACACGTACTCCTCTGGCTCGTAGCATCCCCTAGCACCCTCAACCTGCTTCACCGCTGTGGGGGCGCCCTCGCCTTCACTGGAACGCGCTGCGCACGGCACACTTCTCCTTCTAGACTCTAGTATACTGCATTGTTGTGGAGTGCGGCTATTCAGACGGCCGGAGAGAAAGACGCCGCGCGCCCGCCATCTCGGAGGCCATGGGGAGAGGCAGTGAGAGCAGAGAGATAACACCTGCCGGCACGCGTACAACGTCGGATGCCTGACATAGCCCGACGAAGAAATGCATTCGCATTTTAAAAAAGCAGATGGGGATCTAAATTGTATGAGCCGCAGGTCGAGCCTCAAATAGTCCACAGTCTGCGTGCCCTGCCACGTCAATGCCCTGTGCCGAGCATTTGGCTTTCCCTGTGCCGAGCATTTGGCCGGAAGTACGCTTGTGCTGTACTGTTAGATATCTGGCGGCAGCAATTCAATGCCTCCTACAGCAGCGGTGTATGCCACAAGGACATCAGGCCAAAACGTGCGGCGTGTGTACTGATAGGCTTTAGTTGCTAATTTTGTTGGCAATTATTCAGAGATGTTGATCAGAGTGCCCATGCCACTGGTATTCTCACGGTCCTGTGTTCTGCCTTTACGCCCTTTGAAAAAATTACTCTTTAATCTGCCATTGCATAAAAGGATGGTATTCTGAAAAGACTGTTGATGAATCTAATATTATTTTGCTTTTCACGATATATTGTTTCTTAGGATAAATATCCCTTTTAGGCTCATTTATATTGCTAGCCACAACAGAGCATACGATGGCCTAATAAGATAAACAACTAAGTCATTGAACCATGGCACTCGTACCTCCAGGCTGAGGGTGTTGTTATTGCCCAAGATTTCGCAGTTCATGCCACCCCCATAGTTTCTTTCGTGTGACCTTAGGCCTTTCACGCTGTTTTCATCTTTCTGTGTCTCCACTATCGGAAATCGCTATGGGCGCGCCATGAGCGCGGAAATGACAACTAGCACTGGCGTTTTTGCAGTGCAAGACGAAATGCTTCAATCTACGCATTTATTGTTGCGGTAGGGGCAGATGAATGAGGGAGAACGCGTGCCTGAGCACACCCTGGCGAGCCTCCATCTCGATGAAGCGCCTTAGTATGGCTGATGCCCCCAGGTTGAGCTCTTTCTTGAAGACGGCCTCAGGTATTCCAGGCAGAGGTGTCAACGTCCCCATGGTCAGAACATCCAGTGACAGTTGTTCCAGTGACAGATCCAGATGAACAGCGTATCCTGACAGTACATAAACCACCAATGAAGTGCAGTTGTCATCAACGTTTTTCGCGAGTCACACTTCTCTACTCACAAAAATCCTTCACGCACTTCTTTAAAATGTTGAAAGGCTCAGTTTCACACATATTGTAGAACTTTTGCACATACTTTTGCTTGTGTTCACCAAAATAATACAAAATGTCGATCAGTTATTCTACTCACTAAACAAAGGCACTACAATTAGAGAGTGAGAGTGACAACAAATGGCGCTAAAACTATATATAAGAAGAGTGAAATATGTTAAGTCATGCAGATAGTTTTTCTTAATGCTGTCGAGTCCCTGGCAGCTTATTATGACGCAAGAAGTGCTCACTAACGTCGGTGAAAATTATTTAATGCAAGTATTTGATCTCATCTGTGTCTCCAAGCTCATCTGTAGCGATTACAACTAGAGTTCGTAATCTAAAACAAACGTATTGCTGAAATGATAAACGGCCAGCATGAATAATTACAAGGCTACAATAGGGATAAAGAATGAAAAATACAGACGACACCGTCGCATAACACCCGTAAGGTTATGTTGCCCAACAGTGAATATTGAGTGCACAGGACATTGCATGCTTATTTGATTCTTAAACACACACACATACACACACACACACACACACACACACACACACACACACACACACACACACACACACACGCACACGCACACGCACACGCACACGCACACGCACACGCACACGCACACGCACACGCACACACACGCACACGCACACGCACACGCACACACACACACACACACACACACTTAGTTTTGCCTCGGAGGCAAAATTGAGAGACTGTATGTATAGTTCACTATGATACTGGAGCACACAGCGCAAGAAGATCGCGTGCAGCGGATACCTTTCTTTCTCTCAGTTGGAGCGATCCGAGCTGACGAGTTCCGGACAATAAGTATAAGGGTGACGTTCTCAACGATGGTGGAGTTGCTGTCCTCCAGTGTACCATCAAGCAGGAGCAGCATACCATCGAGTTTTGCGTGGCAAGTTGTGGTGATATTCTCATTGCGCCATTGAGCAGCTTGGCAGTCTCCTTGGCGTTGCCAGTGCTTTCCTGATGATAATACACAAGTACGTAAGAATATAATAAACAATATGATCTCTCCTAAATATCTACAAAAGATCTCATATAGCTTATCACAACCGGTAGTCAACGAAAATTCAGGGACCGGCCCGCAATAAATCGCCGTGACTAAATTACGTGCTAGAGGCAGTGACTACTCAGACATTCGAGCTGTTTTCGCAACAGGTATTTACTGTTGGTGTGGTTACATCAGCATTCAATACACCCAGTCGTGTTATTAATGAGCTGAATACTTTTCTTTTAACCTTGTCTCTAATAAGCGAATAAGGAAGTCAAAAATACAGCGTTAAAATATAATCATCAATATAATTGACATCATCATAATCATCATCAGCCTGCTGTGGCAGGGCAAAGGTCTCTCGCATAAGCTTCGCCAATTAATCCGGTCCTTTGCATGCTGCGTCTACGCATCCGCGCAAACTTTCTTTCTAACGTGCACGTTTGCCTTCCCTTGTATTCCACACTGCTGATCTTAATGAGTAGCAGTTATCTTGCGTCTACGCTAGATGACATGTGCGAACCCATTTCTTCTTAAGTTGAACTAAGATGTCCTTGGCATCCGTTTGTTACTTTAACCATTCTGCTTTCTTTTTGTCCCTGGATAATACTCCTATTGTTTTTCTTTCTATGGCTCACTGCGTCATCCTCAATTTAAATTTAACCTTCATTGTAAGCTTCCACGCCTCTGCTCCGTGGGCAAGTACCGGTAAGACGCTGCTGTTGTAAACTTTTCTCTTGAGGTAGAGTAATAAGCTGCCATTCACGACTTGTGACTGCCTGCCAAATTCTCTGCGGGTAATTCCCATTCTTCTCGTTATTTCAGCCTCATGGTTCGGCTCCACGGTCACTACTTGTCCTAAGGATGCGTGTTCTTTTACCACTTTCAGCGCCTCGATAGTCATGGTCGAAAAGCGCTGTTCTCCTCCGAGACTTTTGAGCATTACTTTAGTTTTCTGCATATTAGTTTTCAGACCTACCGTCCTACTTTTTTGGTCCAATTTAGTAATCATAATTTGCAATTGTTTGCTTAGTTATTCATCAAGGCAATGTCATCATCGAATCGCATGCATGTTACGGACGTACTCTACATTAAGCGTTCCCAGTTTAGGCCCCTGAAAACCTGTAAAGCACGCGCCGCATAGCATTCTGAAGATCGTGTCTCCGTGCTTTACACCCTTCGTGTGAAAATACATTGCGCAAAAAAAAAAAACTGCTAGAGGATTCAGTATCTTAGTATTGCGCACAAATCTAGAAGGGTTACTTGAGGAGACAGGTGTAATAAGCGCCTGTTATCCTTTCTAAAGTCAGAACTTGCCGAAGCCGACGAGAATGCCGCTGTCGAAAGTCAAGTTCAGCGCTCCCGTGCCATCGCTGTGGTTCACAGTGAATCCTGGAAGCAGGATCGTGGTCATTTTGGCCTCGTTCACTTGCAGCGGAAGTATCACACCTAGTATCGTGTCCAGGTAGTTGTTGGCCTCGTAAATAGCCCCCGCCAAGCCATATGCTTGACCTGCGTGCACCAGGATTATAAAAGAATGTGTAGGAAGAAAATACAAATTGTGATGTGTGGTGTGTACTGCGTCTATAGGATGAAGGGATTTGGCGAGCGTTTCATGCGGGTAGCATAAAGTATAGTATAAAATTCAATGACAGTAAACAATTATATATTCGAATTTTACTCTCATTCTACTATCATTTACAATCTACAATACTCTACTATCCACTATCCTTACTATCATAGTAAACATTATCGAGATATTAGCTGGACATAAATAAGCGTAATTAGAGGGTCATTTCATGCCAAAACGTACCAATCGTGTCGGTGGGCCACCTAAAATGTATTATAAGCAAAAAAAAAAAAACGGTGGATTGATTGCGCTGAAGGCATTCAGTAACTATAAAAAATTTCGGAGAAAAACATTTTAGGTTATGTGGGACTCATCCAAATTCCGCGGACTGTCGTCTGAGTGTTGTTTGTCAAAACAATAAATAATATGAGAGCACGTTGCTAGTTTCAATACCAACTATGGTTTGGATATTAGGCAAAGGCGTTTGCATAGGGCCTTAGAAGCTGCTATTTCATTGCAAATTTTATGTCATATATGCCCAACAAAACTTCGAAATTGTTCTACGTTCGCATTTATTCAATTTTTTTCACACTGCGTATCAATATCTCTATTGTACATACTTGACCCACAGAGGATATATTATGCGTTAAAACAATTTTCAGACCGTTCTAATCTCTAAATATCACAACAAAGGGTTTCAAATATGAGGAAATAGTCATTTTGGTCCACGTTGCGGCGCGATTTACACTACGGGGTGCTTCATGTTAAAATCAGCTCAGGGCATCAATCAAACGCAAGTAAATAATTGTTATATGACATTTCTTATGATTAAAAGTTTTGTTTAAGGAAGAAAAAAAATGGCAGATCTGTTGTACAGTGGGAATCGATGATATGCGAAGCACGAATGAGGAAGGTTGATATGTCAGTTTAAAATCAGTACAACGTGACGAGACGAACGCAAAACCGTATATGACTTAAAATCAAGAGTATAATGTTTAGAAATGTAATTTACTTTCATCGTCTATTCACGTCACGTGATACCAAATTTGGTATACGTAGAGCTAGCGAAACGACCGTGAAAGTGCTATGAGCGCAGCAAGTAGTCATTTTTTACGTGGCATGCATGTCATGATTTTAATGTTTGGACGTGTCGTTTACCTTCGCCATATATTCACGTCACGTAATAATAAATTTGCTATATGTTAAGCTAGCTAAACGACCGCGAGCGAGCTATGAGTGTAGCATGTAGGCATGTTTTCCACGAACACGCACGCCATGATTATGATGTTTGGACGTGTCATTTACCTTCGTCGTCCATTCACATCATGTACTACCAAATTGGGTATATGTAAAGCTAGTGAAACGGCCACCAGCGCGTCATGAACGTGGTATGTAGTCATGTTCTTACATGGCACGCATGTCAAGGTTATCATATTTGCACCAGTCATATACCTCAGTCATCCATTCACCTCACGTAACACAAAATTTGGCATATGTGAGGCTAGTGAAACAACCGTGAGCCTACTATGAGTCTATAGCATATAAGCATGTTTTACATGAACACGCACGCCATGATTATTATGTTTGGACGTGTAATTTACTTGCGTCACCAATTCTCGTCGCGTAATGCCAAATTTGGTATACGTGAAGCTAGCCAAATGACCTCGAGCGCACCATGAGTGTTGCGTATAGTCATGATTTTCATCGCATGGATGTCATGATTTTCACTTTAGGGTCTGTCACTTATGTTCGCCATGCAGTCATTTTATACCATACCAGCTTTGCAACATGTCATGTGAACAAAACCACCGCAAGAGTGGCACGACCATGAAATGTAAATCATGACATTCCTGACATAAATATCGTGATTTTCACGTTATGACCAGTCACTTATGTTCGTCATACAGTCATGTTATGCCATATCAATTTTGGTATCGATACCATTATCGATACGGTCAGGAGAGCTTGGTCAAAATATTTGTGCGGGCAGGCCTTTTCTGTTATTCATGCCGTTTCAGTGTAAAGTTCTATCTGCGCGGTCCTTCGACTTGGTGCCCTGCATGCCTATTTCGTAAGCCGTTTTTAGGAGCCTATTTTTTTTATTTCTCGCTTTGCTTTGTACCTTAGCTATCGTAATGGAGCTCTAGTGAATGGGTGAATATTATATTGGCCATTTATTTGCCCAGCTTAGCCCTTTCCTATGGCTTTTGTATACCCATGATATATGGTCGCGATTTGTATTTTTACGGAAATGTCATTGCACCTGTTACTGTCAAACCCAGTGGTTAATAATACCCAGATTTTAAATTGTGTGAAAGTGATGTAAAAAAGCTTACTTAAAAAGCGTATGGAATACTAAATATAACAGCACTTCAATATGAGCTTCTTTAAATCAAAAGCTATGCTTCATTATCGAGATGGAATGGCAGGCACACTTGGCCTTGTTGCAGTTACTGGAATCAAAGCCTTAGTCAGTCAGCAAGATTGAAAAATAAACAATAGGTAAAGCGTCGCACAGAGCAGGCTTACCAAGAACGGACGCCACCAAAATGCAGGCAAGCATGATCATGCTCATGCTGAGTAGCGAAGAGGAGCAAAAGTTCTGCGTCTACTAGCCACTTATGTGCCTTCTTCAATGCCGGTGATTTATGTGCCGTGCTTCCCAACACGTGTCAGCGCTCAGGAGAGACACGGCTTATCTCTTGAGAAGTGGACCATATTTCTGTCTATCATATCTATAACGACTACATCCGCCATAGGTGGGCAGGATGCATGGGGTTGTATAATCCTGGGAAAAACCCGATGTGAATATCAGTAAAAAAGTAACCATATCATTTCATCTTAGAGGTAATTGATAGCCGTGCGAAGAGATAGGACGATGGAAATACAACAGGTGATACGCGCATGTGCCGTTTGTCAGAAAAGATTGCAATCGTAGGACACAAGTTCAGGTTTTCGAATTCAAGTTTTATTCACCAACGATGTCAGTTTGCAGAAAAGTTAGTACAGGATTGGTAATGCACACAAGTAGCCCCAAAGTTAGAAACTGTCAGAGGGGCTCCCATGCACGATGTTAACGGGATAATAAACAAAATATACAACATTCAATTGTTACGCTATCTTCAGTAAGAGAAAAAAGCACAGTGCGAAAAAACGAAAGTAGAAAATACATATATGTTTAGCGAGGCAAAAAAGAAAACTCTGAAGAACAAACAAGTGCAAGTTATAATACAAAACGTAATGACAATATAACATGTAGCGATTGTTATCGCTAAATTAAAAAGCAGTTGCTAAGATGAAGACAACTGTTGCAAAAAATATTTCTTTACTTGGTTTTTGAATGCATGTTCTGCGTTTGATCATTTTATTACGTAAAGAAGGAAATTGCACAGCTTAATTTTCGTAAATGTGGTAGTAAACTTGCCGTAGTTTGTGCGAACTTTAGGCAGAAGGCGGTTATCGAGCTCAGAAAACCTAGTAATATTATTCTTTTCAAGGCTTTCCACGACAATGCCATCTATATGCACATTACCGCGAAAAAGCCTATACATCACAATTGATAACTTCAGCTGAAGGAGGTGATAAAGAGGATGTATATTTAAATTATGATAAAGTGACGTTGCATTGGTTAAGAAATGGCTGAAAGTCATGAATCGAAGTGATTGATTCTGTAGGTGTTGTAGTTTGTTGAGGTGGGTCAAATATCTGTTACCTCAGGCTGATATACAATAAGATAATTGGCTGTGAATATGTGCGTGATAAAGGGAGTGGATTATGTGTGGCTGAAAATATGAACGAGTTTTGATTGTGGCGCGTATTCCAAAGGTCATTTTGCGAATGAGTGATTGCGCATGAAGATTGAATTTCATATGCCGGTCAAGAACTACACCGAGAAACGTTGTACTGTGGGACATGGGAATTAAATTATCGTCCAGACGCACTGATATAGATTTTGAAAGTACAGTCGGGAAGGAATCAAAAATTACAAAAACTGTTTTTGATGGATTAATTTTTAGCATGTTCATTCAACACCAGGAACTTATATTATGTATATCAATATTAATGTTTCGTTTTAGCTCATCGACATTATTAGCATAAGTAAAAAATTGTCGTGTCATCTGCATATAAGATACAGTCTGTAGCGGTCAAAACATTAAGTAGATCATTAATAAATAGCAAAAAGAGCAGCGGGCCAAGGATCAAGCCCTGAGGAACACCTTGATTTGCTTTCTTAGCTGCTGAAACTTTACCGTTAATCTGAGCAACTTGAGTGCGAATGCACAGATAACTAGATATAAATTGAAGTGCATGGACAGTTATGTGATACGATTCAAGTTTATATATAAGAATTTTGTGATTAATTGTGCCAAAAGCTTTCGTTAAATCTATGGATACGCCACCAACTACGAAGCCTTGGTCGATTGCCCCTTTTATTTTATCGGTGAGGGTTAGAAGCACAAGCTCAGTGGGATAGCCAGGCCGAAAGCCGTTCTGTTTAGATGTGAACAAATGAAACTTTGTCAGGTAAGATATTAAAGGAGCACTGACATCATATTTACTCATGCCAAGATTTTTGCATCAGCGAGTAGCTATGGACCCCGTAGCAATGATTCGCGACCTAAAACGCAACTGAGGCATGAATAATTATCTCTTTTACTGATTTATATTGCTGGGATGTAGAACTATTCAAAAATAGCCGGCAATCCCGCCATTTTTAGCGATTGGAGCACCAGCAGGGGCGCTACCTCGCGGTAACCTCCAGATCACGCCACAGCTGACCACTTCTCCACAGAAAAGAGTGACGTCAGGCTCAGCTGCTTCACAACCATTTCGTCTGCTAGGCGGACACATTCAGTCATGCCTTGTCTCCTGCATTGCTGTCGTCGCCGTACAAAGTGTCGACTCGGGTTCAATACGATAGTCTGGAGCTTGGAATCCCCATGATTCGCGACGTCGCGAATTATGTTTGCTTCGATTGACCTCTTGCACAACAGTGATTTCGCAATGGATGCCGTTCCAAGCAGCACTGAAGAGGTGTCTCAGTTAGCTATTTTGGCGTGTTTTGGCATGCAAATCATTCAGGTATACCCAGAAGGGTCAATGCAATATAGCTATCGCGAATGAGCATCAGCGGAGAAATAGCAAACATTTCCTGCTTGTCAGGTTCTTTTTTGCGCCTCCAGATGGCCCCACCTTTCCCGCCTCTCGCTGTGAACACGGTATTACCACTTTTACGTGGACGGAAAGTCTACAGATGAACTAAAGCTCAATAATATCTGCGTGTTACTTGTTGATATCTGACTACACGCTCTTCCACTTTTCATAGCTTGTGGTCGTGTTGATGTGTAATACATACGTGATATGAAAGGACACCCTCATTGCTCTTTTTCCGTGCTTCGAACTAGACGCCTGCAACTCACAACAATTTCCCGACATGCTGACCAACAAGCACACGTTTATTCATGCTCTTTTCTTTCTCCATTCTTCTAAAGATGGTTTTCACCTTGATAATTTCACGAAATCATTAAAACTGGTGCAACAAAGATCAGACGCGACGAGCGAGTGCGCTCCTGCGCTTCGGCGCCAGTCGGCGCCACGATAAGAACGTTCGGATCGTACACGTCATCGCTACTAGGGCATCGTCACTCAGGATGGTATTTGTGGAATCTATCACACCAAACACGTAGCACTAGTGTCGATGTCACAGGGCAGTCTATTTTCCGTTTTTTCTCCTTAGCTTTTCTACGCTGTTTGGCATCGAATTAAAATAACTTCCACGTGACGGATGCCGTTCAAATTTGGCCAAGAAGACCTATTCATAGCAAGCGATCGAATGATGGGCACATCTCGACCTTGAAGTTTGATGTCAGTGCTCCTTTAATCTTGTATGCATAAGACGCTCAATTGTTTTGCTGAAAAATAGAAGAATACAAATTGGCCTATAGTTACTCAGAAGTTAGCGATCAACAGCCCCTACATAGACAAGATTTGGTCAGGATCATTAATTAACGTTCACTGCAGTTCCCGCAACCTGTAAGCCTAACAGTGAGATAATCCGCCTTACGCCTTGGGGCAGTTTTCAAAAAAAAAAAAAAAAGCTGAGACCTAATGAAGGAAAATTATCATCCGTACACGTGCTAGGCTAATGGTGAGAGGCACTCTCTAATCATTTGATCAGAGACCAGATTAGATAAAAGCTTCTCTGATGAACAATTTTAGGGTATACGAAAAGCTGTTTGTTGATGGGGGCCTTATTGTCTGGACTTGATGCATCAGAGCATTCTACAAGTATATACAACACACTGAAAGCATGATAAAAAGGCTATACGACGGATTAAAAAGAACAATTCAGCACTTGCAGCCGTGAAACGAAAATGTACTCACAGGCCTTCCCATCCTTGAAAGTATCTGAAACAATTATGGTTAATGATGTGCGTTTTGTCCAGCTGTTACACTTTAGCAGTATACAGCGAAAACCAGGTAGCATTTCCGTAACAAGGAACATGCTTCCCACACCATGTTCTGCCCATCTTCCTATTGTAGTGGCAGTCTTCCAGGGCAATCATTCATCTTGCTATTCAAGGTTGCTAATATTGCCTTACGAGTTCCACCTGCGGGATGTCAAAAGCTAGCAGGAATTTATTCATAGAGTGCTTTAAGCTGGGTTCGCACAACGAAGCGAACTTCGTGTACGAGCAATACGTGGCTTCGTGACACCCAACTGCTCCGCACAAAATAATAAATTGAATAAGAAGGAAGTGAGGAAATTGGTTGCGACTCAACCATGTCACGCTCGTAGGCAAAATGTGGTTTGTCTTGTGAATTCACCTCTATGAGACACAGAACGAGAAGATAGGTGACGCTTGTGCTGTTTGACACCTGAACGTTTTATTTTGCGCATATCAGATTGCAGCGAGCAAAGGATGACACGATTGCTGTGTTGTGTCAGCCTTCTTCAGTCTGAAATCTGTTTAGTCTGTTTGGAATGATTGATATATTATAAATATTTTAAGTAGGTTCAGTAATATTAGGCTTGTCCGTGCATTGTCACATGGGCACGCAGTGGTTAATGCAGGCCTAAAACAAGGCTAACAATGCCCCAAACGAATGCAAAATAAACTAATGAGGTGTAAATTAAGCTATACAGAAATAATCGATAATCAATTGGTATGAATTATCTACAATCGCGAAGAATGCTTCTGAAACATACGGCTGATACACACGCCATGCTATAGAGGGCGCCACCGCCTCGCAAAGCGTGCGGTTGCTATAGGGGAGTCACTGGGTTGCCCGCGCTACGCACTTTCTCATGACGGATTCCACTCGTTGAGCGGGAGTAAATTTTCTTGCTCCGTGGCCGAGAATCTGCATTCCGCTGGTATATTCGGAGCAAGTGTGCGTGCTGCAGTGGCAGATTAGGAGCAACTCACTCCGTGACGGGCGTTCCGCGTGCTCCGTTTGCAGAGACGGATTTCGCGGGAACTCCGAGAAAGCGTTGCCGTCATTTCGGGCACAGTCGGGCAGCGCTGTTGCTGCTGTTGCAGCAGTTCTGAGCGTTTTTTTTTCTTTTTCGAGGCGGTGCCCTCTGCACGGCTTTACATTTCTAAAATGGCATTGTTTGATGCTGTTGGACGTGCTGCGGCTGGTTTGCTTCTCGCTTTGAGCGACAGCGAGAGCCCTAGAAGAAGCAGCGAGGACGAGCTGCACGTGCTTTCCCGCCGTGTGCGAGGACGTTTTCAAGACTGGTTTAGTGACATATGTGCAAACAACTTCTGGTGCGACCTCAGGCGGGGCATTCACGTGTTCCCCTCGCAAATCTGGCTTGGCGAAATCCGAGTACTCACTCCAGGATTTCGGCAGCCGCTTCGGATCTACCACTGGAATTTGCCATCAGGTTTTACGGTGGTGGAGCTGCATTAAGCTCAGGACATGCACCAAAAACTACACAAGAATGACATTAGCGCATGATTGAGAACTGCACCAGTTCACAAATGATGAAAAGCCATGTCTACCAGCGGGATGACACGAGCTTCATTTTCTGTTTGAATCACAAATATCACAGTTGTACATGAGTCAAGGTTGGATGGTGCCAGCAGAGTTTACATTGACAGCACTTCTCTTTCAACCCAAAAAAAAGGAAGTTCGTTGCACCGGTAAGGATATTTACATAGGTCAGTATTCGCGGTGAGATCGGGCTATAGGTGGCAGCGCCGTCTCCGCGGAAGTGTGGATAGGTGGTTGGCGGCGCGTATACAAATACACGCAGCGGTGCTTCGTCGCATGTGGTCTGATCCGATTGTCGGCGTGTAAAATGCGTTGACCGCAGTTTACTAGTAATATCTGCGCTCCTCTCAACTGAAGCAGTGCACAAAGCCTATGTAAAGTTACCATCAGCTGGAATAAAGCGCATTCTGTTTTTCAAAGGGATGCTCGCCGTGGGTGACTGTCTGCGCTGTTTCGCACTAAACGACGCTTATGCTGTGTCGTTTGTACGTGTTTAGCTTGTGCTCCGCCTGCTATACACTGCTGTAGCATGACTGAACTACTTACTTACGTCTTTTTCATCTCCATTCAAAAAAAAAAAAAGAGAGAGAGAGAGAGAGAATGAAAGATCGTAGAAGCCCGCATATCTGTGCGACGAGCTCAGTACCACCATTCGTGCCTTCTACGCATATGCATTTTTTCTCATTTTGTTCCCCATAAAATGTAGTACAGTTGATAAGTCTAGTCAGGAAAGCTAGTGGCTGACAGTGCCTTGCGCTACTCTGTGTTTACCACGTATAAGCACACGTTCTTGCACCAGTACATAATAAAAACCTTGTAAGAGTTCAGAAGAAAGCTTTCATCGATGTATTACCTGCACGACAGTGTTACGACGAAGATCTCGTTATTTCATAGAACAAAGCATGTCCTTTTTTATACAAAAAATGACCGCTGCCTTCCGTCGGTCAATAATAATGCCACACAAATGCTCAAGACGATGTAAAAAAGACCATTTTTCAGTAAAATTATACAAAAATAATTGGGAGGCATGCCGCTTGAATCAATTTCGAACGCCTTGGCTCTTTGAAGCGTTCTTAAGTCTAAGCAAGCGATCGCGCGCGACAACTTCGTTTTAAGTAAAATTAGGCACGCAAGTATCACAGTTCATGTAGTAGTGATATTTATATGTAGTTGTACCACGGCCAAATAAACAGAACTACGGTTCCTCGCAAATCAACCTCAGTGCCGCAGGTGTGCACCTTCCAACAGCGCGGAAGTGCGTGGCCCAGAGCCTCATTTTCGTCTACAACCGAGTCGCTAAAACGCTGCATTCACACACCACTTAATATTCTCCTTGTTTAAGAGTAACTCAAACAAACTTCATACAATGTTTCCATTTTATTGAGTAGTTTCTCCAAATGCACAACTATTCTTCGGATGCGCTCATTTATTGTATCTTACGACACATTTTTAACTTCGTATAGCAGACGACAACGCTTTCATAGTCTTCAATGTGCAGTGTTTCAGTCACTTTATCTACATATAGTATTCAGTTTTTTTTTGAAAATTTGGTGGTCTCAAAGCTCATTTTTTCAGAAGTATGCAAAACTGATAAACGCAAAAAAGTGTGGTTGTAGTACCACTCTGGAGCCATGCTATGACAAAGTCAAGTGATAACGAACAGTACTGTGGATGCAGCTCCCAGCAATCGCTTCCGCGTGAGCACGGAGATTGTGACGCACAGTTCTGCACTTGAAAACCAACTTTGCGCTGTCCAGCGGGCCGACGAAGCCGCCAGGACTCAATAACCCCTAAACGTCTCTTAGGCGACACTTGCCGCCCTTCCCAAGAGCGCACTGGACCTTTCATTTAAACTAATTGCATGTGCGTAACGCAGACATTTTATAAAAATCATGTTTCTCACATGAACTCTACGTAGAGGCGAAAATAATTTGCTCCGGATGAATTCTCCCTGGTGCGAAAAATTAACAAAAACTCGTTAATTGTAGGTATTGACAGTGTTTATTAAGAAAACTTGTGCATGATGATGTGTGGCATGTAATTTGTTAGAACTCGCGAAAGTTGCACGTTATTCGAGATATTCATAATCGCATTACAACTTAGGGGCGATAACCCGCCACGGTGGTCTGGTGGTTAAGGTGCTCGACTGCTGACCTGCAGATCGCGGGGTCGAATCCCAGCAGCGGCGGCCGCATTTTCGATGGAGGCGAAAAGGCTCGAGGCTCGCGTACTTTCATTCAGATGCACATTAAAGAACCACAGGTGGTCAAAATTTTCGGAGCCCTCTATTACAGCGTCTCTCATAACATATCGTTGTTTTGGGACGTTAAACCTTGCCTATTATAATTCAAGGGTTACATCACAACTGATGACATCCGGCGCACACGAGACGCGACAACTATGTTGCGTCAGACAAGGAAGTCACGAAATTTTAATGAAAGCCCGCCGTGGTCGTATCTTTTCAAGAAAAGCGGCTAATCCTCACTCTTTCGCCAGTGTATCACTTCACCTTTGCGTGTGGCATTTGGTGCTTACCTGTTTCTTTCGAGCTGTGGAAAAAAAAGGAAAAGGAAGAAAAAGAAGAAAAGAAGGAGAAAACGCAATATCACTTTTTCCTTTTCCCGTGACGCATAAACATCAGGAACAACAACTGTGGCACTTCTTCCTGCATAGGCGATATAGTATTTCACGTCCGTTCATACTTTAAAAAAGAAACAGGTAAGCATCGTGCATCGCATGCAAAGCCATTGAAGAATGTTTGTCGCAGTGCCCCCTCCCCTCCACCCCCTGCTCCATATTAGGTATGGAGGGGTGGGCACTGTAATGTATGAGGCATACTTTGCACCCCCCTCCTCTGGAGTGACTATAGGGGTAAATAGAGAAACTATCCCCCCCCCCTCCCACCTCTTGTGCGCATAAATATGCACAAAGAATAAGCAGATATACATAAATCATTATGCTTGACTTCCTTGAGCAGATTCCGCTTTGGTGCACCTTGATAAAATTTTGTCCATTCCTTGTCACTGGTAGTTCGGGTCACAATTGACAGACTGGCTGCGTTTTCTGCCCACCCGGTGCCGTCAGTTCAGCTATCAACCAAAAGTTTTTTTGACAAATATATGTAAATACCTACGAGTGTTGTGATTTCTAAAAAATGGCTATGTAATGCCACTATATACTTGCGGCAAGGTATTTTGACCTCGACAGATAGCAGTGTAAAAATGGCAGGAGCCTGCATAACGGTCATAGAATGCTTTAAAAATCTGTATAACAAACAAACAAACAAACAAAAAAAAGAAAAACAAAAAAAAACGCACTCTAGTTAATGAGATCTAACAGAGAATCATGCCGAGGAAAGTATAAGGGATGTTATATGAGGTAATTAAAATGTCAATGCGAAGAAGGAAAAGTGGATGAAAAGACAACTTGCCATGGGCAGAAACCGAACCTGCGACTTTCGAATCCGACGGTTCCAGAATCGGTCCCTGATCACGGCAAGTTAATTTTTCACCCACTTCGCAGGTTCGGTCCCTGCCCACGGCGAATAGTTTTTTCATCCCCTTTTCTTTATTCACACATTACATTTACCTCATACAACAACCCCATTGCTTTACGGGGAACGATTGCCTGTTAGATCTCAATAATGTTGTGTCTAACAAAGAAAAAGAGCCCTGAAATATACACTTCTTTCATCCACTTGAGATGAAAAGAACGAAAGGGGGCTTCCATTTGATAGTTTTATGACATCAGTTTCATTTTGTTACTTATCTATACCGGATGTTGGAGACGTGGGCAAAAAAAAAATGCTGCCGGGATACGCATTGCTGATAATTATTCTTTATGCTATATTTTAAGGTCGAAAAGGTCGTATGGGGGGAGTGAGCCGATAAAGTTCGTATGCATGCCGCATCCCCATTTCTCTTTCTTTGTAGGTCGTTTTACCGGCTGCTCTCATGTCGTACTCGAGATCTCGTGAAGTGGCAGCAGCAGAAGCAGCGCCGTCATTGAATGGTGTTATAACGCGATAAAAGCAGCGGCGCGCCGTAACAAGAGCTGAGCCGCGTTATGAAACGCCGAGTGTTCGAGCCGCTCCGGGAACACGCTTGAAAGCTTCGTGTTGTCGATGTCCGAACTACCTTTCCTGGCGACACCTGCAGCACGCACTGTTGTAAGGGCTACATACAGCGTTGGCGTGCTGTAGAATTTCATGCGGGTCTTTTCAATGCGGATTTCTGTCGGAGTGCCGGAAGCAGACAGAACATGCTTTATTTGAGCCGCCCAAAAGAATTCGCCTCGCCGCCATAACACTGCCTGGCCCGAAAGATGTAACATAAACATGAGGCAACGACACGAGGTAATAAATGAATGTTTAGGCTCTTGCTAGCGCTTCGAGAAGTCTAGTTATTTTGCTGCAACACCGACGCAGGAATAAAGGTGCTCCACGACTCTCTTTCTGCATAAATTATGCACAACTTCTGCCATTTCTGTCTGGCCTTCCTTAAGGTTGTCACAATAATTTTTTTTTTGTTGTACGGAGGGCTTGTCACTCACTGCATGTGATAGGGGCCTGTGAATAGGGTATATGTCACTCTCCTCTTCTGCCATGCGCGCTCTTTTTTTAATATACCTTAGACGTAGTTGCAGCAAGCAGGTGCACTGCAGAATCTTCACTTCTTATATGAGCCTTCGCTCATTAAACTTTCTACTTCTTCCCCGCCGCAGTGGTCTACTGGATAAGGTACTCGGTTGCTGACCCGCAGGTCACGGGATCAAATCCCGGCTGCGGTGGCTGCATTTTCGTGGAGGCGAAAATGCTGTAGGCCCGTGTGCTCAGATTTGGGTGCGCTTTGAAGAACCACATGATTGAAATTTCAGGAGCCCTCCACTACGGCGTCTCTCATATTCATATGGTGGTTTTGGGACGTTAAACACCACATATCAATCAATCAATCAATCAATCAATCAATCAATCAATCAATCAATCAATCAATCAATCAATCAATCAATCAATCAATCAATCAATCAATCAATCAATCAAAGTTTTTCTTTTTCTTATTCTGGCATAAAAACAAGAGGTTTGTTTTACAGGGTAGTCCCTATATTCAGCCTGCCTTGTCACTTTTTCTCACCTAAAGTTCATTGACTATGAATATTCATGCACAGGATGTTGCATTGAACAGGAATTGTTTTGTTTTTGGAAAAGCATGGTCAAAATGATTGAACAAGCTTATACTGATGATGTATTGTTTCAGATACGTTGATTTTGTTGAGCGGAAAATGTTATCAGCCGTAAAAGCGGTGGCCAAAGTTACCTTGGCCAACCACGAGCATACAGCCTCAACACAACCGTAAACTAATGGGACCTGACAGAATTCACTGTATTTGGATGATTATCGACTATTTTCTAAATTTGGGAAACATTTTATAAACTTTTCATATCGAAGTTACTGTGGATTCTTATCACCAAACAGGCGCTGTAGAAATTAAGATCTGGTCGCTATCGCTTTTAAGTTTTACGCTAGTCCTGACCTAAAGAAAACTTCTAGGCATTGTGTACTAGTCGCACGTATGAAGTAAACTATCCATTCAGCGTAATAATTTCTTTTATACTCTGCCCTGTCAAGTTGAAAATATTACTGTATGACGGCATTTTCAAATACTCGGGCGTGTCTGCTATCTATGTTGTGTATAGTGAGCCTTGTAATCGGACAGCTTAAATATGTACGACTGACCTCGGGACACCGATAATGTTCTCGTGAAGTAATACTTTACTTCTGCCCCTGTGTTTGTCGGCTGACTAATGGCGACGAACCAGCTTTGCCATATAACTGTATGGAAAGGACGTGTTAGTTGTGTCACTATCGTACCAGCCTGCTCTTAATCCTGTTCGGCTCTTCCAAGGAGGCTTGCATTTTGTATTATTAAGCGAATATGCCGACTGCGCCCTGCTTTGATATTGCGCGTTTCCAGAGTGAATGCACCCAATACTGGTTGGTGACTAACGATGATTTTCGTCTTTCATCTCGGTGCTTACCTTAATGCTGACTGGTATTTTACAGGCGCTAAAAATGTTCCTTTTTCTTTAAGTTTAGGTTTCAGATACCAGACGCAGTACCTCCATGTACATGTAAAAAATCACAGCATATTCATGGAGTGAATGATCGTGACGTGTGGCGAAACGTCATCTGTCTGTGCGTCCGTCCATGCGTTCGTCCATCCGCCCATCCATCCGTCCACCCGTTCATCCTTCGTCCATGCATCCGTCCGTCCGTGCGTGCGTGCGTTCATGCGTCCATCTGTCCGTCCGTGCTTCCGTCCATGCCTCTGCGCATCCGCCCGCCCGTCCCTGCATCCGTCCTATTAAACACACTTGTATTGAACCAATGTTATCTAGCAAATTAGACGAGAAATGGTGATGCGAAAGCGCCATCTATTATACTGTTCGGGAGAAACTGCTGGTAACGTCTGACACAGGACAAGGTTAAACTGAGAAGACTTCGCCTCTAAAAGGGCGTCAATGAATGTAAAATAAATGTAATCAATCTAAAATGGCGCTGTTATAACAGTTGTAGTTTTAGGTTTAGGTAAGGCCGCTGTTGTAGAGCAAAAAAAAAGTAACTCACGTTAGGGGTGTCGGAAGTTCGAGCATTGAGTTTTTTTGTTTCGAATAATTGCACTAATCTTACACGTCACTGTTGTGAATATGGTTGCCACCCGCTTTTCAGTAATGTCTTTTTTTGGGGGGGGGGGAGGAAATGGCTAAGAGAAAAGTGAAATTGTGGAGGCATACTGCTTTGAGAAATGCGGAGATAAATGTAAGAACACACCCTCAATTTTCCTCCTTGACCTGCACGTGAAAGAAGCGCAGGTGGTAAAAATTTCCAGAGCCCTCCACTACAGCGTCTCTCATAATCATATGGTGGTTTTGGCACGTTAAATTCTACATATCAATCATCCTCCTCGGCGAGAAATTTAGTGTGTTGCAATGATAGCAAGAAAGATGATTTTGCACCCTATTGCCACATTGAATATGCAGCACCAAGAGAACAATGAAGAACACGCGCAGCGAGAGAAAAAAGACGAGGTTCTCTTCCAATCAGTTCGCCAGTGTTCTGGTACAATTAAAGTGAGTTTGTTGTATTCAACTGCTGCTGTTCCTGTATTGTGACACTGGTGGAGGAGCTGGGTACATGTTCGGGACGCCTGACAACAGCCCCGCATCTAGTACAGAAAGACTTCCGCGCATCGACACCCCCGTTCACCGCTGGAGCCGCCGCCTGTTAGGCCTCAGCCCAGAGTTCGGTCCATTGCCGGAAAGCGTGACCGTGCCAGAAAGCATGACGGCGTCTGGAAGCACTGGCCCCAACATTTCAAGCCCAAGCACGACACAGGTAACTGTTTTGAACCCTCGACTTCCGGTTGACTTCCACGGAAACGCATATGAAGACGCACATGACTTGCTCGAGGAATTTGAGCACACAGCGAATGTTAACGGGTGGAACACCACACAGAAATTGGGCTACGTTTGTTTTCCACTTCAAGACAGAGCCCGAACATGGTTCACAAATCGCGTGTGGTCGTCTTGGGACGAGTTCCGGCAGAAGTTCCTTGACACGTTCGCGAGCACTGAAAGACGAGAAATCGCACAGCGTCTCCTCGAGTCACGGATTCAGAAACCAAATGAATCCGTTACGATGTTTGTTTAGGACATGGCGCGGCTATTTCGTCGAGCAGATCCTAATATGCCCGAAGTCAAAAAGGTTAGCCACCTCATGCGGGGCGTTAAGGAGCAGCTCGTCGCTGGTCTCGTACGAAACCTGCCTACAAGTGTTGATGAATTCTCCAAGGAGGTGACATCTATCGAACGCGCACTGCATCTACGTTATCGCCAGCATGACCGCCCAACCCACAGTGCACCGATCAGCATGGCAGCCACGACCACAGCAACAACACCCGACGAAGGTTCTTTGCGCCAACTAATACGAGAAATCGTACAAGGAGAGGTCAAAAAGTTCATCGCCAAACCGAATGACTGCGCGATCGCCTCACTAACAGAAGTTGTACGCCAGGAGATCAGGCAAGCGCTCTCGCTTCCTGAGCTGAACACGAGCACTCCCAGGGCAAGCTATGCAGACATAGTCCGCCGACAGCCAGCGAACGTGCCGACACCACATCAGTACCACCAGCAACATCCGCCGACAGCGCCTTGGTACTATAGAGAAACTTCGACGCTGAGGCGGCCACCATTTCGCAAGACTGACATCTGGCGTACCCCTGACGTGCCCCTGTGCTTTCATTGCGGGGAAGCAGGCCATATCGTTCGGTATTGCCCGTATCGCGTCACAGGGTACCAAGGGTTTCCTTCCACTATTCCTAGGCGCCATTTCAACGAAACACCTGACGTCGACACGAGTGTCATGACCCCGCGGGATGCTCCTCCTGGGTTTCAGTGACATGCCAAGAGGGAGATCTCCTAGTCCACGCCGGGGAAACTAAAAGCAGTGGCCTCAGGGGGGGAAGGTTGCGAATCGTCGAAGTGCTGAAAATCCCCCAATACTGCCGAGCGAAGAGAGACACATCTTCAATGAATCGACGAAAGATGGGGTTGTTACTGCCGAAGTTGCAATTACGACTGACGGACATGGCGTCATGACATTGGTCGACACTGGCGTGGACTTCTCAATAATGAGTGAGAGTCTGGCAGACACGCTCACGAAGGTTAGAAAGGAATGGACAGGATGCAGATTAGAGGAGCTGGAGGGCAGCTACTCACACCTACCAGAAAGTGCACCACAAGAATGAAGGTAGGGGATGCATCATTCGTCGAAACTTTGGTTATTCTTTCCGAATGTTGCAAACAGGCAATCTTAAGAATGGATTTCTAGCGTGAATATGGTGCCATCATCAATATACCGGACGGTGTACTGACCTTTTCAGCGGATCAAAGTGCAGCGCTACACCGAAAATCCCTGTGAGTCATTGACGATGTGGCCCTGCCGTGGTGGTCTAGTGGCTAAGGTACTCGGCTGCTGACCCGCAGGTCGCGGGCCCGTATCCTGGCTGCAGCGGCTGCATTACCGATGGAGGCGGAGATGTTTCAGGCCCGTGTGCTCCGATTTGGGTGCACGTTAAAGAACCCCAGGTGGTCGAAATTTCCGGAGCCCTCCACTACAGCGTCTCTCATAATCATATAGTGGTTTCGGGACGTTAACCCCCATATATCCAATCAAATCATTGACGATGTGACCGTACCTCCGTTGTCATGCCGCCTTGTTTCAGTGACATGCAGCGAGCAGAATACTGGAGAAGGAATCGCTCAACAAGTATTGACGCTTCTACTCTCTCGCGGTGTTGCAATTGCCAGAAGTATCGTCAATGTTGTGTGCGGTGAAGCGGAGGTTTTGTTGACGAATTTTACCAACGAGCGACGACACAACACAAGGCACTACAGTTGCCTACTTTGACGTGATCACCAAAATCCGCGAGTGCTGTGTAGTACAACAGGAAGAGCAGCAAATCACGTCAGACCCACCACCTATTGACGTAAGCACAGATTTGTCACCAGCGCAGAGACAGCGTCTAGTATATCTTCTTCACCAGTTCAAAGGCTGTTTTTCATTGACCTCGAGGGTCATTCAAACGCCACTAACGCAGCACCGGATAATAACGGAGGAGAAGGCAAGGCCAATATGACAGAACCAAGACCGCGTAGCACCGAAAGAGCGTGAAGCAATCCATAAATAAGTGAAGAAAATGCTTGAGGATGACGTCATCCAGCCATAAAGAAGTCCTTGGGCCTCGCCGGTAGTGCTGGTTAAAAAGAAAGACGGAAGCTTGCGATTTTGTGTCGACTACCGCAAGCTGAACCGTGTGACAAAGAAAGACGTATACCCATTACCGCGCATCGATGATTCACTCGACAGGCTGAGGTATGCACGCTACTTTTCGTCAATGGACCTCAAAAGTGGGTATGGGCAAATTGAGTTCGACGAGCGAAATAGAGAAAAAAACGGCTTTTGTAACGCCGGACGGGCTTTATGAATTTAAAGTCTTGCCGTTCGGATTGTGCTCAGCCCCCGCAACCTTTCAGAGACTGATGGATACCGTTCTGTCAGGCCTTAAGGGGCAGACATGTCTGGTCTATCTGGACGACGTCATTATTTTTTCAAAAACATTTGAGGAACACCTGAGCAGGCTGCTATTGGTATTCAGGGCAATGAGGTCTGCCGGCCTTACACTGAAACCCGAGAAGTGTCATTTCGGTTTCAAGGAGCTCCAATTTTTAGGCCATGTGGTGAGCCATGAAGGTGTTAGACCTGATCCCGATAGGATTGCAGCCGTCAGAAAATTTCCGGTGCCAACAGACAAGAAAGCAGTCAGGCGTTGCCTTGGCCTATGCGCATACTACCGAAGGTTTGTTGCCAATTTCTCCCACATAGCCTCGCCGTTAACACGACCCACAAGAGAAGACGTTTCGTTCACGTGGGGCGACGATCAACAGGCGGCATTTGACGATCTTCGACAACACCTGCAGACTCCACCTGTGCTTGCTAACTTTGATGAGGATGCTCCTACCATGGTCCACACAGATGCCAGCAACGTGGGTTTAGGCGCTGTACTCGTCCAGTGGCAAGACGCAGCCGAGCGCGTGATCGCATATGCTAGCAGGACGCTTTCCCGCGCCGAGTCACACTACTCCACAACGGAAAAAGAGTGTCTTGCTGTCGTAAGGGCAGTTATGAAGTTTCGTCCGTACCTCTATGGTCGTTCCTTCCACGTAGGCAGCGACCATCATTCCCTCTGCTGGCTGACCAACTCGAAAGACCCGTCTAGTCGGCTCGCACGGTGCAGCTTACGCCTTCAAGAGTTCGATATGACAGTCGTGTATAAGTCCGGGCGGCAGCACGCCGACGCCGATTGCTTATCGAGGTCACCGATAAAGCACGACAATGACACAGAAGATGACAGCATGGCGTTTGTAGGAGTCGTTGACATCACTAATATTTCGTGCAAGCAGAAAGAAGGCAGCGAGTTGCTTCCCCTTATTGAATTTTTGAATAGCCAGACAACAACCGTCCCTAGAAGATTTGCAAGAAGCCTGCCGTCATTCTGCTTACGTAGTGGTGTTCTCTATAAAAAGAACTTTTCTCACAGAGGAAGCACCCACCTACTTGTCGTTCCGACGTCAATCCGGGAGGAGATACTTTGTGCTTGCCACGATTAGCCAACGTCTGGTCATCTCGGATACACACGCACATTGGCCAGAATACAACAGAAATACTACTGGCCAAGACTTCCAGCTATTGTGAAGCATTACGTGCGCACGTGCCTCGATTTCCAACGACGAAAATTGCCACTGTTAAAACCAGCTGGGCTAATACAACCAATTCAAGTGCCCACGGTACCTTTTACCGAAATTGGAATGGATCTTCTCGGACCATATCCGACTTCCCATGCTGGCTACAAGTGGGTAATAGTCGCCACTGATTATCTTACGCGCTACGCGAAAACAAAGGCTTCGTCAAGTGGCACCGCCGTTGAAACCGCACGATTCTTCGTAGAAAATATCGTCCTGAGGCACGGTGCTCCGACAATCATAATAACGGATCAATGTGCCACTTTCGCGGCCGTGCTCCTGAAGACAGTGCTTGAGCTCAGTGAAGCAGCCCATCGGAAAACCACTTCCTATCATCCACAAACCAACGGCTTCACAGAACGCCTCAACAACACTGTTGCCGACATGTTGAGTATGTACGTTGAAGTGGATCACAAGAACTGGGACGACATCACGTTCGCCTATAATACAGCACAGCATGAAACTACACGAACACCATTCAGTCTCCTTCATGGCCATAAAGTGACGACGATGCTTGACGCCATGTTACTGCACGACTGCAATGACATCGATTTGGACGCTGCATCTTTTACCCAACGAGCACAAGAAGCGAGGCAGCTTGCACGCGTCCGAATCACCCAGCAGCAAAATTACGACGCGCAACGTTATAACATGTCGTCTATCGGGCCGGCGACAAAGTCTGGGTATGGAGTCCTATCCGCAGCCGGGGACTGTCTGAAAAATTGCTGAAGAGGTATTTTGGCCCCCAAACAGTTTTAAAACGCCTCAGCGACGTTAATTATGTGGTCGTTCCTGACAGCCCCTCGACAACTCGCCAGCAAAAACCAGAAATTGTGCACGTTGTGCGAATGAAGCCCTATTTTTTGGACTGATTTACACCGTACATCTACTACACCGTCTTTTGTAGAAGAGCATCGGGACGTTGCTCTCTGGAGGGGGGCAAATGCCACATTGAATATGCAGCACCAAGAGAACAACGAAGAACACACGCAGCGAGAGAAAAAAAGACGAGGTTCTCTTCCGATCAGTTTGCCAGTGTTCTGGTACAATTAAAATGAGTTTCCTGTATTCAACTGCTGCTGTTCCTGCATTGTGACACTATTTGTCACCGGGTAACGTACTAGGTGATGCGGATGTGCTGCACATGCGTCGTGAGGTTTCCTGGCTAAAGGCTTCCTTTCAATAAAGTCAGAGTTAGTTTCAGGCATGTTTGCGTCTGCCTCTGTCTTGTGTCTCGTGCTGGCTTTCTTTAAGTATCATGAACCAACCCGCCATGGTGGTGTAGTGGCTGAGGTACTCAGCTGCTGACTCGCAGGTCACGGGATCGAACCACAGGCCCCGTGGCCACATTTTAGATTGAAGCGAAAATGCTTGAGGCCCATGTGCTCAGATTTGGGTGCACGTTAAAGAACCCCAGGTGCACAGTCAAAATTTCCGGACTCCTCCACTACGGCGTCTCTCATAATCGTATGGTGGTTTCGGGACGTTGAAACCGAAGAATTGTTATTGTATTAGGTGTAATGAATATACTGGCCTATATATCAACTCTTCTTTTCCGAAGTTTTCCGCGAGTTGGAATATGCGTGGCAAGCTCGCTGCTCAAGATGCCCGCCATCTACACGTGTTTGGGTGGAGACTAAAAGAGGGCAGAGCATCCCCCCATCCCCCCCCCCCAAAAAAAAAAAAAGAAAACGAAGGGAAAAAAAAACGCTGTATAGTCTTCAAACAGACTTCACTACTTGTAGCTGGACTACTGTTGTGGTAACTCAGCTGAATAATGTCGGCTGCTATCTTCAAAAACTCTTGTTTCTACCTCCTTCTTTACTATTTTCTGCGCAATAGCAGAATCGGAGTTGGTTGGAGAGCACCCAAGAGAAAAAGTGTAGTTAGCTCCATGAGTGTACATCCTTGCAGCACTGTTCCGCTTCACGGCTGACGCTGCTGTCGCCGACAAGTTGCAACACCTTAGGGAGGGGGGTGACTCACTGGGGCTTAAGACAGGATTCTCGCAGTGGGCCGTCTGCAAGGTGGCAATGCAGGTTGCACGTTTTTTTATGTGCGTTGGTCATGGCAAACTCCTTTTAGAAGGCGTACTGTCGCCTGGAGATTTTCTAAATTTTGAAGCATCCCACCTACATGGCGTGCGTTAACCAGGACTCGATTAAGATTGTGGCTTCAAAGATGAACTGCTCGCAATGTTTATAGACTGCGCCGTCTAGCGGAATTCAAGAGCGTCCTCTCAAAGATGATCAGCAGATGCTCCCAGCACCCTTGTTCGGCAGTGATAGCAGTGTTAACGCGTTAGCAAGAAACGAACACAAACTACTTTGTATGTTTCGTGTATCACTGATTATATCGGACCGCCCGTGACACGATAAATCTGATTCGTTCTTGCGAGATGCTAAGTTTTCGTGAAAATGCGTGGCAAAACATGCTTTAGAGAGTACACATATCAGCTTTGCGAGAATTTCTGCGGCCACTTTGGATACTTAAATGTTATCACCTGACCATTCCAGTTAAAACTCGCCTTGTTTTGCGTGCGTATAGCATTCTTCAGTGCTTTTGTAGTACATGAATTTCATAACTTTCGTTGTCCCGCAGAAAGTAGCGCAGGCTTGCGACTTGCGTTTCCGAACCCTGGCCTACGCTGCTCCGCTTGTTTTTTACGTTCATTGATAGATGACAGCACACTGTAAGCGATTGCTGTCTTGCCGGGTATCGGAGCGAAATGATCTTTACAGTGTCCGCACTCACTCCCCCAGATAAACGTGATGAGTGATGGCGTGTCTGTGTGGTGCGTGGTGAATGAAGCAATGTTGGTGCTATCGAAGTCGTTTGGTGGAGAAATTCCTCAGATTACATTCAGCAGTGATGCTAAAAGAAACCGTCTTGACGTCGAGGATTTTTCACTGGACGTAGGTGCTTGTCAACGCGCTGAGAGTGACAGCGACGATGATCGATCAGCTGCTAGCTCCCGAGCAGAGAGTTGCACTTCACGTCCCGTCATGCGTTAATGTTTTTTCAAGCTTGTAAGTCACTTTGATTGTACCTATTGTATAATATCTTTCAGTGAGCTCAAAATAGAAGCATACTTTTTCTTGTGCATTGAATCTATTTCAGTTATAGTGGATATTACAAAACGCCGCATGCCGCCAACATGTTCGAGCTCGACCAGCGAAGCGAATTGGTTAGAGCAATGAAATATGTAGTTACGACTACAGGCCACGCTAGCTTCTCCTGCACTTCGCTGGTGCAGTCCGAATGACCTTGTTGTTCGACAAATTCTCGCAATTTTGACGTTCCGAAACGCGTATGCGTGTCGCTATTCTTGTTTCGATCGCGCGGATAGAACCTGCAACATCTCAGTGCGGGGAATTGCACCCTGTTAGAGTCTGATCATGGCTGTGACATAAGCGCTATTTAATGGGAAGTTAAATGATTGTGTTCTGTTGAAGAATCAGCTGCATGTGGCTTACAGCGCAAGTAATGATGACGGCGTAATATGTTTGGAAACCATCCCTACGTTAAAAAATTTGGTCCAGTGCAGCCGCGATGGCGCGCTACTCACAAGTGGCTTACTACTGCGGCAAATCCGCTAGACAGGCTCGGCACAAATGATCTCAGAATGCCGTTCAGTTCATACGTTCACACAGTTTTCTGTAGCACGCGCAAGATTAAGCATCGTTGATACATGGTCGATCAGCTGACACCACCACCCTTTGCACTGCGGCAAGAAATGAGGCAGCGAACAATCAGCAGTTCCTATCGGTTGGGAAAGTACTTTGGTTCGATATACATTCATTTGACGACCAAAAGTTCATCCGGTGAAAGCAGCCCGGGGAGTACGTCCGTGCGTGCTATCTTTTCTTATGCGAGTTCACGGGTTGATCATCCTTCAGCAGCCATCTTGAATTGCACGGTGCGCCACCTATAGGCCGTGGGCATTGCAAATAGGCATCGATGTTCAATGCCCCTACTGACTTGTCGGCTGTGATGTTCCAAATCACTGTGGCTCGGGCAAGTGCTTTATTACAAGCTCTTTTCAGGCTCTATTAACAAATACGTCAATAATTTATTCATTTATTTGTAGTTTAACTGTAGTTTGAAGGCCAAGAAACAGTGAACACATGGTGCTCTTATTTCTGTGTTTTAGGTTATCCCAAATGATAATATTTATTGATCAATCATACAAAAATATTATTAATGCCACTTCTGTCCATCTTTACTACAAATGTGGTGATAAAATTAAATGGCCTGGCTGCTTTCGCCTTCTTTTATCGTGAGAGCTGGCGCCTTTTCGAATGACCATATATGACAACCCTGCTCCGTGCTCCACAGGCGAGTTGCTTATATACACTTGAATGAACACCCACGCATACAGAATGAGAATATATCTGTACAATGTGAAGGCGTTATACCCTTGGTGCAAAACAAGTAGGTGTAAAAGGAAAACCCTTTCTATGATTGTTTCATTGTGATGGTAGTTAAATGAAAGCCCTTTGCAGGACATGTAAAGCCGACATAGAGGATTGTACCCCCCAAGAAAATACACAAAACGAACATATAAAAAATTAGGCACATCCCATGTACCTGGAAATCGACGTTATGCGAGGCATGCAGAGGGAAGATGACCACGTTGCAATTTTTTATGGAGCGACACGTCATAAAATGATGCTAAATATATGTACAAAGTTGCACACACAGACATATGTTGAAGAGTTGCTGGTGTTTATATAACCAGTTGTTTGCACTTGCGCAATGATACCAACTGGAACGTGCGTGTTAGCAACACTAGAAGCTGATATGAAGCGCTGATGCTCACGAGGATGGTGGCCCTGGACACTGCTACATAAATCAACTTCATCGCATGACAACTAACCACAGTTGACGTTAACCAGACGTGACGACTGTATCAAAGGAGTACATATATGTAATGTTTATAAAATTGGGTAGGCAGCGCTGCAACCACGAAGGACGTTTCACGAAGCTTAGCGTCTATTCGAAAAGTAGTTCGGAGACCTGGCGTAGCTGTGCGGTAAAATGCTTCGTTGCCACGCAGATTGCGTGACTTAGATTTAGCTGGGACTCTGACATTTATTCTTTGCATTCATCGGTCGACGCTAAGGATGTCGGGTATTTATTAAGCCTTGCGCATTAAAATATTCCATGTGTATTGTCGTCGTTCCTGGGTAGATACTAAGTGTCAATCCCCTATGACACATACCTGCATACCAGCGGCACACACCTGCCTGTGGGTTATGTGCCACTGTCTGGCGGGAAGTGTTTGACGACGTACGCGACGGGATTGTGGCATTGTTCATGTCTTGTCCAGCGCTCCATATTTGTCAAACCATCTTACCCTCCCATGCTAATTTTAGTTCACGACAAGTTAAAGGGGTGACCACGAGAGCACCCAAACGTAAGCGGCTAGATAGATAGATACGCACGAAGTCACCGAAGTTGGCTAAGAAATGCTTGGTATTTAAAAGAAAGAGCGTGTTTCAGTGCTCATGGGATGGGTCCTGTGAAGGGGCCGTTCCAGACCCTGATGAATGCTGAAAAAGAGAAGAAGAGATATCATGTCCACGCCGGAAACAGCGCTAGAAGTATACGGCTAGCATTCTTCAATGAAACTCTGAGCTTACGCATAAACGCTTAAGAAGATGTGCTAAAAGACCTTTTTTAAGCACTTTAGCGCTACCAACGGGTGCGGAATCGCTCATGGGAAGAGTGCGCACGCCGCAGCAGCCGCCGCAATCAGGACGTGGGCCTCGCGCTTTAGCTTTCTGCCTATGCCATGCCAGGAATTGCTAGGTGAATTGAATTTGTTAAGGTGTGACATATCACAGTGTGGTTCAATCATGAACGTCGGCGCTTAGCCGCGATGATCTACCGTTGCAGTTAGTGTGTTTTTTGTGTACACTGTCGTTCATTATGAAAGGGAACACGCGAGCGCGTCGCCTGCGCTCTGCGCGGGGACTGCCTCATCATCTACCGACAGCCAAAGAAAGCACTTCGGCTTTTTGGCGTCATCTACTGACAAATGAAAGAACGAGCCATGAAATTTGAACAAGCGCTGCTAGATAACACACTTGCGCCCCGCCACGGTGGTCTAGTGCCTAAGGTACTCGGCTGCTGACCCGCAGGTCACGGGATCAAATCCCGGCTGCGGCGGCTGCATTTCCGATGGAGGCGGAAATGTTGTAGGCCCGTGTACTCAGATTGGGTGCACGTTAAAGAACCCCAGGTGGTCAAAATTTCCGGAGCCCTCCACTACGGCGTCTCTCATAATCAAATAGTGGTTTTGGGACGTTAAACCCCACAAATCAATCAATCAGATAACACACTTGCTCCGTTCTGATAGCGGGTGGTGCCCCCAAAAGCCGACGTGCTTTCTTTGGCTGGCGGTTGATGGTGCTGTAGGCAGCTGCCACCGAACACAAGTTATGCGCTCGCGTGTTTCCTTTCATAATGAGCCATTATGTGACACTGCTAAGTGGTTCCGGAATGTTACTGCTGTTATTTATTTATTATTATCATAATTTTTGCAGCAGTATGCCTTACAGCGTGCATAAAATCGAAAAGTTCCACTCGGCGGCTGATGAAAGCCAGGAGCTGTCTATGAATTTCGCGGATGCATTCGAAGTCAACTTTCACCGACACTGTTGATGAGCACAAGGAGATAATCCGAGTACACGAGAGAGTAATATACAGTCAGAGTTTAGTAAAATGAGATTGTTTTACCAGACAGCATGCGCGCCGTTCACAAAGTAAGTGAGAAGCGAAATTCGTCAACCACCATTAGTTCCCGCCTACAGGTGTTACACATTATATGTATTTTCACGTGTTGGCTGCCAGACCATATATGTATACGTATATGTTTATGAGCAATATTACATGTAACAATTAAATTAGCTTTTAAACACACGAGGAAAGCGAAAAATCATTCATGACATAAATGCTAGAGTAAGAGAAAAAGTCTATCTACTCTACATCTATCAGTAAATAAGCAGTGCTCTGTGTTTTGTAGATTCACACTCGCCGGCAATTTTTTTTACAATTTAGACTTTATATGTGATGAAATTCGGTTTTAATGGTCAGTGTGATCCTGTTTCATTTTTTAACAGTAAAGGGTGTTCTAAGCGGTCATTGATCATGGGATGATTTGGCCTATATAAACTTAACCTCACGTCAACAGTATCTCGCATACCTCACCCTTCGCACATCTGGCAAAGGGCTTGTGATGTGTGGAGCGGGAGACATTCTCTCGTATACACTCCACTGGACGACATTGGGACATGCCACACGACATGGAATATACGTACAGTGTACCCGTCAGCAAATCTATTCGCAACTTCCAGATACCGTGGCGCCGCTTAGCGGTTGTGGTCGGCAGATCTGTTGAGATGATTGAAGTTTTGAGCGTGTTTCAAAGAGCAGACGCTGCGGCTTGTTTTCACGCGTTTGTGGTCCTTTTCAACGTTGTGAACGGTCTCGATATTACTGTAACCCTTTGTGTTCCTCCAGTGAAAGAGAAAGTAGAAAAAAAAGTGGACTGATTTCACTGTGAGTCTCTATGCTCACAGCCTATACACCGGGAAGAAAATTAAGCGTCCCATTCAAATTAGCACCCCAAAAACCCATCAGGGGTTAAGAGAGTTAAATTTAGCAGGCAAATAACCAAGGCCCGGGAATGTATGTAACACCCATTTTCTGCACGAGTACAGCAACTTCCAGGTTTGCAGTTCTCGCACTTGATTCGTCTGCTCGATACAATACAATTTCGCCCATATATATGTTCTAAATATGCTACCCGGCATTTATTTACCATATATAGTAAGTTAGCGCTCCCCTACTTTCTCAAAAACATAAATACAAAGGCCAACGAAGCGCGAAAAATTTCAGTCTTCGCCAAAAATGTACTTTCCGGTATCGTCTCATGCGGGCCGATCATCTCAACGACCGCCATGTTAGATGTATAGTCGCGTCACCAATAGGTCGTGAAAGTTGCGAATAGACGTAAGTCTCTGGAGTATGGCAGACACATAGCGCCACCTGTCGGTGCAGTTTTGGGTAGTGTAAAGCCCAACTCCCCTGCACAGTTTGTGGCGCAAGCAGGTGTGACCAGCGTGTGCGACACAACGATTGAACTTAATAGTTGATGTGCTTGTGCATTGAACCCTAAAAAGAAAAAGCTACACATTTCTCTCCACTAGTTGATAGCTTCAGTGGACCGCTATGAAGTGCTCGCTAGTTCACTCGCCAAAACGACGGCGAAAACAAGGGCAGGCGCAACAGCTCGGAGCTCTACGAAGTGAAACTTCAGTCTACGCTGCTGTTGCGTTTTGAATCTCCATGGACGTAGAAAACATCAGTTTCCCCGATTTCCGTAGCTTTCACGAAGCAGAACGGCGAGAGCGCTTGATAAGCGGCCCGTTGCGAACGTGTTGGGTTAGCGAATTACTCGAGTTCCGACACGAAGCTGGTCGCATGAAAAACTGTGACAATGCTGATCTCCTGTTATTGTTTTGAGTAGCCTGGAAGGAGAACAGTGGCAACTGATTATGAAGCTCAATAGAGCCTCTGACTGCAGTGCGCGCAGTGGTCGCAACCACGCAGCATCGTGCACGTAATCCTTGAAGGCTCTAAGTTCCGGTTTTAACTAGCAAATGCGAATACGTACGCCATACGGGTAAATCGCTAAATGCTGGTCGTGAGCACAATGAGGTTTTTATTGTCGTATGTTGGTCTCCTCGATTGCCAGAGCTATCTAGGAAGCCTCGGTTTTGCCTTTCGATGTACACCGTGAAAGTAGACACGCATGTATCCCTATTTACAGTATTGAAGACCATCGTCAACAGAGCATTCTGGGATGCGCAATAATAATAAAACAGTTTAATGCACAAGAAGCGATGTATGAATTG
Source organism: Rhipicephalus microplus (assembly GCF_043290135.1). Classification (NCBI taxonomy): domain Eukaryota; kingdom Metazoa; phylum Arthropoda; class Arachnida; order Ixodida; family Ixodidae; genus Rhipicephalus; species Rhipicephalus microplus. The sequence goes on along the minus strand of NC_134710.1, from coordinate 205,604,815 downwards.
AAAATGCAACTGCTAAGGCAAAATTCGCCGAGGCCATTCGTGGCACAAAAGGCGAGCTTCGTACCACTGATCGTAAGATACATTGCCTGTGTACACACTTAATTGCTTTGGGATCATGTTCGTGCCCAAATTTAATGCATTTAGATGTTACACAATGAACGTTGAAGTGCTTGCCTCGAACTCGATGTCATGCGATGTTCAAGCGTGCGCTTAAACTGCGAGTCGCAGCACACCAAAATAAATGAAACAACTTTTGCATTGTACCCGCCTTTCACTTTGATGAGCTTCCTACTTTTCTGGAGCGAGGTTGGATTGAGGGAAGAAGGTTGCCAGGTCCTTGATTTTTCGGAAACTGCGCTTCAACACCAACGAAAGAGGAAGGCCTATGCATGCTCGCTTGCAGACGGCTCTCTTTGTACTGCCCAGTTATGACCAGCGTAGTGATGAGGGCGCTGGTGGTGGCGTTTTTTGCAGCGCCGCTTGGGAAGAGTCACGGGAGCGTGCGCTGAAATCACCGTCTGCGCTGTCTACTGGGGAGCCGTCTGAAGTCTACATTATTGCTCTGAAGGAATTGCTGTCGAAAGCATCGTTATTGTGGAATTTGTCAGAGAAATACTCTCGAGAGCAGACGATTGGCCAGTAGAAGGTCCAGATGACAAAAGTATATGGATGGCAATGGTCCGTATACTTTTGCTTACTGTGCACTTCTTTAAGTATGCTTGATTTTATTAGAGCAAGCTTGAAGGTTGAAATACGCACAAACCTAGGTGTTTTGTATTAAAGAATTTGCACTTGCGTGTGTATGTATATGTGCGCTCCAACCTCCCTGGCAATCAAAATACACTTTATTTGTTCTGATGGTTTGTGTACAGCCTATCATATGATCTAAGACAGGGGTCTTAGATAATATAATGTTATAGCTTAGATGATATGAGTAGTGGGCCGCAGTTACAATAGTTTACTGTTGCAAGGGCTTTGATAGTGAAGAAGGAGCGAGAGATTGAGATTTAGTTTTTAAGAGGTTTAGCTAACGTTGTGATTTGAGAGGCCCTTCGCATATATATGGGTCATTTGTGAAGAATATTTGGCGCCAAGATACGAACAAATGAAACCGATCTGTTAATCAGGATTGCAAAAATTTAGGCGTAGACTCTGACTTTTGTTTCACGGTTACGTACCAAGGCATGAAAACCGCAGTATTCTTACGAAAAAAAAAATGATTGAGGCCAGTGATGCACGGTTTGCTCATATACATAGTTAGAAAAAACACGTATGAGGATTGTCATGAGCGGGCCGCGGGTTCAGCAAAATGTGTGCTCAGCGTCTGTTTCGCAAGAGGGGGCTCGGCGAGCGGTGTGTTTGAGACCCCTCCCTTAGACAACATTCTCTTGAGATCCTTATATTATCATTGAGATATGGTAGCCTTAATTTTGTAGAAACAATTACTTATGAAAAATAAATCTCATTAATGCTGAATTTCCGCCAGAAAATAAATTCCGAAGAATACCCCCCGCATTTCAAGAAACATAAACTCTGAAAAGATGGAGTCTTAGTAAAAAGTAATCGTTGAATAAATATGAGTTTTGTGCTCCAGCTCATATTGCTTCTGCATGATTATGCATCTTGACTCTAGGAGCTTACATGACCAGCCATAGGGCGGAGACATCTTAAAGAGTGCCTCAGGAAGCTCAGCCAAAACCAGTGGGTAATGGGGCGCACTATTGCCAGCTTCAACCAAATTTAGCATAGTTTTCTGTGCGCCATCTTCTTGGTCATAATCGCCGCTTCTCTGAGCTATGCGAGACGCTCATGCTGTCAACAAGGGCTACCGTGGCTGTAGTTACTGGTGATGTGCATGGCTAGCAGAAACTTGCGGTGTATTCGATGTCGCAGCCAGCACCAAACTCTTGTAACAAGACGCTGAGCGATGCTGACGTGAGCTCACACAAGGGAGGCAACAGCTCTCGACAGCGAGTGCATCTCCGTATACGGACGCGCGGAGGTGTCTCGTACGTAGGCTTCCTACTCGCCATGCGTAAACGCCACAACGACAACTTCCGTTTTCGGTGCACTCGCCGTGAAAGACCGTGAAACACATATAACGTGTCCTACAGAAAAAAAAAACAGGGAAGTAAGTACGCCACATATTTACAGAGCAAATACAAGACACACTGGTGGGCTCCGAGCCACCTTGCTTCACTTAAGCCAGCCTGAGTTGTTGTGGGCTCAAGCTCGCTGGGAGACGAAACATTCACATGCCCTTTCTGTTTTGGTTAGTGCATAGGAATGCACAACATCCAGGCATTCTCAGGCTTCACCGGCAGCGTTTAACACGCTATCTCAACGTTCGCCGCCGTATTGTCGAGGCTTAAACGAAACCGAACGTAGACACCGTGCGGGCACCAAAATGTCGCGATAGCGTGGCGTTGATGTTTGGCAACATTGGGTTTTAGCTGGCGGCGTTGCGTTGGCGGCATGTAGTGGGTCAAAGCTCATCACCCTAAGACGGCCGGTCATGTATGCTCCCTTCTCTTGACGACATCGACACGTGATGGCTGCAACAGCTGATGCACACGTGCACTGATCGCGTTATTACTTTCGGATTTCGCGGGTAGAAATCCACTCAGATGCATTCGGCTATCTGTAGTATTTTCGAGTTGAAAAAAGCCAACAAGTGGCGACGTGTTTTCTTTTTTTTTGTGCTCCAACTAGCAGTCAACGAGCAGCCAGCAGCACCAACGGGCGACCGCACAGCCGTTCCGCTAGACGTACACACTTTTCCCACAGTGCTCCGCTCGCCCGCGGGACGTTCTGGGATCGCTTGAAGAAGGTTTATTACTTTGGTATTTGTAAATTTTAGGAGGTTAGGTTATGTCCCGCTAGGTGATACAAACGGCCAAAAACTTGTTGATAAATGTGTATACTATATACGAATTGGCAAATTTCAGAGATTTTGTGTTCGTGACGTCAAAATTACCCCAGGAGAGTTATTAATCAAATCATTAACTTAGTTTATTTTCCATGAATATGTTTTATATCAATGTTTAAAATAAGACAAAAAAGCCATAGCACGCAGGCATGAAGCAGACAAAATATGTATATATGTGCCTTTGTGTTATGTTTTTTTGCACTTTTTTCAAACATGAATTTCAACCAAGTTGCCCAACTGTCCCTGCAAATGTCTTATATCGTATTTTCCGCTTCTAAAGTTATCTGTAGCAAATAGTCCACCAAAAATTGTGTGAGTTCCAGTTGTAAAAAAAAAACTGCAATGACCTACAGAAAGAAACCTTGGTCAAATAAATGTTTCGAATGAAAAAAACAAATGCTAACCTTGAGTATGATATTTTGCGTTTTTCGTTATGTGGCATAGGCGTTGATAGAATGCTGCCATAAGCGTGACGCCCATTGCCATATGACACGTACATCGCTACGTTGCAGAACCAGTGAGAGGCAAGTGCCGTTATCGAGCCCATGTGGCTGTTGCCCGAGAGGTGCGGTCGCTGCTGAGGCATGCTCAGAACACCACTGTAGACAACTGACGCCACCTACGGTTTAAGTTAGTTGGCACACGAATGTCTGTGCCGTACCAACGCTGGCCCCGCTGGCGTTATCACATGCTTCGTACAGCCATATCTTACGGACACTGCAGCAGCTGGCAATATTCTCGGGCCTAGCGATTAGAGAGCGGTGAGAATTGGACCTTCACACACTTGAATGGCTTGCTGTGTTTCCCACGCTTAAACAGGGATGCTACATATGAATAACTCACCAGGAGGCAGAGCTGAAATAAGGCTTACATCTCTATAAAACAGTCCTAATTCTATTAGCTGTCATGCGTCGTCAGTAATTCTTCAGCAGCACTGCACCTACGTCACTACAGGGCCACCGAGTCGTAAAAGCTTTGGAAGAAAGAAAGGACACGTTATCGACAACTGAGTCAAAAATATTTGCGGTTTGGTGGGTGGCTTAGGACAAGGTTCCTTGTAGACTGACTTCAGGATCAGCTAAATACATCGAAAGTGTATCTGTGTAATGAGTACATAATGAGGATAGCTGTTGCTGTTCTTGTACACTTCAATGCATTAGTTGCTATTTCTTTAGGTGAAGTGAGTTTTAATTGTGCTGGAAGCTATAAGGAGTAGTGTTTTTTTAAATTTTGCTGCAGGTTATCACACTATACACTGTTTTAGGTTCTTTCAAAAGTATAACAAAGCCTGTTTTCAGTGACCTATAAAAAACGTGGCCAGTTGTTTCTTGCTGATATTTCGCATAGGGATAAATACACCGCTTCATATATCTAGCAGCCAGCTTTAAGTATACTGACCGTTGCACGTCCCTCAATTGTTTTACTGTTTGAATACGGTAAAGTAGTGCAAATGCTGTAGTTTTTGGTGTGTGTTTTTTTCTTTTAACATTACTATGAGCGTATACCATATGTTCCTATACACTGCCCTTAGAGGATGAAAAATACCACGAGTTGCTCGAACGGGCTTTCTGCTGACATGAAAGCGGATGTTAGATCGTAAAAAATGTTATATTTTCACAGAATTGACCACGATATCGTATTTAGTTACGAATTATGAAGTGATAGTGCTTTCCGACAAGAACTACATGCTACTTGGATCGATATGTGTTAACGCATGCATCTGATGTTGCCGAAGTTAAGCGCTTACACTACAGGCGCGTACACTACAGTTACACTACAGATATGATGGCTTCACTCGAGTAACTAAAAACTGTTATTGACCTCTGCTGCGCACCAGCCTTTATGATTGCCACCATGGTGCAATAGCGGTCATGGTGAAATTCAGGCAGCGGCAGCTGTATTTTTGATGGAGGCGATGATGCTAGACGCCCATGCAGGGAGATTTATTATGTGCTGACTAAACAACTCGAGGTATTTCCGGACTGCCCGACCACAGCGGCCTCATATTCATATAGTGGCTTTGGTAGGTGAAATTGCAGAAGTTGACATTAGCAGTTTATCTGCACGTAGGGGCACTTCATGCTCATAGTTTGAGTTTTGAAAGTAATACCATTTGGGCTTTTCACGTGCGGAAACCATGCAATCATTATGAGGCACGCTGTAGTGGAGAGCTTTAAAAGTTTCGACCACCGAGGCTCATTAACGGGCGCCTAAATCTAAACATACGTGCCTGTAACATTTAGCCTCTATCAAAATGCAAGCGCTGAAGCCGGAACCGAACTCGCGACATTCAAGGAATTCAGGGAAATACTGTAAGAAGAAAAGAAAAAAAAATCGTATTAAAAAATGGCCCAGTATCTGCATGTTACACTGCAAATGTCGAAAGACGATTCTTGCGTCTAGAGAGAGTGAACAAAACGTTCATTTGATGTTCTGCGCAAGAAAATCGGCGAATGGTACTCTGGAGGTGCTGCGTTACGACTAGTTCACACTGAAGCATCCGATTTCGGCAGCGACCGAAATTCTCCTGCTGCCGAAACACCGCGTTGTTCGCACTGGACGCGCCCCGCGCCACCGTATATGCCTTCTACCATGGGGCGAACGCGGGATGGATGCGCTGTCACCCGGTTGTTGTCACAGTTCGTAAATGCCGCTAGGCCATCCGGTGGTCTAGTCTTCGATGATTCTCGTACGCAGGAAGCAAGAAGAGACAGTAATGCTTACTTTGCTGTCAAATAACTGTCTTGTAATGCACGAAGAGCGGAAAAAACCACCGACGCCAGTGGCGTTGGTGGGTTCATTTTGCTCTGCAAGACCACAACAAGTTCGGTCACGCAAACAACAAGCTCGGTCACCTCTTCCACGAAATAGGGATGCGAAGTAGGCACAGAGCAGGTTAAACTCCCGTTGGTTACAACAGTCAGTTGCGTGAACTGCGACGCAACAAGATAGTAGGGCTTGGCCACCATTTTTCAATATTCCTTGACTAGCACTCCTATTGGTCCGCAGTGACTGATTCGGCGGCAGACACCGCAAAAATCGGTCCGAGAGCGATCGGCGCGGAGAGGGCTCTTTCAGCGGATCTCGCCACCGCCGAACCGGATTCGGAGCACTTTCGACGGCCGGAATGCTCAGTGTGAACGCGTCATTAGAGTGCCTCGAGCGTGCAGCTGAGGCGAACGAGTGCATCAAGTCGCCCCGCCGCGGTGGTCTAGTGGCTAAGGTACTCAGCTGCTGACCCGCAGGTCACGGGTTCGAATCCCGGCTGCGGCGGCTGCAATTCCGACGGAGGCGGAAATGTTGTAGACCCGTGTGCTCAGATTTGGGTGCACACTAAAGAACCCCAGGTGGTCGAAATTTCCGGAGCCTTCCACTATGGTGTCTCTCATAATCATATGGTGGTTTTGGGACGTTAAACCCCACATATCAATCATTGAGTGCATCAAGTCACGTCACACGTGAGGCATGAGTGCTATCTGGCAGTTATTTTGGAAACCGAAGCGCGCGCCCTGCATGCCCGTCCAGGAGGTGATAAGGTGCAGAACGCAAGGCGACGGGTAGGTGCCACCACCATGTCTTAGCTAAAGCCACTTGATCTTGGGAGAGTAATGACGCTCTCCTCCATGCGCGCGTTTCCTCCTCGATTCTCCTCGCCCGCTTGCAGTACGCGCCGGGCGGCGCCATTTTTCGCTGACGCTACCACGGGCGTTCCGCAGAATTCAAAGAAGGCGGTTTATTTGAGGCAGCTTGTGTGCCACAGTATTGCTGAAAATTTTTAACTGGTGATAATAAAATAATAACACTTAGACAACCGTTTAATAAATGATTAGCTTCTTTCAAAGGTCATATAAGTGGGGCATGCTAAATAAATAAAAGTTTTTATGGGGAGTTCTACGATGCGGATGTTGTTCTGCAGCATGATAACATGCTGTACGTTTGCACCTGATGTAGTTCCGCTTGTGGCATGTCCGTCTGTGTTTGAATTTTCTTTTCGTGCTTGTGCGCTACTATACGACACAAGTACTTACAGCGTCACATATTGCAATTACTTCGTAGATGGTGGATCGTTTAGTCACCTTCTCGGCATGAAAGTAGCTTTGAGCAGTGGTCTCTAACCTGAAGAAGGTGTTTGAGCAACCTAAAAATGATTAAGTGTGTCCAACAGTGACTCATCTACAATAATAACAGAAACAGAAAGAAAATAAATAATTAGAACTGTGTTTTGACGTTGTTGTCAAAGAAACTAGTGATCGGGTTACCGTGAGAAGAGAAACTCTGTACCAGAAGGTCGTCATAATCTGCGCGTCGATAGCGACCAAAAAATCCTATCCGGACTGACTGATCCCGGTCAGAACTACCTATGTGACATGGGTATAAAAGGCAATATAGTTTCTTATTGGGGAATGAAAGACATTCAAATGCAGGCGTGACCGAAACGATTGCGGCCATGATCTCCTAGAAAATGGCTCACTCGCTATCACGACTGCTGTATTTCTTTATTTATTTCGGTGGACCACAGCTCTTTCATAATTTTTGCCTGTTAATCCCCCCCCCCCAAAAACAACAACAACAAAATAAATACCCTTATGGAAACGAGCGCCAAATCAGTGCAAATCAGTGTCATCTTTATTCATCCATTTGTTTTCTCCAACAAGCGCTTTCGTAAACGTATCCTAACAGTCACAAAAAGCACAATTGAGAAGCTGTGTAATCATACGTATTTGTTCGCAGCAAAAGCAGACTACAGTTGTGCATTTTAAACGATTGCTGAGGTGTGTGCGAAGTGAAAAAGTATGAGCTGAATATTTTTATTAGTTTTTTTATTTACTTAGACATACTGCAGATCAGCATTTTGGTCCAGGCAGGAGGGGCGTAATAAACGTCAAGTTATTCGTAACAGCAAAAAGAAAAAAAAACATGTATTCATACTCTAACAGAGGTCACATGTCAGTAAAACTGCTACAAAATTTATAACGCACTTGCAAAATCTAATCTTGAAGTAAATAGCAAAATTGTCAGCCAAAAAAAACCTCACGAGGCACTGAATATAATTCATCAACTGTTCTGGGAAAATAAGTTCATTTGTAAGCACTACTAGTTCGTGAAAATACGGCTGCCAAGGATCGATCACGCTTACGGCGGGTACTCCAAAAAGTGGCTAGCTGAAGGCTACAAGGGTACATGTAGGCGACTTTCCCTGGCATAATTTTGTATAAAAACGTCAAACCATTCAACAATCTTCTTGTTTCTAACAAAGAAATTCAGCATATTCATGACAACTCCAGTCTCAAGCAACCCACAAATGGCCGAGAAAAAAAAACAGAGCATATCTTTGAGGTGAATGATGACGAGTGGGGCGAAGCATGTGAATGGACGGATGGAACAACGCACGGACGAATGTACACACAAACGGCCACACGCACGGACACACCCGCGGACGGATGGAGGCACGGACGCACAAAAACATGGACGGACCGATGAACGCTTCATTCCACTCATCTTCAATCACTACATGGATATGCTGTGACACCGTTTTTATTGACATCCAATACAATGCAACTGGCTACTACGACGACACGTGACATACGATCCACAACGTAAGGAGCTTCGCCCCTAAAAAACACGTATGTTCATGAGCAGGCCTTAAGAATATTTCAAATGCAGCATTCGGCAATGCTTTGATACGAGTAATAAGAAAGGTGCCTTACCTCGCAAAGTACACTGTTCTTTGCGAAGTGTTTTGCGGAAGTTTTTTCGGCTAATGTTGTGCAGCCACTGCTGCTTGCGCAAGCCATCGCTTTCACCTTGGTGTTTCATAAAAAGTGCGTAACCATTTTTACTATGGTCGTTGCAGTCATAGGCACAAGAGCACTGCATAGCGCCCACACGCAGCAAAGAAAACAAAGCGAGTGCTACGTATGTTATGCGGAGCGTTGGTGAAAAATGGCGTGAGCGCAAAAGAAAAACACAAGCAAAGCGCAAGATCCACGCGTCTCTAAGGGCAACCGCGAAGGAGACCAATCATCGTGTAGAAAAAAGTTTCGGAGACTGGGAGTACGCGAAGGGGGGCGAGGAGGGAGCAAGGCGGTCGAGTGCGTGGCGGCTGGTACAGTGCATGGTGGTATTTTCCCAAGATCGAGGTACTTTAGTCTCAGAAAAGCGTTGGAAACGCTTGCCTTTTCGTGCAAGCGTTGCCTGGTCAGCGCAACGTGATAAAGGCTACGGTCTTTGTAATTGCTTATGTATGCTTTTTTTTGGTCAGAGACACACATACAGAAAGTTGACGTGCTGTTATGGTGCCTCAGATATGCGTAATAATTGCTTTTAATTGACAATCACACAAGTATGAACGCTGAATCTTGAGCAATAATGGTGGGCGCTGCGGATGGGGTCGGCCGTTTGGAGTATCGTTCGGTCACTTTGGTGCCGTTTAGGGTACCGTTAAGGGCGGACAAACAGACGAATGTACAGACCGACTAAAATGTTTGCGTAGAAGGTCTCCAAGAAAGACTATCGTCTTCAAAATGGCTTTCGAGAAATGACCGGGTCGTGAGACGCCTTCAAAAAAGTGGCCCTTGGTGGTATCACTAAAAAGGTGTGAAAAGCAAGCGGATGGCGTGTCGATGAAAGCAACGGCGTGGATCTCCGTAGCGGATATTGGCAGATTGAAGTAGATGAACGGGACCGAGAAAAAACAGCGTTTATTACACCGGGCGATCTCTATGAATTTAAAGTTCTCCCTTTTGGCCTGTGCTCCGCTCCAGCCACGTTCCAACGAATGATGGACACAGTTTTATGTGGCTTGAAGTGGTACTCTTGTTTGGTTTATTTAGACGACGTAGTCGTTTTTTTCACGACTTTTGAACAGCACATTGAGCGGCTTGAGGTGGTTCTTCTGGCTATTCGCACTGCTGGTCTCTCTCTGAAACCGGAAAAGTGTTATTTTGGATATGAGGAACTGAAATTCCTTGGCCACATTGTCAGCAGCAGTAGTGCTCGCCCCGATCCTGACAAGGCTATGGCAGTTGCTTTGTTCCCGATACCGAAAACAAAGCATGATGTACGCCGCTTTCCGGGACTTTGTGCTTATTACCGCCGCTTCGTGCCGAACTTTTCGAAAATCGCCGACCCTCTACAACAACTCGTCAAGGATGACGTCGCCTTCGTTTGGGGCCCCAAACAATCTGGCGCTTTCCGCGATCTTCAACAACACCTACAAACGCCACTGATCCTAGGTCACTTCGACACCGAAGCAGACACAGAAGTTCGCATTGACGCGAGCAACCTTGGCCTCGGAGCTATTCTCGTGCAATATCAAGATGGCGTAGAACGCGTCATCGCCTACGCTAGCCGCACGTTGTCATCTGCGGAGAACTACTCGACGACTGAAAAAGAATGTCTGGCGGTTGTATTGGCCATAACTAAATTCAGGCCCTACTTGTACGGACGCCCCTTCCGAATCGTCAGTGACCACCACTCTCTCTGCTGGCTAGCGAATCTGAAAGATCCTTCGGACCGTCTCGCAAGATGGAGCCTTTTGTTACAAGAATTCGATATAACGATGGTCTACAAGTCTGGTCAGAAACACACCAACGCTGACTGTCTTTCCTGCGCACCCGTCGAGGTCCCTGAAGAAGACAATGATAAAGACTTCAGCTGCCTTGCTATTCTCGCATCATTAAACGTGGCTGAGCAGCAACGCGAAGACTTAGAATTGCAACCACTGATCAAATACATTGAGGGACGTCGCCCACAACCCCCACGTCAGTTCGTGCGTGATTTGTCATATTTCTGTCTACGCCAAAGCATCCTCTACAAGCGCAACTTTCATTCAACAAAAGCTGTTTACCTCATCGTCGTTCCTGCTGCTCTCCGCGATGATATTTTGCGTGCTTGTCTCGACGAGCCATCGTCAGGGCATCTTGGCTTCGCGCGTACTCTGGCGCGGATCAAAGACAAATACTACTGGCGGAAACTTACGAAAACCATCCGGCAGTACGTCAAGACATGCACAGCCTGTCAGCGCCGCAAAACTCCAACGACAAAACCAGCCGGTCTGCTTCAGCCTTTGCGACCACCTCACGCGCCTTTTGAAAAGGTCGGGATGGATTTAGTCGGCCCATTTCCGAAGTCTACGGCTGGTAACCGCTGGATTGTGGTTGCCACCGACTACTTGACCAGATACTGCGAAACACAAGCCGCCAAGCGAGCAACTGCTTCCGAGGTGGCTGACTTTTTCATCAAGAACATCGTTCTCCGCCACAATGCTCCCGCTGTCGTCATCACAGATCGTGGTACTGCTTTTACGGCACAGTTGCTCCGACAGATCCTGTTGCTGAGCGGCACGACGCACCGAATAGCAACTGCGTACCACCCGCAGACTAACGGGTTAACCGAACGCCTTAAGAAAACGATTGCAGATATGCTTTCGATGTATGTCGCCAAGGATCAGAAGAATTGGGATGAAATCCTCCCGTATATAACATTTGCCTACAATATGGCTTTGCAGGAAACCACCGGCTTTGCTCCTTTTCGTCTGGTTTACGGCCGTGACGTCACCACAATGCTTGACACCATGCTGCAACCAACTCTGCCGGACACGATTACCCCGGACGCAGATGTATTTGTTCAGCGTGCCGAAGATGCCCGGCAGCTGGCGCACTTTCGCATTTTATCGCGGCAAACTCAAGATGCTCGCCGATACAACACCCACCCCAGAGCAGTAATATACGAACCCGGTGACCTAGTCTGGGTTTGGACTCCTATACGTCAACGGGGACGCTCAGAAAAATTGTTATGTCGGTACTTCGGACCCTACCGAGTTCTTTCGCCTCGGCGAAGTGAACTACGCAGTTGTCCCAGCAGACACGTCACACCGTTCTTGCAGACCACGCTCCTCGGATGTGGTTCACGTATCCAGGATGAAGCCGTACTATTCGCGTTGACTGCAAGTCAAGAACTTTGTGATGTGGCAATAGCCTTCAAGACAATTGTGCATTACTTTCTTGCTTCTCTATTTTTCATCTCGTCCTCTTCTTTTCAAAGGACACAGACATTTCTGACTACCTTTCGTTGTTTTTCGGAGTCGTGGTATTCATGCGATGCTTCTTCTTTTTTTTCTTTGGGGAGAGGGTAATGCCACGCTGTGTTGGTGGCAGAAGACGAGAGTGAAGAAGTGAATGGGAGCTGTGGCTGAGTAAACAGTCCTCCACTTCGAGTTCCTGCCTATCGTTTCCTATCGCGACAATATATATATATATATATATATATATATATATATATATATATATATATATATATATATATATATATATATATATATATATATATATATATATATATATATATAATGTCACGATTAGTCAGAAGTACTGGGGGATTTATTAAACCACCGGGTAACTAGCACTAGGACGATGCGTCAGTCGTGGCTGGCTCTCGAGCACAGAAGAAACACGCGGTTTTCTTTTTTCCTCCACATTGAGAGCCGCTCTTGCTGTCAACCCACTACGTGCTGGTGGCATTATCCCCCCTTCCGAAAAAAACAAGTACCAAAAAGAGGAAAGAAAAGTACATAGCAGCAACGCGATGCTACTGCATAGGCACGTGAAAAAAAATTGGAAATTCGGATAAAGTGAAAGTAGAAATTGAAGAGTGTGTCAATATAGGAAACGTCAATGAACGAGAAAGCAAGTTCACAAAAATAAACAAAAAGACAAAGAACGCTGTACGGTAAAGGAAAAGTTACGAACAACGCGCAATATATGGTTTCATGCGCAACACATGAATGACGTCCGGCATCACTCGTGTCCTGCTCCGTGCATGGGGTGTTGAGTCCGGAACCAATTCGTAGTTCACGTCACTGACGCGGCGTAACACTTTATATGGGCCAAAGTACCGGCTCAGTAACTTTTCACTAAGGCCTCGGTGGTGGACGGGCGTCCACACCCAAACTTGATCTACGGGGCTTTAAAACACTTTTCTGTGGCGAGTATTATAGCGTCGTGCGTCTGCCTGCTGTTGCTGGCCGATGTGCAGTCGTGCGAGCTGCCGGGCTTCCTCAGCACGCTCTGCGAATTCTTCGGCGTCAGTTGCCAACTCGTCTTCGTCTTGACACGGTAGCATAGAGCCTATCTGCACTTCGCGGCCGTAGAGAAGCCGAAATGGCGTGAATCGCGTGGTCTCTTGCACGGCGGTATTATACGCGAAGGTCATGTAAGGTAAGATCCGGTCCCATGTTTTGTGCTGTACATCGATGTACATTGAGATCATGTCTGCGAGGGTCTTATTCAGTCGTTCGGTAAGTCCGTTGGTTTGCCGGTGGTACGCATTTGTCCTTCGGTGTCTGGTGTTGCTCAGTTTGAAAACTTCGTCCGTAAGCTGCGCCGTGAATGCCGTCCCTCTATACGTTATTATACTGGAAGGAGCACCGTGTCGTAACACGATGTGGCGCATGAAAAATTGTGCTAGCTCAGAAGCCGTGGCTCGTGGGATCGCCTGCGTCGCAGCGTAGCGTGTCAAATAGTCGGTCGCGACGATCACCCATTTGTTGCTGTCTGCAGACAGGGGAAATGGGCCGAGAATGTCCATGCCGACTTGGTCGAACGGCGTGCAGGGTGCTTCAATGGGCTGAAGCAAACCAGCTGGCTTAACAGATGGTTGCTTTCGGGGCTGACATTCCTGACAGCTCTTGACGTACTTCTTGACGCTTGCTGAAAGTCCTGGCCAATAGTACCTCTCGCTCACTCTGGCAAGTGTCCTTGAGTAGCCCAGATGACCGGATGTGGGTTCGTCATGGCAAGCGAAGAGGACGTCGTCTCGCATGTCTCGAGTAACCACCAGGAGGTAAGCACGGTTGTTCGAACGAGCGTTCTTCTTGTACAGCACACCGTCTCACAGGCAGAACGACGTCAACGAGCGGGATAAATGACGTGGTATGATTGCACCCTGGCCCTCTAAATGATTAATGGTTGGACGAATCTCTGCATCATCTCGCTGCTGTTTGCTCAAGTCTGATGCGCTAACGGCGCCCAGGAAGCCTTCGTCTTCCTCTGCTTCCTGACTGACGACATAAAGGGGTGCGCGTGACAGCTTGTCAGCGTCTTCATGCTTACGGCCGGATTTATGGACGATGGTGACATCAAATTCCTGCAGCCGCAAGCTCCACCGTACTAGCCATCCTGAAGGGTCACGCAGGCTTGCCAACCAACAGAGCGCGTGATGATCCGTCACTATCTTGAAAGGATGACCATAAAGGTGCGGGCGAAACTTGGCGATTGCCCATACGACTGTGAGGCACTCTTTCTCCATAGTGGAATATTTCGCCTCGGCACAGGATAGAGAGCGGCTGGCGTAGGCTATCACTCTTTCGATGTCCTCTTGACGCTGAACGAGCACTGCACCGAGCCCAATGTTACTAGCGTTGGTATGGACCTCCGTGTCAGCATCATCGTCGAAATGAGCGAGAACAGGCGCTGATTGCATGCGCTGTCGCAGCTCATCGAAAGCTGCTTGTTGCTCGTTTTCCCAGACAAACGGCGTGTCATCCTTTGTGAGACGACTCAGAGGTTCTGCTATCTGTGAAAAGCCATGAATGAACTGGCGATAGTAGGCGCACAAACCAAGGAAGCGCCAGACGGCTTTCTTATCGACAGGAGCTGGTAATTCGGCAACAGCGGCAAGCTTGTTCGGATCGGGCCTGATTTCTTCAGCGCTAACTACATGTCCAAGAAATTTTAGTTCTTTGTAGCCGAAGTGGCACTTCTGTGGCTTTAGTGTGAGGTCCGCCGACCGGATAGCCTCCAGCACGCTGCGCAGGTGGTGAAGGTGCTGCTCGAACGTGGTAGAGAAGACCACCACATCATCAAGGTAGACAAGACAAGTCTGCCACTTAAGCCTTGTGAGGACAGTGTCCATCATTCGCTGGAAAGTTGCCGGCGCTGAACACAAGCCAAAAGGGTGCACTCGAAATGGGTATAGACCGTCTGGAGTCACGAAGGCTGTTTTCTCACGGTCTCGCTGATCTACCTCGATTTGCCAATACCCGCTTTTGAGATCGAGAGAAGTGAAATAATGGGCACGATGAAGTCTATCCAGCGAATCGTCGATACGCGGCAGCGGATACACATCCTTTTTCGCCACGTTGTTAAGCTTTTGGTAGTCGACGCAGAAGCGTAGCGACCCGTCCTTCTTTTTGACAAGTACGACTGGAGATGACCACGGGCTGTTATATGGTTCAATAACGCCATCGTCAAGCATCTCGCTGACTTGCGTGCGTATCGCTTCACGTTCTTTGGCCGACACGTGGTAGAGGTTCTGGTGTATCGGGCGTGTGTCCTCGTACGCGATGATCCTTTGATGAGTGATGGATGTCTGGCGGATCTTTGAGCAACTTGCGAAGCAAGACCTGAACTCGAACAAGAGTGCTCGTAGGGCAGTCTGGTTATCGGTGGACAGATCAGGATTGGTGTCAATATTACTCATTGACGTGTCGGCGGTATCCACTAGTTCCGACATGAGACAGTTGGTGACGTTTGCTACTTCGTGGGCAAACGCAATCGAAGTGCCACGGAAAAGATGTCGATGCTCATTGCTAAAGTTGGTTACGAGCAATTCAGATCGACCATCACGAAGGTGTATTACACTTCTAGCTACACAAATGCCTTGCTGCAGGAGGTGTTCTAAATTTGTCTCAGCCACCACATCGCCATCGCCGAAAGCACAGCATGTTATGTCGACTAGAACACTTGTTCGTGGAGGAAGCGTCATGCTCTGTTCAGAAATACGGAGTACGTCGACACGCCTTCCATCATCCTGCACGTTGATTGCTCACTGGGCTGAGAACGTGACGCGGCGCTCTTGCAGATCAATGATAGCTCCATTTTCCTGTAGAAAGTCAACTCCCAGAATGACGTCCCGGGAACATTCGCGTAGAACAAGGCAGCTTGCTACGAATGTTATACCCTTGAATCTATACTCTAGTTGTCCAGGCACCAAGTGGAGTAACGACGTGGCCACCAGCTGTCCGAATCTGCGAGTTATATCACGGCATGATGACTTTCTTCAGCTGCGTTGTCAGTTTCCCGCTCAATATGAAATAGTCTGCGCCAGTGTTCACTAACGCATTAACTGCATGACCATCAATTGTCACTGCTATGTCGAGTGAAAGTCGGCTATCCTTTGCAGCAGTATGTGATGTCGGACCAGTTTCTGTACGGTTCTGTGTCAATAGGAGGTCTTCAGCGCTTCGACGTTCAGCGACCCCGCCCCCAGAGTTCGCTTGGGCTAGTTTTCCCGGCGGGGGCTTGGAGACCGTGTGGTAGAATACCGCTGGGGCGTTGATGAAAATCGACTCGGTGATGGCGAGCGCGACTGGTGCCCGGCAGACGGTGGTGAATGCTGCTGGGAGAGGTAGTTTTCGATTTCGCGCGGTCTCTGGCCGTAACGAGGTGGCGGTGAGTACGCAGAGAAGCCGCGAAGCCCAAGACGGCGATATGGGCACTGGCAGTACAAGTGATCAGCTTCTCCGCAGTGAAAGCACAGAGGCCGGCGATCAGGTGTGCGCCAAACATCAGACTACCGAGGAGACGTGCGCCGATCGTCGATGTACTGAACTGGTTGCACTGAACTATGGGCGACAGAAGCGCCAGGGACAAAGGCAAACGGTGGTGGCGTGTACGTGCCTTCGTAGTACGGTATGTGCTGCGCTGACTGAAGTGAAACAGCAGGAACAGGATGGACGAATAATGGCGGCGATGCAGCAGGGCGTTTCAAGGCTTCCGCATAGGTTGTCTCGCGACGGTATTCAGCAGGAGCTGGCACAGCTGTATCAGGAGGCAAGGTGTCCCGGAGGGCCTGATGCAGCTCATCCTTGATCACAGTTGCAATAGAGCTAACCATAGGATGAGGTGTTACACCAGCCTTTTGTAACTCTTCACGTACTATATCACGGATGAGTTCACGTGGACAGTCGTTGCTGGTTCTAGTGGCGGTGAAAATGTCGGAAGTAGACATGCCACTGACTTGCCTGTCGTATTGGTTGGATCGTTGCTGCAGCATTTTTTCCATTGTCACGGCCTCGGACAAGAACTCCGCGACCGTCTTCGGAGGGCTTCGCACGAGGCCGGCAAAAAGCTGGTCCTTGACACCGCGCATCAAGTGACGCAACTTCTTGTCCTCCGTCATTCTTGAATCGGCCCGTCAGAAGAGGCGCGTCATGTCTTCGACGTACGCGGTCACCGTTTCGTTTGACAACTGGACGCGGGCCAGAATAGCTCGTTCAGCTCGTTCTTGGCGATCAGCACTGGCATAGGTCTGCAGAAGTCTACGAGAGAATTCGGGCCACGTCGTCAGCTGCTCCTCTCGGTTTTGATACCACGTACGTGCCCCGTTTTCGAGATTGAAATAGACACAAACCAGTTTTGCCGCGTCGTCCCACTGATTCAAGGTGGCTACGCGCTCGAAGACCGCCAACCAGTCCTCAACGTCCTCGTGCTCTGTGCCATGGAACGTCGCCGGTGCGCGTGGGTTTTCCAATGTGTAGCGGTTCGACGTCGTGCTTCCCGTGCCGGTTGCCGAGGTTTGCACCGAAGCGCTGGTCATATTTGTCGACGTGGTGAAAGCAGTATCGTCGGCTTCCGGAGGCAATCCCCTGATTCGGCGGCTGGTCCGATGCACGGGAGTATTGACTGGCACTGGACTCGTATCACGGCTTCCTGGAAGGGTCTGCAGCATCTGTGAGACTACCCAACACCTCCACCAGTTTGTCACGACTAGTCAAAAGTACTGGGAGATGTATTAAACCACCGGGTAGCTAGCACTAGGATGATGCGTCATTCGTGGCTGGCTCTCGAGTAGAGAAGAAACACGCGATCTTCTTTTTTCCTCCAGATTGAGAGCCGCTGCTCTTGCCATATATATATATATATATATATATATATATATATATATATATATATATATATATATATATATATATTGTAACGAGGGCAGTGGGCATGGAGCTCGAATATAGAAGAGGAAGAAGACTTGCTGTGATCGCAGGCTTGCGTTCAGTTAGCCCTTGCGCTCAATAAAGCTTTCGTTCGCCGAGTCAACTCCTGCTGGTTCAACACCCCGTTTCAAGTGGTGGAAGTGCTGGGATACATCTGGTCCTCACCCTGGAGCTTCGTAGCCGCACACTCCAACCACCTTCTGCGATGACTGATCCGGGACCGTCTCAGGCCGCCACTCCAGCTCTCGCACCCATACCTGTCTTCTGCGCTGGCGCTCTCCGGCGGCGCGACCCCCCCATATTTGGTGGCACAGAGGACCGAGATGTGGACAACTGGATTGCCGAGTATGAACTGGTGAGCGCGTACAATAAGTGGAACGCAGCCGATAAGCTCACAAATGTGAATTTTTACCTGACCGACGTGGCAAAACTATGGTACAGAAATCATCGAAGTGATTTCAGTACGTGGTCGGAATTGGCAAAAACCCTCACGGAAGTCTTTGGACGTCCTGCTGTCCGCCGCCTTCGTGCTGAACAGCGCTTGCGTGGCAGAGTACAGAGAACAGATGAGACTTTCACGAGCTACATCGAAGATGTGCTCTTCCTCTGCCAGCTCATCAACCCGACTCTGGATGAGGCAGGCAAGATAAAAAACATAATGAAAGGAATCGACGACGGTGCATTCCAAATGCTTGCTGCGAAGTGTCCCCAGACAGTCGCCGAGGTGGTTCAGCTTTGCCAAAGTTATGATGAGCTGCGTAGGCAACGTGCTTTCACACGTTGCGCTGCTCAAGACACCGCGGACCTTTCATCCCTCGACTATCGCCATGACACTGCCGACCACTCTGCTTCAATGCCACTCATAAAGCAATTCATACGCGAGGAGGTCGCCAGGCAGCTATCTATAGTCACCAGAACTACCGAGCCGATGGCACCCTTATCGCCTTCGCTTCGTCAGGTCATTGAATCGCAAGTTGCCGAAGCCTTGCCGCCAGCTCCGGCTCCACCATCTGTTACCGCACCACTAACATATGCAGCCGCTGTTGCTCGGCCACGCGCTCCATCGTCTCCGACTATCTACGAAGCAACTCGCCCCGTTTATTCGTCGACGCCACCTGCCCACCCGTTGACTGTCCCGTCTCCGGCTGTATACGAAACAACTCGGAACGTTTATATGAAGCCGCCGCCTGCACGACCGTTTCCGGTACCTTATTCGGCGACAAGTGCCCCTACCGTCAGCCAATGGCGCACTCCGGATAATCGGCCAATATGTTTTTCATGTGGCATCCCAGGCCACATAGCCCTTCTCATGACATTGCAGGGGCCTCACACTACATGCCCATTCAGCCACGATATCCCGTTCCTGCCGATCCACTTCTAGACGACGTACCGGTCGCGCCCATCCGGCTCAAGCCGTTCGCCTTCTCCTCGTCGCAGATTCATTTCTCCAATGTTACGTCGCAACAGCCCACCGCGAGGGGAAAACTGACGGGCGCAGTTCCGGAGGCAAGAACTGCGTTGGCAGCGAAAATTTCAAGACCTAACTGCTGTCCCCCGAACGAAATCGAACTCTATATTGATGGCATAAAGGTGCACGGACTTGTTGACACTGGAGCTGCCGTATCTGTAATTAGCGAGAAACTGTGCCGAAACTTGAAGAAAGTGACCACGCAACTTACCGACCTATCTTTGCAGACAGCTACGTCCCATCATATTCAGCCTTCAGCTGTGTGCACTGCACGAGTCGTCATTCAAGGTGCGATGTACGTCGTCTCATTTGTAGTTTTATTCCGTTCTTCGAATGACGTTATCCTTGGATGGGACTTTCTTTCGTCAAATTCTGCTTTGGTCGACTGTGCTCGTTCCGAACTCGCATTATGTGTGCCGTGCTATGACCCCGACGATGGCGCTTCGTGTAGAGTGTTTGCTGCTTCTGACGTTGACATTGCGCCTTTCTCAGCTGTTGTTGTCTCAGTGTCGTGTGCCTCCCCCGCGAAATCGCCTGTGTTGTTTATGCCATCGGTCCCATCTGCGTGCCGTCGAAATATCATGCTTCCGTTTGCCGTCGTCATTTTTCGCAATGGTCACGCTGCCATTTATGTGTGCAATCCCTCGGACAGCCCGTCATCCTTACTACGTGGAGAATGCCTGGGAAGCTACGAACCTTGCGAGTGCATTCTTCCGGCTACTATACTCGATTCAACGGTTTCGCTCCCAATTAGTGCTGTCACTCCTACCAACGCGCCTAATGATGCTCTGGACGTATTCTCGGATGCCATCGACTCTGAGCTCGCACTAACTCAGCGCGAAGAGATTATAAATCTTCTTCTCCGCTTTCGTTCTTCATTCGATCGTGACCAGTCAGGCTTAAGCCGAACCTCTGCGGTCGTTCACCGTATTGACACCGGTCAACAAGCCCCACTAAGGCAGCGTCCGTACCGTGTGTCATCTGCTGAACGCCGTGTCATCGACGAACAAGTGGACGACATGTTGAAACGTGGCATCATCGAGCCCTCCAACAGTCCCTGGGCTTCACCGGTTGTTCTCGTCAAGAAAAAAGACGGATCCATCCGGTTCTGCGTTGACTACCACCGACTCAACAAGATAACGCGCAAAGACGTATACCCTCTGCCGCGCATCGATGATGCTTTGGACTGCCTGCAAGGAGCAGAGTTCTTTTCTTCGTTAGATTTACGCTCCGGCTACTGACAGGTGCCCATGGCAGAGGGTGACCGCCCGAAGACAGCCTTTGTAACACCGGATGGACTATATGAATTCACCGTTATGCCCATTGGCCTCTGCAATGCGCCTGCCACTTTCGAAAGAATGATGGATACCGTCTTGCGAGGTATGAAATGGAAAACGTGCCTCTGTTATTTGGACGACATTGTGGTATTTTCAAGCGACTTTGCGACCCATCTCAGCCGCCTCGAGCAAGTTCTTACGTGCCTTTCAACGGCGAGACTTCAACTTAACTTGAAGAAATGCCACTTCGGCGCTCGCAAGCTTGTAATTCTCGGCCACGTGGTTTCTAAGGACGGCATTCTCCCGGACCCTACGAAACTTAATGCAGTCGCGGCGTTCCCAAAGCCAACCACCGTCAAAGAGCTTCGAAGCTTCATCGGCCTATGTTCTTACTTCCGGCGCTACGTCCGCAATTTCGCCTCCATTATCACCCCCTTGACCAATCTTCTTGCCGGAAGGTCTGATTTGTCAGCCTGGTCGCAGGCGTGTGATGATGCATTTCAGGAACTCCGACGGCTTCTCACCACGCCTCCCATACTCCGACATTTCGATCCATCTGCTCCAACGGAGCTTCATACAGACGCTAGTGGTGTCGGGCTAGGGGCCATACTGGCCCAACGCAAGGATGGCTTTGACGAGTACGTCGTTGCCTATGCCAGCCGCACCCTCAGTAAAGCCAAGAAGAGTTACAGTGTAACTGAAAAGGAGTGCCTTGCCATTATTTGGGCAATTGGAAAATTTCGGCCTTATTTATATGGACGTCCGTTTGATATTGTGACAGACCACCATGCGCTTTGCTGGTTATCTTCACTAAAAGATCCTAATGGTCGGCTCGCTCGTTGGGCATTGCGGTTACAGGAGTTCGATATCCGTGTTGTCTACCGTTCTGGCCGTAAGCATTCCGACGCCGATGCCCTGTCACGTTCGCCATTGGCTTCAGAACCTGTCGGCTCGCCTATCTCCACCAGTGCTGCCTTGGCCATCAGCATTTCGGACATGCCTTCCGAGCAACGCAAAGATGCTTGGATTTCTTCTCTTTTGGACTTGCTCTCAAACCGGACGCCCGCTCCAGTTTCCAGGACGCTTCGCCGTCAAGCAGGACACTTCGCTATTCGGGATAACCTGCTTTACCGCCGAAACTACAGTTCGATGGGTCGTAAGTGGTTGCTCGTCATTCCCCGACATCTGCGCTCTGACATCTGTGCCACGTTCCACGATGATCCGCAATGTGGCCACGCTAGTGTGTTAAAAACATACACTCGCTTGCAGCTGCGGTACTACTGGCGCGGTATGTACCGTTTCGTTCGCCGTTACGTAAGGTCTTGCCTTACGTGCCAGCGACGCAAAATGCCCACTCAGCATGCCACAGGTCCCTTGCAGCCGTTGCCATGTCCAGCACGAGCTTTCGATCGTGTCGGAATCGACCTTTACGGTCCGCTTCCCTATACTTCGAGTAGCAACCGCTGGGTCATTGTCGCTATCGACCACCTAACGCGGTACGCTGAAACAGCTGCGTTACCTTCTGCTACCGCAAAAGACGTTGCGTGTTTTATACTGCAAAACCTGGTTTTAAGGCATGGAGCACCTCGAGAGTTACTAAGCGACCGCGGCCGCGTTTTTCTCTCCGATGCTATCAAAGCGTTGTTGAGCCAGTGTCACATCATACACCGCACTACCACAGCCTATCATCCGCAAACTAATGGGATGACAGAGCGTTTTAATCGTACACTTGGGGATATGCTGGCCAAGTACGCTTCATCCGACCAGTAAAATTGGGATAGCATACTCCCTTTTGTGACATATGCTTACAACACTGCAACGCAAAGCACCACTAGATTTTCGCCTTTCTTTCTTCTTTATGGACGCGAGCCATCATCAACAATGGATACTATTCTTCCTTATCGACCGGACCCTTCAGAGATGACTACCGTTTCTCGAGCAGCAGCACACGCTGAAGAATGTCGGAAGCTTGCTCGTGCGTTCACGTCACATGACCAGACGCGCCAAAAACATCGCCACGACGCATCAGCCACGCCTATGAGCTTTGCACCGAACTCATTGGTGTGGTTATGGATTCCTTCTACTCCTCCAGGACTCTCCCACAAGCTTTCGTCCAGGTACCATGTCCCTTATTGAGTTATACGCCAAGCATCCCCTGTCAACTACCTGGTCGAGCCGCTGGATGCATCTCCGGACAAGCGCCGTCGGGGACAAGAAATTGTACACATTTCTCGGCTCAAGCCATACCATGACCCTTCTGTGTACACCTGTCCTTAGGTCGCCAGGATGGCTCCCTCATCGCCCGGGGGTGATTGTAACGAGGGCAGTGGGCATGGAGCTCGAATATAGAAAAGGAAGAAGACTTGCTGTGATCGCAGGATTGCGTTCAGTTAGCCCTTGCGCTCAATAAAGCTTTCGTTCGCCGAGTCAACTCCTGCTGGTTCAACACCCCGTTTCAATATATATATATATATATATATATATATATATATATATATATATATATATATATATATATATATATATATATATATATCGCGTTCGATGCTCTAACCACTGAGCTATCACAGCGGCCTTCCCTCCATCACCTTTTTTTGGGTTTATATGTGAATTTAGAAATAGGAGTGACAGTCAGCGCCATCTATAAGCCGAGCGACGAGTGTGAAAACACTCTTATTCGCATGTTTGGCGTCACGTAGCACGTGAACTTATTATGAGCGGGCAGCTGATTAATTGTCCCTCTTATACAACCCAAACACACCAAGTCTGCCAGTACGAGACCCTCGTTAAAAGAAATAAGGGAAAGAAGTGTATACCTAAGGGCTCGTTTTTCCGTGTTTTAACACAATATTAATGAGATCTAACAGACAGTAATGCCAAGGAATGTACAGGGGAAGTTATTAGAACCAATGGAATGTAAATAAGAAGAAAAAAGAAAAGTGGATGAAAAAATAACCAGCCGTGAGCAGCCTGCTCATGGCTGGTTATATATATATATATATATATATATATATATATATATATATATATATATATATATATATATATATATATATATATATATATATATATATATATATATATATATATATATATATGACGGTACGACAAATGGGAGACGTGACCTGGCTTATACCCCATGTTTATTCCATAAGCACTTCTTCCTTCTCGGCTTCTTCTACAAGTCACTGCCTTTCCACGTCACAAGATTCTTCCTCCCCGAAAAAATGCGCGTGTTACAATCCACAAAACAACAAAAAGCATAAAGTGAAGAATGTTAAAATGTGCAGTACTTTGATTTCAGAAGGGAGTTTCTTAACTCGTACAAAAGCTTCTCAGCAGAGGGCAGCAGTCCGGTCATATCTAAGGTAGCTCTGGTGGACGAGGCTCGCTGTTGCGCCCGAGATAGCATAACCCCGCCCTGCACATATGCACTGATGATGACACGATTTGAGGTCTTG